>NC_088263.1:3760000-5010000 GCF_036013445.1 Caloenas nicobarica | reverse complement strand
TCTAGTGATCTCAAGGCATGTTCTCCCCATGTCTTAACCCTTGGTTAAGACTCATCACAACTCTAATCATCCTGACTTTGACCTAAAGGAAAGGAAGGGAGGATGAAGAGGTGTGTGGGGGGAATTAGTGAATATCTGCTGTCTTTTATAAGCTGATATTTCCCCAATGTATGATGCTTGCATGTGGGAGGACACACTGGGATTTCTCTGAAACCCATTTCTTTTGGTTCTTCTCATATTTAAGTTTGCACTGTTCTGGGAACTAGTTGAGTTATCGCTCCACTTTGGTATATAAAAGCTCGCTTCCCCTCTTTGCAATAGAAATTCAATAGAAAGTGAAATCTTTAAAGGAAAACTGATCCAGGCTGGCTGATGAAGGAAGTGGTTATGGATGAGTTTAATGAACAGACAATCAAGCGAGTTTGGATGATGTGTACAGAATAACTGATCGTTATCAGCAGCAAATCTGCATACCCGTCTAATGGCAAATGCGCTGAGTTTGCAGCTGCTTACCGTGATGGGACAGTGTGGACCTGCAAAGAGCAGCAAGGCAGAAAAGCAGCCTGGATGGAGAAGCAGGAGAAACGAACTCCTGCACTGGAATTTGGAAATACCAAGGGTGGGCTGTAGCTGGGAGCATTTTCCAGTAATCGCATCGGGTTCGTGACCACGGTGAGTGGGAGCAGAGCTGCACTGTAGCCCCCTTGGAATATACTGTATTCCCCTTGATGTGGGGCTAGAAACTCTCCAAACCCCAGTTTTGTACGGTGAAGTAGAAACACTCCTTTCTGGGAGGCAAGGGACTAAAGCACTGAGAACTTCCACGTTTCTGGGTGAAGTAGGAGTTAGTGGTGAAGGCTAGTATTAAACACACGCCTCCAGAACAGGAACGACCTCCTCAGGCAGGAGCTACAGGTACTATTATGTTTAATAACAGTAATATTCTGTCTGCAATTGGAAAGAAGTTTACCTGTGCCCAACAGGAAAAGCGAACATTCATTGCTTTCCCATACCTCACTTTTTCCATTTCTTCATATAGTGCAACAGCTGACTGTCATTTTTAACCAGCCTTACACAACTCCGTTTTGTCAAGGACTGCTGAGCTCGCTGCAGCTCCTCCGACACATGCCGTGCACACGTGCAGCCTCCCACGCACCCCAGCACACACACGCTCAGCGCTCGTGTTCCCCGTCGCACTCCCGGGTTCCATCTGCCCGTGCAGAAGACACGAACACTCGCTGCCGTGGGCTGCAGCTTCGCCACGCTCCCGGCGAAAGCTCTTGGAGCTGAGGAGACGGCCGTGGTGGCCACAGATGCTGGTGCCCTCTGGTCTGCGCTGTGCTGCTCACACCAGCCAAGGTCTCACGTTCACACGCAGAACTGCACCCCTAGCACACCTCGGCTTGGCCTCTCCTATGTTCTTAGCAAAACCTTTTCTTGCTGTGAATCACAGACTTTCAGAGTGCTTATGGTGGACTCAGACTCAAAACCAGAAAGGTTTCTGGAGATGTACAAATAAGCCCAATGCTAAATCTCCAAGCTCTCCATAGCCTAATTTCTCCTGCTTTAAAGAGTAGCTACGGTCTCTCTGCACTGTATTCTGCAGACGTAGGTGGGTGTTGTCTGTCCTGAGGACAACTTTTGGCCAGGTTTGTGCCCCCAGAGCGGGGGATGCAGCCTCGAGACCACTCTGCCTGCCTGGGTGTGCCCTCTGTGTTGGCACATGCCCTCCAAAACTCAGCAGGGCAGCCAGATGGACAGGAGGTGAGCAGGAGAAAGAAGATGGATGGAGAGGATTTTTTCAGAGCAACATCAGCAGCTCCCAGCGATGAGGAGCACAACTCAACACGCCGGGCTGCGGTTGGGAAGCAGAAGGTTGGGGGGTGTCCACACCAGACACGGGGTGCCAGCTAAGCCAGCCGCTCACCTTCCACCAACGGAGCACATGGCTTCATTCGGAGAGGGGCATCGTGCCAACAGCATGACTGTGGAGGCGGATGATCTAATGGCTGAAACGCTGGAAATGGGAGTCAGGAGGCGAGGGCTCTCTTCCAGCTGTATCTCTGGCTTGCTGCGTAACCTTTGGCAAGGCGTTTCACCCCTCTGTTTCCCTTCCCACTCATCATATGTCTTGTCTGTTTAGCCGTTAAGCACATTGGGGAGAGGAGCTGGCTCGTAGCGGGGCGGTCTGCAGCCGTCGTTTGACGAGGGTGCAGCGGGACGGCCGCTCTCCCATCATATGAGCGACGGTGTGCCCTGCACCAGCTGGTGTGAAGCGTCCCCTTAAGCTCCCTGGTAAATCTCCGACCCTGAATATGCATGTTCAGTACGTCACCCCACAGAGCCTTGATCTTGAGAAGAGCCTCGAGGTCCAAAATAGCGACAGACCCTCTCCCCCTCCACCAGACACACCTCCCAAACACCCAGGCAGGAAAGCAGGTTGAGGTGATTTTTTTATCTTTCAGAATTTGGCAGGATTTCATAGTGATATGTATGTGTGTCCATTTATCTGTATGTGCTCGTCACTGAAGCCTGGGTAATTATTTTTTTTAAATTTCTTTTTTTGGCAACACTTGAAAGTAAGAGCTGGGTCTTTATAGATTGCTCAGGTTGCATGGAGTATAGATTACAGATCATCAGACAGACATGAAAGCAGAAGACACGTTTCTCTGGCACAGCTTTAAAGGGACAATAAGGGGGTAATTGTAGCCTAGGGTGGGCCACCTTCTGCGCCCAGCCTTCACTTGCCTTTGCGGCGCTGAGGAGAACTTCACCAGGGAAATGATGGAAAAGCTGGATGAGGATGTCTCAGGTCAGGACCTGGTATTATTTCAAAGGTGATATATGCTCAGGAGGTTAAAGAAACCACTTAGGTACATGAATAAAACACTGCCAAATACACTAAGCTATAGCACAGGCAGACTGAAGTCTTCTAAAACTTGATTTTTCATTTCTATTTTCACCCTGAGAGATGGATGTCAAAGCATCAAAGGAATTCTCATTTTTAAACTCTCTCTCTCTCTCTTTTTCTCTCCCTCTTCCCTCTCCTCCCCCTCATTTCTCTCTCTCTTTCCTTCCTCCTTTTCCCCTCTCTTTTTCAACAGGACTCCACAGAATGGAGCAAGAATGAGAGGAAAAAGGCAGACAGAAAAGCATGAACTGGAGGCTTGTTGAGTTCCTCTACCTCCTGTTTATATGGGACCATATACTAGTACAGCCCTCCCACCAGGACCCAGCTGCTACCAACCAACATGTCTCCAAGGAATTTGATTGGCTTATTTCAGACAGGGGGCCTTTCCACCACTCACGGAGCTACTTATCCTTTGTGGAAAGACATCGTCAAGGATTTACAACCAGATATAAAATATACAGGTATGTTGGTTTACGTTGGATAAGTTGTTGGGTGGTGGGAACTCAGCCAGTTCCTATGGCTCGCGGTCAATGAGGAGATGCATCACTGTTTCTGTTCCACCTGGAAATGTTTCTTTGGTTCTTCATGGTCCTCAGCTGGCGATGCAAATTGCTTCAAAGACTCAGAAGTAATGCTCTGATAGTGAAATAAAGGCACAGTGGTATCATGGCAATATGCACAACATAGATCGAGATTAAAAGGCACCAAGGGTCTGGGTGTGCTTAGTTTGCGGTGAAGGATGAGTTCATAGGCAGGTTCACAAGCATGTTTTTCAAATCAATGTGCCTGTGGCCAGATCAGGCCTTTGTACCAAACTCATACATGTGAATTGCCGATAGCTTAAGGTTCACATGGGCAAGAACAGACAAAGACGTCAAGACGCATGTCAGTAGGGCAGTTCTCACACTGCTGTGCATGAGCCTTAGCTGGGTATTGCCTACCACAGACCTCTGCAGATTGTCGCCATGTATGAGTCAAACTTGCCCGCAGAACTCTGATCTTGGTTTAAAAGTGTTCCTATTAAAAAACTACAGGGACTAGGCAGAATCTGGATTTTCCTTTGCCTTCTAGATTTTGAAGCCTTTGTTGTTGCCTGTTTCAGGCCCTTCTTGCCAGCTGTGATATCCAGAAACACACTTTTCTTTTTTCATTTTAACCTGAAAAGCCGGGGTACTCACATGAGTCTCCTATTAAAGCAGCATGCACTTTGGAGTGAAAGGTAATAAGCCAACAAGTGTCATGAGATTTACACTAAAACCCAAAGAGACTGCAAACCTCTCATAGATACATGTGCATTTACATAACTATATAGTCCTGTTTTGTTTCAGAAAGACACTTGCAAATACAACAATGCAAACTAGAAGGTAGGAAAGTGCTAGCGAATGGCCAGCTGGCTACCGCACAGAGATAATATACATGATGACGGGGATGGGGGGCCCAAGGAAACCATATGTGCGCAGGCAATGTTCTCCCACGGGCAGAGAGCCAAAAGCACTTGCAGAGTAACAGCGACGTGCGAGACATAATCTCTGTGTGGGGAAGAAAAATGAGTTGTGCCTGTCCCGTGGCCTGCAGGGAATGCAGCATCCCCTCCCCTCGCTGCAGCCCGCCGAGCAGGGGCAGGTTAGCATGGGTTGAAGACATTGTCTTGGCTTGTCTTCTTCCTTCGAGACAGCTCGGGGGGAAGACAGCCCCAAAAACTAGAAATTTAGCTGCCATGCTTCCACTAAGGACGTCTCACTGTCTTTGCTTGCACAGAGGAGCAGAAAAAACATGTTTTTTTCAAAAATGCTTTATTCCTGGTGATGGATATCCCCAGCTTTCTGCCTGCCCAGCCTGACAGCATCCACTCTGATCAAGACAGCAAATCTCTGCCCCACGCGATGCCTCTGGCAGTGGCTCTGCCCTTTGCTAAAGAGCTGTTCAGCCCAGAATGCCACCGCAGCAGTCTGCAGGGGCTGTAGTGGGAGAGAAATGCCTGCAATCGATGTGTTCAGACACATCTAAGAACTGTCACTGCAGGTCAGGCCAGAGATCCATCAAGCCCGGGATCCTGTCTCTGAGAATCAGGGAGAAAAGGGTCTGGAAGGACCTTGAGAGGTCATTTAATCTCTGCCTTTTCCCCAAGGCAGACTAAGCCATACCTGTGTCACATCTGACAGAGGTTTGTGGCCGACCTCTACTCGAAGATTTCCCATGACGGAGCAGTCACACCCAGCGCAGGCAGCCTGCGCCACAGCTTTGCTTTCCCAGCCTTTATAAAGGAGCTAAAATCTTCGTTGGATGTGAAGCCTGTGATTTCTAGTTTTATCTGTTAAGGGGTGAGGAACAAATTCTTCTTTGGTTTGTACGAGACTGGTAAGAATTTGAAAGCTTATCTCAGTTCAGGATGCAAAGCAGAAAGGGATCTGTTTTTCTCCTTGTCTGATGGATATTGCCAAAGCACTTTCAAGTGACACTTCTAGCATGGGGAGGACAATGACCTCCTTCTTCCAACATCGGAGAAAATGGGCAGCAGCATTCTGCGTGCACAGGAGGTGCGGGGAGGTGTCTGAGAAGGGTCTTACAGATAGTCATAGGGCTGGATAAGTCACTATTCTCAAAGAAACTGGAGGTGGGACAGGGCTCTGGTGGAAATAAGTAGGTAGAGAGTTCAGAGAGATGTGGGAAGACGGCAAGGACACCTCGGGATGCATCTCAGGGCCAAATACCATGCACTAGGCTGAAGGAGGGAGCTGAGAGCTTGTGCCATGTTTGTGTCGTGGTTTGAGCTGCTGGGAGCTGAGCACATTGGCAACATACCTGATGGGACTCACTTTTGCTCCCACCGCAGTCAGCTGAGGAGGAGGGAAAACCTCCTGTGGTCCGGCAGAGCAGATGGAGCCATTAGGTAGGAGGCTGGCTGGATGTTGGAGGGTTTGGTTGTTTTCAATATCTGGCCTTGTTGGCAGAACTGGTCTCTTAAAAACTGGGTCCATGCATTTTTTAAGGAGTGTCAAATTCAGTCTAGCAATGGTGAGTTAGTGGAGTCACAGCCAATTCTAGCAGTTAAGACCTGGACTCTGAGCACACACACCCTCCAGAACAGATCATTTTACTGAAACCCACAGGGGTAAAATCTCATTTTTGTGGACTCCTTAAATTGACTTCAAGAATCTGTAAAGCTGTTGGGATTTTTTCAACTGTTTAATTTCGACATAGAAGCCTCTTTCCTCCCAAATGATGTCTCTCAATTGCTCTTTGCACTAGACTAGCCCAAGGGAGGTACATATTCTACATTAAGGATATCAGTCTTTTCCTTAGAAAAAGCAGCTGATTTGGAGCATGGGAATTTTCTGTGTAGTCTTCTCTTTCAATGTTCCTTTTCTCCCACACTTTTTTTTTGGTTGGCTGGTTTGTGGTTTTTTGTCCCTCAGTCAGACTGTTCCTTTGGGCACTTGTGATTTTGTTGAACGCGGTTTGACCTGACGACTGCTCCTCTCCTAAGGCCAATAGCAGCAAACCCCAAACCAGCCACAGCGACCAAGGCTTTGGAACAGATGTGAAATCAGGCGAGAGGACCTTATCCATCCCTAATTGAAACACTGTCGCCTGTTTAGTGGTGATTTCCCCAGTGTGTTGCTGTGCGAGAGCATGGACACAGCGCATCAGGACTGTGTCATTTATGTCGAAAACCCTCCGAGATAAAGTCGCTGTCAATGATACACAGAAGCATAAGGCAAAAAGCAGCGTTTTCTCATTTTTACAGGTGACTTTAAAAAGGAAGTAATCCCAAACTAAAACATGCAACACTCCTCCTTCCATCACGGCTAAAGTCCAGAACTCCGTCAGCAGCAAAGAGCTGGTTTTAGTAAGCAAGGCTATTTTATATGCTGCATAAGCAGAATTGCAGTAGAACGGCATAGCTGCTGATATCTCTTCATGGGATGCCTGGTTCCAGATCTACCATTGTAGCACTGCTGTTACAGTCTCCAAAGGCTCATTCCCTCCTTCTGTGTATTATGCTTTAGCAGTTTTTAGGCCTCTTTCTTGCAAAACTTGGACCACTGATTTTCCTGGTACCCTCAATCAAGGTTTGTACCTTGCGTGCGATATTAGTAGGAAGGCAAGCAAAGGGGAGATGTTTTATATTAAATCATAGACAGTAGGGGTAGATACAATTGCATTAAGGAAGCACATTAATCAGCATTGATTCATACTAATAAGGCTGGTTTAGGGGGGGCCTCTGGCAGGAAAATGCTGCTTTGATCATTATCCGTGCACTCTGATGCTAATGCAGATAGGATGGCAGATGCTGAGAGTGGTTTGTGGGATGTCTGAATATTCATTATCACTATCCTTGTTGTTGTTCCTAGTCATGAGAGCCTTGGGTCCTCGGTACGGCACGAAGGCTGGAAAACAGATGAAGCTCAGCTTGGCTTTGGGACTAGGGCATTGCTCAGAACAGAAAACATTCCCGTTACTACAGAACAGTAGTTGACAGCTTCAGTCCACTTCTTTGAAGGGTATTGTGGTGTTGTCCTTTCTTCTCCAAGAAACTGAGTATTTAGATATAAGGCAAAGCAAAAGAAACAGTAGACTGAGATACACTATGCAAATAGCCAGGCACAAGCACTGAAATAGAGGCATTTCGCTAATGATGCTGCTCAGTTTAAGCAAGTTCTAGAAAAATGAATATTTTCCAGAAAAAAAATAAGACTTCGTTGTTCAGTGCCGGAGGTGCGACATGGGAGGCAAAGAGGGAAGTGGCGAGATGGTCTCGTCCAGCCTGGAAAGAGGGACTCACGGTTAGACTGGCAGAGGTGTAACGTGGGCAGTATTGAGATTTTTGCCCCAGGCAATGGTGTGGCTGTGGGAAATCTCACTTCTCCATGCCTCGGTTCCCTCCCCACCCTCCCGAGAATGGGAGATGGCAGCATTTGTCTGCTCTGTGTTGCTGGGCAGACTTAATTAAATGCTGCAAGACATTTGGACATAAGGGACAATGGCAATATAAAGTGGATGATCGCACAGGGCTGGAAGGGGAATTTGCGTGTACAAGAAGAAATGTGGATTTTCCGTGTGTGGGAGTTTAATTCCATTTTCTGAAATGGAGTTCAGAAAATGAAAGTAAGGACAGGGAGATCTGGCTTTCTATGTAAGAGAGCAGGGAAACCCTGGAGTATAAAAGGGAGATCTGCTTGCCTTGCAACTTCTCCTGCAGTGGGACCATTTAGAGGCTGCTTAATTTCATGAAACCTGCAAATACGGAATACTTCTGTGACCTCTGCCAAGCCTGGTTAAAATGCACCAACAGATTCAAAACTTAGTGGGGGATGTGACAGCAAACCAGCCAGTCCCCATTCCATCCCTCTGCCTGCAGAGTGACAGGACAAAACTGGTTGTTCATGTATCCTCGTTACTGTAAGGTCTCTGGACATGTAAAAAGGAGAAACGGCTCCTGAGACAGGAAAGGTTGTGAGTAACTGGCTGCACAAGCTGGCTATAAATTGGTTGGGATGGCGCCTGGGGGAAAAAAAACCAAAACAAAAACCTGATTTTTATTTTTTTTTTCCCTGAGAAAAATTGTTTCATTAGAAGGGTGGTACAGGTCTGGGACAGGTGAATGGAGAGGTGAGGGGTATCTCCATCCTCGGTGGTTTTCAAGGCTTGGCTGGCCAAAGCCCCAGCTGATGTGCTCAAGAGCTGGTGCTGGTCCCGCTTCAATCAGGAGGTTGGATTAGGGACCCCCAGGGTCCCATCTAACCAACATTTCTGTGATTTCCCTGTTTCTCCGATGCAGAGTGGACAGTAAACTGGGTGCTCATAAAGGGATTTGCACTACCGAATGCATTTGGTCACACTAGAGGTTTTTATTTAGTCCTAGAAAACCCACAAATCTAAGTCACTACGTGCTCTCTAAATGTGTCATTCCCTTGGCAAAGAGGAAGAGAATTACCATGAAGCGAGGATCTTTGCTGTGCACGTAGCACGGGCTACAATTGACTTAGAAATGCATATGCTGTTCCGCTGCTTAAATTTTCCCTTAGTGGGAACAAAAAAAAAAGGCAGACAAAAAAATTGGTCTCACAAAATTGCCTCACAAAACTTTCAAAGTTCTATCACACCACAAATTAGAAACAACGAGCCAGATTCTCTGTGACATAAATATGAGAAGCTGTTGACTTCAAGGAAAATTCACCAATTTATTGGCTGGAGAATCTCTTCTAGCATATCCAGCATCACCCCAGGACCTGCATCCACAGCACCACAGTTTATAGGGCTCCTTACCCTGTCTGTCTGTCTGTCTGGGAGCATTATGACCTTTTATTATTTCAAAGCGAAAGCAGAATGCAAATCCTGCATTCAGGCACTGCACTTGGACAATCTGGCTAGTGAATGTGAGGTTTTTATGATTGTTTTTAGCAGCTTCTGTTATGGAAGTGTTCCCTTTCCTCACCAGACCTTCCAGGCAGGTTTTCTGCAAACCTGTGATTTCCATAACTGAAGAGCTGATCTGGCAGAAAAGTAATCTTGCAAGAAAAAAAAAAAAAATTAATTTTCGACTAGATCACTTTTCCAGTCTGATCCTTTTTGTGCTCAGGTGACAGTAAAGGGACAGGACTCTGGATGGAGTTGGGGACGAAGGGGATGGTGAGGTGGCTGTTTTCAGCAGCAACGTGGATTAAAGTTGTATTGAAGCGGCCATGAAAATGCAAAACGCATGCCAAGTTTTGGCAGAGACAAGATCTATTAGAGCTCCTTCTACCATTTTTTCAGTCCATTCTTCTTCCATCTCTCCACTCCTCATTGACTCCTTTTGCTGTCTGCCTGTTGCATTGAATTTAATCTACTGGTCACTAGAGCTCTACAAATAACTGATTTTGTGGTTCACTGGTTGTATGGAACAAAAATAACATTAAAAATGGGTTGATCTGAAATGGATGTTTGTTCAACTTTTCAGTAAAATGAAAAAAGCAAAACATTTCATTTTAGGCTCAGTGAAAGGTTAAAGCTTTGCTGTTGGTTTTTGTTTTATTAATCCAGTGAAAAGTGGGGAGTTTTTGCAATTTTTAAGGCATAGAAGTTCATCTTAAATCACAAAGTCAACCAATGCCACTTAAAAAAATGTCAAAAGGGAAACATTTTGATTTTGAGTGTATTTTGTTTAGCTGTTTGCACTTCCACTTCCTCATTCAATTTAAGTTGAATTTGCGAATAGTTTTTATGTCCTTAGGAAGGGTAAAAAAAAAAAAAAAAAAAAAAGACTTGCCGTCATTGTTCACTCTGAGTCTGAAATTGTAAAATTCCCCAGGGTGCAGCTCTGACTTCCCTTGGGTTCAGCTTTTAGCATCTTAGGATAAAAAAAAATAAAATTTCGCCAGCACCGCAGCAGGATCGCAGCTTTGCTTGTTCAAAACCCAGGTGGATGCTGAGACCTGGGCGCTACTGGCTGAGACAAGCTGTACAACATGGGCGCAGTCACAGTTCCTCTCTCACACACATCCCGGCAAGTTTTCAGTCCTTTTCCAGTTGTTTGGATGCCTGGAGCATCCAAAAAAAGCACTGCGAAGGTTCTTCTCAAGCAGCTTTAAGGTGATGCTCTGCACCGGTACAAATTGATAGGCACTGTTAGGCTTTTTAATCTTTGCTTTGGCTTTTTTAGTCATGCTGAAGTTCTGCTGACAAGGTTTTCCTATTAGGTTTTTATGCTGTCTGTTTAAAGGGGACATCAACTTTTACGTTTTCCAGTCAGAGGCAAGGCTGTTTTAGGAGAGGCACCGCAGCAATTGAAGGACAGAGGGAGCAGAGATGAAAGGAGGCTCTTGCCTCTGTGTGGAATGAGCAATGGAAATCCGCACAGCATCGCATGGCAAAAAATACAAAATCTCCATAGTTTACATTATGCATGTAAACGAGTGATGTACATTGGTTTGTAATCAGTAAATGCCTTGTAAATAAGTGTGTGTAAACCAAAAATTTAAATCTATTTCCATAGTGCATGTAAACAATGAAGCCTTCTAGTGTTCTCTTCAATGTAAATGTTAATCTAAAAATGACATTACTACAAGTTTATGCAACTTTACAAGAGACCCACAATTTGCATTCCTGTCTCACCAGCTCTAACACAGCAGCTTGGCAAACACGAGATGGGCACAAACCAGCCAATTCCATCACGCAGCCTCTCCTTTAGCCACAACCTTCATTCTTCATGCAGCTCAGGGACCAGTGTCATTACATTCCCTGCATAATGTGTCCCTGCGTACAGGAAACTTCTAATATATTTGCATAAGCAGAATAAAGGCAGGAGTGGGGGATGGCAGGGAATGGCTCCGGCTGAACTGGATGTGTTTAGTCCTGGAGGTGCTGGGCTGAGCTTGGCCCTTGTCAGGGCTGGAGGAGCAGCTGCTGCAGCCGTGTTTGGATTCAGATGGCGAGGGCTTGGAACATCGCCGGCAGCTGCAGGGCTTGACAGAAGGACACACCTCTCCTCTTTGATATTCTTGAGAAGAGAGGGCAAACGGAAGGATAAGTGCCAGCAGCCTTTGATATGCTCAGAGCTGCTGAGATCTGGGAACAGAACATTTGGCCAAGCTTTGGGGAAGGGCAAACCCTCCTCTCAATGTAGGGAGCGGCGCAGAAGCGACGCAGACGATAAGTTCACATTCTGGTAGGGCGCTTGTGGTTCGGACACCCCGGTTCCTCTGGAGAGAAGTGAGCTGGATTTCCAGAAAGACGTTACCGCTAACTGGCTGCCCTGCCTGCTGACCCGGGTAAGCTCCGTGCTGGGTCGGCTGAGCGTTAGCGCAGTTCTGCAGAGTTGCACGCTCAAGCACAAAAATTCCCTTTCTCAATCCAGACCGAAATATTTCAGCCGTCCTCCCAATGAATCCCAAAAGCAGCACAGACAAATATTTTGAGTCACTGGACCTTTCCAAAGAGATCTGTGTCCTGCTGGGTAGGAGGGAGCTGTTTCTACAGTCCCCTCTCAGACCCTGCTTGGTGGGAGGATATTTTCCCCTTTGCATGAAAAGCAGGCGAATTTGCCCAGCAAGCCTCCCAAGGCTGCTCCCAGCCTGCTGCGACAGCAATGACTCTGCACGTTCATCTCAGGTTTCTTCAGACCAGCAGACTATGGTCCAGTGGCTTGAGAGCATATTTTAAAGGCTAGCAAGCCAAGGAGAAGCCTTCACTCTTTTTTTTTTTTGAGCAGATTATTAATTCTGCTTTTAAATCAGGCAGATGTTTATTCCAGCAGAGAAGCTGTTACATTAGGAAAAAAAAAAAAGGGAGTCATCCTGTTAGATGCATGGAATAATTCTGTTCTGGCACCAGTAGCACTGGAAGATGGAATGACTGTATCTATTATAGGGGTTTCTCTATTTCTGGATCCTTCTAATGTTTCCCTTGGGTTCCAAAAGTTGGGTTTTTTTTTTTTCCTTTCTTTTTTTGCTGATTGTCGCCCACCAGCCTCTGTGAATGGAACAAGACGCGTCCCACTGGGGCAGTTGGAGCCATCCAGGGATCAGCTTTGCCTGCAGTGGAGAGTGAGAGGGGTTTGGGTCAGTCCTTTGTGCCAGGATCCTCCTCTCCAGGCTGTGTGAAATCCAATATATCTGTGCAGAGCCAGCGTTCCCCCTGTATGCCACAAACCACATGTGCCCAGTGAAGGAGCTGATACAGCACACGGGCAGCTCGGTGCTGCCTCAGTTTCCCCTACGGAGAACCCTGGGCAGGGGGTACATGTGCCTGGGGAACGGGGTTGGAGCAGTATTTAGGCTGCCAGGTCTGTGCACTTGGGATACTGTTCGCTGGTGACCAAGCCTGGAATCTCTGCCTCGGGTGATCAGACCCAATTTCACATCCCTCCAGTGACCACGAAGGGTTTACGGGAAGCTGCAGTGAGGTTCCCTTCAGCAGGGAGTCATTTTTGCTGGTTAAATACATCCCGTCAGGTGAGAAATACTGACATGGATGGAAGGAGAGGGGCAGAGGTGGAGCTGTGGGTCACAGTGGTATTTGCATCCACCGCACGGTCTGGGCTGGAGGCAGATGCTGCCGTCGCCGCCTCCTCCTCCTCCTCCTCCTCCTCCTCCTCCTCCCTGCCAGGCTCCTCACAGCTGCCTCTCCAACCTCTCTGTTCCAGCAGGACAGAGATCCTCCCCATCATCCCCATACTCTGCAGTGTGGGAAAGCCTCGAAGCTGCTCCATCCCCTGCCCCGAAAGGCAAACCTCGAGGTCTGACACCCGCAGCTGCGAGCCAGGCTGGAGCGGAGGGGTGGGATTCTCTAAACTCTCTGCTATGCTACTAAATCAAAGTCCCGCTGACAACACAGAGCACTAAATGCCTGCCTGGGGCTCTGCTCCTACAGTCATGTGATGACATCAGAATTTAAGCTTTAATTAAGAAATGAGTGCGGGGAGGGAAGGAAGAGTCTCTAGCCCTTATGACTGCAAAAGAAAGCTTGGAAACATGACCCGAGTGCAACCAACGTCTGCTTTAATGTGCAGACGGCTCCCAGCAGAGGGGTGAGCAGCCGGGAGAAGCAGCCATTACATCAAATTCCCAATCAGGTCAGGCCTGCTTGTGCTTCTGCTTGCAATGAAAGAGCTTACTTGGAGAAAGGGGAGTTTCCCTAAAAGCTGTGCTATGGCAGAATTCCATCAACATGCCCTCCCTCGCTGTACATGGCTCTCATGTAGCCTTGCAGGGCCAGATTTTATACTAACACAACCTCTACTTGTGCACAGACATGGTCTAGGGGTGGCAAAGCCAGCAAACTGCCCCGTGTTCCTGCAGGCTGAATTGTGCCAACTGGGACTGGAGGCTCAAATATGCCTGATATTGCAACAACCTCTCATTCCCATGAATAATTATCACAAAAAGCCAGTGGAAGAGCTGTTACAGCTGGGACCTGTCTCTGCATTCTTATTGACTTAGCGATAGCTCTTACAGGTGTCCTGACACATAGCCCCCTGCTGATGTGGCTGGAGACCTTGTCATTCCTGCAACAAAAGTGCCTTTTGCAAGCTGGAAACAAAGATTTCATGGGCTGGTAGCGACTGGCAAGTCTCCTGGAGCACAGGCTGGGTCTAAACACTGATTTTGGGAGGTGACCATTGCAGAGCACTCAAGAGATTCAGCTTGGATGAGGATGCAAAGACTGATGAGCGGGGGACATTGCCTCCCCAGAGCTACCTGCAGGTGGAAGAAAAGACGAGGTGAAACGGAGCATTATGTCGGGAGAGCAAAGGTGTTTCATTGTCCGTGCATCTGTATCCAACCTCATTTTGCGTTTCCTCCCTTTCATACTTGTTCTTTTCCTCTCAGCAAAGGAAAACCTGTCTATTTAGTATTCAGCATTAAATATTTCAGTGTTAGCTTCCAGCTCGAGCAAAAACCCAGAAAGAACATTACTTTTTACTCCCCTCCAAACGTCTGGGGCTGTCCCTGGGGAATGCAGGCGCGCAGCCTGGCTAACGCTAATCAGAGAGCTTGGTACACAGGGAGAACTGCGTGTTGCATGGTTAAGAGCAAGCAGGAGAGACAGGAATAAGAAAAGAAGGTTGTTAGCCTCATCTCTGGTTAAAACTAAATGAATAGTCCCCGCCAGACTAAAATGTTCTCTTTTTATTTTTTTCTTTCTTTCCACTGTTTTCCTCCCCTCGCCCCCCATTCATGGGCAGACTGGGAAAGTCTCAGATTCCCCCACTCCCACCCATAAAAGGCTCCCGACTGTTTCTTGGGAATATTTGATATTTGAATTCTGTGCCGTACCGATTCAGCAGCCGAGTGTTGCCGAGTCACATGATGAGCTGTATCTCAAGACTATTTAATGTCTCTTCAAAGCCCACACTTTCAGAGTCCTGTGATTATGTAAGAGTCTCAACTCAATTTTTAAAGTAAGTTTACGGCCCTCATAATTGCAGAGGAAAACTTGATAATACGACTCCTACATACTCAGAAAGCAGAAGGCAAAAAAGAAGCGGAAAAAAACCCCTGAAGTTTATCAGATTTTAAAAGTCTCATGAATTTTAAAACCAATCTCTTAATTCTTTTTTGGAGCCTGACTCATGATTTTCAAACAGTTAGCAATATGGCTGTAGGGATTGTAAGGCTGGTTTGTTATCTTATTAGATGACTTACATAAAATATCCAAACCCTTGGAGACTCAGAGATTGAGTATTGCACTTCAGTACACAGTTGGAGAGAAGAGTGTCTTTTCTTCGGTATAGATGCTGAGGATTTCCTCTTAATCCAGGTCTCGAGTCACCACTGCGGCATAAATATTTCCCAAAATTATATTAGTGCTAATCATATGAATGAGAATAGCCATAATATTGATCTTCATAATACTTAGGTTATTAAATTTCAGTTTGAAGGTAGGTTTGTGGGGCAATTCATAATAGCAAATCTCGTCAGCATGCATAAGTAGGGAAAGCAAGCCACAGAGCAATAGCATTGCAAACCCAGAGAGAAGTGCATTCTAGATTCTTCCATCATAACACAAGATTGCTCACTGAACAAACACATGTGAATAAGTTAGCAATGCCGGAACTGATGTTCTGCTAATCATTTGATAATCTGGGGTGAACTTAATTGATCTTAAAGGGGAGAAAAGCCTTTGGATGTTGAAACAACTTCTTCCAGTGTTTCTATGAGGTGTATGCACCACCCAGGGGCACTTTATTCCTGGAATATTTGCACGCATACAAAGACAGGGATGCTGGTGTGATAAGATGAAGGGAGATTGCCACTGTTACCATTAAGTACCTAAATGGGACCTACGAGAAAGCTGGAGAGGAACATTTTACAAGGGCATGTAGTGATGGGACACGGTGTAAGGGCTTTAAACTGAAAGAGGGGAGATTTAGATTGGATATAAGGAAGAAATTCTTCACTGTGGAGGTGGTGATGTTCTGGAACAGGCTGCCCAGAGAAGCTGTGGATGCCCCATCCCTGGGAGCGTTCCAGGGCAGGTTGGACCGGGCTTTAACAACCTGGGCTAGTGGAAAGTGTCCCTGCCTATGGCAGGGGGCTGGAACTAGATGATCTTTATGGTGCCTTCCAACCCAAATCATTCTATGATTTTAAGTGGTGGGCTTGCCTTCCACATACATGTTTATTGAGGTTGTCCACGTTCAGTTTAAGCATCATGTATGCTGAAGAGGTACGAGGCAGCAGAACGTCCTGTGCTCGTACCTGGTCACAGAGCCCCACATGTGCCTCTGTGCAGACAAGAGCATTTATGTCTGAGGTGCACACAGATATTGAGGTGGCTGAAGCGTCTTACATAGCGGATTAAAGGAAATCTGAGGATGCTGTCCTGTGAAATGTCTCTATAAAAGGGGACAAAAAAAGTCCTACCAGCTCTTTTAACGTGGAAAGGAAGAACCAAGAATGTGGAAGAGGCTGAATGCTGCGATATAATAACGTTACAGGATAATTGCAAACTGTATTTGGACTTAATTTTCTTCTGCAGAAGAGTCATAAAAATAAGTTTATTGTTTTCGCTCCTAGGGACTGAGATATTTGCATCATGTCTTTTAAAGAAGACACTGCTTTCTCTCCCCACTTGAACATATGAATTCCACTGGTGATTGTCTCCTGTACAATTGTGGGTGAGCATCTGAAGATAAAGATTTTATACACACAGCTGCTCTCTGTTAGTAGAACAGAAGTAGCTCAGTTCTCTGTCAGTGTCTTACAAGTGTTTGTAACGCTGGGTGGGGGGGAATTTTCACTCATAGTGTTGGGGATTGTGCACTGAAAGGCAAGCAGATCTGGGGTAGTTCTACAAGAATGATGGAAGGCAAATGACAAGATGGCAAAGTCTTTGCATTTTAGGTGTAATAAAATACTCAGTGAGGTAGAAAAATGTTTTCTCCAACATAAGGCTTTGTCAAAATGCTTTATTTTGTTAGTAGTATAGTGTTTTAGGCTGATGAATTGGATTCAACATATTTTTGAAGTCCTGGCCTCTCTGGTCACTGTTGACTATGGTGAAAGAGAGAGATCTAAGAAATGAGCTATTTTGACAAAATTTTGTCTAGTGAAAACATTACAAACTGTTCCAGATTCTTCCAGCGTGGAACAAAGCCAGATTCCACGGCCCTGAAACTAGCTACAAAAAGGAATAATCTCCTATACAGTTCCAGCCGCAACTGAAGTCAGAGCTCTCCCAAATGTAAGCGATTTAAGCTTTGTCTGGAGACACAAAACTGAAGCACTTACCAATTACAGATGAGTTATCATTAGGTGCCACAGGGACAGTGCAAAGGGACTGAGTAGTAAAGGATTAGCCAGTGCACACAGAAATATTGAGCAACTCACTACTACCTCCTATTGTGCTCATGCCAGTGGAAATCCTTCTTAGAGCGGCATATTTTATTCAATTTTTAAGAGCTCTCAATTTTTCATTTAGGAAAGGAAGTTGGAGCAGCGTCCAATCCGTAATCAATCAGTCCGCCTTTGCAGAGAAGCTCTGAGGAAGCGCTCTTGCTCTTTGGTCCTTTATCTTCTCTGTGAACTCACAGAAATTGTATTTCTGAATGGAATTAAGAGTGAGGGAGATGCAGAACTACAGCCAGGGCAATTCTCAACTAAATCTTATAGACTGCTGCCTTGTAGTAACTAGCCCTACCAAAATTATCGCCAACCACATCACTTCTGTCTCCAATTGGAAGAAGCAGATGATGTTTTAGATAAGCTTAGAAAGACTTGGAAAAGGTGTTTAAGCACTTTGTGTGGGTACTTAACTGCCTAAGTGCCAAATTCCTGTAGATTTTAGTGGGCATTGTAAAATCAGGAGGTTTTGGACAGGATCTGTCACAGTCTTAAATGAGGCTGTCTATAACGTAAGCCATGGATTTATTGCCCCTGGTAATAAATCACTAGAAATACACAATGATAAAAGGAGGAATAACAGACAGAGCTTGTTCAGGGATCTCAAAGCTCTTTGCAGCCATTATTTAGGGTTCCTTATGATAGCTGAGGAAAAGGGTGGGATTTGTTTGGTTGTTTTTTTCAAATGAATAAATTAATCGTTAGTAAAATATTATGCAGTTCATCAAATATATTATTCACTAGCTATTTGTCAAAATAACAGCTCCGTCATATATTATCAGAACTAAACATTTATAATGTGTGTATATCTAGTCATCGGATGATTTATTCGGGCTTTTGTGGAATGAGTTAGTTATTGACCAGTTTAAATCACTGCTCCCTTGGGAGGCAGAGACGTATTAGGTTGTGAGCTCTCGGTGAACTCGCACCATCTTTTTTGCTGCCTTGTTGTTCAGCACCTGGTACCATAAGCAGAGTCCTGCATCTGGGTTTGTTTTTGAAACCACCTCAATAATAATAGTCGTAATTCTGTTCATCTATAGCCAGGGCCAGGTCTGTCTCAGGCAGGAAAATTCAACCACTGATTCAAGATCAAGCTACTATGGGTTCTCCATGTTCTTGCCGGATCATTGCCTGAACCCAACACCAAGTTCCTCGCCCATTCTTAGATATCTCAACTGTTCAGTGTCTCTCCACCTCCTGGTTGCAGGAAAAGAGGGTTTATAAATCCCAGCTCGCTGCTCCGGGTGGTAGATCACACAATTTCAGTAATGCTGGGGAAGGACAGAGGAGCCCTTCACCAGGTCCCTCCCAGCTCCCTCTCCCACGGCAGCAATCTGGCCTCCTTCCAAAAGTGCCTCAGCAGAGTGAAGCTACGTGACTGACACTCACTGTCCCCTCGTCATCTGTGACCAGCATCCCAGAAGGCTGCAGCTCCTTCCATGCCTTTATTGGTGTCAAACATCCCAGCCTCTCCCCTGGGTTTTATTAGAGAAGCTGATGCCAAATCACCCAGCTTCCTCCTACTCGATAAAAAATGTTTATAACCCAGTAAATTCTAACATATCAGCAGCTTGTTATGGAGGGAAAAGGTCACTGGGAGAGAAAGACAAAAAAAAAAAAAAGAAAGAGTGCCCTTCCATTGGAAATTCTGGCTGGGTATATACAAAGGAGTCAGCGCCAGGAAAATATCTTTTGATATGATAAAGTCTCATAATAGAAAATGTTGCTGCAATACAGGCCTCGTTTCTTCAGATAAATATTTAATATAGATCACTAAAGATTAATCGAGTACAGAAAAGAGTCTCTCCTATGGTTGGTGTAACGAAAACATCTTCTTGTTAATTTATTATGGAGCCTGAAATGAGAAAAATCCTATAGAGAGACATGCAGGGTACGGTTTCCATAGAGAAGCAGCGCACCACACCAGAATTTATTTAGTGTGTGGGCAGAGGCCTTCCCAGAACCAGCTGCAGCGTGGCATTCGCCTGATAAAAAATGCCAATGTAGGAAGAAGCCTCACAGACTCATCGCGTTTGGCTGGTCTGACTCCTGCAGATCCCAGGGTTTCCAGAAGTGGTGAGACCGTAGGACCTGTGGGCTCTCGAGAGCATTCTCCACCCTGGATGAAGACTATACGCTGGCATGTGAAACATCCTAAGGTGTTTCTCTGGGAAAGGGCATTAGGTCCTTTTGCAGTAAGGTGATGCCCTGAGCTCACTGCGAGGAGAGGAGCCCCCAGTCTGACCCCGAAGGCTGTTTCTTTTAGCCAGAAGTCCCTGTAAGCATCTCCTTGACAGTTTTTCCAAGGCACTGTGGCCATTTCACACTGTGCCCCTGAGTGTATTGGGCAGCAAAGAGTCCAGGGCGCTGGGTGAGATTTTCATTTCCCACGATGCTGGGATGTGTTTAATGAGCTCCATTGTGATGGGTAAATGACAGGACCCCTCTGCTTTCTATACCACCAACCACAGAAACCATCTTCTCAACCATTTTACAGCATTAAATAGGACAGTTACAGAGGATAAATCATAAATAGCAGCAGATACAGTATGAGGGAGAAAATAAGAGAGTCACGGGCAAAGGAGGAGAGGAAAAAAGATATCATTTCAGCCAAGACTGAAATGGAACAGTGTTGATGAGATAGAGAGATAGATGAAGGTTGTTCCAGATGGCCAGCCCCACTGATGCGAAGCCTCTTGCACCACGAGCATCTATAACACATGATGAGGTGGGACCACTTGCTGTTAGATGAACAGTGGAAGTAGGTGGGAGAATCCAGCAGATCTGTCTATGCTCAGGGATGGGGGAAAGAGAGGAGCCCCCTCCTGAAATGCATGTTTTAAAACCCAGAAACAACGCTGGAGAGAGGGAGGCTGTAACATTTTTCCACCTCTCCAACAAGCCTTGTCTAGCTGCTTCTCTAGAGGTGATTGTTTTCCTACTTGACCTTTTCCTGTGGACACCTTTCCTGGTTTGGGACCGTTTGTGTGAAGCAGTTGATGAAACACTAGTCCTCGTGTTTAGCAGGAGAGAGGCCAAGGGGAGGAAGGTTGAATGTCACCAGTCAGACCCTGGTCATGCTGCCCTGTGCATTGCTGGGAGGCATTCAGGAGATGCAGCTGGGAGAAAGGTGGAAAAAGCACGGTTAGAAAACGGTTTGCTTTATTTTTGTGGCACACACAATGCAGAGTGTCTCTTCTTGTGCTGCCATGCCTAGCTGATCTCACTGGCCACCAGTTTTTTGGCTCACATCGACAATGGTGGAAAGACAGAGAGGCTTTGGCATCTGGTATTGCAACCCAAGGAACACAGGATTAAAAGCACCCTCCAGGGTCACAGATTCTGCCAGGCATAGCGTTTTGCCATTTGAAGAATTACAGTACGGGTGGTCTCTTTGCAGACTGCATCTCCCAGGCCTTGGCTGCTCCCAGAACCCAAGTAACAACTGAAAACCTTAATATTAATTCTCTCTACTTCTACCACAGGCTGTTGGACTTGATACAGGTGTGACTGGATGGCAGGCTCTAGCCTGGGGCTATCCGGGGGAAAGACTAACAGATTTTTAATAGCAGCAGTGACTGTTGCAGTCGTCTAATATAAAACTAACCTGTGTTTAGAACATTTATTTGTGGCGTGTGGCACAGATCTGGTCAGGAGAATCACAACAGCTAAACTACCCCCAGGATAACCTGGGGGCTGATCAAGGGGCTTCTATTTTCATCTCTGCCACCACGGTGACTGCACTGCAGCTTGGCCCCTGTCACCTTGGCAGGGCGTTCATCAGCCGAGCCCCTCCGACTCTGCCATGCTTCGTACTCCCGCCGCAGTGAGCCACAGATATAATCTATGGAACACAAACATGATTTTATAATAAGTTTTCTATGCAGCCAGGATAAAATGCCAAACAGAATCAGAAAACAATCAGTCAGTGAGACTCGGTGCTGCTGATGAGTGCACGGCTCGTAACGGTTCAGTGCCCGGGAAGATTGAGGCTTTAAATACAGGCACCACCTGCCCTTCCAAACACTGGGATATGGGGGCAGGAGGAGGCGGGCAGGCAGGGGGATCAGGCACAGGGAAGTGGGAATAGCCAGGACATCTCCTTCTGGGAGTTAAGTTAAAACAGGAGCAATATCAGAGCTGCGAAACAGACACCTCGCTACGGAGCTGCTGCTTCTCCTATTCAGAGATCAGCAAATTCGCCAGCAGCTGGGCTTTGTGAGTAACAGTGCGAGGAGCAGGGACAGGTCTGCTGCAGAAACAATATTTGAGATAAACATGCACTTATTGTGGAGGCCTCTGGGTGATGCTCTTGCACAGGACCGTATAATTGATTCCTCCCACCGGAGGCAGTTTTAGGATGCCTCTCTCCCCCACCACCAGCCTTGCAACAGCCCCTGCCTGAACAAGCTGAAGTTTACATCAGGTTCTATTTCCTGCTGCAAGAATGCGGTCTGTAGGACCCTAAATCTGTACTGCTCAGCGCAATGCAACAGCTAGGGGAGAGAAAAAAAAGAAAAAAAAAAAAGAAAAAAAGGGCTGGGAAGCATGAAGAGGGGAAGGAATTCCACCAAAGAGCAGGAGAAAGAAGAAAAATGGGTGCCTTGTTGTGCAGGGGAGAGCTAAAAAGCATCCTGATGGCCTGAGCAGCAGCTCAGCTCCCCTGGCATCTTGCCCTGGTCCAAGAGAGGGTCGGGCTGTACCCCAGGGGGTACCTAGCCAGCCCATCGCTAGCCAGCCCATCGCTAGCCAGCCCACAGCAAGGAGCACACTTTGACCTGCCCCCCTTCTTCCTGACACTTGCTCAGGCACTGGGAGTTGTGAGGTTTCCAGTCCATAGCGGGAAACATTGGGACCAGCTCCCTACCAACCTGCATAGATTGATTTTTTTTTTTTTTTTTTCCCTCCAGTATTTGTACGAGTTGGGGGATTCATACTGGCTTTTTTCCTGTCTTCTTTAAGTACTCCAGGCTCAAGTCATATTATTGTATAACTCACAACTTCCATTTAAAAAATCAGACTAGGCTGCCTTTTAGGATTGCAAAGAAAAGCCAGAAAATATGAGTCTTTAAATTTCAAAACCCAGAAGGCAAATAAAAAGCATGGCAGATACTGTTATTTTGTTCAGTAGATAAATATATACATATACATGTGCTTCAGAATTCTGGAGTCCAGTTCATTATTTCTGATCAGAAGCTCAGATGTGCAATAGCACATAAACCCTTATTCAGCCCTATGCGTTGGTTTAGCTGGCATAGGAGCTGGTGCTTTTATTTTGCTCAGTCCTCACCTCCTGAAACAGCCATGAGGAGCAGTTTTCTCTTTAGCTTTTCTGTGGCATTTGGTCCCCTCAAACTAAGTTTCCAATACCTTGCCTCAGAGACATCCTGACTTTAACTCAGCACAAGCCAAAAAGACTATAGTGAAAGAAAGCAGCACAGACAAAACCTCGTAGAAGCTGCCACCCAGACTCAGCAAAGGATTCACGAGCCACGATAGAAGCACATAGCAAACACCTGCCAAGCCAAAATGAAAATTTGAGATATAAGAGCCCTTACTAAAGAACAACCCCCTTCACCCTCTATTTCACTCCCCACTAAACTTAGAACAACAACCCTCCCTCTCCAAAAAAAAAAAAAAAGAAAAACACAAAACCAAAAACTAAGCACACCCACAGGAAAACAAACAAGCAACACCAAAACAGAACAAAACAACAAACAAGCCAGAAAGAAAGAAAGAAAGAAAGAAAAAGGAGAAAAAAAAAAAAAAAAGGAAAAAAAAAAAGAAAATAAAACCCCACACCTCCCCACACAGCTGACTTCTCTTTCCCCCTAAACAGACCATGAATGGTGAGGCTATAAATCTTTGCAGCTGGGCTTATCCTGTCCTACATGAGAGAGCTCTGTGTTTGGAGGGGGATAGGACTGTGCCCTTTGCATACAGGTCTCAGCTCTGGCTTCTGTCCCAAACCAGAGACCCACTGGGCTTTGAGATTATCTCTGTACGTGGGGCTGGACAGAGCCTGCACTGAAGGCGAGGAGGTTTTGCTCTCAACGTGTCCAAGAGCTGAACCTCACATCTGGACCTTAGCATGCAAGTGGATTTTGCTTTGTAGCTGAATTAAGTGATTTGTGTGGACAGGTGCTTATGTGGCTCTGTGCGTGCTGCTGGGTGGTTTGCATGTACCAGTGTTTCTCTGATGTCCCTCCCTGCACCACGCTCAGTGAGCTAAGGCAGCACTCTGGTGGGCCTTTTTCCACTAAAACTGTCTCCTGTATTATCTGGCTATGGTATATTTATAAAACTGCAGGAATTCAGGCAGGGACAACCTGAAGGGGTACAGCCTGGTGTTACTGGAGGCATTAGATGTCTTCAGCCTTCTCTTACAAACCATCTGGCACATTCTTCTTTGCTGATTTGAACACAAGAGAGTCGGCAATCAACATGGTTTGTGTTTCATTAGATTGATCTGACAGCCTTTGAGGTCCTATTATCTTGTAGAAGATGATGACCCACCATCTACTTTAGTCCTTGCTGGTGAAATCCTTTGGCCAGCCTCTAGATCTGGGTTAATTTTGTTCATGGCTGTGCTGGATCTTTTCCTTGGAAAAGTTGTTCATCTCTTGCTGCCTTTGTTTCTCTGTATAGTGACATATTTCTTTACAAGTGCTTTGAGATCTATGTACCAAAGTCACAAATAACAGCTAAAGGAAATGTGGCTCATGATTGGGAAATTGCAAAGCATGTACCCCAATAACCAAGTGCTTCACAAACAGCTCTCAGAAAACAAAAACTTTTGCATTCATTAGTCCCTGTTCCCTGGATAGGGCAGGACAAAAATACAGCTTTTCCTTTATGAAATGTTGCACAAAAAGCATAGCTGTCTTTTTATTGCAGGCCACTTTGCAGCATGCGAAAGATTGTCTGTCTTCAAGAGTTTGTGAAGTTTTATTTTATTGTAGTCTCTTTATTTCCTCCATCAAAACATGTCTGAGTTTGAAGTGCCATGACTAGGAATGAAAATTAAATACATGAAAACTGATTTTTGATGAAATGAGGTTTTGGAGCAACCAGGGAATGTTCAAGGCTTTCTCAGTTTGTGTTCACATTTTTTTTTTGCTAAGGAGAGATATAGTCTGAGGAAATGGGTCACCTTTTTCCTAGAGAAAATTTCTTCAATTTTACTGTAATTCTGCAATGTCACGGGCTTTTTGGGACAGGTTGGTTGTGAATTTTTTTTTTTTTTTTTTAAATCTTGAACAAAACACAAATGTCTCTGATTGTGGATGGCTGAATTTTACTGCAGCTACACTCTGGCAGTCTATTTTTTTTTTTTAGCCCCTCACCTCTTACCTTGTGCCCTTTGCTAGTGATTTCAGGCCCAGTTACCATCTAAATCCTGTACTGAGAGGGGACAGTCTCTGCATGTAGCCACCGTGTGTATCTCTGCTTGCTGGGTGTCGCTGTTAAAAGAACAACCCTTGTCAAGTGGCCTGGGACTGTAGTTTTGTTTTATGATGTCAAAACAGTTTGTGTTCACTTACGCTCTTGTATCTCCACTGTGGACTTGTGAACGCTTTCTTCGAGACCCCTTGCAATGGTGTGGGTGATGAAGGATGCTAGTCCTTGTCAAATCTCCTGGGTTATTCTGAGGCTGGTGGCCATGCGTTGGATCTAGGTATGGCTTTAGGACCAAGTAGTGATTGTTGCATCTCTGCAAGCCAGGATTTCCCTACATATTCTCTATCTGCAGCCTGGAGCACGCCCTTCCATCTGAAGGATACTCCCTGGCAAGGAAGGGCATGGACTCACTTCACTAAACCTGGACAAAAGCCCCTCAACTGGCCCGCAGCAAAAGATCTCTGATGGAAACAGGTGTCTTTGCCAACTGGCTGTCTTTAGGCATCCAAGCCGCCCACCAGCACCATCTCTGGTGTCTCCATCAGCTGAGAATGACTCAGGGACGAGGTGGTGGGTGAGAGGGGACAGCTGTCCCATCACCGCCTGCTCTTGCTGAGCCCACAAGCTGGTACCTGTGCCCAGGTGGCTCTGACAGAGCTGTCCTGGGGGTGCTGCTGGATGTAGAAGGCAGGAAAGGCTTTGTATTTAAACGCCACTTTTTTTTTTTTTTTTTTTTTTCTCCTCCTGACAAGGTGAATTTGAGCCCTTGCCAAGTGAGTAGCACAACTGACCAGAGGGGGATGATGGGCACGTTTTCTGACAACAGTTCAAGTTTTGCAACACGGTTGCATGCTGCGTTGGAGAAGATTTTGTGCTTTTTGAGGGAAAAAAGACAAGGCTAAATTCCCAATACTTACTTTCCCAGTATTGGCAAATGCTGTGCTTAAATTGCCAATAGTGCAGCAGCCAGGTACCCCAGTCTGTAGCATGAGAAATTTAGGTTCAAGTCCACATTTTTCATGTATTTTTTTCATCTGAGTTGACTGTGAACCATGATAAGTAAAGAGCAAAGCTTGGAGCTGTGGTGTCACAGGCTGAGGTGATCAGCTTGCTACAGCTAAAATAAGCCGGGGGGGGAGAGCCTAGAGTCCGCATATCTGTATCTTCAAGAAATGAAGCAAGGATTGGGTGTCTCTATATTGTCCATTCCAGTGCTTGGAACACAGGACCCCACAGCTTGTTAGAACATCTTCCTCAGTAGCTTAATAAACCATGTCTGGTTTAGGTAAACTTTTAGGAGTAAAACAGCAAATGAGCAGAACATTTCCTACTGTTGATAATGTTTAAGCTGCAGCGTTAACAACGCTGGGAGCTCTTGTAGAGATGTCACTCCGGCTTCTAGCAGCGAGTATCAACCACTGTGTAAATGGTAGTGGCTTAAAAGTGCCGTCAGCCCAGTGCTGAAAACAGCTGAAATGGTGTTAACAGTAATGGGAACTATTTACAAGTAAGTCTCCAGGGTGGACAAGGCTTAAGGAGGCTGGTGTTGAAATGGATATCTTTAGTGCCCAAGGTGGGTGCTGTTTGTATTAAAGCTGCACAAAGGACATTATGGGGAAAGTTGAGGGGAATAAATGTCCCACAAGCAGTTTGTGCTCTAACCTGATGGGTGTGATGAAAGGGAGTTGTGGAAGTTGGCTCAGGTGAAATATTGGAACAGATCAATAGATGAAGGTAGCTGGTTGACTCTCTGTTGCAGAAGTTAGAAGTTATTACGTGTTAGTTGTATGTAACTCAGAGGTGACCCTGTTCAGGTTGAAGGGGTAGTAACCTACTCAGCTGTGTTTGCTCGTGATTATATTATTGTAATGGTAGCTATGTTTAGATTCGAAGTCTGAGCTAGGAATCATAGCCACGTCCTGTCTATGGTCAAATTTAATAATAAGCAAACTTAATAATGAACAAATTTAATGACCTATCTTTTAACTTGTACTTACCTATGCTGAATCACTATGCTTTGACTTTCTAGTAATAAATTTATCCTAGCTTCATCTTTTTTTAAACAAATCAATCCTTTCAGTACCCCTCAATTACATGTTGCCTCCAAAGCAACCCAAATGTAGTCCCATCCTAACAGAGAACACAAGACTCGGAGTCATGTCTGTCTGATTGGGTTTTAATTTGGTGTTGGAACAATGTGTTTACCAAGATACTTTCAAGGTCACATAAAATCCTGCTAACTAAAGTAATTTTCTTTCTTTTTGCTTCTTGCAAACCTCATGTCATTCTGGACCTATTATTTATCTACCTCTCCTTCTACAAAAAAAAAGAAAAAGGCAAGCCACAAACTTCCAAGTTTTTAACCCTGTAACAATTTAATACTTTTAAGAAAAAATATCAGAGAATCGAAAACAAAACTCTGTTTATAACAGGAAAATCCAACAGGCTGAAATGCTTGCTCAAAAATGGAGGATTAGTTGAGGTTTCAGACACCTCAGTACACCAAGTACATGGCAAAGTGCAGACCAAGGAAAAAACAACAGAAGTTTCTTCCACTGTCCTGTGGAGACAGGTGAAGGAGTAAGTAGTCCAAGAGTGTTGTTTTAATTCTTCCATATGATTCTAGCGGATTATCCAGACAGTGATGGTCTTCTCCTTGGGTTCAGTCCTATCCAGGTAAATGCCCCTTTAGGAATAAAACTGCTGCAGACAGCACAGCATTTATCAATAGATCAATAGTCAATTTATTTGTCATATTCACCTGCCAGCTGTCATATGTCAGCCTGTCTGCTTGCCTAGTTGTTATGCAAAATGCTGTCAGGCTTTCAGCTTAAGTGATTTCTTTTTCATATTCCTCCGGTATTAGATTTTTGTGGGGTTTTTTCTCTCTCTTTTTTTAAGAGGCAGAGCTCCATTTAATTTGAAACTAGTTTGAATGTACGGACTGGAGTTTTCTTAAACAGATTAGGGGGGCCGAGTGCCAAATCCTCACAGGAAACTAACTTTCGTATGTCTCTTGAAAAGCTCAGCTTTGAAGACTGACTTCTTCATGCTGGCCTAGACAGAAGAGGCCAAGCTGCAGAGGAAACGGCTGAAGGAACAGTGCACTGCCCAGCCTGGGGCTGTCTGGCATTTTGAGGGCACAGACTAGAAATAAAACATCACTGACCCCACCATAATCACAGATACCCTCTGTAGACTCCCATTAAGCCAGATCTGGCAGCAAAAGATAAGCATTATAGTGCTGTTGTCGTGCTCGGATCCTGTCCCCACGGCACTGTTTGCAGAGTCAAGGGCTCACAGAAACCTGGGAGAGATATTGCCCTTAGGATTTAAGATAACTATGACTTTGTGCAGCCCATGATGGGGACAATTAGGCTGAGACGAAACACAAGACAAAACAAAACAGAACCCCCAAACCAACCGCTGTGGCGCAGGAGCATCTGAGAGGATTCTGGAGGACTTTGGGCTAAGTTCCTGATACTAACACAAAATTTGTTTATACCTGGGCAGGGCCTCAAATCTGTCTGTTTTGGATCACACTCGCTCTAGCAGCTGATAACGCTTATCTGCAACATGCATAGGGGTGTCCAAAAATGTCTGTCGTGATGATTATGGGGCTGGTCCTGCTTGCTGGGTGTGCACCATGAGTGGGATGGACCAACTGCCCTGCAGCCAACAGATCCAGCAGCAGGAGCTGTTGGGGTGTTCTAGTTAGCATGACAGTTACCGGCTTTGTTCGGTGTCTTCCTGCACTGCTTTTCTTCCTTTTTCAAACAGACTCTATCTTGATCATTGTTTAATGCATTTAATTCCTTTTTTGTTTCAAGCGCCAGCCCTTGAGGTCTGTACTGAACTTGCTTCTTCACTTAATGTCCTTTGCTTGTCTTGACCATTTGAAGATGGGGGATTTAATTTGTTCTGATGGCCTCTCTCTTTCAGACTTCTCTGCCAGGCTAGAGATGCTCATGCCCTTGGATTCTCCCAGCCTCTCTGCTGGTGCAGTGGGAGGTCTGGGTGTGATGTACCCACTCCAGACTTCTGATTTTTCATCCCTCTTCAGTATTTTTCCCCCTTTTTTTTCTGTTTCCCTGGAGGGGTCATAGTGCTAATGAGCACTGAGACATCCCCAGTGACTCCCTCTGACACACCGTGGCCTTGATGGCAAGCTCATTAATGCAAACTCTGAAGGGGCAAATATTTTTCTCAGATACAGCCATATACAAATAAAACGCATCCCCTTACTGCGACAGGGTGGAAGGCCTGAAATATGTGTCTGCCTCCCCGAGGCGATACTTCATCACTCTATTTTCTCTTGCCTCCCTCCCCCTTTAGGCATTAGCACTTCCTACCCCTTCCAGCCATCAGACGAGGAGGCTCTTCAGTGCTTTCAGCAGACATTAGAGAGCAGATTCCCTCCTCTGACCTGGCAGGCATTTTCCTGGGTACACTCCGCATTAGGGCTGTCTGCGCTGGCGAGACATTAGAGCACAAACAAGTGCCTCTCCAGCACTACTCAGACATTAGGTCATGGTTTCTCCTTATCCCGTCTCTGCATCAGGGATCCAGGCTCTTCTCCCTCCTTGCTAAGAGGTTTATCATTCTTTGCAAAGCCCTTAAAAGCTTCCCCACTGGCAGAAGTTCAGGTACTTGCTTGGGATTTCCCCAAGGGTCAGAAGACTCTGTACTAAACCTGACTGTATCACGGGGTGCTATCCTAACCCTGGCCAAGTCTTTGCAACTTCTTCACCTGGAAAATGAGCAACAGTGCAAAATTTCTCTTTTATAAAGTGACTTGAGACCTGGGGAGGCCTCACCTGCGCTTTCCAGGCAGTGGCATTGAGTCTGTGGTGTCACTGATGCTTCTGAGAAGCAACGGTCAGTGAAATGGCATCCACGAATTATTTCTGGGAGGAAAGATTTCAGTGCCCTTTTGCACACATCATCCATGAATGCAAGGCCTTTGTAGATCCTCCAAAGACTCACAGATTCAAGGATTCAGTGGTGAGTTTGCTTATCTAGCCCGGTGCCATGGATTCAGTTTTGGTCAATAGCATCTTCTGCAGAAAACGCAATTAAGTCTAGTACTGAAAGCTAATAGAAAACATGTCCTTGGAGGTGTTTCTTCACAAATTTCAGGAGTTACAGGCTGGATCATTCCCTAAGGCTGGAGCTATACTGTTCACTGCAAATATCTTTTTTTTTTTTTTAATCACCTCAATAATTCTAAGTGATTTCACTAGCCATGTCCATTAGTGTTAAGTCTATTTTCCAAAATTGTACCATAATCTTGGCCTCAGGTGCATCTTACAGCACACTGTTCCATAGGTTGCATGGAAGATTGCTAGTATTTAAAGAGTTAGTTTCAATGTAAAATATTCTGGAACTGTGGAAGCCAAGTTTAAAATGTATTTGTGGTCATCAATCAGGAAGCTTAACAATACCATATTATTTACTTGACCAATCCCAACCAATCAACAACCCGCAAAGAAAGAATGCAGCCAAATATTATGCAAAACCTTAAAAAAAGCTTGAGAAATGTCACTGAGTAAATTCAAATAATGCATAAATTAGAGGGAATTGCGACTGGCTCATGGATATTCTATGAGCAGAAGATAAACATCTAAGCTAGTTGCATAAATTATTCATCATAACGTATTTGCTCAGCTTTTCTCATCAGCTACGAAAGCCACACATCCAAGCGTTTGGAGAGTATAATAGAACTGGGCTTTCTCCTCAATGATATGCCCTAGGAGCAGGAAGCCCTGGGGAGGAATGGCTTGGGCAAGAACTGAGCGGAAATCCACATCTGCTATGATGTTTTAGATGTGGGTTCTGCCAAGGGTTGGTCTACTGCATGAATGGCGACACACTGGAAATAAATGATGCTTTGTCTCCATTTCACATAGCATCTCCATGGATACTAAGTACTGGACTTTTATGTTATTCTGGGACAGCAGAGGAAAAAACCTGTTCTAGTCCATGCGGGGAATACATGGACATTGGTATTGGACTCATCTGCAGACAACTTTGGAGCCAACGGTCTGTTTTCTCCACTCCTGGTATTAAGATGGGTTGGGTTTGTTTGTTTTTGGCCTTTTGACAGAGGTTTTTCTAGCAAAGACCAATGTTTCTGTGGATTTCAAGGTTTGACACTAATGACTCTTAGGATGTGGTTAGAGGGGTGCTCTGATTTGGCATTTTTACTTGGCTTGTGAAAGCCTAAGTGCAACAAATGGAGCATTAGCTCAGGTGTAAGGAGGTATTTTGAAGTACAAAGCTGGCACTTTGCTGTTTTAATGAATGCAACTGCTGTTAGGCAGCCTGTGGTGTCGTGATGGGCTGCAATCAAAATAAATGCAAACATAATTGCATTAAGTAAAATAACCTAACACACTTAAAGTGGACTGGGTGTAGAACCAACCTTGGGGAAAAAAGAAATCTGTTTTGTGATCCTGGCTTTGCAACTGCCTTGCAGCATCTCCTAAATCTGTCTGCGTGTCAGGTTCTCTACTGGCAAAGTGGAATCGCCGGTGCTGGTTGACACACATTGATAGAAAGTGCCACCTCAGTGCCAGGTATTGTCACTCCTATTATTTAAATGAAATTTTTGTCTTAAACACAAGTTACAGGAATAAGTGAATGGAAAGTGACAGAGAAGCTTGTGACTTGATTATCTGAGAGATAACTTAAGATAGTGCAGGTGCATTGTAGGAGAGCAGTTATAAATAATATCCTTTCCTTTTAAGAAGGCCTTGCTCGATATTTTTCAAAGGACATTAATAGGTTTCTCATCTTTTAGGTGCTCAGCTAGTGATGTATTTCAGAGGCCTGATTTTTAGATGACAGGTGTGCAAGGTTTTTCTCAAGGCATTTCCCTCTGCGTCATTTCAAAATGGATATCTGCAATAAAGAGCTGCTTTTGCAAACATTAACTTTATTTTTTTCCCAGTTTCTATCAGTTTAAAAGAAGGGATTTGAGAATCACTTCATAGGTTTTAAAAAATAAAGAAAAAAGATAAAAAAACAAAGCCTCCGTTTTCATCCTGGCCTCTGAATCAATCCTTTTAGATGGTTTATCAAGCATATTGTTTTTCAAAGTGATCTTTTGCTGTACTCCTGATGCTGAAAGATTAATATGTTTGGAGAAAGTGTGTTTCCTTCAGCCTCACTTTGCAAAAGCATTCCAGGAAGATTGCAGACAGGTGGATATAGCAATGATGGACTGGTCTAACTCTACAGTTTGACTGGCTCTTTTGCTGACAGAAACCAGAATTTGCTGCTTTATGGAGAGGCGTAAGACCCCGAAGTGTGTGTGAGGGTGAAAGGACCAGCCTGATTTCTTTGTAGGGAAATGCAGCCCTCTGCCAGACACCTCTGGAGCCTCCCAGTCTGCCTCCTCATCAGCTCAGACCCCGATCCTTAAAGTGTGTCATTATTGTGCAGTAATGTCTCACTTTTCCTTTTCTCCTCCCCCCTTCCCTTCTGTCCAGCCTTGTGGCTTCACGTGTGTATCCAGGTGGGGATGTCCAACAGGATCGTCCCCTTCGCCATCCTCCTTCCCTGCCCTCGGTGGCTCTCCCTGCCCCTCCGGCCTCGAAGCCTCACCCCTGTTGTGTTCCTGTGCTGTCTCACAGGGAGTTTGCCCGTTGGAAGGTGAGGAACACAGCCATCGAGCGGAGGGACCTGCTCCACAATCCACTGCCCCTGATGCCTGAGTTTCAGAGGAGCATCCGCCTCCTGGGCAGGAGACCCACCACGCAGCAGTTCATCGATACCATCATCAAAAAATACGGCACCCACATCCTCATCTCTGCCACCCTGGGAGGTAGGTGGCAACCTGGGGTGGTTTTTTACGTGGCTGGTGGGGTGGCGAAGGCACTGGAGAGCACCTGCAAACCTTGGCCGCGTTGCATGGAGGCTGGTTGGTAGCACAGAGCCAGGCTGCAGCTCCCCCAGCCGAAGCTCGTCTCCTCGTCAGATGGTGTGAAAACCCCCAGAGTACAAATAGCCTTTGCAAATGAATTCACGGCGCAAGGTGTTCAAGTTCGGCATCTGTGATACGTGAGCACCTGTGCTCCTCCGACAACCATGTGGGTACCGGTGTGCGTCAAGATAAACATGCTCCATTTGGCTGGGGAGCCTGTCTGTCATTCCTGCGCCCCTGTCCTTGATTTGACACTAGAGTGTGTTGATCGCTCTTTTTTTTTCAGAATGAAACCAAATGCAGAGGGGAAAAAAAAATCCTTTCTTGCTAGAACTAGGGAAATTTTAAAGAGCTGCAGGAAAAGGGAGTACAAGGAGTTGGGTAGGGAGTGAGTGCAGCAGGGGAAGCGATGGACAGAAAGGCCTGTGCTGAATGCAAAAGTGAAAGCAGTAACGTGGAGACTTCTGAAAAAACAGTAGTTAAGTAAAATTCGAAGTGTATCTGCAAGGATTGCAGAGAGGTTCGTGTGTGCAAGCAGAATATGTCAGTGATGCCATAAGACAGAGGACTGTAGGGCCATTAATCCATGTGCATGCACTGCTATTGGTGCTGCATAATTTCAAATTATGAGCATTGAAAATGGAGGGGGTGGAAATCAGCAGCTCTTCCGGTATTTGTTGCTGGTTTGGTTTGGTTTTTGTTTGGTTGGGTTTTTTGCCACCCTATCTTGAACCATTTTTGCCATTCTTTATCCCTTTGGAGTGTGCATTTAAATGCCTTTCTTTTGATAAAGGGTCTTAATTTTAGTAGAGTTTGTTGTCATTGCTCCTTCTAACGTACCTGACCTCCAATGTTGACACATTGTGAAGTTCATAGCGAACTTTGAGGAATTTCTGGCCATCTGTGTGTTCCCAAAGCATTCTGCAGACACTTGGATGAGATGTAGATGAGATTAGATGTGTGCATATGATTCATGCACAAATTAGGTGGTAGGTAAATTGGCATGGTTCCATTGAAGTCAAATGGCCTCTTGTGCGGCAAAAGTCCTTCAAAGAACCTCGGGCTGCTATTCCAGTCCAGACATTCAAACTGTCTGCTCCATCAGCAAGAAATGAGAGGAAGCAGGTAGGAGTGACTGTCTGCATCAGTCCTTAATGAAGTCTGCATAAAGATAAACTCATTCCTACTGAGGAAATCACTTTTCAGGAGCATATTTTACAGAGCCCAAGCCAGCTAAGTAGAAGTCCAGTAAGGCGTTGAGCGTTGGTTTTGTGGATTTACTTTTCTCTCCATTAATATGACTTTTTCTTCTTGCCACTCACATCTGTGGAAATTCAAAATGCGAAAGACCTTTGGTAAAATATATTTTTAATTTTGTCTGGGTGAGGCTGTGAATTATTCAGAGTGGCTTGTTTCTTCTTCTGATTTTACAACGCAACAATTTTAAATATGCAGAGGCTTGTAACAAGAACTGGTGTTGGAGAAGAGTGCTAAATGCTCCATCAGCCCGGAGCATGGTGAGCAATGGTGGGAGACAAAAGAAGGATTTATCTTGGCAATGGCAGTCCCAGAAAAAATGTAGATGAAGCTGAGCATGCATTATGCAAGGAGGACAGACTCTAATCACAGTCTGTGGGCTAAACAAGACCACTGGGATATAAAAGCAGATATGTCCTGGTATCCTTGCTCTCCCAAGGCCTCAGATCTCAGAAAAGCTACAAGAATTCTGCTTTGGATTTACAGTGGTTTGTAAACTTAGCCCGATGTCTTATTAGGTTGCAAACAAGTAACAAGCACACAGGAAATTGTTTGGCTTTTAAATGCCAGCTGTTGCGTGGACCCCAGGGGGCCGAGTGATGGATCAGGCCAGCCCACCTGAATACAGCAGCTATTTTCACACCTGGCCACATGGGGAACAGCTCTGGTGCCTTTCAACCTACAGAGCAACTGGGTCCCCCAGGAGCCTAATAAAAACCAGCTCTGCTCCAGTTTAGTTCTGACAAAGGGATTGGTGAAGGGTCATTTTGAGGGCATCCATGCTCCAGGATGGAGCACACAGAGCTGAGAGCCAATTTGCAGGGAAAGCCCTGAAGGAAAGACAACTTTGGATATAGCATCTGCTTAATAAACGAGAAATTAAGACTTAATAATGCAGCAAAAGTCTATTAACCTCTCTTGATCTAAGGGTTGCTTTCTTGTGCACACTCTCCATGGGGATGCTGTGCTTTTCCAGGTCTGCACACATGTACACAGAACAGGTTTTCAGCTACATTATTTCTGCTCAGCACCCTTCAGTCCTAGGGACAGTATTTGTCTCTCAGGACAATCAAATATCCTCAATATCATCAAATACCTTGGGCTCTACTTTCCTGTTTTCTTCCTCATCCTCCCAGTGGAGGGGTCCAAACATCTCAGGGAGGAAAAATGACAATTTTTGTGGGGAAATCACTGACCTCCACTGCCCTAGAGCACAGGTTTCTTCTGTCTGATATCGGAGAGCTGTCTCAGCTGCTCTTTGCCTGCTTCATGTTGTCTGAGGACTCAAAGCTAAAGGTGGAGCTCCTGGTGAAAGAAACCAGTGTTGTTGCTCTCTGTCCAAGTGATCTCCAATCTCAGCATTCCTCTACTAAAACAAACCGAGCTGGACTGAAAAGGTTCTGATTTTTGCACCTTGCCTGTTAAAAGAAGGCATGGTATTTTATATATATTTTATATATTATATATATAATTTTATATATTATATTATATATATATTTTATATATATCCACAAAAAGCTGGGTTTTTTCCAGTTACTGGTGGAACAGAAGAAGAGTCGATACCTGGATCCCACAGGTTCCTCTAAGAACCGCAGCTAAGGGGAGAATTATCTCAGGTCTTCCCTCTCCTTTCATATCCTTGTGAAATGGAGGCAAAACATCCTTTATATTCACTGCATCTCCATGCTGGTAAATATTTCTGTTATATGAGAGATACAAAACTTTTGGGTCAAAATAAACACTTGCCAATCTACCCCAAGCCTCTTGGCTAATATCATGCAGGCGAATGAGTTGCCTTGCAAAAATTCCCAAAGTCTGACCTTCCTTCAGCTGTAAAACTCCTGTAAAACCCACCTCGAAGATGAAACCTGAAAATGCAGTGACAGCGGCCAGGTGTCTGGTGTGCCGTGATTGCTTTTCTCGCACTAATCACAGTCATCTTATTGCCTTGTGCTTTGGCTGTTTGCTGTGTACACCTGTTGTGTCTCATCGGACATGTGGGTTTTAAGTCCTTGGGGACAGGAACTGTCTTTCTGCCGCTTCTGTGGATGGAGCTTGATGTGACAGAGCCTTGATCCCTGCTAAGGTCTCAACGCAGAATAATGTTAACGGTGATAAAGGAAATCAAAGCTGGTCATTTTCCAGGGAAGGTGTTTTTGTGAGAAGTGACAATGATGACATTGTTACTACTGTAACTTTGATCACTGTCAAAAGATAGCATGTTATTTTTAACAAAATATTAAAGCGACTAAGTTTTACATGCCAAACTTCTCCACTTAGCTCCAGTGAAGCCAACTAGAAGATTTCAACTGATCAATTCTTTTGATGAAAAGTATCTTCTTTCTACCAAAAACTTCCATCTTTCATATCAAAGGCTCAACATTCAACATATCAATTGCTTGAAAAACTGAAATCCAATAAAACTATTTTGATTTTCAGCCAGAATATTTTTGGTTTGTTTTTAGGCATTTGGCTTCCAGATAAAAGCTGGAAAACTTCCAAGGAAAGCAAAAGGGAGGGCTTTGTTTGTTTGTTTTGGGTTGTTGTGGTTTTATTTGTGGGGTTTTTTGTTTTGTTTGGGTTTTGCATGTATGCATTAAAATAAATTATTTGGAGAAATAGAATGATTTCAGCTAATACAAATTTTTAAGAAAAGTGCTTGATCTCTTTTTTTAAAAAGGAGGGGGGGAGGGCAAAAATGCTGAAAAGCAAAATATTTCTTGGCCTAAAAACTGGTGGTGCTTTTTTTTTTTTTGACCATGCTATCATTGCCAGAGGCAAAGTTTTCATCAGCGATGCATCTATCCAATCAGAACAAGTACTATTTTTCTCATTAAAAGAGTTATGTAGAAATGGCACATTCCTACCCTAGGTATATATTTTCTTTGTTTTTTAAAATCAGAACTTCAGATGTTAAGAATGCAAGGTGATATTCTACCTTTTTACTCCTTCTATAATGCCAGCTTTATGTTAAGAATGAACAGGATTTTAATCTGGCTCATGCAGCACAAATTGAACTTTTAGGTAAATATTACTTCTCAGCTTCGTGTCCTTTTCGTATATCTTTTGTTAGATTCAGGTTTCTGCTAATGTTTAGGATGTTTGGTGCTATCAGGTCTTAACTACTTCACTCCCAGATTTGCTGTGATTACTGGCTTGAAATCACCTGTTATCCCTTATCTTGCACAGCATTTTTCACTTTCCACTTAAGTTCACTAAATGAGACTCTAGGAGAGAGGAATAAAAAAAGGAGCAAGAGTGGTTGGTTTAACTTAATGTTCCTAATTTCTCTTTCCTCTGATTGCTGTTCTTCACTCAGCCCCCTGCCCTTTCCCTTTTATGTAGTCACTACAAGCTAAAGAGGTACAACTAGCATTTGTTTGTCCTCTGTACTCACCTACGTACCTATGTCCTATTCGCAACTTAAATCATCATTCGCTCCTTCTAGAAATCAGGTCAGAGAGAATTGCATAGAAGTGGCATCTTCTCCAGTCAGGTGTGGGTCGTTCCCACGGCACTGCCCACAGAGAAGAGCGTTCCTCAAGTGGGACGCATGGTCCGAACGCTTTCCAGCAGTTGTGGTAAAGATGCGCTGGATTATAAATGTCCAAAATGTTATCTACTCACTTCACTGGAGCTGATCTACAAGTGTGGTGGACCTGGCCTTTCTGGCTGAGTAGAGAAAAAGGCTCATCTATACAACACTGAGGTTCTGGTGAGGAAGGTGAGTTCATTTCAGAGTGCTTTAGGTGTCGGACTTTTCTTTCTTCAGGTGCAACGTGTGATATCGTGTTCCAGTGAAGATGACCCAATGTGGCATCCTTTTGGGCCTTACTGAAATCTTTTCTTTCTGCTGCAGGAGAGGAGGCCCTGACCATGTACATGGACAAAAGCCGCCTCGACAGAAAGTCGGGAAATGCTACCCAGAGCGTTGAAGCGTTGCACCAGCTTGCTTCCTCCTACTTTGTAGACCGTGATGGCACCATGAGGAGACTCCACGAGATCCAGATCTCTACCGGAGCAATCAAGGTACTGTATCTTGCCTTGGGAAGACAAAGAAGATTGTATGTCCGTACCAATACTGTAGGGATTTTGGGTAGGGCTTAGCCCCAGTTCAGTGTGATGTCTTTTTTTTTTGGTTTTTTTTTTTGATCACAAGTTGTTTTGCTTCTGTGCTGATTTCCTGGGGTAAATTGTTCTCTTATGGACCTTACTGAAGAATTTATTTCCCCAGGGCCAGTAATATCTGGAAAGAGGTGGGCATTCGGTGCGATGGTTGTGTAGGAGAGGAGACTTCCACAGTATGTGGCAGTGACCTCTGGAAAGGAGAGATGGAACAGATAATCCAGATCAGAGATGGAAGCTGGAAGGGAAAGGCAGGTCTGTGAAATGGGAAACCCTGTGCAACCCAGAAGTATTTTCCTTTTGCAGGTGTAAGGCTGCTAAACATCTCTCAGATGAATTTACTACAAGAAAAGGTGAAAAACTCAGTGTGGCATTATTGAGGCATCTGGAATGAAACGGACTGAGAGACAGCTTGGGGGTTGCAGCAGGAAGGAAGGGGAGCTGCTCAGAGCATACAAAACAGGGAAAATGGCTCTGCAGACAAAGGCTGCCTTCTCTGGAAGCAATCATCCTATACTGGGGAGGGATTTTATTGTTGCAGAGTTCACTCCAGGGAAGGTGATGTGGATGGAGTTGTCATTGTTAGCCATTTCTGAAAGGTTTCAGCTCTTGTTATTGTTCTGTGGTGTCTCATGGCTGAGTCTGTTCCTTTCTGGATGGGAAATCGAATTGAGATATTGAAACGGTGACAGCAGATAATCACCCTCTGTGAATTCAGGAAGGGCAGCTCTCCTCCATGGCTGGAAACCAACGGCAACAACCACAGTAACAGCACTGCAGGTCATCTGTGCCTCCATCCATCCTCAGCACAAGGATGGTGTGCACATATGCTGTGGGAGCTCTAGACACCATTGTGGGCTGGCAATCCATCTCTGTCTTGCTTTCCAATAAGAGAAGCCAGGGAATAATTCCTCTACTGGCTTCTGATGTTCTCCAGTGGAGATCCTCTATGAGAAACATCAATCTGCAGGACCTCCTTGCCAAGCCCAGAATAACATGCAGTACCATAAAGAAAGCAGATAAAATTCACTCTAGTTTTTGAGCTTGTGAGTGTGCCAAACATTAGCTGTGTCAGTCCAGTGTGGGGCATTATTCCCTGATTACGGAAGACGTATTTTGGATTGCACCAGCTGGTGACAAGGGGTTGTTATATGACAAGGTCTGAACCCGCTTGGGGAAGATGTGATGGGAACACTCTCTCTCTTCTACCTCCTCCACAGGTAACAGAAACTCGGACTGGCCCCCTGGGCTGTAACAGCTACGACAATCTGGACTCTGTGAGTTCTGTCCTTCTGCAAAGCACTGAGAGCAAACTCCATCTGCAAGGTAGGGCTCAGGAATGAGGGAGAGGGTGATACAGGGCATGGAGCGGGGGGATGAAATGAGAGAAGGGTGGCCTTTTTTCTAGCCTTTTCCACTCTTCTGTTTGCTGTGATCATTGCCTTTGCTCTAAGTTCCCTGAAGCAGAACTGGTGGCTTCATCTGATGCTCAGCACAGCAAAGCCAGGGCTTGACAGGAACTGAGCTTAAGGCACAAAGAACTGCAGACTGGACCCCAGCAAAGTGTCTGGGCCCCCCTGCTATAGAATTTTGATGATTTCTATGTATTACACACACACTGATATAAATAAATTTGACCTTTTCCATTAATATCGAAGTGACATTCTGCCCATGTCTCTTTGTCCCTCTCAAATTGCTGATTTGCGTAAGAGGTTTGCAGATCAGCTTTTGGGACTCTCTAATGACCGTAATCTTTGGGAAAAGTCACAGAGGTTTTATTTAGCTGCTAGAAGCCATGGCTTCAGTCCCGGTTGGGGAGCTAGTCCAGAAGTCAACAGAATAGAGGTCATGACTGAATTAATAAATAAATACATGCTGGTTAGCAAGAAGTCAACTTCAGTAGAGGAGGAAATTCACTGGGCGTGTAATTTACTATGGTTATTCCCAAGTTTTTGACAAAATAAGGAAATGTGGGATTTAATTGCTCATTTGCCCAGATGGTTTTATTTCTGGAATCCTTGTACTTGCACAAATTTTAATTTTTCAGATGAATGGGCTACATTACATCTTCTGCTTTGAGTATAATTTGGCAAGTGCTGTTTTAATCTTGGTTTCACAGAAACTGAGTTTCATTTACTGAGTCATGTTGTGGATATATTGTTATTGTTGTTATTATTTGCCTTTAAAAATAATAAGCAGGTGGTTTTCACTATTTCGGTGATTATCTAAGTCACTGAGTTGTGGTTCTTACCTAATTAACAATAAACAGTTTGAGGGTTTTTTATGTACTGTTATGATGGCTGCTGTTAATGAAAACCCAAGGATGACACATCAGATAACTAGGTAAACTGCTAAATAAGCAGACAGCTCGGTTTATAGGTAGAGAACCTGGTAAGTAGGTAAATCAATAGATCTCTATTGGCTATCTGATCCTGCAAAAGAAGAGAAAAAGCAAGATGCCCAAGAGCGGGAAGGAGGTGGAGGAAGAGGGAAAATTAAGGAGACAAAGGGGATGTAAGGTGGACGAGGCTGTGATTTCTGGTGGGAGCAGACAGGACCTCAGGGGTCAACCACACGTGAGTTTCATGGAGCTTCATGGCACAACCCAGTGCAGAGAGAGGCCAGACCCGAGCCAAGGGAGATGCAAGGGAAGGGAGGAAGGCAAGAGCTCTTCCTCATAGAACAAAGCGACCTTTAAAGCTACACCTGAGTGTTTTCTGCCTAATCTGGAGTGTGGTTCTTGGGATAATTACCCAGGATTGTTCCTCTGCTCTGAGAGGCCTCATTAGGAATTAGTCACAGGGCTTCAGGTAATGGATCGTGACCGAGTCTCTTCTGATCTGATTAGCAACCGAGCATGAGCTGCTGACAGAAATCCATGTTACCGCCTTCCTGTCAGTCTGTCCGGGGCCGGCTCAATAAAAGAGCAGCATCTTCGTGACAGGGAGAATTTCTGCTTCTGAACTCGCCCGCTGGCGCCCAGCCCTGAGAGTCACGGTTTCCAAGACGTGTCCTTTAGGCGATGCAATGGCTGGAGCCAGAGATAAGCTACCGTCATGGCTGCATGTAGGGTTTGGGAAGGTCAGCCAGCCTGGAGATACAACCTGGATGCACGCACAGTGCAGGGTGTCTGGTTCTGCACCTGTGGGTACATGGGCAGAAAAACATCACTGATTTATAAACCAGTATCCACGTGGACCCAGCATGGGAAGTAGTGGAGTCAGCATCCCTGGAGGGGTTTAAAACACACGTAGACGAGGTTCTTAGGAACGTGGTTTAGTGCTAGAATTAGGTTATGGCTGGACTTGATGATCTTAAGGGTCTCTTCCAACCGAAATGATTCTACGATTCTATGCACGTACATCTGTGTCAGATGCCTGCACTGGGGTATAGATACAGGTACACTTATCCCAGTCGCTCAGAAGGTTTCCCTTTTTCCTAGCGCTACCTGGGGCAGGTTCCCTGGCCTGTGCATGGGGGACAGCTGTGTCCCCTTACGGTACTGGGGGGATCCTGTTGTGGGCCAGGATGTCACAGGTGGCTGCACTCATTGGTACTTTGTGTCCTCCTGTCCCTGCCACCCGCACGAAGCCATCACTTCACCTGCCTCCACCTCCAGTGAGGCTGGTGCACAAGCTGCCTGGAAAAGGACAAAACCAGAGCATGGAAGGGGAAGATGCTAACAGCCCTCCAGGCTAAAATTTGAGTAAAAAAAGGCAAAATTTTGAAAAGTTTCAGGAAATTAAAATTCCAGAGAAATATCCTCTTGGACAGTGTGACAGTATATATCAATATTGCAACATGGCACTATTCCAATAAGGTAAAATCTTCCTGTGCTATTCTAAACATTGTGATATTAAACAAGAAATATTGCATCTTAGGTAGCTTGTTATGACAAATATGGCAAAAGAACATTAAAATTTACATTACAATTAATATTAAAGTATTTGCCAAGATGGACAGAGCACTAATGACAACACAAAACATTTCAGCTTTTCAGTGAAACAAAATGAGGAAGTATGAAAAATACATTTAGACCTTTCCCTGTCAAAAGAGCTTTTGGAGTCAACATGCTCTCACAAAATGCTTCAATGAAACTGCATTTTCAACAGAGAACTCTTCTGTGGAAAATGTTTCAAATAGCTCTAATTTAGCGCTGGGGAAATTTACCTCTTTTAATGCAGGAAGCTTTTTATATACAGTCCAAAGCCAATCATGTCTCTCTAATAGTTTTTCTAGGTGAATTAAGGACACGCTCCCTTGTCAGACACTTCATATTCTGCCTGTATTTATCTAAGACAAACCCATACCAAATCTATGCTGCTCTTAATGTTTAAAGAGGAAATGTGTGCTTTACAGAGTAGCAGAATTCCTCTTTCCAATCAATAAGTTACCTTCAAAACGAAGCTATTCTTGTTAACGCTCCTCACCAGCAAACTTCTCGGTGTATTATCAGGTACTGAGGCTGCTGTGGAGCATGAATTCATTCCTTGCACATGCTGGCTTGAATTGAGGTGTTCAGCCCATGAAAATGGTCCAGTATCTCAGTCTTAGGATAAATGTGGGGTTATTTATAGAAATATATATGTCAAGTGAAGGCAGGCATGGGTGTATTTCAGTAGCCTTAAAACTGATTTATTCCACAAGGAAATTCCTGGCCTGAAGATCTTGGCGTCATGTGTAATTCCTACAGTATGTTTGCAGTTATGAAGTTAGGGCTTTGTATTTGGTATATGCACACTTGTGTCGTGATGAGTAGCTGGATTTGTGTGTTCCTGGTCTAAGCACATATTTGAATATGTGATGTTTGTGAAATGCTACAATTAACTGCATGGATTCCAGCAGAACTGCTTACCTGATTAAAGATAAGTGTTTAAGTGTTTTGTTGAATTGGTGCTAAGTGTACAGGGGCTCTGATTACCTCTTAAACATGAGATAATTTCTTACAAGAGAAGGTTATCCTGGAAATGTCTTTTTTAGAAACCATGAGTTTTATGGACAAAAATCAAGTATTCAGAGGAGGCACTCTGCAGTGTAGGATGGGACCACGTTATATTTTGGAGATGGCAGGGTATTGATGTTTCTGCACATGCTGAGACACACAACAGATGTCCCTTGCAATGGGAAGTGTTTTCCCTGAAACTTTAGTTGCTTTTTTCTTTTTTTACCCCTCTCCCCTCCAGAAAAAAGATCTCAAAGCTAGTGTTATTTGTAGCTGGTACCAGGCAGCATCTCAGTGCTGTTATCAGAGTATAAAATCCAAAGAGAAAACATGGTGAGCTGAGGAGCCTATGGGTATTTGGGCCTCATATTCAAAGGTTGGAGGAGCAACCAGGGCAGGTTGCTCCTCCATGAAGCAAAGAGTGGAAAGATTTGTTCATGGGACATGGACCATGAATAAACAGTCAATGCACATGAAGAAGCTCAGCTCCCCTGTCCTGCGAGCTTGCAAAGTCAGCGAGTCCAGCAGCCTTCCAGCTCTCCAAGCCCCTTTTACAGATCTCAATAGCATTCTCTAGTAGCACTGCACTTTCTTTCCATCATGAAGGAAAGTTTTAGAACCTGGCAGATGGCACTATCCCTCACATCACTGTGAAGGCTTGAAAAGGAACCATTCCTCTGTGGTGGTTGCTTCGGATAAATCCCTAGAAGGCACTGAACTTCAGGCCTTGACAATAAGAAGAAAGCTGAGCTGCTTATTGAGAAACATCTCAGAAATGACCATAAGGACCTCAAAACGTTGATCCCCATTAGACCGGTTTCGAGGTGTTCCTAGGGATGCTGCAGACTGTGGTCAGCTCTTTGCGTGTCCCCTCCCTTCCCTGCAACAGCGCTGCAGAAAAGGCAGCAGGATCTACGCAGACACGGTGCCTCCAAGTGCCAGGCTCGAAATCCTTCCTTGTGCAAGTGTCACACGTCTTCTCCAGCTGAAGGCTGCTCTGTGTTCATCCTGCCTGGCGGCTGCCACCGCTCCACGCTCGACGCCAATGCGGTCAGACACAGGGGCAGCTCGCTGCCACCAGCCGTGGTGCTCTCAGAAACCCTGCCCTGGCCACGGGGGAGAGGAGACAGAGGTCCCTGTGCCTTCAACACCCTCCACAACCCCCCCAGACTTGGTCTTCATTGGGACCTTGTCAAGGCTGAGGTGTCTCTGTGGAATCAAAAGCGAAAGGGTAATGGGGGTCCCAGGGGTGCTGCCTGATGCTTTTCTCTTGCCTGAGGTGAACATGACCCATCACAGAGATGGGGCTGAACTCCTGAAAGGAGTCGCAGCCCTTCCCGCCCTTCCCACACACTCTCATCCTCTGAATTATTGCCTTATTTTCCTTCCACTCCAATGAGCTGTCAGCCACGGATACCGTAATTCAGCACAATAGAAACACAAACAGATGGGTAATTGACCCACGTGCCTTCATTACGCCGGAGTTCAGCACTGCTGTTCGAGCCATAAACTCCTTTATCTGCCACTCTGAAATCCCTGGGCCTTTTACAAGGAAGGCGAAGCGGGCTGGGCTTCCTCCGAAACGCTTGCTCAGAGTTATTGTCGTCTCTGCCTTGTGCACGGCAGATGCTGACCGAGTGTGACAAGCAGGGCTTGCCAGGTAGGGGGAAACAGCTGTGAATCCTCAGGGACATCTGTAGGGAGCCTGGAGAAGGACAGGATGGAAAAACATGTGCACTGTCCACCAGGCAAACACTTTAACCGTTATCGTGTCCTCTGGTACCTGAGCAAGGGTACACACCTACCCTGCACAGATGGATGGACACACAAACACTCGCTGTGGAGGAGACATGGGGACAGATCTCCCAGGCAGTGTAAATCCTCAGAGCACCACTGAAATCACTGGCACTACATCCATTTGCACTTTTATAGGATTTGGCAAGTAGCCTTCCTAGCAGGGAGCGAGCTGAAAAGACTCAGGTACCAACTCCTGTATTTATACTGTGGGAGCTGGGCACTTAACTCTGCAAGCGTCTGCTTGTATTATTTTCCTTTCTTCTGTTTTCTTTTCTTTCTTCCTTTCTCTGTCAGTGTATAGTTTCCTTGTTTCTGTGCTACCAAACCTATTTAGTCTCTCTCAAAACAGGGCAGAACAGCATAGTGCTCATCACTTCTGAATGAGCACTTGGTTGCAAAGTATAGAAAAACCTGCACCTGGGAATAGGGGAGGCTTTGCATTCAGATGCTTTGTACTGCACTGGGATCCAGGACTGGGAAGAAAAGGGTTCACTGGGCATTGGGGAGGGGGACATTACTTGTCACCCTTCCCTCATAGAGCAGACAGGCTCTGCTCTTGGGTAACTCACTGCTTGCACAATTTGTACCTCACCTTCCTTATGACAGCTCCGAGAGAAATATCCCAACAGCTTTTAATTCCTCAGCATCACTTTCCCAAGCTGTTAATGAAACAGGTTTTGAAAAGAAGAACAGATACCTGAAATGACTTTTTTTTTTTTTTTTCTTCCCATCCTTGTGTCTTGTTTCTATGCCAGGTCTCCAGATCATCTTCCCTCAATATTTACAAGAGAAGTTTGTCCAGTCTGCCTTGAGTTACATCATGTGCAATGGCGAGGGCGAGTACATCTGCCGGAACAGCCAGTGCAGCTGCCAGTGCGCGGAGGAGTTCCCGCAGTGCAACTGCCCCATCACCGACATCCAGATCATGGAGTACACGCTGGCAAACATGGCCAAGACCTGGACAGAAGCCTATAAAGATCTGGAGAATTCAGGTAACTGAGCAAAATGCGTTTTCCAACTGATTTATTTCAAACAAAACGCGTCAGGTTATACTAGTTAATACTCCTTTCTTCCCTTAACATAATGTTCCAGTTGGGATAAAAATAGAGGATGTTGAACCCAAAAACATGATCTTAGTCTTGAGGGATTGCCTTTTTAATCTATACACGTACAGACAAAACCACACACCACACGTAATTGTATGTATAAGGGGATATTTTCCATGGAACAGTTTGTTTGATTAAAAATCTGTTTTTTCATACTAAACCCGCTTAGAACCTCTCTTTAATAGTTCTACAGAGAAACTTCCACAATATGAATGATGCAGAAATTGCTTTTCAGATTTGCATGAATGATTTATTCTGCTTTGGTGAAAGGCAATTCACGGAGAGAGAGCACAGGCCAGATGACACCTCATTTGAGACAGAGAGAAGGGAAAATGACTTCTCTCTCCTACAGCACCGGTGTCTGCCGGTGTGAACATTTCTCTCTTCACTTTCTCCCAGTGTGACGCTGGAGGTGTCAGTGGAGTTTGTTCCACATTGATGCTGGTAACCCATAGTAGGTTTGCAACATCACTCTCAAGGGCTCGAGGTAGGAAAGAGAGCAATATTATCAGTGCAATTACATCCTTTCCTTTAGCAAGTGGGAGCTAAGCAGAAATTAATCACGAATTTCATCACGAACTTCTTACCCCTGTGTTGCCTCTCATTTCTCAGTGTTAGCCAGTTACCTTCCAATACATTTTCTTTAATGATTATTGTCACAACTGTCCAGGTCTCCATGTTAGGAAATAAAACTATGAGGAAAGGACCATCTAGCTCTATTCAAGGCATTGAAGAATTCTTCTTCAGAAGTCTTCCCAGCAACAATTTCTTTCTTGATGTTGAAGGTCACCTTAATCCCCTTAATGGTTGAAATGAAGCAGCTTATGATCTTTCCTCTATGAGCTATTGAGAACTGCTTTATACTTCAAAATGTGGACCCTACTGATGTCTCTGCTCTTGCACAGATTTTCATGTCCAGCTCACACTGTCAACTTGATGCTCAGATGAGTGAAGTCAGAGCAGTAGTTAATGGCCCAACACCGATGACCACCTTGAGAAGAGCTCTCCATAGACTATGGGGAGTCACCAGGCTGGGCCAGTTCCAGAAGTGGGTAACTAGCTGAAGAAGTCCATGAGTTTCTACAGATTCATGGATGGGGTGGGTACACCAAGGCAAACCTGAAATGTGGATTTTGGAAGCTTCTACTAGCTCAGTACCACACTAATTGGGAATACTGGCAGTGCCTGGCAGCACAGCTCTGCTGCTAGTTAAGTGTTACTAGTTGCTAGTTCTCGCACAGGACCTTCACCCAAGATGCTCAAGAGCCACATATTGGCCACCACTCATCAAACCCCTTTACATTCCCAGGGAATCTCACCCAGACACTTAGAAAGCAAGAGCCCTATGGAAAAAGAGAAATTACAGTCTCAGAGTGATTGTTTTACTGTTACATTCTGTACTTGTTGCACTTGATCTAAGCAAAGACTGTGATAGATAATGATATTCAGTCTCCCTTCCCTTGAAATTTCAACGAGGGAAGGTGTTTTTCATTTGCCACGTTAAAGTGACACGTTACAGTGCAATTCTCTGCTGCGCTGGAGCCATATTCCACCCAGGGCTGGAGGCTTTTCGGGGCTGGATGGAGTGATTATCTTTATGTTTAAAGCTGCTGCATCTCATTCATCACTTTGTTGCACCATGCGTGAATTTATTCTTTGAGATGAAAGTTGCTATCAGAAAAGAATGTAATATTAGTAATTTGCTCCTTTGTTTTAATAAATATTCCCAATGACTAGAGGATTTTCTTCATAATGAACAGCAGAAACAAAATCTCTAATGGCATCTGAAGGTTTTTCCAATAAAGTGGGCTGAAAGGCACGTGAGTGCTCTGAAAGCAAATACCATTTGCACAGGAGGCTGCTGACAGCCTAAAAGATCTATATTCTGTTTCTGATCTGCGTTGGATTCCTATGTCAATTTTGGGAAAATCGTGCAGGGCAAATGAAGAGCTGGTGTGATTTGGGATGGCAGCTTCAAAGTCAAGGAGGCTGCAGTGAACTGATGCTGCTTTGAATCAGCTCAGGAGTCCTTAGTCCATTGCTCATGTGTAAACTGGGGGAAAATAATGCTTATTTTTTTTTTAAACTAGAAAGACAAGCACTGAAAAAAAATGAAAGTTTCATTTTTGAAAGAGGCGTTTGAAGTGGCCATTTTGCTGTGGTGCCACCTGTGATGCTGAGTCATTGCCAGGGCACTGGGTGACTCTGCAAAAATAGGGAGCCCCGCTGCATTATGGGAGATGTAGTCCTGGCCACCAGCAACATTTTCTGTGCAGGGAAATAAAACACAACTAAATGCAATCAGCCTTATTAACTGGAAATTCTCAGGGTTCAGAACGAGCTATTCCCAGAAAGGTACAACGCTTAGCACAATGCAGCCATAGTCTTGGTTGGGGCTTCCAGGGATCGTTAAAACTAAAACACAAATAAATAGTGAAAAAGCTATTCTTTTTGGAAAGTATTTTATTTTTTTTCGCCTCCTACCCCCATTTTTTTATAACAACCCCACCCAGCTTTTCTTTTGCTCATTTGTTTTCCCCTCAGTGTTGCACTGCAGTATCAAAATGTGCGCACTGCACTGAAATTTCTCCCTTTGCCCGTCTCTATGAAAAATGTAGCACATTCATCATCAGAGGGAAAAGAGCTTGGTCTTGTGCACAAACAGGCTTTTGAGGAAATTGATTTATAAGGGGTGGGAAGCAAATGCAAGGCTTTTACTGCTGAAAGGTACCAGGAGTAATCAGCATGGTCAACAGAAGCAATTATACATGATGATAGTTTCAGAGGACCACTGAACAGAAGAGAATCATTTTTGGGGAGGAGAAGGGCACTGAAAGCAGCATTACAAACAGAGTGAAAACCTGAGAGACGATTAAAAAAAAAACCAACAAACCTCTCAGTTATCTTTGTGGAAGAAAGGAGACAAGCAGATGTCCCATGGATCTTCATAGTGCAATGATGATAATTATTTTTATTAGGTGCTCTGTTTCACCATGTGATGAGTAGGACATGAACATCCATTTACCATCTATATAATGATGGTACTGACTAATGCATAGATATTCTTTGTTAGGCAGTTAAGCATGAACCGTAAGTTACTGAATAAAAGGAAATCTGTTATGCAAATATATGTAAGATTTGGAGAATAGGTTGTAAATTATCTGGTCTGATTTTCTCCAATAACTCTATGGATTATTTCTCTTTTTTTTGAAAATATGTCAGCCTTTACAAGCTTTCATTTTTTTTGCTATTGTCCTCTTTTCTTTCTGACAATGGGATGAAGGATTTTTTTTAAAAAAAGGATTAGGAAAAGAAGAAAAATAATGTCGAAATCTTACAAAAAGAGATGGCTGCATTTCTTGCTGGACACTTTGTGGGGGTTATGGAAGGGCTCTAGTCCACCTCCCTCTAGAAGGACGACTCCCACCAGCACTACCCTGTTTCCCCAAAAATAAACCCTACCCCAAAAATAAGCCCTAGCATGATTTTTCAGTATTTTTAAGGATACTTGAAATAAAAGCCCTACTCTAAAAATATGCCCTAGTTACAGCTCATAAAAAAGTCAATTTAAATAGTGTCCAGGCAGCAATACATGTAAAAAAGTAAGCATCTTTTGGAGCAGAAATTAATACTGACCCTGTCTTCTTTTCAGGGAAACAGGGTAGGTCGAGTCCGCCTTGGTTTTGTTTAGTGGAGTCTAAAATGAGAGATTCTTCTACATCTCTGGGCAGCACGTTCCAGTGCTGCATTACCTCCAAGTGAAGAAGTTTTTCAAGAAATCATTTGAACTTCTTAAGGCTGCAAACTGTCCATTACTTCTTGTTACATCATCAGTGTCTAATAGGAAGAGTTTCTCTCCTTTGTATTTGGAAGTACCTTTTAAGCAGTTGTAGGCTGTAATTACCTTGCCCCTTGGCCTCTTCTTCACCACATTAAACAAATACAGCTCCCTCCATTTGACCTCATAGGACTTGGCCCTCGACCATCTTGGTAGCCCTTCAGCTGTGCCCTCCCCCACAAAAAAACAGGTTATTTTGCACTGAGAAAGTTGGAACCATCTACTTTTTCCATACGAGGATGCCCCAGTCTGGTCATCAGAGTCTAAACAAACTACTGCTCAGTTGGGAAGAAAGGGGTGGTCAGAAACAGAATCAGATTTTCTGGTTTGTGATGAAAAAAACTCAAAAAAGCCCTACATAATGGTGTCTTTCATTATCAAACGAAATCAAATGGAAATAAAGTGATCACAAAACAACATTCAACAACGTATTTTTGGATCAATTAGAGTTTTTCCTTTGGCTAAAATTGACACATTTTGTTCTGACTTTAGCCCTGCAAACTATTTTATTTTAATTTCATTGTTACATAAAGCAACTCATTTAACTTCAAATGAAGTTAAACGAGGAAAAAAAGAATCAGAATGCTCTTGTTAAAAAATGAGAAAGCAGGACATTTTAACACAATTCAAACCCTTCCTCTGGGGATTTTTTAAAGCTTTTTTCTCTCTTTTTTTGTGTGGTTGTTTTTTGTTGGGTGTTTTTTTTTTTTTTTTTTGACAGCACACACAGCCCAAGTGACTTGACTTCAACAACAAACGTCATTTTAGGAGCAGCTGAACAACAATTTAAATGAGAACGCTTTAACTGACAATGATTACAACTCCCTGCTTTTCGTTCATAACCCCTAGACTATAATCCCATCCTCCAGGGAATTCAGTGCGTTGCTGGACATTCCCTTCCTTCAGCAGAGCGCTGATGGCCTCGTGCATCACGGCTGGTTCTCCATCCTAATAAAAAGCTTTGTAACTTCGTTATACTCTGTATTTCTCCACAATTTTGTATCTTCCAGATGAGTTTAAATCCTTCATGAAAAGGCTACCTAGCAACCACTTCCTGACCATCGGGAGCATCCACCAGCACTGGGGGAACGACTGGGACCTGCAGACCCGCTACAAGCTGCTGCAGAGCAACCTGGAAGCCCAGCGCCAGAAGATCCAGCGCACTGCCCGCAAACTCTTTGGCCTCAGTGTCCGGTGTCGGCACAATCCCAACCACCAGCTGCCTAGAGAAAGGTACCTTCATCCTTCATGGGGGTGGGAGTGGTGTGATGGGTGATTTAGCTGAGCGTGGGGTCGGACCTGAACCACGACAGCCGGAGCGTTTGGATATAAGATGTGCTGACATGGAGGTCTGGGGGAAAATTAGTCTGAGAGTGGGTTGAAATTTCTGGAGGTGTAGGTAATTTTTATCACATAGAAGTGTATTCACATCCCTTCTGTGTGGTCTCACCCACCCAGGCGAAGGGCACCCGCTTATTCTGTCATGTTCTCCAAGGCTGATATCACACAGCCAAGCAGACTAAGCGGCTTTCTAAACAGTCCCGCGTCACGTACCACAGCCGAGTTTTAAGCCTCCATTTGCTGTTAAAGCAGACGTATGGAGCACAAGATGCTTCAGCCCATTTTTGAGCTGTGCTCCTCAATGAATGTCACCAAAGCGAAGCTTTAATTTCACTGGGTATAGATTACATCTCTTCTACAAAATGCAGAATGAACCCGTAAACCCGCACTGACCAGAAACCTGGCAATGTTACTAGAGATGGAGGGAGCAGATTTTCCATTACAGCTTCAGTAACTACTGATATCCAATAGTCACCTCCTGCTGGCTCCTTCCAGCCCTGACCTATGGCTGAGTTTCAGTTAGTTTTCAATCATTTTTGGAGCCTTGCATCCAAGGTTTGAATAAACATTTCTTACTGTTTCTTTCTACATTGTCCGGAGTGAAGCAACACTTAAAATCTAGGAAAAAATGAGTCCAAGTGCCTTTTCTTCCATGCTTATCTTGGAAGGGTCAGGCCAAGTTAATATTTGTATAGGATCTGGTTTTTTCACCTCCTTCCTTACCTAAATATTCAGTCTCAAGAGAAAATAAACTGATTGATTGCTGCCTCCTGTTATCATCCAGCCCCTGGCCACTAAGCACACTCAGTTTTCATTTCATCACTGTGCAGCTCAGGAAACTCCTCCAGGGCTTAACAATTCTTTAATTGCCAAGAAATCTCATGTTTCTGGACAGGACAAAGACTTCACGGACTTACTAGGGATGAGGAGAAATACTTGTTAAGTTTAAAAGCTTATGAAAAAGTCTGGAGAACTTCCTAAAATTGGCCCATTCCTGCCAATTGGCTGAGATTTTATAAACAAGCCAACTGGTGGAAGAATCACAGGCATGTCCAGGCATTATTTTGAGTTGTACCACAACAACGATGAAGTGAAGCAGCAGCAAGCAAATATCCAGCCAACCATGTTGCTGCAAAGCATTCAGAGAAATCTGTCTTTAGCGTTTCTCGTCTGTTTTTAAAAGTCAGCCACGCAGAAAGGGAGCCTCCACCCAATATTGTAAAAATCTGGGGGAAGTAGGACAAAATGGATGATGGCAGCCGGGTTTTTAGCTGACTGATGTGCTTGATTTGTTTAAGTCAACACCACCAGGCATATTATAATTTCTTTTCTTATTTGTCGTTCTGCATTTATCGCTAGGCAGGGGAGGTGCTTGGCAGGCAGATGTGTAGTGCAAGAGGGATGCATTTCACCCTTCTTTTCACAGGGCTTGGAAATACTCTGATTTTCTAATTGTTACCATACAGAACGACAGACGCTTATTAAGCATGCCAAGGGGTTTTGAAAGGATAGAAAGGTTCTATTAAGAGCAAGCCTCTCTCTCTTTAATACACATAATAGTAATCCTACTTTATATATTCAAAAGCAATGTAAAAAAGAAATAGGGTTGCTGTTGATTATCCTCAGGGAAAGGAAAAGGTGGTGTTGCCAAAAGAAGGGAAGAATAGGGATTTTTGGCAAATTAGGCTGGTCCTCCATGACCTTTTGCAATAGCTAAGAAGAATTTAAAAAATAAAATAAATACATATATGTATATTCGCTCTGCACTGCTTTTGCTTAAAAAAACCCACCTCTTTGCAGGCAAGTTTGTTGGCTTAAAAAAGAAACCACTCCTCAGCTGTTAAAGCTTCAATGTTGAATGACTACCTATAGTTGCATTTTAAAACTCTGGATGTAAAATATAAATAACATCCACTGGAGCAGGGGGGTTGATACATGTTCTGGGCTCCAGCCAAATTGTTATTAGTTAAGAATACATCTCACAGCTGCTGGGAATAAAAATAGCATTTTTTTACTTCACTGTTCCAATACAGAAAGCCCAAAAGTACCTTCACAGCAGCTAGTTCTGGTTTAAAAGTGAAAGGTGAGTTTGCAAAGCAAATCTTGTTAAGTCACTACAGTTTTTCCTGGAATTAAAAAAAAAAAAAAAAAAAAAAAATCAGTCCTGCCGGATCAGGTTTTTGACTGTGGGGTTATTTGTTTGCTTTGGTTTGGTATGGTTTGGTTTTCTAATCACCTCAGACACCATCTACAACAAAGCCGCATCTCAAGGGACACCCATCAGCCTCTTCCTCTCCCCAGACCCCATTAATTCTGAAAGATGACAAATGGGGAGGGAAGAAAATTATTCATCATCTTTCTGTATAACCTGACCTCCACTTCTCATCTGAAAGCCCAACACTGTCCTGCAAAACTATTTTTGTTTGTTTGTTTTGTCACAAGAGGTAGTTTTTAAATGGTGAACCAGCTCTGCATGATTACCTGGCTCCCAGTTTCCAGCATTGCCAGAGGAGCAACAGCAAGAAAACACAGCAAAATAAATCTCACAGCTTTGCCTGGATGACTTTTTTTTCCATTTTAGTTTGGAATGTAAGATATTAAAGTTGAGTGTAAAATTGCTTGACAGTGACCTTTGAAGACATAGTTCTCCTTTTTTTAATTTCACGTACTCTAGTACTTTATACTTTGAATGGCTAGAGGTAAAAACACGAGGCAAAATAACTTGCAATGATATTACGAGGGAAAAAGATCAACTGATTACTTCCTAATGAAAGAGAAAATAATTTAAATTAAAACCAACGGCTACTCTGCTACTGGTTTTCAGCTTTTCAACAGTGGCTCTTTTCAGCTTCCGTGTGCCCTGACATCTCTTGGTTCCATTCACATCAGCCTGAGCCATCACGGGTTTGTCTTTTCAGAAGTTACCTCCTGTCAGCTAGAGGGCTGTGCCTGGACCTGCATATATTCTTATCCTGTCCCAGTTGCAGGACAAAACGGGGTAATTTATACCACTTTTCCTCTGTCACTGTGTCACACTTCCCATTGTCAAGTTTGTAGCCGATGCCCAGCTCTGCCCTGGGTTCTGCATTTTCATTTAATTACGTCCTTTATTGCTGCCATCAGCAGAGGGTGGGTAGATGACTTTTTTCTTTTTTGTCCTATTGGTGTCTTTGCTGAATGCTAAGACATATACACACACTCCCTTCAAAAAACCCTCTTTCTCCAGATCTCCTCCCATCCTTCCTTCACAAAGTCGATCTGGCAAACAGGAAAATTATTAGTTTTGATTGCAAGATATCAGCCTAGACTCCTTTCTCATTTTGCTCTGCTGAATGTTAGTATAAGAGAAGGGCAGAAGAATATATATACTTTTTTTTTCTTCCTAAGACAGGATATGGTGATCTAACACTGTGTTTACTGCGTTCCCCACTGTACAGCCTGGCAGTCCTTGTCCTATGAACTCAGTGGCATTATCCACATGTAAAACCTGTGTAATGCATCCATCCAGCACTGCACAAATACACGTTCCTGCAACCCAGTGAATAGTGTCTGTATATTGGGGAGCTGCTTTGGTTTTAGCTTGTCCTCCACTTGCTCATCATCCCTCAGCTTCATGCTTAGATCAGTGGCCAGAGGCAAAGAAAGAAGCTTTCAAAGAGGGGTGTGGAGGTATCAAGGTGCACTCACAGCACCTTAGGGAGATTAAACCTGGAATCTGGCTACCTCGCTTAATAAATTCAAGTGCATGTGGCTGGCTTTCCAAAAAGGATCTGCAAGGCTTCAGATGGTGTAAAAAAAAAAAATAATTTGTATCGCTGAAAAAGTGAGCAAAAATTCACCTATGAGCAGAAGGCAGACTCAGTCCCCAGGGGATGGTTTTGTGAATGTTTTTTGCTGTCAGCAGTATGGTTTGCAATCATACCATGCTGTGTTGTCCCCTCCCCTCCAAAGCAGAGCTGTCCTAGGAGCCAGGAGGAGCCCAGTGCACTTTTCCAGGGACCAGAGCTGTCACCATCTCCCTCTATTTATAGAGGTCACAGCCTTGCTGCCAAGCTCCCCAGCCAACTTTGTCTTTTCCTCTAGCAGGAGAGCTCCTGTTAGCTGTGAATAGGGGAAAGAGACCCTGGCAGCTCCCTACTGCAGGAGGCATACGGAAATTGTCTCTTCCCACATCCAAGACTTCAGAATTTTCCTGCTGATGTACTTCTTTCATCACTCATTTTTATTTTCTTTCCACTCAGTTTTTTCCCCGCTTCTTTTCATTCCTGGCTGTCCTCTGTCTTTCAGTTGTTGCTATTGTTTCAGTTTTCCCTTTTCTCCATCCCTGCTCCTCCTGCCCGCTGCATTTCTCTCTCATTTTTCCTTTTACCTGCACATTTTCCCCCTCTTTCTTCCCCTACCCTTTCTGCTTCTGTTCCTTGATTATTTCTTTCCTTCCAGCACTTTCCTCTGTTTTATACTCTCATCCCTCCACTTGCTCCCTCCCCCTAATTATCTTGCTGGTCTTCGCTGCTGTATCATTTAATGCCTTCTTTGATACAGCCTACAGCTTAATGATTATTCGGAGGTCAGGCGATGCAGGTGCCATGAATTTCACTAATCCAGCTCTGAGAGCCTCTGTCCATAATCACTCCTCCCGTTCTACAGGGACGGAATCCTAATTTGTCATTAGCCAGTCCTCTCACTGCAGCGCTCCCGAGAACTTTTTTGCCCAGAGGAGACAATGAAGTATTCATTAGCTGGGGGGGAGGCGGAGGGGAGGGAGCGGGCGGCTGAACAAGGGGTTCTGCTGAAGGATGCTGAGAAAGGAGTTGCTGTGCTGAGATTTCCCAGGGCAGCGGGGAGGAGGGAGAAGGGGGCAGCAAGGCAACGTTGCGAGTGGGTTACACAAAAAGCAAACGAGAGTTACGGTGTCGTTCATAAGGATGGGGAGGCGAAGGTGCTGATAGAGCAGTTGTGGGACTGGTGGGGCTTGGGAATGGGCAAGTGCGGATGATTGTTAAAGGGAGAGGCTGTAAGAGGAGGCTAATTAGCAGCAGATTTTTTTTTAAAGGAGGAAGCGTTCTACCAGCTCTGTCTCTACACACCCTGACTTCCACCCTCTTTTGTGCTGTTATTGAGTTCTGCACCATAAGCAGAGGTTACTGCTGGCTTTGCCTCATCCCATTACAGGTCTGATTTTGGAGAGTGGGGGGAGTTACCAATGACATGGAGAGGAGTTTTCTCCTGCTCACCTAGAAGTTACGCTGACCTGCAATATCCAATAGCACTTCAACCTCTGCTGTGGTTTTATCAGCTCAATGCCCGTGGCTGAACTTCGTCACTGTGGCACTGATGGAGTTCTTGGTAGGACACTGTGCCAGTCTCAGCTCCTAAAACAGTGTGAAGAGAGCTATCTTAGCTGATCAATCCTAACTTCTACCTGTTTCTTAGAGGGCTTTTGTTCTCCACCAAAGGAGTAACAGCAGGTGAAAGATTCAGTCTCAAAATAGACTGGAATAGCTCCCAGATGCCACGGCAGGGCATCAGTGTTCTGAGAGCTCTGCCTCAGATCTATTCCTGAAAACATTGTGGCTCCAGTAAGATGCCAGCGCCAAAGACTCTGTGAGACTCTGCAATGCTAATGCTTTCTTCTTCCCACCTGCAGGACAATACAGGAATGGCTTACTCGGGTCCAGTCCCTGCTCTACTGCAACGAGAATGGGTTCTGGGGGACCTTTCTGGAAAGCCAGCGGAGCTGCGTTTGCCACGGTGGCACCAGCCTGTGCCAGCGCCCCATCCCCTGCATCATCGGGGGCAACAACAGCTGTGCCATGTGCAGCCTTGCCAACATCTCTCTCTGCGGGTCATGCAACAAGGGCTATAAGCTTTACCGGGGTCGCTGTGAGCCCCAGAACGTAGACTCGGAGCGGAGCGAGCAGTTCATCAGCTTTGAGACGGACTTGGACTTCCAGGACCTAGAGCTGAAGTACCTGCTGCAGAAAATGGACTCTCGTCTGTACGTGCACACCACGTTCATCAGCAACGAGATCCGCCTGGACACCTTCTTTGACCCCAGGTGGCGCAAACGCATGTCCCTCACCTTGAAGAGCAACAAGAACCGGATGGACTTCATCCACATGGTGATCGGGATCTCCATGCGAATCTGCCAGATGCGCAACAGCAGCCTGGACCCCATGTTCTTTGTCTATGTCAACCCCTTCAGCGGGAGTCACTCTGAGGGCTGGAACATGCCCTTTGGGGAGTACGGCTACCCGCGCTGGGAGAAAATCCGCCTCCAAAACAGCCAGTGCTACAACTGGACCCTGCTGCTGGGCAACCGGTGGAAAACCTTTTTCGAGACTGTCCACATCTACCTACGCAGCCGGACTCGGCTGCCCTCCCTGCTGCGTAATGAGACTGGCCAAGGGCCGGTGGACCTTTCTGACCCCACCAAGCGTCAGTTCTACATCAAGATCTCAGATGTGCAGGTGTACGGCTACAGCCTGCGTTTTAACGCCGACCTACTGCGCAGTGCTGTGCAGCAGGTCAACCAGTCCTACACGCAAGGCGGGCAGTTCTATTCTTCCTCCTCCGTCATGCTCTTGCTGCTGGATATTCGGGACCGAATCAATAGACTGGCACCTCCTGTGGCCCCTGGGAAGCCCCAGCTGGATCTGTTCTCTTGTATGCTCAAGCATCGCCTGAAGCTCACCAACAGCGAGATCATCCGTGTCAACCACGCTCTAGACCTGTACAACACCGAGATCCTCAAACAGTCAGACCAGATGACAGCTAAACTCTGCTAACCCGGACTTTTCACTGGACATGTTGGTGATTGATCCTTTTGCTGTAAAAAAAGAAATAATAATAAAAGAGGAAAAAAAAAATAACAAAAAAAGTAAAAAGAAAGTGGGGGGAAAGTTATAAGGGGGAAACCAAGATTTGTAAAATGTAATTAATATACAAAAGAAAAAAACAAGAGGAAATTCTTCATTTGTTGAAAACTAAACCCGTTCTAGCAGCTGTATAAAACTGTCAGGCATGTTTGTTATTTCCATAATCCATCATAAAAGGGTGACACTTTACTCTCTCTTGACCTTGGGGGTCTTGCTTGCTAGTCCTTGGGGGCAGCAGAGTAAATAAAGGGAGGAGCAGAGAGAGGGACAAACTTCTGTAATGAACTGTAAAGTTTTCTGCTATGCAGGTGCCAAGACAAAGAGACCAAAAAAAAAAAAAAAAAAAAAAAATCAAAACAAACAAGAGTTATATGTAAATGTAAAAGAACTGCCATTATTCCTATAGTGGGAGTAAATGGTTAAAGATAAAAGATATTTCTTCTGTTGAGATTTATACCAGGTTGACATTGAGTTATTCACACAGCCTGTGCTGAGCTTCACTGGAGGTCAGAAGGTGATGGCAGCCCTTTAAGAGTAAAACGAACCCTCATTGGTGAGAAAACACATAAGAGGCGGAGGGTGGGTGCAGGTCTCAGGTGTCTTCACTTTGGGATTTCCACCTTGGAAGAGTTTTCACCCGAGGTAGAGTCTCAACACTTGCTGAAGAATGATACATCAGGTCCCTTGGGCTGCTTTTCTCAACTGGAGTACATGCATCACAACTGCTGTTGCCTTCGGTGTTGTCAGAGCTTAACCCTGTGAGGATCAGCACCTCTAGATCTTCGGAGTCGCTTGTCTTTAAGGTACTTCAATAGAGTCTCTAGAACAAAGCTAAAATCATATGCCACTTTGATAAACCTAGGCTTACAGGTAAACCCAAGTCTGGCTTTCTAACTCGGGTTCTGGGTTTTCCAATAACACTGGGAAACCCTCAGCACCACAAAAACCAAAGCACAATGCAAGAAAATACATTTTCAAGGAAAGCTGGAGACACAACGGTACATGTCATTTTTGGTTTTTTGGGAAGGAAAACTCCCTTTTACCTTCTTATGTTTCAGTGGCTGTGAATAATATCCTCGTTACACTTACACTTTCTTTATTCACAAAGAAAGTTTACAGATGAGAAAATTTTATTAAAATGTCCACAAAAGTAGTAAAGGGGAGGAGTGGGAGGGAAGAGCACAATAACCAAATCCACCCTGAATTTGCAAGGATAAAGCCAAATTTAAAAGGACCAAGTTATAAACAAAAACGACAACAAAAAAACCCACACCAAAAACAACGGCAACCCCCCCACCACCTAAAATACCTAAAATCTGGGTAAAATTTTGTGGAGTGTGTGTTCGCATGTGGTTTTTTTTTAAAAAAATAGTATATTGAATGGAGTGTATGGATGTAGGATCAGCTGAGCTGGGTGATGAAGGCTGAATGCAGCGGGAGATGAGTAGTGGGGCATTTATCTTAATCTCACTGTTTTTTAGTTAAAGTTGGTGGTGAGAAGTGCTGGTGACAGACTAGAATTTCTGCCATCTGAGAAGGGAGAAATAACTCTCAGATTCGGTGGGATTCCGGAGGAGTATCCAGCGGAAAAACAGGCCTGAGCAGGAAGGATAGTCCTGAAGTCCAAGATTCTGATCTGGCTCCAGATTTAATGTGTTGGTTTAACTGAGTTCAAAATGGTCTTGTAGAAATTTTGATGTTCTTATTTGGAGGCTTTGGCTCAGATTCTGAGAATAGCATCCGTTCTTTCGGAAAGAGCTAAATGCATTGTGGTGTAATTCATGTGACACCGGGGACTCAGACAATTCAGTTTGGCTTCAGATGTAGTTTAATTTGTGTGGTTTTGGTTGATGCTCATCCAAACTGAGAAGGAATTAGATACTTCAAGGAAAATATGCATTCATGGAACTCATCTGCTGAACTGGCAATTGGGGGCATAAGACAGGCTATTTGGGTAGTTAGTTAGAAACAAAACTGAGTCCTAGTTGCAAAAGGACACCTACCTTTCCCAGTTTGTTCATTTGTTTTTCGTTTGATTGGTCTTTGCTTTGTGCAGTAGACATTCATACTTGCAGACCCCACCATTCAAAGAGGTTTCTTTATGGTTCTGACATTCCTGTGTCAGCTTTCTGATATGAGAAAATTCACTGGCAATGGTATGCATAGAAGTTAGTTTTAAGCAAATAGTAAGAGAGTATTCATGGGAAATGAATGTCAAATTTGTAATTATGAGTGGAAATAATGTTCCTGACAGTTACGTCCATCCAAGCAGAGAATAGCCATGTACTGTTTAATTTACATGTATAACCCAAAGAGCTGACACTGAAAAGAACTATAGTTATTGCTCTAAAAATACTGAATACTGCTTATGAGCAACCTATGGCCAGAGATGCAGTCTGCATTCAATGATGGGATTTGTTCGTGGCTGGGAATAGTGAACATGCTAGCACAAAGTGAAATTAATTCGATAAGTTGCTTTCCTATGAGAAAAATATCCGGCTCTAGTGTCTAGAAGCCAAAGAAGTTGCAATTAAATCTCAGGTCTCGTGGGTAACTAGCAACATGTTAGCTAAATCTTGCACTGTATTTGTGGGACTGTTAGGGATCAAATTAATTGCTCTCATGTATCTTCAATGATGCCTTGGGATGAGCAGCCACTGGTATTACTGGACCTCAGCACGGGGGGCAACATTGCAAACATTAAGCAAGATACTGGGCACCCACAGAACATTAAATCACTGCTGTCCAGTTCAGACCCAAGCAATGGCAGACAGCTATGGAGTTACAGAGGCATTTTCTAACATGAGCTAGGGTATCCACCGCGTCTGGGAGTGGTGAACCTGGAGCACAGAAAAATGGAAGTAAGTTTGGCATAGATATTCTGTCAGTGTATGTAACTTGCCTTGGGAGTACCTGATGGTGCAGTGTGGCACCAGGGTATGATGGCACATCAACACAACAATCTGGAGCCATGTTGCAACATGCCTAGATGAGATTTTGTGGTGGAATTAAGGCAAAGTGTCAGAAATAAATTCCCTTGTCCTTCAGAGCAGGGAAAAAATGAAGCTATCTGGCAGCTCAGCCACCACTTTGGACTCAAAGTTTATGTCAGAGATAAAAAGGAAAAACAAACCCAAACAACCCAATCAAATGTGGCCTGGACCATGCTACACTGTGCTTTTGATGCTAGAAATGTCTGCCACAAACAGGGCCCGCACTCTGCTCCCACTGCTCGGTCCCGAACGCCCGTCCCCAGGTAAGGGGACAGCCTGCTCCAGAACCAGATCCCGCAGGTTTGTTTTAGGGTATTTGTTTCGCAGACAATAGAAGATGTGGAGGCATCTGGCATACTTCTGTCTTGATAAGAGAAAGTGGTTCTGATCCTCCTAGAGGATGCACAAGTGCTATGGTGGTTTTAATGGGCTTCTGAGGAAATTATGTCCAAGTCCTCCAGTTAGTCAGAAAAAGATGTTTTACAAGGCAGTGACTAGAATTGAGGGTAATTATTAGAGGAGAATGAGGTGGGTCCCAGAGAAAACTTTAACCCATAAAACTAGACTTACTAAACTGCAAGATCAATAGATATTATTATAGAGTTTAATGATAAAAGGGACATTGGAAATATTAGTAACAATTTTCTTAACTGTACAAGAATGAAGCTCAGCTTCCTTCCTCTGTACAAGGAGGTACAGACCAATCCATAAGATTGTCCAGCTCAGCTAATACAGAGATGGTCCTACCAAATCACGGTAGATACTTGTCTCTTGCTGCAATTAAATCAGGGACTGCATGAAAGATGGAGCTTCCAAATAACCCAGAGAAAACAAGGAAAGCCAGATGCCAGGTGTCCCAAAGGCAAAGAATGGCAGAAGTCAGCAGGTAGAGCAGAACCCACCTGCTTCTTCCCTTCAAACACAGAAGACAAGGGATTAGTTGCTTCAAGTCACATGAGAGAATGCACTGGGAGCTAACTAAGAAATGTGCTTTTTAAAAGTTATTCAAATTTAGACTTAGCAGACGATGTGGCAAAAAGCAAAGGACGTCAGCAAGTCTTATTAATATGCTGATGCTACGGCTTCAGGAGTGTACAGAATGCCCACTTGGATCAAGGCTAAGAGCACAGCATGGGGTTGCCATGGAAACGTGGGGAGGCCATTAATTAGCTATCACATGAAATTATCAGGAAGAATCTGGACCTCAGAAGCTTTGCCCTCCTCAGAGGCAAAGGGCACAACCCCAGTGACCTCCCAGTCAGACCCAATGACGCCTCCAGAGCTCCAAGAACAACCACGTCCTGGAGCAGAAATGTCATCCTGGAGGAAAGGGACAAGGGGGCAAGTAAGGGGGAGGAGGCGACACGGGCAGAAGGCAGGGAAGCAAAAGATGGAGGCAGTTTCCCCTCTTATTTCCCCTTCCCAGGGAGCCTGTTTGCCCTCGCATAAAGAACACTGGAGATCTGCTCCCAGTGACCTCAAAGAAATCAAGACTGGCCACAAGTCCCTGGCAAATTCAGTGTATGGAATTTGCATCTTCTTGGGTGGGCTGCACGTGGGACGAGTGAACACCAAGGCTCCCCAGAGCCACCTCTGGCTGTGCTAAGCCAGGAATCCCTTTCTCCAAAGGGAAACATGGGCAAGTGTGAGAGGCTCATTGGCCACTTGCCCAGCCTCCCTCCAGAGCCAGAATCCACCTCCAGGCCAGGCTGTGTGCATATGTTCTTGTGACAGCTGTGATGGACTCCAGCTGCCACGGGCATGATGTTCTTTTGAGCCCACTTGCTAAAACACCGCTCAGGAGGACGTTGGGCAGGCGGCATCTCCTGCACCAGGCTGCAGCAAGATCCCCAGCCTGGCTGCTCAGTGCCGGTGCTGGAGGAGAAACGCCAAATCGCAATCCAAACAATGTGTTCCTGTCTCCAGCTAATGCACTTTCCTTTGTGGATCTATCCTGGTGCTTGTTGAAAGGGGAAAAAATAATGTCACAAGGATGAGGTGCTGCAGTTTATTGTCTGAAAGTAGAGACAGAGGAGGGTGGTTGGTGGTGTGTATTAGGAGAGAGGCAGAAGGGAGACAGATGAGACAAGGCATAAGAAGGTCATAAGGGAGACATTTCCATGTTCTTTCTACCCTGGAAAGTTTGAAGTGATACATTAGACCTGCTGGACCCAGTCAGATTATAGTTCTTCTTGTCCAGGATACTTTTTCTAATCCACTTATCAATTAACACCCCTCACATTTTCTTTGCGACTTCTTGCAATAATATTTTTTTCCATAATCTAAAACTGCCTTCTCTTATTGTCATCAGGGTTATTCTGTAAATTAAATAAATATGGAAACAGTGAGGACTAAAAGCTCTATACAAAACTTGTTGGAAATTTCAGTCTTTCCTCCTGAATTTTCAACTGACAAAAGATGGATGCTTGGTACAAATATATTGTTCAACCAAGTATGACTTTCTTTTTGTGTAACAAGAAAAAACCACAAATGGTACCAGTCTGTGTCCCTGGGCTATGCAAAACAAACCTTCGCGTATACAAGACTGTCCATATGAATCCTGACCACGAGAAACAGATGAGCACTGGTGCTCCTTAGCCTACTAATTTTGTGGCTGCTTAGATAAATACTGACAAATACCACCAGACACTGTGGTGAGAGTGGGTCTCACAACATGAGTATCTTTCCTCTTTGAGCTGCATTAAGTTTAGCAGGACACACGACGTGGGATGTAGCTGGCTAAACATCTTAATGGCATTTAGTGCTATTAAAGACATCTACAGGAACAGCCCCAGGTACAACATTTTGTGTCCCCACCTTTAGTGTTTACCTGTGCAATCATGGGGTGGTTCCTGCTGGTCTCCAGTACTTGCTTTTCAGACAAAAAAGGGAAATTCAACCTTGTGTAGAGACCTAGAAAAAAAAGACCAAAACAACAACAACAAAACAGGCTACGGGTCCCTCTCCAAGAGAACTACGAACGGTATTGCTAGAAAAAATAATCACGGCAGAAGAACCTGTGGAAGAGCGAGATCTGGTTAGGTGACCCTGACAGACACCGGCAGGCACAGAAGAAATTGGATTACTGACCTCACCACTCAGGGAGGACTCCTTTCACTCCCCAAACCCATCTTGTCTCTCAGCTCCTTTTTTCAGTTTTGGCTCAGTACTGAACAAAACCAGGCCATTAGATATTACGTATAGCACACATCATGTTAGTGCAGCTTAAAATAATGTTTTAATGCCACTGAAAAAGTCAAGCAAATTGAACTGAACAAAGAAGCAAAACGAAATGGGAAAAGCACAGAGACTCATTCTGCTTATTAGGGATGCTTTTGCCAGTGATAAATTGCTGTGAGATGCCTTAGTTTTTAACAGCACAACAGCTTCCAGTAGAAAATGTCCAACTGAATTATTTTGACTGAAATTTTAAAGACGGTCTAAAAAAAGAAAAATTTAAAGTCAAGATTTTCTGCTTGAAACATGCGGCATAGATACTACTTTTTGAGTATCAGAGCTACACTTGGTTTTTAATACTGTCAGTCATCTAGAACATAGATTTGTCTAAATAGGGAAAAAAAGTTCAACCCGAATGATTTTCCAAGGTGCTCACAGATTTCCTTGAACAGGGTGTGCCAAGGGGAGCTGAAGGTCAAGACTTCTCAGAGATGCTGCCAGGAACAGAGGAAAGAACACCTGGATTATGGTGCTGCTAAATTCAAGTGAGGAAGCCAAGAGACCTAATGTGACATCAGGAAGACAGAAATACAACTTATGCCTTTCGTATTTCTATATACAGGTATGTATTTAGTTAAGTTTTGATCTGTTTATATTACATCTCTTTTATTAATAGATATCTATAAATGTATCTATTAGTTTATCTTTTGAAGTCTTGATTACAACCCAAGTCTCATTGTGTTTGGTTCTGGGCATGCACAGAATTAATACAAGCTTGACACTTAAATAGAAACTATCAGTTTAGGGCTAGCCTGATTTTTATAGGTGGGAAAGGGAAACCCAAGGAAGACTGACTTGCTATGGCAAAGCCTGCACAGAACTGGGACCAGAGTCATTCTTGAGTCTCAGTCTTAAGACTGACCATTGTATGAAGAAGAGGAGATGACAGGGCAGGAATGGTTATTCCAGGTAAGCTTTTCTTTCCACTGGCCGTTCCTGGTGTCTGAGTGTCCCACTCTCACATGTGTTGATAGTGACCTTGAGAAAGATGTATAATGATGTGCTACCGGGACACGGATTCTGTTTCAGACTTGTGACATCCCAAATGCTTAGGTCAAGCCTGAGAGAGCTGCCTTTGCCTGATTTTGGTGCAAAGAGAAGCCTGTAATAGACATTTTCTAGAGATGAAGCAATTCTTATTTCAATCTGTTTTCTGGGACAGGCTTTCTTGACAGTGTGCAGCATCTCCCTCCGAGTTGGGCTGTGGTGTAATTTAGGACTGAATCTTGTTCTGCAATGTGATGACAGGAATATATTATACAAATGTCATGCATCTAACGACTGAGATCTGGTTTTCAAACTTCCCTAAGACATTTACACTCAGGGTTCTATTAAGATTCATTCCAGCATGAGAAAGCAAAACCTGGATATTGGCTGGCTTGGATTAGGTACCAATTGTGATCTTTTTTATGTTTTTACAAGTTATTCAATGAAGGGAGTTCACTCCTGACTTACTCCAGGATACTTGGGAACTATCTCCATACTTTCATTGTCTCTTGATATGAAAATCTAATCATGTTCGTTGCTCAAAATCAGTTCTGGTTGAACACTAATGCAAGAAGGCTCAGCCTAAGCAAGCAGCTTGTTTGGGAAATGTAGATAAGAATCCCTCATGGGTTGCTTTGAAAGTCAATAGACTTGGGTTTAGAAGGATTAGTGAAGGGCTCAGTCCTGTAAGGTGCTGAGCACAATCATTTGCAATACTGAGTGTCTGTGTATGTGCGAGCAGATGCATGTAAATCAAAGGGACTGTTCAAAAACATATGAGTTCAGATCACACCCATATATTTTTCTGGGTCAAATTCAGTGCTCTCAATAACGAGTAATGTGTGTTGAACTCTGGGGGAATCCCAGATCTCAGGGCTGTCAAGGCCCAGAAGTCTCAAGATCAAAACTCAACTTGCTAGCCTGAATTACTTTTTTAATCTCAGTGGCTGGGTTGGGTTCGGTAAGCCCAGGTAGCTGTGATGGAGCACACACAGAGCCTTTTAGACTGAGATGAATGCTTATGCTGCAGCCCGGAGCAACCAGCAAAGGGCACAATGCGTGTCCAATGAACACCAATTGCGTCACTTCTTAATGAGAATTAATATCACTGATGTAGCACTGGGGGACCTCAGTCATGCACCCAGACCCCAGAGTAGCTGGCATTTTACCGAGTCATAAGAAAAAGGAGATAGGGTTTCAAGAAGCTTCTCAGAACAGCACTAATTAAGAGAAAGATGCATGTGGCACCAGCTGAAGTTCCCAGTGGGCTTTCAAGGGTCAGTCCCATAAAGGTGGACCAGTCCTTCATCTGCTTTTTAGGGTGTTTTTTTTTTTTTTTGCTGCCCTCTCTTCCCAGGAAATGCAGAACAGGAGCCATTGCTTTTGCCACTCTGCATAAATTGCCATTTGCAAAGTTTTTACCTCTCTGATTTTCTTTCTAAGGTGAGCAGCATTACTTGTGCATTTATTATAGGATCCACTTAATGAAAATTTAGAACAAGAAACAGAATAAGAGCCAGCTAGATGACATGGACATGAGAAACACGTGCTCCAAAAACTATTTATTTAAAACAAGAAAGAGGGCAGAAGTAGATGTTGAAAGAATTGCCTTTGGTCACATAGTCAATGACAGAAGCAAAGGAAGGAAAAAAACCCAACACAAAGGGTCTCTTGCAGCACAGCTCTGGTCATACCCAGCCCAGGCCAGTGGTCTTTGAAGCCTCTGCCTACAGAAGCAAGAGTCAACTGGGAAATTTAGGGCTTTTTTTCCAGGGTGAAAGGAACTAAGGAGCCAAAACTGCATCTACTGTGTGGCTACTTTATTCACCAGTTGTAGAATAGCTCTAATTTCTCTGAAATATCAGACATTGGCTAGAGGCAAGGTAATAAACTCCAGGGTACCCAGTTGTTCTGATGGAGCTGGCGTATCCTACCTTTCTGCACTCTCCTGCAAGACAATAATGCCATTTCTGCCATCATTATGCATCACACATCAATCTGGCTGTTCATTAACAGCTCTGACCTGAATCTGTCACTTTACAACAAACTCCTGTAGGATTCCAGGTTTACTGCCATATAACTGCGTTATTATACATGGAAGGCTGTAATAAGCTGATTAAATAAGCCTTCCTTTTTTTTTTCCTGAAGACTTAATAGATACTCTTCTGACATCAGATAAGTACAAAATAAACCTGAAGCTTCACCCGAAATGCATTATGCAAAGAAACCTGTCACTATAAAAAGCCTAAACCACGCAGGACTCCCTGTACCAGCTCCTCTTGGCTGCACACAAGGGAGTCCTGTTGTGGCAACTGGTAATTCTCTAAAAGCCTTGAGTCAAACCATCCTTTCTATGATTCAGCTGGTGCAAGACACCTTTCCTCCCTAGAAATGCAGCTTTCTGGAACAATATGTTCATTCTGAGGAGGAAAGTTCTAAAGTTAAATGAAAAGTGCCATTCTCAAAGTTTAGGGTAAAAGGCAACATCCCATCATATTTCAGCTCAGGAGTCTCAGGACGTGTCTTCTTGCAGGGAAACTCTGGTAAATGATTGAAGGAGGCAAGGGCTTCTCTGCTGGAATTTGATTACTTCAGGCCAGATGAGACAGAACTGGCCACATGCTAAAATTAAAATGAAGTGTTTCAATAATTTCCCATTAAAAATGTCAACAAAAAAATATATTTCATTGACTGCATTTTGGTAAGAGAAAACTATTCAGCTGGGGGGAAAAAAAACCAAGGGTCAGCTCTGTCAGCAGAGCTGGTTATGAGTGGTGAAATTCATCACATGTGGGCTAATGGGGTGTGAAAAATTGGTCTTGCTGAGTACATGTAGACCTTTCTTACTGCTCCTGAGAGGCCTCAGAGGAAGGAGTGATCCCTGATTACTCTCTCTCCTGTCTACACAGCTGTAATGTGCTGATCCAGACAGGGCTGGGGTGTGAGAAGCCCTGAGTGCTTCCAACCAACACCCTGATCTTCAGGCTGGTCTGCGCAAGTTGGTGCCCATCACACTTTCCATGGCTGATGCTCCACCGAGGGAATCAGCCCTGATGGTGAGATATCACACAGCACCCAAACTGGCTCTTGACTGCCCCAGAAAATTACTTTGTGTGTTTATTTTGTCACCTCAAAGTGCTGGAGGTAGCAAAGGCATGGTGTTGCACAGAGGACATGCTGCTCACTGCAGGACATGTCTTGAGGATGGCTGATAGGAATGTGAAGGAGCAAAGTCTGTTCTGATGGTGGTGAAGAACTCTCCTGGATAGAGAGAACCAAACTTGGTATACATATAGATGTCTAAAATAGACCTAGCAGCAAAATATTCTGTAAACTACACTAGCCTTTGACTTACAGGGAACAAGGTGATTGCTCCACAAGGAGTCAACTTGTGGGATGTGAGTGCCCTGGGTGTAGGACCTTGGAGCAAGATGGTGGCACGTATGGCCAAGTAGAACAGTGGTTTTGCAAACTAGAAGGCAGAATTATAGTGATTATCTGCAATATTTTAAAGCATGACTTTACAAGCTAGAGACAAACTTAAAAGGGAGAGAAGGTATTTTGAGTCTCACATCTAAGCCATTGAGTGGCAGGGTTTTACAGTGCATTCTGTACAATCAGTGAACAAAAGCCCCAGATATTTCTGTTAATCAAAGCCCATCTTTTGAATCAGTTATTGGGTTTTTCCTCGTTGCAATCACTGGCCAGCACAAGCTGAATTACAGTGTTCTTTATTAACTGGCACGGCTTGCTCCACCTTAATTAGTGCAGACCAGTGGAGTTAAGGTGAATGAGGTGAACATTAGATGCAATTTTATCATTGATGTTGAAAAGGCAACCAGACCTTGACTTTTCTCTCTGTAAGTGCATCCTTTCCTTTTGTGAGATGATCAATAACACTTCCACTGGAGGAGGTGGGCAAAGCACCTTTCAGAACTGATAATTGTGCAGGATCCAAATCTTTTCTAATGAAATCTTTCAAAACCTTTGCAATATTTCTACTGAAGGCCAGCTTTCCTAGGAGACCTATAATTATTGAGAGCAAAAGAGAGAAGAGACAAGAGTTATCTACCTGTTTCACATAAATAGGACCAATTCAAACAAGTGACCTGAAAGACAGGGATATGGACAATGAAATAAGAGTGGAAAAAATAATAATAACAATAATAATAATAAAAGAGCAAGGATCAATATCTCTAAGAAGAAAAGATCGTTTAATTTTATACAAACCATAAAGCGTATACACGTTCTGTGATTTCCCAGAGGTCTCCTGGCTGATTGTATTTTCTTGTAAAACCCACATTTTTACACGGTATCCACAACTCCTATTTTAGCAATACAAAATATACGTTCACACTGCAGGACATCCCAAAAGATTTATTCCCTTGATGCTGCTCTTACTCTTCTTTTTCATGTTTCGAAGTCAAATATTTATCATTTGGCATCTTCTGTGTTTTGCTTTGATCCTTGACAGAAAAAAAACATCTCCTCTCATTGCCCTCTCTGGAAAACCATGAAGGCAGAAGCACCATCATTTTCAATGGAGTGGCCAGGAAAATGCGGTAAGACGATCAACTTAAGAGAGCAGATAGGAAGATGGCTGCAAAACAGCTGTCTTCCCCAAACAGTGGCAACATTTCAACATACTGACACGTTTGAGAATTTGGTATCCAGGAGGTAAAAACACTAATTCATGTTGAGGAAGACACTCAGACATCTTTCATTACCTTGGAAAACATCTGTTTTAAATTCACAGCCTACAGATTATGGCACAGCCTGATTTACGCTAAAGCTTTTTGAAGATCAGGCCCTTTCTAAGAAGAGCAGTATGGTCAGTGCTTCCCATGCTTTTGTCTGCAACATTAGTGGATAACGTCTATGTTTATCCTGATTCAAAGGTGTTATTCTTCACCTAAACTTGCCTGGACCATTGTCCAGACTACAGAAAACTAAGGCGTTGATCGTGTCTCCTTGCTGATAAAGTGTAATATAGGTAATTGGGGAAACTGTGAGGGATAGTGTGCAAAAAGTGAAAATTAAAAAGTGAAACAAAAAATCCAGTGATGTCCCCGCCTCCCTCCCAGCACAGAGAAAGAGACACAGCTCTGCCTGTATCATCATCCCTCGATGATGCTTCAGCCAGAGGTGCATCCCCCTGGCCCCGAGGTCCTCCAGCCCTTTTGGAAGTCAGCCCCTGGTTTCTTTTCCCACATGCTTGCCTGGGGAAGATTGGCACTTCATCTCTTCCACTTAGTGCAGAGGTGAGAGGAGACTAGTCTAAAAGAAAAGGATGAAAAAAACAAACCAAAGAGGGGGGAAAATACCCACGTAGCAACAACTGAAAACCTCCTCAAACATCCAAATGAGACCCAGACTCTCTGAGGTACCCTCAGTGATAGCAGTAAGGACAGGAGGTGGGAGAAAAAGGGGAAGAAAAACACAACAATTACACTGAAAACTCACTAGCAAGAAGGCAGGAACATGGGTCTGTGCCAGGCTGCAGCTCCGCTCCCGTTACTGCTGCTGCGCTGAGCAGAGCTTATCACTCTGTGTAGTTCAGGGAGCTTCCAGGTGATTGCTCTAAAAACACCTTATCTGCAACGGTTAAAAATAATTTCCTCCTTTCTATTTATTGACCTCCCTCTTTACCTTTATGACCTCCCATTCCCGAACATCTCCCAAGTATTTAAAAATAACAATCTGTCTTTCTTCCTTCCCAGCCTAATTTGATTAGCTTATATAGCTCTGTTTAACTGGGTACATGTGGAAAACAAAGACCTAAGAGAAGAGCTTTGCATTTGCTGTTTAGTGTGACACTCGGTCTCATCTCCCACAGGAATGAACAACACCCTTCACACGCCATCCCTGAATAAGTTTTGGGTGATTAAATACGAACTGCTTTCTTTTTGAGCTACTGCTTTGTTCTCCTGGTGGTCCACAGTCTGAGGAAGAAGTGTGCTCGGGGAAAAAGACAGCACAGATCGAGGGGAAAACAGAATACAGAGCAGCAAACCGCAATAACTTGCATTGTACATGGATTAAGGGCTGCGTTCTATTCCAGTGACAGCTTTTCCTGGCTCTACCTTCTCTTGCTGCGTGCACGAGCCAGCACTGCGAGGTCCTGGGCAGCAGAGCTGGACCAGAGTCTGCTCAAATATTGTTTAACTGTTGCCTCTCATAGTTTGAAGTGGGCATTTATTTCTTCATTTTTGATCTTCCAACAGCAACAAGAAGCAATCTTGAACTCATCAAAGAGGATGAACTCCCTAACACTGCCACTTCAGACTGAATTGTCTCTTTAAGGCATCAGATATTTTCCCCAAACATTAATTTATGTAAAGGAGAAGACTGAGCTTGCGAGAGTCTGCAGGTGTAGGCATGGAAGGAAAGGCTGTGCAGGGTTGTCTGTCCTGGTTTGATTTAGAATGATGGTTTAGAATTACATTGTTCATCCTTTGCTAGAGACGGAGTATTATTTAGAAGGCAATAGTATCAAATGCAGGGGAAAAAAGGTCCAGCAGAACGGATACAGATGCACCTCATTTAATTTAGTACTTTTGTGGTCCTCACTTAGTGATTGGGGATGCGGGGAACAGCAGCCACTTCGTGCTGCAAGCACAGCTTTTTATAAGGACTTTGCAGTACCTTCTGCCCTATTAACACTCACTGTATTCTACTCCCAGGCTTAATTATTCATCTTATACCCAAAAGTGCGGCAATGATTAAACTGAAGAGCACTTTCAAATGGAAGCAATGCTGCAGTGTTGGAGAGATGCGTATTTCAAGGGTACAAGTTTGTCCCTCTCGCCCTGCCCAAACCTCCTCTCCGCTGAGCATCACCTCTCTGTTTCTCCACTGCTCTTTGTTTCCATCTCTCCCCCCTCTCACAATTACATCTTTTAGCTCTCTCGTGTCATTACCTTTCCCCTCTGTTGATTCGCCTCTGCAACTGGATTTTCTCTATTGCTCTCTCTGCAGGCTTGGATGAAAGCCCATTGAAGACAACTGAAATTTTCTTACTGACTGTTGAAAGATATTGTTGAAAGAAGGAAATGTTAAGGATAACAAAACTTAACCGCAGCTTTCTGCCTGTGAATGGGGATGGGTCAAGTGACTTCTCTTTATGTTTCCAACAGGCTTTAGTTTCTCTGACCCCATGAAACTTGAGCAAACCATTTCAGCAGCATTTTTGAGAGACAAAGGTGTGCAGATCCCGGGAGAAAGCACAAAATGGTCCTTTGAGGGGGCATCTACTGAGAAGTAAGCTTTCTCCCTCGCTCTGAATTTTGAAAATAACTTGAGACAAATGTGGGTAACAGTGAAGATGGCTAATTTCTGCCACCAAAAAGTTAGGCTTTCAGTTGAAACTAGTCATTTAAGCCATCGAAAGAGAGGCTGTTACCTTTGGAGGATGAGTCATCCCACCCACTTTAGACATTCTCCATACGAAGAGGTGACTCACTCTCTGGAGATCCCTCCCTTTCTCTTCACAGCCTGTAGAGGAGGGCTAGATCACTGCCTTAGACATCTAAACTTTTACATGGCTAAAAAGGGGTAAGATCAATCCTCATTTTGTTGAAGAAGACACAGATATTACCATGCTTCACAATAAAGCACTTTGATGGACACCAAACCATCTTGTTTGTTGCTCTGTAATACCACAAGAAGGACCTGCTGTCTTGTCCTAAACAGGTCTGAAGTAATTGCTGCCCATCAGTGAACCAGAGCTGAATCCTCCTGGGGGGCAGCAGGAATTATTTTAGTGCTTCCTGTTACTAAGTAGTGGGTGATCAATCAACGTCCACTTCAATTTCAAAAACCTCTTCCCTCTCCTTTGCCACCTCACTTGACCGTTGCACCCTGTGGAATGTCATGCCTTCTTTCCATTGAGTTTCTCATCCTTAGTCGCTTGATTCTATTTCAGTATCTCTAACGGGCTTGGCTTACTGTCCCAGACACTATTAGGACATCTCAAGGTCCTGGGGCAGATGGGAACTGAGTACAAGACCTGGTTCTGTTTTCCAAAGGTACCTCCAGCTATGGCCATGCTTGATGTCTCGGAGCGGAAATACCCAGTCCAGGATTTCACACAATTATTGGAGCACAGCCAGTTCTCTGGTGAGAAGGCATGGGAGCAGTGCTCAAATCTTTCATTTCCAGAAAAAAAACCACATGACAGTAAAAAAGTTAGGACTTGTTCTTGCTCTCTCTTGCTCATAGTTTCTCCCTTGTGTTTCTGTTGAGGACTGCATCAGTACACTCATTTATAAAACTGACCCGAAGACAAATGCGCACCAGCTTTTCTTGCTTTTCCACTGCTATCTTGGAGGCAAGGCTCCAGTTTTTAACCGTATGACACAGCGAGATAAGCCTTACAATAAAAAGCAAACAATGCAAGGCCAGCCCTGGGCCTCCAAGCCATGATCTCCGTTTGTTCAGCATTTTCCCAGGAGGTTGTTGGAGGCACCTGTGAATAAGGCTGAATGCAGAGAGTCAACTGTGCTGAAGCAAAGAGCACAGCATTCTGGGTTATTAAACCATTTGTCTTACAGCCCTGGGGAAAATGAGTTTGCTACAGAAAGTCACAAATGGACTGAGTTTGCCTGTCTCAAGGCTGCTTCTCTCCATTTTGCTGCATCCCCAGCTTGGCGTCATTGTAGCATGAGCACCAGCATTTGGTGAGAAGAGAGCTGAGACTAAGAAATGGGGGGAAAAAAAGGATGTTTCAGTAAAGCTATTTTTGAAACTGTCTCTGGCTCTTGTCTGCATTATCTCCAGATCTCCCCTCAACAGTATTTTTTCATTGTTCATGGTAGGTTGGAGGGTTTTTTTTTTTTTTCAACAGAGTGTTGTAAGAACACTGAAAATTCATCAAGAATTTCCTTAAAAATTAACAAAACGAAAACAAACCCAGAGTTAATACTGTCAAAAAATTCACTCTTAGAGTAAACTATACTCTCCATGGCATGGTAATACAATATGCTGTTAAATTCTTTCACTCAGGAGGGAATAAAGGATATTTGAGCATAAATGCATTATCCACGATCCACAATAGCACAGCCTATCCCCCTGTGGATAATGCTATTAGTGCTACATTTCAAATTAAAAAGCATATGCTCTTCTTCTTTCAAAAACAAGGGAGTGCTGCCCACTTCCTTCCCTTGACTAAAAACAAAAGCTTTTAAAGTGATAAAACAGCATTCATTCGGTAAAAACAACCATCTGCACCTGATTTAGCTAAGTGTTCGCAGTTAAAGACAAATTGCTGGTTGGGGAAAAATTAAATACGAGCGTGAAGGTTGACTTGCTTTGACCACAAATTGATATCTACTGTCCCCATCAGTACTAACACTGATTCTGACACTAAATCCTGACCTTGAATCGCAAGTCCTGATCAAGGGCTCTTTAAATAATTTTACTTGCAACCTCTCTAATAAACACGTTCCCAAAACTCACCCCCTCCCTTCTCAACCTATTAGTCTGTATTAGTTAAAGTGGGTTGCTTATTAAGTTTTTTATATCTTCAGAATAATTTGGAAAGACACCAAGGTCTTAATGTACCAGATTTTCATAACGCAATGTGATATTAACAAACATCAAACTCCATCAATGATCTGTGCAGCAGGCATCCTTAAAGCATGTAATTAAGATAACATAAGATAACATCAGCCACAAAAAAGAGAGCGGAGGAGGGAACACAAATGCAGTTTTCTGAGGAGGCTGCATTGAGATGATCCCTTTGAGGTCAGGACAAGGCAGCAATATGGGAACAGTGAAAACGCAATTCCGATAGGACACAAAACTGAGATGAACTGTATGTTGCACGGATCATCCTCAGAACAACAGCAACTGGCACGGCCAGAACGGAGGATGAATAGTCAAATACACAAGTGTCCCTTTAGAAATGGTTACGCAGACTCTTACGGGAAAGTCCTCAATTGTTATAACCTTTCCTTGATTTTTAAATCAATGAGGAATACAACAAAGGCAATAATACCCACCTGTTGGAGAGTGCTTTTCATCAGTAGATCTTACAGGCTTTGCGAAAGGGGTCAGTATTTTGAATTCCACTTGAGTTACCTCCAGTGCTTTAGTTCCTGTGCCATTCTGCTGGGCACCTCACAAAGGGCTATGTGCTCAGGAAGGGCGATAACAAAACATGCAATGGTGAAACCAAAATCATCACTATTACCACTTTGCACTTCCAAGAATCACCCAGTCCCCTCGCTCTGCTGGGATATTTCTGCTCAGTTTAGCAGGAGCGAAGTGGGAAAAGTACTTTCTTTCCAAAATGTTCTCCTAGGCTTTGAGAAGTGTTCGTGGCTCTGCACACCTCCTCATCTCTTTTCACTGGTAAACGGCTGGGTATTTTTGTGCTGGAAAGTGTGGTTGTGGATGTTATTGCTGTTCCTTTTCCTAGCATAGCTGAATACATCCACACACAACTGAACATGTATATTTAGCTGTTAAAAAAAAAAATAAATCCTGGCATATCATGATAACAAGTTCATTTCCTACCAGAAGGTTCTATCCATTCAGTCAATACTTTCTGCATTCCCAGACAGTAATCGTCAACCCCAAATATATATTTCAAATAACATCAGAGAGATTACAAAGCACATTTCAGATACACAAGTAAGTCCAAGTTAATAAAACCCCCTTTCCTTACTCACAAACCCTAGCGTCAGGCAGAAAACTAAACCAATTTGTCACTGCTGCTGCCTAGTGCCAGGATAAAAGTGTGTGCTATTCCCATTCCTTTGGCAGAGGTCACTGGATGCAGGGCCTCAAAGACTGTCTGAAGGAAAACAAATGAGTGCAAACATAATAAATTGCAAGGAAGAAGCTCTGTTGTGACTGGTATGAAGGCAGCGGGGATGATAACTTTTGAGGGGAGCAGGAGAAAAAAAAAGATGTGCACGATTCATCTGGCACAAGACTGCTTTAATCACTTTGCAAGGGGATGGCTGGATTCAAGGACAAATGTATAATACATGTTTCGCTAGGGCCGATGGTGAGATAGCGAGTATCTTTAAATGTACTGATACAGCAATTAAGCAAACTAGTGTCCTTGGGCAGCTGCTGAGGTTTCTTAAAAGTGGAGTTTTAGACAGCACTTCAAGTCATTCCTCACTAGCACTGGGGATGCACAGAAAACGTGCTGTTGTGCATGCTGGCAACTGCAAAACATCTGTCTGGGTGCACCGTTCCCTGCTCTATGACTATAGTTAGGGGTCACAGAGCCCTGACCTGGCACGTTCCCCATCCTAACCTGCCCCTTCACAGGGACAGATGGAGGGACATCTCGATGCCATTCCCATCTCTGATGTAGAGGTGCTTCTACGTAATATGAGGCACTAAGAGAAACCATGAACTGTTGTACCCTTGAGCTGTTGCCCACAGGATCAATTCACCCCAAAAAATGTGCAACGGAGCTTGCTTTCCTGTGCAGCTTGGACGAATTTATTTTATGGGGTTATATTATAAAACTATCCTCACATGCAAAGTGATGGGTCCAGCGCTGCCAGTTTACACCAGCAGTGCATACACAGCAGATCTCTGAAGACCTCTAGAGAAACAACAGCCTGACAGATGCCATTTCGGCTGACCACAGAAACCGGGAAAAAAGTCCTACAAAGCTGGAAATCTTACAAAGCTTAACAGCCAGATCTACAAACCTGGTGTCACTCTCCTGTCAAGAACGGACCGGGTACACACTGAGAGATCTGTTATCTCATGAGCAAGGGGTTGCCAGAGTTCCATAAAAGAGTGAAACAAACCCTCCATTCCCACTTTCTCCCCAGCTCTGACACATCCAGACTGGTACATCCACACTGAATCAATCTCTGTGCTCGGGGTCACCCACAGGGAACTTACATTGCACCTGTGCACGGCAATGATTAACTTCTAGCCAAAGGTTTATTAGGCTAATTTTGCTTCTTCCTAATTTATTAGTTTCATTTCGCCTTTCTGTGAGTTATCCTCCTACAACTGACATCATTAATTCTTTGGATTTATTTGCCAAATATTTTTTCCTGGAATTATTTTTCTGTGTCATAACTTACTTGAATTGTAAGCTTCAGCAGGTTGCTTTTTTTGTTCTGTGTTTGTAGTCCATCTAGCACTTTGATTGGGGGCACACTGTCTCTCTGTGATATATATATATACATAAATAGGCAGCACATTGTTAGTACTCTGTACCCCATGTTCGTGTTGTGCTGGTTAGTTCTGACACAACTCAGAGTTCACATGCTGTGTATCTGTCCCCCGATTTCATACGCATTTCTCTATCAAAGCAGGCTGTTAGGCGTAAAGCTTAGAAACAAAGTTGAGTTCCCTCCAACATCGCCCAGTGGTCATTGGGAAAGGAGGTTCAGCCACAGAGCAAACAAAAGCTGCATTAATTAGGCTGCTATTTCTGGAAAGTGTTTTGAGGTATTTTCTCATTGTTGTTTTGTTCTCTTTTGTGCCTCATGACCCCACCTGACACTCTCACCACCATCCTTGCTCTTTCAAGATATCTTTTATTTCCAGACAAAGGGAAAAATATATATTTGAATGTGGCCACCAGATAGGCCATTGCTGACATCTCTGCAATAGAAAAAGACGTTGCAGAATAAAGACATCATTGGTATTATGAAGAAGCCAGATGTGAGCAGAGAGGACTGAAGTGTTATCACGCATCACAAGGATTAAAGGTTGCCAGCCTTGACTTTGGCCGCACTAGGGCAGATTCTCAGCTGGTGTAAACTGAAGTTGCTTCCATGAAAAAAACCTGAACTATGTCTATTATAACCTGTGACTTCAAGAACACACGATGGAAGGAGATCTCAAAGGTCAGTGCATCCAGTTCGCTGCTATCTCAGGCAACTGCACCACATAATCCCACTCGTAAACTGAACAAGCTTCATCATAAAACCAGTCAGGCTGCTGCTTGCCACCCACTCCTCCTCTGCTGGAGGCTGTTCCAGAGCTTCCCTCCTCTGCTGCCTGCAAACCTGTTGCCAGCTTTCAAAGAGAATTTATTAAATGGAATCCATTCCGGCTTGCCTTCTGAATGCACAATTTTAATCCAACTGGGGGAGGAAGCAGAGGATGGTGAGACTTCTTTGCATTTCTTTTGTTTCACAAATCTGGGATAACCTTCCCCAGCTGTAGGCAGCACAGTGCATGGATGAAAGGTGGAGATTAGCTTTCAGTCCGTACCTTTCCTTCCCATGCGTGGCACGCAGGTAATGTCCCTGCAGCTGCTGAGCTTTCTGCTATTTCATTTCACTCTTTTCTTCAAAGACCACTTTCTCCTAGGCAGAGCTTTTTCTTCATGGTGAGACTTACCCCAGGACAATTAACAGCAGGGACAAAATGTCTATACCAGTTTTTTGTCCAAAATCCCAGGTGAACCACAATAACTCTACAGGCAGTTCACTCACAAGGGGTGCACAGATTCACCAGGCCAAACATGAACGTAATTAAATTCCGTGAGCTTCAGCAAAAAGATGGATTAGTGCTGTTCCCTGGACCTGAGTGTGCTATGATAGTTTAACATGGAGAGTAGACTAGACTTGATCCATTCAGGTTCATCTAACTATGAAACTTCATATTAGGTGCACCGTAATTTTGACCATAAAGTCACCATGAGGGTGGCTCCATCAGTGGTGAACTGGAAATATGAGTCTGTGCTGCTGGTCAGTCTTATTGTGCACCCACCACAAAAGTCATCTCAGTCTTAGCCCAAACTGATAGCAAGTTCCAACCTGGTCTATAAAGACATATCCTGGGCTTGGATCCTTCTGAGAACACTTGTTATGTTTAGTCGAGAAGGCTTCAAAGCCTGGTATACACATTCTTTTTCTCTCTGCACAGAAATAAAATGGTTTTGACTAGCATTTTCACCTTGCTAAATATGAAAAATATCACAAGGAAATATGCTTTATAAAAAAACCCCTTATAATCAGCTTAAGAAACAAGATTTCTCAAGAGGGATGTGATCAGATGAAGGGAGAATTTACTTCTGGACTTCCATTTCTCTGCAAAACATAGACTACTGTTTCAGCTGGATTTTTTAGGACTAAAATGACAATGATTAAGAGATTCATTTAGTAAGCTTATGTTCCGTCCTTCCAGGCACACTCTCCCTGGAGGAGTTAAATTGGAAATCCAAAGAGGCTTCTGCCAGTGGGGAGCTTAGGGGAGGTGTGGAGAGAATATTTCAGCAGTTACTGAGGGCGGCAGGCAGGGATTTCCAGTGAGGATGCAGGAGAAGGTTGTAGGATTTTGAGCCCTGGACATTAAGGTGATGCTGCTGGGTTGTGCTCTTTGGGAGCTCGGAAGAATGTGGCCATTTAACAAGGACATGGGAGCACACCTGCCCCTAACAGGCTTGGAAAATTGACTTCAGAAGTGCAAAATGGGTCAATAAAAACAAGAAATGAAATTGATGTCAGAGGTTGTATATATACGACGATAAATAGCTGCACAGGCTCAAATTCCTCCCTGAGTTGGGAGGCTCCAGGTTTTTGGCCAAGTAAATAGGCTCCGCAGCACATAGAAATGAGGAGACACTCAGAGCTGGGGACACGAGCAGTTGTGGAAAGCAAGTGGGACACCACCTACCGGTAACATTGTGGGTAACCTTATCCAAGGTGTCCGTCATTAAGCCAGGCAAAGAGGTAATAATATATTTGTATTTAATTTTTCCTACTGTGTGGCAATATTTTAGATTATAAAATAATGTCAGAGCAGGAGGTGTACATAATAACTTGCAGTAAAAGCAAAACTGCTGGAAGATTTTCTCTTATAGGCTTATTTTGTCAACTATTGTTCCACATTTACTTTTTTCCCTCTTAAACTAAGAAATAGATCCTCTCTTTGCATTGTGAGATGCACCTTTTGAAGACAAGAAAGAAAGAATGGGAACAAAATAGTAAAACATAAAATAAACCCTGGAGCCTGTGCCTCTGCTCCCAAGTGAGAGAGGATTTCAAAGGGAAGCATTTGTAATTTAGATTTCTGAGCAGCAGTGAAGAGGAGCCCCACTATCGGCTCTTCCCCACTGAAGATGCTGAGGCCGTATTCCTCTGTGATGGAGGATGATCGTGATAGAAGATTTGGGAATAAGCCTGAGAGGAACTACTCAAAGCCCTTCAGCTGTTTAGTCAAATGAGTTCTGCAAGTCTTTCAAATGAGTGTCCGCCTCCCATCTTTGTCCCAGGACCACTGACCACTGCTCCAGCAGAAGCGTCCAGCACAGCAAGGTGAACCAAATGCGCTGATTTTAATTTGGATGAGAAATGAATTGCAATAAGATCCCCACCACTAGCAGCAGCCCCCTATGGCTCAGAGATATTTGAGTGAGAGCTGCACTGAACAAGAAAAAAAATGTAATAACGGGGCCTTGCTGGATGCTCTCCACCCCCTCACCCCATGACTGTTTATTAAAGGTGAATTCCTGAGGGTGTTTGGAATCTACCTCTGACTAGCAGAGATAATAACATTGAAAGCTTTGATGAGACCAGCCTGAGCTTCCAAATTTCTGAATCTATATGAGTTTTTGAACTCCTGAGGGGTTAATACATCCAGGTGAGAGAGTGGACAACTAACCTGTATTTGTCGAGCACTCGGATCACAACAGCTGGAGCTACAGGAGATGATGTGGATCACAGGACACCCCCTCTCACACTCCTTGGGCTCCTTCCAGCCCCACTTCCCAGGTGGAATTAACAGCAACAGAGCTGGGTATACTCTCGTATGGCTAAAGTTCTGTATCCTAACCTTCAGAAGCTTCTTCCATTCTGACTCTAGTAATTCCAAAAGTTTAAAAGGCAAAATCCTCACCCATGTAACAATATGGAGCATCTAGGTTTGGAGCAGTGAGATCTGAAATTATCTGGCTCTAGGAGCCCCTGTAATTTGAAGAATACAGGGGCCCTGAAAACATCCAAGAAGAAGAGATGCTTCCCCCTGACCCCCTTTTGTCAGTATTTATGGTTTGAGATGAAATTGTGAGATTGTTTCACAGCTCAGTTTACAATTGGGAACTTACATAAGTAGAACCAGAGTGAGAACTGGAGCCTGGACACACAAAGACAAGAACCTCCTGGGTCTGATTTGGGTCACCTTTGAGACAAAAAGTCAACTAAATTCCTCTAGAACCTGGAGAAGAACACAACCAAACCAGCTCATGCAGAAGCAGGACAGAAGGAGGGACTTTGCCAGCTGTTCCCAATGCAAACCTTGTGTAATTAACAGGTGCCGTAAATGAAGCAAAGCCAACATGACAGTCACAGCTGGATTGTCTTCTTTGCTGAGCTCTGTCTCCTTCTGACCAAGTGCAGACATCAGCATCCCTTCCCTTTCTGGGTACCAGATGCATCTCTGAAACCCCACTTATGAGCCCAGCTCAGGCCTGGGCTTTACGCTAACCAGCCTTCTGCAAAACAGATGTCCCTGTCCCTTTGTGGTGAACTTTGCTGAGCCACCCTGGCACTAGCAGCCAACGGCTTCTGCTGACCTTGGGTGACTGCTTCTCCTTTCCAATCCTGTTAGTGCTCTCTGCTGGATTGCCTGCTGCTGCAGAGCTCCCTTAATGTCAAGAAGAAAAAATGGATCGGGTGGAAATGCAGGGAAATGCACTCACAGGCTATTACGATAGAAATAGTTTAGCTTCAGTCAACTTCACCATTAAGCCAAATACAGAAGTGTGTGGTATCTAGGGTGCCTCCTCCCAGAGAGCTGAGAACTGCCAGCTCCCTGCACACCCTCTGTTCACATGGCCAGCTTCCCAGTTCACCCAGCAAAAAGCAGGATGAGTGGGAAAGCCAAGTTTTGCCTATTGAGTTCTCCCATCTGGATGTACACAGAGCATTAACAACTCAGGCAGTGGCACGACCTCCCCTTTCCTCTGACCCCTTCTCTGTACCCTTTGCTTTGTCCCAAAACCTTTCTGCACCTCTCCATGTGCCAAGCATTCCTGATTTCATCTCCCCTCTACACAGCTTTCTGTTCCCTCCCAAACTTCTTCAATAGGAACTTCAAACCATTCCCTGTATGAAACCACCCCAGCCTGGGGGTCTCCTTGCTCCAACCTGCAGACATGCCAGTCTCAGGATGTCAATGGTTTATTTTAACAACTTTGTTCCTCCATCCTCACTTGCCGCTGTGGGAAGTTTGCTGCAGAGCAGTGGCTCTCCTGCCCTTTGTTGGAGCTGGTGGTGTCTGATGTGGTCTCTGAGCAGTGGAGGGATGATGTGTGTGCCTGGTTATGACCCGCAGCTGAGAACAGAGCTCCACAGAGACACATTGGATGCATAAACCTGGAAAGCATAAAACCAAACTGAAAAACTGCAATTGGGACAACTGCGGGAATTGCTCAGAGGTTGCTAGTGATGGCAATAGCTGAAGTGTAGGATCTTCAGTACAGCCATACAGATTTCTTTCCTTCATTTCCATGCCTTCCTGCTTCACCTGTGATGAATCCTATGAAGTTTGTGTGTGTCTCCCCTGCGCTGCCAGCCTGACAGCCCCTGAGGAGGGGTTGCTGATGCCATGAATCACAGAGCTCTCAAGCCCTTTCTCATCCATTCCAAGTGCATCCTTTCACTCTGGATGATGCAGTGAGCCTCTTACATATCTCTCAGTTGCCTGGTTACCAGGTTAACACTGATGACAAATGCTGGATGACAGTTTGTTTAACACTGCTTCCTCCCTGATCTGGGCTCCAGCCTTCCCTGTTCCTAACCTCCTGCAGTGTCAAGCCTTCAGATGCTCTTGTTCACAATGTCTCTTCCCAGTAACTAGCCTCCTGCATCCTACACCGAGCTTAGTTCTGTCATCTCCAATGTCCTCTGATCAAATCACCTTGTCACACACCAACTTCCTCTGGATCACTCAAAAAAAAGTTTCCGTGATTTACTGCCTCCATTCTCAAGAAGACTGTTGCTAGAAATATCAATGCTTTTCCTCTCCCCTTGCAGTAGAAAGAAGATATATCCATATATCATTGATCCTCTGCCTTATAAGTTCTCAGTCTTGAGGAGGGATGCCTATCTTCATGTGTTCACATATGACCTCATATAACAGGATATAATCTTACTGTTGCAAACACATTATAAAGAAGTAATATTAATAATAATGCACACAGCTGTCAAACCTTTCCTTCCGTCACTCATATGCAGATTATGCCCTTTGAAACACAGGCCACCTCTCTTTTACATATTTATAGTGTTGAGCACAATGTAGCTCCTACATGTTCCCATAATGCAAATAAGATATCTTTAAACCTAGATTTCCTTCTATCTTGAAAATGAGGAAGGGCTTTCATATTCCTTAGTTGTAGCTTCTTCCTCTGTTCTCGTCCTTAGTAGCATCATTGGAGCTGCTGAGTGGACGCATCTGCTTTTCTAACCCCAAAACTCCTCAGAGAAGACTAATCATTAAAGTCTCCCCTACCCCAGCCAAATGTGATCCTATCGTACCTCTAACACTTCAGAGCATCTTCCTTTTCTAAGCTAAAATGGGACATCAGTCATCTCGCAGCCAAAAGCACTCTACAACCGCGTGGTCTTTTGGAGAGAGGTGTCTCAGAGGCTGCACGAGAGGCATTTGTCCAGCTGGCAAACTGACCGACCAAAATATATTTTATTCTTCCAGTGCTGAAGCCCAGAGCTTTTGGATGAATATGTGCTTAACTATTTATAATTGACCTTTGCACAAAAGAACATGAAATTTTTATAGCCTAAAGCCTCATTTATTAACTTTACTGGAGTGTAAAATATTGCTGTTTGTTATAAATTTGTACCAGGACAAACAATATATATGCTAATTAGTGGCTGTGCAGCCATTCAGGGGTGTATGTGCTCACCAGTCATTTCCAAAAGGCACCAGAGAAGAATGGAATAGACAAATGACAATTGAGTAGTTTGATACTCTCTGTTCAAACAATGAAGTCTGAAGAGGTGAATTAATGGTGTTCATTATAACAAGTCCATTTCCTTTTCATTTCCTTTATAAATTAGTCCAGGTAACATGCTGTGTCCCTGAGAGAGCCGATCAGCAGCAACCTGCTGAGATGCACCTGCAAAACCATCAGTCTGGAGCTCCTCATGGCTCCTTACTCAGCTTTCCCCTTCCTTCAACCCACCCATTCATCTTCTTAGTTTTCTCTCCTCCATCTGCACTTTTCCTGTTCATCCTTTCCCCTATTTTCGTTTTTGCATTACTTTCACTTTTTCCCCTTTTTGCTCCTGCCCCTCTTCTCTTCTTTCCCCTTCTACCTCTTTTTTCCCCTCACCTTTTCTTCATATTGTGTCTTGTTTCTTTTTTCTCGCCACTACCTTTTTTCTCTTCATATACTATCCTATTAGTACTTTTCGGATCTTATTGTTACTTTATTAACTTTGGATCATACAAAGGCACAGGAAAAAAAAAAACAGAGTGAGATGTGTTTAATTTCATGTGGCTGAACCAGCTATTTCATGTTTGCTTGGCTTTTGGTAGCAAAGAAGTAAGGTTGCAGAGATAATAAAAGGAGCCTGTTGGAAATATCTCAAATGGTCCAGGATCTGCAGCTGCATCTGAAAATCTCCTGTTCTTGTGTTTTTCACACGTATTTCAGCATATGCAGGCTGGGAAGACAAGTGGCAACCTGCTAGCAAGGAATACGACTCGTCTCAATAGTTCCATGGAATTTAGACCACTTAAGGAATCCAATTGAGTTCATTTAATTGTGGGAAATTGTTAGAGATTTTTCCATCAAAATATTTGCAAAGAAGTATTTGGTCTCCATCAAAATTAAAAAAAAAAAAAACCAGCTCAAAACTATCAGCACCATAGAAATTGCTTCAAATTTTCCCTTGAAGTAGACAGGTATAAGCCCAACTCTGAAGCCCGTGGGAGAGAATAATGTGCCCCAAAATACCATTATCATGAGGCAAATTGACATATCCAGAGGATTTTAACTTAATATAAATTTTTCAGCATATTCAAACTATCCTTTATTTTGCAACAAAGTTACTTTTACTTTTAACTTTTTCTGTTATCAATCCTATTGATATATTGAAATGTCTTAGTAGGACAAAATTCTGCATGCGAATCAGATCTGTATTCTGTTATAAATGTTAAATAAAAACATTTCCCTAAACCCACAAACTTTCTGCTTCCTGGGGAATAACATAAACCCTGCTGTGAAGCTGTCCTTGGATATTTGTAAAGGTAAATAAACAACAAAATACTTCATTAACAAAACAGTTGTGTAGAAAAAAAATCAGTCCATCAATCTCTCTGAGTTTATACACATTAAAAGAAAAATCTTCCTTTAATGCTTTTTTCTTATTTTTTCCCATTAATTTTAACAAAATTTAAATGAACACAATAATGTACCAAAAGCTCCAGGGTTTTCCAGTTCTAACAAAAACACTTTGCTGAAAACATGGGTTCTGCTCTCTTCTCATTTAAAGACAGACTTTCAGTTAAAGCATAAGATTGGGTTTAAGAAGAAAAATATTCCAGCAAGGAGATGTGGTTTGGGGTGAAATCTCTGTTGCTATTACGGATCCTTTTCTTTTATGTACAGCAAACCAGGCATCCCCTCTGTGCCTCAGTTTACCCCCAGAAGGGAGGACATGGCATTGCTGTGAAGTAAAAACAACATCGGGTGGATTTTTCTTTCAAATGTCAGGGTTTTGGGGAAGTGAGAGGACAGGCCTGGAGGGATTTATTCCTATTGTAATCTAGTCTCAACCTAGTTGAACAGAAGTGTGGTCTGGGTGGTTTGACAAGACAAAAGGCTGCACTATGGCCAAAGCTCCAGACAGCACAGAGGGTTTGGTTCAGGATGGAGCGATAAGGGACGGTGTCAGCATGAGCAGAGATAACAATGTTCAAACACCTACCGCCTTCAGAGATTATTTTTTAAATTGCCAATCGCGAGAAAAATTATGGGCCAAATTGTCTGCTTATGTAGCTCATCTCAACTCCAACAGAGTTATAGCAGGAAATATGTCGATTGTATCTAGAGTATGCCCAGCTTTCTGTGTTCAAACAGCATGAGAATTGCTGAAAAAATGCATGAGGTTTTTACAAACACGTTTTGAATTCTTGTTTATGTGTCTTTTCTATTTTAAATCTTTAGGATATGCTGGGATCATGGTGGGGGGGAATTCTGGGGTTTTGTTTATTTTTTTTCCGACTGCATCTACAGAGAAAAAGCACTGCATGTTTTCTTACACACACAAAAAAGGAGTATTCCTTAATACATGTCTCCAAGAACTAGGGACTTATCTGAAAGACCAAAGAACGTTGGTACTATTGGACAGTAGGATGAAGGAGGAGATGTCGGGGATTTTTGTATACGGGACAATGATACGCAAGTACATTCTTATTAGTCCTGAGTATCATGGATGCTTTTGCCAGCATCCTCTCATTGGCATTCCATTTTACATGAAAGTAAGCTGGAGATCTCTGTGATCTTATTGGCAGTTCTTTTCACAGCCTCAGGAGGGAGATGAATAGTTAATGACCCAAATTCTCACTTTCATCAACCGTTGGACTAGCCCAAATCAGAGACGCGGACCTGGCAGCCCCAGCCCCTTCATCATGTCATCAAATTGGTATTGTCTGCTACATTAAATTCATCAATAAAGAATTTAAAATATCTTACTCCCATCTTGACTTATAGGAACTGCATTATTCACATGCCCATACATTTAAGCATAAACTGAGCTTTACGATCACTTTCATTCCAGTTTTTATGCAAATAGTGTATCAGTCAAGGCCTCATCATAAAAATATTGACCCAGTTCATACTGGGCATAAAATACCATTGATTTCAGTGGGGTTGTGGAATTTGGCTCACTGCTATAAACACTTCCCATGAAGTCCTATTCCACAAAGCATCTGCAAAACCTCCTTACTCATATCTCACATAATCCAAAGCCATTAGGACACTCTCCTGTGGTGGCAAAGCTGCTCATTCAAACCTTTGTTTTCCCAGTTTCATGCGACCCTCCTGCTTCGCCTCTTCCTGGGACGACACGGCTGGAATTGGAGAAGAGGAGTGTACGATGAACCTGGCGCAATGGCTCCTCCAGCACAGCTCCATCCCCTCCCTGCACCAGAAGCAGCTCAACACGATGCCAAATGCTTTGTCACTTGCAGAAAGAGAGAGGCCTTTATATGGAGTTTTCTCCCCAGTTAAATTAATAATGACTAAGATCGGAGCGGCTCAGCCAGCTTCAGAGCTGGACGGCTTTTCTGGATCATATTCAGCACCGAACACGCCTGGCAACAGTGTCCAGGTTTAACTGTTGCGAGCGAGGGGACCGCTTGCCTTGCCTGGTCCCGCACAATGGTTTTGCTGCCACTGCTAATATTTGAACAATGTGTTTGCCAATTACATTAATACAAACAAGTCCCCCGGGTCCCAAGGAAAGGGCTGTGCAAACCCAAAATGAAAGCGATACTGGCGGGCCGGATATTCTGCAGAGCCTCGTGCTGCAAGGCAGGCAGAGGCAAGACAGGGATGAGACAGAGCAGCGGGTTTTCTGCCAGAACGGACAGCATGGCTTAGCCAGGCTTAGCTTAGCTAAGCGATGGGCGACTCCCAAAACTCAGGCTGGGACACAGATAGATGGATGTGATATCAGGGGTGCCTGGCTTGCCAAGTGCCAGGAGTCAAACACTGACTGCACTCCCTCGATGGCTCCAGACATATCCTCTCTCAAATTAAATTTGTCCAGGTGAAACATGAAGATATTTTACACTTATTTTCCGTTTTTAAGTGATCTGCCCTAGTGTCAAAAGTTAACGTCCTTTTGCTTCTTTTAGCTGCTTTCTTGATTAACCTGTCCTCATAACCACTCTTCTATGCCTGGTTTCCCCCGCTACCACCTGCTATAAGGCCCTGCTGATCTGTTGACCTCTATTCTGAATAATCAGAAACTCCTTATCCCAGAGAAAAATATGATCCACGAGTGCCGAGAGTGTGAGCTCAGGAAAAAAACGTTCCTCCAGGACGTAAGAAAGACATAGCTGGAGTTTCTGGGATGAAGAGAGGGCGGCGTGAACTAGGGAATGAGGCCGTGCATGGCAAGCTGCAAGACCACAACATCTGTCTTCTTTTGTTTCAGTATCCCCATCTCTATGGACAAGGCCAGTGGGATTTAGGCTCCTCTTTCAAAGGACATTGTGTTTCCAGCTCCCTTCCTCCTCAGATCAGACCTGAAATCTGAAAGTTGCCCTGGGAAGCAGCGAGAGCTTTAGTGCACTGCAGTCCTTACGGGTTTTGTGCACACATGTATGTGCCCACACGTACAACCTCGCGCTGAAAACTGGCACAGACATTGTCACTGCTGTTCCTGTGAAACAGAAAATACTGCACAGCTGGTTTAATAGCCTTTAAAAGTCCCACTTGGAACTGCTCAGGAACTAAGCCTCATCATTACAGATATGCTCATAAAGCTGTCATCATTAATTGCTACCTAGTGCCACTACAGTGCCGAGGTCACGTATCCAGGAAGGGGAAGGTCAGTTCACCTGGGCTCCATCCCACAGCTGGGGATGTTGTTAGCACCCCTCTTTATCCCCCAAACAGCACTGCTGGCTTCTTTGAACAAGCACAAAACCCTCCTGCTGCCCCAAAGTTCATGGTCTGCCTGTTCTTGTTTCAGCTCCAAATGCCCATCTGTCTCCAGCCATTTCCTAAATTATGCCTGAGCAGCGTCCATTTATTTCCTTCTTAACCTGCTCCAATATTGTGGGTTTGAAAGTTCACCTCCAACTTGGCCATCATTGGCTTTGCCTTACACTTAGGAGCAACTGTGAAAAACAGCAGCAGAGAGAGGCGAGGGAGAGTCTTGAGAAAGAATAAACAAATTAAATGCCAGCTGAGCTCTGAAAGGCATTTTCTAGCCCAAACAGAAAACACAGCTTGCCCTTTCATTTTAGAACAGAGAGAGATGGCTGTTGCGCTTCTTTTGATATTTTCCCCCCTCTTTTTTTTTTTTTTTTCTTTTAATGAGTCATCTTTAAGAAACTCAGCAAGGTAGTTGTGGAAGTAGATGGAGGTGAGATCACAGCAAAGCGACAAACTCAAATGAAGAGAGTACCAGGATCTGGCAGGCTGTCCCTGTCCCTGGCATTACTGCTCCCTCAAGTGAATTCTTCTTGCCAGCGTTTCCGCCTGGCTGTCCTTCTCTCCCAGGCTCTCCTCTCTCCATAAATCAATCTTGCATCTCTGTGCTTCAGTCCTACATCCTTTATCCCTCTTCTCTGCCCCCGGCTAATGCTTCTGATTTTCTCTAGCATCTCTGTGCAGCTTTTCTTTCTCCAAAATCCTCAGTTCCAATCCTCTTCTCAGTCTCTGTGCCCCATTTCTTCCTTACACTATTCATGTTTATCAGCAACATCGCAGATTTGGCGGTTTTGCCTTTGCGTTAAGGCCCTTCAGACATTCCCCTCTTTTAATACCATAATTATCTTTTCTGTCATTATAATGGGTTCTTGCCCATTGTCATCTCACACAGGCTCCCACGGACCTCCCTGCCTGAGCTGGCCCTTGCTGTAGCTTTCCCCCATTCAGACATAGAGCCTTTTCTATATTCCAGAGTAACACCAGCTTAAAGACACTCTTCTGCTTCAGAGTCCACTTGTTTGCTGGTATTACATGCACCATCGCACCATGCTTTTCCCTCCGGAACTCACTAAAGGCATCTCCTGGGTGACCCGCAGTCAGCTTTGCTCTCCAGTGCACCATCCACACTGTGTTTTGAAATCCCAGCACACACCAAAGGGAATTTCCTCCCTCACGCAATCTCCCTCCCAGCGGCCAGCTCCCGAAGCATGAGATGAGACGGAATGGAAGGTATAAAAACTCACTTGCAGGAGAAATGCCAACAAAATCCAGCCCAGGTCAGGACACTACTGGCATTCACCAGCTGCTGTACGAGTGAGCATCGGGAAGGAAGGTGAATGCTTCACCGCTGCTAAAGAAGTCAGACAAGTGTCCAGAGGAAGATTGCAAGGAAGTGCACTGATAACTAGATACAGATATATAGATGTATTGATACAGATACATATAAATTATTTATAGATTCTCTTCCTTTTTCCTACTCTTTCTCATCAATACTGGTTTTTGTCGAGGTCCAAGAACAGCAGTGCATCTGCAACCAGATCTCAACAGTCCAAGTGACAGCGGTCTCTGGGGACTTAAAAATCTGCCTGTGCCTCAAGAGACCTTATTTCCAGCCTTATTTTCTATGGGTCTTTCAACTCCTGAGTGCCATACAGAAGAGTATTTCTATAGAACTTGCTTTAAAGATATGTTAAACACCAATAAAAAGACCCCTAAGAAAGTCTAACATGAGAACAAGTCATCCATACTAATACAATATCAGGAGCAGCTTGTTTGAGAGTAGTATAAATGGAAGGAGATCAGGTTTTCCTGTAGGTCTAATTAGGAGATCTTCTAAATAAACCCCAATTTAGGTTTCTTAAACAGGACATTTCCTCGAGGGGGTAAATAACTTGCCATGATTTCCTTACTTTGAGTTTACCTATAGCCATTGTCAACCCAGGGCAGCAAGGTATATATCCCCTCTCCTGCCTTAAGGCTTGAGAACAGGGAAAGAAAGTAAAGAAAACTACAAGACGAGCTGATTCCCGTGTCCTGCTTTGCAACCACAGGACACTTTGCACTCTCTTGCTGCTGGTATGAGACTGTCTGTGCAGTGCCCTGAATTATTAGGGCTCATTACTGCATCCTTTAGCATTCAGAGCCTTATGGACGTCTGCGAACCTCCTTAAGAGTCCAGTGGAACATTTAAAAGAGAAGCTGCAGCATTTTCTTTTAAAGAGCTGCTGTTCTGTCTCCAGCTAAAGTGCTGCTGTAGCTCACTTCTGGGAGGGAGAAACCTATGGCTGTGTTACTACGCTGCTTCAGACTGGAGTCCTTGGGGAACCATCACAAACACACTGTTGAGACAGCCGAGTAATGCAGGCAGCATTTCATCGGTTCTCCTGCTGCATGGGAAGGGGATGGTCTCATCCCATGTCCCATCAACAGTGCCCCAAGGGGTGGGCACTTCATGTTTTCCCCTTTGGGAAATCTCTGAATTGAACACCAGCAGAAAGTTATTTCTCTTCCCCCAAAGCATCAAATTACGGAGCACTTGAGCGGAGTCAGCTTACAGATATTTTTCATTCAAGTAGCAGCTAAGGGAGCTTTGCTGCCCTGCGCTGCTCTTTGGTTTGGTGGCATCTGAAGATGCTCCCATCGCTCTGGCTCCTCAGGTTTTCATTTATTAATTCCCCACAACCCCTTTTTGGTCCCTGCAGACCTCTCTGGGCAGCTCCTCCCACGCATGCAACGATTCTGCCGGGTCTCAGCAGCAGCGCAAAGGTCTCCTGAAAGAACAGACTAAGCATATCTCCGGATTTTAGATGCCTACCATTAAAAACACCCACTCGTTACATTTTACCCTGGATTTATTATCTACCGAATGAGTGCCATCCTCAACAGCCCATTCCTGACCTCCTTCATGTCGATAACCAAAACAAATGTCTTTCTTACAAGGACTGAAATCCTGGGTTTCCCTTCACAATGACACCAGCGCATAGACAGAAGGGGAGGTAGGGGAGAAGAAAAAAGTTAAAAAATAAATCCTGAAGTCTTGCACGCAACTAACCACAGCAACAGCATGATCTTAGCGCTGCAATCTCTGTCCTCCCCATGCTTTCTCCCCAGGGGAACGATCCCTCATCATGCTCTGTGTTAACTTGCAGACCAAGAATGTGCCGATCCAGTACAGTGGCTGTTTCTAACTTTGGGGAGACTTTCATCATATTTCTTGGTATTCTGAGAAATCCCAGACCTTGGAGTCATGATATTTTGTATGAATCTATGATTCTATGACTATTCCAAGTTTTCGCATTCTCTCTTTTAAATACATTAATATTTTATTTCTTGTAAAGATAATTCTTATGGGTCTGCAATTTTCAAAAATTAGCAAGGAAATATAAACACTCAAAGAAAGAACAGAAATGTATACACAAACACTCAGTATTTACTAATATTTTCCATAAAATAACATTATCCTTACAACAAGCTCTTGATTTTTTCCGAATCTGCCCCCTTATTTTGGGATCAGAAGCACAACTACCTATTGTTAACAGTTCGGCTTACAACAGTAAATACTAGCTGCAGTAATAAAGATTAATTGTTAGGATGGTATCACACAATGGACTCATTCAAGATGCCATCCAAAGCCTCTAATATCTCTGTGGGTTTGGCAATGAACTTGAGGGCCAGGGGAGCACCAGGGAGAGAACTTTCCCAAGAGCATCATCTGCAGACGGGGCTGGTGGGAACGAGACATGGCAGTTTCAGCAGCCAGGAGAGAGCAATGGAGATGCCTTGATATCAAGCCACCTATCATTCTCTGCAAACAGTTAATTATTCAGTTAAAGCCAGATTTCATCACCTGGCTTTGTATCCATAGGAAGTCATTATGTGACCCCTATTTCTGCTCTTATTGTCACACTCTAATCCTAACCAAACATGCAAGTAAATGATAAAATCCATCAAATGATCACACAACGTGAAAATCCATTGCAGGGTGTATTTTTCCTCTAACAGTGCTATTGAATAAATTAACCAGGTAGCAGAGCAGTAACCTTGAGATAAATGATTAGGTGGTTTTATTTTCCATTTGAAAAAAAAAAAAAAGGATGACACAGTTTTATCATATTTATAATAAAAGTCATTGACATAATAAAACACTCCCATCACATCAGTATTCATTTCTGCAAATAGAGCGCTGACGTTTTATAATATTAACATGTGTTATAAATGTCACTGATATATTAAGATTTTCAGTCTCTCTAACCAAAAATATAGAGAGATGACTGAGGAAGAGATGACTAATTCTAAGAGATTAAAGAGAACATTTTCTCACGCAATTAAATCATCTTCTGGTGATTGCGAGCTGAGGGAAACACACCAAAGTCCGGTTCTGTGATCGCAATTTTTACCACCAGCGCAGAATGACCCAGGGCACTGAGTAACTGGAATATTAAGAAGCTTGAGTGGGTGAGCTACTGGGCAGACTGGGTTGCCTGGTAGTACGGCTACACCTACTGAGGCAGTTTAGACTGCTCCAAAACTCAAGATGCCTTTGGGCATCTCCTTGCACTGAGATACACGGCCTGGACCAGGGATGCAGGACCAGCATTCAAGAAAAGATCCCTAGGCTTCCTCCTTTATTGCAGGAAAACGAAGAGCTGCAGGGAGTTGTGTCCTGAAAGGGACATTTGCTGACCCTGCTCTGCTCCTGGGAACGCCAACCCATTGGCAAAAGCTGTTCATCTGCCTGCGTGGAAGAGTTCAGCTCACAAACAGGAGTATCACTAGAACATGACAGGGAGATCCAGGGCCAGGACATGGCCTGTCTTGGTACAAAAACCCAAGGGACGAGCTGTCAACAGGGCTAGATCCAGGAATGTGAAGTATAGTTAATGACTAAGCGATAAAAAAATGATCAAGGAATGAAGGAGTCCCTTGGCACCGTGACTGATTCTTTCTAAGAACATTTTGCTGAAGTTCCTGGGTCCCATCAAGCTTTTATTAGATTTACAGATCCTGTCAGGCATTGGGCTTATAACAAAGCTCTGTGCTAACCAATAAGTAAGTTTATGTTTCAAACCCAGCAGCCTCTGGGAGGAAATCCAGAATAAAAGACATTTACAAAGTCTTTTAGTCTTCGAGTTTGAACTTGCTACATAATCCAGCCTGAGAATTTCATCCTGTGATTTTTGAATTACATCTGTAATTTCTGTCTGACTGTTTTTATCAGAAAGAGCTATTTGTGCTTTGTACAAGGTCAATACAGAATTTTCACGCCAGCACAGTTCGTGAGTCAGTTATGGGGACTTCTCTTCTTTTAACCAACAGTTAAAGCAGTGCAGCACCTGAAATGCGTTCCCTCCCAGCTGTTTAAACAACGCTTGCATCAGTATTAATTCTTTTTCCTCCTAGGTGAAAATAATAGATATTTATACAACAGGTAGTTTCTCTAAAAACCTTACAATCTGATCAAGAAAAATGAAATAAAACCCCAGGAGCAAGCGGTGAAGGGGCTGAGCCAGAGTCACACGGGTTGGCATCACAAGGGGGACAGCAAATAAGGTTTCCTGAGGCACAGGCTGAATTTAAAAATCATTGTTGCTTTGGCTGTTGAGATCTGATTACAAGCAATGCGCTGCAGTTCCCTCCACCAAAAACAGGTACTCATGCAAAAAGGTGGGAGAAAGGAAGCAAACTGATCTATATCTACGGATATATCTGTATATCCATATCTATCTGCCTGTCTATCAATCTTTCTTAACCTCCTCTTTTCTGCTGAGATACAGACGTCTTCAAAATGTTTTCATCAGTTCCCCAAACAAACGTCACACACTTTGCCAAATTTCAGTTCACAGGAGAGAAAAATATGTGCACTTCATATTATTCATTTATATTCAGGGAAACAGTGTAATTATGCCTGAACAGCTAAAGGGGTAGGGAAGGCCTAAATAAATGTATTCTTAGACAACTAGAGTAACGAGTTTTAATTAGGTTTGCAGCTTCTTCCAGTTCCATTTTGCCAGTGTTGCAACTCATGGTATTTGAATGGGAGCAGGCAATGGGAAATAAACCAGTAAACATGTTCTACAAACACCTTGTTGACCTTCAGCGGTTACATCCTTAGTTTACTGCCGAAGCATTTGTTTAAGGGTAATTTGATCATGGGAATCCTCCTGGGGTTGCTGTTGCTACGGGTCTTGAAAGGGGTCTGGCAGGGTTTATTTGTGTCACTTGTCAGGGTTCCCTCTCCCGGGAGTCCCAATTACAGCAGTGTCAGGGACGTATAAATTTAAATCTTCAGGCTCCGCGCGTCTCTGCAGATGAACTCATTGGTGCCTACGAGAACCGTTCCCATTATAAAACATCACGTAAAATGACAGAGACCTTGGACTGCTGAGAGCACGAAAAACAATAAACATCCCACAGAGAGGAAATGAATTTTCCTCCCCGTCCGCTTTTCTTTTTCGCTCCACCACATAATAACAGCAAGTGTTTGGATTGCAGGGGGCTGCCGGGGCCACGGGTGAGAGAAGGAGGGAGAAGCAAAGGCAGCAGAAATGGAGATTTTGTACTTACTAAAGCAAGTTATTTTTCACCCTGTGCTCAGCTCTAAAGTTCACCACTGAATTATTAAGTGTGGCAGGCTTAGAATCTGCTTCAGCAAATAACAGCTATATTTCTTTGAAAAAGTTGTGGAAGCCCCAAACTTGGGACTGTGGGAAAAGCAGAATAACTCCAGTGTATGGACTGGAGCCAGTCACCTTTACACCATCCATGGGAGGTGGCCCATGGTCCAGAGTCATGGTCCCTTTGTCACTGTCCTTCCCATTGCAGCTGCTTGTCTCCTGTCCCAGCCCGGCTGGCACACGGCCATGGGGAAGAAGAGATAATCTTGAAGTAGGCAGCAAGAAGAGCAGAGTAGATTATAGGATCTGGGCTCATACGAAAATTCCTCCTCTAAAGCAAAGATCAGGATTAATGGAACAAGAGGAAGGAGAAAAAAAAAAAAAGTGACATACCTAATCTTGCATTGATGTAGATGTTGCCAAAAAAATCCCATTCTGCAAGCAGGCAGAAAACTGCGCACAGTCATGTGCAAATGACTGAGAGGCAGAAATACTCTGAGCCACAAACTGTACCCAGATTAAACAAGCCACTACATAATAATAGACCCTACTGATCTCTACAGTCATCTCTCTGTTTATTCTTTGGCTGCAGATGAAATTTTTGCCATTGCTGATTCACAAGAATAAGATCTTGAGGTTTCGGTGTGGCCACACTGCTGGAATGAGGGGAAAGCTCAGAGCTGCTCTTCCAGACAAGTTGCAGACTCAGGCCAGCATCACTGAGAAGATGGTGTTTGATTCACACTGTGAAGATTCCTCTTGCTACTGAAGTGCTGAAGACTTAATTATGTTTTTAGATGATAGCTTGGATTCAGAAGCATAAGCTGTATTGTACAAACAAGGAAGCTGACTCAACGAGACACCCAAGACAGCCCAGCCCAACCCCTTCGAATGTGTTGCATAGATGATTGCTTTTCCTACAAGATTAAAAACCGAAGCAACATGAAGGGTTAGCATGTTTCACAATGAATTCTGATTTATCAAACATGATTAGGGGATTATGAATATGGATGTGATTTCTAAAATTAAAAGTTCATGTGGTTCATCCTTCTTTAAAAGATTAATTTAAACTCAAGAAGGGGTAACAGCAACACAAGTATATTGTGTATAAAGTCAGAAAATACAGAAAAGGAGTGAGGGAAGAGAAAAATTGGAAAATCAGGTGAGCTCAAGCAAGATTGACTATGTACAGGGATTTACAGGAATCTTGTACAATAAATGCAGTTTTAAGAAAGAACAGAGTTGTCTAGAATCTATTTTGACATTTGTTATTAACCCCTGTGCTTTAATTTACTCCCAGAAGCTCAAATTTGAGGGAGGGAGTTCTATCTCAGCAATACTATTTGTCTTTTTCCTTTTTTCCCCAGGCACAGCCCTGAAGGTTTGGCACCAGATCCCATCTGCAGGAACCACACTGAAGGTTCTTTATCACAGCAGGCTTCCCAGAGGCCAGCAATCTTCTACCAGCTGGTTAAGCTAGCTTTATAGCTGTGTTACATCAGAAGAAGTGCATAAAGGAGTAATTAGGGGACAAGAGAGGGCCCAGTGCAGCTCTGGCAGGACTGCCTGGAGATGAAAAGACAGTGTTTTTGGAATATGGAGCTGGATGCAAAGGATAAAGTTTCACACTGACGGCTGGTGATAACAACGAAAGCATCCGAGAGCTCGCTGCAAACCCATCCCAGGCATGCTCAGGCAGCTAGGATCTTGGACGTTGTAGAGGTGACTTCCAGTCACAGCTAAGGCCAAAATTCCAGGTTTTCTGCCTGAAAGGACAACAAGTCTTATGTTCGGAAGAGCCTTCAGGTGCTCCTCGTAAGGCAGCACAAACACAGCCAGTGACCATGTTTCTACGCTGCGGCCAAAAGTGAAGAGCTGCTCCTCTGTTGTGAGGACCTCATACCTCTGAGCAATATCATATTTATCAAGATAGCACTCTGCCTAAGCATACAAGGTCCCCTGTGCTCATCACCATGGTATCTGAGTGTCTCATTTATTATAGAAACAAACAGCTCACTTCAGAAACGAGTTAAGGTTGCTAAGTGACAACAATGTACTTACTTACCACATCATTTGCAAACCCCTCACACTTAAAAGCAAGGAAATGAATGATTAAGGACTCCTGAAACCCTATACTGCCCACATAATAAATATATATTTTTGAGTATACAGAAGTGCACTTTTTATTTAGGCTAAACAGCTTCATATTTAACCTGTGGATTGTTTTCTTTTTTGTTTGCCCTCTTTCATGTGATATTTTTATTTCACTGAATTTGGTGTACAAACATTTTCTTTTAAGGAATATTCATAAGTGGCAAATACGATTAGTTAGTTGAAGTACTTCCAAGTGCCATTACTACTGGGTAATACTGCATTTGTAATAGGTGAATATGTGCTCATTTTTATATTTTAAAAAAAATTGCTAAACCAAACACACCACAACTATTTCCATAATATTATTGTTCTTCTTCAAATCAACATTCATTTCGTAGGTGTGTTTCGCAGTTTTTAAAAAGGCTTTGTTTTCTGTTAAAATTCTAGAAGTGATCATAGAAGAAAAAAAAAAAGTACCTCGTTTGGGTCAGAATAAAGATTGTTGAAGTGTCTTTAGAGACATGTTTTTTATCATATTTGACAAAACAATTTAGGTAAAAACCAAGTTCATCTAAAGTCAAGAACAACTTTGACACTGCCTTCGGATGGGTCAGGATTTCACCCTTTGTATGCTTTACGTAGGCGATAAAAGATGGATGATGTTCTTAATTATTTATCTCCTAGCTTTTAAGCACTTGGGTTTTGTACCTAATGCAACAGGAACAAGTGGTGCTGAGGGAGCAATGCTGTTACTTAATTGTACCTTGTTTGAGGAACTAAACTGCTGTTTGTTTCAGGATTTCCTAGATCACTCAAATGTTTATTTTCTGCTTTTCTGTCTCTTATTTTTGCGTGGATTAATTAAGATCCAGGGTCTGCCTTCAATTGCCATAGGCCAGAGCTGTGCAGCTTAGGAAGACGTGAATCTACATTATTTTGGAGGAACCTCCCACGCACTGGGAGCTTAGACCTGAATGGTCTGGGGTAGGTACCAGTTAATTAAACTCGTGACCAGCTCTGGTGAAGTTGATCACAACAAGAACTCCACATCCTTCTCCTACCACTGTCTTTGAAATCGCTGAGGAGGATATTTCCACCGGGGACATGTCTAAGTCCCGATCCTCAGCAGGTGACAGTTCTCCAGGCTGCTCTCCAAGCCACGCTAGGGTCCAGATTTCCAAGCTGTCAGGATGTAAAAGAGAGGGAAAGATTTTCAAAAGCACTTTCCTTCCCTCGTCCCCGCCATTACAGAACTCACAAGAAGAGTTTTGAAAGGACTCGGTACTCGTTGAGCTGTGCTCTCCTGAAAAATGTGGCCACTCGCTTTGAGGCCTAAATGGGAGCCCGGTAATGTCGCTTTGGCTGCTGGAAGAATTAGTCAATGACAAAAGGGCAGTCACGGCAGCTCTTCTCCATTAGCTTCCTCTTTCCTCCAACAATATCAATTATGGAAGCTCCGGCCCAAGGTTTCACAGAATAGCTATTTCTCTACAATTGCACATAAAAATGCCTTTTGCATGAACCACTGTCAAGGTCTAATCTCATCTATTTATCTGTATTTACAAGGCACTTATCTTCTGTAGCATCTAAGTGCTCCACATGGATTAACAGGCAACACTGCCATCCAAATACCTCATTGTTTCAGTGCTTTGCAACCGACTGAAAAAACTCCTGAGCTAAAAACTTTCCTTCTGAGTTCCATATAAAATGGAAAGCACGATGAAGACCATGGCCATGCGGGGATCAAGAAAAACACTATTGGCTGAAACCGGCTGTCTGAATTCTTGTTGATGGCAGTGGATATGACACTAGCAGAGGGTTTTAAGTTGTGTCTTTCCTTGGCACAGTAGAGGTTTGTGCCCAGTCCAGTACCACCGTTTATATCCAGCCACCAAATGGCACCTTCTCCTGTAAGAGAAAGCACCTTCTGCAAATACTCCTTGAGGAAACCATGAATTGTTCACTGCATCCTAGACAGGGAGATAGAAAAGGGAGATGGGGAAAGATGCCTGGGTAGAAACAGCAGGCTCTGAACTGCTGGAACATCTGGAAGAGACTTGTCCAGGACTCTGCACTTCAGGGTTTACTCTTGGTTTGCTCAGCCTTGCTGTGATTCAACATCTTCGGTATCCAAACAAACAACGATTTAGCTGAATCATAACTAAAGCCAGCACCCGCAAATTCCTCTTTCTCCTTCCAAAGGATTTGTCTAGTTTGTATTTTTAGGATTAAATTTGCCTCTGATGAGCAGTTACGAGACAGAATAGAGAGAAACATGTTTTCTTGTTCAACATCATCTTGTCCTATGCACTCCTCTACCACAGCCAGCATTTTCAAGCCAGTAAAGGGCCCTATGCCCCTTTCTCCCAAATTCTCTCTCTGGACTGTGTGATATGGTTGGACAAGAAAGAAAGAAAAGTAGAGAGAAAATATCAGTCTTTAACACAGCAGTAGATAGGTATATTTTTAACACTAAATCAGAATAAATTTCTAGCTCTCCCTTTCCTTTCTCCTTAATTTCCCTAAATGACACACCTTCTGTGATAAATTCTCCCCAAGCAAAATAAAAGCAGGTTTTCCCCTAATTTTGGCTGGCTGGGTCAGGCCAAAACTGCCTGACAAGGCCCATATATCACAGGGCAGCAGAAGTATTGGGGGAACTGGGAAGAAGGGGAGCTGGACAGCACAACACGAAAATTAAATCCTGCATATAGAAATGAGAAAATGAATGGATTTTGATAAGGGAGATGATAAGGAAGATTCCACTGCCAAATTCCTCATGAGAGGTGGTGTTGTGTGGGAGAGAGGAAGAATTGCTTAAGCAAGAGGTGAAAGAAAGAGAGGTTATAAAATAAATCGCTGAGAGCCCCACGCTAGAAATGCAGGTATCCAAACCCAGATGAAAGTGGAGGCGGGTTTCTCAGCTGCCAGAGAAGGGCCTGTTCAGAGCAGCTGTCACTACAGTCTCCTAATTGGAAATAATTGGGATTCTGTCTCAAACCGCAAAGCCCTGAATTAGCCAACGCAGCCTCCACCAGGAAGCATCTGTTGCCATCTCCAACAGCAACAGTTCAACCCCCACCGCATCCAGCCCCCGCCTGGCAGGAGGCACCCATCCCACCCCGAGCATCCTGAGCATCCTGCATCTGCGGGCGAGGTTGCAGAGGGAGAGGCAGGTGGAGGGTGGAGGCTACCAATCATATGATAGTGTATATTTTTTTGTTTGTTTCTTGGGGGTTTTTTTGTTTTGCATGACAAGGGGGAGCAGGAAAGGGTAACTTCTCATCGAGCCTTAGCGGGTCATATGCAGTGAAATGTTTGCTTGCTGAAGGACAGGTCTTCAGAGAGAGCTGGGGGACAAGAGCACCCAGCTGGTCTGGTTGTTTTGCTTCCTCACATCTCCCTGTGGGCCGAACGTGCGACGTTTATCCCTCAAGGGTTATGGCAAATGCTCCCAGGAATCCTGGTCTATGTGATGCTTTGAAAACCAGAGGCCCAGACTTCTGCATGGGAATTACCTTGTAGGGAAAAGCCTGGAAAGGCCACCAAATTAATTTATTGCTACAAAATGTGCTATGCACTACCTTCCCTTCTGCATGCTCCAGGCTTCCTTATTTCCATCCACCAAAGTACTGAAGCTATATAAATGGGGATTGCAGACAGTGCGTGAAGTAATTTTTATTGCTGAAAACAGATAGAGAGTTAACAGATGCTTTTAAAGCACATTCATTCTAACCTGGATGCCTTGAAGCCATTTTTGGTCTAGTCTTGCACTTAGAGGTTTTTCATCCTGGAACATGGGAGACTAAAGAGACTATGGAGGAGTCTGATGCATCTTGATAACAAACTGGATCAAATTGTCTGGGTGTCCTGTGCCTGGGGCAGATGCTGCAATGATGCTGAAAAACACTTGGAAAAACCTGATTGCCCTCCCTGTGCTATCTGCATGATGTTGGGCTGTGAGATGGAGGAAAGGGAGACTTTTCCTCCAGAAAAAGCTTAACAGCTTTTAATAACTGGTTGGGTTATTCTAGCTTTCCTGGGGAAGTTTCACTAGCACCCATTTTGCTTCATACCTTGGATCTTAATTAGCTGAGCAGGTTCTCATATATGCCAGCCTATTTTGTAGTGTGTGATGTTCAACACCTAACGAACAAAAGTGATTTGTTTTTCAGGCCTCTTATGGACACCAACTTACTCCTCTCTCAGCATCAGACAAGAGGAGAGGGGATGCAGAGCCTTTGCTTTCCTTACTGGTATTATATTAGCACCCTTATACCTCTCTTGAGATCAAGGCAGCTTTGTGCACCATGGACCCATGACCGAAGAGATCATTCCTGTCCTAAAATGTTTCCTCAACAGGGAACGGGTGAGATGGGAAATGAAAAACCAAAAGCAACAGAGGACGGATTTACCTAAAGTCACAGGGGTTGCTGTCACACGGGGCATTGGAAATGTGTCTCCTGAGGCACATGCTGATTTTTAAGACCTCACCCATGCTGTCAAGATCCACCTATAGCGATGCATCCAAGAGCAGCGCTGACTGCACCAGGGTGGGAGAAAGGAAGAGAATCTGTAAATCATTTTACTGTGTTTTGTGTATAGATATGTGCAAACATCCCTTTTTTCCACTGAGATGTAGACATTTGCAAAAGTTCTCATCAGCTCCCCAAGTAAATATCAAACAAATTGCTAGATTTTGGTTCATAAGGGAGAAAAATCGTGACTACCTCATGTACCAAATAGCAACAGGGCACCTCTGGGAGAAAGCTGTTATCGTTGGTGTTCTAGATTAGTAAAACATGCAGACTGGGGATATTTGGGGTTAATTTATGGGAGCAGAGGGGAACCAAATTACAGCTCTGTACCTGAACCTTCTCTCCAGCTATCCGATCTCAAACTGGCAGCATGAGGTTGTATATTTATGCTCATGAGAATTCAGTGCAAAGCAGTATAAGTCCAGATAGAGCAGCTCCTGAGAAGTGGACTCTTCTTTTTCTCACTACACTAGAATTCAGACAAATTTATATCTTGTCTTTCACTTAGGGTACCTATATTTGCTTGGTTTTTTCACTCTCCTAAATCCTAATCCAGTCTCCAGTTCATGCAGTTCAGAGTACTGCTTTCTATTGCTGCCCTCTGTTCTATAGATCACACTAATCCTATCTATAAATTAGTTCATTTACTGAACATCAAGCACAAAACAAACAGTGTGATGGTGTCTTTACCTGACCATAATCCTGAATCAATACCATTTCATTCTTGTGTCTAAATCAGTGGTGATGATCTGTACCACGTTTAAAGTGCTAATGGTCCACTTGTTGAGTACTTTAAAAATGGGACCTTGATGTGGGATTGAGGCATCTTTCTGCCTGTATACGTGATATTAGCAACACTACAGACATTGCCAAACTATAATATGGGCTGAAAGTCCACACTGTTTGAAAGTTGAGCTTTTTGGTCCTTGCTAATAAAAGTTTAAGAATAAAACGTGCTTAGGAAAAGCCTGAAACAAGTCTTGATAAATATAGCTGGGTATAATGTCAGAGGTCAATTTTTTCTTTGCTGAAAGAGCAATTTCAGGGCGCAGGAAGCTTTTCACAAATTTGTTTTGACTCCCTCAAATACCTAATCTGGAAACAAGAGCAAATAAGAAGATAATATCCCATTTTGGCATTTTAGAAATGAAGACTCTTCAGGGGAAAACAGGGATTTCTGCTATCCAAATTGTATTTGCCTTAAGCTCAAGGATTCCCAAAGATTTAAATAATTTTTATGCTTAATGGAAAATTAAACTTTTCAATTCACCCTAAAAGAAATGCCCCTTTCCTTTTATTTTCACAAGGAATTACAAGGAGGGGAAAACGTATAATCCATATTGGTTTGGGTGAATACTAAGTATTTGTTTTACCCCCTTGCTTTGGCCAGGAAAGCAACAAGAAAAGCTCTGCAGTTTTGCAGAGAGACACTACGCCTAAAGGATGTCCTACTGCAAGGAATCATATTCAGTGTTGAGGCACAAGGCTCCAATTTTTTTCTATTTTATCCCTTCACAAGCACACTGAAAACAAGCTTTATAAATCAATCAGACACCAAGGACGAAATTGTTTACCGAGATACACATGCTTCATTCTTAGGGACAAGGCCTCGGCGTTTGTGATTCTGGCTGGGTGGGACTCGTACCCAGAAGGGATGTGGCAGAGAAATCACTTCCCATTTATTCAGACACTTACTTAACTCCACTCGACAGGAGTGTGAGGACAGAGCTCGTGGCCCTGAGCCACTTGTTAGTCACAGAAGCTTCCAGAATGCTGCAGCGTTATGAGCATCGGCGGAGAATTGCCAAGTCCTGAAGGTATCGCATCAGCCCAGCCAAGGCATTCTGGGGATTTCTACTTTTCAGACATTTTCTGAGCAGGAAGATTACAAAGTGGGAAGATAGATTTTTTTGCAGGCAAAATATTACCTCTCTCTCCCCTGTTTGGTCTTGTTCTTTACCAAAATGAAGTGTACCATGAGGAGTTCACTTTTAATGAGGTCCTGTGATCAGTTATGCAAAATTATTAGCAATATCGACTTGATTGCAGTCGCCTGCATTATCCTTCCTTAACAACAATTACTTCTCTTTGCTACCAACCAAACTCGGCCATCCAGCATCCCTTCAGAGTCCCTTAGCTGGAGTTCTTCATGGGTCTGACCAGGGTGGAACAAATCTGACAGTCTTCTGGTTTGCTGTCCCTTCCTTTGCCTAATTGCCCCCTCCACTTCAGGCTCAGGAACACCCCTGACCCCAGTGCTACCCTAGAAACTGGTCTCCTGGATATTTTGAGATGCTTTTTGGATTCCCCTTCTTTAAAAGGTTCTCACGTTGGAGACAGAGATGTGGGAAGAAACACAAAGGGCTCTGACTCTATTCAGCCATTATCCACCCCGATTAATTTTACAGCTAATGACTCTCCAGACATGGTGATGTATGGGGTTCTGTCAGTGACAAAAAAAATTGAACTTTTACTAATTAAGTAGAACATCTTCATAGGGTGAAAGGTTTTGCTAACGAAAGTAACTCACAAAGAATTATGTTGGCTAGAGACTGCTGCCGAGATCAGACACAGAAGGGAGGGAGAGAGCGGTGTAAAATATTCTCTGCAGCTATCAGTCCAAGATTGTCACTGCCACGTTTCCTGGGCTGCAGCCACCTCTGTCTCACAAGAACAAGGCTGACGCTCTTTGCACGCACCCCTGACCGCGTGAGGAGCCTTGTTTAATGAAGTAGCCTTGGCCCAGCACCAGGAATGCATGTTATTTGTCACAATTGCTGTGCGAGGACATATAGAACAGCACGAGATCCATAGCGGTGCAAGGGTGTGATTCCTTGGCTTCTCTTCCTACGGATGCCACCAAGATACGACACTGGGTGCGCTACACAACTCCCTCTCCTGTGCAAAAGAATTTCAAAGGTAGATCAGGAGGAGTGAAAACTCATCTCTCTTGCCCATTTTCTTTCCTCTCCCTTCCCTTTTACAACCAACTTCCCACTTGCTGCAATGCTCATTACTTTCTAATTCTATTGTCGTCCCTTCACAGAGAGATTTGTGGTGTTTTAACCAAGAAACCTACATTAAAATATTGAAATAGGTCATTAAATATTTATTTTCCTCAGCTACTTGTAAAGGCAGAAGGAAATCGGGGAAAAAACTGTCAGAAAGGAGCATAATATTCACATTTTTTGAAGAGACTGTTTATGGTTATGTTGCCTGAGGGACCCGCAAAGGCAGAATCACAGAGGCCATCGCGTTAGCTTTTCCTCCTTGCACTCTGTTTCCCTCTCCAGTGGTCTTTTTCTATTCTAGGATTCAGTTTGTTGTGCTCAATTCTCCCCTCTCTTTCCCCAGTGTAAACCAAGGTTAACTCCACGCAGGTCAATCAGTGAGGTGGCCAAAGACACAGCTTCTCAGCCGGATGGAAACGTGGGGACTGACCCCCCACCTCTGTGCCCCTGAACAGTTCTCCTGTGACAGTCCCTGCATCTTCCCTCACGTGCGCTGATGGAAACCAAGAGCAGCTCCGTCACAGGCACTGGCGCTGTGGTGACATAAAATTAAGGTGACACCCCTGTCGAGCCCAAGACACTTCCAGCGTCTGCACGGGCTGCTCGGTCCTTTTCCAGCTGCACGTGAAGGAAACGCGGAGAAGGGGAAAGATGGCAGGAATTACCCTCACAGCTAGCGGGGAGCAAATCATCGTTAGACAACACTTTCTACCCTAGGAGGAAACTGTCAAGGGATCTCTAATAATGCCAAGTTGTCGGGCATTGGAACAGGCTGCCCAGGGCAGTGATGGAGGCACCAGCCCTGGAGGAGCTTAAAAGGTGTTTAGACAAGGTTCTTAGGGACATGGGTTAGTGCTAGAGTCAGGTTATGGTTGGACTCGATGATCCTGAGGGTCTCTTCCAGCCAAAATGATTCTATGATTCTAAGTTCTGGGATCTCTGATTATGCCAAGTGCCAGCCAAGAGGCTGCTGTGACCATCTTCTTTGCTCCTTAGCATGGCTTTAAGGATTTTCCTTGGAATTCTGAATTCTTATATCCGCATAACAACTCCAACCTCCACAGGCGTCCTGTGACAAGGCTGAAAACTGCAGTCAAATCACCTCTCTTTAGCCCAATAACTCATCTTTGAAGACCCACGTGTGATGCCACTGGGCATGCAGAAGAGACAGAGTCAGCGGTGCCATGAGCCCTGGCCAGCAGCACCCATAACAGACACTCTGCGTTTAACATCCCAAAATTCAGGAGGGGAAGAGCTGCTCAGAGAGGCCATTCAGAGAAAAGGAGGACACCTCACATATAGGATGCTATTGTGGAGACTGTTGCAGATTCCATCCCAATATTGCATGTTTTTTCTTCGTTACCTGGTTAAAATACATCCCTTCTCTTGAGAAAATACCAAATGGTGCTTACCTATATTAAGTGTTGATCAGATAAGAAACTGAAATAAAAGGAAAAATAGTGACCCTCAAAATCATCTCAGCTGCAGGAGACATTAAAAGACCCATTCACACGTAAGGTGTGAAACTCCCTGCCACCCCAAAACGACTCCAAGCAAATGGAAGCTTAAACCAACTGTATTTCAGAACCGAAACTGAAACCAAACAACTGAAACCAAATGACAGAAATCTATAGAAACAGGGTGTGTATGGGGGGGATTAATCTAAAATCCGTCAGCCTCCAAGAACATTTAATGACCTGCAGGTTGGATGCACCAGTCGGGGATGTTGTTCCCACTCGCACACACCAGACATCATCTCCCGGTAATTTTTTTTTCATGGAATCCCTGCTCAGGTATGACTGTATTTTTGGCATGCAGAAATTAAGTATTCCATCCCCAATCCACAGACCTCAGTTTCAAAAGCAGATCTTTCCTTCTTTGGGACTTTTTTAGAGTGCTCGGTTTTTCAACAAAACAAATGAACACAGAAACTACAATACCAAGCTGGCACTCCCTATGACATTTTATAATTAGTATTAAATGAATTGTTTTGAGCTGCTCAGTGCTTTGATGTGTTTCAGGTGTTTTTTTCCCTTGGCTGTGTGGGAAATGGGGGAGACTGTGCCAGGTGTTGGCCCAGGTACAGGGGAATAGAAAAAGGAAGATTTCCTTGAGGCACAAATAAGGTCCACATTATGCATGACTCAGCACCTCATGTCAAAATTTGGCCCATATCAAAAGCAACACAAAAGGCTGATCACAATGAGCAATAATCCAAAAATACGCTGGCAAGAGGAGCATACTGTGGATTTCAGAGCGGGGCATGACAATTAGAGCTGTGCAAGATAGTCACAGGGACAAAAATAGATCTAATTCCAAGTGGAAGGTGCCTTTGAAATTTGGGATTTACATTTTTTGTGTGCGTGCTTTCAACTCAAAAAATAGCAACTTGGTTAAATAGAAAATACAAAGTGTGGGGATAAAAATAAATATTATTTTATTTTAACAATAATATATCTGAATTTGGAAGAAACCCAGGAGTATCGCTTGTGCAAGATTTAACACAAAAGATTGTGCTTTGTTTTGTTTTGCTTTAACAAATCCATTTCTAATTCTAATCACTAAAAGAGAAATTCTGTAGCTCCTTTCAGCAGTCAGAGGAAAGACATTTTAGATTAAGAGGATGCCCAGTGGTATCAGGGACCCATGTGCATGTTCTTGATCTTCAACTGACTTCTAGGGGAATCAAATAGTCTCCATTTTTGACAGGTAGCTAAGTACCTAGTGGGATTCTCAGATGCACTTCAGAGCCTGACAGCCACACAGATACTTCTTTGCATGTTCCTCTCTCTCTGCACCACAGGTGACGGGGATGGCAGGATTTCCTCAACTCCCGCAAAAAAAAGACAGTGAAATGCTTAGATAGTGCACTGATGAAAATCAGAGAAGATTTAAAGACAGGTATAACTACCAGCTTTGAAAGAGCTTGGTTAAAAATAAAAAATAAAAAGTAATTCTCAGCTTTTCACCCATGACACTCCAGCCTTTGACTTTGTCCCACTGGCACTCAGGCAGGGAGGGAGAAAGGCGCTTCTTGGAACAGGGTGTCCACCCAAAGCAATTCAAAGACCTTATCTGCAATTCTCATTATTAGTTATTATTTCAGACTTGATTTCAGAGACGCTTCCTGCAGCCACTATTCTGCCTCCTTCAGCCGTATTCCGAGTATTGAGCTCTTTTGAAGCGACTAGCCTTTGCTCTGCTGTGATAGCCCCAAAGGTTAAACACATTAATCAGCTTTCTCTCACTATAAGGGTAGGAAATCTCCTTCCCAACATCTTAGTAAGTGGCCTGTATGTGGCACAAGTCCCCATCCTAGCTGGAGTCCTTGCCCACATCCCTTTTCCAACCCTTCAGCTCTTTGCAGTTCAGTTCTGCCTCAGATAAAAACAGCTTCACAATTCTCCTGTGTTTATTCTGTTACTTGCTTCCACAAACATTTTCAAAGGTATTTTAGGTGGCTAATACACCATTAGGACACACAGCTGATGCTTGAAATTCTAATATTTCCTACATTTTGTAAAACAGCTCATTACCGAAAGGGTGTTCCTATGCTGACATTTCTCTTGTAACTTTTTCCTCTATCTCACACTTTTGTCCCAGACCTCCAGATATATTTTGATACCATATTGATGCTTTAACATCTCTCACTCCTGGCTCCTTTTCTACAAGGAGGGAGTGAAACAGAAGAACTTATTCGTAAGCAGAAAGGGATCCTGTGTCCATTGCTCTTGAGCCCATTCCACACAGTTATATTTATACTGGATTCAGTCTTGAACATAATTAGATACAAGAAATCCTTAAAAAAAAATATCCCAGGGCAGCATTAAGGAAGATCACACAGGAAAATATTAGTGCCGACAGCATTCATCAGTTTACCAGCTTTCTGGTAAAACAGAGATGAACTGGAGCCCACACTTGCCATCACCTTTCTTGAAAAAGAAAATCCTGCTCTTATCAGAGCTTTTATTTGATTTTTGTCTGTTGGAGTGGGTGGGCAGACTGGGTTTGATTCTGATAAAGATTAAGAGCTCTGCTCTCTTCCTGCTTGTCTTTGGCGCTCTCACGCTCTGACATTTATTTGGAGAAACTAGGTGATTCTAGGGTATTTTGGACAGCGGTACCTGGCACATTTCACTGCTTCAGCAGGAAGCTATGGCTGGGGCCACCTCCAGCAGCGATGGATTTTTGCAGAGACCCAAGGTCATTACCGAAAATTTGGCCACATGCACCAAGGTCAGCCTGAGAAAGCTCACTGTGACGAACAAACTTGATCTGAGTGTTATTCGATGGGGCCTGCAAAACCATCCTCCTTCTAAAATAACTGTTTTCAGGCCAAATGACAATGCTGCCAAGCTCCAAAGCATGGCCAGCTCATTGCAAGCCTGCCTGCCTTGCCAGCCACATCAACACTCTCAGAGCTTTGGACTGGGATAAGAGAGAAGGAAAAGGTTGAACAGAGCCCATGAAAGCATCACTGACCAGCCCTGAGCCACCTTTTGCCCTCACCCACTTCCCATTTTTCTCCTCTCCATGTTCCTGGAGTTGTGAAAAAGCCTCAAAAGCAAAGAGTTGACCACCCTGAGGTGGGTGAAGGAGAATACTCCCAAACTGCCTCACAAAATCATAGAATCATTTCAGTTGGAAGAGACCCTCAGGATCATCGAGTTCAACCATAACCTAACCTGACTCTAGTACTAAACCACGTCCTTAAGAACCTCGTCTAAACGCCTTTTAAACCCCTCCAGGGATGGCGACTCCACCGCTGCCCTGGGCAGCCTGTTCCAATGCCTGACAATCCTTTCCGTGAAGAATTTTTTCCTAATATCCAGTCTAAACCTCTCCCCTGGTGCAACTTGAGGCCACTTCCTCTTGCTGAAGTCCATCCCGCTCACAATGTAAAAGGCAGTGCAGGGAGTTGCTTGGGCACAAATCTCAACAGATGCTCTTTGTGAGCATTTCCAATGACAACTTCTATCAGACACCTCTAATCTGAGTACTCACTGACCACCACACCACAGAAACCTCCTCTGCCTCTCCAGAACCCATCAACGAACAGACACACTAGTCATTTTATTTAACACCTTTCCCCTGCCCCACCCCATCTTTCTTGGGTGACAAATTGCATGAGACATACAGAGGAAGGGCGAGGTGGTTAGAGTTCAAATCTGAGACAAGAAAAATGTCAGTGACTATTTTTACCTCTGCCTCAGACAAAACACATGCCTCAGAGCGGCCATTCGCACTTTTTTTTTTTGTTCTTCAGCTGTGTTTGTAGCACTTTGGAAATGCTTAGGCAACAAGCTGAATTGTCATCTCTTTCTATACTCATCTCTGGGCAACTGGACCACTTGGACCCCAGGAAGTTGGGCTTTTCACTTTCTATTCCTATATGACCCCCCCTCCAGAAATTCCGAATATCAGGAATCTCCGATAACCCAGCTGACTTCTCTTCGTAACTCTGTCTTTAAATGTCCATACTGAGAAACTCTGTCCTAAAGGATCTCCAATATTTCAACCACCAGACTCTCTCTAAGCCAAGGGGCAGTGGTAAGTCCCTAAATCCTTGTGTATTCTAGGGGTGTGATGGGAATTATGGACCATTTTTTGAAAGAAATCCATTGATATAGTGAAGGGTAGAACTGGAGTTAATCTGAGTTAACCTTGAATTGAGTTATCTAGGAGAATAACCCAAAGGTAAAGTTGCCTTTACTCTGTGAGACACCACTGTTTTTTCCCTCTCTTTCCTTCTCCATTCAAAAATGCATGAACTGGACAGAATGGCAGGAAAAAAGATCAAGAAAAAACAAGCCACCACTATCACTACCAAAACTCTCTACCGCAAAAGCCAGCCCTGAAAGTTTGTTGCGATGTCAGCAGGAAAAGCAATATCAGCCTCTGAAAAATTAATATGATGCTCACTTGCTGTCTAGTTCCTCCTCTGCTTGTCAATAATTCTGTTCATTCCACGAATATTAAACCTGTTTGCCAGAGCCCTTAATGTGACAAGCAGCTGATGCCTGAAAGCACGATTACTTTCAACTACACATCATATTTAATTTATTACATAACCTGGTGTTATTGCCTTTATTGATGAACTGTATAGTGTAAAATGATTATTTGTTAAAGATTTCACTGTAGTAAAGGCAAAAAAAAAAAAAAAGGAAGAAAAAGAGAAAAATCTTTACTGCTCCAAAAAAGCTACTTGTAAATGTTTTTTTTTCTGAAAAGACTTGGGAATGGGCATTAATATTATCACTGATTTTTGGCTTCACACATTCTTTGCACTGCAGAACAGATCCACCTTCCTCCATCACTTAATTCAGTCCCTTCACTGAGACAGGAATAAGCAGCAGAGGAACAGAGTGAAGTTTCTCCTGATGGCATGATGTGTAGGTAACTCTGCCATGCTCTGCATCATTAAATCTACATGGTTTGTTTGGACAGGACAATCAAAGCTTGAGCTCCATCTTTTCCTCTGTATTACTGTGATAAGAGCTTATTGGTATCAGTCATTTATACTGAGACTGTCTTTTTGGCCCAGCTATAACGCAAATGTGTTCCGATGCTGCACATGGGCAAAATGAAAAATGAGATTCCTGCCTTGCAAGAACATCTACTCTGATGCAAAAAGGTAGGAAAAAAGGGAGTTTGTTTCATGCACATGAGAAACCAAGGACCAGAGACATGTTGGAGTCAGTGCTCATATTGCAACTTCATTTCAACAAAGATACCACCTCGTTCGCTTCCAAGTCGTATTTTTATGGACTCCAAAGGAAGCGGATAACCTGGATAACTACTGTGAATGCTGATGGTTGAGTCACTGGATAATCCCAACTGTCTATTTCCCATTTTAGGCTTTCAGTTCAGAGGCACAGATGACAAGCCTGAAAAACGCATAGTCTCATTTGGACAAGTCGATGCTGAGAGGCTGCGGTCCCTCTCTGCCGTTTCAGCTCCTGAGGACAGGACACTGACTTGCAGCATCTGGACCTTTCATTGAACCTCTACAGATCTCGCCTTCCTAATTCTGGACCCAGAGACAGTGACTGTGAATATCCTGTACAAAACTGACCACAGCAGGAGACTGCAAAGGAGCCAAGATGTCCCCAGCGGAATGCTCCAGTAAAGCATTTTAGTGCTAATGCCATCCTCTTCCAGACATACATGGTTTCAACTTGTTAAGGGAGAGTGGGAGGGTAAAGTTCCGTTTATAAGAAAATGGATTAAAAAAAAAAAATCAAAACACAAAGGAAATGCATTACTCAGTCCCAACTTTTTTGAATTATCTGCTGATTCCTGAAACCACGATATCAACTGGAGTTTTATCTCTGGTTTCATTCCAGTAATAATACAGCATTTTGAACAGAAGAAATTTTGAAGTCTGCAACTTGAATAGAGATGTCTCTTGATTAAAAGGTGCACCGCATTTCCCTAATAAACTGGGAGAAATGCAGTCTCAGAAGAATTCTTGGAATGGTATGATACCGAAACAGATGTAATGAAGAATTAAATCTGCTGCTGAGAGACATTTCTCTTGCTAATTAGTTATAAACAATACTACTGATGGTATCAATATATGAAAAAAAGAATTAAGAAATAAGGAAGCCTGGTTTTGGATACATTTCTGTCTCATGGCTGATTGCAAATACCAGTTGAAGACCTTGTTGTGGGGGCTTTTCTACAATCGCTCTTTCCCTGTAGACTTAATTTTCTGAAAATCTTGGACCTCATGCTGCTGCTTCCCTGTTCACCAGGAACTTCACAGAGTCTTCTGCTTCCATCCAGCTGTCTGACTCCACAAAACAGAAGCAAAATCTATGACCATTATCTTTGCAGGCTTTTGACCCAAGCCCTGCTTCCCTAGGTGAAAGCAAATTTCAGGGGCAAAAGCCAGAAATATAAACCCCAAATGGTCTGCATTTCCCAGAAAGACTTAAATAATAGGAATGATTCAACTTGCTGTTTCATTGCTGTCATGACCCCTGCCACTTTCTGCCTTCCAGATGCCAACAAGATCTTAAATGGGATTCTGGGAAACTCAAGAGACCTGTAGACTCTCATCATATAAAGGGAAGAGAACAACAAAAAGAAAAGACGACGAGAGCAAGACAGAATGAAGCAGATGGGAGGAAAAAAAAAAAAAGCTACAGGATTTCTAGATGGCCCAGGGAGTTTTGTTCATCCCCAAGACATTGATGTTTATCTGAATAAGGATCTTCCTGTTCTGTCACGTGAGCACAACATTCCCTCCTTCCCTTTCCCTGGCTCCATTCCCTCTTTCTCTTTTCCCTTCCATTGCTGTTTAATAGCAATATCTTCAAAATGAGGTCTGCTGCTTTCCAGAGGGACCGCTGAGTCACAGAGGCCACCAAGGTGAATGGAAATAAAGTGGTTCACAACCAACTCTGCCCAGCAGGCTTTAGATTGTGAGTAGTTTTTCCCCAAATACGCTGCTCCCCCTGGAAACCCAGCCAGTCGCCCCCAACACGTGTTCAGGTACAAACACACATACAGCCAGTCTGTCACCTATTCATCTTCTAAAGGACCTGAAAGACGCCTCGCTGATACCCGCTTTTCTTTTCTGACGCACCATCCCTGATTCCAGCCCTCCAAACCAAACTCTTGGGTAATTAAAAGGAAAGCAGATATGGGAATTATGGGGGGGTTTTTTGGTTTTGTTTTTAAAACTCTCCATCACCTCTGAGGAATTTACTAGAGTTGATTTCTCAACTGCTTTTTTTTTTTGATTCCTTCTCTGACGTCTTGCTCTGTGTCGGGGATGTGGCCCTGACCTCCAGCAGAACTTTTGCTTTGTTCCCCACACTGTCCCGAAGCGCTGTGCAACTCATTGAAAATCCATTAATTCTGTCTGCACCCTATCAGATTAAAACTTCTTTTCAAATAGCAGTTCAAATATCAGTAGCTTCACCTTAATATCTTTCTTCCATAACATTTCTCGCAGCTCCACACACAGACTCCAGTCCCCTGGGTAATTCCCTTTTCTATGCGAATTGTTGATTCTTTAAGAACACACACTCCTCGTTCCGTCTTTTTGCTGACGTTCCCTACTGCATCTTGCTGTCTCCTACATCATCCTCTCTTTCTCTTGCCCTTACTCTGTTCTTATACTATCAGAAGGTCTTTCCTACATTTCTTAGAGTCCCAAATTACAAGCCCAACAGAGACTTGCAGTTACCAGAGAGTTCCCACTCAGTCAACCTGCAAAACTTGCTCAGCTGCACATTTGACGAAAGAGCAGCTGCTGAATTTGCTGGGGCCATGTACGTGGATGCACCAAAACGTGTTTCTGAGCAACCCTGGAAGACCCACCCCGGTGATATCCCTACCAACCAACCAAGAAATCCCCATTTCCACTGAACTGACTTCCAATTCCTTATGGCCAGACTTCAGCTCCATGGAACAGGGAGGCTGTGAGATGTTCCTCACCCCACCACCCTCAGAGACAGCCCTGGGCTATGACTCCACAGCCTCCGTCACAAGGCTTTGGTGGGTGGTAGCTTGTTTTGGTTTCCATCACTGAGCCCCAGAAGTTGTAGATGCAGCATGGAGATCACGAGTCAGTACATCCTCCCCTTGCTCAGCCAACACCTTCCAGATTTAGAACAGCAAAGCCTGGATGGAGGCTCAGTGTCAGCAGGCACAGGCTTGTGTAGGAGAGAGGCAAAGAGAGATGACAAGCACTTGACGCCATTAGAAATTCTCTCCTGACGTCACTGAGGACCTTCCAGCCTCTGCCCAGAGGCAGAAATTATCCTGGGCCCGTTCTTATGGTTCCTCCTTCCTGTCTTAACACTTGTCAAAGTGCTCATCTCAACTTCCCCACTCCCGCAATCCTCCTCCTCTCTCCTGCTGCCTGGCTGGCAGAGATCTGCATCTCCGTGATCAGGGTGGCAGGAGGCTGGGGCAGCACTGACAGTCAGTCAGGCTTCATCCCCGGGAAATAAAATAAAGCAGAAGTCAGGGAGAGGAAGCAGCGTGGGCAGCAGGTTTCTCTGCAGAGGAAATGGTGATAACCCATAATAACCATCTCCCACACAGGCAATAAGTGCGTTTACCCAGGAAAAGAGAGAGGAAATGAGAAAGAGTGGTTTAGAGGAGCTAAAATTGCCACAGGGTGGATGTGAGGGATGGACATGGGTGACACTGTCATCTTCTTGCTGCCCCCACCCCAGCGGGGAGCTAGACAGAACCTCAAGGCAAAGGTTGGGTGGGACACGGTCATCTGGAGCAAGCCTTAGGAGCTGGGCTGGGGGACCACGAAGTGTCAAACCTGGGGGACTCTCAAGCTCTGCTGAAGAGAGAACTCTCAGCTCTCCTTCCCCAGTCGCTCTTTTCTGCCAAAGCATCTCATCGTGACCCTAGAGCCAGACCACGCACCAGTCAGTCCTTTTGCTTCATTTTTGTGCTCAAAATACTTTTGCGTCCATGTGGACTGAGACTCAGCTAAGCTCCGCACTGTTTTCCAACTGATGTCTGTCCAAAAAGTCAAAATTGGAATCATGTGTTCCAACCCCTGCTCATTCTACAGTATTTTAGGGTATGGTACATCCAAAGCATTAATACACCCAATTATTATTATTTTTTTTCCTTGATGACTAAAGCAAGGGATTTTTGTGGGGCAGAATTATCTAACATGGTCTGAAATATTCAAGAGGTACAGACAAAACATTTCTGCATGTATTTAATTTAGTGTATTTGGGAGGAGGTTGCCTACAGAGAGAAGGAATACTCTGTATGAATGTGAACCTGTGCAAGGTGGAACGGACTCAGCTGAGTAGCTTACAATATATTATTTGTCAGAGGAATTTATCTTCTAGTTTTGCTTATGGTATTCCGCAGATAATGATTTTTTTCTTACGGTACTTCATTAGTCAAACATAGTTGGGGATTTTTGTATATGTATACAGAAAATCTCCAAAGATTTCTCAGAAGACGTTTTAGTTTGCCTCAGTGTTTCAATTGCAATGGATGAGTTGAGTCACATGCCCCTGGTCTTATTATTCATAACAGGAGGAAGTTGCAATCACTGCTGAATGGCCATGCACATTAATTTTGAAATTTGTGCTCGTCTGGAAGAATTCTGTGGTGCACATGTTTATTGCTGTTGTTGTTATTATTGTTTATTTTATAACAGCAGGAGGAGCTCCATTGTCCCTGGCCTTCTGGTGGACTCAGAGGGATGCGAGACAACTGAAGGAACTTCATTATATGTTTGGAGGGTGTATTAATACCAACATTAACATTATATTCTTTCTCCACGATATTTTTTCCTGAACTGAATACTTAATTCTTCTTCAAAGACCAGCTTTAGCATACGCAGGGCCCTGTGTGAAATCAACACAGTGTACTCATAGATAAAAATTATATGCAGGGGAGTACTGGAGGCTGGAATTATGAAAGCTATATAAAAAAAAAAAAAAAAAAAAGAAATTTAGACCCATGCTGACTCTTTTCTACTTCCAGGCATTTACCTAGACCTGGTCTACTGGCACAAACCAAAAAAGAATTAGTTGGATCTACTCCATTACAAAGTAATCGTATTTATTTTGCAATTTCCTAATCATTCCACCGTATCTCAGTCAATGGTCAGTTTGTGCAGTCTGCTCTCACACGGTTTTCAAATTTAGAACAGGTAGAAGGATCTTGCACACTAAAACTGCTCCCAAAGGCTAGTGATGTCCTAAAGTGAGGTGGTTTAGGGGCAAGGATAGCACCCTTAAAGTCAGCCTGCCTTACCATTCACCGCTCAGAAAATCAGGACACAGGAAAATATTTCTCAGGGCTTCTCCTAAAGCCTAGTTCCCCGATTTTCACCACTTTTAGACTAGAGACTAAAACCCTGGCCCTGTTCAAAGCAATGGTAAAAATCAGAAATGTCCATTTCCTAATGATGTCGACAGTTTCAAAAGGAAAGAAAAGAAAAGAAAAGTGGGGAAAAAAGCAGAGAGACTTCCTGTGATGACAGAGAATAAAGCAGCCAGAGACTGGAAATCAAGTCCTCTTTGAATGAAACCTGGGATCCCCAAACTACCAGGCATACTTTTTAATTAGCCTCTTCTGCAAAATATAGGCAACAAACACTATCTTAAGACAGCTCTTCGGGTTTATTTGCTGGTTTGTTTGTCTGTTTGTTTCTGAGCAGCCAAAGCAAACTTCTCCAGGGACCTGTTTGATTCCTCTCTGCAGTCTGGGCTGGAATATTGATCCTGGAGAAGAGATGCATGTTTTGTGTGCGTGAGAGTACGTGCAAGCTTGTGGGGATGCTGAAGTGATGAGACAGGCTTGGGATTCACCTACCAGCCCCATCCCCTCCCCACAGCACATCTTCGCCTCCCCTCTCTGGGCTCAGAAAAGCTCGTGCATCGCCACTGCTTCAAAACCCAGCTGTAATTTTCTGGCTAATGGAAGACGTATTGACAAAAGTTGACATTAAGTGGAACTAATTACACTGTAACTGCTAAATAACTAAGAAATAACTACCCTGTAATTTATGGTGCAGCACGGACTCTGTTTAGCAACTTTCAGAGCCATTATATCTGCACAAAGCTCACTGATGCATGTGCTGCAGAACTTTTCCCCTGTCAGTAGCATCCGGTCGATGGGAAATTGCCAGCTCTGCAAACACACATCGCTGTGACCGGAGCATAAAGCCAGCCAGGCGTCCCACAGCTCACCACAGCCCTGCTCCAGAGCAATAGCATGAATGACTGCAGAGGTGCTCTTCCCAGACCATTAATTTTATTTCTGGTTTTCATTTAGAGTCCTAATCCCATCCGGGATGTCTTGTGTCCCTCCAAGCTGTATGCAGGAGCCCATGCTACCTCCTGCATCCCTGCACTGACAGCTTTTGCGGATACCAAGAACTGGGATATATAAAAAAAGCTGGTGTCCAGTCAGGTTTGCTGCCTGTCATAATTGTAGCAACCACCCTCTTCCCTCTACTGAAATAATTTGTCGAACGAGGCATTAACCATACAGCTGGGAGCAGGGGAAGGCACGATTCACGTTTGCACAAGGAGGACGGGGTACACCAAGGGACAGGGGGAATTTCTTCCATACATCACTGTCATGCAGCAATATCAGCATCCAATTCAGAAGATACATTTGAAAGTGCCTTGTTCCATCTGATCAAACTCAGGATTTCTTAAGGCTCATCATTAAAGTTGATGAGAAAACAGGCGTTCTGTCTCCAGAGAAATCTAGCAACTCAACATTTGTTTATGTCTCAGACAGGACCACATCAGAAAATATGTTTTTGAAATATTTCTCTTCAGAAGTTACACCACCACCTACTGAAATGCTTCACTTTGATACTATTGAAATGCAGTTTAGTACTGCAATACTGGATGGTATAGAGATATGTAACAGAATAAAATTAAGATTTTAATATAGAAGTGAAAACAAGTGGGAAATGGAGCAGGAAGCAGCCGAAATAATAAAAAATTTAAAATCTATTTTGGTTTAAAACTGATTCAATATTTTGCCTTTGAAACGCCATTGGAACTAGAGTACTCTGATGAGGCATCCACATTTCACCTATTATCCAAAGAACAGCCTTTTCCCAGGGGCAAAATGTTCCCACAGACCAATTTGCAGCCATATGCAAACCACAAAATTTTTTTAGACTGGGAACTCTTCAGTGCAGAAGCCAGGACTTTGTGCTTTGGTTGTATAGCATTGAGCACAGCAGGACAGGTCTCCAGCCACCATCTCGGCAGAAAGCGCAAATAATAGAGCTGTTGGTCAGGGCTGTTGCTGACGAGTCCCAGAGGGTGCTATATTGTGCATAAGAAAAATGGAGAATTTGTGGGTAATGAGAGAAGGGAGAAAGAAAAATCAGCCTGTGTTGGAGAAGGGAAGACAGACAGAGAAAAGAGAGTGAGATTGCAAAGACAGACAGGTGGGGAGAAAGGGAGAGAGGTGCAATCGGCACCTGCTGCTGCCTGATTCGTTCCACCTCCATTATCATGCACCAGAACGACTCATTCTTCTTTTTTTCCAGAAAGCGTAATAATGTTCCACAGGTGAAGGAGTTATCTCGGCTTTTCTCTTTCTCAGCAAAGCTAACACTCAGTACATGAAATAAAGGTTATCTTGAAAAATAGATGCTGCAACTCGCATACAAAGGAGCCCTTTCCTGTGACAGGGAGTCTCTTCTGAAGGGGCCTGTTAGATTTCGTGCTTGGAAGAAGGAGGAGAAGAAAATGGAATTGACTGCTTAGTCTCCCTGCCAGGTTTCCAAATTGACTTTGGAACAGGACTCGAAAGACACTCTCCCACGGCACGAAGAGACGGTTGCCCTGGGGAGATAGCGAGGATGAGGATGGAGAGGAAGGCAACACTGCTGGCCACACCGGGGATTCAGAACATAATTCAGCTTTCACATCACTCCCAAATCAGTGAGGTCAGGGATGCTCCGAGGAGCAAAAAGCCTGCGTGCTTGTAGAATCTCGAATGCACAATAAGGGGAAGGAAGGAAAAGACAAATTTTCCATCCTTGTATGACGACGTGGCTATGCAACAACACCCAGCTGCAGCAGCGCTGGTGGTCCTGCCTGTGCTCCCATCCTGCACTGCACATCATCCCATTCAGTTGCCCGTGCAGGCAGAACCACGTGCTTTAGGCAGAAAAATGTGCTGCTGCTCCCCATTTATGGCATCCAGCACAACAGACCTGTGACTGTGGTGGTCAGACTCTTTCAGCTCTTACTGCAATAACAGCATAATGCACATTTTGATACATTTGCTTGGCAGCTGAATCTGGACATTTTTTAAAACAAACCTTCAAAGGATCTCTGAAGAGCAGCAGTCCATTTAAATGACTAAATAAAAGGTCTGGCTGTAGTTTTTAATGAAAGACCAGCATCAACTTATACACTTTGCCTTGTGCCCTGAAGCTCATTAAATAATGCACTAGGCCATGCGAAGTGATCTACAGAATTCTGCACTGTGATTTTTCTTTTTAAGTGTCACTGTGCTGATCAGGAGTAAAGAGGACAGCTTCTGGGCGGCATCAGCACTGATCTCAGGTGTTTATTTAGTATTCAGCTAGAATAGGTCTGGGAGTGTTCCTATCTAATTTCCTTGCAACAGCTGCCTGTCACTTTTACATTCTTGGATACCTATAAAAACCCTTACAGAAGGGATGTATTTATTTTACTAGCAGTTCCTGTCATTGTGATCAGCGCTTGGGTGAAATATGGATTTTTATTTTCACTGAATTTTGTTTTATTTTTTAAATAACTGACAATAATTTTGCAAAGCTCCCGAAGTTTGTCTTTCTTTACATCAAATCGTTGGAAGTTTCTGAAGAGCTCTAATGTTTAGTAAAACCCCTGAAGTGTTGACATAGCACAAAATGATATCACAGACCTTGAGCTCAGTCATGCAGCTTTTTCAATCAAATATTCTCTTGTTTTGAAGGCACTGGATACCAGTGTGGATGTTGGTGAAATGCTGCCATTTCAAGACTAGAAAACGGGAGTCTTTTAAAATCCTTTCCACCCCTCTGAGGATCCCTTCCCATTGTCTGCAGTGAGCTGCAGTTCAAAGACTGTCAGAGCACATAAACATGACACAGTAACTGAGAACATCAAAGAGCATTATGTTTCCCATACATAAAGAGTGACAAGCTGCCTCACTCTTTACATTAAAAATTCAGACAAAAAACAATTCAAGAAAAATCAAAGTAAAGTCTCCAAGAGAGTGTCAGATGCCACACATTGTTACATACTCCTTTTTGCCTTGCAAAGTGGCCTTTAAACTCTGTTCCTAAAAACATATCTAAAACTTAATTTGCAGCAGTTACACTGCTGTCTATAGACAAATGGAAAGGTATATAAGGAGCATAATATTTGGACAGACAGCTTCTGGAATGGAAACCTCTGCCACCCCAGTAGATAAATTTGGAAGAAACCCTCAGAGACAGCAAAGTCCATCATCACACCCAACATCCATTACTGAGTCCCTTAAAACTGGATCTATGGACTTGGTTCTGATGCTATAAAGAGACGATCCATGCACCACGGAAAAAAGAAAGGAAGGGTGTGAAGACAGAAGACATGAGAACATCTATTTGGCAAATAACTGAATAAATGATTTGTAGAAACGATGGGAAGCAAAGAAGCGAATCTGTTGGTGGAAGGTAGATGCACATTAAAAGAGCAGAAGCAGAATATAACTGATTCCTGGCCAGAGAAGGCCTTGGCATGAGCTGAGTACACTTTGAAACTAAATTTCTATTATTTTTCAAAGAACTGAAAATCAGAGCGAATTTGGATCAAATTTAGTGAGGAGTTTTGGACCAAAAAAAGGAAGCAGAAAGGATTTTGGAAACCTTTAAACATTTCAAAACTTTGTTAAAAGATTTTTTTTTTTAGCTTTTTACACTAAGCTTTTCTTTGTTTCACCTCAGCATTTTCATTTTATAAATCAGTTTAAAGGAAAAATAGGTGAAGAGGTTAAATAACTATGAGAAGAGATATTCATTTCTTCAGCAAACGTAGTGCTCCAGATTAATCATGGGCTTGGACTTTTCTTTAAATTGTTTCTTTTCCTTTCATTCGCCTTTCAAATATACTTTCAAACTCTAAGTTATTTGAAGTGGATTTTGCCCTTTAATGCTTTTTTTAGCTTCTTTTTCAAATACATATTTTTAAAAGTTATTAACTTAGCTCTAATCACTGAGAACTCCTGGAAAAATTTATGGTACTAACCATTGTTTGTACAATACGCGAACGGGCTTCGATAAAACACCATTAAGAAAATGGCCAAAGGGACTGGATAAGGCTCAGGGACAAACTCTTCCATGAGGACTGCAACTGGTTCATAGCATCCCTCAATTTTCTATCTTCTCTACGCATCCTCTCTCCCTCCCAATCCCCTAAACGCCAACCTAGATTTAAATACCACCTACTGCCTCTGTAGTAAAGAAATGAAGCCCCAGGTAACGTTTCTGTACACAAAATGACTACCTGGCAAAGGCCTCGAGCTTCTTCCTTTTGCAGCCTGTGCTTCCAAATCCAGCTGCAACAGCATTTCTGGAGATTATTGAGTTTGCTCCATCCTTCATGCCCTCTAAGCTGTGCCTAGAAAATCAAAGCCTTTGGGGACTGGCATGGGAGCAACCGAAGCTTGTGCACAAATACACCCAGCTAATCCAAACCAGAGGCAACTGGCCTGGGATTTGACTTGATTTGATTCTTTTTTTTGTTCTTCTGTGGGTGGTGTTCTTCTATCCGTTCCTATTTACAAGCTAGGGCGTTATTTGAAGCAGGTTATTTATTTACTTATGCACTTCTATTATCACAAGAACCAAATTGCAACCTTCAAGAAAACATGTTTGTGAAGTGGGGGGAACCAACAAATTGAAGCTGGGCGGGGGGAGCTACATCTTTATCAAAAGACAACATCAAATTAATTTCTCTCTGGTCTCAGGAACTCATGTAAAATTTATAGGCTGTTTGTTAATTTTCCTGTAGTGCCAGCAGCACGGGTGTTTGTGATTCAAGGGGAAGGGATGGAAGAAAAGAGAGAGGAGGGGAAGGAGGAGGCAGAGCGGGATGGCAGCAGCCTTGGCCAGGCCGGGATGGGTCTGTACGTGAAATAACCTCGTTCACGAGCCAAACCACATGTGACACGAAGGGGAAGGAGCCGGACGGGGAGGTTGGACAGGGAACCGCTCGCTCCCTCTCCCCAGCACGGCCTGGCGAGTTACAATTCCAGCGCTGTCCTCAGATCTCCGTACAAGGCCGCCCTTTCACCCCCAACACCATGACTCCTCTTACATAACCACACAGAAAATTGAGCAGGTTCACAACCCGATACAGAAGGAACATTCGTTCTGGATTAACACACCTTCTTTCCCCTCTCCCCATGCTCCTCTGCCATCCTCTTTCTTTGGTTTTTGTTGAGTTCTGGAGCGGTTCTGTGGAAGTGTCTGGGGATTTGAGCCTTTTCCAGCGCCTCGGCCAGAGCTGGAAAAAAACAGGGAGGGATCCCCAGTGCCTTAATTGAGGTGAGAGAGCACGGTCCCCACCAACGCTCTACAATGGCAGGGTCATTTTTGTTAACTTTCTCAAAAGCCTCTTCAAGAATCAGGGACTTGCAGCTTTTGGGAGCTTTGACAAAACCCACGGTTCTGCTGAACCGCAGGGAGCAGCAGAGCAAGGCTGGGATGGGCTGACGTCTGTACCCTCCCTGCACCTCAGAGCCTGCAGAAATGCTTTTAGAAACACCGAGAGATGTCAAAGGATCCCAGTACAATCATGTATGTCCACTAACTCAGCAAAGGTTTGTATTTTCCCCAGCAATGCTTACAAGCTGCAGCCTAACGCTACATTAGCAGCACAAAGCAAACAGAAAGAGCTGCAGGAATCACATGAATTTTGGTTTCATACCAAACTTTCAAGCTCTCACAGAAACCTAAAGCATCTGGTTCTTCATTTTAAAGACATGAGCTGGCAATACTGCAAAAATTCCCAGCTGAACAAGAATACATCTCTTTTAAAAAAGGCCTCTAGCCTTGATTTAAAGATTTCAGCAGCCCACCACTTCCCCTGTTAGCTGTACGAACATTTTAAGAGCCCTGCCAAGCAAACACGTGGCTTACTTTTTTATTATTGTATTTTCCTTTTTTTTTTTTTCCCCCCTCCCCTTTTCAGTTTCACAATGTGTAACTCCAACTGCCAGCCCAGGATGCTCACCTGGAGACAAATGCTGCCAGACTCACATTCTGGTCCTCAGTCTCCCATTTCCTTACCAGCTAGAAAACAGGTGTAGAAAACCCACCCTACAGATGTACTGGAAATGATCAAACCAACGGAAGATGGAGATTAGATTACTACAGAGAATAGATTAGTTTCAGAAATCATCCATTGTTCCCCACTAGACTATTGATTTTACACCTACTTGTAACAAGCTACTTTATCGTCAAGACAGAAAGAGGGATCATCCCTGCCTGGGATTTACCCTGTGCCTCCCTCCCGTCCTTCCTCCCAGGAGAGGTGTGTAGTCATCCTCACAGCCTGCGGAGGGGATGAAGACCATGCCTGCCAGCTGCGGGCAATTTCTTTCCTCCACAGCAATGGAGAGGAATGCTGTGCCTCATAAACACACTTCAAAGATGCCACACTATTAAAAATACATGGACATCATGTGGATCTAAGCTAAATACATATGGCCTTTGATTGCTTGGCATTTCCAATTCATACAGGAACATTACTGCGATGCATTATTGATGATCAGTAGCATTTCACTGTCTCAGACTAAGGACACCTCTTCTCCCTTCCTCACATGCAGCAACCTTCGCTCAGAGATTGAACAGTTTAATTAAGCCGTGATTAACTGTATATGCAATTCTGACTGTCACTGATTTAGTTCTGGAAATGGTACTGCTGCACATGAACGCTGTGCTGTCAGAGAGGGGACCCGGCTCGCAGGACACCCCCCCTCTGGGGTCTCAGCTGCTCACCAGATGTGCACATCTGTCCAGGTGGGTTTGGCTGGCAGGTGCTTCGAGTTTTCCTGGACAAACTCACACCCCTCCTCTTTATTCTGCTTTGGAAAGCTCAGGCACCTCCTCTGTTCCCTCTCTGGACACGTGGCCGCTCCATGCCCTGGGTGTTGTGTGTCTTGCGTCCCCAAGTGCTGCACGTGCCATGCCGCTGCCCACGTGCTGTCCCCATGTATGTCCCTGGCTGCTGTGGGGAAATTCTACACAAAATGCTGGTGTCTCTCTGGCTGTCATTTTATTAGCAATTCCACACTCTGACTCAGTCTCCCTCCCGCTTTTATTCTTTTCAAAAGGAATACTCCAGAAGCAAGAATTTGGGAGGAGGAGAAGATTTGGAAAGAAAAAAGCAAAACTATTACAGCCGAGAAACAGCTCTTGAAACTTATTAGCTCATGACTCATCTCTCTGAGAGGAGCTAATACCTTAATTTCATATTTCTCTGCTCAAATGGAGACCAAAGCATAAACTGAAATGAAACTTTACACTAATGGCTTCTTAATTACACCCATCTAAAAGCAATTACCTGAGGTTTAGCAGATACAAAGTTAGGGTTGACACGGCCACTGGAAGGGAATTGTGCAGCAAGGTTGGTGGGGAAGAGATGGGCTGTGGGGAGGTTACGAGCAAGGTACCGCGGCCTGGATGCTCCTGCATCTCCTCCCTGCTTGCCCTGGTGCTGCAAAGCAGCTCAGCCCTCATCTCTTGCAATCTCCCCATGAGCATGTGCAGAGCACCAGACATGTATCCACAGAGAGGAATATTCCTTAGGAATCCACTTGCTTTTACTATATTGGAAAATAAATTCATGACATAAAAACTCCAGCATGGAGGACCTGGCAAATGTGGTGCCAGAAACACATGGGAAATAAGGGAGAAAAGGCAAGTCCCTAGGAAAAACAATTCTCCTGCATTCTAACTCCTGCCCAATAACCCTTCTTTTCTTCTACTTTCTCATCCGCAGGAGAAGAATCATTCCTGCCAGTCTCACGGTGCATTTTAAGAACTTCTTAATACTTATTGAAGGTTTTGAAATTATCCACAAAAAGTCACTACAGGAGATCAAGGTGGTGGCATTGCTGTTATTATTAGGACTATTATTACTACTATCGCGGGCAGATTTCAGCTGTGTTTTGTTCACAGTTTAATGGTTTGGCATTAACAAAGGGACTTCAGCAAGGCAGTGGCGTCCAGGACACCACGGTAGCTGTGTAGGTTTCCCGTACAATGTCTGGGAGGAATTAGCTGCCAGGATTGAGAACAGGCGGTACATGGTGCTGAGAGCCACATTAGCCAGGAACTAATAACCGCCGTGGAGGTGGATTTTAAATCCCAGTTCTCTCTAGAGCTTTAGTCTAAGCTGTGAGGAAACAATTCCCCCCTTCCCTTCATGATTTACAGCCCAGAAGCCTCAGCTGGATTTAGGTACCATCGTGTCCCTGAAAAAAAACCCTGGGGAGGAGCCATTTCTTTCCTTCAGAGCACTGGAAATGGAGCGCTAGGTGGTGCATCCCACCTCAAAGGTGGGTATATGTTTTCTTTAGCGAGTGTTTAACACCAAAAGGAAAAATAATCTTTGCAGCAGGAACAGAAAGCTACATCCCCTTTCCCAGAGGTGCTCTAGTCACCACCGACATGCAGCCCATGTCCTTGTTCTTTTATTGTCGTGCTGCTCCTGAACACAAGTCTCAGTGAGACCTGCAAAAATTAGTGCTATGGGACTTTGAGGAGAGCCAAACTCATGCGCTGGACACCTCTTTCTTTTCCAGAAGGAGCAAGCAAAATCTCCTCACTGTTATGCCCTGGCAGGACCATATCCTAGGAGGCAAAGGAGACTTGATTTCTCTCAAGGAAAAGTAGTAACTGAATGCAATCTTCTGTGTATCAGGAAGATGCTTTAATTATTGAACTATTGGCTAAAAAAAGAGGGGGTGAAGTTGTTCTCTTCCTTAGTCACAATTTTGGTTAGAGCATAAAACATATTTGGACAAGCTCAGGACATGTGATGTGTGACCAGCAGCTGGAAAGAAGTTTTCAAGCTCATTATTTTTGTCTTCTACACACAAAGTGGGGCAGGGCAGTGGCTCTTAAGTTGTCTCCTGCTTCCACCACTATCCATGTGGAGGAATGACCCTAAAGAATAAAACATACACAGCAAAGAATGGGTTCAGGTGGCAGTTTTACAGCTTGTAGACAAGCAGAGTTCTTGCACTGGCTGGTGGCTTTGTTGGGGGGAAGGAATTTTGGGAAGAACAACTGCTCATCACCAGGTAGCTCCCATACCTGCCTGCACGCAGACCCACCACCAGCTGTAGGTGCCTGCCAAAGACTCAAGCACCCACATCATTTCACAGGGCCTTGCACTGTGTTACACCACTGAATGAGATAATACAATTATGGGATAATTAGAGTAATCAGAAAGCGTTCTGCAATGGCAGGCTTTTAATTGACTTCCTCATTAATGGCTAATGATCAGGCTCTGCCTCCTGCCAGGGTGACCCCCCCGCCCCCCACTTCTCTTCCCCTCCCAGGGACAAGTGGTTGACCTGAAAGGGAAAAAGAACAGCTGTCCCAAGTTCATTCATGGCTAACGCATCATTCCAGTTTGGTCGGGGAAGCAACAAACTGAGACTAATAGAGGGAAAGAGAAGGTTTCTCAAACTGGCTGCTGGGATGGGGAGAAAAATCCACCCAGAGCAGGCTCTGATACAGCAGAGTCATACGAGGCTTGCAGCCCATCACAGAGCTGGTATAGCGGTACATGCAGCTGCAGATGCACGGCCCCATTCCTCTCCCATCGCCAGGTCAAAGCCCTTCTCAGCTCCAGCCCAAGATCCCGATGCTTTCCTCCTGCCCTCTGGTCTGTTTAGTAAAGAAGTTCAGAGAACACAGATTCAATTTCACAGCTGCTCTTCAGGGTGCCAAACACCTGGTGTTTCTTTGCACTGGAACTAAAGCTAAACATTTCCATCATAATTCACAAAATGTAACTGGGCTGAAAGCTCTTGCTTTGGAAGAAAAGGGTCGAATTCCCTTTTTGAGTTGGTTTCTCTCCAGTTCGGAGTGATTTGCTAGTGTCACAAAGACCACAGAATCATAGAATAGTTTGGGTTGAAGGGACCTTCAAAGCTCCCCCAGTGCCCCCCCTGCCATGAGCAGGGACATCTGCACCAGCTCAGCTCAGAGCCCCGTCCAGCCTGGCCTGGGATGTTTCCATCAGATGCCCTTGTGATGGAAACATTCTCGAACCAACACACACTGATGCCTTGGTGTAACGGGATCTTCTCATGAGAAATATGCTGAGCTCTCACCCGGGTACTGAGCACTCGAGGAAAAAGACAGAAGCCACTGTATCCGAGCACAAATCTTGGTTTGGATTTAAAGTGTCTTTATGATCTTCCGTATAAATAAGGTTTTCCAGCAACAGCGGGAATAAAGCCAAGTTTCCTTTTCTTCCTGTAGCCCAATAACCTGACTTCCCCACCAGTGATTCAGAAAGACCCCAATTCCTCTTGACTTCTAAGCACTGATGGGGCAGGAGGCAGCAGGTTCATTAGCTAAATGCCATCTGGACAGAACCGGTAGCTGCTGAACTCATGCATCGGTCAAGAGCAGCACTAATTTCAGGCTCTTTTCACTGCCAGCTTCACAAAACCGGTTGGAGTTTCATAACTATTTCCTTTCCTACTGTGTAAAATGTGCTTGAATCTGCCTAATTTATGTAAAAGTTACTTGGGAAGGACTGACAGACGAAGAGAGAACATGACTGCGGAAACTTGGTCTCCCTAGGAACCAATTTAAAAATAAACCAACTTTCTGCCAGGGATGTGATGCCATCCTCAGAGTCCAGCACTTTCTACTTCTGTAATTGCAGCTTTTCCTTTGGTGTGGGGAAGATGTGTTGTCCTGACTCACACGGTTTAAAACACAGCAATAATCTGAAGGAGAGGATTTACTAATACACAACACTTGAGATGTTCTTGGATTGTATCAGGTGATTAAAATCAGTGCTGAAATCTGCAGAGCCTGATTTATACCACTTGAAGATCTGGCCTTCTGTTTCTGGAAGAAGAGCAAGCAGCAAACAAATATTTTTGCTGCATTGATTCACTTTCATTTCAGAGCATTAGCTGGTAAATGGAACTCAACTCAGACGGCTGTAAATGCGAATTTGAAACTTAAGCTAAAAGGCTTTGTGGGAAGATGCTGGTTATTGTGAATTCCTGAAGCGAGCCCGTCCTTAGGAGCAGCCAGGAGGCGACGCAGGCGTGCAGCCAGCTCTCCAAGCCAACAGCCACTGGGATCTCCAGACTGAGTAATTAATCTAACCGTAAATCAGGTATATCAATGCTATGTTAACCACAGGACATCGCAGGAGCACAAAAAGACTTTGTGTTGGGAAAGAAGGTCAGAAGTACCTCATGAAAACCAGTATAGAGAAGTTTACATGATTCTACTGTGTTCACTATAGTTTATTTTGTCGAGGGCTCATCCAATATAGCCAGGTTTTTTATTCCATTTTTCAGGCAGGTGGATAAAGATGGAAATAACTCCAAGTTCTGTCCTTCCTGACCACCAGTCAGCAGATAGAGTGACCAGAAAAAGCAAAAATCCCCAGTTGAGCCATAAAGAAAAACAGAAGCTGTGACCAAACTGTGCTTCTCTGGCACATTGTTTTACTGTCTAGACTGGTTGTCAGATGTTGTTTTGTTGTTCTGTATGCCTAGAGGCCACACCAAAGCGGGGATCCCCATGTACAGGCTGCTTTGTTTAATGAGACACAATCCTTGACCCCAGGGATCTGTAATCAGAATAGGCAGGACAAACAAATAGAATGAAGTCACTGTCTTCATCTAATGCGTTCCAATGGAAACAGGACCCCAAAGAGAATGCGTGGCCTGCCGGAGGCCATCCAGAAAACCTGTGGTGATGGCAGAGAAAAAAAAACCAACCACCACACACATATCCTCCGAATCCTAATACTCAGATGCGTCTCCAAGACTGATATGTCTCCCTGTTTCCAAAAGGATCCAGGGAGAACACAGTTAAGACACTGCTGCTGTTCTCCCAAAGCTGCATTTCTTCCCAGAGAAATCCAGCACATCCACTTTCTCCTTCCTTACAGAACCTACAGATGGTTTATTACCTCCCTGGAGTGGGCGAGAGATCCTTCCCTGAAGGCGCTGGGAGGAGACAGCTGAAAGGGGTGGTGGGAAGAAAAGTCACCAGCCTTTCTGGCGCTGGAATGTAAATAGTGTTTTGCAAAAGAGCCATTTATCAGTGAAATTATAGAATCTGTTTGAAGATTCCCCTGGAGGACACACTAAAAAGATGGCTTGTATGGAACTTAACGAGAGGTTTCCTGCAACACGCCTGGGCTTCGTGTAGGCAGGAGCACTTTGCTGAGAATTAAATCCGCGTTGGAAATGTTAATAAATGCAGACACATGTTCTTGCTTGTAGGACGCACTGTGCCTCCTTTATTTATTTCCTTCATTTTATTCTTCTGGATGTAGCTACAGTGCCAGCCCCTTTGCCTGACACATCCCTGGGGAAAAAGTTGCTGTTTCTCTTATTTCCACCCCCTGTGCTGTTCTGCAGCCCTTTACACCTATTGTACCACTACCCCTGGCCAGGCAGCACAAAGGTAACCACAGGGGATGGACGATTTAATTTCTGGACAGATATCAGCTTTTATCAAGGACTGCAACAAAGAATGAGGAGTATAGACTCAAGACTAGCTGAGGCAAAACGTTCCTTCTAATCAAGGCTGCAGGAAGGATTCCCCTGTCTGCTCTGCTGGCAAAGGGAAGGGAGGGAATCGGGAATGGTTTCCAAGCAGAGATTTCCACCTGGATTGAACCTCCCTCTCCCACGGCTGGAGCCCCACATAGATTCCACACAGAACAGCTGAGCAGGTATTTCTGCTGACTGGAACAAACACAGGATGCTCTCCAGCACTGGAACACTTGGGGAAAAAAAAAGTTTTCTTGGTCCCTGGAAGAAAATCTAAACAGCGTCATCAGCTTTTCACAGCCCTAGTATTTGCTGCAACTCAGACCAGCACCTTGACCCATTTGTACCTTCAGACAAACCCTGAAGCCAGCACTAGAAGAATGGCCTGACCCTCACATCTCTTCCTAGGAGCTGAGCACACTCCAATGAATTAATTCTAATATTATCCATTTATTTCCTGCTTTTTCTACTCTGGCGGCTCCACTAGGAAAGAGTTTGGCCTGATTTCCAGAACATAGGAGGTGCTAAAAGCTCTGCAGATCTCTGCTGAGGTGCTCGGCTTCTTTGAAAATCACATATTTCTATTTATGATCCCAAATCAAGCATTCACAGGAATCCCTTTGTTCCATAAGGAAATTCAAATCCATCTGAACCAAACATGCATTTAAAAGCAATAAGATGTAACTTCTAAGAATCTATAAAAATTATACCTTCATTCTTACCAGCAGCCAGATGTCCCATGCCCCCTCCCAACACATCCCTCCTGCAAACGCTGTAATTGCTCTCATGCTCGCTCAGGCTTTAATTTGGAGCAGATTTCTCCCCCTTCCCCTGTTTTTCCTGGCCCTATTTATTACAGAAGAAGGAAGAGATTAATTAACCAGGCCCCTGTGTCTGAGGGCAGTTGAGCCCAACTCACAGGACCAGTAACATCCAGGAAAGCCAATGACTGAAACTCAGCCTTGGAACTAATCTTTTTTTCAGTTCATATTATTCTCCCTTTCTGTAATTTAATTTACAACATAATTTCATATTCCTGCTCTAAAGCAGGAGAACTTCTCTCTTTATATGTACATATATTTTTTTATCCTGCCAGGTTGGATTTGCGTCTGATTTTCTTTTATTTTGTTAAACAAGGAAGCTGAAGTCACTTTGTTTCCTTGAATAGAGCAGGAGGATAAATCATTGCTCGAGATGTGCTGAGGCATATTTCCAAACTGTGGATCTTAAAAGGAGATGGAAGAAAGTGTTTTTATCAGGCATTTTGGCACCTGAGCCTGAATGAGGAATTGTCCTTTGGATGTTTAGAGTATTATATCCATTGAAGTATATTACACTACATTAATGAGTATTGATTTTATTCTTCCTTCTGGAGCTGGAAGAAATCTTTACAGGTGTATGAAACTGCTGAAGAGGTCAGAGACCTTTATTACTTTATTAACTAGTTCTTTTCTAATGAGATTCTGCTTAACTAGGAATTGGACTCTGCAGCAAAGTACAAATAAACAGTAATAACAGTGGCCGCAAACTAGTAGCAGGCAGATACTGAACAAGCGTCTTACAGCCCTCCCCAAATGGCTTTTTATTGTACTTTCTAGGTTTTTCACAATCTAAGTAAATTTTGCAAGGAAAAGAGCTGTGAAATTAGTTGGTATGCCATGGATGAACAGTGAAAAAAATAAGCCATCCCCCACCTCTTTTTCACCCTGCTCCTGTTAACACAGTATCAGACAAACAAGCCTCCAACTAAATGAAAAATCCACTTTCATTGTATACTGTACTCTGTCTTTGCCTAAAGCTTTGTGAGATCTGTTTACTGTTCAAAATTAAGTTTAATCCCCATTAAAAAAAAAAAAAAAGGAGAATATTTTTCCCCCATTTAAAAAACAATGGAGATGAATCATGACATTTTCAAAGCCATCTAGTGCTTTGAAAAAAAAAAAAAAAATGTTCCCAAGTTAGTACTGGAGGTTCAGGTAAGAAGTTTTCTAGGAAGATTTTAGAGAGGAGATCACACAGTCCTTTGGTTTGCCCTTCTAGCTGCCCTGGGACTTCCTGTCTTGCCTGAAAATCTCTTTATTACGAAGAGAAGATTCTTCTAGCAGGGGTCAGCTGTGACACTGTGGTGTGTGAGCATCCCTAAGCACCAGTGGTACAAACCAGGTATTTGTGGCTAAGAAGTAAAAATTCTTCTTTTTGCTTTGATGCATGTAATAATCATGCCTACTGGTGAAAGCTATTTATAAATGTATTTATAAATACCCTTCTCACAGCCAGCAATACTGCTTCTTTAATTTTTCAGAGGGAATCACTAAAACCATTTCAAACAAGACAGTTGCAGCTACTACCAGCCTCAGGGAACAGAATCAAGATCACCTTTGTGTCAGCACTGAAATGTCTACTGTAGGGACAGGTTCATATCATTGAGGTCAATAGTATTTCCTTCTTTTCCAATGATCTAGAGACTTCTTTGATGAGACATGTTCCCTACAAACCGAAAGTTTTAAGCATTGAAATTTTGCCCAATTTCTCTACGTAAGTAAATGTGTTTAACACTTGCTCACATCCTAACTGCTATAATCTGTTCGTTAAATATGAAGAAAAATGTGTTAACCATGACTGTCAAAGGAAGAGCAGGTTATACCTTTAAAGTCTGATCCGTATCTCAATATCGAGATTGTCTCTTGGCCATAAGAATGCAGCTCTGTTTCTATGGCCATGTCACTTCCAGCATCTCTGTGCAAGAGGTCAAGATCAGCCTTCCCACCAGATTTTATCTGATGGGCCCTGCCTCAGGTTCATGCATTAAACTCAAGATGGGACTTAACACTGTGCCAAACAGCTTCCATCTCTATTCCACCACCAAGACAATTGATTCATCTCAGGCCAAGCCAGTGTGACAGGTATATCCATCCATACAAGGACATTTCCCAGGTAGGATGGGCTGCTAAATGAATGCACCAGATTGCAGCTGACACCCCTAACGCTGATTTTCCCCTCTCCTTATAATCATAATGGGATCTCAGCAATAGAGATGGATTTGCTAATTTCCATCTCCTCGCACTTTCTCCTTTAATCACTGTCAGGCATAAATTAATTCCTGCTTAAAGAGCTTTCAGGTAGAGATTCTGTCATTGCACCGAGCACTTAAAGGTCATAAATCAGGGTAATCCCTGAACATTTCCCTTCCAATCTGAGATTTCAGAGCACGTAAATATGAGTCATCAGAGCGATGTCACAGACCTTTTACTCGGGATAGGGTAGAGAAGGAAGAAAGTTGAACTCTGACTGTGGGACTTTCAAAAACAAGGTAAAAACTGCTGCTAAGTCACTTGAGTGCTCCTTTGATCCCCTTCTCAGGCCTGTATTTATCCCACCTTTGTCAAACAACAAATTTAAGAGCACAGTATTCTGCTTGTATCCATTGAAAATGGAGAGAGCAAACTGTCCAGAGGACTCTTCAGCCCTTGTAAAACCCAAATTACCATCCAGAGGAACCTGCCTTTCTTCACCACTTCGGAGCTTCTCAGATATGGTGGTTTAAAGGTATCTAAAGGTAATCAAGGTATATCTGAACTCCAACATGCTGCTCTGAAGATACAGGCTGGGGGAAGCAGTAAGATCTCTTAACTAAACCAGAAGGAGTAAAATCCATTAAGAAAAAGATATAATTTTAAAAAAAAAGCTACCGAATAAATTATCATTCTTTTTCATTAAAAATTCAGTGGAGATGAAACTGTGTGTGGTGATAATGAGCAAATGTTTATATTTGCAGAGAAGTATAACTGCATAGATGGAAAGTTATTGATTTATCCACAGCTTTGACACATTTTGTGCAGCTACTTGGATGGATGTCTGTCCAGCTGGCTGCACAACCAGCGAAGAGTTGTCACGTCCTGAAAAATGGATACAACTCACTAAACATGATTTCCTGAGGAAACCTAAATTAATTTTTACAGTGTCCTGTAGAGTTATTCTTTTAAGAGAAGCAAATCTAAAGACAGCATTTATGTCATTTTCTCCTACTGTGGAGTTTTCAAACAACAGAAAAATATAGGAAAAATAATCCCACAAACCTTTCCTCAATATTTCAGTTTGTCTGAAAGTTACTTTTCACCAACAAAAACATTGACAGATTAAAAATTGCTTTCTAGTCTTTCAGTTTATCCATTTTTTCAGCTCTCACCATAGATAGTGTAAGTGAATAAATAACCTATCACCAACACTTATTAGCAGGAGGTTGTGGGAACACAGACATGCCCGAGACGATTTTCTTTTTCTCTCCACACCATCAGGTTGGTACTCCATGTGTCTCTCCTTCAGAAACACTGTTTTTTCCAGCCCAGCCATCCTTGATTTTCTACCCCCTGGATTTCTAGACCTTCTCTTTCAGCAGACCCTTTCCCTTCTTCTTTCCCAACCTCCCAAGCCATGACCAACAGCAACACGGTCCTTCCCCTTCCCCACTAGCATTGTCTTTAAGTGTTTTCAAACGATGCCGTTCCCAGGCTCCCAGGCAGCCAGTTGGCATTTTTTCAAATGAGCCACTGAATGGCAAATGCAGAGATACACTGGGATAAAATGAGCTCCTCTTATTGATTTTCCAAACCAATATGGCACTGATGCTGCCTCTTTGTGCCACTTCCCTCCTCTGCCAGGAGGCATTCACACCCCTTCCATCATTTTAATTAGACATAACACCTGACACAAATGCCAAGTTGATTAACCTTAAAGGAGCTGAATAGGTTCTCTGATCATTAACACAGGGCCCCTGACATACTATAACTCATGCTAACATGTGCTGTTGCACAAACTTGCAGCTTCTTCAGCTCACTCTCCAAAGCCACAATGCGATGTAATAACATCTACAGAGAGCTTTTTATGAGACTGTCTCACATAATAATGCCATAAAAGGAAGATTTAAAAGATGGATTGCCCTGGACTCCACAGACTGCACTTTTTAATGTTTACATAAATGCACCTTTTCTATGGTGTTTGCAGATAACAGGCGTTCCCAAGTCGTGGAAGTCAAGGCAACCGTCAGCGTCCCCTTCCCCTAAAAGGGGCTCTCGGGAAGCAGCAGAATGCTCTGCTGGGATTCCTCTGCCACCTCCCCAGATCCACCTTTGCTGGGATGGGTGACAGGAGGCACAAAGCAGCACGCAAAGACTCATTTGCTGCAACCACAGCCCTCCTGCGAGTTTCTCATTTAGTAGGAAAAGGTCTCTGGTGTGAACAGAATCCATCCAGCCTTAACGTGCCTTTGTCATACCACGCTAAAGACAAAAGGAGAAACAATAAGTTGTGATATGTTCAAGAGTGTTGCCAGAGGAATTATTTCCCTGCTCAGACATGACTCCCTGCTCTGTGCAGATACACGCTTTTGTTTGCCCATCACTGGCATAAGCCTAAATCAGCCACTGACTGACACAGCCCAAGTACAACTGAATGACTGCAACATAGACAAGAGAAACCAACATTCGCACAAAATTCATTTTATGCCCAACAGCCACAGAGAAGGAAAGTAGCCCAAGCCGCGCCAGTGCCAGGATTCCTGGTTCAGCTGTGCCATTGGGTGGCACGTGAGTGCCAACTCTCAGTAATGGCTGTGACATTACCATAGAACCATAGAATGGTTTGGGTTGGAATGGGCCTTAAATATCATCTAGTCCAACTCCCCTGCCATGGGCAGGGACATCTTCAACCAGATCAGGTTGCTCAAAGCCCGGTCCAACCTGCCCTTGAACACTTCCAGGGATGGGGCATCCACAGCTTCTCTGGGCAGCCTGTTCCAGAACACCACCACCTCCACAGTGAAGGATTTCTTCCTTATATCTAACCTAAATCTCCTCTCTTTCAGTTTGAAGCCATTACACCATGTCCTGTTACTACATGCCCCTGTGAAAAGTCCCTCTCCAGGTTTCTTGTACCTTTTAGGTACTGAAAGGCCACAATAAGGTCTCCCCAGAGCCTTCTCCAGGCTGAGCAACCCCAATTCTCTCAGCCTGTCCCCATGGGAGAGGTGTTCCAGCCCTCGCGTCAGTCAAATCAGATTCCGCTTTTGGAAACAGCAAGAGGAGAACCAATCCTTAGCTATCAACAGGAGAAGGGATATGAGATTGTGAATGCATCTACTAATCTGCCTTGGATGGGGGAAAAGAAAATTATTCGGTGTGTCTTAATTGATCTGGGATGAGGAAAAACTCCTCGTTCAGCAGGCAAAGCTCCACTGAGATTAAGAAATTGCTGGAGATGTACAAATTCTGATGAGAACCCCTGTTAATCGGCAGCACTGATTTTGCTGTGCCTTCCTCTTTCGCTTTCTTCATCTTTGCCCTGCATTAAAGCCTATCAAGCCTGCAAACAAGACAACACTTTTTTATTAGGCTTCTCAACATGCTCTCTGTGGCATCAAAGCCATCTTGCAGCTAAGCAGTGTGGAGATGGACAGAAGATTAGAGCCTTCTGCTGCTTTCATGTCACTGGCTTCTTCAAGGTCTGTGCAGATGTACCTCCCAGGTAAGGAGGCCCTGAATCATACATTTCCAACCCGAAAAAGCCTGCTGCTATCTTGTATGGCAGCCCAGCAGAATGGAGAGCGAGAGGGCAACCACAGCTGGCTGCTGAGCAGCTTCCCTTTGAATCCCTGCTCGGCACCAGGAAGGCAGATGTCTTCCCAGTCTGAAAGAGCACAAGTGGAAAACAGTGAACACAAACACATCTGTGGTGGTGTCACACATCGGAAGATGTTAGAGGTGTAAGATGACAATATTGCTCAGCCTTCTTCCCACCTAAGAGTGATGGAGCTATGTCCTCCAGGCATCAGTAGAGAGAGAGGGGAAGAAAAACTGCCATGCAGCCTGTGGCATAGCTCAGTTGTATGTAACCGTATATAACTGTAGTGCATTTACCTGCCTTACCGCCAAGCTAGAGCCTCCCTGAGCAAATGGGGAAGCTGATGGATAGACACAGGTATGTCAAAATACTGGTGTTGCAAGGGAGCAGTGAGACAGACCTGGGACATGTGGGAGGACAGGAGGGGTTGAGGAGTAACCAGTCATACATTCCTGTTGCATTTGCCTGAGCCTCCTTGTGTTTGAATGAGCGTACAACACCAGACAACAGCCAAACTCTACCAAGGTACCACTCGTCCTGAAGGGCTCCTGTTCATACCTCTTCTGGAAAGGAGAGCACGTAAGCAATCACACTTCCTTTGTGCAGACCAGGTATTTTCCTTAACAGAAAACAGCTCCATTTTTCTATCCTCTCCTCCACTCAGGCAGCCCGCTGCAAAAAGCCTCCTCCTTTCCCCTATTTGCTTAAGTGATGATGCAGCCATCCTAATTATCAAGGGAATCCACTGCTCCCCCCTTCCAGCACCTCCCCCCTAGCTGCTGCTCTTTCCCTGCTATGGGTTTTGCTGGCAGATGGGACCGGAGCCTCCTCAGCCCACCGGCTCTTGCTTGAAGAAGCAGAATGTGACAGCCCTGCAGGCAAAAGCGGCTGAACCATGGCAGCGTGACTAATCTGGCGGTCGGTAGCATCCCAAAGGTTGTGCTCACACAGCCAGCTTTGCTGGGGGAAAAAACGGGTGCTGGGTATGGGCCGGGGAGATTGCATTACTGCCCTCACATGGATCAAGTATGGGAACTGCCTCTTAAGTCCTTCCTTTTTTCCTGCATCTAAGGTTCAGGGGATGTTGGCTCTGAAACATCCAGTTGGGGGGTAACCAGACAGCGAGGATATTAGCAAGCTCATACATATGGAAGGCTGACCTTACCAGCTCCACTCAGGGTTCGCTCTGCAAATCAGATATGATTTGCAATCAGCCACGGCCATGCTTTTCTCCATTTCACCCTCAAGTCCTGTCCTTATAGCACTGCTTACGTATGTTTTTGCCCATGGTTTTTTTCAGTTTATCTGTCCTACTTCTATCCCGATAACCCATTAAGCTCAGCAAGTTACCAGTTACCTGGCAGAAAAGGCATTGTGGGTATCTCTTGCTCTGCCTGTGTTACGATCAGGTCTTTCATGCAGAGGAAGATGTATTTCATAGTGTTATTTGTTTGCATGTAACAACATCACTAGCAAAGTCCAGACAACAACAACTGCAACCACAGCAAGGCCAGTTTAGTATGGTCCAGTCTGTACATAGCTTGTTTTTTTATGTACACAGCATCAGATGGTCTACCCATGCAATCATCTTTTTCTGTATGCCTGGAAATGCTCCAAAGAGCTGATGAACCAATTGAGATTATAGACAAGAGTGAGTTTAGTTATAGTCCCTGGGGGAAAATGAGGCCTGTGTGGAAGGAAGTAGGACAAGGGAGATGAAAATAGTCTATCAGGAAAGCAAGCCAAAAACCTGCCAGAATACCAAGCAAAAATGCAAGACAGCCTTCTCCCTTACTCCAACCCCATGGGCTCCAGCATCCCACAAGCCATCAGCTGAGCTGTCAGTACAGTCAGCAATTCTAGGACACCCATTTCGAGACCCAGAGCTGCAAAGCACAACAGCCAAATTTGAGGGTGTGGAACAGAACGAGAGGGGACAGCAACTGTGCCCATTTCAGATGGTGACCAAGCACCTCCTCCTCTGTCCTGGCCAAGACTCTTTCCCACATCGGACTCCTGGTTCTGCTCTGAAACGCCACCAGCAGAGGATGGCAACCACCCCCTCTCACAGCAGCCTTCTGCCTATGGACTTTCCTGTGCATAGATCCAGGGCTGAACTGGACATAATTAACATTTTAAGGCTGCAGAGAGCTCATACCTCATTCATATTTAGAGACCCAGCTCCTGGATCTGCACTCAGAGATCACCCTTTGTTCCACCTTCTTGCTAGATCTGTTTTGTCATTTTCTACTTGCTCGCTTCCTTCTCCCAGCCAGTATCTCAGTTGGATCTGACATGCTCCATCTGCAAATATCCCAATCCAGCCTCTCTAGAGTGGACACATAAACATTCACAGCTCCGGGCAAGGAAGAGGTAAAATCCCTCCTGCAGATGGATTCCACAAGAGTCTTTCACCAGGCCCTTGTGCCACAAACACTAGCCAGATGGCCTCACTGCACGATGTCCCACCACATTTTGTAAGTAGCAAAGGTGCCAATTATCAATTCCTTCCCTGCTTTGAAACCCTCACTCTCCCCACAACACACACTCTCAGTTGTCCTGCTTTCCACATTCTAGGTTAGCAATCGGAATCTGCAACCTCTGAGCTTGCCTGCAAACTGATGAGCTGCTAAAAATACAGCCCCTGCAGGCACCCATTCAACTTCTATTTCTGTATTTTTTATTATTTATTTTTTTACTTTTACTTTTTTTTAAAACCAATTTGCGATGAACAAAGCACTACAACAAAGGGAAGGAGAAAATGCAATGATTATGAAGATGGATTGCTGCCATTTACTTTGTTCATTTTAATTATACAAAGTCATCACTTAGCAGAGAGCCTCAGGATAGGAAAAGAGCACAAAGAAGTTACCATATCCCACCTCTTTACTTCACCATGCTCCATTTTAAAGCTTCCTCTGACATCCTAGGCAGCAATACCTGAAACAGCACTTCCACACTCTTAAATCCTTACACGTTTTATAGGTTACTCACCTGCTGTGTCTTTAGCCTGGAGAGTCCCAAGGGTTCTACTCCTTGTAAAATCCTAGTGTGTCAGCAGGAACAAGCAGGTTCTTCGTTCCCAAACCTACACCACCATCACTGCTCATCCCCCTGAAAAACAGATGAACAGCTTGTTTATGAACTGACCAATCCTCTCCTGACACCTAAATTGGCTCCAGCTGGGAACTGACGTTGGAAGCAACTTAGAAGCATCAGGGCAATTAAGTTCAAGGTAGAAAAGTGTAAGCAGGTGTGTGGGTAAGACCAGGAATGTCCCCCTTTCATCTTTGCTATTAATTCACTCTGCCACCTGGGTTAAATCATATTAGTCTGCCAACAGGGATTCAGTAAAGGGAATAATCAGTTAATTCCCCATTCTTTAGGTCTTTCTTGCTTGTCTGAACCACTCAGGCTTAGCTCAGAGGATCAAGAGAGCTCCTTGTGCCCCATCAGAGCACTTGAGCAGACAGCAATCGCTTTTGGTGGGATCATTTCTGATGCCAGCATTCCCAAATCCATGAGATCTCTTTCATTCTCATGTGGTTGCAGCCAACTGTCTGGTTTTGGGGGACTGAAGGGGATTCAGCCCTTTGTCCCTTTTAACCCTGCTGTTCCTCAGGAATGACCCCAGCTCCTCTATGCAAAACATCATCTTTCCTCAAATAAATTCTCTCACTTGTGGTTCCCACAGCTGTCCGAGATGTTTCTTGTGGGCCCAACCAGCTTCATCATCTTTGCCCAAGATTTCGGCTCCATCTTTCCCTTCCTGAAAGTTTGGACTTTCCTCAAAGGTCTGATTTGATTTAATCCTTGCAGTTCCCCTTAATTTTCATTCAGGGGGCATTTGTAAACACTTACTAGCTATTGCTGTGAGTTCACAGCTTTTTTATCGAGTGATTTTGGTTTCCACTCAGGGATTTCTCTGCCCATTTTCTGAGATTCGAGGCTCTGTGTTTAGATATTCTCTCCTCCCACACCAGTTGCCACCTTGTTCTTTGTTTGACATAGATTTTCTCCCTTGTAGTTTTATCTTCGGTAAGCTGTTGCCTTTCTTGTTTAACTAGAGGGTTTACAGGCATTATCCATGTGTCCTTCCCCTCTAAGGCCTGCGGGTTGCATTTCCATTTGCTCTGCTGCTCCTGGCATCAGTATCAGCTTTTTTATAGCCAAGATCAGGCCTTTACGTTGTTTTTTCACTTTTTTTTTTTCTAATATTTTATATATACTGTCCACATTTTTGGTAATTGGAAACATTGTCTAACCTTCAATATTCGTAGGCTTCAAGTTCTAATTCTAAGTTTGTTCCCACATCCCCTTATTATCCCATTTCTTCTTGTATTGTGGTCAACAGATAAGACTTAAACACACAACATGCTGCTACTGTTGTTGTGGTTGTTGCTATTTGCCTTCACATATTTACAGCATTTCTTCCAAGGTTTATGTCCATCCCCCCTCAATCTCACTTGGTAAAGATTTTGCATTGACCTTCATGATTAAAGTTGGGGTTTTTTAATCATTTCACTAATTTTTCCTACTTTTTCATGCACAGGTAGATTAGATTTGAACAAGAGTCAGAATTTCTATTTCTAGGAGAGCTCTTGCAATTTTGTTTCAAAGAAAATCTGATTCCTGAAGATATGCCAAATTTTTGAAACTTTTCACAATATGACTTCACTAGAGCAAGTTTCTAAACAGTCAAAGTGATTTGCTTGGAAAACATTGAAAGTAAATTGACCTTGGAGGTGGATTGAAGCATAAAAATTGTCACTATCATGAAAGTTTATCCACTCAGTCATTAAGAATAATACCAAGAGTGATAGAGCTCTAAAATTTAAAATGATGCTGTTAAGAATGACGTTGCAGAGAGGAGGTGAATGTGACAGGATCCAGCAAAATTATGCTGCAGAAAGATGTGCCAATCCCCTCCTCACACCCCTTTTCTCTACCTTGCTCCCCAACATCTTTACTCATTCCTTTATCTTCCCCCATGCATGACATGCGCCCTTGTGAAGGTCTAGCACAACCGCAGCACTGCTGACAGCCACACCAACTCCGCTGAGACATCCCATCTACATAGATGTCCCCACTTCTCATCCAGATGACTCCTATGAACCTCTCCTGATCCAAAGTGACCAGGTACAAGGGAGCAGTAGAAAGAGATTAACCCCTGTAAAAGGAGACAGAAACTTGTTTTTATCCATGGAGCAGGGCAGCCTGGTGAAAACAAGGTTGGCTCCCTTTGAAAGCCCAGAAGAGCGCCATGGTGTTCATTTGCAGTCTTGCAACATCACAGAATCACAGGCTGGTTGGGGTTGGAAGGGAGCTCTGGAGATCATCTAGGTTCACCTAGAGCAGATAATTACCTTTGTAATTACTTGCTGAAAATAATCTCCTTGGCTGACATAGATCAGATAAGATAGTGGGGACCTGTACTCTAAAAAAAAAAAAAAAAAAAAAAATCCTAAAACATAACAGTTGTAGAACTGGATGGCTATAATTCACATAGCAAATGTGGGAAAAGCTCTCTTTGTGGCAAGCAACCAAAATGGATTGAAAGGAGGTGCTAAGGATCATTCATTTTGATACTCTGTATGATGGACCACAGACAAGCGCATACATCCCAGCTTTCAGAAAACAAGCAACTGTGTATTCAATAAAAGCCCATGCTCATTTATGCCTCAGCATGCTCCTCTCTACTTACAAACCATTGGCTTAAGCATTTACAACAGGTTGTTGTCCTGGTGGTACTTCCAACTGACTGCCCAGCCAGCAGAAAGAACAAGTTATGGCTGTCAGGAGAGAAGGGCAGTGGCGGCCCAGTGATGGGAGGCTGAGCCCGCTTGGGCAGCCTGCTCTTAGCTCCTTGTGCCTCAGTTTCCCTACCTGCAATAAGGAGAATACCACTGATCTCCACCTAAAATGCTTTGAGAACACTGTCTCCCAGGACTGTCTCATGGCACTTTCTGAGGCTACGCACAATTTGGGATTTGGTCTCAGAGTCAGTGGCAGCATTTTGTGTTGTTTCTCATCACTCAGAGCTATTATTAACACCATTCTGGAGACACAAAGTGTATCTACATGCGCCTCTGGCAATTAGACTATGAATCCTACCAGCACTGATGCAGCTCTTGCAGAACATACTAGGAATAAAGGCAGTGCCCAAAAGTTTTTTGGTTCTCGGTGAGCACACCTGCGATCAGAATTAGAAAGAAGCACAGAAGGTGAGCAGGGAAAGGTGGGAGTGAGGAGCACAGCATGCAACGACTCGGCCTTTGTCCTTATGAGGCTGTAGCAGTCACTCGTGCCCGAATGTCTCCTCCCAGCAGCAGCCAGCCTGGCCTGTGGCACAGATGTGCTCGGCAGGGCCGGCAGCATTTTATTGCTGTGAGCATCCTGCTGTCACTGGCTGTACCTGCCCTGCTCACACCTAGAGCCGGCTCTGCTGGGAAATTAAATGGGAAAGGAGTCACATCCACTCCGTGACTCCCAAAGGCACGCGTGACTTTTAGCAATCCTGACAGGTTTAGCTTTGCTTCGCTGACCTCTCTAATTCAGGGGCAGATGGTTAAGCTTTGTGTATTGGAGCGGGGAGACTCAGAGCTGGCTCTGCACCTCTTTTTTGCAGTTCATTCCTCTTGCCTCTCCCTGACTTGGGGACCCCAGGTCTCAGACATGTCTGTTCTTAGATCTGTTGAACAAGAACCTGTGGGATCGGAGAGGGAGTGAGACAGTGGGACTGGGCTGCAGGGAGGGAACCAGCCTCACCGAAGGACCCCGCGCCCCTTGCTCACAGCTCCTGCATCCCTTTTCTTGCACCCTACCCCCATGCACTCTCTCCATGCAGGACCGAGCGTCGGAAGTGAGGAACAGGCCTTTAGGGAGAAATAATTTGGGAGGAAATTATAGAAAGTGACCATGGTGATCCCCCTTTTCCTGTGGCCACCCATCAGAGCCACACAGATCTCTTGTGGCATGGGCAGATGAGTGATGCTCTGTGCACGGCTGAATTCTCCCTGCTTCCCACCGCACATCACAGCTGCAGCGCCACACATACCGAATAGCCCGGATCTCGCAGGCCAGAATCCTTGAAAAGGAGGTTATGCGGAGGAAAATGACATCTCTAAGTGAAGAGCAGCACTTCATTGCTTTTCAACCCTTCTGCTGATGCCGGTTCACAGCCTGCAACGGACTCCAGAATACACCTAAAAATAAAACAACACCTGGGCCCTCTGCTGCTGGAGAGAACAGCCACAGTTTGCAATCAGCAGCATTTGTGAAAACGCTCTGAGCACAAAGGAGCAGGCAGAGGGTCAGCCCGAGGTCCTCTGGTTCTGATGCTGATTGCAAACATGGGCGATATCTCCTACGGAGCACGTTTCCCTGCTGCTCTAGTCGGCACATTGTCATTCCGGTGCAGATCTTTGCTTCGATCGTAACCACACACAAACGCAGAAGAGGAAAGTAATGTTAATGCACTGAGCCCACCGGCACGGAAAACATGCCAGGGAAAATGAGGTATTTTCTTAATGGGCAGGGCATTTTTGGTGTTTTCTGGATGTGGCTCCTGTGACAGTAATATGAACAGCAAAACAACGTCAGGCTCTGCACCGATATGCAGGATGGGATACAGCTCTGATCCCCAGGGAGAAGGGGATGACTGGTACATGTGCTAATATTTGACTGATTCCTTGGACAAGTGACTCCCAAACTTGGGGTCATGATGCTCATGGTTGCTACAAGGCTGCACGACAGCAGGATTTTGTGTTGTCATGCTCATTTGGCACATCATGACTCGGAGGCAGGAAGCAGGCTGAAAACCACTCTTTTAGCAAAAATATCATCATTAGCGAGGGCTTAGTGTTTGTAGGGATGAGTGACAGAGACAGGAAGATCAGGAAGATTTCTTTATACCAAACAACCCCTCAATTGCAGCACAGGTGAGCGTAATATTCTCAAAACAAAGAAAACAGGCAGACAGGCAACAAATTCTATTCAGCAACCACAAGTTGGCCCAGTTGGGTCACCAGATGCAAGACCTGTGTCACGGCTGCATAACCTGACTGATCTAGCTGAAGTCAACAGGAATTTTTTTCCCCCTCCGGTCAAGCTCTGTGTATGTCGAAGCACAACAAACAGTGCCCATGAAATTTATACTGGGGAAATAAATCTCTTGGAACCCAAGATTCAACCAAGCAATGATATACTAGGTTGATCAGCTACCTAGAAACTGCTAGACAGAGAGCCTGCTTGAGGCTGTATTTTCACAAGCAAGTGTGAAATCTGATTTCTGAGACCTCTGAGATTGTTTGCAAAAATGTCCACGTGAAAGAGAATAAAATATTGTGCCTGAAAAGATCACAGGATAATGGCAAGAAGAGAAGCAAAAAGGTTGTCTGATCTGCTACTGCAATTCTGATAAAAAATTCAGTACTGGGTGATCCAGAAGAAGGTTTAACATACCTGCTCATCAGCTCAGATCTAACACATTTAATTGTGTATTTCTTCCCATGGGAGGTCATTTTTGCCTAACCCTGTCTGATAATTAGATTATGTTGTAGAGATTTAGTCATTATAAATTTCAACCTGTACCATGTTTTGTCTGGACATAGCTCTCAATGAGGTTGCAAACTCTTTGATTCCTCCTAAATTATTCATTTCAGTAATATGCCGTGACAACAAATTCCACTTCATTACATATATGGAAGGTTTTCCCGTGCTGCCTGTGCTATCTACGTTTGGTCACCCTCATTTCTTTCTGCCATGTGACAGACTGCCAGGTCTTTGGGGCTGGATTTCTCAAGAGGAGAATATTTTTATGGGTTAAGATGACCACGTTCTTCATAGTACCATTCATCATTATGGCCTTCTGTTTGCGGAGCAAACATCCCAGGGAGGAGACTGCAGGGAGCTTATTCTCTGTGCATCCTGGGTAGTAAATGTCTTGTTCCTCTTAGCTGGGAAATGGGTGAAAAAAAGCAGCAGAGAAGCTCAAATACAAGGTAGAATATGATGGCACTATGGAAGCCAGAGTGAAAGGATGGATCTCACCTGCTCAGGTACAGTGTGAAACCTGTCAGCCACATAGTGGTTTACAAGGCAGTGTTTAACTTAATTTCAGCTAATATGCAGCAATGTTTCTAATAACAAGCTGTAACAGGAGCATGGGAATAGATAGGAAAACAGATAGGAGGGAGAAAGAGGAGGAGGATGGGGGAAGGAAGCATGAAAAGAAGCAGTCTAAGTCAATGGTGAACCTCCCTCCCTTGCACTCCCAAAGCAACCTGCACACCCACGGAAACACAGAAGCACATCCCACCCCTGTCTGCTTGCTGGCAGGTAATTCCAGACCACGATGATCCTGGAAAGATGGAGCAGCAGATGGTGCAGCCCTGCAGCTCTAGGCAGGAGCGACTCTCTGCCACAACACATGGAAAAGCTTGGGGAGCTCTAGAAAATGCATGAAGGGAATAGCATGATGACCACCAGCAGCTGCTTCCAAGAAGAGCTGCTCCTTCAGACATGCTCCAGCTGGTTCCCTCTCCCGCATACCCCCAACCTGACGCCCTTCCAGGAGCATCGCACCCACACAGTAGCTTTCACATTCGCCTCTGTCTCTCTCCAGCCCATGGTTCAGGCTCAAACGCTTCATCTGTGCTCTGGCTTTCCCTCCACCTCCTCTGGCAAGTGCCCCTGGAGCTCAGCCAGGTCACACCATCCTCTTTGCTTCCCAGAGACCTCTCCCAGCTCCAGCGCTGCAGATCCGACTGACATCCCCCCTGCCTCTGGACTTCCCAAGTCAAGCCAGGCTCTGCTCCCTGACTTGTCCCTATCAAATCCCCACTCCGCAGCAGACAGTGGCTGCCATCACCATTAGCTACCTCCCTGCTACACACTCTCCCCTCTCCTCTTCATTTCCTCCTCCCCTTGGGATATTGATGCTGGCTGAAGTTTCCCATTAAACCAGCCACTCTTGTAGAAAGGGGAGCTGACATGATTAATGCCATTCGGTGGGGAAGGCAGTGAGTGCAGCCAGAGAACGAGGAGACAGGCACATTCCCATCAGCCCGTCATTAGTCCTCACCCCAAAGAGGCAGCAGGCACAGCATGGACACGATTTTCCCAGCTCTGCAATGTCCTGGACACAAACTTTTTAGGTCCAAGAAGGAAGAAAAGCGACCTCCTGATTCTTTTTTAACTTAATCTGTACCCAAACTGTACTGTCTTGGCCACAGGTACAAAAGAAAAAGTGACTGTCCTAAACCTGTCCTGGTGGCAGCGTGGAATTCAAGCTTCAGGTTGGTCTCAGGGGATGTCAGATCTGTTTCCCATCTTTTGAATTTTTAGCAGCTATATGCTTTTTATCTCTCTCCCCCTGTTTCTCTTTGCCATTTCCAGCAGATCCCCTTTGAGTATCTCTATTGACAAGCCCATTCCCTGCGGTTTTCTTCATTAACCCAGAAAACCCCAAGATGGGGGAATTCCTTCTCCTGACATTGCACCACCAGCACCTGGGAGGCTCAGGAGAAAACGGGATGGATGGCAGAAGCTTCCCTTTTACTCAATGGAGAGGAGAAAAGGATCTCTCCACATGATCATTAAAAGCAGGAATTTGGCTTATGTGAGCCGGAGGAGTCTGTTTCCCTTCACGGTCTAGCAGAGGAGGCCATGGAGATTAACTTCTGGCCACTGCAAACCTCTCTCACCACCATCACAATGCGATTAGGATCCTACATCTTCATATAATAGTTTGCTCTAATCATCCTCACTATTTAAATAAGAAAATCAATGAATAAGTATACTAAAAAAGGGAAGTCTCCTAGTTTTTAAACTGAACTAGTTGCCTTCAGCTTCCAGCTATTGATTCTGTCTTTTCCATATTGAAGAGTCTTTGAGTATCTAGTACCTCCTCCTTCCCCAATTGGTGGTTTTATAATACTTTACAAATTATTCATGAAAAATACTGGAAAAGAGCAGTTCTGGTACTGATCTCTGCAAATCCTTAGAAATATTATTGTAGGGGTTTTTTAGCTTGTTTGTTTCCTCTTCCAGGTTAGGCAATACCTTTAAGACCAGCAGTTATTCAATATCATATGCATAAGTGCTCTTAATCAGCACCACGAAGTGCCAGGGGACTGGGAATTATTTAAACAAAAGTCAATCCATTATGTTCATCCACACCTCTACAAAATAAAACTGCAGTCTCAAAGAATAACATGAATTCAGTTTGAAAAGATCCTTTTCTACAAAATCATGTTGACAAACCTCCATTTTCTTTCTACCTTTTGATTCTTTGATGATTGGCTTCAGATTATGTGGTCCCATGATTTTGCCTAAGACCGTGCTACCTATTACATAGCAACAACCTTCTAGGCGTTTTTAAAAATAATATTATTATATAATACTCACACAATTACTTACCGTGGTGTGTGGTTTATTAGCAACTAAAGTCAGCAGACCAAAAGGAAGTTCAGCTAATTCTTCAAAGCGTCTTTCCATTTCCCATCTTGGATTTTCATATGTAATTCTTATGTATGGATATAGATTTCCCATTGCTCTCTTCCTTTGTGACAGTTCAAGGCTTGGATTCCAGCCAAAGTTGTCTTTCTTATTTCATATGAAATTGTGGTGGTTTGGGTTTTGGCTATCTAATATACTCCTCTTACAGAAGCCCCAATTATGCAATCAGCATCTTCTCTGTCTGCAGTTTCTCTTCTAATCAATTTTGCTTGTAATTTTTCTCAACTTTTGAAAATTAATGCTTTTGAGACAGCAAATGTACTTATTACTAGTTATGATCCTCTGTTTGCCCATATTGAATCTTTCTCAGTTATCCAAACATCTGGTAAGTAAAGAATGGAGAAAATTGTCCAGAAAGTTCTTACAACACGTTAACCAAAAAGAAAAAAGAAGGGGAAAGAGGGAGAGGTAAAGAAGCAATTCATTAGTCAAGGGCTTTTGGAATTAGAATGAATTTAAGGTAATAATTTCATGCCTTCAGAAAAAAGCAAGAAAAGACTGATACCAAAGTGGCATAGCTCACTTCCACAACAAGTATCATGACTCCTTCACTCAACTCACACTAGTGCTTTGGCTTCAATATTGTGTGTGAGTTTTGGGTGCCACCTTACAAAAACTGTAGTCATAGAACCATCCAGGTCAAAAGGGACCTTAGAATCTCATGGAATCCATCCTCCTGCTCAGAGCAAAGGGAATATTGAATTCAGACCAGGCTGTTGAATTCAGACTTGCTGTTTTGCCCAGTTGGGTCTGGTAAACATCCAAGAACAGAGATTACTGGATGGGTGGAGGAGAGTTTAATGGTAGTGCCGGAGCCTAGAAGTCAGCTCAGGCTGGATGGAGTGGGTTGGTTACCTTGCAGAGCAGAAGGCAGAGGGGACATGTCACTGCCTTGGGAATGACATGTCAAGTAGGTCCTGCCTTGGGGCACACACACAGACCAGACAACCTCTCAAGGTCCCCGCAAATCCCTTTTCCTATGACTCAATGAACACTGCTTAACACAGCTTCCAGTCTAGGGAGTAATTTATCTTTATTCCCCGTAATAGTTCCTTCTGCAGAAGAGTTACAAGAAGTGTCACACATGACAGAAGCTGTTGGAAAATTGCATTCTTAAAAGTTATTCTAACATTTTTTTATAGAGGTTTCAGGAGATAAGCTTCACAGAGGAAGACCTCTTGTGCCTGTCTCCCTATATATTAACACAGCTTAGACTGCACGCGAACAGCACTTACAGAGAAACCCTTTCTGCTCTCCTGACCATAGCTGAGCTTTGCTGAAGATCACTCCCATGCTTCATCTGGGCTCAGTTACTCTCTGAAGCAGCAGTGATATTCCTCCAACAAAATGTATATGTTAATTTTGCTCCCTTAGTTAAAAGCTAGTCTGTTCTGGCTCCCTTTGTAGGCAACGGTGAAAAACATTGACTTGCCACTGCCTATGCACAGTTCCAGGGGAGACTAATTGTTTTAATTAGACTTTTTTATTACTATCTGAAGTTAAGGCAGCTTGGATGTTTCTCCCTTGAAGAAGCCTTGTTTCTGTGCTATCAACTACACCGAAACCTGTATCTTTTCAGTTCCAACTCCCTTACTTCTCCCTACAGCTTTTTCTCTACATTATGTGATTAGGCCACTGGATTTCAGGTGTGAGAGTTACAAAAATTCTCTTTTCTCATAGAACTTTCACTTCTTGTTTCTTAGCCAGCATGGAGATCTAGATAATTGATGACATTATTTTTGATAGTTACTCCAGGCTGAAACATTTGCACTGTGCAATCCATGTGAGTCTTTCCCAACTAATTTGAGCTGGAGCATCAGCCCTGGTCTCTCCTCCCTTTCAGCTTCTCCACTTTCTTCTTCCTTTAAGCACACTCTGAGTTGACATTCAGTCTACTTTGGAAAGAAGCTGAAGATCTCTCTGCTGTGAAGAATGAAACTCGGTGACCATTCAGTGTGTTCCTCCTTTCTTATGCAAATTACCTTTGTATGGATCAGGAAGAGGCCTGACAGATAGACGAATCAGACACATAGATGAAAAGAGATCGTTATCAGATCTATGCTCCTGACTTAGATAAATAAGCATTGGACATGATTCTCCACTCATTAAAGTGTCTTCCTCAGGAGATGGCTGACAGTTCATTAAATAAGATGAAATGTTATTATTTAAACTCAAGACTGATCAGACCGGGTGGAAACTTAGTCTACTGTATTCATAATTTCCTGCATTGACAAGCAAGTTCTTGAAAATATTCCTCAAGTGGCTGACCCACATAGAAATTAAGATCCTGCTGTAACTGCTAACTAACAGGGTAGGTCCTGTCATTTTAGCGGTAGAGCTCTGTGCTTGGGCATTGGATTGCAAATATTTATCCCCCACTACCAAGGATGATTGGTACTGCAGCTCCCAGCACAACTTTTCCATTTTCTCCACCCAAATAATTGTGCTTTCCAGGCACTTTGCCCCTTGCTCCCATACCCATTATCTCTTCTCGTTTGTAGACGGTGTGAACTGCCCCACAGTCCGTTCGCAAAGCGGGACTCAGCAGTACTTGCAACACCATAAACTGCCAACCCAAAACGGCCATCCTTATTTATGTTACTTCATTTCATGCCCCAAATTCAGCTCTTTAACTTCCTCTCTAAAGAGGCCCCGTATCTGATACAGGGTCATTCATCTTCAGGACAAGTGTCTATTGATCAGCTGTTACCCAATTTACAACGGCTGTGTAATACAACATGAACTCGGTGGGGCCAAGAGGGAATTCAGTGTTAGACCAAGGAAAGCGCCTTCTATAAACTCTTCAGTCCAAGAAGAAAGTGCATTAGTAGATGCTGGAGCTTTACAGCAAAAACTCCAGCCTCAAGCATGGGGACGATGTAAGAAAAACAGGACCATTGCCAGAAAATAACCTCTCTGTACCATCCCCACCTGCAGGGAGGAGTGAACATTTCTGACCATGTTTTGCCAGTAAAAAAGAAGGAATTCATGCCCGAGAAACTTTACAGAGAGAGTCCACTAATGCCTCCTAAAGCCTCTGTAATATGCAAGGGTTATACTTTCCCCCCCCCCCGAACACAAAGAGCAAACACCTACTTTCATGAAGAGTGACCTTTACATTGCACGTGGAGAATGAAAGAACGAGGCAAGAACAGAGGCCGGTGTCTGTGAAAGGGGATCCGCACAATGCGGGCATTGACTCTCAAGGTTGGTGTTGGACGGAGCCCAGAGAGGGTCCTTGTCTCCGCAGACAGCAGAGCTCCTCAGAAAAGGTGTTTTCCCTTGAAAACAGAGGGACACTGACAACACGGCTCGCTGACAGCAGAAGAGCTGCCTGGGTACTTTTCAATAAGCCTATTATTCTCTGGAAAAGTCCATTTCTTTGAAATCAGAACTGTTTGCAGGAAAGGGTCAGTTTTAATAAATCCTCTTTTTTTTCCTGTTTTCTTTTTTAAAGAGAAGTTGCAGTCAATTTCTAAATTTTCTTTTAGTTCTTTTTTTTTTCTGTTTCCCCCAGATTGAAATGCATTTTCTTACATCATTTCCACTAATTAAAACTAAGCTAAAATACCCACATGATCAGAAAGAGCAGGACACAAGATAACTACACAGAAATGTTTCTACTGCCTTAATCAGAATATAGCTGAAAAACTTAAGGCTTTCAAGTTTTCATCTAGATATTTTCCCTGGGACAAGAAGACCTGTTTCGTGCAGCTTGGTATCATGCTGTTTCTTGTAGTAATTTTGCAGGACATGAACACTGATGTTACAGGTAAAGTAACTCTATTTTGCACCTTCCTCTGATTTCCTTTTTCCTCTTTGATGTTCACCTCCTACTAGAACATGTTCACTGATATCATTCTCAGGCTGAATGCGACCTGATTCACATCTCATGCCAATTACTCTGACATTGTCAGAACTAAGCTAGTTTACACCAGCTGAGGAATATATTATTATTTAGCAGTAGTATCAGTCCTCTGCTGCCTCCTTCAAGATTTCTAGCACAGGTAAAGGCTTTGAACAAAAGCTAATTCCTTTCCCCCTCTCAGAAACAAAAAAGGATTAGCAACTGCATTAACTCCTGTATTGGTTAAAATGAAAAAAGGGGAAAAAATGGGGAGAATAAAAGATTAATCATAGCTGAAAAAAAGTGAATTTCCTTCATGTTATTCATGATGCCGAAGAAGTGAACCTGCATCCCTTCTTGATCCCATTCTCCTTTATATTAGAAGTGCAGAACAAAGAGGATGCTGCACAAGCTGGCAAACCCCATTCCTTGTCGGTCAGGTCCTCAAAGCCACAGTGGCAAACAGAATTAATTGACTGCATTGGTGTCAACCTCTCTCAAACCTGCTTATGACCAGCAATAATCAGAGCTGAGCAAGATAGAAAAAAAACCCCACAAACCAAAGGTGGGGAGGCTCAGAGTGCCGCTGTCTGGATGTCTCGTGGATGTGGGTTATATATGGTCATTTTGCAATTAGTAAATAACTATAGACAACTTTTGCTGGAGAACACAAAGGAGAATAGTGGCTCTTGAGTAATGCTATGTGGAGGAAAGCAGCATCCTCACCAGGTGAGAGGAGGAGGGAGAGGAGCCGGTTTCTTGCAGAGGAACGGCAGATATTAATAGCAAGAGCCCATCTCCAGCCAAGCTGTGTCTGTGCTGGCAGCAATAAGCCAAGAGAATTGCCTGCACTTCACAGAGCAGGAGGAAATAGCAACACGAGCCCTGCAACATGAAGGCAAGAAAGGACTTACTTCTTTCACACGTGGCAGGAGATGGTGGCAGCCATTTCACTTGCTTGCGATGGATCTTCTTCTCTCCCACAGATTCCCTCCAGTTCTCCGCTCACAAGGATAAAAGAAACCTGCCCCCAAGTGACTTCTCCAAGCATGGCCTGCAAAACAGCATAGGAATGACAGGGGCAGAGAGAGGTCACTCCTGGGACATCATCAGCACAGTTGCTCCCATCACCTTCCTCCTCCTTTTGGCACTTCCAAGCAGCACCAAGAACTCATTCCTCCTTCCAGCCTGCAAAGAGAAGCCGTTCCTCCTCCACCATCGCTTGCCTTCTGCCACACAACCCACGGCTGCCCCCATGTGCTACAAGTCTGCTTTGGGGGATGTCCTCTCTCCTTTCACATCTCTGGCTCTTGATAGAGAAGATGCAAGCTAGCCCCAAGATCCAATAGCAGGTTGGTATAACAGACCACATCCAGAAAGGACCCGCACCCTAAACCAGATCCATGTTTACCTGTCTACACTGAGCATCCCTGTGGTTACTCCTAAAGCCACCTCTTTCCTTCACCATCTCAATATTCCCCTCCCATCTCCCACCCTTCCACTAATGTTTTTATTCTTTCTCCCCCACAACTATTATCCCACCCATCTCTTCACCAGCTGAAAACCCTCATCTCTCACAGAACCTCCCTGATATGCCAGGCCTGGGTAAGCGCAGACTAACACAGCAGACACCACCACATCATCATTTCTCAGGGGCAAAACCAATTTCGCAGAGTTTCCCACTTTGCAACTCAATTTACTACTCCAGATATACAGACGCAACTGCTTGAGGGCTGCACTGACACCCGACCACATTTAAGGATAAACCTTTTAAAACCGATCAGCTCCAGGCCCTGCACAGAGTTGCACCGAGGTATCTGCCGGCAGAGCGGGGTGCAGCGTGGAAAAAAGGGACAATGGCTGGAGAAGGGCAGGATCCTCTCGAGCTGCCTTTGCTGCCAGAGAAATTGTAATTCAGAGCCACCCTTTGCCTTGTGTTTCGTCTGTCTTGTTTACCTTTGGGCAAGGACTGTGTTTGTAAAAAAGCAGATAATTGGCATATGTTAGATACACGTCCAACAAAAACAACCATTAGGGGGAATGAGAAAGTGGATTAGAAGTTTGTACCTAGATCTGCACTCATTCCAGATGCAGCAGTGGACTCGGGGATCTGGCGTCAGTTTAGTTCATGTGTTTGTTTGTTCACCTTTTTATGTGTTTTGTTTTCGTTTGAGCTAGTAAATACAGAGAGATATGAATGATATGAATCTTCCCAAATTTCAGGATATAACTTCAGCTTTTTGATCCAGGACCCATCTGAACTCAAACCCAAATAAATGGAATTTTTTTTCATTCTAATAACTACATTAAAAAAAACCACGCAAAACCCCCAAACTAATAGTGCTGTCCTCCTGCCTTTTTAAAGCACAGGGCTGTAAATGCATCAAATTCAAGGCCTAACGTGTGACAAGATTCACAAACAGTGATAATATCTTCTATTAAAGCAACGGATATTGTTAGAAAGAACTTTAGCACACCTCATTTTCTTTGAGACTCGCACCATTATAATGGCAGCATGTTTGGCATATACACAAACTCAGGGGCTCTCAACCCCCAGCGGGTCCTACAGGCACAAAACCATTATCACAATACCCCAAACACAGGAAAAAATTGTTGTGGATAGCAGGGAGGGAGATTTTTATTTGTTTTTCTGTTACAGCCTTCAAATTGAATCTGATACACAACATCCAGTTTATCTGCTCAGCGTGAGAACAAAGGAAGTTTTTTTCTTTTTCTTTTTTTTTTTATGAAAGCGGAGGTGTTTACTAATGTCTTGAGGGCTGAGAGTGTTTCAAACACCTATTACCATAAATTAGCCCTCAAATACTGGAAGCTGGCGGCCACTCAATTATCTGATCTCTCTTCCCCAGCTTACAAACCAAGGCGGCACTTGGGGGGGACACTTGGTGCTCCCCACCGGACTGTGTCATTTTGTGCCACGAGAAGCCTTAGTGCGGCATCTCGAGAGGAGACTTTGTTTGTTTGCACATTGATCTGTACCCGAGCGAGAGAGAACTCAAGCATCACCTTCTCATCAAGTGAGAGAACTGAAGTCTGACATTTGGATCCAAATATTTGAAGTGCGAGCCTCGAGACCAGGGGGAGCGGGGGGTGGAGGGGGGATATATCCAAACCTGAAGCTTCAACCCTTTCATTAGCAGTCAGCCGCTTTTCCTTGGGGACTTCAGCCACATGCTCTTTCGTTAGTCAACTGAGAAATTTCAGACAAATCTTTTTGCCCAGACACCTTTCAGAAGCCTGCAAGGCTTTATGGCGATCAGTGACACTTGTACAAGTCCGATTTCTCCAGCAGGGGACAGTGACAGGCGCTCACAGCCACGTTCTGCACGCAGCTGCAAAACCGGTTCTTGCTGAGGAATGCAGACTCGCTCCCCCAGTAACTCCAGTAAGGGGGTCACCGAAAGGGCTGCTGCTTGAGGACCTGATATGTCTCCTTGAATCCTTCATCCCAAAGATGTTTTGCTTTTATTTAAGAAGTGGCTTGGTAGCAAGTCAGCTTCATCCTCTGCGTGCAGGTGCCCTGTTGTGCATTTACCCTGCATAATTAAAAATAAAAGGCATACACACACAGAGGCATATGCACCAGTCAAATTTGTGATGCTTCTCCATTCACAACACTGAAGGCTGGATATAGATTGGGTTATGTGGCAGCACTTTACATCCACATTATACTCATTTTTTTTACTGGTGTAAATGCCTTTCTGAGGACAGGGCAAGCTCCAGCCCGTTGTCTCTAATGGTCCTGAGCAAAGCCTGTAAATGTGTGTGTGTGTATGCACAGAGCCAGAGAGGATAATCCTCCACACCATTAGGAACCGTGCACTAAAGATATGCAGCATCTTCTCCTCTACCTGGGTACTCTCAGCTCTCTAATCCCTGTCACCCACCAGGATGTATTATATCCGTACTAACCAATTTCACAGCCCGTAAATTACAGGCATACCCTGCGTATCTTCATCTCATTAGAGAAGGTTAATTTAGGCAGACAAACAACAAAAATACAGAAAACTAGTTTGGAAAGAGGATTTTGCTGTGTCTCTGGCAGACAATGAATTCACAACCCCAACATCTGCCACCACTAGAGAGAAAATGCTGGAGGAAAATGAAAGGGGAAAAAAAAAAAAGACAGAAAGAAACTCATTGCTATTTCCTCTGATGAATGGTGAATTTCCAATTAGCATTTTAATTACTCAAGCCAGACTTTCAGCTGGTTTGATGATCACAAGAAACTCCATAAGCAACAAGTCATCTTGGTTTGACAACATGTGCTGGAATAATGTGTAACACACTTTACTGGGGTTGGTCTGCGAGACTATGTTTCTCTCCTGGAAAAAAATCATATAGCATTAATTACCCTTAAGTTTTTACTTATAGTTTTACATGCACCCTTGTCCCACCCAAGAAAATCCTGCAGCAAGATCGTTGTACTTGAGACCGTGAGTACAAAGAGTGTAGCTTGTTGTAAGGAATATTCTGACAGGCTCCACTAAAAAAAAAGTGGACACTGCTCAGTCACCTGGAGAAGCTCTGCCCGTGCCAGCAGAGCTGTGCAAATCCCACGGGGAAGCACATGATGCTCGGTGAAATGAGAAACCAAATGGTAGAAATTTTCTCTGCCTCTCCCATCCCTTTTCTGCCCCAGCAGCTTTGCTTCCCCTACATCCCCTTCCCATTCCACCCCTTGCTCCATCCCTCTTTCCAATCCCTCCTTCTCATCACCAGTTGGGGAGGATTTCACCAAAGCAGGCGAGTGGAACACTTTGCTTTCAATCTCTGAAAGAGGCCAGGGCACAGAGGAGTTTATTATATCATAAATTAGAACATGAAAAGCTAATACATTTTATACATTTGTCAGAGGGAGAGAGAGAGAGGAGAAAAAATCTTTGCTGCCAGGTTCCTCATAGCAAATCTGTCATGTTGGAGAGAGGCTGCTGAAGTAGAAGTATTTACAGAGTGAGCCCTGGCACAGAATGGTAAAGCTGGACACTTCAGGGCTATATCAGGAGCCAAGATAGAGTTCTCAAGCCAAACCGCACACAGACCCACCGTAAACACCTCAGCAGTTCTTGCGTGGGGCTAAAATAACACAAAGCAGAGAGCTGTGGCAAAGCTGTGACCACCGCGGGCTTTTCTGCGTGTGTAAGGACCTGGGGGACTCTGCTGGTGTTTGCGTTGTAAATCTGAATTTACCTGGTGCTGCATGACAGAAGAAAAGGGAAAAAAGTCAGATCCCAGATAGGACAATATAGAGCAATTTTCTGCTAAATCTGTTCTACCTGCAAGGTCCCCAGCCTCTTCGCTTTCTTGCTCTGTGCTCATTCCAGGCGGATGGTCCCATTTTAACTGAGCCTTTCCCCATTCCTGCTGCACATCCAGACCCCACTGCGTTGCATTTCTGCTGCCTGAAGGATGGAGCTGCCTGGCACATCCAGGGATGATGGCTTTCATCTCTCTCCTTCCGCTACTCAGAACTCAGGTCAGGAAGGCATTTCCCAGACATAATCTCCCTTGAAACAGTCAGCAAGTCAGACTTAATTAAGATAAAGAACAGCAAAAAGCAACCATAATTAGAACTTAAGAGTTGCCTGCACAGATGAGAAAGTAAAAGCAGCTAGGTGCTGGAAGGAGCATTGTGTCTGAAGCTGGCATTCACCCCCAGCCAGGTATTTTATCCAGAGGAAGATGGAAGATGGCAGTGGTGGTGCCTGACAACAGTTCAGTTGAAATTGCACACAAATGACCTTATTTGATGTTTACTCCAGCCTGAACGGTCCCTCATGCAGCTGCTGGACTGGTGAGTGAAATGCAATAGTTGCTGCTTTGGTTATTGCAGCTTTCATCACCTCCAGACCCCAGGACATGGCTGGAGGCAGAAATGTGAGACCGCTGCTTTGAGGAATATCCAGCCCTGCAGGGGCAGGGATGTACTTGATAGAAGGACGGCTCATAACAAGAACAGTAATGGAAATCCATCTAACCTACTATCTGTCCTGACATGAGACGAGAGCTAAGAGCAGCACAGGGAGAAGCAAGTATATAATGATTCTTCCCTTGAAAGCTCTTCCAGCCTCTGGAAAACCATGTGGCAAGTGGCTTCCTGAGCCGCTTGCACTTGTCAGTCCTTCATGGATCTTTTTTCATTGGCTCTTACCCTGGCTATCTCTGCAGGAGTCACTGCATGAACAGTTTTCAGCTCTATGCTACTGGCACCCAGAACTCTTCCCCGCAAAGTAGCCCCATTTTCAGAGTATTTTTCCCTCTCCACCCTTCGAACTCCTTCCTTTACTCCCCCTCTCCAGCCCATTTGCTCCATGTGGGAGAATGAACATTTGTAGTTTCAAAGTATGGGGCAGACATGGAAACACACAGCCACGGAGAGAAGACAGGCAGGTCTGCCAAGCCGTGCTTCACCACGGCTTAGAGCCATCACCATGGCTTAGGTCCATCTATCTCCAGAGCTTTGCTCGACTCCCAGCATTTTGTCCCCTGCTCCCAGCCAGGGTGGTTTATTCAGGCACTCATGGAAGCTACCAGACAAAACACTCCAAATTAATTCCATTCTCTTCCTCTCTCTTTTTAGAAACTTTTAATTAGTCCCCAACCCACTACCATTATTAGTATTTGTTATTAAGTATTAAAATCGCTCACCCACACCTCCCTCTCTCCCTGCTTCCCTTTTCCAGCCCTTTGTTTTAATTGCTATATTTTTTCATCAGTGATCAGCCAAGCTTCCCTAATGATCTAGACTCATTTAAAGGGTTTATAACTCTGGCACAAAACTCCAATAAAAAAGCGGCAGACTTGCTGGGAACCTCCTGGGGCTATTCAGCAGCCAGGAACACAAACTCATTTTCTACTTGCCTGTTCCCCCCTTTCCCAAGCCACCATCACCCATTCTGTCAAAATATTCTCCTCTCCACACACTGAACACCCTTGCTTTTTGTTTTCCACATCTTCTGCTGTCCCCTCTCAATTCTGTTTCCCTGAGGACCAAGGCAAGAGAACTTGAAAAAGCCTTGATGAGACACGTGGTGAAGTTAACAGCAAATAGACTAAACCCACTGTTTATCCCAGTCTTCCTCCTGCCAATGCCAGCATTCCCTTCTCCTCTCAAGAGGAAAAATATAAAGTGCCGTAGTGAGACTGAGGACAGAAATGATCTGCCCATATTTCTCTCTGAGTATATTTAGCAGTTGCAAGTTACCCCACTAGAGATCTTAAAAGCCTTTTTTTACAAATCTGCAAGTCAGCATTGTCTTTTCCTCATTGCTTTTTTTTCCACTTTGCAATAAGTACGGATTTACGCATCAGACGAAGGTTTGGCAAACTCTCGGTGTCTTGGCCCAGCTTCCCATTAAGTACAGATGTTGCTTCCAAACCTGTTTTTAGCCTCGTGCACAGCCAGAATTAAATCCATGGGGATGCAAACAGGAATGAGAGTGCAGGCTGTTCTCCATGGCCATAGGAACACTTGTGCAAGGGTCTAACCTGACCTACTGCTCTCTTGCCCGTGGCCTTGGGCACTGGGCAATTTAATTTTAGGGGCAAGCCAGGAGAATAATATCTTTCCTCCAGTGACCTCCTTGTGCCAAGTTTTTTGAGGGAAATCTCACAAAAGCTCTACATGTACACACAAAACCCTTCTAAAATGGAGAGGAAGGAAAGGAGTGTGAATGGCAAAAAGGAAACGGGGAAAGCCAGGCAAATGTGGAGGAAACTGGCTTGCACAGGGTGGATTTATGTCACCTGCCCTTAGGCATCTGCCGTGGGGACGCTTCCATCCGAGTGAGTCGCTCGGGGCTACTCACTGGATAAGCAATAGGGAAAACGAGCACTTTTAACATCCTGGTTATCCTGCCCTTGTAACCCAGCTGAATTTTGACCCTTTTACACTGAAAACCCCCAGTTCTTCCAGCTGGTAGGTGTGCCAAAGCCATCCATTTCAAAATTCTGGAGCAAACGGAGCCATTAAATGGTCTTGCTTTGAAGTCACTGTTACTCCCAGAAATGTGCCTGACAACATTACAACTTCAATGACCATCTGAGTCACAATTGTATTGATAAAATCTACAAGCGGCCTTTTGTGCTCACATGAAAGGGGCACAGCTGAAAGGCCCATCAATGTGTTCAGTCATCTTCACAAAGCCGGAATCATTTGGTGGGAATAAACAGTTGGAGCTCTTCGTTTAGTCGTTTGAAAAGGACAGTTTCCCAAGGAACTTCAGCACTGTCCTCCCTCGTGTGCCTGCTGGACGCCTCCGAGAGACCATTTCTGGAGCTGGTTGAGCTACTTTGAGAGAGGTTTCTCATCAGCAGCTTGACTGTTGGGGTGAGAGATAAATAGCAAAGCAAAACAAAACAAAAAACCCCCTACCACAATATTTTATGAAAGGTGGATAAAATAATGCCTGGGGGTGTTTAAGTAACATTAACAGGTTTTAAACTTGGGCTGAAAGTGAAGTATGCTAAGCAGGGTCTATGGAGAATGCATGCAATTAGAGAACTGGTTGGTGATACAAAGCTGTCTTCTCCTTGTTTCCAGCTGCTACATTTAATTAAAAGAAAGCTAAACAATCCATTACATTAAATTACTTTCTGAACATTACTTTTCCACATAGGCAATTGCAATGGTTGCCACAGGGATGTTATCTGACCACCAATTGGAAAGGAGATAATCATTCCAGAAATTATTCCATTCTTGCTTGAAATATAACCCAGATGATCTGGTCAGGAGTCGCTCCCCACCGCATGAGGGATGGCAGAACCTGATGGGGACGTACCAGGCGCATGAGGGGCATTAATGAACTGTAACCCCAACCTCATCTCGTTTGCTCCTGCATCGTGTCACATGATGATGAAGACGCCAAATCACTACAATGTCCTGGCAACCAAAAGGGGCTTATTTCATGTTTGCCCCCCCTCTACCCTGTGTCATCTTTACCGTTGAATCTGCAGCTAATAAAATAATACCATGAGTCTCTACCTCAGTTGCTTCCTGAGAGTTTTTAATGGTGGTTTAAGTCCTCTTCTGGCTGTGGTTGTGCACTGCAGGCAGGTCACCACCTTGCAACCCTTTGCCATTTTTAAAATGTTCAGTTCTCAAAGCAACTACCGAAGCTTGCGGAAAAACCAACCTGGATCGACTTCTGGAGCAGAACTGAACAAAACCAACATCCTGGCTCAATTCTCCTTCCTCTGTTACAGCTATGCCCTTATTTTCTGCGCTCCACACCATTTTCCCTCTGAGAAAAATGTTGCCAAGTGGCTATTTTCAACATGGTTGAATGTAGATTGTTAAAGGAGAGACAGGCTTCTGCTTCTGTCTTGCAGACTATTTTTGCTTCATTCCCCATCTCAGGCAAAAGAACATTCAGAGGGTAAGTATCTGTTTACTGTTTGTGCATAATGCATTATGGTACAAAATAGACTTTTCTTCCCTCATTTACAGCATTTGCACCTCATCCAGTGACGACCTCACAGCAGCAACATGGACCTTTATGACCACGGAGCTGAATTACCATCATTCTCTCTCTTAGCTGGCCATCCAGAAGTGAAATGCCGTTGGCTTTGGTTTGTTTGGTGCACAGTGGGAAATGTGTTCGCTGGCTGGAACCAGTGTGATACTTACACTCTGCCTCACATTTCCCCTATTTGAAGCCTATAAACTGCTGGACTGGATTTTCAGTTATCAACATCCTCTTAACCTAAGCAGCATTAGCTAAGCCGTTCAGCGGTCTTATCCAGACAAGTATCTTACTCAAATACCAGACACGTTGTGAATTATCCCATCCGCTCTCTGAATTTGATGGCACAGGGAGTATGAGACAAGAATCACAGATGATTTTGATGGTGATGAGAGTTGGGGCATTATCAGGGCAGGAAGAAGGAAGCTCAGGTTGTGCCTGCACTTTATCATGGTCATAGTAAACACCAAGCTTTTGGTTTTACAAGAAAAAAACATTACCAATTAATCACCTACATGAGTAGCATTCTGTTTCCCCAAGCTCACGGCTTCATACAAAGAAGTTACTCCTGCAGCTTTACAGAAACAAGAAAACCATATCTAACACTAGGGACTACTTCTTTAAAAGCACCAGAAGCCTGCCCAAAATGCAGTAGGTCAACCATGTTAACTTCTCGGGGTTTTTTTCTCCCTGCCCATCTTTAACCCCCCTCCAGCAATATAAGCTATTCCGCCTCGAAGTTTTCAGCCTCTTCTTAAATTTCAGTGGTCATCATACTTGACTGTACTTGTATCTGTAGTTCCCCAATAGCACCATGCAAAGATGGAGTGAAAACAATGACCATTTTTTAAGCCCTGCAGTCATGTCCTCAATGTTCTCAGCATCTGACTCTAGCCTGCAGAGGTGTGAATCAAAGTCTGGTTTCCCATGTGGTCATGCCAGATGGTTGGCTCAAAACCCATCATTTCTTTACAGCAAAACTCACTAGACACAGACAGTAACCATAAGATATATTGGAAACTTGAATCTTGTATAATTTAGACTGCCAACACCCATGCGAAAGATACTTCACCCTACTACTTATGTCAGCTCTTCAAGGATGGTTTCTTTGCTGAATATGTCCTGAAACGTTTTAAGGCAATGATAAAAATAAATTCTTACGGTTAGCCTGCATCTTCTCATTCTAAAAGATCTTGTATTTACTTCTGAACTTCGATTGTCAAATTACATTCAAGGATCATTTCACATGCCCTAAAAGTCAGTCCTGCTTCCAAGGAATGGTTGAAAACAGCTATGCAGAACAACAGATCACACACTAATTTTATGTCATTGTCTGTGGTTGTATTGCAGAGTGCTCTGGAATTTGTCAGGGGTGGTGATACCCAACCATGTCACATTGTACCTTCTACAAAAGAATTAGAACAGTAAGTCTCTGCCCTGGTGAAACTGTGAAGGGAGTGCTGAAGATAACATTATTCAGTAAAACAAATACAAATGCAGGAAGGAGACAGTGAGTTGAAAATAACCTTATGCTGGGAAAATCTGGCACTGTATATTTAGTGACCACAAGAGGTCAGGACATCAGTTTTCCACTGCATCTTAAAAGCAACATCTCTAAGAGCCTGGAGCCAGAATACTATTTTAGGTATGACTGTTCAGTTTGGAAATTTCATCTTTACATATTCCTCAACAGCATCTGTACATGTTTCCTCTGCAGCAGGGGTTACAGCTCTCCTTTCTCTGCACTTGCTTGTAGCAGCACAGTATTTGGGTTTGTCTTTCTTTGCGTCCTGGCTCTTGCTCCTCTGTTTGAAGGTATACGACAGTATTATATTTTTTACTGAAAGCCCCAATCAACATTTCCACTTCCCTGGCACAATGAGACTCCATTCATTAAGAACAAACCACACTGGCGACAGAGGGGTCTCAGGTGTGACCCAACGTTGTCGTTTCCTCCTACGGAAGCTGTTCAGCATCACCAGCCTCCCTGTTCTCCCTTCCCAATGCACCTCTCCAGCATGAATACAGGTCAGTATTTGAGATAGGAAATATATTACATATTTCAACTACAAATTAAGACAAAGCTGCAAATGCAGTTCTCCCTCCGTGAGAGGTCTATGCTTGGGAAACAGAGGAAAAAGGGGCTATATAAAATATTAATATTATATATAAAACTATAGGAACTATATAAAATGCAACACTCCCACCCTCCTAGAACCATCTTGTGCAACACCTTTTTATTAATATATTTTTTTTCTAGAGCATGTCCTGCCCAGGCACTAAGTGGGCTTGACCCAGTTTAGTGTATGAAAACAGAGGCGATCACTGCCTGCATTTTTAGGTGATGAATTTTTCATGTGCAGGCTTGTTTCACTGGAAGGTCCAGCCTTGGTCCTCATCTCTGGCTGCAGCATGTCCCCTTTGGCAGGTTCTGCTTTGTGAAATTGCGTTTCTTTGTTTACTCTGCATGGTGCCAAGAAATACTTTTTAAAATTTTTTTGTGAAAGTTATTAAGCTACTTCTAGTATAATATCTCTAAATGCCAAGTCCGTGAGAGGGAATTTTAACTTGGTTAATCTGACACAAATGAAAAACCATTCAAGGCTTGAGCTGACTATAAAGTTTAGTGTCATGGCTTTTTTAGTAGGGAAAAAAAAGGGTTCTCAGCAAAATTTCCTTTGAACACTTGAAGTTATTTATTTCCTTTAAAGTAAAACATTGGGCATGTTTTAAAGACACAGTAGCCACATCTCCTTTTAAACTGGACTCCATCTGAACCAACTAACAGTGCTGCTCAGTGTCAGGGGCTACTTGGAGCAGAAAGAAGAGCAGGAAGGATGGGGAGCGTTCTCCTTACTCCAGTGGGCAGCTATTCCCCCTGTGTTAGTAAACCCTCTACACTTGCTCTTGGCTGAAATGGAAATTTTGTTGTTCTCTTAAAAACGGAATTCCAACTGGAAAGGCTGCTGTCATTTCACTTGCAGAGGAAAATGAGAAGGAGAAGCTGGCTCTGATACAGAGACCTCAACCTCAGTTACATCTGAATTAAAGACATCTTGGGGATGCTCCTCACCCTAAAACTCTTTGATTTTGTATTTGCATCTCTGGAGGCAAAAGGAAACATGATCTTGCAGAGTTAAGCTATTCCAGTGCCCAGCAGGGTGGCCCCAGGACGGCACAAGGCCAGCGGATAAGCTTCGATATCCAAGGACACCCTGCCCAGCAGATGCGAGGACCATTTCCAGAACTAGGCTGTGATCTGGTTGAGTCTCAGCACCATTTTCTCCTTGAAGGAGCGAGGGTGTGCGCGATGTTTTCAGTCTCAGCAGCCGGGACAAGTGGGCTGAAGCTTCCCTCTGGTTCTTGCTCCAACAGTCATGTATCAGGTTTTGCACAACTGAACTGAAACCCATGATTCATAAGCAGTTTTGTTTGCGAAATTTTCTTCTAATTGATCAGATGGAGACCAATTTCAGTGTGGGAAACTGAATCCTAAGAAAATTAATTACCCGCCAGGCTAAACCCATTTCCTTTGGCCCAAGTACAGCTTATTGTATGTTACTGAGAGATGACCTAGCTGTCGAGAGAAAGGCAATGCTATAATTCTTTCTAGGACACGCTGCATTGGAAGCAGATAAAGTGCTGCTGGCTGAGGGCACTGGCTATGCAGAGTGGGGAGTTAGCATAGAGAAAGGGGTAAAGGGACAGTAAATACATGGCAAAAGGCTCAGAGGGAGTGGAGATAACAGAAACTAGAAAATATACCGATTTTAAAATCCTAGAGTCTCCCGGGGATTAGTCACCACAGAGTTTGCCTTTGGGGACAAGGGGTTTTAACATTCGTTGTGCATATTTGGGACTCGTTTTACACCTGTGAGATGTGGAGGAATGTCACAGACCCTGAGCAAAAGCCAGAGATGGAGAGAGATTTTTTTTTTTTTTTTCCTTTTTTGCTGTGATTCTCTGGTAATGAGGCTAGTGCACTTAGCAAATCTCTGCAGCCTAGGGGTGGGAAGGCTTAGAATAAATGCTGTAACTGAGCAGAAAGCATCAGGGACCCAAAGCAGGCTCCCTTTCCTCGTTGAGGCTGAAGACATGCAGAAGATCAGGGACTCGCGGGCGGCTCCAAATGAACGCAATGAGCGTTGCACACCGATGCGGCGTAGCCCATCGAGTCTCGATACGTGGAAATTGCAGCTCTCCCGGCTGTTCCCGTCAGTCACAAGGGCCCCTGACATTCGGATACCAAACTCAAAGCCTTCCAAGACAGGAGCTGTTACAGATTTTTTTAATTAAAGTCAATTGGGTAATGAAAGTAGCGGGAGTATGTTCCCACTCTATGAATGGATAAATTAAAGCTCACAGCAAAGACGACAGACGTGGAGACTGTGCGGAGAGCAGATTTTAGATGGAAATTCTAATGACTGCCATCTTTAAGCTAATGACATCTTGTCTACATAGCTCTGCCAGCTTCAAGGCTAGTAAAATAACCACGGAAGAAACATGGATCTCCTTCTTTTTAGACTGGTGTTTCAAGAGAAAAAAAACCATTATTGTTACAGGAGACTCAGCCCTGCAATCCCCTGACAGTAAAAGCCAGATACTCCAGGTTAATAGAAATACTTCCTCAGCCAGACCCCAGGAAAAAAAAAAAAAAAAAAAAAAAAAGAACCAAAATAGGATTTATAGCCAGAGTAAAGCTAATCAAAGAAAAAGGACAAAGGTTCATCATCAGCCAGAACTTTTTGGAAGCAAAGAAGTTAGTGACGTCTGGGTCAACAATGTTCTCTTGCTTCAGAGAGCCCTCAATGCAGATTGCTTGGGGAATACCTTACCGTGATGAAAAGTTTTAACCCTTTGACTTTTGAAAGGACAGGATTTAGGTTCAGGTGTATTTATTGGAAAATCTCAAATTCAAACAGAATAATCTCTCTGTTGTTGCTAGCCTTTTATCAGCGTTTGTGTGGATGTTCTCAGGACCTCTGTCTAAATACAATGTACTTAAGAAACAAAGATTTAGCAGAATGACCTCTTCAAATGTACATGTTAGGCTTCTTTAAAGCCATAGGGCTCAAGGATCACAAAGCTGGGTTAAGGCTCCTAGCCTGCTTTCCTCCCCTATCCACCTTTTTCTTGATCCAAGCTAGAGGATGACATAACTGAAAATCAGGCACAGTGTATTTCTCAGAGGAAAAAATAATTCTACAGCAATTCCTAATGGTACACTGGGGAATTATCTTCTTAAGACAGGGTGTTCCTTTTCACATCCACTGCATCAGAGACCTCTGTTCCCAAACCCTCAAATGCTCAAGGGCTCCATCTCATCTCCCTAGGAGGGCGGTTGGGAGCAGGAGATAAGTTGCTATGTAAGAGGGATGGAAATAAACATGTAACAAAGAAAACTGAAAACCGTTCCCACCAAATCAATAATATCTAGAAAATAGCTATTCTGTTTAGGACCTCTTACTTTGGCTGTGACACAAAGTGTAATATTAACTGGAAATCAAAATGGATGGAAGCTGATCCATTCACATTTTGGCCACTGTTACTTTCTGACAAATCCTGATAGTCTACTAGGTAAACAGCACACTATGTACCTCTTAAAACAGATTTCACAGCTCCTTGAATCTCTCACAGCAGGAATATTCTTTTTTTAACCTTGTTAGTGCATTTGAGTATAGTCTTCTCCTTCTGTGGGTACAACAGGAATGTTCCAGAATTCAGAGCTCTCTGAACTGAAATACCAGTTTTGAAGGGGACAAGTCCCATTTACGTCATGGCTATGAACCCATTCTTCTATAGGCAACTTTGTGTGTCTATGCAAGTATGAAAACACTCAAGAGAATGTTGGTGAGTTACGTCAGTTCAGGATGCTACCACCCATCAGCTGAGATACTATATGAATTTGTGTCCACACTTCTCCCTTAGCTCTCGGATAAACTGCAAAGCCACATTGCTTGGTTTCAGCTCTCCTTTTCTGTTTCTTTGCCCCTCGCCTTTTCTATTTTTCAATAGAAAAAGAAAAATAAGAGAAAATAAAACATTTTTGAAGTTTTCTTCAAAGAGAGAAAATATATTTTCTAAGGTGTCATTAATTTTAACACCTGGAAAAGACTGATAAAAGATCTACATGCATTTATGGAAAAGAAATCGAGGAGAGCCGTCTGGGTTGAACAGTGACTCTTCTGGAGGATGCTGCTGGTCCACGTACAGCTCACCTGGCCATTCATCCAGTGCCCACTGAGGGGGAAAGGAGATGAGATATTACTCCATTATAGTCTGGAATTTATAATTCATACAATGCCAGTGAAATAATGATAAATGACTGAATCGTTCACAAAGGCCATTCTTCATACTTCAGCCCATTTTAAAACATCTTTTTTTCTTTTCTTAACTTTCTCTTAATGACTCCCCTCTTTGTCTTTGCTTCCCCTGCAGCCACGTGGCAGAGATGCCGTAAAGAAGCAGAACATAGTTGTGCAAGAAGCCAAAATCTCTCTGTCCATGTGGGTATCCCAGCACATGTGTACATGTGAACGCAAGTATGTATGTATGCAGCCAGCTTTCTTTATACATATCCCTCTACCACCTGAGCTGTTTAAGATAACCTATGGTCATGGTCTTGTCATGCAATTTGTCTGCACTTTAGTTTCCCCCTCTGTTCAGTGGGCAAGTAGGAGTAAGGAAGGATAATAGTATATTATAAATCAGTTCTTGGTTTGTTTGCTCTTTGTGAGGTGACAGAAGCACACGAGAAACACGAGGTTCTTCACATGCACTGCTCTTTTCAGTCCACAGGAACAAACCCCTGCACTATGAATCCTTGGGCTGGACGGAGAAATTTTCCAGCTCCTGATAATTCACCTGGCCCTGCATGGGCAACTGCTGCTCTTTATCCTTCAGAAAGGCAGACGAGTCACCGTTGGAAACAGGAGTTGGTAAAGAAATTGCACCTTGAAGAGCTACGGCTCTGTTGTTAGATGAGCGGTAGAAGTTTTAGTGAACCTTTGCTCTGAGCTGTTGCACAAGGCTAATCCAAACCTGAAAACAAACTTGTAAAGATCATATTGCACAGGTGGATGGATAGATGGCTAGATATATCATAAGCAAAAATAACAGTTTAAAATTACATTTCTGTTTGTGACCTCATTTTCAAAAGTCCTGAGTGTTCATTTCAGTGGCACATGCCCGTCCTCGGGGGAACCAGTCTAGAGGCAGGTGTCTGCACTTAGAGACCTATTTTTGCAAATCTTGGTTATGTATATTTGGAAAGGTGAGAAAGCACTAGCCAAGAATGTTTTCTAAAGGTCGAACCTTTATTTTTGCTGGAGCTTTCCCCCTCTGCTTGCTTTTATTTCCAGGTACTCCCTAAGGACAGGTTGAAACTCCATAGCTCTGAGCACATCCTTTGTCCTGTTTAATCATTGTCAGCAGCCCAAAAGATGAGATAATGGGGACCCATCTTGGGGACTCCAAGATCCTGATTGTTCAGAAAGGTCAAAGAAAAACTAGATTTCTAATCTTTGCAAAAGAAGAGATTAACAGGCAGGCTTGCTGAGATATTGAGGGGGAGGGCAGGGGTGGAGAGAAAAGGGAAAAAGAAAGGTGATATAAAGCTATTTCTCAAAAGAAAGCAGGGAAAAATTTCTCTGCAGAATACACAAGCAGCATGAGGAACAACTGCGAAGAAATATGAAAAGACGCGAGCTATCAGGAAAGAATATTCTGGGATCAAACTGGTTGGAGTGATCTTTATGGCTCCAACAATCAAGGTTGCTAGCCTTCGGCTCCAATTCCTATGGGAAACTAGTATTGTAGCTGTTGTGACTGAAAATAAGAATAGGACGGATGGAAAGAATAGATGCGATTTCTTCCCCATTAGTCTATATAACTTCGAGTTATCGACACGTCTCAGCTAGTTGTCTGGGCTTCCTCTGTCGTCCACAGAGGAACCATCACCTGTGAAAGGCAATTCCACCCATCATAGAAGAAGAGACTAAAGCAGAGGGAAGAGATGAATCAACTCTAGAGTGAGAAAAACCTCACCCACGAGCCCCTGATGAGCCATCATCTGGCTGGGGCAGATGCTGGAAGTGCAAAGAGTCCTGTCCCCTGGTCTCATCTCTCGCCATCTGTTGTGGAAGGCCCAGAAAATGCAAAATCAGAGGTCAGATGTGAAAGGCTGTGTCATACACACCACACTATCACCTTGTCCAGCTCTATTTCATCCGTGCAACACCCAAATGATGAATATGTTAGGGATTGTGTTTCTTGTTCCAGTTTTGAGGACATTGTGGCAGCGGATGAGAGAAGCATTTGGGGCCAAAAACTTAAAACATTCAGGCTCAGATTGCAAGGATTTGAGGTTTTAAATTATTTTATGCTGGAAGTTTGACTTGGACACATCTTTAGTAGCTGCTAGAATCAGACAGAATCTCCAAACCTTTGGAAGTATTCCTAGTGCAAGAAATTACCAATTTCCATATTTTTGTTGCTCTTGATGTTTTTGACACTCAGGAACAAACTGTCTTCATTTAAATGAGATGAGAAAAGTATCTCCTGCAAATTATGCCATTTCTTTTCTCCATTATGTTTTTCTGCATCTTCTGGCAGCGCTGTTACAAAACCAACAGCAAACGGTCGAGTGGAACAGCAAAGACAATAACTTTAATGGAAAGAAATTGGGAACTGGAAGATGACACAGATTGCATTAGGAAAAAAAAAAGTGAAATAATATTTAATTTCCCTGGTCATAAATAATATGTCCGCCCACATTACAAGCACATCAAAGATGACAGGGTAAATAGTCAGTGACATGAGAAAATATCATTATTTCTTCATTAAATGTTTTATATATTTATAAGGGGAAAATAATTTTAAAAGCACCCTGACAAGCACAAATATAACAGCTGAAGGGCCATTGAAGAAATGAATTAGGACTACATAAGCGTGCAGACACGTAAATCAAAAGAAAGAAAAAGTTTTGTCTGTGGCAGAGTTTGACTATTGTTAGAACCAAGTCCCATTTCAAAAAGGGAGTAGAAGTGCTGCTGCTGGGCTCTTGACAGCATTCAACAATCAATATGCACCGTACGTTCACATCAGGGCTGCCTTTCTAGGGAAAGAAAAGGGATCTGGTCTGCTTAGTATATTTGTGTAGTGATGCCTCAGCAAAGACGATCCTTACACAGCAGCCTCTGTGCCAGTGCAGCTTGCAGGGTTCATCGAGCCCAACACAGAACTAGAGCCACTGGATTTTTTATGTTGGTTTTGCAGGAAGCGACTGAAAGTTTGAGAAGGTCATGGAGGCTGTGGCTGTAAACTTAAAAATAGGGTATATAGGGCCCAGCAGGTGTATGTCTGGGGCACTGTGGGTCCAGCTGCGCTGTTTTATTCGCAAAGGGATTTTACAGTCTGTGCCTGTTACTAATCTTCTCAGTAGATTTCAGTTTCTTGTGCACACTATTGCTCTATGGAGCCCAAAAGTACCAACAGTGAGGGCAAAAAACCGCTCCATATAAAAGGAGCTTTAGGGGAAAGGGGACAAACACTCCTACATGTTTTTTCTTGTTTTTTCTTCACTACACTCACAGACAGTACCTCTGTAAGAACTCAATGCTGAGATGCCAATAGTTTGTCTCTCTAATGATCCATTCTCTTCATCCCTCTCCAGCCCCGCTGACCAGAATACATCTATTCAGAGAAACATTATCACCGTCATTTCTGCTCCAAGACTCACAGCATCACTCATCGACAAGAAGTCAAGGTCACGACACCCCCAAAGACACAACGCAAGACTCATCCCTTCAGACCTCCGTGCTGCTGAGAACCTCCCTCCTCACACGCTCACTAACGGCACCATCACCGCTCCCCTCCAGATTGTTTAACAGATGCTCTTGATAAATACCGGAGCAGCTGAAATTCTGCAGGAAATGAAGCGCGGCCGCGCGACCGCCACGGCTGCTGCTGAAGGATGGGAGACACTTACAAGGTCTTTGGGATGGGTATCGCAAGAGCAAAGGGATTCGGCCCTTTCACCGGGACTGAAGGGTCTGGAGTCAGGGAATGGAGTGGGCCTGAGTAGTGTGAATTTTAGAAGGTATTATCGGCTCCCAGGTTACTGGCAAGGGGAGGTTCTCCTGGAGGAAATACGATGAACTGTGCCAGGTTATAGGGCTCCCAGCTGCATCTGTGCAAGTAATGAATTCACTGGAAGCTAACAAACACAGGATTTACAGCTTGAATAAACGTACACTGTGTGCGCGTGCGTGTGTATGTATATATACTTATATTTATGTATGTGTTTGTATTTGAGTTTTTACTGTTCTCAAATAGCTATCTAACATATTTGTGAAGAAGTGCAAACAATCCATTTGGGGGACAAGAAGTTTGTTGCAGACCTTTTTAGCTCCACAACCAGAGAAGTCCCAAGCAACAGACAATTTGAATCATGAAGATTTCCCCCCCGCTTTTGACTTCCAAAAGTAAGGCAACCTTGCAAAATGCAATGGCCTTGTTAAATCTATAGGTCATCAAAAGTTTTGTTTAAAACAGTGTCCCTTTCCTTTTCTTTCCCTTTTTCTTTTTTCTTTTCCTCCACTTCTAGACTAATCTGATTTGGCCTAGTCCTCATAGATTTTCATCAACTTTAAACTTCTGTCACCATATTAAACAACAGGCAGAGGGAAGAAGGATGGTGAATATTTTGAGAAGGGAAAGGATGAGCTGCTGGAGTAGTGGCTGTAGTTAGAAAAGTAAACTTCAATTTTTACGGGAAATTCCTCTTGTGAATTGGAAGCAGCAGCCTAGATTCTAAAAACTTCCCACAGAAGAGAAATTGTGTAAAAAAAAAAAAAAATTAAAATCATATGGAGGCATCAAAATGCCATAATGTGAAGCACTCTATGCTACTACAAGCTATTTAAAATTAATGCCTTAATGTAGTATAAAATCCATACAAATTAGATTGGGAAAAAATGTGGAAACCAAGTGTTTTTCTGTTCTCAGAGCAAAACATTTTGTCATTACCCAAATGAAATAGGAAGTCAAAACAATTCATTTTAACTATTCTCCATCAAACATTTCATTGCAATTGACTTGTTCCAGTGAAACCTTGTAAAGAAACATTTAGCTTCCAACAGCAAACTGCTCAGGTTAATAACAGTTAAACAATGGGGAAAAAAAATAAGTTTTAAAAAACGCCTTGGCTATCCAAACATGAGTAAAAGGGAATAGACATTGCAGTTCCCTTGGTCTGGACTGGGTCCTTGATAATTGCTTTTGTATCGGATGAAACCCACAGATTGGAGTCCATGTCAGGAATATCTCTGAATAACGTCCCAGCCTGTAAATTACTCCCGCTAATCCCCTTCAGCTCAGCCCTGCTCCTCCTGCGCCTGTGAAATCCTGCAGCAGGATTACCAAATGCCAACAAAACGCAGTCATCGGATGGCATCAAATGCCACCCCGTGCAGCTAATTACACGTTAACAGGAGAGCATCTTCCCTTTCACTCCGGATGTCTGTGCAGGGACCTGGTGAGCGACCCAGCCCCTGCCAGGAGGACGTGGGACCCCTTGGCTGCTGCTTCACTTCTGCGTAATTAACAGCCAGGTTCACCGACTATAAAGCGCAGTCGACTTCCAATGGGTTCACAGATCCACGCGTCCGCTTTCTGCCTAAATTAAATTAGCAAAGCCACTAGGAAACTTATCCTAAAACACTTCATCTTAAAACGCACAAAAATACACTAAAGGCCACGGTCATGTGCCGGAGCAAGTCTTTGGGGTCCAAGGAGTAAGTTCTCCTGGGAATCAGACATTAAGTATGGTTGTCAGTGCTTTGCTTTAAGCACTCAGATTTAATTTGGTTTTGTTGTATGATTTACCACTCCTTATGCTCCTTAACGCATTTATGCTGCTGCCCAGGAGCAGGGGATGTGCCTCAGCCCCAGGTGGCTGTGCTCGCAGCTTCCAGCCAGCCCCTTTGCAAGGGCTCCGCTCCCATTTCTGCAGTCACCAGAGCTCCAGATAAAAAAGAATCATCCGATAATACACGCAGAGCCTGTGGCTGCTGTCTGCACCCCAGAAACTCCCAGCCCTGCAGCCCCGCACAAAGGCAAGGTGACACGGTGAGGGCTGGGCAGCCAGTGCCACCGCCAGTTGATGCACAGGCATCCCCACTACTTCTGAGCTATAATAAAGACTATGCACTGAATTGAGCCTGTTTCACTTCATTTGCTGCACTGAACAGCTCACATTTCAGCTCACTGCAGGCAGGAGTGAGCAAACCCTGCACATCTCAGCTGACAGTCATGGGAGGGACAACTGAGATGTGCTCTCCTCCAAAGTTTACTTGCCAGTCCTAGGTGGCAGGTTGCTGCCTTGCAGACAGCCCTGGGCACTGTTTTGTCCCTGTGATAATTTGTTTTTCCCCTCATGGTGGGCTGGGCAGGAGCTGTGTGCTCAGCACTGGTCATCCTGCACCGCTGGAAAAAACACCTCTCTTCTGGCATCAGCTTTTCTTGATTTCTGCTGTTGAATTGTTGCCTTTGCTTCCACATTCACCCAGCTCTGGGTGGCAGTTCTCCATGCAGGGGCTTTGCTTCACTCTGCCTCAAGGAATCACAGCACAGCTTTGTGACAGGTTTTTGGTTGCAATTAATGAGTCTGGCCTGTTTACCAGAGTCTAGTGAGCCAAAACTCCCTGGACACAACGCTAAACCCTCAGATGCCATCACATTTGGCATTCACACCTGCATCTTGCATTCAGCTTTTTGAGAAGCTCATTTCTTTCCCAAAACTTGAGCTAGTCCAGGATTAAAAATCTCAATGTCTTATTTTGATCAGTTTGCAAGCGTGAAGACATCTACTGATCCCACTGTTGATACCGCAAGAGCCTGGAAAAATCAATTAGGATCTTACTGCAAGATACATCCTGTAAAATGCTTCTGGTCTTCAAGACAGGAAAGGGGCCCCTCTTGACAGGACAAGCCTGTCAGGCATTGAGTTTCTCAAAACAAAAACCAACTTTGTACACAACTGATTTCCCCCTGATAAAGTGGATTCACTAAGAACAGGGGCAGAAGCATCTGAGGTGACAGGGCTGGTAGAGAAGCTGCAGCCTCAGGACCTGGATGCAACAAGGAGCTGTGTTCTAATTAGAGGTGACGCTGTGTATTCTTTATGGAACAGAGATTTTGTTATGGAGACAAATCCTCAACTGCTGTAAATCAAAATCTCTCTTTGGAAGTTCATGGATTGCATGCACTGGTGGTGTAAAGCAGCCTGGCTCCACTCGTGGCCACTGTGTTCTCAGCACTAATCATCTATTGATTCTGGACGTACAATATCCATTTACTCTACAGCCAACTGGGTTCTCGCTCTCCATAATTTACCACATTTGTGTTTCTTCCTTTGTCTCTGCCCTTTCTCCTGCCTCTCCTCACATTCATCTTTCTATTTACAGCATTTTCCAGTCTTTTTCAGTCATTTTCCTTTTGCCTATCTCTTCTTTTTTGTAATGAGCTCTCTCTCACATAGCTTCCATTCTGCCTACCGTTTCTCCTGTATTTTTCCTCCTCCTCCTTTCCTCTACATCTTCCCCAGGTCCTTATTCCCCCCTCTTTCAGGTTCCCTTCTCTCCCCCTCCTCTACAGGCTCTTTCCTCCCCTTGCTATGGAGGGACGGCGGATATACCACTGTCAATAGCTCTGCTTTCTGCTAACTGCTTGGCCAGGGTCAAGGAGTTTTTTTCATTATCTTTTTATTGCAAACAGCCTCTGCATACAAGAAGCTCCATTAGTAAATATCGATGCACAGCAGGCTGGGTGCACATAGATTACGACGACACATCAAACAGCAGAAATGACAAATAGGCAGCTGAGCGCAGGCGGTAAGAAGAGCCGTGTTAACGTAAGCAAGAAAACAGAGCGAAAGCAGCACGGGAAATAATTAAAAACAAATACATCAGCAGCTTCGCACCACTGGAAAGGTAGAAGGGAGATGGGGGTTTCCAACCCCGAAGTGGAATCTCCCACCAAGAGACTGCTGAAATTCTGAGTATGCCTTAGTAATTTCTGCAGCTGCTTCTTGCGCTTTGCAGAGCCTTGCAGAGGACTAAGCAAACTGATTTCCAGGCAGAATTTGCTCCTGAACATGACACTATGACGGGAACTTTGGTGCTCTGACCGAGGGGGTTTGAGCAGGACTGTGTTTGCACTGGAATCTAATGGCTTTGACCTTTGTCTTTGGTGGGTTTTATGTGCAAGGCATGATCTCCTCTCAGCGTGATCTTGTACATGTTTTGGTTGGAAATACTATTAGATGCATACTAATGTGAAGGGACCCAAATATAAACAGAGAAAATAAAAATACATGCTAAAGAAAATAGAAAGGGAGATTTTAGAAGAAGAGGGAGACAAAGAAAGGCACTGCAGGCAGCAGCAGGAGAATGAAGGAGAAAACTGGAGAAATTAGGAGACAGAACGAGATGCTAAGGAGAGAGATGCAGCAATCAACTAATGCATGAAGACGAGGTAGAAAGGCAAGACCCAGGTTTCTCACTGGAATACGTTGGTACAGCTCCATCAAACCTACTGATTTATGTCACCTGAGAGTCCAGGCCACTGACTTTCATGGAGCTCCATGGACTGCCACCACCTCAGCATCTGGCTCAGGCACGGTGGGCTGCAGTCCAAACAAGGACACACGGTACACAGCAGGATTCCTTTCTAGGGCACAATCTCTTTATTGCTCCCAATTCCCCAGGCTATTAGCTAAATATAACCGGCAGGAACTTCTGCTATTGTCAGCAGGTTTTCCATTCCCATCACCTCTCCCAACCATGCCCTGTGTCAAGCACCACGGCCAGCACCTCAGTGTCTGTCTGGAAAGATCAAATTTATTCACCTCTACTTATTCTTTTCTAGACCAATGTAATGTTATATTGTAGCCTGTTTTCCAGATCCCACTTCTATTAACCCTCCTTTACACCTTATAGCTATGGCTGAGTCTTTAAAAACTCACTTCACAAAAAGTCCTATTGTTTCTCACAGATGTTTTTTCCTGAGAAACACTGAACAAAACTGTAGTAGAACCATGCACGAAGACAAATTAAGAGGGTCAAATCCTCCTTGGTTTTGCTTAGACCTTGGTGCACGTCTTCAATTGATCCATGCAATTAATACATTCATTGGTTTTAACAATACTGTTTGGCCCTGTAAATTAATCTCAGAAGTATCATGGAAATGAGTGAAAACTGAAAGGAGATGGAGTAGGGCATGCGAGACTAGTATTAAGTAAAGGAAGGAAAGTCTGCTCTCTAAGGTATCTTTATTTGTTTCTGAGGCCTCATGAATAGCATCTCTCTTCCCTGTGCGTAGCTCCTTAACTTCTGAGTTCTGCATGACTCATTGCCCCAAGCAGCAATGAATTGTCTGCCAGGTTGCTACTTCTGGGGTATTAACAGAATATTGAGAATCTCATTTCTGATCTCCCTTAAAACCGCTTGGTAAATGGATCTGGCTCAGAGAAAGGATGAAAATGATATCTGCAATAAAAAGGCCCCCAAAAAAAGGAGGAGGGAGAAAAAGAGAAATGAAAGAAAAAGATGGGATTTCCAGAGAGTCCTGACTGATCTCCACTTCATTATTGAAAGATTGGACTATTAAAGGGACACAGTAGGCCTGAAGGAATTGTGCGATCATTTGTGCAAATGGTAATTTCAGTGTTCAGTCTATCATATCCATAAACATAATGTGGCTGGGACTGACATGAGTTATAGCAAATCCCTTTCCCAGGAGGCTCCATGCCACTTTGATGCAATGCCTGAGAACACAGCTGAAAAGTCAGCGATGCTTCTTCCCTCCCGCGCTCGCTCAGCTGAGCTGATGGGTGAAGCCACCCTGATTACAGCAGATTTGTGGAATTAAATGGAAGAGCCACAGCGCTGACAAAGAAACTGTTCCGATTCCAGGAAAGCTCATCTCTTGTCTTGTACTTACTCGCTCACACAACCGAACACACAAAATCTGCTCGGTAAATAAAGATGTGCTCCTCTGGCTCAACGCGCGGCTCTGCTGAAGTGCTAATCCCAAGGGTAACGCACACCAAACACTTCCCCTGCTTCACAGATGTGCCGCCTGGCTCCGTGTGTCCTCACACACTTGTCAGTGGGGGAATGCATGTTATAACATTGAGACATCACTCTTCTGCTCTTTGTGAACTCGGGAGCAAGCAGCGCGAACTGGGGTTTTTCAACTGCGCCTAGTAAAGATGAACACCCTAATCCCACTGACCTTAATCTCACTCTGTTTGTGGGTGAGCATCCTTCCTCCGATCTATGTTCCTGGACATAATCTGCAACACTGCTGTGCAAACTTGGAATCATAGAATAATTTTGGTTGGAAGAGACCCTCAAGATCATCAAGTACAACTGTTAACCCAACACTGGCACTAACCCATGTCCCTGAGAACCTCATCTACACGTCTTTAAAATCCCTCCAGGGATGGCGACTCCACCACTTCCCTGGGCAGCCTGTTCCAGTACTTGTGATGTATAAATTCAGGTTACCCGCAGCCATCTGAGCCAGGGCCTGGTCACGGAGCACTAGAGACCTGGCTTGTTTGCCCATTTCCCTGATTCAGGACTAAGACACAGCAAAGGCCGTCTTCACTGGACACAGCATCAGAACAACTCTTACCCACGGGCTGCCAAATGCAGAAGTGTTTCGTGGAGCTGAATGAAGATAACGCTGGGATTTACATTTTCAGAGTCCAAATACTACACTGGTGTACGCTCAGCAAAGTAACAAGATTAACAAACTTAAAGAAAGCCAAAATAGGGTTCTGTGACATCCAGATATGAGAACTGATTGCTCTCGGACTGTTGAGACCCTATCAGCGGTACTATGAATTCACCTTAATGCACTGAAACACCAGTTACTAAAACTCAGTCCTAGATGGGAATAGCCTTGAACTTAGAAAACAATCTTGTTCTGTTTCTGACCCATACAAATGAAGCTTTCACACAATTTCTTCATTGATATAAATAAACACACATTCTCCCAGCTTTCTAAAGGCAAAGGACAGAAGTTTGTGCTTTATATTCATTGGGTCTGGAAAAAACCCAAATTTTTAAAATGTCACAACACTGTTTATTTATTCATATAGAATCTAGCTTCTTCAATTCTTATTTGTGCAGATTTTTTGAGTCATTTCTATTCAAAGAAGAGGGGCAACATTGCATCAAACTCTGTGGCATGTTTTGTGTTTGGGGCAGTGGTTTACTTGATTAGAGACAGTCTCACTGGATTGCACAAAAAAAGTGAAGGGATATGGGCTCTCTTTGGGAGTTTCTTTAAGTGGTGGACCCAAATAATGTTATTTGCTCACTGATATGTCATAGAACTACCCTTGACTAACCCACATACCAGGTTCTCACATCACCTTCGTCTCATATTAACATCATATAGAGTACCTAAGATATCATCCATTTCTTTGCAAAAGGGTGAAATTCATTATTTTCATTTGGTCAGGCTGCATTACCCTTGATTTTTCTATTAGTTCGGTTTGAAAACTTGTCTTGTTTATTTTCTTTCCTTTTTTGTTTTTCTTTGTATCTTTCACAAGTTAAGAAGCAATGATGGATTAAAGGGAAATATTTTCTTTATTCAAGGCCATCTGCAGCAGCTAAGATCTGTGAACAGGTAAACACGTTTCTCACATCCCAGGTTCCCACAGCATTGGTGGGTTTGAAGACCTTGTGCCTCTGTGCTTCTTCCTCACTATCTCTTTGGAGAGTTTATGACTTGCAAAGAAATCTTTGCGTCCTGCAATATTGCTTAAAAATAAACCCCATTAAAAGTAACAAATGGCTTTCACACCTCAGACCTTCCTACAAGTGGTATTTCTAATAAGGGTCTGGGCTTTCTACAGCTACCCTGCAAAAAGACTTACTATTTAATTATAGGCAAAGACAACTCTACCTCTGCCAAGACACCAACCCCACATCTGAGCTGATCCATAGATGATTACAACCTGTTGTTTGCTGTGAACAACAGCAGGTGGCTTCACCAGTGAGCAGCTACTACAGATAAGAAGTTACAATAGGATTTGGACAGATGACCGGTGCAGGGAAAACTCCGAGGATAAACATTCACTTCTGCAGGGGCTCTTGGTAGCTCCAGACAAAGCAAATCTGGGAGCAGATATGAATGGGGGACTCAGCACAGTCTGATCCAAATAAGAGGAACTTTCCTGGGGCAAAATTTCATGCAGTCTATGACAAGAGCTGCCAGAAATCCCCATCAGCCATGAAACTAGAAAAACAGATTGGGCAGAGAGTGCTGGAGAAAGCTGCAGATCATTAGTCCGCTTTGCCTGATTACATGTGGTTTCTCCCTTGGCTCAGCAAAGCCAGCTCAATTCCTTTCCCTGTTAGACATTGGCCCAAATTACAGAGTTTACATCCAAACTTTACAAAGCGTTAATATTTAGATGGTGGGTTATGTTTCCATCCATAATGCCTTTAATTTTACGGGAAAATAACACACATTCAAGTTTAAATATCTTGATTTCCAACTGCTTGGCTGGTTTCTTATTGCATTTCCTACTGGATCTACTCCACCAGTGTAATTCCCTGACTTGACAGAGTAGCACCTGCTCTTTGTTGGAGTCAAGGAGGCCAGAACCGGGTCTCTTTTGAGGGGGACAGTGTGCTGGCTTTCAGAGTCAAGGGTGCGAAGGACCTGAGCCTAGTGGCTCCTGGGACCCACCATCTGGTCCAAGAATAAAACTGAGACAGTTCCTATATTTGAAAAATAAAATAAAATAAAAAATCTACCTTTAACTGACTCTCTTGCACACAGGAAACCAGGCAGGTTTTATTGTGTTTTTGTTTTCAAATGTTCAATCGATGAAAACAAAGCTGTTCTGGGAGATGAATTTCAGTTCCCAGAGACAAATGCTGCCTCCTTGGCATAACCCCATGAAAACAACGGTTGGGAACAGGAAATGTTGCTATAAAACTACAGTGCCATTAATGGGCAACTCTGTAATAATCAGGTGCATTTGTAAATCAGGAACAACTTTCCCAGCAAGACTACTTTCCATCACCTCCCACTGCATTATTGTTCCCTGCCAAACCTGTCAGCTCACACTTGCATTGTTAATTAAGTGAACCACTCAAGGCAGGTGAAGAGCGAGGAAACAACCAGTAATTTTCACCGTGATCGTTTCTCTCTTTGGGTCTCTCACTTGGCTGTTGTCCTTCCCCATAACCGGCTTTCTCCCCAACGCAAAAGTGAGTCTGGGAAACGCATCTGTGGGGAGAAAGAGGCAAGAAATTAGGGAGAGATGGAGAAAAAGCAAGAGCAAAGGGATAAAATTTTCTGAAAGCCTCATCTGTAGTTTAAAGCATCTCAGGCAGATCTTTTTACTGACTTCAGAGCGAGGGGAGGTGGAAATACTGTAAGTAAGTAAAAGGATCAACAGAAAAAACAACACTTCTTTTCCACTTCCCTCCTTCCTTGTCTCTTCAACACCCACATCCTTCCTCTGCTTGCTTGGGAAATTGCTGTACGACCGAAATCCACAGGCAGCTTCAGCTCCATCCCCTCTCTCTTGACCTTTTCACAGTTCTAAGGGTTATTTAATGAGCTTAGAAAAATAATGCATCAGTTAATGGCAGAATCCCTGGAACGGCCGCATTATCGAGTTTCCCTTTCCTCCTCCTCACCCTCACTGGAGGCCTCATCACCTTCAAACCTCCACTTCCAGCTTTCTTTCTTGCGTACTTTAAAATGTCTTCAAATTAGTACCACTTTATAAAATGGAGAAAGAGATCAGTGAGAGGCCTGGAAAGGGGCATTTAAATGTTGTACTCTGAAAAACATAGTCACAGAGGTTTGATCTTCTTAAGTTACTGAAAATGAAAAGTAATTTCTTTAAAATCAGGATATAACAACTGGTGTACATCAGGAGACACATTAACGTAGTCACACTGCTGTATCTCATAAAAGAGGCCACTATACACTGTAAAATAGAGAGGCGATAGGATCACGTGTTGCCAAAAGATTGGTACAGCTTCAACCATGCTTTGAACAGCTCAGCAATCCATGCAAAATTAAGAAAATTTGTTGTAATAAATCTAGACTCAATTTCAAGGGACTGGATGTCAATAATTCTGCCCCTTCTCCAATAGAGACAAAACCTACTGCCCACAGAACTATGAGCAACTCATCCTTCTTCCCAAAATTGAACTGCCCATGATTGCCAGTGACACCTGAGACCATGTTAGAATTCGATGCAGAATCCAGGGGGTGCGCACAGTTAAGATAAAACAAAGTACCCTTGGCAGCCTAAGCTGCCTTTTGAAATATTTCGGTCCCTTACATGCAAGAAAAAGCTGGCTGTAAGGGTATGTAAAATGGTATCAGTACATAGGAACTTTGAAGTTTCAGACAGAACTGAGACTTCAAATCCATGCATTTGTTCTTGCAGGTAGCCACTCCGTATAATATCCTTAAAAATAATAATTCCTCATCTAGCAATTAATTGGACCTTTCCACTTATAGATTGACCCATCATATAATAAGGATGCGAGGAATCAGCAGTGGGTACCAGCTACCTTAGACCTCAGGTCAGTGAGGAGACCTCTCCAAGCTGATTCAATGCACAGGAGACCTGAGTCACACTCTGGAGGAGCCTCTTTACATTAACTATAGGGAACTCCAGTGTGACTAAATCCGTCGGGTAGGTCCCTTCATTCAGTGTCTGTAGTTAGGTGGGACGAATCTCAGGTTTTCTCTCCCCTTGAAAGGCTTTGCTGAAGAGCTCTCTCTTCCGACTTTGAGAAGCCTGCTTATATTTTTCAGCCTGAATTTAATCAAGGCCAGTTGACATTCGTTTCTTCTTGTGTCAATGTTACCCATGAGCTTGACAAATCATCTCCTTCTCTGGCATTTTTAATTCTCCTGCTCATCTTCTCCACATACCCCTCACCACTCTGTGTTTAGCAACAGCAACTGTTTACCTGTCTTAAAAATTCAAGTCTTTGACTCTCCATCCCCTTGATGATCCCATCAGTCCTTCTCTGAAGCTGCTCTTAACTGAATTAGTCTACATGAGACACATATGTCTAGAACTGTACATAACATTACAGATGAATGTCTACCAGGCTCTTATACAAAAATATTTCCATTTCTCTTGCTTTATGAGACACATGTTGCCTGAGGCATCTCAGAATTTGCCTTTTCCACAGTTCCATCACATACTGATACCTCAGCAGACTCTTCTAAGCTTGTCTAACATATCCAGGTATTTCTCAGGCTCATGAAAGTTGTTTTTCCTACACAAATTTCTCAGTTCACTCGTCCAATGCTCATCAGCACTGTGCCCACAGGCTAAAATTCCACTCATGTTATACCTGCTTTTTCTATTATCATTTATCACCGGTATTTTGTGCTAATTTCCATTATTAATGAATATGTGAATTCAGATCAGACAGGACCGGTCCTGGAAGAATTTTACTCCTAACCACCCCCACTGCAATACCTCCCTTCTTGGAGTAGTTATCTCTTTTTGTAACACTCTTCTGATGGGATTTAACTCCATTTTACCTACTGCTGCCTTAATGAATATTTCTCATTTTGCATGTATCAAATGTTTCTAGCTTATTTGGGTGCAGATCTAAATTATATCAAATAAATAGAAATTAGCTGACTTCTCAAAGCAAGATACCATATTATTCTTTCATGGGGTTTTTTCAATTTTTTTCTAAAATACATATACTTTTCTTCTATCATATAATATCAACTTGCTACTGAACCAACATTCTGTAAAACAACTCTTTCAGGTATCACAAATGAAAGCAATTTGTTCCTCTCATTATCATCGTATCAAGCAGCTTGAATTTTACTTCTACCTCAGCTATAGTAATTTAAATGTCCATACACTCCTTCCCATTCACGTCCTGCCTTTATGCTACGGTCATTATCAAGATTCTTGCTGAAATTGAATCAAAATTATTCATTTTGTTTTGAGAACGAACACAGATTACTTTTAAACTTGGTCCCATTCTTCCTGCCTGGTGTCAGTATGTCTTCTCTCATTATATTCTCCTTATTTCTATCGGTAAGGAATTTCTACTGTTTGTTTTAATTTCCTCTGCAAAGAATTTCCTTTGCGAGGAAATTAAAAACTTGACATTTTGCAATTCTCACTTCATCTCCACAGCTCATCTGAGATGTTGTTCTCACTGCCTTTCTTTATAGGTCTACTCATAACCCAAGTGGGTATCTGGAAACCTTTGATTTTTCTATTGTCACAGGACATTTATCCTTTTGGCTTTCTGAATCCGCCTAGTTGTCCAAAGGTTTTAATCTAGAGAATTACACAAGAGATATTCTTTTATCCTACAACTTCCAGCCATTTCCCTTGTGTTAATGTAGCCAGTTACATTCAAAAAAATTAATAGACTTATTTCTAGATTTAGGAGAATGATCTTATTCCTCAGAACTTCCAGGGAGACAGAAAAAATAAAGGTATTCACTCTAATTAGAAGTCCATGTGCTGCCCAGGATGTTGAATAGGGCTGGAGTCATTTCTCCCCTATGCCCAAAGGATGCACAGTGTAACACAGGTCAAGTTTATCTGAAAAACATGTTTTTGAATATTGGGGTCAGGTTCACTCCTATAAACGGAAGCAAGCAGAAATACTTTTGTCCATGAATTACACAAGCTTACCCAAAATACATTTGTGGCACGTAGAGCAAAGAATGGCTTTTTTTTCCCCATAGTATTCTGCACAAAAATGACTTTCGCTTTAGTAGCTGCAACCGTTTCTCTTGGTCCTAAACTGAAATGCACATCTAAAAACTGGATTTAACTGTAGTTATCAGTCGGGAAAAATCTGAGATCTATACCAGATGTAATTCGGGTCTTATGGATCTGATTTCCTGTTTGCTTTTATACTTTGAATATGTTTTAAAGGCAGATCATTGAGTGCTCAGTCAGCTCACTGAGCCATTTTACTTTACCCTCCAGTACCTCCCATCTAACCCACGTGTTTGGGATCAAGTATTTCAGAGCATGAATTGAACAGAGCAGCAACATCACCATTCAGCCTCTCTCCTTTCTGTGTTTCCTGGGTTCCCCTGTTGAACGCTTGTACTGAGTATTTAGAAGATGCATTCGCACTCATTCTGCACAATTCCCTATTATATGTCCTCACACACAGCATCTGCTGGTGTATACATAGCTGTTCCATGAAGACTGGGTACTTCAAGGACTGCCAGATGACTGGAGCTGAATTACCTAGGGGTTCCTTCTCCTTGAATTATTCTACTACGAAATTCTCATCTGCAGGCTGCAAAGGGGAAACGACAGAGAGAGAAGAAACAGCTTCTCCCTGTCTAAACTTTCTGAGGAGCCTGTCGTGCTAAGTAGTGGCCTGTCTCCTCTCGTTTGTGTTAACAGTGTCTAAATCACTCTTTCAACTCATTGCCTTCCACGCAGGAGGAGCTGAGGCAGCGGCATAAATGGAGCCTTAAGTACAAGGGGCTGGAGCAAGTTATTTCCACATATGCTTGGAGGTAGATGGTGGGGGGAAAAAGAAAAAAAGTACTTTTAGCTTCATGTTTCAATATCTCATTTCCATTTGCGCAATCCTAGAAACCCCCCATTCCTTTATTCTTGTATTAATTACATCTCAGAATAGCTTTAAAAGTGGCCTCAACCTTAATTAAAAAAAAAAAATAATAACAACCTGGAAAGCTGTAAGGCAGAGTAAGTAGCAAGGCAGAGAAAAGCCAGGCTTGGCTGCCGCAGCCTTCGGCGCTCAGGGATACGGCTCTGTCCCTGTGTGCCTGTTGCTGCTGGAAGATCTCTCTTTGGAGTGTTATAGTCACCAAAAAGGAGACTAAGGCCGCCTACGGGCTCTCTTGCTAAAATTGCTTTCATTTAGAACTATTTATCAGCATTCTCACACCATTTTTCAACCACTCTCCTCAGCAGCTCTGTGCAATGCAAATACCTCCAAGTCATCGCTGCAAGCCGAAAGAGCCCAGACTGATAAAATATAACACGCGAGGCAGGGAAATTCAATTACAACAAAGTGGCTGTGCTAGCCTCAGCCTTTTGCTGTGCTTCAAGGGGGGAGGGATAACATGGAGGCAGATTTTGTAGACATGCGTGTGCAACTATTTTTGCTGCCGATCTCTCAGAGGCAAAGTGATGGGAAGGTTTGCCCAGCACCGGGAGAATTTAACTCCTGTGACATGACCCATTGCAAAAGCTGAAACTTCATGTCAGTCCCACCTGAGCTCGTTTTGAGGATTTACATCAGGCAAATTTCACCCTTAAACTCAGCTCAAAGCATCCAGAAATTAAATTTGAGACATTTATTTGATTTGAGGTTGGAATGGTTTAAAATACCTTCAGTCATAGCACCAGGGCAAGTAGGGAAATTTGCACATCTGCCTTATCAGACATTACACCCAGTAAGTAAAAGTCGCAAGTTCTCTTGTGCATATTTCTCTGCATATGTGAAATTAATCCCAGAAAGCTGAAGACCAGATAGAAGAATTATTCAATATTATTGAATATAGCAATATTCATTAGCTAAATCTGATCAGTCCCCCTACCACGTACTACTCCCTTACAGACTGGCAGGTTGCTTCTTTACCATTGCATGCCAGAACACACGAGAGAGTGTAATGAAATTCCAGGGCAGAGCTGTGATCCTGGTGTAGTTTCCAAAACCCGCAAAACCTCTCTCGTAGTACTTTCCTAATTTGAGACCTTCACTGTGCAGCAAGAACAAAGCTGTCGCCCTTATGATATTCCTTTCAAACATTGTACAGTCCTGTGGCGCTTCACTTTCTTTTTTCTCTTTCACGAATACACACGTACATATGTACGCATACATACATTTTTTTTTCCTGTCCTTTGAGTAATTATTTTTGTTCCAGCAAAATCAGAACAAGCAGAGCAGCTACAAATATCTCAAAAGCTTTTAGAGAGCAGGCAGCAGCCCACACACCAAGCTGCTCGAAAAGAAGAACTTGACATGATGAGATTCAGATGTGTCTTCCCGACAGAGAACTGCAGGCTGGGCAGCCGTGGAGCCGGGGTGGACCGGGGAGCAATGAGGCATCACATCTCATGTCATTGCCTCCATCCATAACAGCGGACACGGGCGGCTGGGTCCCTCCCCACTTCGCTGCATTGAAATGGTTCCGTGGGGGAATACGGGGAAAGGGGGAATAATGGGGAAAATAGCATTTGGCTTCCAGGATGCAAAAAGAAGGAGCTGACAGCATTTGCTGCACAAGCCTGTGCTCAGGATAACACTGAGAGTATCCGTGACCTCTGCTGCCGTGGGACCAAGAAGTTAGGAGCCTCTAGCACAGAGATACATATATATATATATATATATATATATACATGTCCAAAGTCTCTGCGATGTTTCAGCAGCACATCCAAGAAGTGGCAGCGTGTTACAGTAACAGACCCTCTGGCACTAATACAAATCCATAACAGCACAGCTGCATTCCAGGATCCAGGAGCCTCCTTTGCTCCTGAACTCTGCTTCATCACCAAACAGCGGCCCAGAATCTCCGACTTTGAAATATCTGTGAATAACCTACAGTATCTTCTGCCAGGAGCTCCCCCAGCCAAGCCGCACACGCCGTTTGTTAATTCTAACTGTACCTTCGTGAAGTGCAAAGTCTTATTACCAGTATCCATTACCTTGGGTAAATATTGGAAGAGCATCATTCAGAACACAGCGCACTGGGATGCAAACACATTCGGCCTCCAGCCCTAAGGATCCTCCTGAATTTTTACGCAGGAAAACTACTGTTTGGGTCCATGGTGATACAAGGAATTAAACTGGCGTCACCTACCGAGATTCAAGGACATTGAGATGTGACTGCACTGCCTACTTGTGACAAGGCTTAAGCATCAGCTTAATTTTAGGCTGCTTCTTAAAGTCAGGAAGTTGCAAGAAAGTGCTTTTCTAAGGGGTGTTTTCCTGTCCTGAATGCCAATGCACTTACAGCTACACAAAATCAGTAACAGTGAGAGAACAAATCTTCTATGGGGAGAAAAGTTTTGGAAAAGCAGATGTAAAGGATCCACTGCCTCACGCTAATATTCCACTTTGTAAAGCCAATTTATTATCCCTGAGGATCTGAATATTCCATTAGGAGAAAGCACTTGTTTGAATAGATGTGTGTGAAGGAAGACACACACACACAAACTCTCACACACAGAATATTGATTCAAACTGTATTTATGATTCCTTAGACCTTTAAGAAATTGATTTCTGACTATTCTTCCTCTCTCTGTCTCACTCCAGCTGAAAATCAAATCTCAGTGTAGGTTCCCTTAAAGAATTTTTCTAGTAGAGAAAAATAAATATTTTTCCTAAAGTTTGTGTGAAAAGAAAAAAAAATAAAGCAAGCCCAAGAATCCTGTAGATTTGGTGTTCAATAGTCTATCAACCGTTTTTTCAAAGAAATAGAAAACTTAGAAATGGCATTTAGAAATAAACAAGCAAACAAACACAGCTCCACTCCTTTCTTTCCTTTTCAAGTAAAGTATTGTATTTATTTTCAGTAAGTTCAGAAAACAACTTGATTCTGCAATTCTTCTTTCTCACCAAAGTCTTCCCTGGAATTCAGTGTTCTCATTAAGACTTTTTCTTTAAAGAGACTTACACAAACTTAAAGGTACAAAATAGCCCCTGTGCCAGCCATCTGCACTGGCACATATCTGCTAAAACAAAGTCAGACTGAAATTCAGGCTTTGGTCCTAAATAAACAATCCATCTTTATTAAGCAGTGCGCTTAAGAGTTTGCTCAACTTTAAGCCCAGGTTTAATATACAGACAGCAGTTCTGCTGAGTCTTCAATCTTCTGATGAGCAAACGTACAAAGCAGCTGCTTGTGCTTTGAAGGATTTTGTCCCGTTAACTGGTGTCAAAAGCCCTACAGACTCCACAAGACCTGCATTAATACACCATAAACTCAATCTCCAGCCTCTGACCACAAGAAGGTCTTACTTGAGCACAGAAAGACATATAACATGAGAACTGTTTCTCGGGTGTGGAGCACTGACTTCTTTTAGCTCCTACCATCTTCTTCATTTTTATTAGCCCCTGTGCTTTCTGCCCAAGTCGGTGTCTTACCCATCCAGGGGATCTGCTGCATTGCATTCTAAGCATCAGCTAATTATAAACCAAACACAAATTAAACCCATCTTCCCATCCTCCTCTCTGAAACCCCTAATTGCCCATTACCCTGTACTGTGCTCTGACACAAAAGTAATTCTACTAAGTGGGGAGTTTTGTTGTTGTTTTTTCTTTCATAAAAAACTGTTAATTTGCTATTAAATCTCTTGTTGAAAGACTAATAGCTAAATGAATGCATTAAACATGTGCAAATTAGGGTTTTTTTACTGCATTACTCAGTTGAAGATTGAAAGGGTATGATACATCATTGTTGGCTCAGTAGGATTTAATGAGGCATTAGACCATATTCTGTCTTGGAGGCCAGACTTAGGAATGATCCCCTGAACTCCACAGGCAACACTTGTCCCAGGTTCCTCTCCTGCCAGCGACATCTATTTTTCCCTTTGCCTCTTTCTTCTCCCATCGCCGCTGATGTACGTGAAATAAAAATGTAGTTTCCAGATCAGTTTTATAATGAAGAGTAGCCTATTGCTGATGACAAATGTTGTTTATAGTCACTAGAAAAGAGGGTGGAATGGTGAGTGAATATATTAGAGGAGGAGAGGATAGCTTTTATATTCATTATACTGCCATTTTGGGCCTGCGAAGACACATAACCTTTCCCTTTCTCCCTCCATCATACAGTCACTTTCAGATGTCTACATTAAAATAAAAAGCTGCAGGCGGTGCGCTTTGCATTAGCTGCTATCAACAAAGAAGACATTTTCCACCAGTCAAACAGAGCTCCTTGTGGGAATAGCATCCCTCTAAACACGCTTACTGAGATTTTCCTGGCTGCTTTCCCTCCTCAGGCTTCTTCCTGCCCCGCACGAAAGAAAACCTGTATAAGAGACAACTAATAAAAGCCACTGCAAGGTTCTCATCCTTATCCATTATAAAGGAGAGTGGCATTACCCATCAGGATCAAGCAGACAGCAGCAGCCATTGGTGTCTACTTGAGGGGAACCTCTTTGGAAAGGGTTATTTAGGAAGATTTTTAGACCTCTGGGGCCTGAAGTTAAAGTCACAACCCCCATCTGCTGCAGGTAGAAAGGATGTCCCCTGAACTCCAGCCAAAATTGCATTTATGCTCTGGGAAGCATGGTGGAAGGCCTCAGTTGAACATGGTTTGCAGAAGCTTGCAGGCTTCCAGCACACGACCAAGAAGACACTGAAGGTTTTGAGTGTGGAAATTGCAGATTTGGAGAAAAATCTCTCCCGTGAGGCCTGGTAGACTTTTGCTGCTCAGGGAGAAGTGGGGACAAAAGGAAGAGGTTGGAGTTTGTGAAAGAGTTTTGTTCTGGCAACGTCAAAAAAGAAACTGTTTCTTTTGAGAGAAAATAGATAAATTAAATGCCAGGAGAGGGATACATAGTTTTAATACTTCTGGTGTTGTGTCTGTCAGTTAACAGAGGACGAGGTCTGTGGAGAGGCGGCTGCAGGACAGCCAGGAGCTGAGATGTTCTGGAACAAACCCAGAGCCAGACAGGCTGGCACCTCTCCCACCCTCACGTCTTCACTTACAACTGCTATATGCCATGATCAAAAGGCTGTCAAATACTAATAAAGTCTTAATGCATCATCTCTCATTCACACTGACTCATCTTGGGCATCCAAGTTTAGTGGGTCAGATTCCTAGTCTCCTTCTGTAGCCGGCAAAGAAGGATTTGCTATTCAAGATTTGGAACAGATAAGTTAGGATTCTGGCATGAATTACCATTTTTTCAAGTCTTTCTCTGCTGATTTTACAAGCAGCTTTAGGGGTTCCAGCCAGTTATCTCTGACACCCAAGTCAGATGTCTGAACTTAGTGAATAGCTTTATAGGACTGTGATTTTATTCATCTCTGCAAACCCAAGCATGTGAAAAGCAGCAGGGCTCCACTGCTGCAATTAATGGCTTGTGGTTAGACATTATCTAAGGGTCAAGAAGAGCCACAGGGCACAGAATTACTGCTGTACCTGTGGATTTTCATGTGAGCTGGCACCCTCCACCGGCCTCAAAGGAACCTCATGGAAGGGGCACATTAGGGAACATCAAAATGAAAAGGAAGCTCGGATTGTATAGAAATCTGCAAAAATGTGGCCACCGTGTCATCCCTGGTGCTGTCCAACTGTGTTTATATCGGGTGGAACCTGCTCTGGTTTGCATTACATCCAAAGCAGAAAGAGTGAACTCGTCCCTTCTGACGGATCCAGCTTTTAGGGGAACGGGCAAGGACAAGAAGAACTGATGTCTGTTCAGGAAACATTCGTGTTCTACTGAGTACTAAGGATATGCCTCATTTAGCCCCAGTCCACTGACACATTCATTAATTTGTTAATTAATTGGAGCGCAGCTTCTGAGCTACTTTTAGCCAACTAAAATTTCGGGGTTTAGTCTCGCCATCCCCTGAGGGTTCATCCAGAGGGTGATTGGCATCTGTAGAAGACAGATGATTCATCCCATCTATCTGGGTATCAGAGTCAGTATGAGAATAGCAATTCCGTGAGAGGTATAACGCTGTGCACAGACTTTAGAAAGATCCTGAACCAGCCTAGACAAGATATCTAACTCGCAGGTGGTTAATGAAATGAGATGGATCCCATCCCACTGACATTGGAGAATAGTTCCATTAGCGCTCTCTATTAATACACTGACAGTGTAGAATAATACCATCATAAGTTCAGCTAATCTCTTTGCACCTCATAAGTTATGAAAATGTTTTACAGGTTATCAACAGAACTCACTTCACCCGTAATTAGGAAACATTGCATTTAAAAGCCTGCATGAATGCTGATTGTTACTCTTCAGAAATACAATTGTTTCCAGGGAGGGAGAAGGCAGCCCATGTACCTTACAATAGAGTTGTTGTTGAAAGCACGTATACCCATTCACAAAGAATAGTGGAAGCCTGTAGTTTTAAAATATTTTAAACTCAAAGATTCATGCATGGGAAGTCACAAATAACTTTTTTTTTTTTTCCCAGAACAGTTAGAAATCAGAGGTATTCATTCAAACCTTAAAAGAACTGTGAATAATTGTACACAGGTGGATGCTGGCACATGCGCTATGGAAGAGGATGTGTTCCTGCTATTCAAACTAAACATTTCTGTGTTCCGAGTGCCTATAGTCTGGGCTCACATTGTTACCTGCATACAGCTCAGCAACTACGCACAAGGTCAGTGGCAGACTGCACTCCTATTGTTAGTGTTTGAAGAGGGAACATTTTATCCTTCACAACAAATCTACATATAGCCTATTGAATGAAATACAATAGCCCCCCTGAATTACTTCATCCATTAGCTAGATGCCTGTTAGAAAAACAAAACGGTACATTTTTGTATGATCCATTATGGATTGTGAGGTAAACAACTTGCATTCAGGGAAAAAAAAAGGTATCTGATCCCAAAAGCAGACAAATTTTAGCATTCAAAGGGAGGTGGGAAATTTCTTTCGGCAGTATTTAGTAATACAGGAAGCCAAGACGATCTAAAGTATGAGTGCTGTATATACACAAAAAGAGAGAGAGTCCCTGTTCCAAGGGGTATGTGCTTTGAATTGCCTGATTTAACATGAACATCTCGAGACGCAAAGAGGTGCATCAGGGTGCAAAGAGATCTGGGGGCTCCCTGGGGTTTGGGGAGCCAGGAGGGGCCCCTCTGGGAGCTTGCAGGGCACTGTCAGAGCCTGGGACCCGTCTCAGACCTTAAAGATTTCTCAGACCTTTTGTGAATAAGAGCGATAGGGGGAGTGGTAGCAGGTGAGCATCACCTCTAGTGTCAGTTCAAGCAGCAACCTCTGCATTGCTGATGGCATACTGCCAGGTCCTGAGGGTTACAATGCAGTTCCTCCACCTAATTTTGTCCCAGAACAGGTTGTGATAACACTCTTTGCTTTTCATTCTGACCCAGAGTCTCCTAAGCACTTCTCACAACAGGAGCAAATGTGCTCCCTTGAGCAATAAGGCAGGAGCCTCACTGTTGAAGGGAGGAGGCTGGGACAGGAGGTTGGGACAGATATTTTCCTCTTTTTTCCCCTCTCAGACTCTGCTGGTGAAGCTTCCCTTTTCCTCCCCAGTATTCCCAGTCTCCAGCCGAGCTCAGGACTCAGCTGCCATTCTCGAAAACCTGATGTGCAGGTGACATTTCAAGGATGTAATCAGAAAATGTCATGGGGGACGGAGGAGAGATGCTGACGCGGAAAAAACGTTCTATTTTAGGCAGGCCAAGTGCATGCCTATTCCTGGCCTTCTAATGAGCAGGGCTGCCTGCTCCGTGTGCCATGAAATATCCCAATCTGGCTGCGGGGAGTCAGACTTCTTTCCCCGGCATAGGCCTTTCCTTGTAGCTAAACTCACGTCCTCAAATCCTTTCCCATTAATAATTTGGGCTTTCTGTAGTGAGGAACATCACTGACTCTTTGACTTGTGAGAAAGTGCCACTGTACGGGCCAAGAAGAGCTGGGACTGGGCTAGCGACGTGGCTACCCCATCCACGCTCCTGCCGCGACTGAACTGGAGCAATGTGCCCCATGTTTTGGAGCAAACAGCAGGTGAGTAAAAACTCCACCCATCTTGCATAGGAGGAAGACAGATATTTGCATTATAAACATAATCTATAGGTGGGCAAAGATTCCACCCAGAGATTGCATCCAAACAGGAGCTGAGACTGGAAGAGATGCTCCTTGCGGCGCGTAGGTGCACAGTGTCCTTACCCTCATCTTCACAGCATGTAATCCTACCAAGCCACCACATTTTTCTCTCTTTTATTCAGGATTCAGAAATCATAGCAATGAGAATGTGGTTGACCTTCCAAACAGTGCACCGAAGCAACTCTTCAGAGTTAAGTCAGACCTGTGCCCAGGTAGGAGTGCTAAAACTCTAATGCACGGTGAAAAGCAAATTGCTTGCTTCGCAGCACTCATGCATTGTGTGACCATCTAGTATTTGCCCCTCCAGGTCTTTGGGAACCACTTTTAATTCCTAGAAAGAAAAATAAAAGATGTTCTCGGAGGAAGGATGAGATAGGTACCAACCTGGGTTACTTATTGGCATTGTAATTATTTACATGCTCTGGGCAAGGAGTCTGAGGAGAGTAAACAAAACTCGAAGGGAAGAAAAACAGAATTATCACAACAGAGCTTGTTTCAAGGCCTCCAGAATATGTGATTGTTTTTCTTATGGGTAGCAGACCAGCGTGAACCAAATTGTCACCAGGTCTGAAGCCGAAAACGTTTGAATGACATGCCCCATACCGAGACACAAATTCCTGTGAATCAAGCACATTACATATTGCCGAGATAGCTCAGCCCTTCGGCGTGTTTTTGAGCCTGACTCAATTAAAACACAAAGCAGGTAAAACCAGGAAGAAAACTCATTATTTGTTTATCAGACATAAAGAACATATATAGTCTTCAGATTATAGCTGGTGCTATGAGGGCTTCTGCTACCCAGGCCCTGCTATAACAGCAACCTGTAACAGGCTGTTAGAAAACAATGGCACAGAGCGGATGGGCAAAGACGCATCCAGGTCACGAGGCAGGAGGCAGGGATCCCACAGGCTGATCTTGGCTTTGAAGCTAATGAATGCAATAAACAGAGAGTCACTAGAGCATGAAAAACATGCCTTCCAACTGCAGCTGAATTAACTTTCCTCTGACTGCTTGTGAGTCAAGCAAAGCCCATTTGATGGCACCTGGGTTGACTAAACACTCACTGACCATGAAACTGCCGGCTACCTGCATCCCTGCCCTTACGGCCAGGAGCCCAAAAAAAGATCAACCTCACTGTCAACTCAACTCACCATCACAGTTGTGTTGACTGAGCTTTCAACCAAAACTTACACATAAATCATCACTGGATAGCCATACCATCCTATCCACGCACTCATGCACCCAGTTTCTGATTTGTTAAGAGTTGCCCTTCACTTTCCACCTTCCCTCCAAAATGCTTCCATGTATCTGCCAAAAAATTCACTGGAAACATCATCCCAGCTGAAATAATCTAGTGTCTCTGATTTGAGACATTGTTCAAAACACAAAGCTTTCTGCACTACCTTAGAGTCATGTTCTGGTCTTCAAGATGTTTCACCATCCTCAGCCTGTCTGTGGTTTCCATGAATCAAAGCAACTTTCATGGCTTCATATCATCCAGAGAAGGTTGTCCCCTGAAGCTTTTTCCACTGCCTCAGCATCATCTCCCTTTCTGTCTCTTCAGATCTGCTTCTTCAGCTGCAAATTCAATTAAAGCCTCTCTGGGAGCCTCATGATCAAGTCAATACAGTGACCAGTGGTGGGATGTGTTAAACTGAGATTTAAGGTGAGTAGATAGGTAAGGAACTTGTAGGAAGGCAAGCTTTTTTATTAAGAAACTTGTAGACGGCTGCTTTTAAGGTAGGTGTCTATGCTCCAACTATAGTCATTACAGATCCAGCCAATACATTCTCATCCTCAAAACTGCTGACCAGACTAATAGATCTCCATCAGTGATAGCAGGAATTGATCAGGGAAATAGGGGCAATATCTCATATCCCATCAGATTGGGTATGTGATTCTGGACACGTGAAATAAGCTCATCTGTATGGTCTGTACAGGCTTTCCTCTCAATTCACCTGCAGCTGTATCTGTTTCAAAAATAACAGCTAGTTCCTCTGCATTTTGTGATTGTGCCATCATAATTAAAACAAATTCGAACCTCCAAGCAGCAGTGGTAGGAGCCCACCAATTTTATGGGGGAGGATGGACAAATGCTTTCTCCAAATTATTTTTACTCCAGCCTACCTGGTTTCAGATCTGTCTTTGATTCAATTTGGTTGCTGTGGAAACAGCCATGACATCAGACTTGGGAGTCGTGACATCGTTGAGTGAATAATCATATGCTGGGAGAAGGCAGCAGGAAAAATGAAGTAAACAAATGTGTTTATCCACAAATGCTCCTACCATGAGGAACTGGAATCTCCAATGGCAATTTACCACACATTGCTAATGTGTTTGTTATAATATATTTCTTAATTCCTTTTTTCCCTTTATTTTGGCTGAATATGAAAGTTCATCAGGGCTGGAACAAACAGGGGAAGCATATTGAAATGAGCATTACAGATCTGTCGTGCTCTAGTTTATGGTCTTTTCTCAGTGATACACAGTAAGTAAAACAAGCACTGATTGAGTCGGCTGCCTCCTGGGTGTTCATTTGCTGTAGTGTGAGGAATATTAATGCTAAGTACATCCGCGTGCATCAGGACAGGCAGGAGGAGGCAAGCAGATTACCCCAGCTTAGGGGTATTATACACGCGTCTGTAACTTCCAAAGACACAGAGAGGAAACATTTCTGTGGGTTTTTGTCTCTTATCTTCTTACAGTCTTATAGATTTTGGAGATGCATTGCCCTGGAGTTTTAATACTCAGAGTTTTCAGGGGGGATTGTGATTATTATTTTTTTTTAAATCCTCCTTTTTACAGGGAAAAAAAAAAAAAAGGCAAGCATCGAATTTCATCAGGATACAGAAAAAGCAGATTCCAAAAGAAGAAAGAAGAGATGAAAAAGAAAAGTTTGATTAAAATCCCCTCTTGTTCCATGTGTTTGATGTAAATATCTTCACACCTTTCTCTTTTCCTTTGCAACCTCAGCAGAGGGTTCAGCCCGTCACCAGGGGATTGAGTTCCAAGCTTAGGGCTTTGTAGTTGCTGCTGCTCTTGCTGCTGTTGTCTAAAGGGATTATCAGCCTTTGTAAAGCTTGTGCTAATACCCTGGAGGGGAAAAATGAGTTTCCAAATAACCTTTTTTTGTGTGTGTGTATCTCCTGTCTAGGGTACCCTAGGAAAGGAAAAATTAGGAAGTGTTTTGGCTTTGAGAGTAGGTCATTCAAAATTCACTAGCCAGGTTCCCAGCATTTCTGACCCAGTCTGTCCCAGTGCAGAAATGGCCCTTGCTGTGGTGCTGACACTGGGACCTGGCAGGAATAGCAACGCCCTTCTCTGTTCACCAGGCAACACACAGCCAGTCTTAGACTGGATTTCTAAAAAGTGCCTGAAGAAACTGAATTAGGTGCTTTGCTCCCACTACATCCTTCGGTAACATTCGGGCACTTCATATTCTACATTTTCTTTGGAAAATCCCAGCTCAGGATCCCACTCCGCAGCTTCAGACTGATTCCGTGTATCTCTTCAAATTCTTTTTTTTTTCTGCAGGAGGATTGCTTTTGAGCCACATCCCAGAATTTCCCTTCAGACGCAGTTGCCTTTGCAAAGGTGCGGAGCCGCTTGGTATTCCGGGAGCATTGGTGGCCGCGGGTCATTCGACGCTCCAGCGCGAGGAGCGAATTGCTCGGTATTCCGGGTGTGCGTCAGTCGGTACCCAAGACTGTACGTGGCGGGTTGCTCAGTATTCCCAGGGTGTGCTTCAGATGCTTAAAGGCTGTGAGGGAGCACCTGGGTGCTTGCCAGGATGAGAGATTTTCAGTATTCACATCTGGCTCTCTAGCCAGGGGTGAGGCACGATTCCATTCGATCTGCTGCCCTTCCAGGTTTTGCGAATAGAAATGAAAGCGACGGTCAAAGAGAAAATTACAATGGAGAGGAGAGGAAAAGAGAAGTGGGGAAAGAAGAGAAGGGAGAGATATGAAAGTGCAGTTCTTCAGAAAGCAAGACCTTTGAGCCCCTCACACGGGTACTTTGCAGGAGCCACAGTTTAGGTTTAAATTAGAAGGATGAAGGCAATGAATTCCATCTTTGTAAGACTGACTTAAGAATCCACGGCAGAGCTGTTCAAATACGATCGTTAGCACACATTTTGGTGCTGGTCAGTGTTAGGTTATGTGATCTATTCTATGATTCTATGATTAAAAGCTCATGCCCACAAACACAAAGGATCATAACAGGAGGTAGAGGAAACCAAATGACCTAAGTAGAGACATGCAGCCCCCTGACCCAGCTCCTCACGGGTGTCACAGAGATCAGCCCCCTCCCTCGGAGATGAACCCATCATGGTGAGTCAATGGGGGAAGCTGTTCAGACCACCCTGGACACTGAGAAGGTTTTACTGCCAACAGGGGTAAGGGATTTGTTAGACACAGAAAAGAGCTTTTAGGGTTTTGTCGTGGTTGAGACAGACAAACGACATAGACCAAGTTCTTCTGGACAAACAGCACTCTCCATTTATTGCCACAAATGCCTTTTTATATAGTCTTTACTAGCTCAAGTGTCTTTTTGCTATTGGTTAGAAGTTGCAGTAGAAACATCTCATTGGCTAATTTTGCTATCATCAGTGTTACTCTTTTACTCCCTTCTCTCTCACAGGTACACCTTAATATCTCTGGATACTCCTTTACTCCCATCTTTCTCGTGGGCAGGCCTTGATATCTTCAAGGCTAATTTCTGTTCCCATGCCCTCTGTCAGGGAGTCCACGGACCCACCCTAGTCCCCCACAGGGTTTGTACAAAACTTTGTAAAAATCCACTTCTAAAATTTTCTTAAAGAAATTTGAAGGAATTTTGACATGTGTTTGAGGAAAGCACAACTCCCCAGCTTTTTTTTTTCTTTGTCTGAAGTTATGACAACTTCATAATAGTATTAAAACACAATAATAATTATTAACAAAACTTTTTCATTCACTCAGTTATTTCTTACAAATTTTCCACTAACAATTTTGCCTTTTCAGAATAACATTCAGATTTGGGACACAGAAAAAGGAATCTGAGGTTTTGGACAGGAGAAAAAGTTCCCAACACAGTTCTTTTCATAAGACCATCTGCTCCTCTGTTACCAGGTAGGAGTTTGCAGATGTATGTGCCAGCTCCTAGAGCTGACAAGCCAGCACTGTATGCAGGTACTTCTGAGGATGCCTAGCACAGGTCTGAACAAATGGGCTGGCTATGGAAGCAAGAGAAAAAGTTTTGTGTTTTGAAAAAATGAGAATGAGAATGGAATCTAATATTTGCTTTAAGGGCTGTTATTCAGCAGCAACAATGGAAGGGGCCTGTAGTAGAATGGGCACCAGTTAAAGCTCACTCTGTCTTCAAAAGGTGTTGATATTTCTTGAGTAACAGTTGGTCAGGGACAAAACCATATTTCTTCATTGCTAACATTCCACATTTTTACACAAGTAATGTAAATCTTAATGGTTCCCCAGATCTCTCTACTGCAAATCTGTGCTCCACAGTCTCCTTCGTCCCTTTGCTCCTTTCTGGGTATGCCCACGGATCTGGAAGACTTCATGTGTATAATATCTTCTCCATCAACCCATGGCCTTGAAGCATTAAATCAGAGTTCGCTGGATCTGCTACACCATGAAAATATTTAGTGGATATAATGCTTATCCATGATTCTTGATTCACTCAACCCACTCTCCAAAGGAATCTCTCCCAACATGCCCCGAGTACTCAGCTGTGAAAATTATATTCCCTTCCCCATGACTTTGTCAGTGCAGGGAACATCACAGCCTGCTTCAAAATGCTGCTCTGCACTTCTCAATGGTATTTTATGACACATTTTTCGAATCAAATTTAAAAGCATAACTGAGTGGAATTAAATTAATGCCGTCTGGTAATGTCAGCAGCACCGGAGCTGTGCATGGCTGGCTTAGCTTCTAAACCCCTGGCAGCTTCCCGGGACTTAGTTCTGACTTCAGGGAAATAGTGAACGCAGTGATGTGATTTTTTTTTTTTTTTTTTAACTGTGTCTACAGAAGGGAGTGCGTGGGAGTAAACAGATGCCAGCTGAGGTCTTGGTGGAGTTTCCTAGGGAAGATATCGCTAAGTTGAGACATAGGTATGTTCGTGTGTATAACCGGGGGAAGCAGTTAAATGAAATATATCCCAGAAATGAGCATATCACAGTTCTGATTCTGATAATGAAGATGACGATTTAGTGGCAAAATGTTGCATCACTGAGCAGAATGCACCGTTTGTGCCTCTGTATATTTTTGTCTGTGCACAGTCAGGAGAGACTGCTAGTAGCTTTTGAACTGGAAAACTGTTAATACAACAGTATTCACATAGGACAAGAGAAGTGTGTATATGTGCTGGTGTGTGCAGGGTTGTAGACATATGCAGACTAAAGCATTCTGTGTCCATTGATGTTTTAATGCTCATTCTGCTAACATGGAATCCACATATATCTGTCTGATATGGTATCTGCATAAACACAACCTCACTTGAGTACATCCAACTATTTCCTTTTTTTCCACTGTGCTTTAAATGCAATAATTCCAGATTGTTCTTTTTCTTCTCCCCACCCCACATTGTGAAAATTGCTCCAAGACTACACAGGACAGGATGTACTTCGACAGTGCCCAACAATATTTTTTTATGTTCCTCAATGACTTTACATTTACTCATCCCATTCAAATAGGTGTCCTTGAACACATCTGTCCCTCTTTACCCTTCCACACAGGCAACACTTGAAATGTTCCCTCCAAAGAACAGGGAGAAAATTTCTCCTGCCAATGCCAGATGAGAATTGCACAGACCCAGGTGGGAATCAAACGAGCTCTGCAATCCCGCTGAACTGTGCAAGTCTCCTCATGATCCCACCAAACACACAAGTTGCCACTGAACTTGGCTTCATGTTGTGGAGGGATCACAAACTGTGTTTCTTCTGGGTTAAATTAATACAGGTGCAAACTGCTTGTCTGAAGTAACCCTCCATGAAAGGTAAATAAAACTACTGTTGGTGCTTAGCATCTTTTTTTTTTTTTTTCCTTTTTGTGTGTGTTTTGTTTGTTTGTCTTTTGGTTTGTTTTCTCACTTTTCACCTTTATGGCAAATACCTTTTCATTAAGGCTACAAAATGTATAGTCCTCCCTTTATGGAAAAAAGACATAAGCAAACACAACAGCCCTCTCCCATGGCACACGCCACGTTTGTAGTGGTGACCTCACTGCCTTCACACCATGGTGAATTGCCCTGATTCCTTCACTTGTTCTGGTATCTTCCAGATGCTTTTGTGACAAGGACACTGAGGTCAGGTAATGCATTTGTACTGATATATAGAGCACCAGAGATATTTATGCTTCTCTATAAAAAATAAAGCTGTCTTGGATTTACTTGGGGATGCAGGAGTACAGGTAGAGGGGACTGTAATAAAGGAGGGAAAGAAAGAAAAACCACACACCAAAACAAAACAACCAACCAATCGTCAATGAAAACTCATACTCAGCCTACCTAAGCACAACAGATAATGATGAAGCCAGAGGAATTCTGTACATGAATGAGAGATTTGAGATCCAAAAGTGAGGGAAGAAGAAAAAAAAAGGGGAGTTAAAGGAGTTTGTAAATCTTTATTGCTCTGTGGCCTATTAAATAGTATTTCAGAAAGATATTTTCTTCTGGGTGCCTTGTCCAAGTCTAGTTTGAGCATGGAATTCTGCTAGGATTTCCAAAGGATGTGTGGGAGCTGGGATAACCCCAGAATTTCACTTTTTTTTGTTAAATGTTGAAGTAAAATGGCTGAACAAGTATTCTTCCTCCTCACTTCTGTTTCTCAAAGCTTGGACTCAATCAGTGCAACACAAAGTTGAAGTTTCATAAGCTGTTGTCAATGCACAAGGAATTACATCAACTAAACTGCTGAAATTTTATATGCGGGGCAGAGTAAGCCTCATTTCCTTAATTTAAGCATCCAGGTGTTTGACATCTAGGCCTGATGTAGTCACGTCAGGCTTCCTCTAAAGCCAGCGGGGAGAAACGGGTTCCCATGGAAGATGTCTCATTTCATTCTCAAGAACAGGGTCTAACCTGGGTCGGATGAATTGCCGCTGGAGATACCCACAGCCCCAGACTACAGAGAGAGACTGGGGTGATTATCTCAGACCTCTCGCTGTTCGGCTTCTAAAGAGGAGGCAGATGAATCCCAGCCTTAACAGCTCTTATATTCCTGTGGGTTAGGGTGCTTAAAAATGTCTCTCTTCTTTGCGAGCTTGAAAGGCTCCATCTCGCTCACCAAGAGACAATTTCATGCTCTTAAACAAAGTACTAAGGCGTGAAAGTACAATTCGAGTCTGTTCTTTCTGTAGGGCTGGTTAAAGAAAAGGGTTTGGGATTGAACTGAGGAGCTGACATTGGTATCTGGGAAATGTTCCAGTAGACCGAACAAGAGGGCTGTGCTCCGTGCCAGCATAAAAAGACACAATTTTCATGGAGATGCATCCATTTACACCAAGTCTGCATTTGGCATGGGGAGAAGAGAAATTGCCCCTTGATCAGGGCACATTTGACATATTGAGCTCTCTCTCTCATGAGTAATGGAGTAAAGATGAGTACACGTTTGATATGTTATAGTGGCTTCCTATAAATATTAAAGCAAAAGGAAACTTCACAGACATATGGGACGGAAGCACCCGCAATTCATCTACAGAGACCATACCGAGTTAGAGGGAACTGCCAGCAGCAGGCTTTCCTGAGGGTCATTAATAGCTCTCTCTGGGTTTTTCCTGCTTGCTTTTCTGCTTTTCCAGGTCTCGTAGCTGGAAGGAAAACTTTGCCTTGCTCAGCCTCCACCTTCACGGTAGCCGAGCTCTCAGAGCTCTTTCTACTGTGCCTGGGGAGAATGTGAAACCACCATCACGGAGGTTTTTAAAAAACAGACTAGACAAACTTGTGTCTTGAAAAGCATCGATCTTCCTGAGCCTACTGGAAAGCAAAAGGGTTGACTAGAGGTCATTCAATAATTTGTCCACTTCTGTTTACCACGCATGTTCTCAAACGGTATGTTCTCTAAAGAATGATTTCTCAGTCTGTGGCTTGCAAAACACCTTGCATGAAATGCACATTGCATGAAATGACTGCAAAAAGCAATTGAGCCAAGAAGTGAAAATGCACTTCTATATGCTGTAAACAAGCAAAATTGCAAGGGAACAAGTTAATTAATGAATACGCAAAGATTTAGCCTCATTTCTGTGTGGCTGCACATTAACATTGTGACAGGAGTTTCATATTTTTGTTTTGCTTTCAAAAAATATTTAGCAATTCACCATTTGAAAACAGAAGCAATGTTCTAAAGGCTAGTCAATTAGATCAATACCACAAAGAAGATCAATACCACTGAGAAGAGGCAGGCTCCACAAGAAGCTCAGTGGCTTTTCTGCTATTAATCACTAATTCCCTGGTAGAGCACCATGAGCGCCTGGTATCCCCCGCCTCTCCTTTCCACGTTTTTCTCGTGTCTTTCTACTGCAGATCGCAGGGTAATGTATCAAATAATCCCACCAGACGAAGACTGATCTCAGCAGGGTTTGCTGGTGTAATCTGAAGTCATCTTCCCCCACTTCCTAACACACCGTCTTGCTGAATTCTTGCTGGATTGTTTACACTCCAAAGACTTCTGCTGCACTCCTTAAGAAAGGAGCTGTAATTGCTGATCCAGCTGTTCGATGTTCCCCTCAGCACAATCTGGAAGTCAGCAAACAACCGCCTGATGTTTGCCATCCCGGTGCAGAGGACCCGAACAGCGCTGCCCAATTCCTCGCCCTGCACACCAGCGCGTTTTCTCTCCTGCTGGCTCCGTGTTTGCTGCCGAGTGCGTTTCAAAGTCAGAGTCTGGGACTTTTTTAAAAAGGCACTTGCTGAAAGGAGCGACTTTCTGACAGCCACGGGGTTGTTAGCTGAAAGGATGTTGTTATAAAACTGGGAAAATGTTTCCTCTTGCTAGGAACAATACATGTCTCTTGATTTCCCTGGATGGTTTCGCGCTGCTACCTGTCCTAAGGCACGGAGTTAACTGAAAGATTCAAGGAGGTCACCGAAGAGCTGAACAAGAAAAGTAAAATGACAAGAAGTATAACTTCACCTCAGTGGAGTTAGCTTCAAAATAGTTGAATCAGCAACGGCTCTAATTGCACCTACTGTTTGGGTTTCTCTTTATTTATTTATTTATTGTGTTGCTGTGAAGAGTAGCTTGAAGAAAGGAGAGTCGAGATAAGCCAGACAGGCAAGTGCATGTGTCAGGTTAGAACGTAACATCTGACAGAGACAGTTGTGAAAGCCATAAAGGCTTCCCCCTATGCAGGGATGGGTAATTCATCAGAAATTTCAACACGAGTCTAGCAAAGAGAAATGTGTCTGCCAGTCTCCTCTCCCAGGACTTTCTTCTTTATCCTATATACACTTCATCCACCCTGGATGAGAGCATAAAGGATGAGTGTCAGAAGTTAATTTGGGACCTGAGGATTCTTGAAAGAAAACACCTGTAGGGCTTATCATCTGGCTGACCTGAGCATAGAGCTGGTGAAACGCAGAATTACACCACAAGAGAGGTCGACGTTGAGGAACAAGGGTCTGAAACCAAGCCAAAAGTAAGACCCCTGAAAAGAAAGGTATGCACGGTAACCTGGTAAAACTAGGATTTAAATAGTGCACGGGGTGCAATACCTAAATATTTCTACCTGCAGCTTCTTAGGTGTCCACTGGTGATGGATGAAATGCATATCAAGGATATGGAAAGGAGATGCACATCTCTTGAGGGACCTTTTTTTTCTGCCATTGATTTTTTGCTGCCAGCTTTCACTGTGCTGATATCAACCAGGAGTCGATACAAAGGAAACAAACCGGTCACTTCCCCAGTTCTGACCAGCGTGAAGCCAAGGGTCCTGCTCTTCCACTACAACAACATAGGGAGGCAACTTCCACAATTTATCTGGCAGCGGCTTTCCGAGATCCTTATCGCCTCCCAAAAGCATTCACACCTCGCCACAAGTACACGTTCTGTGGCTGAGCATCAGTCAGGGCTCATTAGGTTTCAGAGCCGGGTGTGCTGACCCCACGGCAGACACGAGACCCCTCGGAGCCGGAGCTCCTGCTCGGATGCGCATCCCTTGCAGCGTGAATGCTTCTCTCCCCCTCTCCCCCCATGTAGCATCAGTCTTTAAGTCTTGTTCACACCTCAATAAAATTATAAGTGTCCTTTTATTACCGCCATATGTATTGTCAGACACAAACTGCTATCGGCTGCCACGAGGCAATCTGAAAGTGGCTCGGCAATAACCAGCTAAAAGTCCACCTCTGCTTAGACCAGGTATGAGGCTTGAGAAACCGCATTCGTTTCCTTACTCTTTTTTCCAGATTTTTCACCGGTAAGAGAGAAACAAACTCAGTTTCTTCATCAGCAAGGTGATTTCAGGTTTTAGGGCAAGACCTGGATGCAGGAGACAGAGTCTTGGCTTCTCTAGATCACTGTGTCAAATTCACATCCAGCTCAGGTGCCAGGCTTCGTTAAATCAGATCTTTGCATTCGATAAAATAATTCTTTATGAAATTAAAATGAGGTTTTAACATCTGTAGCAGAGGGTGTGCTTACATGTCACATCTGCACCTGTGCAAATGCCAATTAACCCACTATAATTAGTCACAATTTTTACTCGTTACCACTAAGATCAGAATCAAAACCAGGGTTTACTTCCTCATTTTTTATTCTTTCTCTTCCAGATCATGATCTTTCTACCACTACAGTGCTTTGGGGGTTTTATGTAGATAGCTATGTGGGGCTAATCTTAAAGAAGGAAAAAAAAGTACACTAAAACCAAACCCTCAGAACCAAGTTCCCAAGACCTCAGCACCTGAAACGCAGATGTGATTTTCAGAAGAGTTTGTTTCTTATTTAACCACCCGAAAGAAGGGGTAAATCTTTGGCCATTCTCTGCCTCTAGCAGTTTTTACCACGGTGCATATAATCAAAAGACATCAATGCACAGAAAATGGAGCACTTTTGAGAAAATCTGGCTCCTACTGTGAGCCCTGATCCTTTCTGAAAATGGTGACAAAATGCGGCTATTTCATCACTGCACAAGGCTTTCCTGCCCTACTTCAGATTTTGTAACAAATACATGTTATATGACAAGCCATAATGTTCCCCCCTCCCCCCATTATTTATCATTTTTCATTAATCACACCTCAGCAATCACCTATATTATTTATTGTTATTATTCATTACTCTTTAAATTATTAACAACTATAGCAGGAACTACTGTTGTGAAAAGCATCGAGAAAGGACATTTCCGTCATCTTTTTCACATGTGAAGTACTGGAGTCCCACAGACTTTGTTTATGAAGAAATATGCTGTGGATATGAAGAGTAGGAAGAATATTGTAGCTACTCTCGTTCAAAGTGAGGAAAACCTTGTGTGAAGTATTATTTCTTATTATCCCAAATGATATAATTGAAGAGGGGGATGGGGAAAGGTCAGAAAAAGCTTTCAGACACTGAACTCTTTTTCAAAATCGAAATAGGAGCAGCAAAATTTGCTTTTTCATGCTATTATTTTATCATTGGACTGAAAGTAATGGATTAGCATCCGTTGTTAACATCCTTGTATGTACTCACAACTCTCCTGAGCACTATGGTTTTTTAATCTATTTCAGTATTGTATGGAGTTGCATCGATTTTGATGGAGCTTCTAGCAGAGAGATTTATCTCCAGGATGGTTTTCTGATCACTTCCAAAGATAGAGATTGTGATCCCAATTGAAATGGAAGTCACTCCTGAGCTTCAAGTAATGTAACATCCTTGATCTAGATGTCCATCAACAGAAAGCTTGTTAAAGTATTCTTAACAGCACCCAGTAAAAGTCTATGGCTGTCCTTGCTACTTGATTTAGGAGCTAAAATTTCTTCATCTAACACAGACCTTCTTTCTGCTGGAAATTAAACCTAGTACTCATTGCCTTACACCCTCAGAGAACAATTGATCCTCTGCTAAAACGTCCTAAAGCATATTAGAGGGCTGCGTTGTGTCCTCTTTCAGGCTTTTCTTATTAAGGCTTCAATGCTGCAACTTTTCTTGCAGGTCTTGTTTTCTGAAACTTTTCTCCTCCTTGCTGGTATGTTTGAATCTCTCCAATTTGTCCACGTTATAGAACTGGATACCCAAACCCTCATACTCCAGTTGTAGCCTCCTCAGTGCCCAGCTAAGCAGAATATACAACCCACCTGCTGTTCCTGTCCAGAGCGAGATTTACCTCTTCTCACTGTCAATTCATATTCATCCTGTGCAGTATTATAACCCCTTGATCCTTTTCCGCTGTACTCCCAACAAAGCAGTTATTCTCTGTTTTCATGGCCACAGCCATGACTTCTTCCTGAAGTCATTTGCACCAGCGTCCTATTGAATTTCATCCTGTTGATTCCCTACTGCTCCCCCAGCACATCAGCGTCATTTTAAATTCTAATCCTGCCTCCCAAACTGCCTGCAGTCCCTTCCAGCAAAGTGTCACTTGTAAATTTTAGAGATGTGCACCTTAGTACATCATCCACATGGATAATGAAAATATTGAAGTGCGGGACTCCAATTCTAATGTCCTTCCACTTCAAAGGAGAACTATTCATGTGTGACTTCTCAACCCGTTGTGGACCCATCCTGATCTAGAGGACTTCCTCTAGATCATATATTCCTAGGTCGCTTACAAGAAAATGAAGCTGGATGATACTAAATCAAGATACATCACAAGTACTGCATCCTCCTAAACCACTATGGCAGGTGGCTCTGTTAAAGAAGAAAATTAGATTGATGTGACAAGATTTGTTTTTTGCAATCTTGTGTTGACTGCACCTTTTATCATTTTATTATCCTCTAGATGCTTATAAATTGATTGTTTAATAATTTAATCCATTATTTTTCTGGGTTAAAATGACTAGTCTATAACTCCCTGTGTCCAGCTTTCCCCTCTCCAAGTGTAGGAACTATGTTTGTCCTCCTCTGGGCCCTCCCCAGTATTGGTAAATAGTTGAAGATAATTGTCAATCATGCAGAGACTGCAGTAGCAGTTTCCTTGAGAGCTTTGTGTGGTTACTCTGACTCACAGACAAGTCACCTATATGCTCTTTAACCCATTTGTCTCCCATTGTGGAAAAATTCTTGTGCTTCACAAGATCCCTCTTCTTTTTTCTTGGTCACCTACACACAAGTCTATATTTCTCCAGCTACAGCCCTCTCATTTGGAGGCTGAACTTCTCCAGTTCTCTCCTGGCTCGTTTGCACTATTCTTTTGTATCCAGCTCAGTCATGTATCAAGGCATTTGTGGTTTATTAATACTTTTCGTTAATTCGTCAAGTCTTTAAAGACATCTTTGTGTGTCTGTATTGGTCTCTTGCTTTTCCTCCTGCTGTGGCTTTAACATGGTCACTTTTAGCAGCCACCAACTATCCTGCATCTCTTCCCTTTTGTGAAGTTCATTTATTTGTTTTCTGCATTTGCTCCACTCTGCTCCCCCTATTTTTCTGCTTTTGTACCTTCTCCTTGAATTCTGAATCCAATAAGTTTGTGGTCATCATTTTCACAGATGTTTATCTCTGCCATCTAATTCTGACCAAGTACTTCAGGTTAGGACTACATTAAATAGCAATTTGTAGAATACACAATCCTGAGTGAAGACACCAACATTATAAGCCTTTCTCTCCCCATATGATTCCTACCAACCATTACTCCCCATCAGGTCGTCAGGAACCGGTTTTAATTGGATATGCTGTAAAAATTAGGACTTGTATAATTAGATCCTTCAAGTCTGGCAGGTGAATAATTCAGCTCTTCCATGTTTTCATCTATCTGTGATATTTTACTTCATCTACGTCTGCAGCAGTATGGACTATAGGTTGGCACCCCTATGGGAAGCTGTTAGTTTATGTTTCTTAAGAATCACACAAATCACATTAAGAAAAAAAGAACAAACTATGAAGAAAATAACAGTCCCATGGTTAAGCACTCTAGGGTCTCTTGAAACCTTTTTCTACTATGCCTCAATTAATACACACAGGAAAATCATAATAACATTAAAAGAGAAGAAGAAGAGAATTATAAGTTCAATCGAAAGAGGCTGCTCGAGTCAGGGCAGAATTTACCTAGAAGGTAAATTACATTTAAGTAAAACACTTGGAAGGTTCCTTACCCCATGTTTGGTGCTAATGAGAGAAGTTTGCATCCAAAAATCTCAGTTTGCCAAGAGACCCCGGTTTCTTATTGTTGCCTGTGAGTTATTCTCTTCCCTAACATCCAAGTTGCAAGAGAAGAAGGGCATCCCCTCTTTAAACCATAAATCATCCCTTTAATTGCTGATCAGATGCTGTGTGAGAGACCTGGCAGGTGTCAGCTCATCGTTACCTAATCAAATGCAGCTTTTCCTGATGCATCCCTGCCCCTCGTCGCTGCAACGTGTTGGGGGAATAAATGCGAGCCTGAAGTGGGACCTACAAAGGGGAAAGAGAAGAATGCAGAAGTTCATCTTGCCCCAGAGCAGTGTCTGGGTGACAGCTGGAGTTGAAACACATCTCAGAGATGCATCAAGATGGTTTTCTGACCTCAGAGAAGCTCCCGGTCACTGCCTGGTCCTGTCTCATCACTCTCAGTGCCTGGAAAGAACTGGGTGTATGCAGGATCGCCACTACGTGGACTAGAAAAATGACTGAAACAAACTCCTGTGACGTGCACCCCTATGTCTCTATGCTGAGGTAGTGTCTCCTTCAGTTCATATGCTTGTTCTTTATTTGTTTTCTTCCCCCCCGCCCCCTCACTCACATAGGGTGTAGGAACACCATCATACATCGTCAGAACACTATGGTTTGGCACAATCACTCTGTAAAAAAGCTGAGAATTAGAAGAAACGTGCTTTCCTTCAGGATAGATATTTAGGCCTTAGATATTTTGGTTTCCTCAAGATATCAGTCATCTAACTCCTATTTAGGCAACTAACTCCTATTTTAATCAGCAAAAGGCAGGTACTTAAATATCTTTGAAGAGCTGGTCCCCAGTGTCTTCCAGCTACAGGATCCAATCACTGACTCATCAGGCTCTGGATCCAATCAGCAGTGATTGATTTAATGATGTCAATATTCGTTTTCACTCCTTCGTAATTTCCTGTCCCTGCCCTTTATGACTTACTATAGGAAGCAACCCATTATGATAATTCTGTATTCCTACCGCAGAAAGCTATGCTGAAAATGAAAAACAAAATTATACACAGACCCAAGAAGCATCTGTAGCAGCAGCAGCAGTGTCCAGGCTGCTATTTATTGAATTGTTTATCTATAATGCAATGCCACAGTTTAAAAAATTAAATTAGTCTAATTATCCTATTTAAGGAGATAACTCTCCTGTTGCTAACACTCCCATAATTTTCTGCATTTCCATCTCCTAAATTATCCACTTCTAGGCTTTTTTCTAGCCCGTATGTATCTGAAAAAAATATCCTTCGAGGTATAATTAACTTTTTCATCCAGAATCCTAATTTCCTCTCTCAGACATTTTCTACAGTGTTTAAACTATTTATTATGCAAACTTAGAGAAGTCAAACTATGAATTATGTACAAATCTACGTACTGGAGTTCTCAGCTAATCACTGCATCTCTGTGTCTTGTGGCTCAAGGTAACCAAAGTGCACAGAGTGGAAAATATCAGAGTCCAGCACTCGGCATATTAATTTTTTTCCTCATGTTAAAAATAGCCTTTCCCCCAAATTAAACAACTTAATGTCACCTTTTAAATGATTTCTTTTTAAAGTCTGTTTTGAGGTAATTTCTTATCACTCACCACTATGTTTGCCTTCCTTCACATCACGCTTCCTTCATCTCTTATCCAGCACTCTCAATAAACTGCAATCGGACATGTGAAGACTTGCAATGACTTTGTACGACCAGTGAATGTCTTTACACTCGGTATTACATTCTTCCTTTTTTCCTGATCTTGGTTCGTTTGCTTATTTTTTCCCCTTGCATTTCTCGGGTTTTATGTTGTGATTTTATATTGTAATTTTGAGGTCGGGTTCTGTCTTGTGTGCATCTTGTCTTGTACTTATCAAAAGTATTTGTCTCTACATGTAATTTAGGCTTTGGCATCATCATAAAGGGTACTGTTGTTATTGTGATGAAAGCTCTCTGGGGCTCCAAGCCTAGACTAAGGCCTTAAAGACATCAAAGAAAAAGATTTTTTCAATCTACGATTATTCTTTCTGCTAATTAATAGCACATCAGTGGCTATCTAACTGTCCTGTCAGCAGGAAGATGTTCAAAACCCCCTCTAGCTTTTCAGTGGCATATTTTCTTCTGTATCTATTTTAACTAAAACAGAATTATATTGCTCCGAGAAACATTTTCTCCCCCAGTGCACGCAACTTGAAGAAAATGAAAGGAAAACATATGCTTTTATGCTTGTATTTATTTTTGCATATGGGATTGTTATGACTCACCAGCACAGAAAGTGGACAAGCACTGTGGGATTATGCCAATCGAGACAATTTTAAAGTAAGTAAATTATTAGAGATAGATCTTATTATTGTATAAGGCTGCAACTCTTCATTGAAATCTGTTCTGTTGGGTTGATAGCTGGATTTTCCGAAATGCAAAGGGTTTTCAAAGGGCTTTGTCCAAGAAAATGGGACTTACTTCCCCTAAATTTAGCAGCCCAAAGGTCAGGCACTGAATCGAACCTAGCCCAAGCTCAGTTATCTCAGACTAAATAGTTATCAAAATAGGTGGGATAAAATGTCATCTTGGAATTTTTCTGTATGTTGCATATATATAAAAATAGACTAGATAATATATGAACATAGACTAGACATCTTGGACAACCTTTATTGTCCAAGGGTAATTGTTGGAGAGGGAGAGAAATACAGTCTCACTTCAAGGGAAAAAAACCATCCATTTTCTAGGAAAATTTTTCAGCTAGGCTTTAATTTATCAGGGCCTTAAAAGTCAGTGGCTTTTAAGCACAGTAAATGAACGCGTTGCTGAAGCTGTTTTCACATTCAAGCCCAAAGACAAAGATGTATATGCTTCTGGAATGAAGCTTGACTAACAGATAAATACTAGTAAATGTGTGTAGCTGAAGAAGGAAAGCTCCAGGTTGTTCTCCGGGAAGACTCTCTTAACCACGAGTTTGAACTCTATGCTTTGGCTTGCCTTCGCAACCTTGTTAAATGTACATTTGATTCCAAACCTTCAGCCACCAGCCCAGTGGACACGAGGAAAAAGCTGGTTGGTACAATTTGTTAGGAAACAGAGGACAGAACCTGTGAAAATGGGAACCAAAATACTAAGGTTCTGTCTGTGAAGTCAAAGAAGATTTTTAGGGGCTCTGGGATTTTATTTTGTGTGAGGTCACAGACCTTTCTCCAGACAGATTCCTCTAAAAACTGGGAAAAGCACCCAGCCTCTCTTCATTATGACTCTGCTTCAGCATGCCTTAGTGAGGAACAAGGGCCTTGCAGCATCACAAAAGGAGAAGATGATGTATTGTTAAAGACTTTTATAGCAGCCTCTCCATTTCTTCATAACCAGCTTTGCCTCCTTACCAAAGCACCCACATGCTCTTTTCACTCATGCACGTGTGTGTGTGTGTGCACAAGGTAAAAGAACGGGTTTGGATTTTTGTTTCCTTCTCCACCGTTTTGGAGGTCAACAGCTCCAGAAGAGAAGAGAAGGCTGTTTGCAGCAGCCTAGCTGTAACCCCAGCAAGTTTAATCTAACTCCTAAGTCAGGCCAGCTGGGACTCAAAACCTGCAATTTCAGAAAACCTGGTGGGATTTACAGACCTTGTGATTTGGTCCCTCAAGCCATCCCTTTCGTCTGGAAAGTTCAAACAAGCGTGCAGCAGGGGAGAAATAATTGCAGGAGAACTGCAGAGCTGGGGCATCAGATGGAGAGAGGGGGGAAAAAAATCAAAACAAGTTTAAAATATCTTCTGCAAAGACAACTACAGGCCGGCAGGTCTGAAAAGCTGCGTTCCTCATCAGGGATTCTCACTATCTTTTTTATTTATTGATTTTGACACCTGGTCTATCATGTCAGGAATTCTTCTGGCTCTTCGGACTCCTGACAGATGCAGAGCGCAGCAAATGCCTTCCCGATGAATCTGCCTCTGTCCTAGCAACAGGCTCAGGATGCAACCCAGTCCCGCTGTGATCAGGGATGGACAAGTTGAAGGATGGATAAGATAGACGCAGCGATGGCCACTGAGAGGATGAGCCTGAAACCCGCGTCTCGGAGACTTTAAAGACCGGCTCTAGCAAACATAGTAAGCACAGCAAGCGGATCAGATAATGTCAGTTCAAATCTTATTTATCGCAGCAGCAGCAGCAGCAGCTCTGTGAGTTTGTTGCTTTCATTTTTTTTTTTTGCTAATTTTTTTTTTGGGATGTCTCTCATTAACCTGCTTTTCTCTGGATTTGTTTGTGCGGCACTTTGGCAGCTGGCCAGTAGAAAACGGGGCATTAATTCCACAGACTGTAGATTGTGTCCCACTTATTAAGCCATATTTATTTCTCTGTTTCCAGAGTTTTGGTTTAGGCTTGGGTTGTTTGGGTTTGTTTTTTTCTTTTCCCTAGCTCTGCTTTTGCCTTTTTTTGTTTGTTTGTTTTTCATTTCCCTGTTATTTTGCTTCTCTGGCTCAGCCAAGGAAAAACATGTAGAGATTTTAACTCTTGGCGTGCCAGAAACCAAACTAACTTTCCACGTGGCATTTATTCTGCTAAGTTTTAGCTCTCTAACTTGGAGTGCTTAAGTTGATTGCTCAGCCTTTACGTGTCATATGGTTAGTGAAGAAAAAGCCTTTTCCAGGAGCCAGTTTGAGAGGAGACCTGAAGCCCCTCGCACAAGCCTCTTTCTCTGAAGTCTCCAGGAACACCTCAAACACAAGCCATATAAACTTCAGCGTTGTAAACGTCTCCTAAGCAGAAACCATTTTTGCAAACACAGATGCACGGTTCTGCATCTTGGAGTTTGAAAGAGAGTTTAGGCATCTGTGCCCTTATTTTGAATAGCGCTTGTGCCTGCCGGAGCACGGACCCGCGGACAGGAGCAGCGGAGCTGAATAATCCACATTCAAAGTTGGGCTCAGTCCAAGTTACCACTGCAAAAATTCTTGTTGCACAACTCAAGCAGAACATTTAAAGCAGTGCTTGGGAAAGGGGTTTGCATTTCATAAGCTTCACCAGTACCCATTGATGCCCTTCCTCACCTAGAGCTTGGTACGGGGCAGGTCTGAGACTAAAACCACACATGACAAAGGCAAATAGTTCTGTCTTGTTCATAACAAGACCTTCATAGAAATATAAGGAGACACGTTTTATCAGACAATAAAAATCAGAAAAATATTTTTTAAATTGCCCATTTTTTCACTGAATATCATCCAAATTCTGTAATTCGGCATTATCTGAATATTCCGAAAACCATATTCCCACTTCCGCTACTAGCAGAAAAAATTATATATATATATATATATATATATATAAATCCATTGTGTTTCACCCAGCAACGTCTCTTTTCTCCATGGAGGTGCTAAGATGGCTCACTCAGTCAAGAGATATTACACAGAGGTTCACAATCCATCACTCTGGCATAGAGAAGATGGATGGCAGACTCTTTTTAAAGACATGTTAGTTTACACAAGTACTCGGAGAACTGTGTTTCAGACCAACCCATTCAAAAAAAGACAGGAATTGTAAGACACCAAAGTACTCCTCCAATTTTCCCTATCACAAAGTGTAGCTAACATTTCCAGCACAGCTGCTATCCTAATTAAAGCCTGGGGTGTTTTAAAGCACAGGCAGAAAAACACCATTATATGTTATTTCTGGTTTCCACAATGTCGTCTCCACTGAACACTTCTCAATCCTGTGAGAAGGAAGAGACACAGAGAGATTTGGGCTCAGACATGAGATATGTTTAGGCTCTTAAGTCCCCATTAAAATTATTCCAGTGAGGATCCCAGATAGAGGAAATCAGAAGCTCCAGAAATGTCATTTATGGGCCAGAGAAACATTTGTCTAAGGCCTATCTCCACCTCTTACGAATCCCTTGTGTATTTTATGAAATGTTCATGTTTGCTGGCCTTTCACTTCCCATTCCTTCTGACGTTCACTCCTAAACTGGCACAAGTCAAGCCAAGGAATTATTGGTGTCCCTTCAACAGAGAGGGAACCAGATGGTGCATCGCTCTTGGGCTGGCAGGCTACACAAAGTGGAATTTCAATGTCAATGAGCAGCTAAATGACTGAGGGCTCATCCACATACACAGTTTGTTCACTGGTCTGAAGACACCTAAACTGACCTGTCATGAACACTTAGTGCAGGACTACTTCTGTGGCTTCGAGATGGCTGCACATTTTGCACTCGTACCTTGGGCAAACCTGAACATAGACTGGCTTGAATCTGGTACCTGCACGTGTTTACTAGGTCATGTTTTATATAGCAAGTTATCAGTTGTCCTCTAAATATCAGGCTAGCCTTTCTTCAAGCATTCTGTTTGTTTCAGGTTTTTTAAAATCTTTTTTCCCTTGATAGTGCTAATAGTATTTTTGAAGCATATAAAACGCTGTCATAGAGTTCCTAGTTATTTACTTTCCTCCCCTTTACCCAAATGATTGGGTTCATAATAGCTTTCATCTTTGTGAAATCAGCCCCGTGTACATGTGTATCTGTGTGGTTTGGACGTTATGCCATTTGCATGTAGCAAGTGTAATCAAGTCTATGTCACTTGCATCTAAACAACTCTCCGACTTTTAATTCTGTGAGTGAATTCTCTTTATCTGTCAAGATGATGAGGTCTAGCATCATTTTCCCTTCTGTCGGATAAAACACTTTTAAAGTTAGGAAATTGTCATCTTCATTAAAAAAAAAATCAAGGATATTTTAGTTCTAACAGCGTGAGATCTCCTTTATATGCCATTCAGATTAAAGTCTTTTTCTTCCTACCTATAATAGGGAGGTGTTTAAAGAGCCAGACATGAAATCAAGTCACTCTCTGGTCTGTAACGCACAGCACTCAGGACCCAATTTGGTCTTTATTTGCAGAACATTCGTTCAGATCAGTTGCTTTCAAGTTCTCAGAGACTCAGAAATATGCAATCCCATTTCTGACGTAAGAATACAGCCCTCCTGCTTTTATTTGCCCAGTTTTGCTTGCTAAATAGATTGTAACCAGGGCTTTTAACATTCCAGTCATGCAAATCTTCCCATCAGGTTTCAGCAACACCAAAGTAGGTCGAATTTATGCTCATATGTGAGCGATTCCTATTCCTCTTTCAGTACCCAGAATCTTCACATTAGCGTACAGGCAATTAAAGATTTTTCTATTCCTTTAGGTCTCTTGGTACCTCAGTTAATCTGGTTCTCAACATCTTGATTTTGTGCTAAATTAGGGCTCCCTGTCCCTTCTCTCCATCCTCCCTTTGCTATCAGTGCAATTCTCCAGCACCCCACCTGCTCTGCACGCTCCTCCTCTTCCACTGGATTCTTTTCTACCCAAATAGATTTTCTCCCAACAGTACAGCCTCGTGTTCAGAGAGGATGACCAATATTCCAAAAAAATAACATCTTCTAGTTTATACAATTCCACTATAATTTCACTCCCAGAATTTTCTGCCTTCTGTCTCACTTTAAGGGGAAGAAGGTTGCCTGAGGAGGTTACTTGGGCTTGCCTGTTCTTCCGTTGCCTCTTTTGACCTGAATGTGCATTCAGACTTAGCTTTATACAGAACCTCACCTGTTACAGATGAGTTACTTACACTAAGACATATTGCTGTTACTCAAAAACTTGCCTAACATGTTCAAGAATCTTATTGAGTTCTTGCCTATTTTTTTGTTTGTTTGTTTTGCTCAAGAATGACCAAATCAGCACATCACTCCTTGGACAGTCTTTCATTTCTTGAGAGAGAGAATCTGAGAAAGGATGTCTTTTCTCTTTGGCTGTTGGCTTTTTCTTCCCCTCCAACCCTTTTTTCTTTTTTTAATAGACACACAGAATTTTCTTTTAATCTATGCTATCAGTACATTCTCAATCCCACGTAGATCCCTATTCCCTCCTACTAATTGGATCATCAGAGATAATTTCCTACTTAACAGCCTAAGAGACTAGAAACAACCAAACATTTCCAGTTAAGTGAAAATTATTCTATTTTCCTTCTGTTTGGGGCTTTCATTCTCATGACATGAGTCCTTGTGGTGCTGGTGGCTACTGAATGTCTGACAGGGCAATACTGGTCTCAGCTCTTCTGCTAAGCTCAAATTTGTGCAATATTACTATGATTTGCATTAGTATTTCATTAGCAGAGCATCTCCCTCCCCACAGCACCCCAATATATATGCAGCAAAGAAGGGAAACCATTCCTGATGTTTGCCAGATCCTGTGTCATCATGTTCTCAGGATGTTCATCCAACCATCACCAAACTGTCCCCTCACTTCAGAGGGGTCCTTGCTCACCGTGTTCATTTTGAGGACGAGCACATTTGATTTCGTCCCACAGAAGCAAGACACCAACACGAACCCCCAGCAAAACACAACGTCCAGCCCGCAGCGAGGTGCTGACTCACGCAAGGCTTCCCACTGACAGATGCTTTCCTTAAAAACTAGTGCTTTTAAAAGCAGATGAATAATGAACTTTAAGCCAGATTTCTGCAGCTCAATGGCGACATCCAGTGACTGGCTCAGTTATTCCCAGGTGTGTGTTCTGCCGGGGCAGACCGTCCCTGTTTCCGCACTCTGAGAGTGGCTCGTGTCTCTTGCAATCATATCATTTTCACACCAGAAAATACTTTAAAACAAAATCCCTGTTTAGATTTGCATAACCACTTAATTGCAGTGCCTGACATCTCTTTTCTTCACATCGAGCAGCACTCTGTGCAGCACGCAATGTGTCCATAAGCTTGGCTCACAGTCCTAATAAACCTGAAAAGGGTTTAGCTCCGTTGATGAAGGAATTCCAGCCTTTTAGCCTGAATTTCACAAACTGCAGCTGTTTACCTTCTTTGTGACCCGAAGTGATCTGAAACGTTTTATAACCCAAGTCTGGAAATTATTCTTCTACAGCTACCTTCCCCCCACCAAAAAACAGGAGGAAAAAAGGAAAGGAAAACTTAATGTGAGGGGAAGCTAGAAAAATAAGCAGAAAGCAGCTGAAGGAAGCAGAGATGAGGCAGAAGGAAGAGCTGTCCTGGTCTCAGAGAGCAATCACGCCGTTAAGGCATCTCAGTACAGCGGAGATGGCGTGTATTGAATATTCTCTGTCAGTGCAGCAGCACCCGGCTTTCCACGGTGATAAATGTCATATGTCTTTGCTGACACTTGATAAAGGTTCTGTCTATCAGCAGTGCCAGCCAGCAGGGCCAGCTGGCTCCAGCTTAACCTTCATCACTGATTTTTCAAAGAGAAGTCCCAGAATTTTCCTCTATTTCAGCAGTCCCTCTTCGGAGACGCTTCTCCTCTTCCCAGCACATTCACCCTGCTCACCCCAGGGCTTTCTGGCACATGGTCTTAAAAACAAAAGACTATGAACAGCAGAAATAAAACTGTCTGACTGAGCCAGCCAAGGAGAGACAGTCTGGGGCTGGACTCATCCAAGCAAGGCTCTCAAGTAGGATGGAAGGCATGAAAAAATCATGGGAATATGAAAATAGTAGGGAAAAAAAGACAAAATAAAATCTCACCCTTCAAACTACACTTGCAGCTAATAAGTCATTGTGCCAGACAATTCCTCAGCCAGCATTAAGTGTGCTGATTTACACCAAAAGGATTTGGCCCCATGTCTCTCATACCCATGAGGACAGAGGCACATGGTGCCAAAGGCATTGAAAGGTCAGATCAATGGAAGCGTCATTATATATATAAATATACTTTGGATTTGGCTCTGAGAGCACTGGTAAGTAACTAGAGGTGTAACACTTTGCATGGGAAGGCCAAAATATCCTTTAAAAATGCAAACGGGTTACAAGGCTTGTAGCCATAACTGGAAAGTGCAGGCTGGCCACATTGTTAGCTTTGTTTTAGAGAATAAATAAAAAGGGACAGTTATTTGTCTAAGGTGAAAAAAATCAGCAAAATGCCCAAGTGAAAAAATACTAAGCAGCTGGTGAAACTGGCGTAGAAACAGGCAGAAAACGTCTCAGTTGCACAACAATATGAACGAATACAAACTACCTGAATTGCAGCTATTCAGGAAGTGAATTATTCAGAAAGACTGAAGGATAAAAATAAATCACACATTAGCACATCAGGTTAATATGGCAGCAAATAACAGGAGAACAGGGTTATTTAGGATATATATAAATTCTTGTCAAGAGAGGTCATTTTTTTCCTCTCTCTGGGGCTCAGTGAGACAAACATTCAGTCAGTTCTGAGTATCTCAGCATCAACAACATATTGACAACTTGGAGGGAACTCAAAGAACATCTTCAAAGATGATTTAGGGACTGGAAGGATTGATTTACAAGGAAAGATTTTATGATCTAAGTGGAATAGATTCATCTCTACTATAATGCCATTGATGTCAAAGGGCCAATTTTTGCCCTCAATTACAACAGTGTCGATGTGGAGAAACCTCACTGGAGTAAAAATGTAAGGTCATCATTAGGAAAAAAAAAAAATCTGAAAGGAATATCTATTAGACTCTGGATATATCTCTGTCGAGAAATTGTAGAAATTCCAGTGCTTGTGACATTTAAAATTAACCAAGATAATAGTATTGTATAATATTAAACAGAGACCTGCAGTGACAAGGGAAATAAAAATACAGAAGTGCTATTTTCCCACATTTTTATTATTATGATGATTACTGTTATATGAAACGAGGAATCCACATCTAAAATTAACTTCCTATTGGCCCTTTTAAACATAACACGTTTTTAATACAGACAAAAAACATCAGGGGAAAATCCATCTTTGGCGGAGCCAAAGAAAACAAAAGGAGGTTTTAAAGTATGTTAGGGACACAGGAAAACCTAACAACAGTACCAGCCTATTACAACATGCTACATCTGGTGATGATAAAGCCAAGATGACAAACTGTTAATAATAATAATGACAGAAAAAAAGGCAATTCTATTCAATAACAGTCTATATGCTGCTGTGGAAAGAGAAGGCTCCAAGGAAAAGATTTTAGAGCCTGCCTGAAGTAAGTTTCAGGTTGATTTGTAATTTGAAGTATGAAGATGATATAGTCCTCACTACTGGAATCACAGAATTCTACCAATAGGTCGCATGCTATAGTAGGGAAGAGCTATTACCCCTTCACTTTTATCTCTAAGACAAAAATAATGTCCATAACAGCCAAAAAAAAGCTGTTGATTTTGGAAGAAGGGAGAGGACCTGAGCAGGTTTCAGAGTTTTCTATGCCTAGGTTTAGAAACAAATCAAGACAGCTAATGTGCAGAGAGTGTGTGGAGAAGTCAGACTCAAGAACGGCTGTGGTCCATCGCAACACAGAGCTGGAAGGTAAGAGCGATCAAAACTCAAGCAAAAAGCACATTGCTGCAAAGCAGCTCTGTGGATGGTGGGTAATAACTGAAGAATAAAATCTTTTGAGGAAATGTGGAATGGAAAAGGAGGGGAAGGATGAGAAGACCACAGTTACAACGCAAGGAGATGTGAAGAGAGCAAGAAAAATCAGTTCTAAGGCTTGCATAAATGACCAACAACCTCAACCTTTGAAATCATGGCAAGGAAGGTAAGGAGGTCATTTAAGTTCACCAATAGTTGAATGACTATTATACACCAGTCTGGATACTCTAAATCAAGATACGGTTTGGAAGATATCTATGCCACGAATCCTAATAGAAGTCATAAATAATACCAGAGGTACATGCTACAGAATGCTCTGATAGCAATGTCACATTTTTAAAAATGCTATATAGGATTACTAGTTACTCTGGATTGATAATATATCCTGACATAAATGCACTGAAAAGAATGGAAGAGCTAACAGAGGAACCAATTAATAAAGAATTAAAGGATAGGAATAGAATTAATGACTGTCAACATGATTTTATGGAAAATAGGTTTTATCAAATAAACCTGATCTAATTATTTGGGGAGATTCCAAGTTGGACTGATAATCACATTGATGGACTTGGCTTTAGTAAAGCCTTCGACTCAGTATCATAAAATGTTTTGATTTCAAAAGTTAGAGCTGCACTAATACAAAATACACTAAACAGCTTAAAAACTAACTTGGTGAGTTCAGCAAGTACTAATTTATGGGGCTTTAGCACAAGCCTTTCTTCCTTGGGGAATTCCCATAGATAAATGTATCTAAAGTCAGTGCTCTGCAAGACCTCCAGCAAAGAGTCCCAAATTAATATACAATATAAAATCACTGTTGCTAAAATGTGTCGGTGCAGCGAAGTTTGACGAAGTGGTGAGTGAAAACACTTCTGGGTACTTCCAGAAAATACCCAAAATTTGTCTGATATTTAGGTCCATTCAAGAAAATGTACAGCCACGTTTGGGGGCTGTGCACCGAAGCCTGAGTACACGATGCTGTTCTGGTGCTCCCATGCAGAGCTGAGCTTGGACAACCTGTGAGGAGACACAAAAGGGTCTGGGACACATAACCCCAGGCACCCCAGATCCCCTTTTCTTCTGTTTCTATGCATCCCACTGCAATGTTCAACACACTGTTGGAGGCGACTGCCTGAATTCTACATCACCTGACACCTCCTCTTTTTTCATTTTCCAGTGTCATCTTCTGCTATCTGCTCTTAGATCCCAAGGCCCTGGCTCAAATCCATGCTGTCTGTGGACAGACACTTCTTTACAGCCATCCTGCTAGCAATTGCGTTTAACTCATAACCTTATAGCTTTGCTATATGCTATTAAAACTTGAAGCTTTCTCCTTATGTTCTTCAGCTCCATAGATAGCTTCTGATCACACCCCAAATAACTCTCCACACTCACACAATGGAAGCAAGCTGTTATTTTCCTGAACTCACACAATTGGAGACCTTTGCAAGGGTGTTTTTCTCCTCCACCCCTTTGTCGTCCTGATAGATCCTGTAACAAATCAAATCCGAAAGAAAAACAAGCACTTACATTTCTCCCTCTCCTCTCCACTTCCCCACCCACAAATAAGTGGTATGCTTTTAGTGCACTTACTGTTCTTGGATTATGTTAAAATATACCAAACATGCACTGTTCTAGTCTTTTCATGAAAACTTTAAATTGCTATTTCTGGGCTCAGTTCAACCCTTGCCTCATTCTGTGATAAAAGGACTTAAAAGCACTGTTCTAGAACAGAATAGGGTTTGGGTTTTATATAGCGTCTTTCATGTTCACAGTGTCCCAAAGGGCTTTACAAAGCACTGATGTGGATACTGGAAGTACAGTACACGTGGGCAAACACAGCATCCATTATGTACTCACACACCAGCACCCAGCCCTGGGTCACAGCGATGGGTTTGGAGAGGGAATGGAGCATTAGCTGGACATTGACATCACTTTAATGGGCTACTGGGATGTCTAGGAGTCTGAAAGAGTATAAAATCATATAACAGTTTGGGTCAGAAGGGACCTTCAAAGCTCATCTAGTCCAACCCCCTGCCATGTCCAGGGACATCTTCACCCACATCAGTTTGCTGAGACAGATGTCAGCTGGAAGATTCAGGCTCCTACACACAGGTGTCCATACAAGGTATCTCAACTCTATAAAGGGATTTTAGGCATGTACATCATTAAAGACTCCAAAATCCAAGCAGCTGAGTTTGAAGCTGAATGTTACCTGGATGCTTTTGCTGCTTTCCAGCATAAAGAGATTTTCCTGCTCCATAGATGAGGACAGGTGAGTGACCTGGACGTTGCAACCCTATGTTTTGTTACTGCCGTGCATACAAAAATATACTGGGGACAGCAAGGTTGTGAACCAGATTGCCCTTCTCCAACTCTTGTTGAGGTAAAGGAGGATACCTTTATGTCAACAAGTAAGGAGTACTAACAAGTAGGAGTAGGTGAAGAGAAACAGAAGAGACAGGGAAGTGTGGTACGTGTGGCTGGGGGTTGCAGGTGCATTGCAGGTAACGGCACTGATTTGCTTGGGGAGATTGCACCTCCCTATTGCACATGGGGGAAACCTGGAGATGGACAGTTTTCCAGAATGGTGGAGGCATACATCACCCATATGAGATGGAAAAACTACACATAATGCATGGCTGTGGAAGGAGTCGGTGTGTAAAATGAGCAGGAAGGGGGTGATGCACATTCGTGGCTGAACTGGGTGCGTGTTGTCTGTGTATCTGAGCAAGAGAAGGCGTGAGAAATTGCTTACACTTTGCGTGCATGATAAAGGATTGATATGCACAATACTTATTCTTTTGAGAACAAAAAGCTTCTAAAGGAAAAACAAAAAAAAAATTGACTATATGAGGTACGGTGAAAGGGTAGAGGTGTGTTGGGAAAAGACTGTACAGCAGGAAAGAAAAGGTGAGATTGTCAGGGGTCACAAACATCCCGCAGCATCAGAGCGCTGCACAAAGGGGAGGTACCCTCTGCCTCCCTGCACTCTTCAGAGCAAGGCAAAAACGATGAAAACACCTCCCAGAGAACATGTGGTGTGAAAAGGAAAGGTTTTGTTTGAAACTGGCTATGGGATTTCTTGATGTTTGCGTCAGAATGATTCAAAAAGAACACATATCACTTCACTTCCACTCAGCTCTATGTTCCTTTCAAAATCTGGCTTTTCAGGACACAGCATTAAAAATAAATGAGAATTTCCTGCTAAAGAGTGATTTTTTTTCAATGCAGCATAAGGCATGCATTTAAATGCAGAATATTTTTAAAGATGTAAACCTAAAAGAAGTCAATTACTTTGGCAGAAGTGGACTTCTGTTTTAACGTCAGTTTTGTCACTAGGAGTTTTAAGACAAATGGAGAAAAACTAAACAAAACCAAAACCCACTCTCTAATCTCTCCATAAACAAAACCAAAAGAATAAATTTAAGACACTCTCTCTTCTCTCTCTTTCCTGAAAACATATGGTCCAAGTCATATTTTGAGGTGATGAGGACTAAGAAGTCTCAAGTCAGAGATTATAAATGATAACTTACTGCAATGACATGGAGGTTAGTGTGTAAGTCAGGAAAAGACTCGTGCAGAAGGCAGAGAGACCACTAAAGCTTTTCATGGGGAGATAAGAAAAAAGAACTTATTTCAGATAGAAAGTTAGGGGGGCTTTTGTATTTTAGCCCACTATAACTCAACTGAGATAACCACTAACACTTTCCTATATAGATACAGATATTAGCGACGCCTATTACATAAATGCTTTAGAAAATATTACGCCCCACTTCCCTTACCCAGACTGATGTTACCCCCTCCCTGACTCCCCAAAAGCACCTGGTTTTGAGCAGAACTCTGCGATAGCAATTCAGGTTTGTGAGGCTTACTAAACATGTGCTTGCTCTTGCATGTGAAAATGTCCAGATGTTCAGTTTGCAGCTCCTTCATGGGGCTACGCATGGCATTTTCTTTACTCATGAATTATAAAGAAGCGTTTGCTGCAGGCTCAAGAGGACATGTGTCTGAGATGCTGCTGGAGCCCTGGCCTGAGATACTTCCCATGGCTGTGGGAGAGAAGAACACTCGGTCCCTTAGGAGAGAGAAGACAACAGACGAGGAGGAAGAAAATAACACAGGTCACAGCGGGCAACTTCTGCCAGACATTTTTTCAAAGTCAGAATGTTTTAATACTCAAATAAAGGAGATCTCAACAAGTAAATCCACTGGCATTTTACCACATCAGCTGAGGATCAGACCAGCCTGTTGCTCCTGGGCTACAGAAAAGGTCCTGCAGCAAAGCCAGACTTGCACAACCTGCCCTTCCCAGCACTGTTGTAATTCACTACGGGGTGTAAATCACCGTCTTTGTTCCAGTGAGCAGCTACGGAGCTGGTGGGTTGCTCACCCTTTGCATGTGCATGGGATGATGCAAAAGAAACCACTAAGCAAGAGAAAAAGATTAAACAGTAGGGAAACAGCAACGTTCCTGTCTAAAAGACCTGGTGGACAGAAAGTAGACAAGTCATAAAAGCAAAGAACTGTCTCTAGACTGAAGTAAATAGTAAGCGCTAAAAAATCTACCTCCAAGAGATTATGTAGGTGAAACTTTACAAAAGAAATCTCTGGGGTCTACCCCAGTGTGAGCCATTGCTTCAAATCATTTGCCAGGCACTCGAGAGTTTAATATCAGCTTTTGATACGGTACTTGTCTAAAGTGATTTGGGAGATTACATAGAGAGAAAAGGTAAAAATAAACCTGAATGGGAGGGGTTTGTTGCAACACCAGTTTTAAAGCCTGACGGGAAAGTCATGAATGTCTTGTTTAAGAATGAAGCCCTGGCAGTACAGAATATCGTTTCTTGGCTTGCAAAGTTTTAAGTGAACTCTCTAAAATACCAATGTGCCAATATCAAGACGGGCAGATGGAAAGGAGCTGATAAGTCACAGCCAAATGAAATATCTGTAAATATCCTTTCAAAGAGATATAATTTTACTGAACAAAGCACAAAGATGGCCTTGGATCAAAGTATTGAACCAAACATCCATTAGAAAACATAAAGAGTCTGTTTCAAGAATGATTTGAAGATGTTGATATTGGTTCAAATTTCCTAAAAACGAAATTTACGTGACAGAATGGACAGGGTGTGGAACAAGAGGAAAAAAAGCATAAGGGTGAGAAGTGGGAATTTTACAGACATGAACATCATCATTCCCATTTGAAGGGCCATTAATTTTGCTTGGGTTTTGACCATACCTTGATCCACTTGGCCATTTTACCGAGGCAAGCAGCCTTAAAACAAACCTCTGAAACAAAACCACAGAAACCTCTCCTAAAGACAGATGGACAGCGTGAGTTTAAGGCTGGCTGGGATTGCCAGGGTGATACAAAGCTTTTTGACAGAGCTGTAGGATTTGTGTCATTTAAAAAAAAAAAAAAAAAAAAAAAAATTAATTCATTTTTTTTTTAATTGATCTGCAGATAAAAGTGGACTGTGTGAAAGTGCCCAGATCCTTAGCTCAAAAAAAAATCTTCTCTGGACTGACTCTGATTTATACTAGCTAGAGGTAAAATCCTCTTCAACTGGCAGATAATCCACATTTCTTTGGTTCTCGAGTGTGCTGGACAAACGCTTCAGGAAGAAGAGGGAGTGAAGTGGGTCTGCGATTTGAAGGACCTTTTACAGCTCCTGCTGCTCACAGCTCCTCTTCCCTCCCCATCAGAAGGAAAACTCAAGCAAAAATATTACTTGTTCAGACTCTAAGTTGTCAGACAAAAACATAGGGCAGGCAAAACCTTATCCTTACAAAGCATAAAATCTCAATTTGCTCATATCTCTGTAAATAGAACTTGTGCCTGGTGCAGCGACAAACCACCACATATGGACTGGAAAGGTATCCTAAAGTGCAGGTCATTCTGGTGTCTTCTAAGTAATTAAGAAATATTTCTATTTCTAATTAAGAAATACATTTAATTACTTGAGAGATATATCAATAAGAATGACATAGTCAATGTAGTGCTTGGGAATTAAAAAACAAAACAAACCTCTTACAGGAACATCCAAAAGCTCTTAAAACAGCTATAACCTAATGGGATGACAGGACAAGTTTTCTTGTTTACTGCTTAAAAGGAAAGAAGCAAAAATATTCAACATATTCATAAATGGGCTGGAAAAGGGGATTCATAACAAGAAGATGAAGTTAGTTGAAGGCACAAAATAACTGAACATAGTCAAATATGAAGCTGACTATAGAGAATCACAGGAGACTCTTGAGATACAGAATGATTCAGTGATAAAACGACAGATGAAATTCAACACTGATGAGTGCTAAAGCAATATACATGGGGAAAATAAGCCTAACTCTGTATTTCCAGTCAGGAGTGGGATGGTGGAGTCATTGTGGATAGTTCTATTAAAACGTTAGTGCAGTGTTCAGAAATGCTCAAAAAGGCAAATAAAATAGCAGGAACTGATGAAATGTCAGAGAAGAAAACATGAAGCACAGTTCTGCCACTGTATAAATCTACAGTTCAACCGAAGCTCCAATTGTGCATGTAATTTAAGTCTCCCCATTTCAAGGAAAATAAAAAAAGAGAGAACTAAAAATGGAAAATGTGCAGAGAAACAGAACAAGGATCAGAGAGACCTGTAATGCTGTAAAAGGAGAACTTTACTAACCAAGGGCTCGGGAAATAGAGAAATCAAGAGGTTAGAAGAGAGGTCTGCAAAGTTCTGGGTAGAAAAAAGGGAGTGCAGAATGGGGCCTAAGACTGTCTTATATCAGAATAATTGTGGGGCACTCTACACAGTCATTACGCAAATGGTTTCAAATAAATGAAACAAGCCCCTTTTCAAACCACACACGTTTTAGTCAGGATGCTATGGGAGGTCCCGTAGCTTAAAAAAAGGTGCAAGAAAACTCAGAGGGTTTGAACATCTGTGCGTTTAGTGGGTTTGCATTCTTGCTTAAAAAATAATAACAGTAATAAAAAAACAGACACTCAGGAAGCTCTCCAACCATCAGCTGCCAGAACTTGGCAAAGTACTCACTCCATGCGACAGATCGCAATGACACGCGCTAATCATTTTTGCACGGAGCACTTGCTCTTCTCCTCGTGGAGAGTTTTGATCTGACCAAGCCTGATGGTTTGGCCATCACTCCCTCAAAGAAGTTAGAAGGGGAAAGAGCTACTTGCAAGTGTCTTCCTACAAGGAAAAGCCCTGAGTCACGTTCTCTCTCAAACCAATATGTCTTTAGCCCTCTTGGCAGCCGGGAAACTACTGTAGAGTCAGACTGCCCAGGGCAGATGCACCCGGTCACGGATGGTCCCAGCAGAGCTGAGGGACAGTGTCACAGCACACGTGGTATCTGACAAGTTCATAGGAGAGAGGGACTAGAGTCCACTTAACTTTCCAGGAAATATTGTACCTTGCCATGAATCAAGCAATAAAGCAACATTCATTTATGCAACCTAAACACTTCATACAGGTTTTGTACCAATCGGTCCTTTGTATGTTCTGTCTGCTTTCATTCTCCATGAGGTGCTATGAGCACCAAAGTCACTTTTCATAATCATGGACCAGATTCTCTACATGTGTAAATCAATCTCATTCCCTCAAAATCAATAGTGATAGGCCAGTTTACACCAGATCAGGAGCTAGTTAAATAACAGTAACGCTGGAGATTTCTTGAAAAGAGTAGGAGTTTTTCATTACATCTGAGGATTGAAGAACAGGATCGGGTGGGTTTCATGTTCATCAAAACAGGACAAATAAGGCTTTGTTCAGCACAATACAGATGTTTCTTTCAGTGAAAGAAAACAACCGTACTTGCTTTTGTTTATTTGATGTTTCCCCTCCCTACATTGCCCCAGAAGAGAAAATAAGCTGATAAATTCTATATTAGCACTAACATGTGTATCAACAATACTGACGTGTTTTCAGCTGAATTTTCAGTTCATTCAATTTTCCACTCTCACAATGAAATTCAGTTCAATTGAAAGATTCAATAGTAATTGGAAATAGGCTCTGGAAATTGCATAATCTAGTTCTCAAAGACCCAGAAATTAACAAACAAACAAAACACACACAAAACTAAAGTAACCACATTCTGTAAAGATGTAATAAGTCAATTAAATTAATGCACAATGTGGTTCTTGGCTGACGGGAGAATACAAAGAGAGAGGTCAAATCCTGTTTTCAAAAAGAAACCTCATGAAAAGGGAAGCAAATGGAAATGTCATTATTGAACATTATGATGAGAGATGAAAGGAATCTCATCCAAAAAAGCTCCAAGGGGGTGAAATGTAAATTGTTCAGAAAGGAAACAAATGAAAGGGGATGTGATAAAGTCAGTGATGAGTAAACATGGGGGAGAGCTGCAACTGAGGTTCAGATGATAATAGTAAGAAATACCAAAGGGCCTTATCCATAGCAGGTAGAAATCAGCACAGTTTCATCATCTTCAGTGGGGCTGCACAGATTCACACCCACCGAGTCTCGTCCTACAATAGCACTCACTATTTAGGTAATTCTTTCATCTATTGATATTGTGCACAAACTATTATCTTCACCCACATATAGAGAAAGGGAGGGGGGTACAAAGGCCATGTGACTTTTCATTCTCATTCCTAACTACAGTTGTACATTTTGATTGTTAGCAGATTCAAGGACCTTATTGAAAGCCAAAGCCAAGTCATCTCCAAACAAAACCACACGCCTGAAACTTCTGAAGATAAGATTAAATGATTCGCCCCCAAACAGATGCTTCCAGAATGCCTAAAGGAGTCAAAGGACATGTCCACGCAACTCAGGGCTACATAACACACATAAGATCGCTCATTGAGACAGCTTGAATATAGGGGGAAAAAAAAGTACAGCATTAGCTCAGTCGTTCTTTGGGACTGCTTCACAAGCTTCAAGGACAGACACTGAAAGGACATCCTTTTGTAAGAAAACACCCACGTTTGGAAATGTTTATGCCTAAGAAGGGGTTGGATTAGATCAGAAGGGTCAATTTTGAGTTATCGTTACCTAAATCTAAGTTGACATATATACCTGCCTGCAGAAATTCTATACGTGGGCAACAGTGAAAGGGGATCCCAAACCCATATTTCATGCCTGCTCTGTTACAGGGTTCCTGGTGGCAGCTACATGTGAAATGAAAGCCCTGCAGAGACATCATTTTCTTAGACAAGTTAATCATTCCATAAAGCTACTCCTTACTCCCTGCCGTGAACTGTTGCGTAGCTCCGCTGCCTGCTGTTAAACTGTCGAGTGATTCGACTCAAAACTGGTTGCCAGTCATTTACGAAGAGGTAATCCCTGAGCTTGACATATGCAGGTTTGCTTAATACGTGAAGCTCCATGAGATCCACTGGGATGGAAGGTTCTCAATGGATGCTCATCATTGTCAAATGTGGGATGATAGTTAATTAGCTCACATGTGTCTCGGTACCCCATGAGAATAGCCATTCAAGCTTGACAAGAGAGAACTTGCCTGAGAAGTGAGTAATCCTGATAAATGTAACGCCAGGAAAGGGCAGTAGAAATTAGAGAAGCAAAAGCAGTATCTCAATTTAAGATTATGAATTTTGATCCCGCTTCTGCCATCGTGTGAGTTAACACTGACACCCTGGCTGGACTGCAGGTTGGACAAGCAATATTTGGTGCTTCCATCACCATCAACTATAGGAACATTGACTCTCAATATTCACAGTCAACCTTGTTGCAGCAACGGGACATAACAAAGTGTTTTCCGCCACTATGTTCCAACACAAACATAAGAAATAAAACATTTTTTAAAATCTGTTTTTTAATAAAAATTAGCTATAACTGCTCAGGACCTTCAAAAATCTGATCCTTTCCTTAGAGGTCTCTGAGTGAATGCAAATGCCTTAATGCAGGCACCCACAATTAAAAATTATGTCACCTGGACACTATATTGCAAACTCAGAAGCAGCAGCATTTTAATTGTGTTACCAATGCAACATATATACTTCTTACAGGCATTTGTTTATCAGTGATGATGAAATACCATGAAAAACTCCTTAAAAAGTGACATGCGTATCCAACTCCAGTCAGGCATAAAGACGCTTTTCAAATCTGGGCCACAGTTTGTGAAACCTGCTGAGTGGAAAGGTGTTCTGTAAGATATTATTATTAGGAATTTTAGAAAACTTTGAAGGTTATTATTGCTCCAGATTGGGTTGAAATGTTTAATTATGAACAAAGAGAAGGTTTTTGGCCTTTTCAAAGGATAGGAGCCTTTATTGATTTTATTAGTCAAAGAAGGTGATAATTTTTATATTAATAACCAGAGAGCAATTTCTCTGTTAAACGGTGATTATAAAATGCTAACTGAAATACCATTGGAAAAGTCCAGGGAAGGTCACTCTTTTTTCTTATTTCATGTAATCAGTCTTCCTCTATCAAAGGCTGCAGAAATATAGCAATAATCTAAGTTGAATTGTGGACACTTCTGAACTTGCGGGCAGATGTGGCAGTACCTTCCCCGCTAATTGAGGCTGGATCAAACGAAAGCCTGTGATTGAATGAGCTATAATTGCTTGCTCAATAGCTGCAAACATGGGTGGCTACCTGACGTGTTTGTTAAACGGCTGTGTGCCTCTGCAAACACAGCTGCGGACGGTGCTGGAGAAACAGAGACTGGACAGGAGTGACTTCAAACCGACTGAGCCATAAGGAGCAATTCACCTTCGTGGCTTTTTTTTTCCTTTCTTTTTGCCTCTTTTATTTTTTTTTTCCTGCGGTTACACATGGGAAAGATGGAACAGGTTCCAGCACACCCTGTCCAGGTGCCCGGGACACCCTGCCCGCACCATCTCCTTGTATTGGGAGCTCCTGGCGCCACCAACGTCTCCCCCCATAGCTGGGAAGTCAGAAACACTCGGATGCAATGCCAAGTATCGCAGTTTCACCATGCTATGGGCTACCAGACCACTCTGGCTCAGCCATAGTTGGCTTGATTGGACATTTATTTTTTATTTTAGTTGTTATCTCGAGATGGGAGTTACTGGAACGGGGCAGAGGCTCAGCATCCCTTCACCACCCAGCATCCCAGTTTCAAGAAGCCCTGTAGCAAACCATCACAGGATGTCCTACCCACGTTTCTTTCCTGGCCCTCATCAATTAGCAGCTGCTTTATAACCCGAAGCATTAAATTCTCCATCCCTCATAGATTTTTTTGTTTTCTCTAATAGAATTTCTCATTATTCATATGAATGTCTAATCCTTTTGTGAATCCTCCGAAGCTCTTGGATTCAATAATGTCTGTGGCATTGAGCGCCACATGTTAATTATATGCTATGTAAGAAAAGTATTTCTTACTATCAGCTTTAAATCATTTGCTTAAAAAAAAGTTAAATAAACCATAATAGAATATAGAATTGCATAGACAGGGCATATCTTGCCTTGTGCGGTTTTTTTTGAACACTGGGAAACCGAGGCATAAAGGATACAACTTACAATTGGTCATTTGCTACTAGACACGAAGACAGAACCTAGGGTTTCTGCTTCTTATATTCTTTCTACAAATAAATAATAATAAAAAAAATCCCATATACTGAAAGCTGATTTAGACATCTCAGGTTTTCATGTTCATTTTAAGGAATAATCTCATTGTCTTGCACTCATAAGGAAAAAAACACGGCACTCCCATCTGATACAGACGCTGTGTTAGAAGAAATGTCAGGGATCATATTCTGCCAAATCAAGTTTACTGTGACCCACTGGGAAGTAAAGATAAATTCCTGAAAAACAGAAGACTAACATGTTGAAACTACAGGGAATTCTCTGTACTGGACAGGATTAAAGTCATTCTGACTCTTCTATTGCCAAGAATCTCTGAGAGGAAATTTGATTTTTCCCTCACCATAAATAACTTTATGTATTTTACTTGCTAATATTACTGGGGTGGTGTGATGAACAAACTCATGCAAAATATATCCTACTTACCAATATGGAGAGAAAGGCTCTGTGATAAAATAACCACTCCCACCCCAAATATACACCTCATCCACATCAAAAAATAGCTGAGGACAGGGAATTACTTTCCCACTGCTTCTCGCTTATGTGTTGTATATAATGGTGTCTGGAAACATTTTTATCACGCACGGATAAAGGAGATGGAAAATAATCATCCTTACTTATCTAAGTACAGTATTTAGATGACCCTCATTACCACCGTATTTGAGTGTCTCCACACATTCAGTGTATTTATACTCTAAAAATCTTATGAAGCAAGAAAGTGATGACAGCCCCATGTTATAGGAAAGAACAGAGACAAAGAGAAGAGGTGACTTATTCAAGATTGCCGAGATGTGTAGCAGTACAGAAACTTGAACCCAGGTCATCCAAGTTTTAACATATTGCTCTATTTACTGCTGCAGCCTGCCTTATTGACCCAGGCTTACAACCCATTTAGTCCATCTATAAAGCAGGGATTTATTAGTAAAGAGAAACATATCTGGAAATGCCACTCTCTACCCAAGAAACCATTTCTGCTGGAAGCTTTATATTTAGTATTTTGAAAATGGTCAGTTGCATTTTCAGCTAAAACAGGTTGATTTTAATCCCAGCAAGCATTACATGGGATAGAAGAGCCATCACCTTGCAGGCTCAGGTGGTCAAATGCCCCGGTGAGACCCAGCCACAATCACAAGAGGTGGCTGATGGAGAAGAGCTGACAGAGGCTTCTGAAGACCCGGGTGACCACTGAATTGTCTTCTGCTCCTGCCGAAGAAAGACTCTGAGAAGTGCTACAAGTTTGGGCCTGCAATGGTTTTGATTCTTCTCATTTTAAAATATGCATGTCCCATACAGATATAGGTACAACATTTCCCCAGTCAGAATATGTTCTCCAGTGCCTTCTCAGCCCTCACTCATACAACATCTTTCCCTTGTTTACATTTTAATTTAAATTAATGTTTTAATTTTTCAAACAAACAGTGACATTGTTTATGAATGCATTACCATTGAATGATCTCTCTTGAATATCAATTAACTTAAGCAATTCTAAACTACAAAGCCCCTTCAGTCAGACGCATGTGCTTGCAGAAACAGATTTGTTTAAAACAACCAAATTTCATCAGGTTTTCAGCTGCCAACAGAAATTGGTATTTGCAAGGAGAGCTAGCTGCATTCTAGAAAGGAGGACTCTGATGGGCTATGTGTGGTCTACAGAGCAGTAGCTCAGAAGGAGCCAGTATCGTGTCTCACATCCACTCCAAATGGGACCAAGAAGACAATTAGATGCCATTGAAGCCGTGGGAGCAGTTATAAGGTGTTCCGCAGTATGTCAGAGGCTGAGAGGCTGCAGATATTAGTAGTAGTCAGCAGTTCAGGCAAACAGTGAGAAATAAGGTCTGCCTCTTGCTAAACACAGTATCTGGTGGAAACGAAAAGAGATGGAGTGTATCACCTTTAACTCCTTTGTCCCTGTGTAAGGAGAAATGATGGCTCATGGGTGACAGCTCAGAAACTCCGAGGCCCAGACTGGAGAGGCAACTCAACCAGAAACGCAACTATGAACTTTAATTTACCCTGAGGAAAGCGAACGATGAAGTTCAACTGCTGGAGTTCCTGGCTGAGGGTACGTATGTGGTCAGGCCTGACCCAGCCACAGGGAAGAAGTGTGACCTGTGATGAAACTGACAGATGGCCTCTTTGGTTTTGTTTGTTTGGGGGATTTTTTGTTTGTTTGCAGGGGTTTTGTTTGTTTTGGTTGGTTGGTTGTTTTGGTTGGTTGGTATTTTGTTTGTTGTAGGGTATGTTTTGGTTTGGTGTTTTGGTGGTGGTGGTTTGGCTTCCCCTCCCAAGATGGAAGGAAGACTTGGTTTCCACTGAATTCCTACTAGTCTGGATCATGCTCTACACTGAGCTGAGCAGGGACATGGCTGGGGTGGCTCTGAGGACACGTGTGCCACGCAGCCCTTGTCCTTAAGGCTCCATCCAGCTCCCAGCTTCACCTGCAGCTCCAGCAGCAGAAGCTGAGCCCGTTGAACTGGGACAGCGATCAGTCCTCGGAGAGGGTCTTCCATCTGCTGCTTCTGAGCACGCAAACACGTCTGCAGAATTTCGGCTGCCAGGTGACTCCCCAGAGCCCTGAGAACTCAGCCACAAAGGGGCACGAGCCGCGGAGATTATAAATTGCAATCTGTGGTCAACACCTCCATGATCCCAAATTAGTTCAGCTCCTCACGTCTTGCTCATGGGGAGGACACGTGTTGTGAGCGAAAGCCTCAGTCTGCCTCGCAGGGGCTGAGCTAATAAATGGAGGCTGCAATATTTCAATCAATGGGCAGAAAGAAAAAAAAAAAAGAAACTAAGCAGTCAGAGAAGACAGAGACATTATTGATGCTTCTATTACTGTCTGAAATTGGTCACTGTGGAGAAAAACAAGTGGCCACAGAGTGGACCTGGCCTGACCTTTTACTCCTCAGCAGGCAGAAGATTGGTCATTTTAGTCACTGCCACTGAAAAATGAGGCCAAAAATCTTCTTTTAGGGGATGAGGGACCAGTGCTCAGTCCCCATAGCGGGAGAGAATTCACAGGTCAGGGGGAAGCTGCAGCCCTCACCATGGGCTCCAGAGAGATTCCCATACGACTCATCAGGACAGGGAATGGGAGGATTGATTTGCTGCTCAACATGAGTGGTGTGTGTTCAAATGCGAAAGGACAGACTGCTCAGAAAGGGAGAGGAGTTATAGAGCAATGGACAAACCAGAGCAGAAAGAGATGTGCACCCAGTAACGCAGGGAAATTTTGAGCCAGGCAGTAAGTTTTGACTACAAAGTGCTAAGACATGACAAAGTGAATTGGGGCAACTCAAAGCAAGACAGATATTGTACAAACTCAAAAGGAAGGACAATTTTGGGATGAATCCACAGGGCAGAGAGCCTGGAGCACCAATTTTGTATCAGTTTCTTCTGCAAACTGCTCATATGGCCTTGGATAAAGTCCTTTTGACTTTCCCAGTGTCATAGTTTTCCTTGTCTACTACGACAATACAGTCTCCGAGGCATATATCTAGAGGGAGTACTTGATACCTTCGTCATCAATAAAAGAGATAAGATCGTCCAACAACAGAGCAAAACTTATATGTTTAAGGCCAGTTGAAATGGGTCAGACATCTGGAGGAAGCCCCACCTTGGTGGGAAGGAGAGCAGAGGACAGCGCTGGAGGATAAACCTGGCCTGGAGCAGGAGAAGCTTTGCCAAGGGGGCTGCCGTTGGCCTGGAGAAAGGGACACTCTCTTTTGTGAGACCGGAGCGGTCCAAGTAAAAAGAGGACAATTTGTTCATCCAAAGGGATGGGCTGACATATGACAGACCAGCAGAGGGAAAAAAAAAAAAAAATGATACTATCCTACAAGTGAGGAAAAGCTCATGAAGTAGCACGCTCTATTTCTTCTTAGAGGGACAGAAATTCAGCATGGGAGAATATTTTTGTTTCCGAGTGTTTTGTTTTAATCATACCTGCACATTCTGCAGCCTAACTGAACACAAGGGACCCCCAACATCAGTCCATCTTAATGGGCTTGGCTCCCGTGATAAGCTTCAAGAAACAGCACTTACCTGCCTATTATCACTCTGAACCGACTCGCGTGGTGAACTCTAATGAAGAACAGACATCAGAGAAGTGGTTTAGAAGAACGGGTCGCAAACGCTCATAATAAATCTGTTCAGATGCACTTTGGGGAATGTAAATCACTTAAATTATTAAAGTGTCGAGCTGCTGGGACTCGGGCAGGTTGAGAACTGCTGCAGCAAAAGCCGCTGCAGCCCAAAGCAAGCAGGGCAGGGAAGGAAACAAGCACATTTTTAATTCAAGCTGCTCCACTTGTGCTGTAGCTTGTAACCATCAACCACAGCTGTATGTCTTTACTTAATGACCAACAGGGCTGAAACAGTTTGGGGTACAAGGTGGAGGAAGAGGAGAAAATAAAGATCGGACAGTAACAGCAGAGAAGGGAGGGAAAACTAAAAATACTTTACTATGGAGCAAAGATTAGAAGGGATGAAAGATATATATGATGCCATGGTGATGTGATGGCGAGCTCTTCAATTTGAAATCCAGCCATGATGTATGCAGAAAGACTGTGAAGAAAGGAGGCTATCCCCTACATTTTCCTAGAAATGTAGTAAACTGAAGGAAATACTAAAATTAATTGATTTCCTGAGCATGAAATGGCAGGGAGTCACAGTCAGGTCCCCTCCTCTGCCCGTGTCACTTGGCTGTGGTGTGACAGTGGCCTCAACCACAGCCGGGACTGATGTCTGGTCCTGCCTAAAGGCTGCCTGTAATCCAGGACTTCTGATGTTTAGACATACGCTACTAATTAACAGCATGAATTTATTAATGGTCTGTTTATACCTATTTGTTCTTCTTTCAGCATTGTCCCTTTGATTTAATAGCTTTTTTTCTTCCCTGCTGTTATGCCCCAATCTAGTTACATGCAACAATTTCCTCCTCTTTTTCAGCCTTCAGTTTTGCTTGGCTAAAAAAAAGCTAAGCTCCTTAGTTGTGTCTTGTAAGAAAGGATCTTCATTCCCAGACCATAATTTAGTATTCTCTTGTTTGAAAAATGCCTGTCAAAAGTTCATTATTTCCTTCTCCTTTTTCCTTGGCGAAACTTCAGCCTTTTGAGCAAAAACAGATATAGTACTTTTTCTGTCTACTGCTACCACCAGCAGCACAAAGACTGACTCAAGTTACTATAAGGAACCACACAGGCAAACTGTGCCAGTAATTCATTCATCAGGGGAGATTAATTCTACCAACCCACCTGAAACCTTTTTAATTTGCTTTTCAAACACATTTTTAAGAAGCAAATCCTGCCTGTGCCAGAAATACACAGGTATTATTTGTAAGAAATAGTGTTTATTCATCAAGTCGATAGGAATTTTTCAGGTTTATATAGATTGGGTCCTATTCATTTACAGATGGTGCAGTTCAGAGAATATCCAGCCATAGATAAATGCTGGACTTTGTTGATAGGATATCTTGTGTCTCGCTGTACTTAAGGGCTTTAGAAATTGATTAACTGAAACTCTTATCAGGAAGGTAACTATTATAATACTCATTTTACTGACAAGGAAAATAGAGCACAAAAAAGCTTAGTGACAGACACAAGGTTACACAGTGAATTAGTGGTAGGAATACCAATTCCATCTTCATCTCCCTGGTTTGACCATTAGATACACTCCCCCAATCAGAATCTTCCTCTAAACCCTCTGCCTTTTTTTTTAAATACATTTTCCCCTGCCTTTCAACATTTTCTAGCCTTGCTGGAAGCCATGGGAAAAACGCTGCCTATAGACAAAAAGTTGACCTCAGCAATATTTTAAGTATGACAAGGAAAAAAAAATAGAAACCAACTCACTGAAAGAGCATATCCTCCTAAGATTTTCAGCCTGAATTTGCAGCTTCAGAGAATTGAGCTAAGCCACCAAATGGCTGGGTGCTTTATACGAAGCAAACCTCTTAAGGCTTTGCATTCATACATTATTAGTAGCTTCATTCTATATCTAAGTTACTTGTATGGCTCCTAATTACCACAGTATCTTAATGCCTCATCTTAATGCATTTATCCTTACTGCAGCCCAGCGGCACAAGACAGCGTTGACACTCCTGCTCCACAGGCAATTTTTATGTTGCAGAAGACTCCAGAAAATGCAGTCTTCAGGGCAATTATAAGCTGAGTCTTCCCCTACTTCCCCCACAAAGGTAGATTTCAGGTTACACCTGGTAAGGTCTCCATGAGCTTAGCCTTTTGGGATGCGTGTCCTACGGCCACACAGACATCAGCCAGGCTGGTGTGGAGAGGTCCCGACAACCTGCAGATTAGATATATCCAGGTGTCAACACACATTTTTGAGCGTTCGGGTTAAGTGACTTGCCTGAGGTCATTCACGAAGTGTGTGGCAGAGAGAATTTCACCGCAGTCCTGTGAGTGCTTTCCTAGTTTAGCAAGTGACAAATTCCGACTGAAATTACAATTAAATATGCAGGAAGAGGTGAAAACACCAGCATCAGGACTCCATTTCACGGCTGCAATGAAGGAAAACTTAAAAGTTGCAAGATAACAACTAATATCTATGTTTCTTCATCAGCCTGAGAAATGTTACTTCTTGCTCTCATCTCCTAACTCCAGTTCAATGATTAAAATGGATGCGTGAGCAATTGGGTGCTCAGGATTGATCACCTGTACAAGGAGGTCATTTCATTGTAAGTCTAGAGCTTGCAGCCCTGTACTAAGAAGTGTCCTCCAAGGCTTGTGGATACCTAAAATGTTGTTGAAATCTTGATGTAGCCCTTTTGCCTGGGGGCAGACTCTACCTGTAATTATCAGGACCTAGGTGAGGAATGCTCACTGAGTCCAGGAGTCTGACTACTTGAACATTTATCTCCATAAGCTTTACACTTTAATAAATAATTTACCCCCAAAATGCACTTAAATTAGATCTATAATTTCACCAGGAGGCTCTGGTGGTGTGAAGAGACCTCCTGACTTTGCTCCGATCATTTATAATGCCACCATAAGCCATCAGTGGAATTATAGCATTATTATTTATAGCACCGCTTATATTGTTCCTTATATCGTTTATTATTCTCAATTGGAATGGCCCCAGCTAGTCACTATGAAAAGATGCTGCACAGTAACCAGCTCAGGCTATTTCTTAGCACAGAAATGCGACCTTCTCAAGGAAGGAGAGATGCTATCAGTGTGAGGATGGATATAAACTGCCTGGACGTCCTGTCCTCATTTCTGCTAGTCCTTCCATTCAATTTGTGTAATATTAAGTGGGATGGCACAGAGGCTGAATCTTTTGGTGGTTGTTTCTACTTTCCACCTTGAGGAGGGCAAACTGCACCCCTGACACTGCACTAACCTGTGCAGAAACCTGTACAGGAAAGGGGACAAGAAATAGTCAGGTATAACCACGCACCTTTCCCCCATCTCCTCTCCTGCACTTACACACACTATTCAGATCAGAGCTAGACCTCTGCAAATACGAATCACGCCCTCATTACTGTTAGAAGCAGGTTAAAATTACTAAATCAGGGATTCAAAAAAAAGAAAAGTGTCAGATTTAAGATCACCTAGGTATCCCCAATGGTTTTGCTTTCCCGATGCATTATGATAATTTTTAATGACATCATTTCATGCTATTTTTATCACAGATTTTTTTTTTTTAATGGATGGAACATGAGACTGATCTCCAAGGTGTGTGGGGAAAGTACTCTGCTTCACTTTATCTAAAACTGCTTCTGCAAAATCTAACTTGCAACAGATGTTCTGCATGACAAAACAGAGACCAGATAATTAAAAGCAGTTAAAAGCAGAGGATTCAGTGGGAAAAGTTGCAAGTGTAACCCATAACAAGCCATTGCATTGCTACCATTCTGCTTTACCCAGAGCAGTCCTAAATGCATAGGATAAACTCTCTTAAACGCTTAGGAAAATTCTGCCTCTTTCTTTTTTTTTCCCTCCTCCTTAAGCTTGCATGAATTTATTCCAGTGACACATTCGTTTCCCTGCATCTCTATCCCAGCGCTGACAGGTTTCGCGTTCCCCAATTTAGCCGTGAGCTGCAGAGTTTGGCCCAGACAATTTGTTCCCATACAACCCGTCGCTGCCAGTCGCGCGGGGACGGAGCCGCCTCTGCAGACACTCCTCTCCGGAGCTGATGCCAACCCTGGGGCCGCGTGTCCAGCTCCGTGGGCTGGTTTTCGGGGGCTTCCCCAGCTATTTGTGCTGTACCCCGAAAGGAATGCGCTGCTGGAGGGAGCAGCCGCACCGCCCCTGGGGTGCCGAAGGGACGTGTCCTACCTGCCAGGTTTGCTGGCCCCGGGGGACAGGCACAAGCACCCACTGCTCTCCCAGCTTTGCAATCAAGCCTGTGCAAAAATATGAAGCAGAAAGGAGAAAAGCAGGTAAAGGACCAGCAGCTGAAAGTGGGAATAAAGAAAATGAGGAGGAAGATTTCATATTCCTGTAGTTTATATTCCTGCACAGCCAAGCAAGGCAATGACAACGCAGCACATAGTTGGTGAATATGTCATGAACATCAGTCTGGATTTTAGGGCATAGCACAATCCCACCAGGAAAGAGGGTTTAAATCTTGCAGCAGAAACACAAGAATTAAGTCCTTTTGTAACCCCCTCCCTTAAGAAAACATCTCAACACATTGGAATTAAAAGGCCTTTCCAGGTTAATTTAATTTTTTTTCTTTCTGGAGTTTGAGAACATCAGAGTTCAATTAAGCAGAGCAGCCACCCACCTCCCTGAAAGCAGCAGGCAGGCAGGCAGGCAGACTTTGGGGATTTCATTTTTCTTGTAGAAAAAGAAAAAAAGCCACGGAAGGAGGGGGATAGGACCGTGCTGCCATGTGTAATCATTCATTTTACACTGATCCCTGCCAGCTACTCGAAGCTTCACTTAAATAAACACAGGGACCGAGGCTTTCAGAGGCAGATCCCAGCAGCAGGACACAGGGAGCTCAGGGAGGGCTCGGCACAGGGTGGGGGAGAATCAGCCCCTCTGATTCTCAGATTTGCCTGTTAATTGGCTCTTTTGCTTTTCTTCTGTATATTTTTGGAGAATTTGAAGTCAAACCAGGGAAGTTAGGTAATAAGCCAGGCTCAGGGGAAAGATCAACTGTCAGAGCCCCGAAGTTTCTTTCTGTGCCCCTCCTAACAACCTGGTATAAATCCTAGAGCTGGCTGGGATGCGTGTGATGCTCAGCAAAGCAAGATGGGGAGGTTTAAGAGGCAAAACACACTTCTCTTCATTATAGAAGAGTTGCAAGAAAATAAATTATAGTGCTGGAGAAACTACAGCTGGAAAAACTAAAGCTGGGAAAGATGCTTGTACCCAAGGTCATAAAGTCAGTGTCACAGTCAACCAAATGACGAAAGGCTCTCAACTCTTGTCACTCTGGCTGCTGAGACAGGGAGAAGGTTTTGCATCTCTCCTTTTTCTAGCTACCCCTGCACAGGCCGTGTTTGTGCAGCAGGACGGACCACGGACACCCTTCCCCTACGAATTCTGCGCTGCCTCCATCCTCGGCTCACGTTCCTCTGACCAGCAAGATTATTATTTCCTAGCCGCTCAGCACATTGGTGCTCGTAGAGCTGTCTGCAGGGCCAACTCGCTTTTAACAGGGCGAAACCTTTCTAGGCAAAAGGTGCATTATCAGAAACATCAGAGCGATCAGTGGTACGACATGGGTTGGTACAACAGACCCAGCTAAGGGCTGTTTTCTTGAGCGGGCAGATATATGGGGGGGCAAAGAGGGGCTCTGCCTTCTCCTGTGGGGACACCGGTGCCTGAATAGCTGAGGCAATCAGGCCAGAGAGAGCTTCAAATGAGGGAAGTTTGCAGGGGGAGGCTTTTTTCCTCTGTTGTTCTCTTGCTGAATAATGTAAATTTGGTGGAATGACCATATGGGATTTCTATGGAAAGCCATATGTCATTAAAAAGTTATTCCATTCAGCCCTGAAGTTAGCTGTGTGTCATACTTTTGATGTCTTTTCTTCTATCACTAAAAAGTACTTATATTAAGAATAAAAGATCTCAAAAATGAAAAAAACCAAAAAACATTGAAATAGTAAAAAATAATCCCTTTCAGTCTTCTGTATATCAAAGGGTTTGTTTTGGCCACTTATCTTGGTTTTCTGTCACTGTCATTTGCTGTGTCTGGTTTGGAGCATTGCAGACAGAGAGGGATGTGCAAGTTTTACTAGAAGCCATTAAAGTTGGTGAAATTGGACAATTGGCTATGCAGACATCCCTTAGAAGTATTTCTAGCACTTTTGGTTCCTGGCTGGGTACCGAAAATGGGGGTGGAAGAAAGAAAATCTCTCTATATATGTATCAGAGCTTTGGGGGAAAAAAAAAAAAAGTATTGAATATGGAACATGGAACTTCCAGTTTCTGACAGACTCTGCTAAGTCTTCATCCCCTCTCTTCTGCTCACCGCTTAGAAGCCCACGTAATTTTCCAGGCAGGGCTCATACAACACCCCAGCACATGCACCATAGAAAACAGGGGCATGAGGCATTAATGGAAAGTCTGCCACCTGCATCTGCAAACCTGAATTAATTCACCCTCAGTAGACATGGATTTAGGTACTCATGGCTACTCCTACTTAACTAAGCTCCTAATGAAGTTTTACATTATGTTGGCATCAAGTATAAGGATTTTTATTTTTATTTTTTTTAAACATAGAACTGTAAAAACAAAGTTTCCATACATCCTTCTTTCCCCAAAACTGAGAAAGCTTATTCCATTTTATGAATGATCCCTGTTTGGAAAGACAAGAAAGGAAAAGCAGTTATTACTTTGCTCCTTTGCTGTGACTGAACCTTCCACGAATTTCAGTCTTTTCCTCCTACGATGTATTGCTCCTCTTGAAATCTCAGCCCAGCCCAGGAAGGGACTATTTGTGCAATCTGTATCCTCTATATATAAAAGGAATGGACTAGATTCATCAGCACTTTAGTGCTTTTACTCCACAGCACTGTTCACTTCAGTGTTTTCCGGATTATGCTGTAGCTGTTTAGATTTTTGCCCTTGCTTCACAGGTGAACTTTGCTGTCAGGTAGATAGAAATGATTGAAAAGTCCTGGTTTTTTTCTCAAGAATTGCGAGCTCTTTCTGTCTATTCATCTGTCGATAGGTACATTTTCTCTCTTGCTAACATGGTATATTGAGACAGGATGACATTTTTTTTCCCTGAAACATCACCCAGCCAAATCCTGCAATAAATGGCTCTATCTTCAGAAGATTTTGAGATACTGATTGTACGACTCTTGAAAAAAAACTCCCTGTAAAGAGCAAAGGGTTTGAAATCATCACGGCGATTAAGCAAACGACATCCCGCTCTCTGCTTTGGGGTACAAAGGTGCATGAAAAAAGCACCATACCTTGGAATAAGAGCTGTTCGGTGATCAGACCTCTGCAGTCTTTTTAAAATGACCTGGATTTACATTTAAACTCATCAAACTTCACGAGACCAGACAGTAAAGGGGTGCGTGCAGCACAGGGAGGCATGGATGCAAACATGATATGGCCATGATAAGTCTATCAGGCCACCGTGACGGATTTGGGGCAGAAGGTTACAGCCCAGAGCAGGTGTTTTCTGGTAGAATCACGACCAAGGGGCTTGCAGGGCTTCCCTGTGAGCACCGAGCCATCTCAGAGATCCTTCCCAGCAACACGAGCTTGCCAGCAAACTTTTCTGCCCATGGGAAACCTACTTCCAGCCTCACTTTCTCATTCTGTGAGCCTTGAAAATCGCATTCGCCACCCCCTTGCTCCCCAGGTTTTTGATTTTTCTGTCACAAATCTCTCTTGGTTGAAGTGGGGTCTGATTTCACTCAAACTGTCGCCTATTCTGGAATGAAATTTCAGGTGACAAGAGGGTACATTTTCCCTAGAACTTCTGCATTACCCTGTAGTCAGCAGGAATGAAATTGTCTGACTCTGCCCTCCCCTTGGGGACCTCACTGAAAATGAGATGTATCTCTCATGAGGACCTCCCAGCAAGCACAATTGAAATATCTTTGTGACTGCAGTAGCTCTGTAATGAATGAATTAATTGATTTCACCCTCAGCTGCTTCTTCATCGACCCCGCTGGCCCCGCAGTGGGGAAGGAGCTTTGTTCCAGTTCCCATTCCCCTCAAAGCCTTGTTCTATTTAAAGGCAGACGAAACGGCCTCAGGGCTGAGGGTGGGAATCCCAAAACCGCAGCTCTGGATGGCAGCTGGATGGCTCAGCAAGCTCCACGCTGAGTATGGATGGAAGGATGAGGAGCTCACACCTCTCAACCATCGCCAGGGTCTCCCTTACAGATGGAAAATGGGTTTGCAAAGTCTGATGTCCTAACAACGTGTTCAACTCCATCTGCATATTGTGTAGATGAGGTTCTTAGAGACATAGTTTAGTGCCAGAGTCAGGTTCTGGTTGAACTCAATGAGGGTCTCTTCCAACCAAAATGATTCTATGATTGTCTGCATGACTGTTGAAGGAGCTTGTGTGGACACCTCTGGGTCTCCAGGCAGCCCCAGTTCTCCCCTTGATTCTCAATCCAAACTATCTTCTGGGAGAACAGTCTAGGACTGTTCTCATCTATCCAACTCCTTTCCATCTTTAAAAGCATGATGTGTCCAGCTCTTCCAATCTCTGTCACCAGGAAGGTGACCATAGACACCACATGGACAGGGCGCACATCAACATCTAACCTGGGAAGTGGCAGCACTGTGCATAACAATTCAGGAAAAAAAAAAAAAGAGGTGAAATGAATCATCAGTGCCTGAAAAGAACGGGTCCTCTTCTCATTTACAGGCAAACAGCTCCCTCTCGAGTCAATGCCTGAGGGTATCATCTCAGGGTACTTTCCACAGGCTGCTCAGGGATAACCAAGCGATTAAACAGCTACAGAAAAAGTCCATGGGACCCAGGTCACTGCAGAGCTGTTACAAACCTGAGACTGTTCTCATATCCTGGAGAGCAACTCACGCACTGCTGAAGGTCTCGTATAGGGCATCAGGCAGGACAGCTTCCACTTGGTGTGTTCCAGCCGACAGAGAGCAGCTCGAGAAGTTACGGCCTCATGAATTTTAACCACGGCTCTGAAGTGACTCTTCTGTTCCCTTGAGCAAGTCATGTGGTTTCTGCTGTGCCTCAGCTTCCCTGTCGTGTTCTCCAGTTCTAATCAGATTTCTCTGTCCACTGCAAAATATATGGTCTCAAATATTGCCCCTCTTCTGGAAAATATTGCTTCTATTATATCGGTTTTAAATTTAAATACGGAATATTTTAAATTAGTTTTTCAAGGGAATGTTTGAAACATTTGAATGTTCAAAATGCTGCGGCTCCACCTTTAATGAAAGGGTTGAGATTCTTGATTTTATAAAGTGGACACGGACACTTTGCAGAATTTCATATTTTGTGGAAGTTACGATTTTTCTTCTCAATTTGGGGATGAAAATAGATATTGAAAAGTAAAATTTTTCTCCTGGGCAAGACATCTGAAATATTACTTTCTGAGTAGCCATAAATGCCACTAGCAGCATCAGTAAAGGGTTAAGCATGATTGCACATGATCCCGAATCCCTCTTTAGCAGCTACCCTATTATTTAGGACTTCTGGGCGAGCCAGTAACAAAGGATTAAATCCATCCCTTATTAGTAGATGCCACCTGCCTCAGGACACAATGTTTAAAGCACACAGACACAGCTGTATTGGAATCGTTTTCATTGTGGCGACATCTGAGAACCGCAGGTGTGGATGAGATTTCACTGGTATTGCTCATTGTGAAAAGACAAAGCAGAAAGTCAAAGCGCTTGTAGAGTAAATACAGCACAAGGGGACACAAGGATGGATTTACAGAGGTCAGGAAAGGACACAGCAAAGTCTGCTTGGTCCAGATCATGGATTTGCCCTCAGCCTCCTTTTTGGTTCGAGTACCCACCAAGTGTCCTGGTGTCCCCTGCAGCAGATGCCATAAGCAAGAGGCTGAATGGGGCACCCAGGAGCAGGGGGTTGAGGTCGAGGAAGGTGTCACATCTGCAAACATATTCTGGACACTGAAGAGGAACCAAGCCCCAGACTCCATGGCCAAGGGAGGAATGGATGAATCTTAGGGAGAACTTTGTAAGGAAGCTGCAAGATGCCTTTGGCCACCTGCTCACTATGTCTCAGGTCTGTCTTCACTCGCATTTTTTCCCCTTGTCCCGTTTCTACCGTAAGCCATCTAGACGGGCTGCATTATCACTATTGCTGCCATAGGGGAAAAGGGCTTTGTCCCAGTGTTAAACAGGGACTATGAAAACAGTAAACGGGACATCCTTGTGAAGAAGGGGGAAGAGATGCCAGAACCACCCCTAACCTGCCCGTAGCCCCTCTAAACTCAGTCTCCTGACCCATTTCCAGCTGTGCCATCCCCAGAGATGGTTCGGACTCCACACCCAGAACCGAGCACACAGGGCTGCCATGGACAGACATCTGCTTCCAAATAGGAAGGAGCTGCTCCTCAGCGTAACTGAAATGCCGCCCAGCCTCCTCTCACTCTTTCTCCTCACTTCTTTTTCTGCCACATTTCACTTGGATAGAAGAGAATTGTTTCGACTGTATCTTCCTTGTAGACATTAAATACCTTTCAAAGCAAGGTCATAGTCCCTGGAGCTACGACAGCACACGTGGAGACAACAGTTCAGGCTGGGTTTGCTGCCCCCCGTGCAGGCAGGAGCTGCTACTCCGTGTCACGGGGGTTTCTCTCCAGACAGCATCACTGCTCAGCATCCCAAGTCTCCATGGGGAAGAACAGATCTCGTGAGCCCTTTTCCTTCTGCCTGCACACCTGTGCTAACAGACATCTCAGACCTCTCAGGTAACCTGGGAGCTGGGTGTCTGCACAGTTCTTTGGGATTTTTAGTATGCACTCATAGATTATTGTTTCCGAGGAGAAATAACACATCCGTAGCATCGAGACAGCACAGAGAGGTACAGCCTTGAAACGGGAACAACTAATGATCTGTGGCAGACAGACAGGGCCCAGACAAACACAGCACTGTACATGCCAAGCGGGTTCCTGGCAGCTGGTTCATCTATCCCGTGTCACATCTGATGTTTGAGTAGAGGAAAAAAAACACACGGGTTTATTTCCAGCTCTTCTCCCCGTTAGATGGGTGACCTTTTCACAGCTCTGGAGGGCATGGGAGAAGGCAGCCTACCAAGTGTTCAGAGGTTGCTTGACAAATGAAGATATGTAAACAAGGTGAGGGATGGCGGCCCCAAGCTAGGGAAAGCCCGGCATCGTCAGGCGCTGGGAAACGTGTCCCATTAGCCAAGGAAGTGTTTGCTTTGGCTCCCATGTTGAGGAATGGCGGTGGGGGCTAACAGCTTGGATGGAGCTGGGGATGGTTTATCCCCTGGTTTATCCCCTGCGGGGCAAGGGACCCAGCCTGGCAGGAATCCCTCTCACTGCGGCTTTGCTTACAGAGTACTCCGGAGGGCGCAGAAGGTCTCACACTGCTTCACGCTGCTCCCCTGCCAAGCAAGGAGCAATTTTACCCCCACCATCCCCATGCGTCACTCTGCATTCCCACCTCCATCACCCACGTGCAATACCCACCTCAGACACAACCGAGCCAGGACCCAGAGTTCATGTCAGGCTGACATTTGGTGTCGTGGAACTCGTACAGAGCCTGTGGTGGTCACGGTTGCCTGGTCAGGGTGTCTTCTAGTCCCTTTGGTCATGGTTTTAGAAAAGGCCATTAAACCTGGAAGGGCAGAATGGTTTCCCTTTCTGACAGTCAATGCCCATTTTGTGTCAGTGTACGCAACCCAAGTGCGTACCTGAATCCCTGCTTCGGAGCATCCCAGTCACCACCTCGTTTGCCCAGAGCAAGCAGAAGATCCCAGCTGGCCCCTTTCAGACTTTCCCTCTTGGCTTCTCACAGGCACCAGCCTCCTCAGCCAGCTTCTGCATTGTTCCCACTGCGAGTTTTTGCTGCTGATATGGGAATCTGGGCTAGGAAAAGGCTTCCTGAAGCCAACAATAACTAACCCTTGACTAACTCTGAGAGAGAACCATTCATTTCTGGAGTCCATCTCATCTGATCCATCAGAAAGCAGAAAGAGTTTGTAATCTGACTGATCCTGACCGTACCCTCTCCGCAAGGCTTGCACATGGTAGATGCAAACATTGACTTTCCGCTGGGTGAGCTAAAAGAGCTGGAAGCAATGACTGCTTGGATTACACCACACAACAGCTTTGTGATTTGTACACAATGAGAAAATTGGACGGGGTTTGGATTTGCAGCTATAGGTAGCTCAGATTCTTCCGCACCGCTCACTTCTGGGAATGGTCAGACGAGATGAGTTTCGGTTGAGTGGCTTATGTTTTCTAAAAGTTTTCTTGATAGAAAATGTGATTCACTGGTTGTGGATTTCCTGACTAGATAAAAAGTTTGCAAACAGATCTGTTCTCCTAGAAATCTCTTCCTGGATTGCAGTTGTTCTTAAAAATTTAAAAAAAAAAAATTTAAAAAAAAAATCAATACCATTTTCAACCCAAGCTGCAAGGCACTTTTTCATCCGAACTCCCCCTGCCCATGCCCCCAAGTACTCTTGATGACAGATTTAGGGATTATTTTTTTCTTGAAACTAAAAACAAAACAAACAAAAAAAAGCAGCAGTGTCTATGTTGGTTTTCCATGGAAGACAGGAAACTAACAAGTTTTTCCTTCCTGGCTATAAAGAAAATGCCTCTTAATTTCCACATGTGAACAGGGTGGGTGGATATCACCCCTTACATACACTCCCCATACTGGATCCAAACTTGGGGACCCACAGGTTCTTTCCTCAACAGTGGAAAGATTCAGTTCATTTCCTCCTCCCATCCCTTTCATTGTCTCTCTGCATTTTGGGGTGTAGCCAGCACCAGAAGGAGAATGAAATAGAGTGAAAAAAGCTATTTTGTCTCTTGCCATCTCGGTTGGAAACAGGAAGTACTGGAAACCTCCCAACTAAGCTCGGCTTTGGAAGACCTCCAGCCCACTTAGTTGAGGCCTGAGGCTCCAGGGGTTCTGCAAAGTGGCTGAACTTCTGGGAAATGTCACTTACAACCCAAAGACTTCAGCTGTGTGAGTAAAGCAGGGCTGATGGGGAGCTGGGGGAGTCGATACACTTGCCCGGAAAAAAATTTAGTCCGGAAAGTCTGCATTTTATATGTTCTCCTAGGTTTATGCTCATTTACGTGAATGTTGATTAACTTGATTGCAGGTTTGCTCATAAATAATTTTGGGGAAGTCAAGGTTATCTCTCTGCTCTGAATTTACCGGTGAGGATGAGGAGCAACAGAATGCAGGAGGAACAGTAGAATGACCTATACAACAACACAGTGCACTGGACATTTATACATCCTCACCCTAGATATCCACAAGTCTTCAGACACTGAACTCCAATTAGCTCAAGACGTTTGACCATGAAGGCTTTTACGGACACCAGGCTCCAAGCTCTCACCCTACTGCCGTGCCAAGTAACAAACCGCTTTCTGACTTAAAAATCTCAGCAGCCACAGACATTGTGCTGGTGCCAGGATCACACAGACAGAGCATGCATGGACCCTTGAGGAATGCTGAAAAGGCTGCAGTGAGTTTTTATTCTCTGGCACTGCTAGCTAGACCGAGGAGTTAACAGAAGTTTGGGATTTGGGCATTTTTTGCTGCTGGCAGCTCCCACTATCTCTCTAATCATGGTTCAAATCCTTGCCTAGCCTAGCCAGGAACGCTCTGAAGCTGCCTCCAGTTTGCGACCAGATGGGACACGAGCACACGGCCACTGTTTGGGTTCAGAGCCTAGAGGTGACCAGGCATGGATGGGAGTTCTCTATCCTGACACGGTGTCACCAGGAAGCCAGGTGACATCCTCCCATCTCCAGCCTCTGCAGCTGAACTGTCTTTTAATGCCAGGATCTCTCATTATAGCCGTGATTGCACAGGGCACCATTTCAGCATGACAAATGCAGACCGTGTGTGCAAAGCCCCTGCAGCCCTGGATCGCAAGCCCTGGTGCATTTAACACCTCGATGCAATCGGGACTTGCCAAGGTTGGCTCAGCAGAGATGTCTGGCTCCAAGTTCCTGCCCTCCACTCCTATGGGAGACTTGCTCCCAGTCCCTACCTGTGGCCATGGTAACAAACAAAAGTCCACCTCACCAGGCACTGTCCATCTCATCGATTCCTTGGGAGATTTATGGCAGAGACCTGATCTCAGTGAAGAAGCTAAATCCAATTCACTAAGGAATTACAAGCCTGTCCGATCAATAATCTATTTATCTCCTTCACTTTGCCATCTTTAAACACTCCAGCCCTGTCAACAGAAATTGAAAGCTTTTTAAAAATGAAATTATTGACCTCTGGAATGGCTCTGCTAAGGCTTCTGGAGAGGATCTTGAGATCAGGATGGATCCAGTTCAGATCCAGCACTTGGGAGAGATCTGTCACAGCTCCAGTAACCCAAAGGCAATGCAGCACGCAGGCTGGGATGGCAGGGGATGCTGCCACTCGACACACAAAACCCAGCCCAAGAGATCACAGGTAGCGCAGACACAGTTGGCAGGAGAGACCACTGTGACATTAGTACCAAGAAGGAATGTGAATGGGGGGGAACACAGCAGGGTGACTGCTACTGCATTGTCTTTGGCCAAGCTGAAGCACAAGGAAGGATCATGTGTCTCCTGCTGTGCTGGAAGAGCCTGGGAAAGGCTTATATACCTACATACAGGCATCAGGAGCTAAGAGAAAAGCAAGGTGTGAAGGGTTAACCCCACCTGAAAAAACATTACTGAGGTCCCTGGAAGCTGCAAGCTGCATTTGTTCATGACTTGAGCACATCGAAGTTCAATTTAACCAGCACACAACTTCAGAAGCAGTCATTATGTCTCCCAAGGACAGAAGTGTGCTGCATCCCAGAAATAACGTTAGTTTTCAGCTCTCGTGCAGCACTTTTAATGAATAGATTGTAAAGTAGTTTGCATGGAAGAAAAGCCAGGTGCAGAGAGGGAGCAGGGCTAGCTGAAAGCCAGCCAGGGCCAGAACTAGGACCAGAACCACAGCCTCTTTGAAGAACAACACTTTCCATCCTTTTCCAAGCTTCATAGCTATTTTTATCAATCAGATGCAGGCCTTTAGAAACACAGAGGAGACCGCAGGATCCGTTCACACACGTGAACTGCCCTCATAGTAAAGCTCCTTGTCACAGAAATATGTACGCACATGCTTAAGCCTATCTTTCTTCAGACCGATTCTTAAACAGATTATTATTTGCAGTCCCAGTGGGACCGAACCATATACTCTGCTGGCCAAAGGCAGGATATTCTCTTGTTTGTGTAGAATTGAGGAATCACAACCACAAGCACTCTGTGCTGGAGATCAAGTACGATGTTCAGACCTGAAGCGAAAGATGTTTGGGTAAGTCAGAAGTTCTGCTGACATTAATGGTGTTACCCTGGTGCCTGTGTGAGATTTCAGCCCTGTGTATGATCTTTTCTGTGGGACATTTGCTCCCCAGATTGCCTCATTTTTAACAGGTTCGTGTACCTATTTTTCTGCACCTGGAACTCCAGTGCTGAAGCTGGAAGGGGCTAAATTTCTCTGGAGATGGAGAGGGGCCAGTTCCTCTCACTTCAGAGGTTAATGAATGGAGTCATTAGGATAATTAATGTTTTACTGATGAATTAATCACCCTCTCAAGCAGTTTCTGCCTTTCGCTGTGCAGAGAGGCAGGGCTCTCTGGAGATCTAACACATCCCTTGCTAAGGCAGCCACCTTGTCCTGACAGCCGCCTGCTTTTGGAACAGGTTCCCATGCATCTGCCTTTGCAGCAGGGGAGTTGCTTTCCTGCGGGAGGGAAAAACCTCAAAGCCAAGAGCTGTGCTGGAGTTTGAGAGACTCCAGGCTGCCAGCTGCTAGGATTAAGCTTTTTTATTATTTTTTTTTCCCCAAAAACTGTACTAACACTTCCAGTTCTGACTTGAGGCCACCTTGGTTGTCTCCATCCTGAGCCCATTTCATCCACCACCCATCCAGCTCACTTTTCCTCTGAAGAACCATCTATCCTTGTCCTTCAATTCCTTCTCCTTGATGCTTTTCCTGCCTTTTCCATTCCCCAATGTTACTCCAGCCCTGACCCCAAGTCTGTGTATTGATCCCAAGCCTGACTTGAATCACACTCTTTTTTTCAGGTCCTCTTTCTAAAGAGCATTACTGAAGCACTTCACTAAAGAGTAAATGCCCTCGTTGTTTTCTTGTTATCGGAAGTGTGAGAAAGTGCATGACGACCATGCCAAAAAAAAAAAAAAAAAAAAAAAAAAATCGCTAACCTTTCCATGGCTGTTTATACAGCTCAATGAAACACTGAAAAGAGCTGCCATCACATAGGAACTCGCTCCCTTGGCTGCAGGCACATTTGAACTGTGATTTCCAGGGGATGGAAAGCTGAGAGTGATTTCACAACATTGTGCCTGAAATAATCCCAGTAAAGTCAATGAGGGTCCTTGAATGGAGCCCTCTGAGAGTTCTACAGAGCTCAGAATCACAGCAACATCTCCAGGCAGAGTCCCACGGACAGGTTAAGGTAAAGAAAAGGCACCTCTTCTCTTTAGGGTAAATTCAGCACCCCTTGAGATCACAGACTGTCATTCTGTTTTAACACAAAGTAAGGAACTTCACCCGCTGAGCGTTTTTGGCAAAGAGTATTTTAAGCAAGGGATTTTGTATAGACACCTCAGACAGGATGAAGACATCGTGCAGAAAGCATATAAGGTCTTGGGGTTTCTGGTCAATTCTTATGAGGAGGAGAAAGCAGAATCGAAAAACTTGACCTTTTTAGTGAAAAATGAATACTGTTTCACCGCGGCGGGGGGGGGGGGGGGGGGAAGCAAGGAAAAAAAAAAAAAAAAACAACAACACACAAAACAAAAAACCACATAAAAGTAATTCAGAAATCCTGAAGCATGGCAAAGCAGGATTGCCATCCCATGGCCAGTATTTCTCAAACCCCATGTCTTTCCAGGTCAGCTTCTCCTCTGATGCACCCGGCTCTGCCCTCGCTGCGCAGGCTCCAACCCTCAAATCCTATTTTCCCCTTCCGCTGCCTCGTCTCCTGACTTGTTTATGATCACCCCCTGGACAGTCCCCTCACTGGGCATCCATCCATCTCCATGTGGCCTTTCTTCTTGTCGGTTTAAATGCTGCCTGTGATTTATGGCCCAGCAGCTCCCCAAACACATCTCCAGCATGTTATATGGCACTGGCGTAATGCTAACTCTTAAACCACAGAGGAAGCAAACAGTGCTAATTTATGCCTGGCTTTTTTTTTTTATTCCCCAGCATAATTCTGACTTTAATGTTCCATCTACACCACATCAATATCTTTTCACTGCTAGCGAGTAAAAACAAAAAGTAAATATTTCATCTCCCATTCTTTCCTTCTTAAAAGGTTTTGCCTAAAACCAGCTCACCCGGCATGCCCTGAGGTTAGACAAATGGGAAGCGACTGTGGTCTGCCGCAGGGATGCTTTATGGGAAGGGCACTGCCCACCAACGTCAGTTTTCTGGGATAGTTACTATCTATTGGTGCATGAATATAACAAATGCAAGCATCTCCTGCATCAGGTTACATTACTAGCCTGAGCTAATACAAGGCTCTAATACATTGCTAATTTATCAGTCTGGTATTACCGTTTACTTCATGTAGCCATATTCAGAAAGCACAAAGTGCTCCGGGAAAGGAGAATTTAAAGGAAAAAAAAAAAAGAGACATAGAAAGAGGTAGAGAGGAAGAAGGGTAACAAAACATTATGCAAAAATATTAAATAGCTAAGATAAAACTCTGGCTAGGGGCAATGACAAAATGACTTGGCAGCTGGAGGGATTCGTATCCTGTTGAATCCAGGACATCTGCCACGAGTCTTTGCCTGACCGAGGAGCATCTAGATTCTCACTGGTGTTCCAGCAGCCACATGGGGTTCTCTCCACACTAAAATACAAGCCTCAGTCCTGGGTGCTTTTCACATCTCCCTGAAATTGTGGGTCAGGAAAAAACTACTTCACCATCTCTATATTTTTCAGAAAGAGGACAGAAAGACTGTGATCTTGCTAAAATCCAAGGTGAATCCAGGTCTCCAGAGTGCTCTGGCTCCTTGATACACAGAAAAACGTTTCACTGACCCAGCCACCCCAGAGCCTGGACCAGTTCTTAGTCTGGGAAACCCTCTACGGATGAGACCTTTATGCACACATAGCTTATTGCTTATGAAACTTCAGCAGCTCAAAAAGTAGTATTTGTAAGCACCATGCACTTCTAGTCTTCTGCTGCTTCTTTGCTCCCTACCCAGCCTGTCTTCTGGATGTCTCCAGCACAGACTCCCAGTGGAAAACTGGCCAGGACAGGACTCAGGGGACACATGATGGAAAAGAGGTGCATGGAAAACACGTTTAACACTCGTGTTCTGTACCCTGCAATACCTTTACCTCACTTTGCTCGTCCTGCTGACATGCAACATCACTGCACTGGGATTATTCCCAGGCCAGAGACGTCCTACATCCCAGTCTGTGTCACTGCGGTGCTGAGCAATGCTGAAGGGTGTCACAGCCTCCCGTGCCAGGACAGGCCGAGATTCTTCTCTTCCCCACTGAACACAGAGCATCAGCCAGAATCTCCATCTGAAATCAGGTTCCTACCCTGGAGCTACTCAAGATCATAGTTTGTTTTCCTCCAAAAAGAACTATTGCAAGACAAATACCTCTCTCAAGACGACTGAAGTAGGTCACATTAGACAGTGCTTTGGAGAGTCTGTCTGACGCTTTCCCATCAGCAGCAAGCACTGCTCTGCTCCTTTCTTTTCTTTTCCTTCCTCTCTCCCCCATCCCTCTTCTCCTCTCCTCCCATTGCTAGAAGTCTGTGAAAAGAGAACTCTGTGAAGGGGAAACATCTCAAGCAACATCTGTGTTCTGCTTTGGCAGCTGGAAGAATCAATGCTAACATGGCCCATGACTGCAGACAGCGGCTTACGCTGGCAAAGAAGCATCAATGAGCAAAATCATGATGGAATTGAACAGAGCAAGTCAGCCCCATGCAGGGATGAAGCCCTGTGGGCCCCCCAGGGAGCAGAACTGCAGCATAAGGACTACAACACGAGGTCAAGCATCATTTAAATGACAGGTATCAGGCACTGGAACAGCCTGAAGGATTTTATTTGCTGTTCTCCAGAGCTGCTGGACAGACACAACGGGTCCTCTGCTGCCTATGCCAATGGGGGTGCCCAGGGACATCCGAGGTGGGATGCTGCCTGTCCTCGTGCTTGAAGGATGCTCCTCCCCGAGTGCACCCTGTGGACTCTCAGCTCCAGCATCACCTCCCACTGTCTGTCCCAGTGAGACTGGGATGATGAGCTAATGAGATATTTGATCCAGGACCCCCAGACTCCCTGTTTGTTTTCCAACTGGAAGCCATTAGCACAGTGGCACCTTCAGGCAGCTTATGGCTGTAATGCTGCAGGGATGTTGCACCCCACCAGTGAGCCCAGAGAGACAGAATGAATGTTATTTAAATTTAGTTACTCGCTTCAGTTTGTAAACTAGCAGCAGGCACCCCTCAGCCCACACTCTGGTCAGAAAATGTGTACGATCAGATAATAAAATATAAATATCAGATAGTAAGCTGGCCCAGACATCAAGTTATAATTGGCAAAAGCCGTTTGGCTGGAAAAAGGCAACAGGAGATGTTTTTTTTTACTCTTTGCTGGGTACCACACACAGCTCATGCGATAACACCAGTCTCTGCTCCCTGCCAAGACACTGCGGCTGCAGCACGACGGAGCCCTATTGCATCCCCCCAACGGCGTCCCTGATAAACGGATGGTCATCACGAGCATATTTAAAGAGCTTAAACAGAGCAACAGGAGAGAGTGAGCCCAGAGCCAGCAGCTGTCAGCAAACGCCCCGATATCAGCTCCCTCCTCTGAGCAGCCAGACTCTCCAGTGGAAAAAAAATCAGACAAGGACCTCGGGACCTCCTGCGAGAGGGACCACGGCCACGGTGGGGTGTCCTGCTCACAACCATCAGCTGCAATCCATTGGGGACTGGTCACAAACAGGGTTCTGCAGTTCGAATCCTTGAGGAAAAGCAACTGGGATCATACTAACAAAGAACAAAATGAATTCGCTGGTTTGATGGTGTCTGAATTTCGGAAAAAATTTTGTGCTGGATGTTTAGAAAGTTTCTGTCTCTCGCAGACGAGCTGCATGGATTGCCAAATGTCCTTTCAGATGAAAAAAATGAACTTCATCTCTGTTACAAACCTACAGGACTTGTTTCAGTTTACAGATTTCCTTTCTAAACGGAAGCATTTTAGAGAAAAAGAAATTGCTTCGAAAAATCCTTACTGAAAAAAAATCCTTCTGACAACGTTTTGATCTGATTGATCCATCAAAGCAGTGGCTCAGGGTAAGGAAAAGGTGACAGCTGCTCCTTTTGTTGCATGCTGTTCTGATTAGCCTCAAATCAGACTCTCCCTGTCACCCATGGCCCTCCAAGCAGTGAACGCACAGAGCTCTCTGGGCTCCGCTGAACACACCTGATGCTGGAGCAGATCTGCTGCTAGAAGGAAAAGATTTCTTTGCCCAGGACTGTCTGGAAAACCATGATTTGACTTAAATTCAGAAGAACAATAATAAAAGTTTGGAGAATTAGTCTTTCTAAAAGTGCTCAAAGTTAGCTTTAGTCTGCAGTCTGGATCAACACTGGCTTTTCTGAGAGTAGAATCAGGAGCATCCCCACAAGGAGGAACTGTGGAGTTTCTGGTTTCCCAGCATCCAACACCTCTTTACCCCCTTTCTGCATCAGGGTTACTGACCAACTCGCCATTGTTTCTGAGGGAATTATTTATATTCCTGTCCCATATAAAAAGGCTGTGCCACAACAGAGAGCCGCAACCACCAAAATCCAGCAGTGTCCTCACCCAAATTAATGATCACAGTAGACTCTCTGTGAAAGTGAAGAAAGTTTTTTCTAAGACTATACCTAAGAATAAGTTCGCACACTCATTTGATGTTTTTATGACATGAACTGTAGATTCGCCCAAATCTTTGGGATTCAGATGTTTGGAAGGATTTTTCTGTCATTGAGGGAACATAAAATCCTCTCCTAGATGTTTCCAGGCAGCACAAACTCCCTTTCTGAGTTCCCTTTCCTGGACAGATGAGGCCACTGATAGGAATTACAGATCACTTTTTGGTGCCAGGAGTTCTGAACAAGGGCCAGAATGGAAGAACTACGCCACATCCCCAAATGAGAAATAAACTTGGCTCCAGCTCAAAATTCTGCTGCTCGGGTCCATCCATGTCACCGAGGATAATCAGAAAAGTAGCTTGTTGGAATCCTAATCCAGAAAAACCGAGAGCCTGAGCTAATGGCTAAATAATCCCCACATTAAAACCTTCCACTAAGCTGAAAAAGAGAACTGAGTTTCCAAATGCACCCAATTAAATGAAACACTAAGGTCTGCAGAGGGGACAGGGCTGGGGGTCTCTAGGGGCAGCCAGGACCAGCAGCTTTTCCAAGGCAGTTTCTGACTCTCTTCTCTGGCAGCACTAAGCACTGTCACGGCATTAGTGAAATGTGCTCTTTATTGGTTCATTTTCACCTCTGTGCATCTGTTTTCATGACGATAGGGGTAGCTATTCAATGACAACCCTGGGTGGATGGAAAGGATTTTTCTTTGCTTCTTTTCCTTCTTTGAACACCTCCTTCACCCCCCTTCTCCCACCTTAGACTAGAGGGTAATTTGTGCACTGGCTGAAATAAAACCCACTTAATGATGAAGTCCATGGCCCAAGCCTGTGGACATCGGTGCAGTCTTAATGAAATTTCTGTGCCTGAAACACATTAGTAGGCAAGAGCTGAGACTGGAAAAAGATTAGGCTGCTGAATAGCTGGCAGAGCTGGAGCTCTCAGAGTGAAATTCAGCAGAGATGGCAAGGGAGAATAAGGAGACAGACACACAAGGGGCTGCTCTGCCTGAGCTCACTTCTGCCACCCTGAGCCACAAACCTTCCCCCCATGCCCATGCCTGGCCTCTCCCCAAATCCCTTCTCATCGCCAGCCCTCCCCATGGGCCTGCAGAGCCCTTACATGCTCCCCAAAACCTCCCCATCCTTCCCAGCCTGGCACCCACAGCGCCCAGAGCCAGCAGAAAGGATGAGCCCCTGTGATTATAAAGGCAATAACCTGCCGGTTATTTTGTCAGGCAGATGATCCGAGGCTCTCTGAGCTCTGTAGAGATTTAGATTCACTTGAAGTGGAGGCTTGCAGCCTTCTGCTTGATTTCCATTCCAATTTCATTCTGGATTTTGGTCCATTTTACACTTAGGCAGCAGACAGATGCCCAAAGGGTGTGTTTATGTGCAGAGGACAGGCTAAGAAGCAGGGAAGCCCTCAGGCTATTTTAATTTTTCCCTGAAGACAGGTTGACTAAGTAGATGGCATCTCAGAGCCCAGGAACGTGCTCGCATCAGCAGGTTTTATGACCATGAGTCATTCAGTGGGTGACATCACTCAAGTCACCTCCCAAATTTACACAGGGCAACAAGGGGACAGGGAAGAGCACAGGGCTGGGAAATCCCTGCGGTGGAAATAAAACTTCACTAGTTTGAGACCCTGACACATCCATGAGCTGCACTGCAGTCTAGTGTCCGCCGACCCCTTATCCTGAGCATTTACACCATTTCTCTGTGCCCTGAGATGGTCATGGCCATCAGATCCTTAAAAAAACCACAAACAAACAAACAAAAAAAACCCCACACAAAACAACACCAAAACCAAACCACACCAAAAAAATCCCCTTTAAGATCTGTTGCTTTTTTTTAAAAAAAACAACGAATAATTATGAATACTACTGCAGGATTGGTTCTTCTGTTGCTATATTTTTCTTTAATTCTAGCATAATTTTTGCTTTGACGGTCTCCCAGAAGACAAGCATTTGACTTTTCTGCTGTGCCCTTTCAGATATGTTACAGACTGTGATCTTGTCTGTGCTCTTAGTGGCTTTGTCAAGAGATCATTTCTGCTCAAACCTTGTTAGTCTTAATAAAGATAAAGCCATAAATACTTTCGCAGTTTCCTTTTTGCTGTGTTGTAATTTGACTAACAAATTAAATTCATTTGGAAACTAATAAATATTTGGTTAGAAGTAGATTGAAGGAAATTTAGTTGAAAATGGACTTTTCATGGAAAGAAGAGAGATACCAGTTCTTGGAAATATAAATTAAATTGGGAAACTGGATGAGTGACATTTTGAAAATCCTCTCTCATTAACTGGCTTTGGCTTTCAGTATATGTCATTTTTAGCCCTATTTGTAAAGCTAATGTTTCTTTCCATCACATCTGTTGGGCAGACAAACCCACAAAGCTTTGGTGATGGAGCTATAAAAGCAGAGAGACCTCATCATAAAGTTAACAGTCCATTTGCAAACTTTGAATCCCAGACTGTGCTACTTGCTCCTGTGATCTCCAAAGCTACATCCAGTAAAACAATGCTTGCGCTGCTACAGTTTTACTAATCTGTTGTAATCTAAATGGAGAGAGCGGCTTGGCACTCTGATTTCATTTGTTAATTGATTCCTCTCTTACTTAAGATAGGAATTGGAGTAGTTTGTGATAAATGGATTACAGAGCCCTCTTTTGTTTCAGTGCAGCTTCTGTGAAATAACTGCAGGTTCCTCCTGAAACCAACGGTAATATTCCACGAGGGGAAGGAGGGTGGAGGGGGGGTTTGGGACTTCTTTCCCCTCCATCAGTGGAAGGACATGGTTTTAAACCATTTGTCTATGATTTTATTATTCTAAACTTGATCAGAAATTCACTTTCTTTAGTATTCCTCACAGATTTCCCATTTTAGCACTGAGGTTTTAGATCCACCTTCTGAAACATGTAGTTCGCTTCAGGTGCTTAAAAAGAAAGCAAAGCTGTGCCCAACTATGTCCTTTATTGGATCTGGCCCTCAAAAAACAGAAGGTGTTGGCAAACTGCTGCAACTCCATATGGTTGCTCTGTGGCTCCCTCTGCTCTTTAAAAGGGAAGGAAGACGCGTTCTTACTCTCATCCAGACCGGCTCTGCTGCCAGGCTCTGATCTTCCAAATTATCACCCCTACAAAGAGGCAAAGAGACCTTTAACAAGGTCTGGCTTGTCCCCTCTGCTGGTTCTCCATCTATCCAGCATTTCTGCAGTTTCAGAGCTGTAACTCTGCATCTTTCTAGCTCCTCGCATCTGATCTTTCTGCTTCTTAGTCAGTCCTCTCCCAGCTTTCAACTTCCTCCATCATCAACACATTTTCAACCAGAAGAATCTCTCCTGTGCTTCTTACTGCCAGTCTATGTCATCCTGACATGGAAAGGTAATTAAGAAGGGAGACAACTATTTCTTCAGTGGGGACTGAAGACTGCAGCCATGTTCTCAGCTTTATGTGGGATCAGAAATCATCAGAAAATCAGAAGTTATAAGGACCATAGCTGTCTGGCAGCAGACAAAGCTTCCCACTTCTGGCACAACAGCAACAAATTTTATTTCATTGTACCAAATGAGAGCCCTTCTCACTGATCCCTATAGGCACTAATCACACTGGGTAGCAAGAACCATTTTTGGAGATAGACAGACAGATGAAGGCGGCCAGAAAAAGGGCTGAAAAAGGGCCCCACTTCAACCTACAGCCTATTTACTGCTCAGAGAAGCTGCTGTCTCTAGCTCATCCATGTGTGGAAACCCTAAGAACATACACATATGTCCACACACAATCCATATGTATTCACAATACACAGTCCCCTTGCTGAGCGTGAGCGGCCGCTCACCTGGCTGGGAGAGGGAAGCACCAATGCACAGGCACCAAAAAACCTCCATCCACTCTCAGAGCTCCAGCCTGGGGTCCCTGGTACAGGCATTTTGCTCTATTCCTCACCCACCATTCAAGTCCTTATGCATCCTAAAGATTCAGACATGTTCCAGTTTTTATTTTACTACTCATCGCCCTAATTCCACCAAATGTTGATTGCATGGAAGATGAAATTTCCCCCTTGCTGTGCATATTTCCAACTCTAACTTACTTCCTTCAATAACTTTAAAAAAAAAAATCAAATCCATCTCCAAAAGAAACCCAACTCTGCAGAACAAACAAACAAGAAAAATCCGTGTTACTTCCACCAACAACTGCACAGGACCGATGGAGAGATGAGACAGCGCTTTAGCTCCCTAAGGGATATCTGACGTGGGAGCATAAGCGAGGCAGAAAGAAGTATAAGTGGCATTGGAAAAAGGACAGAGGTTTTGCATCTAGGAGGTAGCCTGATGTCAATATTCAGACTTGTTCCTGCCACAGAAAAGGAGATACTGGAACCCTGGAGCTCCGAGAATGCTCTGCTCCCAACTTACACCAGACCAGTGTGAATCTGCAGGCAGGGCTGTGAAATCACTGAAGAAAGAAGGAAGAGATATTCGCCTGCAAACGTCTTCACTGCATCCCTTGAAGCCTGGATGAAGGTGGAAGAGCTTCAGAAGGTACCATCTGGCTGGCAAGCAAGCTGGCACTGGGCAGAGCCTTGGCTTCAGCTTGAGTTGCATTTGAATTTGGAGGAAACTTGGGCAAATTCTCAGGCATCACCTTCTCCCTCCTCCCACCTGCACCTTGCACAACACATCGCAGCTGAGCCTGGTGTAAGGACCCCTAAGCACTGGTAACTCCTCCAGCTCCTCCTGGCAGGTGGTTTGGCCCTAAAATGGATTCTGTCTCTGATCTTGTAAGTGGGGAGAGGTTGTAATTTGTCATTCACCACAGCTGCTTGCTGCAGACACAGCCTGGCCCACAGGCTCATCCCGAGCTGCGAACCTTCTCCCCTTCTTTTGGGATCTTGCCATCCCTGTCCTCTCTCTAGTACTTGAAGTTTAAAAGAATAAAAAAAGGTAGGAACAAACACTGGGGAAAATATAATACCTCTAGTCAGATCAATGGATTTTATTTTTACGTCAGTCTTAAAGGTTTCATTTCACTTTTATGCCATCTGTTTTGATTTTTTGTTTTTCATCATAATAAAGTTACAACCTGAAACAAAGGGAAAAAAACCCCAACTTTCAAGCAGGGCTTTTCTTGGTTTCTTTTTTCACTTAAAGCTGCCACAATATTTAGAGTTGCTAAAAACGAGGAAAAATTGCCCTTTTATTCTCACAGAAAGCCTGTTTCAAGGAATCAGCATTTTCTGATGAAAAATGGTTTGTTGACATTTCCCAAGCAGAGCTTTCACTGAGCATAGTCCTGCTAACACCTCCCTTCCCTGTGGATGGTGCACATCACCCTTCGGACCACAGGAACTGTGAGATTGTGGATATCAGCTAAACGCTACATGGGATTTGGAGCTGGGTGACGAGAGCAGACAGTCATCTTGGGCTTCCCATTTCACAGATATTTCTGCCGACGTAGACTTATTATGACATTTTCAGCTTTTCCCCCTGCCCCAAATACTATTTTTAATCTACAGGTCACTATCAGCTCTACTAATGGAGGTGGCCCTGCATCCAAAATCCCAGCAACAACGCAGCACTGTGCCTCCAGCAATGCATTTTGTTGTAGAGAGGTGTTATTCTCTTCGTCGTAGGACAATGAGGGTGGTAAAATACCAGCACAGGTTGGCCAGAGAGGTGGTGGATGAACCATCCCTGGAGACATCCCAGGCCAGGTTGGACAGGGCTCTGAGCAACCTGAGCTGGGTGAAGATGTCCCTGCTCATGGCAGAGTGTTTGGACCTTTGAAGGTCCCTTCCAACTCAAACTACTCTACGATTCTGAAGCAAACATCACACTAAAATTCTCCTCTTTTGAAGTCTTGGCTAACTACATGAGGTCGGAGTGGCTTAAAACAGATGCTTTCGAAGAATCAGATACTCCTGTCCATTTTAAAGTGTTGTTGTGTTGAAAAGAACAGCATCAAATCCTTGAAACAGCCTGGCTTCCCTGCCTAGGCCCCTGCCTTCCGCCTCCATGCGATGCGGTTGCTGGCAGAAGATGGTGCCAATCTGCAAAATGAGCATCTCCATGGAGATAAGCTGAGAGCTCGAGAAGGTCAGAGCCAAAGCATCAGAAGCAGCAAAGGAGTTCTTCAAACTTCATTTCCTTTCACAGCAATCACTTGATGGAGATTTGTTGAACGTGACACCTGGCTGCCTCGCTTTGCCGACTCAAATGAGGAGACAAAAGAGGAAGCTAATTGTTTCCAATGCATTCAAGTTTAATACGGTGCTTTTTTAATTAGGGCTCTAAAGAGGAAGGGAATCAATTACCTCTTGCAGAGGCAGACGCCACCGGCAAGTGATGCCGTGTGGGGAAAAGGAATTGCAGGAGGATGCTGAGGCTCCCTGATGAGGAGAGGACCAGCGTGCTCTTTGGGGAGCCCTGTGCCTCAGATACTCCTGGTGGCTCCAAGGAAGCTTGCCACGAAGTGGCACTGTGACACCATCCAAGAGGACAAGGAAAATGCTGTTGAAACCACCCTGCTCTGGAGGTGCCCTTGTGGCTGGGGAGTCTTTATAACCCTTAAAAAGCATCTGGTGTCCAAGACCTGAGGAGGAGATAAAAGACATCTGACAGAGTGCACTGTGAACATCCCTTCCCAGAACTGCAGTGAGATGTAGGCCCCTTCAAGACACCCTATTCCTTATTTCAGCAGGACTGGGATAGCCCCAAAAACATAGCTTGATAGGTGCTTGGTGACCTGTGCTGGGGGACAGGGAAACAAAGGCACTCTTATGGTTGGGATCCGGATCTCTAGAGAATTCTGTGCTAGAAAAGCCATCCCATCATGCTGGTGTTGAAGAGACACCAGCAAACAAACGCAGCAAGCCCAAGGACTCACTATAAGCAGCAAATCCCTACAGCATACTGTTGAGACACAAGCACATACAGCGAGAGCTGGTATTGCTGAAAACTTATGTTCGGATTGCTCAGCAGACCAAAGCGTAGGTCTCCAAGGAGCTCAATTTCATGCCTTTAATGAGAATTATATTTCCTAAAGGAAGCAGCCAAAGTCCTTCAGTTCAGTGTAATATATTGGAACAGCAGACAGTTTCTCAGTACACTCTTATTCAGTCTTTGCCAGGCAAAAATCACAGCCTTTTTCATGTCTTTCAACAGGACACTTTGTGTTGAATTTATTCTCTTTGGTTATGAGCAACTTCAGCGTCTATTACTGAAGTCGATACCACAGACGTTTCTTTGCAAGGCTTAAGAGGACCAATTCATTTGGCTGAAAAGAAGGTATCACCATCTGAGGGACCCTACAGCACCTTAAACATCTGCGTGGGGCTGGCCGAAACAGCACAGGACCATGAGCATCCTGGCAGCCAGGTGGGATACTTGATGGTTTCTCAAAATGTACTAAACACCTCTTTTTAGCCAGCTGAAAGCAGCCAGGGTTTGGTCAGTCTAGTGAGTGTTTGATGCAAAAACTCATTTATTTGTAACCCAGCACAAAGCCTTCGAGCTGTGCAATGCTGCTCTGCAGCAAACCTGAGGACAGAAATTAGCTCCTAAAAATAATTCTGGACATTTTCATTGTGAAGCTGGAGCTAACTTGGTATACGGCATTATAAAGCCAGAAAAAGTAAAACAAGAACAGTATCCATTCAAATAAAATGGTGAGTACGGACTGAGTGCTAAAGAAATACATCCACTGGTGAAATTCACTTTATGCAAGTAAGACTGAGATGAGGACTTTACTGCCAGGAAGAATGTGAGGTTTTTTCCACTTTGTGTCTTTCCTCCTTCATATTTTCTCAATGAATCTCTGGAAGATGCTGTTTATGGACAAAATGGAGCATGCTTCATGAAAGATTTATTAATCAGAACTGCCAAATTCATAATTACTTTCTGGGTACTGAAATTGTTTGGCCTTATCAAATAAATGAAAATAACCACTGATTATTGTTTTTGGAGGAAGGAGTAGCTGGTAATAAGGAAAAACCACTCACATACGAGAAAGAGAAAGATAATATAAATGTACATAGATGTGTTCATATGGATATCTGAGTGGTCAAATGACTCATCTGTCCTAAAAAAGAAACGTAATTTCCATATTATGAGGCACTCAAGCAAGTCAGTAGCACTTTCAACTCCCAACACGATAGATGGACTTCATCTGTTTCCCTGATTCTTTTCAGCCACTGCTGTTTTACGGTTCAGAGGCAGCTGGGTTTTCCCTCTGTTGTTTTCAGTTCACAAATAGGAACCTCTGTTCAGCAGAAGTTAGTGACATTTAATGTCAGCAAGAAACTTGTAAAGACCTCGAACTTTTAAAAGTTTTTCCACTTCCATGGCAGAATAACCACAACTGATGCACAGGTGCAACCCTACAGCAGTTTTTTTCATAAGCGTTTAGGGAATTTTTACAGTGGCCCTGAGGGTTCTGAAAGTTTTAAAACATATGAGCTTCCCATTAGAAAACCGTCACCATACCCAGATGCTTTTGAAAATCCAGGCAGCTGCCATAGGAAACCTTGTCAGTGGGTGCAGGACACCCAGACCTGAGTGAAAAAAGTTTCACAGCCTTCAAAAAAATGGAAGATGCTTGTGCCCAGCTGCTTTTTCAGCAGGGAAAAAGACATCTGTCCTTACTGACGTGACTTCAGATGCTCTTGAACATTTTTCTTGGACTTGCCCAAAGTCACATAGTGGGTAAGAACCAAACGTTGTCCCCAAGGCTGCCCTGCAGCCCCTGGCTCTTCATCCTCCTGTAGAATCAGTGATAAACTCTCTTTCAGGCTGCCAATTTGAGGATTCCTCTCTCATCCTCTTCCCAGATTTTGTAGATTCCCCCCCCGCCTCCTCCCATGATGATTTATGGGGTAAAAAAAATGTAATTCTAAAATGAATAATTGATATTCTTTTGCAGCTATCTCCTTTACTTTACTTGTTCTCTTAATTTACTTGGTTTATACCAACTGATGACAGAAGCCTATTGTTTTGCTGAAACATTAACTTCACAAAGTCATTCCGCTCCCATCTGCAGCACTAAAATTAATGATTCCCTCTGCAACATCTGTTTAATTAACTATCGGCACCATAGAAGAGGCATCCAAATACCCCAGCGACTAAATCAGCCTCAAATTAGGAAAATACGATGTTAAATTGTATCAGAGAGAAGCAGAGATTATCCTTTTGAGCACTGACATTCATTAGCTACCAGCCACCCCATGTATCTTCATAATGAAAAAGTGTCAGCAGCTCTTTGCCATAAAGTTTTCATTTAAGGGCTGCTGCTCCTTTAGCCACGGTGATAGGGAAGAGGAGGGAGGTGAAGAGATGTGAGCAAGCTTAAGCCCATATGCCAACATCCTTGCTGATGAATCTCTTGCTGGGATGAAAGACAAAGGTAAAATAAAGCTGCCATTGAGCGCTGCCTACAGTGCCATCATCCCTATTGGAGGCTGGTACCAGTTTCCTGAGCGATGGGCTGATCCCTGCAAAGACAGCAGGACTGGTTGCAAAAGATGCCACTGAATCAGGGTATGTCTGGGGGTACCACAGGTACCTCTAGGGGTACCACAGGTACGTCTGAGGGTGCTACAGGTACATTTGAGGGTGCACAGGTATGTCTGAGGGTGCCACAGGTACATCTCAGGGTACCACGGGTACATCTGTGGGAACCACTGGAGGTACCAGTCTCTTGCCTGTCCTCTAAAAGAAGGTTGGGAAAAGGCAGCTCTAAGGGGGAAGTGGTTTAGACCTCCAGCGAGGTCTCCAAAGTGCCTGGGGATATTAAAAAGGTTCCTTCCAGACTCCGCTAATGCAGCTACACATCCAACTTTGTACAGAGAACGCACAAAATAAGGGGCTGAGTCAAGAGTTTTTTTGGGTTTTTTTAAAAAAACCTTTTTTCCTCTACTTTGAACTCCCCTCCTTTTAATGTTGCCATGGCAACACATGCAGCGTGAAATTGCGAGTCTGCGAAAGGCACCAAGTCAGCAGCGTGGTAAAAGCAGGGTTCTGGCAAAGGGAAGGCAGGTGGGGAGCGAGGGGGGAGCCTGGATCCCACCGCTGCCCGCAGAGGGATGGGCAGGGGTGGGACAGCATCAGGAAATGGAAGGAGTTGCTCCTTGGGTTCTCACTATTGAGTTCTACTTATGAAAATACACATCTACACCCAGACAGGCTGCTGCCTATCCAGACTTGCTACCTGATAGGAACTTTCTCCAAAAAAGGGAGCTCTCCAGGGATTTTCACCACTTTCTTAAAGAACTCGGAAAGCGTTGGGTTGTTTGCTTTAAAGAACGAGACTAAACTCCTGGAAGTACGGAAATAACTCTAAGGTTCTTCTCTAATGCATGAGCTAAGGCCAGAAAAGCGCATCCACGAGTCCTCTGGGGTGAGATTTTTCAAAAGCGCACCAAGCCCAAGGCTGAGTGCCTACAAGGGCCAGACTTTCATCAGAGCTCAGTTCCCATTTAGGCAGTTAATTAATCTTTGCAAACACCTCAAAGTATCTAAACCGCATCTGCCGCTGTGATGTTGCCCTGAAGAACGGCTAAACAAAAACTTCTCCGTTTAAAAATCCATTTCCTCTCTCTTCGGAATAGTATCTGCTGGCTTTCTTGGCAAACTATTTCTGATTGTTGTTTCTTGGCTTAAAGAACCAATACACCTCTGAAAAACTGCTCCAAAATCTTGTCTTCGCCTTGTCTTCAAACCAAACTTATACTTAAGTACCTGGGAGACGTTGAATTTGGCTCCTTTACACCTGTGCAACTAACACAGGGGCAGTGTGTTGGCACACTGGGGGCATTTATAAACGGTGAGTAGGTTTCAAAGGGACTGCGGGAAGACAGAATAAATGAGGCCACTGTTAGACAATAGGCAGAAATACCACCCTTTATTGAGGGGCTGATGTTCAATATACATAACTATTTTACCAGATCTGTGTTACCCTCAACTTTCACTAAGAATAAATGCTTTTTAGCCCTTTTCTTACCACCTTTTCCTAAAGATTCTAGCTGTTTTCTGTGTTCTGCCATTGGTTTCAGAAGCTGACTCCATCTCCATCATAAAGTTTTTCCAAAGGTTGGTTTCCACAGTCATGCATTCTCTTGTTTCCTAGTAAAGACATGATGGTTAAGATTTGACTTGGTTTAAGGACAGCCAGGAGTTTTGTGATTCCCTAGAAGACACTCCTGAATATCCCTTTGAACAAACTTTCAAAGTGGATTTGTCAAACCTTGTTCAAGTCCAAGATAATTTTATCTAATTCATGCTGAGAACATTTAAAACCACTACAAGAAGCTTTGACTCATTTGTTTTAGAAGTTAATTCAAACTAACATACTGAAGCATCTCTTTGTAGGCATGTCCTATTGCTACTTGTTGCTCAAGACAGAATTGCAGACGAGTGCCCCCGTTAAAAAAAAAAATCCTGCCTTGTTGAGAAGAGGCTCCAGCAGTAAGAAGTTTCTTCCCATGCAGAACTTATCTCCATTTGTGACACCCACACACTTCAGCACACAAGAAAGCAGAGAGTCAGTAGTTGCTTTCCTACTGCTTGTGTGCTGAGGCTATTGGAGAACTCTACTGACAGAACATGTAGAGAATGTACCAAACCACATTTAAAAGTGTGACATGAAACTCAAAAGCGGCCAGGGGAATTACGACACTCTGCAGCAGGATAAGATGCTAAAAGAGCATGAAACACACGCTATGCTTAATGTGATTTTTTTTTTTTTTTTTTAATAAGACTGCTTCCTTTCCAAGCCTGCCAAGGAATCTGTCGCGCTGACAGAGTACAACCTGAGACATGAACAGCCGTGGCAAGAGTGGTAAGATGGATACAGAGCCAGAGACAGCACGGTTTATGCTTCTGCCTAGATAAGGGAGCCAGATGAACACCGGCTACAGCACAACACACAGAAACCTCTCGACACGTGGCAAGATGAGGAACAAAAGTGTTATTCTAGGTGCTGAGGATCTCAAACCTGGGATGTTACTGATAACGTAAGGAGAAGGAAGATAAGGAGACTGAAGGCTTTAGGTGAGTGTCCCTTCAACAGCCAGTACTGGGAAATGAGGTACCAATATTTACTTGGCAAAATGGCACATGGTTCTGCAAACCAGCAGATGGGGAATTGGAAACTACGGGGATGGTGTACAGAGAAGCCAACTGGGACTGGGCTGCCAGTATGATACACACAAAGAGGACAGGAAAGCCACTGCCATATTGTGCTTCTAATTTTAAAACAGATATGATGAAAAAAGAGTGGGAGAAGATATCGGGGAAAAAGTGGCCCAGGACCATGCAGTAGATCAGTGTCAGAGCTGGGAAGTGATTCCTGAGACTTGCAGTCCTTAGTCCGTTACAACAAAAACACTGAAAATAAGAGGAACACCTACAAGTCTCTACCTTTCCTATTATCCTCAAGGTTTGGGTTTATGTATTTATTTATTTACCAAACATGGAGGAATGACAAACAGAATGAGAAACACGGAGTGTGCAAGAAAGCTCACAAAATCCTTTTCATATCTTCAATCAGTCATGACTAGTGTATCTCCCATACATTTTTCCAGTTGAAAACAATAAAGATGTACTCTCACATCATAATCTTTCACCAGGCAGCTGTGCTCCTTACATCAGCACAATGACCCAAACAGTATGGCTGTATTAACAGATACAATCTAGTCTTTAATGGAGCTCAGCAACTGGGATTAGCTACCTGTAATGTAGTTTGGGCTGTCAGGCACTGTACGAAACTGCTAACACATTACAAGTTATAGGCATCAATTCTTTCTAAGTGAAAAGGCATTTCAAATTCAAAACACTTCAAACCTAATAACAGGAAATTATCTTGATGGATCCCCTTCAACATGTAAAAAAAATGAAGAGATGAGGAGAGAGGGTCAGGCGTCCGATCAAAACAAAATCACATCGATGCTTTTTTTCCTCTCTCTCGTTCAGAGCAAAGCAGAAATGTGGATTTGGATGTCAGGGAAGGAACAAATTGTGGAAATCTAAGTCGGAATGAGAAAGAAAGTTTGCAAACTACATTGTAACAGGAGAAAGGGAAAGTTTACCTGCCTGTTTGGTCAATGGATACACCAGGAGCATCAGTCTGACCCAGCAGGGACTTGTCCTCTAAGAGTGAAAAGTCCCTTGCAGCTCCTTAGAGTATTTTTCCAAAGGAAGCTGAGTCAGGAGTTAGTTAGGCTTTTTTTCTGAGCTTTCATATTTTGAAGATGCCCAATATGGACAACCTTAATGAGACCTGATTTTTCAGATCAGAAGACACTCGGTGCTTCCTGAAAAGCAGGTCTTTTTTAAAAGCATCTTTGTTAAAGTGCACACTTGGAAAGCACACTCTGAAAGTGTGCAGTGTCTGAAAACGTTGTCCATTTGCCCCTTTAATCCTTGGCAATGATCCAGGGCTAGAAAACCTCTGGCAGGCTTGAGAGGAAGGGAGGAAGGGTCGGGGTTCAAGTGATGAATGCTGACAAGCGGAGTCATTGATGAGTTGCTTGCTATAATCTATCACTTTTAAACCAGAAAGCCTTCTCTGTTGTCAAGCTGAGTCATTTTTGCTGGCGAAAGAGAGGGCTAGGGAGCAGAAACCTTATTTCATCTCTAAGCACTGTGGCCATGCACCAATCCTACCACTGTCCCACTTTCTCCACATCTGTCTGTCCCTGGCATGTGAATTGGCCAAGCCGCCATCTGACACTGCGGAAAGAACAAAGCTTCCTCGAGTTGGCGGAAGAGCCCCCTAAGGAAAAGAAAAAGAGACTGAAAACAAATTGAAAGCAAGTCAGACAAACCAAAAGGCAGATTTTCCTTTTAGCACATTTATGGAAGAGCAGAGGAGAGAAGTCCCTTATGGCCAGGAACCCGTGCTGCTGTTGGATTTCCAGCTCAAGACAGAAGCCCAGGGGAAAGACGAGCTCTTCAGCACCTGTCAGGAGGGATTGCAAACACAACAAAAGTTATCTTGTAGAAAAACAGTGCAGGATAGTCATTTGAGACTGCCTCATTAGTCATACAGCATTTGCACATGCTGATGGCTGAAGGCAAAATGTGACCTTAAGTTACATTATCACACCAAACACAATGTCTTTCTTTGCAAGGGGAGAACAAGAGAGACCAAATGTACTGCATGAGACGTGAGGGATGAAGCTTTGATGGCAACAAGATGTTACAGCGGCCATAGAGGTGGATGTCCTTGATTGTCATCTCTGTTGGGGTGACAGTTCAGACCAGGGGCTGCGCCAGGTGCTGGATATAGACACCCTGGAATAAATTTGCTCCAAAGAGCTTTTACCCTAAATATCTAATGTCTCCAAGCACGTGAATATTATCAACAGGCAAGACAGTCCAAGGCAGTGGTAGTGATGACATTAAAGTTGTTGGATAACTAACTCCTGAAAAAGTCAAAGCAGAAAGTAGCCCTGACTACGGAGGGAGTCTCTTATTAATACAAAGTGTGAAGCATCTACTCCACTACGAACAGAGTGCTCTCAGCATCCCTGAAAACGCTGTCTCCACACCCACAGAAGGTGATATTTGTCTTCATGCAGTGCATGAACCCTGCACGCTGTTTTATTCAAAAAAAGAGAGTGTGATTTAAGTGGTGTGAAAGGCTGTGTGCTGGTGATCTGCACAAAGATCCACTTCATGTGTGACTCTTCGTTGTCTTTTTCCCCATTTCACACCCCACCAGGATGGGTTTGGCTTTCTTCCAGCAACCAGAAAGAAACCAAAGTGCTAAGCTTACCTATGGCTTTCTATGAGCTGACCCAAAACTTGTTTTCTTTTCGCCTGAGGAAAACAAGGACGCTTTTTCTATTTGAAATCAGATCTAGAGTAAGATTTTTCCAAGTACATTGTGACTAAGGTTGCTACATCAGATCAGCTTTTGGTCTGTTGACCAGATGAGCAGAGCTCTGTTCAAGTGCTCCCAGAGCTGCACATGTGAAGTTCTCCAACACATTTTTCCATTTTCTTACAGAAGACTAAATGCATCAGATACAATAAAGACTGTAAAGGAAGCTATAAATACAGGTTTAACCTAATAGAGTGAATCCCAAAGTGCTAAGGAGGGGTTTGTAAAGACTTCTTTAAAAGTTTTCACATCAGTAACATTTGGCTATCTTTCCTTCTGGGTCTTGACATATTTTACATATATTTTAAGGGCTTGGAACAAGGGAAGAATGGGTTTAAATGGGAATCACTAGTCTCCTGCTTCTGTGAAGATATTGTTAGGGTTGGCTCAAATGAAGAAGGATCATCAGCATGTTCTCAGAGCTTCTTGCTTTGGCATTGAGGAAGATTTAGCATGTTCACATATCCATTTCCTCCACAGCTCTAATCTTAACACCCACCTACTGCATGCTAAATGAACATCCCAGCACTTCATAATGGAGACAGGAAATTAATTCCTCATAAAGGGTTTTTTTTTCTCTTCCTACCCCTCTTATTAAGACTCCTCAGCCCTGTCAACAGCCACCTTAGCTTTCACAAGTCGTAAAGGTGCATTTCTGCAGTCTCATTTCCTCAAGTTTCTTACTTGATGGATTATAGCCATTAATAACCTTCACACTGGAGAAGAACAGCTGCCCAAGATTCAAGGGACCTTGCTGGACGGTGTAACCCTGACCCTTTGAGCAAGGCACTCAGGAAAATGGAGACATGAAGCAGGGGGACTGCTGTTGGGCATCTAATTTGCTCAGTCCCTCTTAGAGGCAGCAATTAAAGAAAACCCTCCCTGGTCTTGCTGATCAAGGACACCCATGGGAACCCAGAGCTGGACAACCCTGAGGACAACAACCGAAACAAAGCCCTTGGTCCTTGAGAATGATGCAACTTTGAGCATTTCCACATCTCCAGCACCCACTAAGTCCATACATCCATGTTTTCAGGATACAAAATGTCCAGAACAAGATTAAGAGGACAAAGTCCATGGAGGTGCCTAACAATAATCTCCTTCCTTGACATATAAATTAGCCAAGAAGTGCAAAACCCCTAAATTTTGTATTATAATTTTTCTCTCCAACTCATAGTCTGTCGGGAAATTTCTTTTCTTTGGGGAATGTGATTAATCTTTAATTCTAAAAAAATCAGTTTAATGCAAGCATTAAAATGGACCAAGCTGCATCAGAATGACAGATCTGGTTTAAAATTGTGCCATTTCACCGCGTCTTGAGCTCAGCGGCATCACACAAGCAGACATGAAGTTTAGAGAGATGGATTCTAAAACAGCAGGCAAAATTATTGTGAAATGAAAATGGATCATATCCATATGATGCAGATTCAGAAGCAGCTGAGTGATAATTTGGAGCTGGCATCAAAAACTGAAGGGCAGTGTAAAATAAACTCGCAGATTGTATCCCCAATTTTGGTAGAAACCTTAAACAAAATTTTCATGCAGCTATCAAATATAAAAGCACAAGACCAACTAAACGATATCAAAACCAGAGAAAATATCCTGGGAACATGATGTTTGGAACTTTCCTTGGTTCCCTTTTCAAAGTGTTATGCAACATTTAATTTTGATTTTTACATACCTACACCACATTAACTATGGAATGGCAGCATAACGTGACTCTTCACAGGATTTTAAAGTTTTTTCAAACCAGGCCTAGCAGAAACATTCTGTAGGAAAGTACAGTTGCGCTGTCGTTGCCCAGCAAATGTCTGTGACAAAGAGTTTCTGTTTAAGGGGAAAAACAAATTAAGAATAAACCTTCTGCAAGGGCACGCTCCCCCGGGACAGTAGATTTCTGTAAGACTCAGAGGGCAAAATTGTCTGAATCTCTTGTTAAAATATGGGCAGAACATCACAACCACAGAGACCAGAGATATTAGAGAGAAAAACCCCAGTAGTTCTGGCTCAAAGTCAGAAATAGCTGAGTTCTTCTAGATCTCTTGACCCCAGGGAGTTATTAGTAACATTTTCTTAAGTCATCTTTAACATTTTGTGTCTTTTGTTTTTAATACATTAAGAAATTACACCCCAAAGGGGAATAAACTCCTCAGTTTTGTGTCAGTCCCTGAAACAGTAAGTTGGCATCTCTGACTCCGCAGCCAACTGGGAAATACACCCTGTGTCTCCCTCCTAATGGGTATTAAACTGTCTTTGGGAAGGGATTAATGGGCTGTTTTGACTTTTCAAGCTCTTTCTTCTGCTGCTGAGATGCTTCTTGAAAATCCTTCAAACTCCCCCCTGCCCCTCCAAAATCTTTTCCCACATAATAATAAAACACATCAGTTGGAAAGGTGGAGACTGTGAAGATGTGGCTTCTGCCTCTGGCTCACGGGGATCAGATTAGGGCTGTAGAAGTCCACTAGGGATTGTACTTTAAGAAGGAAACACAGAATAACTTGCAGGCGGACATTTAAAAACACAGTCCTCAGTGCCATGGGGTGGGAACTGGAAAAACACTCAGGACTTCTGTTAGTTTGAGTTCTTCTGCTCTGGCCCCTCCAGCTCTTCTGTGCCACAACCACGGCACAACCCAATGCACGGCTGTGCCACAGATGCACCCTTGCTTTCCATAATTAGGAACTGCACACCTAATAATTAAGTTAGAGTTAAAATTGATTGCCCACCCAATAGCAATATATTCCTTAAACAACTTTGCCAGACGTCCAAAGACAGATATTTCTTGAGTAGTCAGTGAGAGGCTCTGACCTGTTAACTACCTACAAGCCCCTTCCAGTATAGATTAAATCCAAGGACTATTTATCATTTAACAGAGGGCTGATTTATCTACCTGGGGACTTGGTTCTGAGCACAAATCATGGGGATGCTGTCTGTCAAGGGCTGTTGCACACGCTTCATCCATTCCTTCAGTAGCCAGGAATAATTTTTTGACCCTGGTTTCTGAGACGTTGGGACAAAAGAATAAATATTCTCATTCCTCATCATTCCAGGAGAGTTTTAATTCAGACATTCTATAGCCAGGAGTCTTCCCAATCCATATTAAGTTTGTTGAAAGGGAAAAAAGTATCTTTTAAGCCAAGTGAGCCAGGATAAACCAGCTCTAATTATCAAATGGATCATTATTGCAGAGTGGTCTCACTGCTTGAGTGGACATGCTGGATGCTCCTTGCATAAGCAATACAGTAGCAAGGAAATGAATTATCTTATTGTAAATATCTATTTCCAGCCTGGAAAACTGCTCATCAGTCTTGTCTGGAGATTCTGATCTCAATTCTCAAGCTCTTCCGGCTCCCGGTGGTGGCAAGATGGAGCATGCAGCACGTTGTAAAAGCGACTACATGCTTGTCTCCTTCTCAGCTATTTGCAGAAATGTTTAGATGTAGGGAGAGTTCGATTTATGTGCCTTATCTTCCTCAAACCAGATAGAACGCTTCCCTTCCGTTACAAACACTGCTTAATGGATCTCTAACAGCCTTGCTTTCACAACATCAAATATACAAGAAAATAAGGGGGAAAAGGACGAGCCAAACAAACAACTCTTTATTCTTTCCAGGTGTCCCTGATTATGGTTGGAGGAAGAAGTGGAGAAGAAAGGGGGAGATAAAAAAACCCCTGTAATTGGGTCCTTGTCACAAGCTCGTCATATATATAAACACGGCAGACCAAAAAAATGTTAGAAGAAGTTCTTAACTCCTAAAGATCTCAAATATTCAAAGGACCTCTGAAAACAGACTTGCGGTTTCTCCTCAGGCCTGTTTTCTTTCTCAGAGCTCTGCAGCCAAGCAGCAAATTCCCCCGGTGGAGTTAGTAATACCCTTCACCAGTCAGCAAACCAGTTTGGAGAGGGGACATACTGGAGCAGCATACATTAATACCAGCTGGTGAAATTCTCTCCCCTTCACCTTCAGTACCCAGACTATCCAAAGAGTTAAAATTCTCTAATACCCTCTCTTTTGTGATAATACAGTTGTTCCGTTAGCTCAGGTGATAGAGAGGTTCCTCATTACACAAATTTTTTGTTGATCCTGTGCTCATTCCTGCACAAAGTTATGCTGAACACAGGTATAAAGAACGTAATTTCATTCACTCTACCACCGTATTATGCATCTCCTATGAACCGGACTGGTACAAAAAGCAAAGCAATCCCAGCCTCCACACACCCGCTCATATATGAAATGGGCTGGCCCAAATGAGTTGAAAACATTCTTTATATTATAACGAAAATCTTCTGCTATATTTTTTTCTGTCTCCTGCCTCCTATACAATCCCATATTTTCATTCTGCTTTTCTTACTTTATAATAGTCTCCATTCTTATTTTCCTTTATGATCTTTTTCTTCACTGACTGACTGTAAAAGACACTCAACTTGACAGCATTCAGTTTTGAAAATCAAGGAGTCCATAAATAAGGCTCAAGACAGACCCAGGATAGTCTTGAACAGAAATGATAGCTGTCACAGGGCTGGACAGAAACTTTTCAGTATCACCTTTTTATAGGCAAATACCACTGAATGGGGCATGATTACAGTGAGTGATATTTTTAAAAATGAAAAGTTCCAGTGTTTTTGTTCAGAAGTATTACATTCCTCTTGAAATGTAAGGGAAAAGTAGAGAAAGGAAATAGAACAAAATATGTAAAGGTGCAAAGAGACCATTTTGTCTGATCTGATCCAGATCCTTCTGTCCATTTCCCCTACAGTCCAATTTATTTTTAGCTTTCCCTGTTACCCTGATTCTGGATAACAGAAGATATTGATGAGTCTAGTGCTGTAGAGAGGAGAGAAGATGGGAAGGCTTTAAAGCAGCTGGTGCAGTCCAGGGCCCAGCTCCCTTAGAATATAAATAGGAATTAAATGCTGGATTCCTGCTGGTGGTGCTTGAAGTCCCTAGTGGCTTCTTCTTGTAACACAGAGGAGGAAAGATTGCAAAGATTGCGATGGGCCTGTGCTGCACTAATACCTCTTGAGTACAGAAGTGGAGATTATTTGAATGTTTCCTTAATGGGCATCCTTAGTTCTGTGCACTTCAGGGAAACCCATGTCACACAAGTAGTCCCAGAGCAGTGGAAGTGATGACAAACTGGGTTTTTTCCCTCAGTCTCGGCCTCTCCATCAATAGATTCCTTCATTTATTTAGATCTCTCTCTGCTACTCACTTGTTTCTTTTTAGAAAATGTGTAAAAAAATCAATAGCTTTTAGGACTCCAACTGCCTCTATTTTTTAAATTTTTTTTTTAAATGGGACACTTTCAAATGATAATCAGGAAAAACACAGAGCCACATGATGCTCTCAAGTAAACTTCATTTTCTTACTGAAACAACCTTTAAAAGTCCTGGCTTATTACGGGGTTTTTTTCTAGAATACAGGAATTAGAATTGTTATGTTCTGCTCATCCTGGCCAAAAGCTGTTTTCAATGAGGAGGTTAGTTTGAGTCCCTTCTCAAGGATTCCCAAGATGAATTTACTGTCAGAAATGCTGGTCTGCAACCATTTCTTAAGCATCATTCCTCTTTGGTCTATTGTCTACCTACAACTTACCAGTAACTCTGCTACTTGCTCCACAACTTTGCTCCCATCACAGACAAACGATAAATAATTCCTGCTTCACAGGAGCGACCCTCTCTGCAACGATCCTGACTGAGATCAGAGGAGAGACATAATAATCAAAAGCAATCAGAAAACCCCTGCTAACGAGTGTTTGAAGATACTGTTGACTTGTGCAGGGAAGGAGTGTCTGGCAAAGGATTTTCTACTTGGCAGCCCGAGATGCTCAGCTTCAGGCAATGTTGGGAGTCAACTGCGTGCACATCTGGGCCTTCACTGTTGCTTGGAAGGATTCACATTCTAACTGTCGGCAATTATAAAATATTATACTGCATCAGATATATTATACTGTACTATAGTGTATACAGTGTTAGGGAACTGGCTGGTATCGCATCCCCTGTGAGACTGTGAGCACTGATTGGGGTCCTTCCTTCCCTCTATCAGCAAGTCCTTCAGGTGACATAAAACATCATCACAGATAAGTGGGGATCATGGTATTTACAGAGTGAGGTTCTCTGACACACCCAGGACTGACCATTGCTCATGGCAGATTACTGTTCCACGAATATACAAGAGTTTGCAGGTTTGAACCTTCCCTGCAATGCGCACCTGCATGATTCTCCATTCCCACACACGCAGAAGAGATCCATAAATCCATTCATTTGTCCATGATGGTTCAATTAATACCCGAACCATTCAACACTCATCTCTTCGCTTGTCCTTTTCATCTAAATGTCACCTCCCAAGTCAGTACCTCCTAAGGAGTTACAGAAAGAGGGAGAAATAGCAAATGAAAGAAACCTCCCTTCTCTTCTGGATTAACCACCCCTTTTACATAACATTTGCCTATCAGATGCTGGAAGGGGAAGGAACAACCATAGTATGACATATAAAAGGATGAGCGAGAAATGGGACTCAGCAGAGGAAGAAAGTGCTTGAATGATGTGCCGTATAGACACAGCGAATCTAGTGGAATGCGAGACCTTGGGATCCTGGGAGATTTTTACTAATGGTCTCTGCAAGTCTGATTATTTCATACATATTCTCATATCTCCAACAAAGATGCTGCATAAATCACTTCCCCTTGTCCCAGGCTGACCCCTTAACCTCTGAGAGATAATGAGGCACTGTACCTAGCATCGTCTAATGCTGCCAAGATCTATATCAAAGAACATTAATTCTCCATGATAACATCTATATTTATTAATGCAAATGCCTTTAATCCTTCCCCAGCCTCTGCTCAGCAAGCCACCTTTACTTTTATTACTGAAATTTCATCGGAATTAGGTAAATTGGCTTAGCGTCCCCAGGAGGTGGATGTCACTAGGAGCTGAAGTCTAATGTGTCACTCTTGTCACTGGCACTCACCCCCCGGACAGATTATCTCCCAGACTCATTACAGTTGACAGGGGCCACATGTTGGGGCTTCCTGGAGGTGCTGGAGTGTTTGTATTTTTCCATAGATTACAGGAAATAATTCATAATGAATAATTTTTTTACTTCTGCCCATTTTTTTGGTAATAGCTGCCAGCTGCCTGCGAGTAGATTGTGATTTCCCTCCTCCCCCCTGCCCCATATCATGTGCTGCTCAAAGTTATTTGCCAGGTTGGTTTGGGGGTAAAAAAACCTTGCAGTGCAGGTCAGCTCTTCCCGTAGCTATCAGATGTTCTGGGCCATTGACTTTTCTTAGGACTCGATCAGGGAACTATGCCAATTTATGCCAAGTAATAATATTTTCTAACCACAGGATCCCAGGGATCTAGGGGGAAAGAGCCTTAAGCTCTCACAAACAGGCCAGAGAGGAAACTCTATTTAAGAAAATACAGCAGGACGAAAACTCATGGATCTGTAATTCTGCCATTGAGGGAGCATGATCTGATAGTTCAGCTACAGATGATTAGGGGAGAAAAGCCATCACCTTCTCGAGTATTACTAATCACTGGCTCTTGCCTAAATGACATTAAATGACCAGTCTTTAATTAGTACATCTGCATGTCCATCATCTCCCCAGCCCACCTCTGCCACAGCTGCCTGTGTCACACGAGCAACCACCTCCCAGCAAAGGTTTCCCTTGGGGACACCAGAGCAGGGGTTGTTCTGCACCCCACGCTGGTATTTCAGACACACACACACTTTGGTAGACAGGATCTATAATGAGAAATGATGGGGCTCTCACTACATCCTACCGTGTTCAAGTGGGAAACCACACCGGAGTAGTGCCATGTGGTGGGAAGTTAAGAATAACCTGTGACACTAAGGGAAGTTAGGAAAAAAAAAAAAATAGAGAACATACGTGATTAACTAAATTTCAGTTTAAGCTTGCCACTGCACAGGAGCAGATCTGGCTCCTGTGTTTCTTAACATAATAAAATGCTGCTTTGCTTTATTTAAGTATTTCACATAGAAAAATTCTGATGACATATTACCTTAAAATTGTGGTTATATGCCGTATTTATTCCCTCACTGGTTTTGGTCTTTTTTTCCTTTTAACATGAGGCAAAAGGAGGCAAAATTGCTATAAGCTACCTGTTTAATTTCTACGGAAGTACAAGGTTTTATAAAAACGACATAATCAGTCATTTTTAGTTCAAATATTTTATAGCCTACTACATTTTCAAAGAAAAAAAATTTAATGTGTTTTTTTCCATAGACATTTTAGAATCCTAATCTTGAAACAAACCTAAAAGGTCTTTCCAGGACTACTTTAGCATCTTAGCAAATATTAAAGGAGAAGGATAGCTCAAACTGACAGCAAATTTAATCGTTTTGGGAAACTTTCCATTTTGGCAGCGTTAGCTGTATGGTTAGACTCAATGATCTTAAAGGTCTTTTCCAAACTAAATGATTCTATGATTTCTGTGAAGGGGAACACAAACTCCCATCGCTTGATGACAAGGTGCAGCCACTGCAATGGCAGCTGGTCCAGCACTCCCCATGTACTGTCAGACACAAGGAGATGGGGCTTAGGCGCTATTAATGCCACCTGACCCATGCAGAGTGCAAAAAAATACTTTACCTTTCTTCCTCGGTTCTCTGTCCGTAAGGGAATTTAATAAAACTTTCCTTCCTGCATTCTTTGGCTGCTACATCTGCCAAGGCAAGCACCTTCTGCTATTATGCTCCTATACAGAGGGCAGCACTGCAAGGCTCAGATCTCAAATCTAGTCTCTGTATGCAACATCAATATGACTAATAAGTATGAGACATCAGCCTATAAGCAGAGAAGAACAAATCCTTCCTTCTTATGAACCGGTATTATTGTCCCATCAGGCAATGACAGACAAAAGTGGAAAATCGATGTAAGAAACTGAATATCTGGACTGAACTCCAATTTGTCCTATGGTCCGATCTGGCACCTATTCTTCTCCTGCTATTCAAGTCTAAGTCCTGTTGACATCAATGGAAGTTCTTTGCAATTATGGAAGGAGGAAAAAAAATAAAATAACACATTCTGTAAGGCTACAGTTCTATCACCTTTTCCTTTCTTGGCCATCAAATGCTGAAAGAGTGACCTTGTTTTCATTATGAGGAACACCTTGTGAATGAATACAGGATGTCAGATGGAAACAGAAGCAGACAAGGCAAAGAATTCATTAGACAAAGTTTCAATACTTCGCAGTGAGACATTCACTATTTTACAACCAGTCTCTGTGAGTTTTAATTAAAGAGACCAAGCAGTTTGTATATAATATAAACTGCCCATTATTGTGCCTTAAAATCACACTAAATATGAAGTCAAAGTTTTCCTAGTTTAAACATTTTTTTCCTGTTGCTACACTCCACCACGTGGCCAATTCCCCCTTGAAAGCCAGGAGACAGAGCAGCTTGGAGGGTGCAGAGCCACAAGAGAACCTGTTCTTGGGAGACTCCTGGCCCAGTTTTGCAGCCTCTGGAGATTTACATAATTCAGAGCAACCAGAGTTTTCAGTGTGTGGATGTACAGAATTAAATCTGCAAACACTTCAGGCTCCCCAACATTGAGAGCTGAGAAAATCGCGATGAATAAAGCAGCTCTCTGGAGCACTGAAGTGGATTGCAACACAGATGGCAATTTCTGAAGTGTTTGGATTGATCTTCCTCCCAGACCCACCACCAGCTCCATCTCCTGCAGGGAGAAGTCCATGGACTCGCAATGAGCTCCTCTGAAGCTGGGACACTTGCATTTTGGAGGCACTAGGGATATTGTAAAGACCTAGGACAGTCGATGACATATAAAGTTTTTGTTATGGGATCCAAGAATGACATTTGTCCCTATGGAAGGAAAACCTGCAGCCAAACATCTGCTGAGAGCAAGATGCAGGGCAGAGTGACCCACCCTGAGCACTGTGACCTGTACACTCATCACACTGGTGACTGGGAAAGCCTGGACCGATGCTGCCTGCACATGGAGCTCCACCATCGCCTTCCCCAGAAGCCTCAGCCTTCCAACACCTTTGCAGAAACATTTGGATTTACACTGCACAGAACCCAGTATTATAAAACGTGCTTGGGCTCAGACTTATCTTAACCCATGCAATTAATTTCAACAGTCACAAGTCCCTGCTGCACACACAAGAGCGGGGAAGCTCCCTGTGTGCAGCAGGCATGCTGGGTAAGTCATCTGCACAAAGCAAATTCAGGACTTCTGGATTGAATAATACGAATTTCTACAACCTGAATAACTGAAGAAGCATTCCATCAATCTTACACGTGTGACCTACCCACTAGTCCAAGCTGTTTGTGGTTAGCGAGGACTTTTTTTTGTGCTGCTGACTGTAATTGCGGCAGACACCCTGCAGCCCTGCCCCTCTGCCAAGGGACATTTAGTCATGGAACCTGCTCAGTGAGGGACACACAGGCAGGGGATCCAGGAACATTTTGTCAGAGAAATGCAGAAAGGAAGGATCATTTTAGGCTGACTCACCTCTGTGTATGTGGCGGGGTGTATCTAAATCTGTGTATGTATATGTGTGTCTGTGTGTTTGACTTGACTGAATGAATCACTCTACCTGTTACACTGTAAAACAGCAAACATTAGTAAAACTGATAATAAGCCTAGTGATGGTGATTCAACCAAAGCTAGCACATCTGTCACTGAGCAACAGACTGCCAGGTTTTTCATCAAGGGAAATACAATTGAATAATAATGTAGTAAAGGTAAAGCAGCTTCAGAGCTTTCTGCCAAATTAAATACAAGGTACACTAAAGAAAAAAAAAAAAAGGCAATACAAATACATAACCTAACCCCTCTTGAATACAAATCCCTTAGTAATGGGTACTCGATGGCTAAAGACACATCACATCTGTAGTCTGAGCAGCTTGTTCAGGAGAGGGGGTGTGGATGTGGGCGGATGGGCAAGCGGCGAGGATACTGACAAGCGTCCAGCTCCGGGAACATGAAATCTTCTCTGTGCCAACAGCCAAATAAGGAATTGAAGGGGAGGAGGCGATGGGATTTTTGACTAATATTTTGAGACCTGGTTCTGTAGTGCCATCTGGTCACTTGGCAATGCTCTTGGCAATGCGGAGGAGCCGTAACCCCATCCAAAGTGGTCTCGGAGGGATTTCCCTATAGTGGAGAATCCTTTGATGGCAAAGGGCTCCTGCAGTGCTTGTAGGGGACTCTAACCTGGAGAGAAAAGACAACATTGCTGCAGTTGCTCCACTCTCCATGGGCCCCGGCTACTGGACTAACCTTCCTGCAGCCACCAGCCCAGTCAAGGCTCAGCAGCTCAAATCACAGCCCGACGCAGCCAGGGCCTGCTGCTTCTGTGACCAAACATCCACGTGCAAAATTTGCCTCAAGACACTTAACGCCACTGCTCCATCCCTCAGGTCAGAGCCAGCACAGCTCAGATGGGTGAGCAATTTGCCTCATAGTGTTTTACAATAGCCCTGCAGTCAAAATTATTTTCATCGGTAGCATTAGAGAGGCCATTTGTAGCCTGCGAGGTGATGGAAAATAGGTGTTTCAAAGGTGCAATAGCTTTATATGGAGCTCTTCAACGCCAGAGGTGAAATCCTAAAGGTTTTTTTCTGTTAACTCGTATGGACAAGTCATGAGTCCATTCCTGGTCGTGTGTATTGTAACTGCCTGAAGGAACTCCAAGAAACACGGCCAAGTCTGCCTGCAAGGTAACGTCAGCACACAGCAGCGCGAAATAGAGCCTTGTCTCATCACATAAACCAAAGGAAGGAAACAACGGGGTGACATCTGGCGAGATTACTCCATTTGGACTTGCCTGGGCAGGTGGAAAAAACCCCACAGACCCACAGGAGAGGGACGACGAAGCAAGAACCTGTGGAGCCAGAGGTGGATGAACCTTTCTCCCACTCCCACTCTAGGGCTTCAGGACCCAAAGCTTATTCAAATCTATAAATCTCAAGGACTGCAACAGCTACTGGAAGGAGCAGCACTAACTCGCAGGAATAAGCCATCAAAAGAGGCCTGCCAGACCTTTTAGGAGGGTGTTATGGTGGCAATGCCACTTCTCACAGGGGCTGCGAACCAGCCTGCTCTCCGTATCACCACATCCTTTTTACACTGCTCTGGTTTTATAAAGAGCCTTTAATGGGAGTATCATTGTAAGTGACCCTGACTGCCTTCTGCCAGAGTGTAAATAAGTACAATGGACCATCAATCTGTCGGCTACAAACTGCCACGGAGGCACCCCAAATATAAGTTTGGGCGGACTAGCACTCCGATAACATAAGATAAAGGTTCAGATATTAGGTTAGGAAATTATTTGAGGTGCAGCGAAATAAGAATGAGGATCCACAGCGTGCATATACGCACTCACAAGAAAACAAACCAGAGCCCCCTCTGCCCCATTTTGCCCATAAGAGATAAACACTGGCTTATTTCGGCCATGACTTACGCTTGCCTGCCCCAGGCAAGGAATTTACACTCGTCTGCCCCAGACGAGGAAGGTACACTTGCCTACCAGGCAAGGACTTATTAAAGCACATATCCAGTAATTTCTCACTCACCCACACGCGGAGGTGAGGCGCTCCCCATGCCGGGAGGTCACCTCAGAGGCTTCTCCGTCTGAGGGGAAGGACTCCGGCAGCATGGCGGGCCCGCAGCGCCGAGGAGACCACACAACAGGAGTCGCCGGCGGGAACCCCATTTATAGTCTGCTCAGATCTGGCTGTGGCCATTCCAGAAGCTTCTCGGCTTCTCTGGGCTGTGGGCGCTCTTGGCCCCTCCTCTGCTGACGACCCTGCCCAGGACTCTGGGTCTCACAAAGAGCCATCAGCTGCCCCATCGCAGGCCCCAGTTCTGAGGGGGGGATGTGCAACTGCCACACAAACATCTTCAAAACATCTTCAAAAAGAAAAGGAAAAAGAGGAACATAAGAAAAGACACTGATGGTGTAGACACCTTTCTGTCTGCAGAGGAGCTGTTTTGGGGCGTTTCATTTTCAACATCCTGTTTCTTTACATTTTCTCTTTCCCCAGCACATGAAGCAGTTTTCTTCTGCTTTGCTCCCATTTACCTTTTTCTTTTTTAACCAGAGGGGCATTAAAAAAAAAAAAACTCAACATCTTTTAAGCATTTGTGTTTAACATTTGCTTGGCTTTTGAAACTGCTGCAGGGCTGGAGATAAAAACATGCACACAAATATTCAGACCCCTTCTGGCTGGAGCAGGAGGTGAAATAAACCTTTTGGACTATTTCGAGACCAGCCAGATTTGCAAAAGCTACAACACAAAACCCACAACAATCAACACAGCGACAGCTCTGCCAGGCTGAAAGGAAGCCCTCCTGCAAATTTCATTTGAAAACATGCTTTGCAATTTGCCTCTCCGAGCACGTAACCAGCCCTGCAAGCAGTTCCAGCTGAGTCACTGCGGCAGCCAGTCCACGTCTCTTCCTCACTTGCTGCTTCTTCTCCCTTCCCTTTAACAAAAAGCAAAAACCTCAATGAATTCTGCCCAGCCTGCCAAACACGCTGCAAGTATTCAGGCTATTGAATAGCGTTAGGGGGATGTGGTAAAGCTCACAATGCCAGAGCAACGCTAGGGTGGGCTGTGTTTTTTCATTCCCTTCTGAAGTTGATAAATATGGTAAATACCAAGCAGTCACACAGAGGCAATGGGGCAGCAAAAGGTGCAATGGCAATTTGCTCGGAGAAGGCAGGATGGTGAAAGCCCCTAGACCAGCCATATCTGAGGAGCAAACCCACTGAAAGGTGAGGAAAATGATTTTTAAAAGAGCACCAATAGTTTTCAGTGGTGTCACAGCACTAGGTACACCCATGAGGGGCTTGCCAGTCATATTTACACATTACTGCAAACTAACGTTTCGTATGCACACAAATTACCCTTTGGTGCCGAATCCACCTGCAGCAAAACCACTGGATGCAAAGGGGCTCCCTTACCAGACCCTGTCCCCCCCTTCCCCTCCCCGGCTGCTGCCCATGGATTTATTGCTCCTAACACACCTACCTGGTGTTCATCTAAAACCAATAATAATAAAAGGAGAAGGTTTGGAGCAATTCAATACAATTCCCGAGCTAGAAAACAGCCGTGCTTTCAGCTCGCGGGATTTTCAGTGCTGGGTAAGGTCATCGGTACACGGTGTCTGGTTTTCCGCCCCAGGCAATGGCCAACGTCTAACACTGCAGAGGAAAGTGCAAATAAACCCATAATGCACTTAAGTCAGCTGTGTGATGCTGTACTTGGGTTGGAAGATTTGTCTCTGGTAATGTCCTCGCAAGAATCACAGCCGGAGGGAAGCAAACCTGAGGCAAGAGCAGCCACGATCTCCTTTCTGAGAGCACCGAGACACATTGTCCACCTGCACTGTCGAGCCCATCAGCAGATGTTTGCAGATAATTACTTTCCCCCCACCCCCCCCCCCCCACCCCTATCGCGGAGATTAACGCAACTATTTCATAAAATCTCCCCAAAACGACTCCAAGCAAATGGAAGTTTAAACCAACCGTAATTTGGAAACGAAACCAAACAACAGAGACCAAACACGGACCCCGATGCAAGCGGGGGGTTAACCCGAAATGAATCCCGCACCCCAGGAGCAGCCGCTGTCACTCGGGGGGACCCGGCAGAAACAATCGCTGGTCGGGGGGCGAGGGCTCACTCGGGCCAGCCCCGGGAGAAAGAATCCCAGCCCACGGAGCAGGGGAGGGCTCTCAGTGCCGGGAAGGCTCCTCAGACACGGCCCCGAGCTCAGGGGAGGCTCCGGCCGCAGCCCCGCTGCTCCCAGACCCCTCCGGGGGCTCCAGCGGGGGCCCCATTTTCCAGCCCGGGCGGGTCTGGCCGGGGCCGTTCCGAGCTGGGGCTGGAGCTGCCCTGGGCACCTGGGTGGCTGAGGCCCCTGTGTGTTGGCCGGGGTCCCGCCCCTCCTGCCCCCCAGCCGAGGGGTGGCCGGGGCTGGAGTCGCCCTGCCCGGGGGGGACAGCGGCGGTGGGGACAAAAGGCGATAAAGAGCCGCTAACTGCCCTGTTAAAGCTCCGACGTCACCGCGGGGCTGCAACTGCCACAGTGTCTGTGCGCAAAAAGACTTTACAGAAGAAAAAGACATTGGTAAGGCTTTTTCTCCTTGCAATCCTTTTCGTTGGCTAATTTTGCAAAGGAAATATTTCGAAATGAGATGGATTATTGAAGAGAAATTAAAAATAAACACCAACAACCAAACAAAAAACCCTACAGGTGTTTTTCAGAAGAAGCATCTGAAACAATATTTTTGCTACAAAAAGTTTTGAAAAAATAAACTGGAGAAAGAAGAAAAGGAAGGAGAACCAGTGATAGTATTTGTGGCTCCCCGTCTCCCCATCCTAAACTGAATTGTTCTCGGGAAATTCTTACGTTTGCAAATATTGGCAAATATTATTGCAGATATTGCCCCATGCCATCTAATTGCACGGCTTTTCCTACAGCAGTCAGACCTGCTGTCCTGTGCACCACAGATCTCTCCAGCATCAGCTCTTGAGACCGTATCCACCACTGAGAGGCTGCTTGGGATTCAAAACCCCAAGTTTTTGCTCTTCTCTACCATAAGCAACGTTCCGTTGAGCAAGTAAACTGCAACTGGTTGCCTTGTGCTACCAAGACTAAAATCACTTTCCAAAATCAGCCAAGTACAGCCACCAAGCACTAGGTTGGATTTGAACCAGGTTTCCAGGAGAGAAAGGTGAGAAAAGTAGAAGACAGATGCAGCTAGGAGAAAAATGGCAGCATCTTGTCTCTGGTTTGGAGCAAGATGATTTGCCATGAAATATTGCTACTTTAAGACACATCATTGCATCATTCAGCAGTGCTTTCAGGCTATTGGCCTCACCCATTTATTTTCACACAGAGACCAGACTGTAAACCTCTCGAGGGAATTAAAAAAAAAAGTGGGGAAAAAAAAAGTCTGTTTTCTATCAACTTTTGCAGATAGATTTCTTCCTCCTTTTTTCCTCAGAAAAAAAATCCTTTCCTCGTACAAACAGACTTGGGTACATCTCGGTGCAAATGTGAGCAAACACCACCAAAAGATCTTATTGTGTCATACATTTTGTAATAACCGGGTACATTTAAGCTACAGTGTTAAAGGATTTTCTGACTATGTCTTTTGCAAAAATAATTAAGTGCAAATTTCTAACCCTCCTTGCTTCACTAAGAGGAGGAGGATAAGGCTTAAAGATATAACTCCTAAATTTTTAAAAGCAAGCATGCCAAATAAAAGCAATCTTCCATATGCTGTTATTTTCTTCGGTACATTTCATGATTTTTATGCTTTACACCGCGATTTTCATATGCTCAGGACTGGCAGTGTTGTGGGGGATGCGTCATCACCAGCCCAGACAAGCAGTCTTGCTTTGGATCATATTCTGGCCCTTTCCTGATTCCAGCAGGATCCAAAACTTCATCATTCCCACCCAGACAGTTCCCAGGCTACTGCTGAGCAGGTACTGCTGATCCCTTCTGCAAATCAAGCTGCTGGAGTTTTTGCACAGCATCATGGCACAAAGGCTCTGCTTCTGCATCTTACATGCCCTTAGTGCATTTTAAATATTAAGTAATAAAAATATGTATAAGTAACAAGTACATCCACAAATAAAGCGAACGTATAACTCAGTGAATTAATTATTACTTCATTACTAGCAACCACATTCTCTAATAGATTAACTAAAAGCAGAATTTTCTCCTGACTTTGCTTCTTGTTATTAAAATACTACCAACAACTACTTGCAGGACAGATGCAATCTTGAGCTCATCATCTGAGGATTATTTTTATGTATGCATAAATAACCCATGTTTTGACAGGGTCTTTCAAGAAATGTACTTGACAAAACACACTTGTGTTTGAATAACATCGGCTCAGCTAGCGTATATACACACCCCCAAAGTTTGTGTTTATACAAAAGCACGGAAGTACTAACATCCTTTTCCTTTCCTAGGAAACCTTTGTAACTCCACCAAGTGCTGGGGTTATTCTTTGAGAAGGGCTTGTAACTTTCTCCATCGCCAATCCTGCCATTGAAAAAAATCAGGATATTTAAAATAAGCGCAGCCTTCAGTAGGTTTTGAAACCAACTCACAAATCCCGTTTCATTTTAAAGAGCAGCAGCCTCTGACTCCATGTGCTTGTCATGGCCAACAATGACTTGGGTGACACAAGGACAATTCTTGTTCTGCTGCAAAGCTCATGAGACCTCTACACATCGCTGTTACCTATTAAAATGGCCGAGGATACATGTCCCTAGCAGCCCCAAGAAGTTTATTTATTTTTTTCGGTGCCAGCACGTTGGTTAAAGCCAAAGCTTTCACATCTTTACTGCTGCTATCTGTGATTGCAACCCCACGTTAGCAAAGGTACCATAGAGCACATCACAAACACAACTGCATGTGGCCGTGCAGCCATATCTACCTCAGCCACTGAGATCTTAAGTTGTGGGAATGTGCAATATTTAGCACAGAAGGGGGCTGATCCCGATGTCAAATACCATAAGTGATAATACATGCATTCATTCCCTTATTCATATGCGGCCTTCCTGTCACTTAATTTTGCAGAAGGACAAGTTCCATCAGTTTCTAATCTGTTGAATAAGTTATTTCGGTATTGTCAAGTAGGTTATTTCTCACCTCTTTCTCTGAATCAAAATTACTTGGGTGGGAGAATGAATTTATGTAGAAAACTGTCTGCCTTTTTATATCTGACTCAGGAAAAAAGTTGAGATTTTTGTATTTCTCATAGAATTAACATTTTAGAGCTGACTTGTTACTTAAAATATCTTATTTCAATTGTGTTGCAACACTATATTTTAATAGTAACATGGTCCATTTTGGTTATATCAAAGTAGCGTAATATATTACAAAACAGTGGCCACAGACATTTGTATTTATTATAGTGTGATCTGTCATAATAAATGTAGCTGGTACTTTTTATTTTATCAAAATAGTGAAGTGATATCAAAACAAAATCTAAATTATTTGTTTCAACTATTCCCAGCTGGAACTATCATTGAAACAGACTTCTTCCAGGAAAATATTGTGTTTTTGACAAAAACGCAAGTTTTGGAATACATGCTATTTTCTCAAGATGTTTTTGGTGTCTTCCACTCTGTATCTCTAAGATTTGCCATGGTCTGAAGCTCTGATTAAAAACCAATGAGGTCAAATCCGTAGTTTTTTTAGCTTCAGTTACAGTGAGACAGCTGGAACGAAGGCTGGGAATATCTTGGGAAACTCTCCCAAGATTTAATTCTTGCAGACCTCATTGCTTTCCCAGTGGAAAACTCTGGCTCATCAAATTAAGGGTGGGACTTCTAGAGCCAACAACAGCCTGTGCAGACTGAGTGGTCGTCAGACACATGTGGGATGCAGCCAGTATCAGGAGTGCAAATATGTGCAGCTGTGGAGATGGTTCACCCCGGGCAGTAAACAGGCAGAGTTCACATTGCTCCACCAAGCAACTCACCCACTTCTCATTGCATGAGAATGAAAACAAAGCTCCAGACTTTGATATTTTGGGTGTGGAGAGGAGCAACAGAAAGCTCTTTTCTTGTTTTCGCAGCAGCATTATTTCAAACTAAAGCCCTTCTTGCTCTGCACAGATGTCTGCAATGTCCTGCACAGAACTGTCATCACCGTGCTCCTGGGAATCAACCACCAAAGAGAAGATTAAGTTCCCAGTTAGAGGACCTTTCTCAAGGCACTTCTCACCACCACAGCCATTTAGCAACCTGTAGGGCAACTGGACTCTGCAGCCTTGCTTATTGTGTAGGCATTTAGACTGAATCTCTTAGGTATGAGCGTAGATGGGTATATGTGCTTGACTCCAGAAGATGCATGCATACCTTCTTTTGTATGCCCCAATAGCCCCACTTGCACAGAAGTGGGCTGCAGAGGTTTAAAATCAGGGTGGAAAAGATGGTGCCTAGAGAAGCTTCTCTCAGGCAAGAATTTGCTGTCCTTGGCTTGCCTGAAGCAGCCACGTGCCATCATTCAAAGTGAAACCCCTGGGGTCACAGTGCAGCTACACGACACTAACAGGTTGCTGCCACCGCAGCCTCACATTGCAGGACCAGTCCTAAGCCAGTGCCGTTTTACACTTGATCAGTAAATGTTCATATATAATAGCAGTCTGGAGAAGCCAAGCACAATACCTCTGCTAAGCAGGGTCAGGAACCATTAAAATTCACACCTCTAAGTAACACACTGTGACTTGCTGTCCTGGTGATGTCTGCTGGTTGGTTTAGTTACATGGAACAGAGCAGAAGGGGCTATTTGCTTCCCACCCCCTCCCCTCCTCAGCATCTCCATCCAGCAGAATCCAGAAGGCAGAAAAATAAGTCATATTCACACCCCTTCAAGGCTACGGACTGCTACTGCTTAACTTTGGAGCAGTCTGCCTCTGTGCCCCTAGTGCTGTTTGTTTTGAGCAAGGGTGAGTAGAGAGCTATCAGGAGAAAATAACCTTTGCAGTAAAAAACTTCTCAGTATTTGCTGTTAAAGCCTCATCTGCAGACAGAAGGCGAGGGGCCTGTGGATAGATGGAGCGAGCACACACATCCATTTTGCCTGTATCTGCTAAAGAGTCAGTAGCGAGAAAGCAGCTAAAGCCACTTTTCATCTCTGTTACAGACCTTCTGCCCCTGGGTACCGCCCTGCATGTCGCACTAAGAACCAGCCCTGTCTGGGTGCAGCTGATGCTGCCGAGACATCACCAGCCACCGTATCCAACACAGGACCTCCTACGGTGCTGAACTTTGCACCTCACCTCCAGTTTTCCTCTGGAGTACTTTCTTTCCCCCCTTCTCCTCCTTCCCGGTCACCGCTTTGCCCCATGGGCTGCACAGCACGGGGGACTGACCACGGGTGATGCAGCAGCCACTGTTCTGCAGGGTGGGCAGAGCCACCCACGTCTCCCCACGGTCACTGCTGCAAGGGGAGAGCCAACAGCATCCCCCCACCAGAGAGGGGTGGCCACAGAGTGTTTAATGGCTCTCCTGCAACCTTCGTCTCGCAGCAGTGGCCTTTTACCTCAGGCTGTAGCAGCTCTTGGATTTAGACGGAGAGGTCTGCGAGTTCAATCCCCAGCGCTGATGACTCACACGGCACCGTCACGTTATAAATCCTGGTGAACTTTTGAACGCAGAGCTGTTTGTAAACTGCAAAGCAGCTCAGCTGGCCTGGGGCTCTCACCAGCAAACACAGGCAGCTTGCGAGGATCACAGACTGGAGAAGTCCTCGGAAACTGGGGATGTGCTGCCTGTACATCTCTCTTCCATGTTTCTGCTGCAGCAACACTCACTGATGCTTTCCCTGTAATCTTTTGCCACAAAACAGAGCCAATTCCTTTGCTTGCTTACTGCTACCTGCGCCATTGCCCCAGAGATTGTGCCTGTGACAAACCCACAGCAAATAGAAACATTACACATGAACAAGGGCAGCCAAGACATCACAGAAGAATATCAAAGAGTGAGGCAAAGGAGTGAAAAAAAGGAGGAGAAAGAGAGAAGACTGGAAATGAGTGCTTCTCTTGTCTCAGTGTCCCCATGGTGATGTGAAAAGTCATTAAACACCTCAACAGACTTGCACAGTAAACAGGACCAGCTAATAGGACAAAGGCACCGGCACTTTATCTCTTGCCTCTCTTTGGATTCACAGCAATGAAGGTTACACATCCTCACGGCATCCTCCTGTGTTTTTAATATTCTCCTATCAGCAAGATAAAGTGCTTCTCACTCCTTTCCTTGAAAATTTCTTATTGGAAGAAAAATGAAAAAAAAAAAGCACCTTGCTCTAACTGCATAAGGAATTTCAAAGCCAGAGGTGTTGGTTTTTTTCTCCCTGCCTCTCCACTTCAGAAGACTAGTTGCAGAACAAACTGTTTCACTACATGTCCTTGGCCTGGACTCCCTGCAAAAAGCCAACAAGACGAGCAAGGCTCAACAGGAAAAAGCTGCTCTGAAGACCTGCAAAGTGATTCCTTCTGGGGCCTTCTATGAGCACAGGCCAGGGACAGGACCAGAGGAGTAAAGAGTAGAATTAGACAGAAAAAGGCTTCACCGTAGAATGTTGCTGTAAATAAAGACCGTAATTATTATATTTTTATATTAGAAGTAACTAAGAGCAATCACATGTGAACCTCCACTGTGCTACATCGAGCGCAAAACTCACGCAGCATCCAAATGGAATAAAAGCCCACTTAGAAAAAATAAACAAATAAATACTCAGTGAGAGAGAAGAGTGTCCTGTTGGGAACTTGACAGAAAGGGCTGGAGGACCTGAGTCCAGCAGCATGGACCTCTAACGTCAGGATCTGCACAATTCTTTCTGTGAGAGAAAATCCTTCGGAAAGAGAATATAATGTAATTTCTCCTTGCAGTACTCCAGAGAAGACATACGCTCAGGTAATCCCCAGTCCACTGTGTGTCCTTACTTTTTGCTTACAAATCTCCTACTTAAGCTACTATTTTCTTTTAATATAGGGGTCTTTTTGTGGTGGTGGGTTTGGGTTTTTTTTTGAGAGCTCCTTCTTATTTTCTCCATTTTTATCAGCACAAAGCCACCTCTAATATTGTTCCTGGTGAGTGGACCTGTGAATTACAGAGGAATATTTTTTCATTGCTATACTACACAAAGCAGGCTAGATTAGAGCAAGTTGTGAAAACCTTGTTTGCAAATTAAGAAAGCTGGCATCACTTATACAGCTTCTTCTCACCTTGGAAGCAGGGTTCATCCCAAGTATACAACTATGAGTATCTTACCCCAAACTGCAGGTGTTGCTAAAAGCACTTCAGCATTGATTTCTCTCCCCGTTCTTGAGGATGGAAGTGATTGCCCAGCTGGGAGGACTGGCCAGTGAGCAAGGTCTGAGGACAACCCTGCTCAAGAGCTGCCACCTACACCGCACCTGAGCACTGCTGCCTTCAGGGAATAGGAGACCCAAAGTGAATATTTCAAACCCCATTCTCTCCCACTACTTGTTTCAATGCTGCTTTTTCAGCCAATTTTGTTAGCAGAGAAATAACTTTATCTCCAAGGATGTATATCAGCTCTGCCTCCAACACGACTGTCCCTCGGCTGCGTTCTGCTTCCCTTCCCTACCAAGGACAACGGAGGTTTAGAAGACGCTGATGGTCCTTGACCAGCAGTATTAAGACACTAAATTACGTTGACATGGCCCATAAATCGCTAAATGAGGGACTCCCAGACAGCGATGCGGCGTGAGCCGAATGACGACGAGCGCTGCCCATTCGCTGGGGCGCGGGTGAGAAAACCGAGCAGATGATGGACGCACCGAGGGCTTCGCACGGCACCAAACCATCCTTCTGCCGGGAGAAGAAACACTCTTTACCACAGGGCTTTGTCACTGCTGGGGAAATGTCCTGGTTGTGCGGGACTTAAGAGGCTTCATCTTATTTTCACAGTAATGCTGGTTGTTATTTACATACGTTGGGTAAAGGACAACTCTCTGGGTAGATATAGACAGTCTCCAACCTCTAAAAATAGAATGAAATTACTATTTCTAAAGCGGGGGGTGAAAAGCCTTTAATCTCCTTAAGATCGTGCCACCTGCCCACTAGCATGCAGGGAAAGATTATGTGGATATTTGTATTTTATTTGGATTTATACATAAGTTGATCAAAGACCTGAAGCAGCATGTGTAACATTTCCCAGTGTGAAAGGAAAGGGGAAAATGGACATTTCCAGGAGGATGCCATCTGGGTCTCGCACATGGAGATGAGACAGAAGGCACCTTGGCTAAAATCCCAGGGACTGAACTAAAAGCAATAGAGTTCAAAGCCCAAACAGCTATAATGTGAGCTAAGAAACAAGCTGTTCTAGCTGGGAGTTACCCATAATTTCTTAACTTCTGGGGCTGTGTGTGAGTAATAGGCCACTAACTGACCTTTCTGAATTTCCTCCTTAATTGATATCAGCAAAGTAAAAACTAAATGTTAAGGTGACACAGACAAACGGGCTCGGATTGCTATAAAAGCACGCTGTGCTCTGAGAAAGGCATGTTCAAGAACCTTTCCTCTTCAAGGAAAGCAACTTTTTCTAAAGTTACTTTCAAATAAAGGCAAGCACGGTATCTTTTCTCCTTTCAGTAAAATATCAGGATCTTATCTTTTGGTGCTAGAAAGAGGGTTTCTGCTCTCCCAGGGGTTTAAGGCATCTATAGCTGATCAGATGGCAGGAGTTCCAGTGATGGCATGGTACTAGATGAACATAAATCCCTATTTATACCCAATAGTTCAATAATACTTCACATGATGCACAGCACTTCACCCTCTACTTCTGTCTGCTAAGAAATCAAGCGAGTTAAACTTTATTTTTTAAGGATGTCTTATTTGCTCTGTCATGGCTAGAGAATACCCTGGAGAGATAAAAGACAAATTTTGCTTTCTATGACCTGTCCAATTGGCATCTCATTGCTACTTATAATAGTCACACCTCCCAGGCCCTGCTCAGGATCAACTTTTTTTTTATTAAAACAGATGCTATGAACAGTCTCGTTGTCAGGATTCCGCAATCAAAGCAAAGCCATAAGGAAGGGGGATGGGGAAGACCCTAAGACATAAGCGAAGCAATCACGCTTGCTTCCTCCCTGCCAGGCTTGCAGATGAAGTTTCAGCGCTTTACGTGCATTTTAAGCTGGTAAATGATCCTTTGACAACAAATCTAAGTGCGAAGGGAGAATAAGCAACCTTGATGACAGTAAAGTTATGTTTCCTCCATCCGAGGTATGTAAAATTCAGATGATCTCTACTGTTTTCTTGTAGGGAATTGTTTTGTTTCATCGTGTTTAAACTGAAGCAGATAACTTCCCCCTCCTCTCCCCCCAGCCAAGACTGAAAATTGTATGGGAAAGATGTCCAGATAGCTGATGGAGTCTGGCATCATTTACTCTGGATATAAGAGTGTGAGGAGGAATAAAAATGCAGACTCAACAGTTTCAGAAAAGTACCAGCACAGCAAGAAAGGCAGGCGGACAGATTGCTTGGATAGACTCCTTTTTAGTAACAAGATCTATAGCAGCACAGGTTTTCTGTTTGTTGTATGGTTTTAAGAAGGATTTTTTTGCTAGCGGATTAAATAAAAAGGAATATTTTGCTTTCCCTAATTCTCCATTCCCTTCTATCTGTGGAGGTTTGTGTTAGGCTTGAGTAGAAGGAGAAAGATTATTTCTATGCTCCAATTTCAGAAAGCAGCTTTCAGTTTAGGAACAGCTGCTAATAACTTCAAGACCTGTGCGGGAAGAAGATTTTTGCTGCGGGAGGAGGGAGCTGATCTGGGTCTCAGAAGCTGCTGGCTCCTTTTCACCCTGCCAGGCATTCCCTGTGCAACCTGGAATAAGTCTTACTTCGAGTACTTACATTTCTCTACCCTGTGAAACCCAGATGATGATCAGATTTCTTATTTTCACTCCTGTTTGTTCATGACAACACAAATTGCCATGCTGGGTTGCAGACACTCTAACCTGGCTTCTCATTTCTCAGCAGCAATAACCCCAAACTTCTGAAATGCCAAGATCCTCATCCAGAGCAAATGCCAGAAAAACCTGCTCAAGGTGGACGTGTCCTCGTGCTGGGTCCTGGGCCAGGTTGTATCACCTACAGCAATTTTAAATCTTTAATTTTTCAGCCTATGAAATGCGCTGCTGAACTGTTTCTTTATTCATGGGAATATCTAGCCTTGCTCCACATCCAAACATCTGGTAGCTTGACCCAGACACCATGTTCTTCTTTCTTTCCTACCCTTGTGTTGAAGTATTCCAGGATTTAACATGGAAGCTAGAACCATGTCGTAAATCCTCAGCTTCAAAGACCATTTGACACAGCGGTACTCAGCTCCGCTCCCGCTATTAAAACCACAAAATTCTTTTTTATTCTCCCATTTCAGTTACACACCACAATACAGTGTGGGAAGCAATTTAGCATTGCTTGTTGATGGGGTAGAAGGAAGAAAAGGAAAAGAAAAAGGCAAGGGCATAAACTGTTACATGTTGCTCTGTGTGACTGGGTACAAAATACAGTTTTCCCCAGTTGCTAGTGAGAACGCCTGCAGTCACTGCATTCAGCCTGTCCTTCAAGTCCTATACACCAGAGCAGAATATTTCATCTTTCAAGACCATGGACAACAAGCGCGATCTCAAATAGAAACTGTCCTTCCTTTCACACATCCCTCATCATAATCTGATTTATCCCAGACAGCTTCTTCCATAGGATGTAGCTCATGCTGACTCTCACATTCTCTTTTGAAGGCAAAAAAATCATATTGCACCTGTTATGAAATATGCCTTTGATCTAAGGGAAATCATGAGCAATTTGTGTGTGACATTTACTAACTAATGTGCTGAGGGAATATTACTCTTAGAAAAACACTATTTTCTGGTAGTTTCAATATACTGAATAATGCTATGCCAGTGATGATTCATCTGGAAAAGGTAACTATTTCAGCATGATGAGCAATATTAATAACAACACATTATACATAGTGCTTCTCAAGCAGACAGATCCTAAAGCCCACGGCAAACCTTTTATGTAAGGACCACTTCAGTCATTCAGTGAATTGCATGCACCTGTCAGTAAAACAGGAACCCCATTTCTGTACCAGCCACAATGCACAGAATACAGCAAAAGGGAAAAGGAAAATGTGATTGGAGTTGAAATACTAATAGAAGTGGGAGAAATGAATGAAACAAATGGCCCAAGCTGAAATTTGACATTGAGTACAATGCTCCTGCAGCCTTAAAAAAAAAAGTATTGGATCATTAACCATCCAAAGTGGTCAGCATAGGGTCTGTCAAGGCTGAGAAGAAACAGGGCTGAGCAGTGATTAATGCAAAGAGAATTTTCTGTTGAATTTGCTGGACATGGTCCTTGCTCCCGGGGTGGCTATTGCAACGCACTGTGCACAAGTCACCAGAGCTCCCCAAGCCCTGGCTTGGATCCAGCAGCCACAGAATGGGCTCAAAACCACCTTACACCGGTCGGCATCTCACCTGCAAGGGCATGTTAACTCCTGCCGTGCAGTCACACAGTCAATAAGTACTACTCCAGGGGGAAAAATGACCCCAAAACATCTATTTCCCCCTCCCCTGCCTGCAAACCCCTTTGGGTCCCACTCCTCAATGCTGACCTTGCTCCGACAGCAGGACAGTCCGTGGGGTCTGCAGGAAATATAAACCTAGTGTCATTTTTAATTATAACTTGCTTAAAATTTAAGTTGTATATATATTCCATGGTGACATCATTACTGGCATAAGGGACATTTCAAGATCCCTAGCAACTATACTGTAACTCCAAAACACCCAATAAAAATACATTGAAATTTATTTGAGAGAACACGTGAATGTATTAATCTATCATGTAGAGATAACAATACAGTCACAATCCTTGCCTACAGTAATGATTTAAGCTTTGATTCAGCAAAGTGCTTAATCACATGCTTAACATGGACAAGCACTGATGCACATCCTTTGTGGCTTGGCTACACGACAGAGAAATTATTCCCCCTCTTCCTTCCCCCCTGATTTTACAAAGCCAAACACCCTGTGCTCCCATGCTTGTAATCCTTCTGAATTCAGCAGCTGCTTTTTCACTAATTGGATGAACCACCCCAGAGGTGGATTCAGTTCATTTTGGAATAAGGTGGTGCAGAGAGCTGAACTCACACTGAGATGACAACCCTTCCATAGGCATTTAGACAGTGACCAAAATCCTCCCTCCTCTCCAGGGTGCCCTCCATAGCCCTGGGGCTGCATGAAGTAGATGTTACCTCTGTGCTTTACAGACACGGTCATAGCCAACATCACCATGTTTTCTGTGGAAGTATACCCAGAAGCAGAGATCTTTCTTGCTTTCCTAGGGCTGAAGAAGAATGCAATATTCCTGCTGTGTGCAGCACGCTAAGGCAGAGGTTTAGATAAGTGACAGCTTCTAATTCAGGGCTGGGGAGAGATGGGTTGAAGTCTGTGCTCTGGGCAAAGTCACTTCATTTGCCTTACTCCGTACAATGGGGCAATAGCGTAATAACTACTCCTTTCTCATGTCGGCTTTTAGAAAATATAGAAAAAAGTCATCAGTTGCTCAGCGCAATAATCATATATTTGAGGACCTACAACAGCAAGCAGAATGGGATCCACACCCAGCTATGACCTGCAACTGCTAATAGGATCCTGAGGAACAATCCCAGACTTCTGATACCACATTCTGTTCGTCCAACCCAAAGCCAAGCTCTTTTTCAGACAAAGGACAGTTTCAAAAGACTATCAGGCTGGTTTTGCCCCTCACCCACAAAGTTCACTCTAAAAATCTTGTTTGCTTTTGGTTCTCTAATAGGAACCCTGAGCTTATTTTCCCATTCCCTGCCCCCCCAGGAGCTGTTAACTTTGCATGCTTAACGTTCCTCACCTTCCATGGGCTGCTGTACCCTCCAAGGAGTTGTTAAGCTGAACGTGGGTTGTAGTTCTACTTTTGTATGTTAATTGATACACTTTTTAATTTTACTTTTGCATATTATTTGAATTTGTTTCATTGTAAATTAGATTCTAAAGAGCCCCTCCAAACAATTGCTGCTTGCCAGCAGATGTCTCAAACAAGCAAAACCTCCTTCAGAGGAAATGCTGATGAAATTCAGTCTTGCTTCTGAATCACCGATGCAATGCAAAAATCCCACCTTTAAGAATGAAGAGGGGAGGGGGGGAGTTTCCATTAATGTAAATGCTTAATTTCCACTGACATTTACAGGGGTTATGATAGCTTCATGGAAGCCAAATACAGCCCAAAGGATTATACTTAAAATATCTGCACAACCCCACCTGATGTTTTCTGGTGCTTAAACATTTATAAAAGCATTTTTCTTAATACTAAAAATGAACTCAGGGGAAAGTGGGAAATGATTGAAAAATATTTGCTTCCAAAGTTATTTCCTCACACTGAATCATAAGAGAAATGCTAAAATACACAGGATTAATTGTTCTGTCCAAACTAGTGTCTAACATGATCACCTGCCAGTCTTCATTTTTTTCCAAATACTTTAGAGAAACTTGGAATTTGTAAAAATTAAATACAGGATTGGTTGAAATGAAAAATTACATTTTGTTAACTCTAACCTCAACAACAAAACGGGAAAATTAAGTGTTTCAAGAGCCATCATTCCTACCAAATAGTCTTGGACTGAAGGTCTATGGTGCAGGATAGGCTGTAATGCCAAGCTGGAATACAAAGCCAGGCTTTTGAGATAGGTTAAAGGTGGTGCCTAGTCACACTTCGCCTCTGCTAAAACTCCTCAAAAACACAGGGCATACACACTTGGTATGTGATAGAGTCACAGCTTGTAGTTGGCCACATTCCAGGCAACAGATTAATTTAATCTGAATAAGGGAACGAGGGAGGAAATTGCTCAGAAAGGAACACAAGCAGCAAGATTTTCAATTCATCTTCCCTATCGGACTTGCAACAATAATAAACATGTAAAAGGATGAAGCTTCCCTCAAAACACGTCCTTCAGTTCCTTAATGGACCCCGCACTCTGGCGAGCTCTAGCCAGGAGGGCTGCCTTCCAGCAGACCTAGCAAAGGCACTGATTTACTCTGACAAGCACTAAAATAAAAGCAGGGAAAGAACAAACTTTGCGATTAACAGTCATTTTCCTGCCCTTCTCTGCTCCATCTTCCTCCTGCATTGCTGTATTCAAGCTCTCAGACAATAGAGATGGGGAAATTGTCCTCAGTGCTAGTCCTTACCCTTAGTTTTCAGCTTTAATTTTATCTTAAAGTTCAGTGGACATCAAAGTCAGTGGAGCTTGAAGGAGATGAGCTCTAAACTAGAAAATGTTTTGAAATCTAAGAAACAAGAACTTGCCTGGGTGCCAAAGTGTTTTATCAGCTTCACATACTGAGTCCTCCATGACCAGCAGAATGGTGTCCCTTGCTTTATTCCAGCTTAACATCTACCGCATACTCCAATGCTTTGACAGATGATAAACTCTTAGAATACTCTATGTATGTACTGGATGCAGTAAATTCAAGAAAATAAAAATTGGTTGAGCAATCATTGAACTAAATTTGAGTCCAAAAGCGGATTTTTCCAATGACCTGGAGGGTTTGCCTTGCTTCTCCGCACTGAGCCAGAGAAAATCTGAACTTGGGAGCAGCTCTGTGGCAGCAGGTCAGGCTGCCCTTCAATCTGGGAGTGGAGAATATGGATCCTCTCGGTGCTCATCGATGGACTACATTCATTTGCAGATGCAATTAGACTGTGACAGTCTGTTGGCAGCCAGCTTATTCCTATAAATTAGACTTAAGTCTTTATCTCCATGTACCATTTTCAGGTCTTGCTCTCTCTCAGCTGGAAGACTAACTTCAACAATTTCCAGCACCCATATCACTAAGAAGTAACTGGCTTTTCCTCAGCCATTTTCCCTTCATCTCATTTGTCCTTTACTCCATTTGTAAAAATATTATGAACAGACTCAGATTTGCAATATCTCAAAAGTAGCTGCAAAGGACAAAGTAGAGAGTAAAGATCTCGTGTACTGCAGGACCATGTTTTCTCTGCATAAATATTGGATTATCACAGTAAAAAGACTCCCTGGGATTCAGCGTTCATATTGATTAGAGCTGAGGACAGAAAAAGGGATGACAAAGCAAATGAGTGGAAACTCTTCTAGAGCTGTGCTTATAACCAAACTTCCTTCCCCTCAGAGGCAGCTGATGCAATAGATTATTGCCTTTGCTTTTCACCTCCGAGATCAATAGGCAAGCTTTAACTAGGTCACAAATGAGATACCTGGAAAAGGAAGCTGCTTTCTAAAGAATATTTTCACCTCAGAAAATAATTGGCAGTTTCATTGGCGAGGAACCTAAACAAGACAAGAAGCAGCGCTGCAGGTTGATCAGTCATTTTGACTGGGTAAGTAATGGAAAACTAGCTTAGTTTCTTTTAATTACACTGTTCCCTAAATCCATTTTTAAGTGACCATTGGAGAAAAATCCCAAATAATTCTTTTCATCCAGCTGAACCTCAAATCAGATACATCCTTCTTCTTCAAGAGACTTACATGGCAGCAAGAAAAGTTCCTCTGAGGTCTCTAGGAAGGATGTTTGCCAGCATCATTAGGTCATCCAGAGCACATTACCATTTCCACACTCTTTTTCTGCTTTTCTTGTTATCAATAGAGGAAGACAGACTGACTTTTTCCAGGTGTTCATACATAAATAGAACAAGAACCTTCTATTGGGCAGAGAGGTAGTTGCAAGTGTGGAGAGATGAAAGAGTTTCTCCCTAGGTAACATTTTTGGTGCTGGTTTTCCCTCCATTTCTTAATGTAAAACACAATTTCTGCTTTTTGGTCAACACTTTCTCTAAAGCCACGCTCCATTGTTCATCCATTTTTTTATATGATCAATATATCATAAACCAATTCTTCCCCATGGATGCCACAAATACCCTAATTATTGTCTTGCCCTTCATTAACTTCTCCAATGTCTTCAGACAGAACTACTGAAACTGCAGACACAGGTTCAACTGCAAACTTCTCAGTTATGTGAAGTGACAAGTATGATTAAGAGACCCGAGAAAAAAGCCTTTTTGCTATTGCTCAACCACAGATGATATGGCCCAATGTGGTGGCACAATACAGTTTGCAAACACCAGAGGTTAACCCTGAAGAACACTCATCTTCTGGTGGATCTGACCACGCTGCTGCTTGCTTGAATCCCACCTCTACCTTCCAACCATGCTGGACTGCACGAGGCTTCCATCTGGATGGGGCACTAAGTAGAAGCCCTTCCATTAGTTTTGAATGATGCATTTCTATCTTCAGCTATGAATAAAACAGATCAATGCCACCAGCATGTTTTATTGGGCCTCTTGTGCAATGAATTGGTAGTGAGACAGCCAGGGAGATGGAGTCGACATGCAGATGAGATTTGTAAGTGAGGACATATTGATTATTTCCATCTCAGTTCAGGCAGTAATTCCATACAATGCCTCTTCCCCTGTTTCAGCTCATTATTTATGCCATAAAAAACACTATCTCGATGATAATAACAGGCTTCATTTACAAGCCAGAGCATAAAGCATCAATGCTTAAGATTTCAGGAAGTGGGTTTAAGGAAGTAAGAGAGATTTAACAAGTCCTGGAGATGCACAAAACTGCTGAGGCTGATCTTGTGGCTTTTTATGCCTTCAGAAAGGAAGACTGAGAGCAGGTGTTAGATTACCAGGCTTTTTATTAACAACTCAAGGCTCATATGAGGGCTGATGGATAGCACAGTCAGCACTTTCCCAGCAAATAAAGCTCTCCTTACTTTGCATCATCAGTAGACTGTCTCTTCTCAAATAGAAAACATCAGGCATGCTCCTGATCTCTAAGGCAGATCCAGTGCCAAGAAGAGATTCCCCAGGAGATTCTTCACTGGAGAAGATCCCATGTGATGTCTGCAACGCAGCTGGAGGTTTTGCCTGTGTTTTATCCCCAGAGTTGGTTTTTTGGGGGTTTATTTTTCATTCATTAGAACCACCACCAGTGAGCTACTAACCAGAATGATTTATCCAGCAACAGCCTCACCCTCCAGACCATCCTGGGAAATTCCTCTACCAGGATGGGTCTGTGATAACACCTATGCTTCACCCTACGTAAGAGAACATCACACTTCAACAAATTAAAAACAAATAAACAAACAAAACCCCACAAACTACACACATTTTACGAGACACAAGTCTTTATTCTAACTGTTTTAGCACATCTGTCCTTTGCAGCTGTGTTAAAATAGGAACAGCATCAACCTCAGCCTGCTTCCCAAATAACCAAAGGGCAGCTGTGGTTAACAGCCTGTTGGAAAAGTCTCATGCCTTCAGTTCTTTCTCTTAATTGCTAGGAAATGGTCCTTAAGTATTAAAACATGTCTGATACTTCTGTGTTTAAATCTCTATAGAGCTATCATGTGCAGAGAAAGAATAGAGCTGGGTACCCAACCAGATAGCCCAAAAGCTTTTGTTAAGCCGTAGTCGAGGTTGCACATATGTCAGATAAGTCAAGAGAAAAAAAACGAACAGCAGAAAATCCTCTTAAGGCAGAAAGGAATCATTCACTAAAGCAAGATCTATTAAAACACAAATAGAGTTAAGATGTTCTGAACACTCCTCAACCACCACCATTCTCCACACCCAGGCAAAACATTTTATAAATGCTGTAGTGCAGCACAGAAGTTTCAGTGCTCTGTAGAGCATTGGGGTCTGTTTCCATCTCTGCTGCTTCAGTTATGAGCCTTTAAGCACTTAATGAACCTAGGTAAGAGTAACAGGGCTAAAATATTTATAGATACGGGACTGAGTAAGCTGAATGCACATGAGTGATTAGAACAATACTAGAAGACATCATTTGCAGAAAGTCACTGCCCAAGTTCTCCCTTATTCCAAGACAAAGCATAATATCTAGCAGCATCAGCACATTACAGGACAGTATGTGTATGTATTCAAATTCTTAATGGATTTATGTTTCTGACAGGACTTCGTGAGGTCTCCTTTCAAGATACATCAAGGGATGCCCTTTTAACCTGGCTGTTTCTAATTAAGACAGCTGAGTCTCTAGACGCTCTAGGTGCTCTCAGGTGTCCTTACACACGACTTTAGGACTAAGATTCTGCTCAAAGGTTCTTGAAACATTAACAGCCTCAGTAATCCCAGCACAACCAAAGAAACTGCAGCAGGGAAAGAAGACAAACATATTTAGAGCAACATGGGAGAAAAGCATCTCCTAACATAAGCTGCTGATTTACTCAGGGCAAACTCTGACAGCAGAGGCCAGCTAAAGTAAAAGGGATAGCTCTGTCACTTTTCAGGCATGAATGACAACCCTTGTAATGAAGATAAAAGCTGTCCTAGAACTTTTCTAGGAACCAGATATGAGTCCAATCTCAAATATTCGAGAGGCAAGTCTCACATTTCCCAAAGTCATCAAAAATATATTATTGATGAAGCCGTGCAGAAACCACAACAGGTTATAAATGCGGGCGGTCTTAAAACCTTTGTGAAGATAAGGGGTATAAGGAAGGAAAACTGGGAAATGCTAGGTTTTATTGTGCCTGTGCTAGTCACCTGGGGACACAACCTTGCCTTTTCTGAGTCCACAAAGTTAATAAGAAACAAAGGCTCACAGCATCTTTGCCCTTCCCTGGTCTCTAAAACATCTCAGGTCAGCCAGGCTCTTCAGGACATATCACCAAACATACTGCTAGGCAGGATGCTATAATTATTCAGCTTCTGTGAATTTTTAAATATGAAACCTGTGTACATGTTATTACAGCACATCAGCTGGAAATCTGCCATCCACAAAGGCCAAGCACAGCTATGAGCTGAATTATGAGAGAAAGAGCAACAGAAATGAAAACCTCCCTGTCAGCTTCTTCACTTACTGCAGGCTTATGCAAATTGACCAAATAAAAGCCAGCAGCACTGACCCCAGTCACAGAATAAATCCATCTTCTATAAGGAAGGAGGGGGAGGCAGGGGAAGGATCTGGACTAGGAAGGAGGTGTGTGGTTTATAGAGAAGCATTTATAGTGCAGCATGCCCTAAGAATCCTTCCTCTGTCCACACCAGGCTTTTCTGATTCATTAAACCTCCCAATCTGCATCACGTTTAACTTTTGTGAACTTCACTGCAATCAGTGGTGAGAGGGAAAACATCCCTGGGGAAAGGCACAGAGTCAGCTGAAAGGATAAAGCTCTACCAACCAGTATTCCCTTTGCCAAGGGAGGGGCCAGGAGAGATGAGACAAAAGGGGAATGAGAGGAAAGAAGAGGGAAATGGAGACATAACACTATGACTATTTATTTCCTGCTTGTCCACAAATGCAGGAGCACAGACTTCTTGGAGATCTTCCCTTTCTCCCTGCCTGTGCTGGGGAATGAAAAATGATGTTCAAAGAGGCTCCAGGGGACAAAAGTGGCAATTATGATTTTGATGTGGTCTCTGACATCTTTGCCACCTTTCAGCAGCTGCCAAGATGCAACTTCTCCAGTAATTACTGGAGTCTGCCTTTTTGATTAGGCTATATTTAACAGTTTGTCAAGGACACACAGGCCTTGGGATGGGTAGTTGTGTGTGCTGCAGTATACCGTTGATTATGATTAGTACACACCTGCTAAATACATGAGCAATATAAGGACAAGCAAGCAGTCGTCTTCAGCTTCCTCTGTTCCATACCGTAAGACTTGTCTCCTGCTCTAAGAAAGTTTTATTGTTCTTTTCACCTTTTTAAACACTTGTGTAGCAGCTCCTTCTCCTTCCTTCTACTTCTAATCTTCCTTTTTGAAAACAAAACTGTGAGCCAGTCTTATACAAGCTACAGAAAATTGAATTGCTGGGTTCTCCTCTGGCCTCTGATCTCAGCCAAATCATTGCATTAAAGCTAAATACCCAGTTTGCAAAGCAGGTAGCCAAACCACAGCGCTCCTCAATTAATAAAGGGTTTCCACAGAGTGACGGTTAGCACAATATTTGTCATCTGCTTTGTTGTTACCCACTGGCACATCCAGCCTCAATTAGACAAATACAAGTCAGCACATTAGGTGCAACGGTGCTGCTTTTATTTCGACTCTCTCATGTCTGCCATCACAGCGCAACACCGCGAACTTGCGGGCGCACATTTACCCTGCAGCAGTCTCACCAGGTCCCGTCGGTTTGGGCCTGCTCTAATTAACCTGTGTGCACACATCTTCATTGCCACAGCATCTAGGACAAGAGACAGAGGTCACTCCACACTGAGATCTGCTTTCCTGTGTTTTAAGGAACAGATGAATAACTTCTTCGTTTCTGCATAATCCTTGCTTTGCATAATGCTTTAAAAGTGCATTGCATTTCTACTGGTAATCGCTTTCACACAACACGCTGCGTGCGGGCACACTAAAAATGCAAGTCCTGGGCACACAGGCTGCTTCTCCACGTAAAGATATGGGATTTTTTTTCAAGGACAAAAGAAATCCCAGTCCATATCCTACTCGTACACAAGTCTCCAAGGTGTCTCTGGGGTTAACAATTCTCCAAGAGGCTTGTGCTCATATGCAACAACCCCAAACAGTTTGGTAGATGCCAGTAATTTTCACTCCCCAGTCACAGACTCCTTCAATGTTTGCCTATTTCTCTTTTTTACATTAAATACTCATATCTGTAAACTGCTACTCAGTCTGGCCCTTATCACCACAGAAGAAAAAGAAGAAAAGGAGAAGCCCCATATCTGCTGCCTGCTGGGCCTCATACACCCCCGCTCCCGAGAGCGGAGCAAACTTTTCTTCACCTTATTTCTATGCAGCGGTGTCAAAGGGGCTTCTGCTCAGAATGACAAACCGGCCGACAAATCACTTGGGAATCTTCGACACTCAATTTGCTCCAGCTCTGCCTGGCAAACAAGAGACAGGAGGCACATATACATTACTACTGATTAGTCCGTGTCTCCAGTATCAGCAGCCGTGCACACAGGCTGACCATAACTTTAAATATTGATAACCAAACTCATATATCATAGGCCTGGGAGAGTGACAGTTTCAGTGCATAACAGCAAAGGCTTTCTACAATAATCAAATACTCAATAATTCATGAAAATATATCCCCCCCCAATCAAATTGGAAGCTATTTTGTGTAATATATTATTTAAAATTCAATATTATAATGCACACAACTTCTGCTCCTACCACAGAGGACCATTTCAAAATATGATTATGTGCAGACTCTATTTAAAAGTGACAATTTTGCTTTTCATTTGTTTAACAGCTTAAATGGAAGAGCTCAACTGGAACTAAGTCATCTGACAATGAAACCGAAGCCGACATAAGCAACTTTGCAAACTTCATGACAACTAGAAAGAAGTATGAATCTTCCTCATTGGTAACACAGATGAATTCCTCACTCTGGTGCTCACCTTTACAATTGTTTTCAATGCTTAGTGAAAGGAAATATTCTGCAAAACAGTCTGACAAACATTTTCACAGTTCTGCTAGTCTGTCACCCTGGGCTGGTCAAATAGTGAGGCAAAAAAAAAAAAATTTACTTGCGTTCCAGGGACTCTTGCATAGAAAACAACTTTGGCTTTGCATCTGTTTATTCCTGTTGGAAAAAACATTTGTGTAAGGGAAGGTTGCCTGGTGTAAAGTGCCAAGAGAGGAGGTTTTTTGCCCTTGTAAACAGAATGCACTGGAGCATAAAATACAATCAAGATTTGTGACAAAATTCATCCCAGGCAGACGTCACTCCTCAGCGGCGATGGGGTGAAGTGGCAGCGGGTGATTGAGAGGACCAATCTCACCGAGTGATGGCAGAGGGACCTGACTCCAAGTGCACGGACCAGCTTTGAAGGATAAAACTATTTTACGAAGAGGAAAACCTTAGGCTGTTAATGTTCACAAGTAGATTCCGCAAGAGCTGGGTGTCAAACAGTTGCCAGCTCTGCAGTCAGCTTGAATGTCAATATTTTCTTGTACATCTGTTACAGATTTAATCTTTATTTTGTTCTCTCACAAACAGTGGTTTCTAGTGAAAGCAGAGTTGAGGAAACAAACACTCAGTTCTCAAGTTATTAACCTGCAGGCAAAAAGATCCTGTCTTGAATTTTCTTTTCCCATCTGTTGCTTTTTACTGACTCATTTCCACTCATTTCACCACCTTTGATATTTTATATCTTTTTGCCCATTTTATTCTTTCTGCTCTGCAACCCCAAATTAGAACAAAGTCTGAGTCCAATACTGTCTCCTTTCTGCAGCTGAGCAGGGCTGTGCCTCCCATAGGTGACAAAACAAAAATCAAACTCGGCCAGATCCTTTCACCGCTGCTTGGGAAAAGGGGCTGCAGCCCTAGATCATCTGTCTCGGTCCATGTTCTGCTCCCGTCCCTCAAATTTTCAAAAGTTTCTAAATTAACAGCTACCAGTATCTCAACTGAGGGCACTGCTCTCATGCACAGCCAGAGTCCAAACTGGTGTCCTAGGACCAGTCCTGCCAGACACTGCAGAAATTTTAAATGTTTGCTTGCACCGAGAATACTCGCTTCTGCTTCGCTCTAGTTAGCCGTTTCCTATAGTCCATGTGTCGTCAGAAATCAATAATTTAAAATACATTGGCTTGGCCTTTAGCTTTGCTTCACCCCTGCCCTCATCAGAGGTTCTCAGCCTTGTATCAGAGATGCCTGATGCTTTGCCACTGACACATGCTGGCATCATGTTAATGCCCGGCAGCAAACGGAGAAGGCACAGAGGGGTCATAGTGCTCACTTAAAGGACTATTTTCATAGCAGCTAAAGACAATAGGTTAAGCCTAAAAGATGAAGAGGTGATGCCATGACAGTGAATGAAGATTCATAATAGGAAAGTATCATGTGTGAAAGAACTCCTCTGGCAGCGAAAGGCGAAACACAAATAGTGACTCGAAGTTAAAATCTCAAATTCCCAACAAAAATAAGTCATTTTTAAAGAAGATATGAATCATCACCTGTTTCAGAAAAGGGATAAGCTATTCAGTACTCTGATTTCCCTGTGGATACTTTGACAGCAGCGGTGACTTAACAGGGAGGAAAGGCAGAGAGAAAATATCAGGAGAACACACTCCTGTGAAAAGATATTACAAGTTTGAGTCATATTTTGGAGGTTAGAGTGGTTCACATGAACATGCAGGCGGTGCGATTTTTATCAATGAACCTCCAGACTTCTCATGCTCCGTTCAACAGCTGCCTCTGGGTTTGCCACCTGAACTACAGGCTGAATTTCCTGGCATCACACTTGCTAAATGACCCAAAGTATGGCAAACCCGAAGTGCCATAACCACAAGCATTTTTCATGCAACTGTCCGTTGCAACAGGACTTTGCAGAGACATGCATGTGCTTAGAAATAAGAGAATGAGCAACTTTTCGTCTGCAGAGCTCCTAAGACCTAGGAAATGCCAATAGATAAATATGAAAAGGAATTCAGAATCTTGGTCTTTATAGCAAAGTCCACAAAACACAGATGTAAAGAAAGGGCTGTAGATGTGGCAACACATTTGCAAATCTCCTGTGCCCAACCAAGCTGAAACAACTGGGAAGAGAGTCAATTTGGGTACCAATATCACCCTAGATAATGCCCTTGGCTCTGAAGGGCTGAGCACAGATGCCTCCCCAAGCCTGAAACAGGCTTCTTTTGGGAAAAATGGAATCTGCAAAGTCACCATGCGGGATGTTGAAATCCTTCAGTGTGATATGGCACTTCAGTATATATACAGGCATTCACACATGGCTGCATCTCACTTTTAAATGTCTCTCAAGAGTTGTATATTAAGCAGAAGACAGATCTTTCCAGGAACTAACACAGTTGGCAGCCTTTTCTCTCTATTTTTTAAAGTAATTTATGAAAGAACAAAAGTAACAGAGTCAATTTACAGAAGGCTGCAGTCTGGACTTTGATAGATGAACAGATCTACTAACAAAACCTCTCACTTTTCACTAAGCACTCCATCTTCTTATCTGTTAATCCTGGTGAGGAAAAAATAAAAAAATGCAGGCAGCTGAGCAGAGGAAAGACCTAGGTAATGTTTAAACAGTGAATAATCAACCAAAAGAGAGATCAGCCTCCCTGTATTTTCCAAATCCAACCAGATAATCAGCTACGCACTTCCTCTTGCATTTTGCTCCCCTTTCAGGAGGGGCTGAGTAAGATGACAGTGATTGACACTACAACCTGTTGAAAAAGTCCTGTATAATTCCTTGAAGCCTTCTAGCTCTGCAGGAGTGGTCCCTCTTTGGCAATCGAGGACCTCGTACCAGGGAGTAATAACACTTCCAGCAGTAAGGTCAAAGAGGTGATAGCAAATAACAGCATTTTTCCCAGCTGGTTATGCGGACCTGCTCTCAGGCAACATGTAGGTTTGTTTCTGAGAATATTTTTTGAGTAGAGTTACACCTGCATTGATTCCTGATGAAAGAACCTCAGCCATGAGCATACTGTAAACTAGAACTTAAAGGATTAATTAAGGAAAATGCCCTTTTACTTCCAGAAATTTATTGAGGAAGCCTAGGCGCTTCCACTGAAAATTTTGCGGGCTGTTCCAAGTGCAGGCTGGGATGGGTTAATATCTGTTGGTACACGTGGAGAAGAACACGGTCCTTTCAGTGCTACAGATTCACCTTCCACTCTGGATGTGCTGCCCGCAGTCCCAGCTCCACCAGTTCTTGTCTTTCTGCATCCTCAGCAGAGCTCCTGCCCACCGCACAACTAGAGATCCTCACACTGATCTCTCATGCCATATTTTTTAAACACACTCCTCATTTCTCTTCTGCGTTTAAAGTGAAATGTAACTTCCAAGCTTCAGCATTTTTTTTTGTCCAGTGAATTTCTTGATTTGTGACAAGTGCTATAGGAGGGGAAGCAACACTTTTGTGCTTCTTCAGTTCCTGTCCCTGAAGTACAACCTTCCCCTCCTAAACTGGAAGTTGTAACCCATTAGTCTTTAATGCAGAAAAAAAAAAAGTATAGACTTGAAAGGAAACAGAAACCAAGTGAAAAACAATAATTACATTCTCCTGACTTCAAGTAGGTTTACTGCAAGTTCTGCTGGAGTTCCTCACAAGCATTATTAACACCAGCAGACATGTAACAAGCAAAACAAATACATATTTAATTGGAAAAAGAATCTGCTTGATATGGGCCTCATGTATTGCTGTAGCAAAACTGTGTGTGTTTCCTTGTACAGTAAACCCATTATATCACCACACTAAGACAGAAGAATCTTATGCAAGACTGAGTGAAAGCAATATTAAGCAAAAACCGAGGTCCTTGAGCAAAACATGCAATGCAAGTGAAAACTGAGATTAAAAGAAAGCAATCACTCAAGTATCAAATGATCACAGTTCTGCTTCTGCTGTCACAGTGACTGTTTCCTAAGCTCAGATCTGCAGATCCCATCATTGATCTTTTTCCTAAAGCCCCAGCTCCTGGAGTCATCTGCTGACACAAGAATCACCTGTCAAATCAAATTTCACCTTCTCAGGGAGGAAAAAAAGCTTGAAAAAAGTATTAAAAGTCTCAAAAATAAAAAACCAGTTTATAAAATGAATTATTTTTGTGTCTGCCCTGAAGAATGTTGCCTCCCTCCTGCCGTGAATGGTAGAGGCAAGTGAATGCCCAGCGCTGTTGCATCACAGCATCCCGACAGTCTTTGCTCCTTCCCCAAATCCTACCTGGGCTCTAGGATCTGCAGCACAGCTTTCCCTCTTCCTTGCTCTGCACCGCATCATCGCACACGGCTCCCTGCATTCCCTCCCCCGGCTCTGCACAACTCCTCTGCACTGCAGCATTACCAGAAACCAGCGTTACCAGAAACCCCCTTTCCCGGCTCTTTTCCCCGCTCTCTCTTCCGCTGTAGCATCACAGTCTGCACCGCTCTGCTGCAGCAGCTCCACAGCCTCCCTGGTCTCCCCGAGCTCTGCTCAGGGCTTCAGCTTTTTGACTGCGGCACTGCAGAAATCCTCTGGCTCTGCCACCTCGGTCTGTGGCACAGCCCAGCCCTAGAGCACCAAATCTCTTCCCCCTCTGCCCAGCTCTTTCCATTCAAACCAGGCTGCAGCACCACTGAAGCGTCCTCCAGGTCAAAATTCAATACCAGGCTGCAACACTGCTGAAGCGTCCCCCAGCTTTTTTTGACCATCTTTTATGCTCTTTAATCCACACCTATGATGTTACAAGGATTCGCCTCCTACCCCAACACATCCTCAGCCAGATCCTGCTTTGCAGTCCCATAACAACATTGAACCCCCCATCACTTGAGCACAGCTTTATAATCTCTATCTTTGTGCAGAAGTCTACATTCACTGCTCAGGGACAATATCAGAGCACGCTTGGCAAGTACAGACTGTTTAGAGAGTCATCCTGGATTTACTAAAGGGAGATCATGCCTAACAAACTTGATTAATTTCTTTGAGGCAGTGACAATGACAAGGGACAGGGTGAAGAAGTAAACCATAATTCAATTGGACTTCAAGAGCCTTTTGACATAGTACCACATAAAAGGCTAATTTATAAGGTTAATATGTATGGTATTGATAGGAAAATACTTAGCCAAGTAAACATTTTTTTTTAAATTTAATTACCCTGCAAAGAAAGTAGGAGGCAAAGAAACAGTGGCTGATCACAGGAAGGGCAAAAGGAAATTATCACGGGAACAGGTATTTGTGTTCTCACACCCCTGTCTTATAGGCACTTTTCTTCCAGTACCTTCTAAGAAGCTTCTACATTCACTTTAGAAGCTACTTATTTTGGTGACCAAACATCACGAAGGGTCAAATTGCATCCTTATTGTGCCTTTAAAGGACACCTACCATAATACAATTTATAGCTGCATACTGTTTGATGGCACTTGATACAAGGTACCACGGGAGATGAACTGGTGCTGTTACAAGCACTCAGGCTCACCAGATATGCAGAGGATGTTTAAACACAAAGCCAAGAAGAAAAAGCAAGGCTTGGAAGTCAGAATACAGCTTCAGGTCTACCAAGGCAATCATACCTGTTTTGTCGCTCCACAGAGGACAGGTCGCTGCCACCATCAGGTCATCTTCCTCCAGCCGTTATCAGAGGTTGGTGATCACAACATCAGAGCAGTTTCCTTGGCCGTCACCTACAGCCCCTGCTCTTCGTGGACATTAAAACATCATCTGAGAAATTAAGGTCGCCCTTCAGATTCAGAAGCTGCCATGGAGGAAGGTACTTCACCCTTTTCACATGGTTTAGCTGGAGATGCAAGCAGTTGCAAGACCTCTCGAAGGTCCCTCCATGGAGCACTGCACCACCCTCCAGCTTCTTCTCGAACTGGAGACTACAGCCTGACCGCTGCTCCCTCCTGCCAGCACAGCCAGTGCTTCTTCCCTCTTTTCCCAGAAAAAAAAGCACATCTGTTTTCAGTAAATGCTGTAAATTAGTTAATGTTTGTAAAGTGCTCTGATCATGTGAAGTGCTATGTAATTACTACATATTATCAATATAATTTGGCTAGATTGTGCCACAGCCGCCGCCTCTCTTCATTACTGTTTTGAAAGGGTTTTCTTAAACATTAGCTTTTGGGGCAGGGACATTGTGTGCCAACCATCTCAAAACAATCTTGACCTTTCTCAAAGACCCCCAGAAAATAAATAAACCCCAGCACTGAAGCACATCTCTGGAGTCATACACCTACATTTCTATCTGGAAGCAGACTAAGGAGGAGGAGCAGCTGCATTTTGGGAAGTGCTTACAGTCCACAGATTAAGAACCCAAAGAACAGCTTGCAGTTACTAAAAGCATCCCAAATTCTAAGAAAAACAGCAGCCTCTACTAGTGATGGGCTCAGAATAAAGACTAGTAAAGTACCTAGTCTAGCATCACTATTTAAAGGAGTTATCTATTAAACCAGTAACAAATCTCTGTTCATCTTAATATATCCTCTAAACTCTTCACTTAAGGTAAAGAAAATAAGAAGAAACATGAGCTGCTTTTCCCTGCAGCCAAGCATCTTCTTCTAGGGAATCCTATATTTTTATGGCGTTAAAAAGCAAAGCCTATATTAAACACTTTATAGTTCCAGGCTAAAACCTGAGAAGGAAAAAAATGATTTAGCATAAGAGAAATAAACTTAATAACAACAAGCCTTGTTCGCCTTAAAAGATAGAGAAACAGCTTCAACAAGGTCTTAAAAATTCACCATTTCTAGAAAACAGACCCATGAAACAAATAAAAATTAACAAACACTAAACCAAAAAGAACAGACAAAAGACACAGCTACTCCCTACCTGTCCAGCATGAAGACTACAGGTGAGGATGCTGCCCATCCCACCTGAACTTAAGGGCCGACAACAAGGTGTCTGCTGGGACAGGCTGCTCCCAATAAATGCATCAACAAGAAGCCGCTGTTTTTCTTACTGGGACCAGTGCACGGCTGGTGGGAGGTCAGATTTGCTCTTTGCAATTGATGCAGGGTGGAAGTAGTTATCCATCCTCAAGTTAGCTGATCTCGTGTGTAGGCAGTTTATATACGCTGTTATTAGCATTTGCTAGTGGAAAATTCTATAATGGTATTCTAGGCAGGTTATTATTTGAAGACTAGGTTAGTAATTCTTGTAGTCCAGGGCATAAGTAATGCTATCGAGAAATATAATGGTAAATGTGCATTAGCTGTTTTCTATAGTGGTTTTGATACTGTTAATGTGGTGTAAGGCTAGTCTTAGATGCGTGGTTAGAAATGAAGCTTTGAGTACTTCAGTATAGTGAGCCTTCATGAACCAGGAAAAAAAAAATAACTTTGTTTGAAGGTGTGTTCTACTTCTCTTTCTCATTCCTAGGACAAATAATCTAACTTCACGGGAGAAATTCCCAACAGATCTGTCAAACTGCTGAAGAAGTAGAATGGTAGAAATATTTGGGCTGTGACAAGATGTATTTAAAATTGCTGAAGTGAGGAAAAGAAAAAAAAATGTTACTAGAATATGAGATCTTTTTAAAAGTGAAAACTATCAGACTATGAAAAAGGTGTGATTGGAAAACTAGAAGACTTCTGGAATGCATAAAATACTTTACAAAGCATTACAAATACTTGCTAACACTTCCTTAAGTTGGTGCCTTCTAGAAGCAGTATCTGAGAAAAATATTTTCTAACAGGTTCTGTATTTGTATGTAATAGGAAACTGATCTATGTGAAGATTCCCCTAAAGAGGGAAGAGAGAATAATTTACAGGTAAGCATACACACCGATCCTATTCATCCAATGTTGCCTGGGAAGCCTATGTTTGGTATGAAATGTCTGAACTAAGCCATTAAAAATCATGGAGAAGTTTATTTCTAATCTATGGTTCACATGCTATAGATTTGTCTCTTAAGAGTTTTCTGTTTCAGACACTTTTACCTTTGAACTTTAGTTCTGAGAGCCTTTTCTCTGTGTTCTAATGGGATGGATGGGAAGCCTGGATTCGCTCCTAGAGTCAAAATGAAGTAAATCAGAGTCATAGCTGGTTCTTCTGGTTAAATCTGCAGCTAATAACAGACCAACATTAGAAGGTTCATCAAACGTAAATATAAATTTAAGCTGTTTCTCAAATAAACATGAGAATATACCAGTGTTTGTGAAGCACATGCCCACTAGGACCTGGAAGGTCTCTGCTTCTTTGTGGCATTGCCACAGATTCCTCTGCGTAACCTGCTTCTCTTCAGTTTCAGACCCCGTGCTTGAAATGTGTAAAATGGAGGAGGGTTGGTGCTCTCAAAATTTACAAAGATAGACTGGGAGACTAAAATATTTTTGGCATGGGTGTGATTACAAAGCAATTGAGGGGAAAAAATGGGTATATAAAACAGTGGACCAGATCATCTGCAAGTGCGAATGCTTTTAGCTCTGCTGAAGTCAATGGAGCAATGTCAATTTACAGCTTTGGAGGCTCTTGCTTAGTCTGCAGACCTGGGCCAGAAATCAGAGCACTGGAGATGAAACACCTGGCTTGCAAATCCTGAAGGAATAGGTTTTGTTGCAAGTTCTTGCTTGTTAGGATTGAGAGAGAAGGAAATATATCTTCTTGACCAGGCTTTACAAGGTTGGATGGAGAAAGACTGCGATTAAGTTCCTATCTAAATCCAGAGGCAGGGCTGTGTGAGGTGGTCTGCACCAGACTCCCTTTCCCAGTGCCTTGCATGTTGTCCAATGCTGGCTCTCAAATGCTGATTAAGGTTGTTCCTCTTTCAAATAGATTCCTTGCTTCTCATCTTGCAAAGTGAGAGGGATTGCTTTAAGAAAAAACAAGCAGTTCCAGTATTTAAGATTATAAATATATCCTATTAGGGCTCCTTTTTCTTTCCTTCCAGACAAAAGCATTTCTGCTTCCAAGCTTGATAGACCTCCTGACCCTACTGATGTGGGTGGATGGCTCTGCATGTTCTGAACCATTTGCTTCCTTTTCAAGTGTTACTTTCTCCTTATTTCAATTACCCTTCCTTTATAATTACATGGGCCGCTCCAGTGAACGTGCTCTGGAGCTGACAAACTGTCTAACAACAGAGGATGCTGGAGAGGCAAAATCCACACCCTGTCTACCTTGGGCAGCAGGGAAGGTGTATATTTAATAGCACAGGAGCAATTGTTTGAGGATATCCAGACCCAAGCACTCTGTAGTGGGTTCACTGCCCAGGCTGGAGTCTGTGTAATTGCTCTCCCTGTCCCTTGAAGAGTTATAAACCAGACGTACAAGGCTCAGCTCCCTTCATTCCTGCTGAGTGATTGCCTGGGTGACAGCAGGAGTCAATGGAGCCTGAGCTGTTACCTATTTGAACTCAATGGGAGTCTTTTAAGTAAACTTGAAAGGGATTAGTTTAACCCCCAAAATGTGCTACCAGCACTGATGTGGGTAGGAGAGGAATGGATGGTGGGAGACAGCACGTGACTGTGAAAGTGGCTTTGTGACCTCTGGGGCCAGGGGTAAACCTGCCTAAAATTTTCTTATATGTGATTTCTCCAGAAAAACTTGACGTTTCTGTTCTGATTTTCACCTGATTTGCAACAAAAATTAAACGGTTGGTTTTGTACGGGAATCTTGCAAAGTGGCACATTTTTGCAAAAGATTAAGCTGGATTTAAAAGACAGGGCTTAACTTCTGTGTTACAAGTCAAGGTTCCAGTGAAGCTCTGACCCATCTATTTTAAGAAAATGCTTTAATAGGTAGTTTCCTGAAAGTTAATAATATTTCTGAGACTTCTTCCTGATTTCTGTCCCTGTGAAAGCCAGTTTCATTGAACATCCCATCCAAACAGGTGTGCTAATAATATGATGCCTATTATTAGCACACAGGGATATAGGAAAAGTATCTATTCAAAGGATCATAAAACCTACCCCGAAATAAAGGCAGAAGAGCTATGGCAGCAATTACAGAAAAGGTACATCCAGCGAGGGCCTGGAGCTGACTGGTGTTTATTGCAGAGGAAGGGAATTTTTTAGCCAAATAATTGCACATTTCACATTTAATCTTAAATTGAAATTCTAGGAGGTATATGTGTGGGAATTGAATGGCGAGAGGGTGTCAAAAGCTTACTTTAGCAGCACTTAAAAGTTCCTGCCGTGAGTCATGAAGAAGGGGCCATAATTGCTGCTGTTGTTCTGTGTGCTTGGGTACAGCGACCTGTTGGTTATTCATGGCAAAAAACATTATCACTTGCATTATTTTGGCTCCGCATGAAAGAGATTAGCTCCTGCAGTTGAGTGGCTGAGCAGTACCACGATACCAGAGGATAAGAACGTAGTACTATTTTTTTTCCTCTTGATTCATCTAGGAACTAAAGGTGTAACAAACGACTTGTGAGACTTCAGATCGTACCACAAAGTAATTTTTTTTTTTAACTGCCTATATGCACAACGTTCCACTCCATCTGCATTTCCCTTGTTCCTGCTTGTTCTGTGCTCAGCCAACAGGTAGAAGGAGAGGCACGGATGCCCGCTCCCTTCAAAGAGTCAAGGCTGCTGCTTTGTTACGAAAGGCAGCCTTCCCTTCTGCTCAGTGGGGATCGGGGAGACGTCAGAGCACGCGAGCATGTCCGTGCTATTACAGCGTGCATAAGTCTGCAATCACACTCACCTCCGCAGAGCTTTTAGCTGGAGTTACAAGGTCCAGCCTTGCTGCAGCAGTTCTGGCAAATCCCATCTCCATTCGCTCGCCCAGGGTCCGGTGGGTCCAGCACCAGCTGCCGCTGCTCCGCTCACCACATCTAACCGCTGAAATACGGCGTGTTTCAAAAAGATGGACCCAATTTCAAAGACACAGTGACTTCAAATTGGGTCCATCTTTCTGAAAAATGTATTCCTTCCTTTGCAGCCAAAGCTTGCGGGAGAAAGAGCAGGAGAGAAAGAGAGGGGCAACTGAGAAGAAAAACTGAATAGCCAAGTTTGGGGGGTTGTGTGGTTTGTGCATGGGTCGTTCTTTTATTCTTTCCACTGTCGCTCCACTCTGGAGTGGGTGACACTCACTTTTATTTGACTTATATTGCAGCCGCATTAAAGGGTAAAAGATCAGCGCTGCCGTAGACACGTATCGGCAGCAAAACGGGAGCGGGAGCGCTGCGGCTGCCCCGGTAAATACAACGCGCCGTGTGACGGGACGTGGCCCTGGCCCCCCGACCAGCGATTGTTTCTGCCGGGTCCCCCCAGTGACAGCGGCTGCTCCTGGGGTGCGGGATTCATTTCGGGTTAACCCCCCGCTTGCATCGGGGTCCGTGTTTGGTTTTGTTCTGTTATTTGGTTTCAGTTCCCAAATACAGGTGGTTTAAGCTTCTGTTTGCTCGGAGTCATTTTGGGCTGTCTCTGTATTTTCATTTAGGGACTGTTTTGTACTTTTTTCCGTGTTTTTATTTTTGGATGTGGCAACAGAATGCTTAAAGTTTTCCTTTGACCTTTCAAAGTGATCCTGGGAGCCAAAGGTGTTTGTGGGAATGAAACATTAAATTACAGCCTAGATGTCATGGTTCAGACCTCTGGAAGGATCTGGCAGCTGCAGGAACCAATTCCAAATAATACCCTGGATCTCAAGACCTTTCTGAAAGCTGAAACACACCTTTTAATTCAATACAAACAGATTAGATCCAAACAAGTCCGCCACCACGTGCAAATCTGGAAGTAAAAGAAAGGCTGTTTTGTCTTAAAACGCTTCCATCTTTATCAATAATGTTGCAAAACCTGAAGGTTCATATCTTGACAGTATCAGACCTATAAAGGAACCAGACGATAGGTCAGATAAGGGAAAATAAGAAAACTTCAAGTTACAGCAGGAGGGGAATATCATGTAGCACAAGTTTGGTAAATAATGGACTTTAGTTCTGCATTGATGTGAGGGGAAAGTGACTCCCAGGATTTTCTGAGAAGGGAGCATCATTTCTCATTAGAGACTTGCTGAGGGAGGGTGGCAGAAGGCTGTTGCCTTGGGAAAGGGTCAGTGGTCTGAGGACGGTAAAATTTTGGCTCACTTAAGGGATTTTGGAAAAACCCAGCTCCTTGGCTCATTTGCTGAGTGACTAGGACAAAGGCATAAGAACATGCTGTATTTCTGCCATAGAGAAACTACTGGTATCAAACTGTATTTCTTATCACATGTATCCAAGCAGAGGGTTGGTATTACAAGCACAAAATAACGAAACAAGTTAAAGTTGTGTCTGGGTTTCTAGTAAAGACTCCACTGCCACAAGGGGTGGATTTTCTCAGCGCTATTTTATGTCCTCTGCCCTGGCTCCGTCCCACCCTGAGGAGCTTCCAGCTTCACCTGGCCCTGGGAAACAGAAAATGGGCTGCGAGAAACCTGTGGTTGCTCTTTCTGGGCCTTCACTGATTCCTGCTGCTCAGTTCTGCCCTTCCATGCCTTTTCAGCCTCATTCTTTAGTTGTTGGTTTTCTTTATTTGGTTGGTTGGTTGTTTTTTTCTGGCTTTTTGCAGTTGTCATTCTTCAAAATCCAAGATAGGATTGAACTAAAACCTTGAGCTAACAGTGGAGCGCCAGACGAGCATACATTTTTCTCCCGATTAGAATGGATGAAAAGCTCAGCGAGAATATTCGTTGGGTCTGTATCGCTTGTGTTTACACCATGAAATCTCAGTGCAGGTCTTCACCCCACGAATGGCCGTGGCTTGGGCTCACCTTTGCTCAAACATCAGAAACTCATGGAATGCAAAGTCAGATAGCTTTGAATGTTAAACCACCTGGAATATTTGTTCTTTGACTGGACAAAACTTTTTTTATAATCAGGGTTCAGATGCAGGTGTTTGCTAGATAATATTCTCTTTACTGTGCACACTATTCTCTGCTCCTAGAGCCTGGGAGGTCAGAAAGCTTGCTGGCTGGTCAATTCACAGAAAGCTGCGTAAAACAAATCAAGAATTAAGAAGAAACGAGTTGCTTTACCAAAATCTTCTAAGCTTTCTGTATTACCAATAGAAGTAAAATAGAATTTTTTCCTCTAATAGGAGACAGATGAAGAATGTCTTCTTCACAACAAAATTGCATTCCTTTCTGGAAAGAAAAACTCCCACACTTGCACCTATTTGTAGCTCATCCCCTATGTGTGCCTGGGGCATCTACTCCTTTTTCTTCCTGACGCACGGCTGGGTCTTCCAGTGCAATAGGAACTAGTGGGCAACAAATTTACCTCTTTGGTGAGTGCATAGTGGACCTGTGACACATTCTTATGCAGACTATGAGATACAGAAAAATAATACAATGAAAATAACCCTGAGAGCTGCCAGAAGATATTTTTTCATTTTGGAAGGCTTTGCCCCAGCAAATCAGTTCACCGTGTACCAAAGATAATTAGGGCATCTTATTTAAAACTTACGATCTAATTAGTGGCTTTAATGGTAGTTAATTACACAGAGAGCAACAAAGCAGTTATATTTCCTACCAGGCTTCTTCCAAGTCAAGGTGCAGGTACTTATCTAGGGCTATAAAGGAGAGTGGCTACCACACTTAACATCTAATTACACAAAATTGTCCACAGTAATTATGAGCAATGTGATTTTTATTTATCTGGCTTAATTACTGGGGCCGTGCACAGTCTCTGACCTGGCACGGTGACAGGGAGGACAGAGGGAAGACAAAGTGTGACCAGGGGGCTGGAACTGCAGAGTTCTGGTCCGGAGCACCACGTGACAGACCAGCGGTGTCCCCAAGGGCTCAGGTACCCTCCGATCCCAGAGGCTCATAGGAACCATGGTATGGACAAAATGCATTTCCAGAGCCCCATGAGATGCTCGAGATGGATGTCTTGTACCGTAAGGGTATAAAAAGGACAATTCAGCTTTTTATTCAGCAGAAGGGACACTCTGTGCACACCATCAACATCTTAAATATTTCCTAGACACCATCCATTGCTGCAACTTTGTAGAAACTTTCAGGGCATGCCCAAAAATCCAGTGTCTTGTAAAGGAGCGCTTTTCACTGTCAGGGGGAGGCATAACAAGTTTCTTCTTGCTCATCTCTTTAACTCTTAGCATCTGTGTGCATGGACGTAAACCCGAGTACAACACAAACCTTGTAAGTGCTTGTCATGAAAGAAATCTGCTCTGTGGATCAACCTCCTTTATTTGCAAATCCCAATAAAATGGATGACTATAGTGTTACTCCTTGAATCATTAAAAACAGTATTAGGTCATGAGGAGTATAAGTGAAACATGGTTCTTTTGTCTTTTTACACCATTAGGCCAGGTGGACATGGGTTAGTGAGAGATGTATTAGTGCTGTCATCTGAGGAGACCAAGGTCCATCCAACCTGTGACACTTCTTGTGACAATAAAAATAATGGATGCTTAAACAGGAGTATAAGAATAAGAGATTCTTCTATTCATATTAGTATCTTTTGTTGTTGCCCAGTCTCAATCCTCTCATTAATTATCCCCTGATGAGAGGTGTACCTTTGAGTTGTAAAGAGACCTATCATTTACATGCCAAAAAAAAAAAAAAGCTGGCCTTCTGCCCGCAGCCTTGAAAAACAGTATTTTCAAGTACCTCCACTTTATAAAATTGTAGGCAACGGCATGTATAGCTCAGCTTCTCAACTCGTACCCCCAGGACATTTCCATATTATAGCAAATCACTTCTTCAGTGGCTCACTAAGATTTTGAATTAGTAGTAAATACGTTCTGACCTTATTTTTCTCCTGATAATTGTGCTATTTATAGAGAAGTCACTGACTTCTTCTATTTGAGGATTAGACTGGCTTCATCAGAAATAGTCTGTGGTATATATCCTGTTAAAAAAAAAAGCCAAAAAAGGAAGCTGTCTCCTTTAAGAGTGGATTTACTTGTGTTCCCTTTTCCTAATGAAAGCTAAAAACAAATACTCATTGGTGAAATAAACAACGGTGACTTTCACTAACAAGTGAGGTCATTTTCCTTTAGATATCAGTTAGCTGTACGTTATGCCTTTGTTTTCTAGAAAGTGTTTGAGCATCAATCTAGAGTCAAATGGCCTATCATAGTAAGATGTTTTATGTTCTTCATGTAACCTATCAAAATATCTGCGGCCAGATTTAAACAAACAAACCCAGTCAAAAACGCTAACAACAAAAAGCAAAACAGACCACGGCAACAAAGAAACAAAAGAGAAAGAATAAAACAACAAAAACCCCAAGTAAAACAGGAAAGAAAACACCGACAAAAAACAAATGAAACCAAACAAAGTCTGATTTCTGAGTCTTCAGGGCCAGAGTTCGGATCTGGGTGAGCATAAGTGTTTTTTGGGTTTTTTTGTTTGGTTGGTTTGGGTTTTCTTTGTTGTTTTTTGTTTGGTTGGTTGGTTTGTTTTGTTTTTTTCTTTCGAGAAATCCAACCACCAGTGCTACCTTTCTTTTTTTTCTCCATTACTGAGCTCGTATGGACACAATGATTTTGAGATGCCTGAGCAAGGAGTTCTCAAAGCATCCGACCCTTCTTGCTTGGTGCACAGAGCCCACCTGCAGCGCTCTCCTTTCCTTCTTTCTCCCCTGCACTTGGGTACCTTTGCTCTCTGTCACCGTGAATCGCGGCTTGGGCTGGTGGCCGCTGGCTGGGAGCTCCATCCCTGCCAGTGGCATCCTGGTGGCCACAGCTTCTAGTTCCTGTAGACACGGCAGTTGTGAATCTGGGAGGTTTTGTTCTGAGGGTGATCAAGTGGCCCCACAGTCTGAAGAGCGATGGAGGGACCTTGATGTCACCACGGCGAGTCACCACCGCCTGCAACGCCGAGAGGTGGCTCCGGTTCGAGTCACGGCAGGTTTTATGGTTCAGTACAACAAAGCAATTAACAGCGAGTGAGTGAGCGTTCCCAACCTTTGCTAAAAATCGCGGCTGTTTATCAATGTGTCAGGCTGTTGGCAGATTCAAGAAATCTAAATTTAACAGGTGGCTGGTTCCTCCATGCCTGGCTGCAGCCAACGGATGGATCTTCAGGATATGGTGTCCCAACTGGGCAAGCTGGGGAGAAGTGGATGAATGGGGCCAGCTCCCGAGTTCAGTGCAAGAGAGGCTTTTTTTTACACCACAGCTGCTTAATGACTTCTTCAATTGATTTCAGCAGCGCCGCTTTTCAATTACTGATTCCATCCCAGCCATTGGGCAGAAAAATGGGCTTAGGAAAATAATAGGAAGGAAAGATAAAAAAAAAAAAAAGTACTCAAACTCAACACCTACCATAACACAGTGATATTTGTCTAGATATTTCATGCTGAATTGGAGAAAAGAGAGAGAGAGAAACAGTGATTTCTCCCATCGCTCAGCCCCTGTCGTGAGGCAGGTGTGCTTGTACTCCCTTGCTTTCAAGCCCCAGTCGGTCCAAGCTCGTTGACCTGCTCCTCGGTTTGGAACCAGCTGCAGAAAGCAGCTGTCATCCTCTGTCCCTCTGCCAGCCCCATTCTTAAGGCAGCCATCAAAGGCTGGCACTGACTGAAGGCAATTCAATTAGCTGTGACGGTCAAACAGAAACCCAGGGTCAATTGAAATATCTTTTTTTTTTTTTTTTTCTTTTCCCTCCTCTATTTTCATCTTGAAGCCTGGAGATGCAGAAGTCCATCCCCATCTTGGGAATCTTATGTGGATTAAGGATGGTGCCTGCACAGGAGAAGCTTACTGCAGTGAGGAAAAGAAGGGCAAAAGAAGGGGAATAGACACCAGGGAGAGGGGTGTATCTTTCCTCAGTCCTGTTCAGCTCTTGTGCTGCCTCCTTAAGATGCAACGAGCTTGGGAAGTGGTGCCTTGTTGGATGGTTTGTGATGTGCCTTGGCTAAATCAAGCTGGTAATAATGAAACCTCCCCTCGCTTTACTGCTGCCATCTGCTCTGTGCCAACCACCGTGGCTTCTATCAGACCTGTGGGCTTGTTCCCAGCACACCCAGAGGATGGAGGGAAGGTGAGAGGAGGAGGAGGACGAGGTGGGGAAGAAGACGGGGAGGCAGAAAGCGAGAGCCGGGACGTGGCACCGAGCGCAGCTGCACTCGCGGCCCCCTCTTTGCAGCCAGCCTCCGCGGCTCCTCGCTAGCGTGCAAATAGTTGTAAAAATAAAGGTCAAACAGATAATCTTGATAAATATTTAATAGCTACTGTTTTTACATCTCCCTTATTGTTATAGATTGAATGTCTGACGCTGGTGACATCTGGCGCACAGCGAGCTGGAAGGGAGCAGATCGCCTGGCGCGGGGGGAGCGGGGAGCAGGGCACGGGGGGGACGGTCTCCTGCTGCCACCAGGCCACCAGCCCGGCCACCTCCAGCAGCCCTGCGGAGCCTGCCGGCTGTTCGCTCAGGATCCACTGCTTCCACCAGCAGCAAGGACCCATTTTTCGATTCAGCGAGGCCTCACGTGGGGTTCAGTAAATCACAGCATCGGGACTCTGGGTTCCCTCATCGCTCTCTTAGTTAATTCTCATTAAGAACCATCTGCACGCGGGTGAATTGGAGGTGCCATGGCCATGATTAGCAGCTTCGAGGTCACTATGGGCCTTGGTTCTCTGGAGGTGCAGGTGGTATTTGGCTCAGTGGGTTTATCACAGGACTGGAGACAGATTTCTGCCCCGGTGCGTTCTTGCTGGATTATTTCCAGGCTGAAGCAAGTTGCAGGGAGATTAAATGAGACTTGTGGTGATAACATTGTTGACCTCAGAGTCCTATCAACCGGCGAAGTAGTTACGGCAGAGCAAATGCAAGCTGTGCTTTTAAGGGATTGCTTGGCAATTAAGTGAACAGTACATTTCCTTGTAGTAGCTGGTAAAAAATCATCCATCTTTGCACAGCAGACGAAGGCTTAATATATTGTGGGAGTTTTTTCAGTTGTCCATTAATTAATTCATTGTGATCAATAGAAAACTTGGGGTGCCCTGAGAAAGAGAAACAGGTTTTAGACACTTTGAACTCTCTGACACTGTGAAGCACAAGATCTCGATATCATTGTCACTTTATGGAGATCCTGTATGAAGCATTTCACTGGGCTTTGGAAATTGCTGGCAGTAATGGATCTCCGTATGGAAGAACTAACGACCCTGGGTAACAAATGAATTGGTGTGAGGAAAGGAAGAAAATCCAGCTCCACTCTCACTGCTTTGCATGACCCGAGTCTTTGTACAGCAGATGAGAAATGCCAATATAGTGGCCTGGCTATACATCACAACCACTCCTGTGCTGGAGCAATCAGTCCTACTTTGCACAGGACAGCCCAGGGATTTCAATCCCTGTTTTGGCAGCCTGAGACCCTTCAGGATACTATTTTTGTCCTGAGTAAGGACTGGTCTTGGAACAAATAACTTTCCTATATTCTTTCAGTGGGTATATGAGATTTTTTTCTTCTTTTTTTTTTTTCTTTCCTTCAACCTGTGCCTCTAAAAATTCATCTTTACTCAGAGCTGTTCATGCCTCCCTCCCCCCCCGTGCCCCAAACGAATCTTCTTCTCATTCACATTGCAAGGAACGTGTCATTAACATTAGATGGGGACTCCTTTCCCTCTCCATTGCTGCCTTCTTTTTTTTTTTTTTTTTTTCCTTTTGTTGAAGCTTTGCCACCCTGTTTTACAGGTTACACGATGCTGGCAGAAAACCAGGTTCAGACAGTATTCATAACCGGCTCTACGTACAAATTTAAGAGGTGGCAGAGTATTGTGCTCCCAAACAGGCTGACACGAACAGGGTAAGCATCAACAGCAGCTGAGGACTCACTCAAATGCTGTTTAAAGTCCTTAACAGAAAGAGTGATGGTTTTGACTTCAATATTTCAACAGGCTTCTCAGAAGACATGCTCTAGTACTGCAAACTTGCATTATTCCAGAAAAGCAACATATTCCCTGAACTAACGTGGTATCAAGGCAGTAACCTCAGGGCACTGCAAGGCAGATGCTGTAGCCATCCAAGTAGTGTAAAGCAGTAAAACCTGGAAGGTCTGGAGCTTAGGTATGAAATTATGACCAATATTGCATTTTGTTGAAGGGAAGGGGCAGGAACTCTTTGGGATTGGCCTGTAAATGGGTATCAGTGATGTGTCTCATCAGAACATTGTTCACTGAATATTTTAGGAGCATAAGTCTGAATAGTAGCTCCTAGGTCAGCAAGTAAATCTCATTTTCTTGCCTGCTTGCAAACACTTCTCTGTATCCAGCTATACAGCAGTCACTCCTGACAGAGCATCGCTGGCCATTTCAGTTGGCAGGTGTTGCTTCTGCTTGGGCTGGATGGCCAAAAATTTTACAATTAGAAGAATGTCAATCAAACGTTAAGGTGTCCTAAAAAAAAACAAAAACAAAAGGGGGACAAGCTCTTTTACCTGTGAACCTTTGTGCAAATAGCCACTGTGAGGTGCTTGTGGTGTTTTTACTTTCTTGGAATGTTCTTGAAACAAAGGCAAAAGCTGTCACTCAATAAGTGTTCACAGAATAACAGTAAAATAGGTCAGAAATGCAACTGGAACAAATGCGTTTGAATAAAGGAAAGCCAAGCAAACATTGCAGATACTAGAACTGTGCAAACACAGCAAATAACATAAAGCTTCCCCACAGGAGATGAACAATATGCAGAAATCCAGATGCTTTGCTTCAGTTAGTGCGGTACCCAATAGATAATGAAAATGGTTGTGTCCTACTGTTGTACACCTTTTAAATCCTGAGGGAATGGGTGATCATGGTTTTGTGTGCAGGGTGCAAGGGACATGTGGGAGTTGGTGACATTTGGCTTGGATGAGTTGGAGCAACCTCGTGGCAGCTCTGAATGGGCTGTAGTAAGAATTTCACCAAAGAGCCAGGATTGTTGAAGTGTGTTGTGTAATAGCTGGGGCTACGCTATCACCATCCACTGAAAACCTAGAAAACCCCATGTAGTATTTCAAGATAATAACTTGTAACGGGTGCCTCGCTTCTGTCCCTGATGCTATTTCTGGCTCTAAAGGTCACATCCTGGATAGATCCCCCACAACGGTCAAAACAGCCTTGTGTCAATAAAAATATGCGTGTTGAGGTAAGGTGAGCCCCCAGCCTTTGATGTGGGATGCTTCTGTGTGCTGGATTGAGGAAAACTCCGCTTGTCCAGGTGTTCGGGATCGTTTCTTTTGTCCTGATGGAGGCACCACCTGCCCTTCCCCTACTGCATCCTCACTGCTGGTCCTGTTCGAGAGTTTCGAAGGCTAAATCATCGTGCTGATCGACGTACACACCTTGTAAATTTTACGTTGCCTGAAGATATTAAAAAAACCAAACCAAACTTATCCAAACTCTATTTCTTTCTCCTTTTGTCCCTGTGGCTTCCTCCGGCGGATGGCACCGTGCACGAGAGCTGCTGAGATGCTGACACCGAATCCTTGTCTGTGACTCCCTCCGAGCTTGCTGGCTTTCGCTTATTGAATTAGGATAAATTGGAACTTTCATAAAGGGTGATATAAATCATTATCTCAAGTTAGCAGATGTGGACTCACCAGGGTAGAGCTCTGTTAATAACTCCTTCGGATTAGGGCTGATTGGTACAATTTGAAACTTGTTTCTCTCAGCTTGATCAGTCTGGTTGTAACTGTGGCAATTATCCCATTTCACTTTCAATAGCTCAGCGCAGAGCAACTGCTGCCTCCAGTCCATCCCTCTTTAATGAATCCAGTGTGATATGTTTGGTCTCGTGGACAAATATACCCTGTCTCCCCCCTACTCCAAAATAAGCATTAAAAAAAATAAATCCTGTGTCCAAATGACACATAGAAATGTGCCTTTTAGGGAGTGAGATGCTAAGTGTCCGTGAAAACATCATTTAGGTATTTGGCCGCTGAGAAGCCTCTCTTCATTCTTACAGCATCATTTGCACTTTTTGGCAGTCTTCCTGCCTGGGAAATAAGATGAAAAAACAGGGTTTTGTCCACGCATTGAAACTGCTTGAATAGATTTTGATGAATATGTTACATGCTGAATTTGTGGGGTTTTGTTAAATAACTTATCTAGTGATTTTTTTTAATTTTTTTTCTCCAGGAGTCATTAATAAATGATTTAATGAGTGAACACAGAATTCTCAGAATAATATATTTGACAAGTACGTTCTTTCACTCCTCTATTTGATTCCAACAACAAGTCTGTGTCTCAGTTTAACAGATCCTTGAAGAACATACTTTTGACAATAGGTTTAAATTTAATCTCTTTTTAGAAAGACACTTGAACAAGTGTTTTCTTTAAGCACACGTTTAGATCTTAGCTCAGCTATTTTGCTGGACTGTGGGCTTTAGCAGTAAGGTCGACCTTGTGCTTGATTCGTTGCAGTAATGATTTACTTGCAGGTACCATCTCTGCTGTTGACTGTTTCTGACCTTTCCGGTAGCATGTATGTGTTAGAAGCACAAATTACATACAATTTCCATGTTTCCTGTGATTAGGAGCTGCACAGGTGTCTTTGAGCCATCCCCAGCCTACCTCAGCTCCCGAGCTGTAAAATGAGCCTTTCCTTCCAACCATTGCCTTTCTGGTTGTAAATTCTTAAAGCCAAGACTGTCGCTCACTTCTTGTTCATACAGCACCTCATACCATGTTTTATGAAGCCAATAAAATGTTAGAGATTAAAATACACAGGCTGATTTGTCTCCCACTTAGAGCACCAAAGCTGTACATCTAAAGGGACATTGCTGATGGCCACGGAAATGTGTCGGTGAAAGCAACAGCATGATCCCACCTGAACTTTAATTTCTAACAGGGGGAATGTGAGACCTTTCCCGTTTTGAGTTCAGATCCAATGCACATCTGTTCCTGGAAATTGAGGGTGCAGCGTAAATAAATGGGGGTGTCCCAAAGTTTTGGAGGAGCAGCTGCTCCTTTCTCCTCACTCCTGCTTCCTGCTCGGCTCTGAGTGCTCAGCCTCTTGCAGGGGCTTGGACAGCTCTGAATCACGCTGCTTACAATATGTTTCTGCTAAAAATAATAGTAGTAATTAATGCTCTTAGCTTTAGTGCAGGTATGTGCCTTGATGCCAGCCACAATGGCTGTTTTCCTCTGTGTCCCCCAAAGTGGGAAGGAGGAGGAAAGGAAAAACAGAGGCAGCTGCTCGTGCCTTTCCCCAGCACCTCTGCTCCGGCCGGCAGGGAGTCGGGACAGTGAGAGGCACTGAACATCCTCAGAGCTGAAGGTAGTAGAGCTCGAAAAGAGACACGCGTGGAAGAAAAAACCCACACAGGGGTATGACTTCTCCTGAAGGGTATAAGTGTACAGCTAAGGAGCCCAACATTTATAGGAGAGCGTTTTTGAAGAGAGGAAGCTCTATAGCGTAATTTTGAGGGTGTCTATGTAGCTATAGACCGCGCCAGATAATGATGAGGAAGGGAGAGGTGTTGGAAGCTTGCGTTAGCTCAGCTGCTGGGACGGGATGGTGAGAGGTGAGTGCAAGGAGCCCCTTTCTCCTCTTTATCTCTGGAAAGCGGTTGTCTTGCCTGGGCCATGCAGATGTGGGAGCACACAGGCACGTTGGGGAATTTAATAAAAGAAAGTGGCAGAGTGTTTAACAAACAGCATCACAAAAGGCATCTGTCACCGTGAATCACCTTCTGTTCCTCCCAGGCTCCCACCAGAGCCCTTCCCTTTGTCTCGCCTCCTTCCCCTAATTACAGAATTTACTTACTGGCCCACTGGAGAACAAACCAGCCACTTCAGGCTTGCAGAAAAGGTGTTTGTAGAGGAGCGGTAACTGCAGCAGTAAAAGCAATCCTCACCCATGGCAGCAAGATCTGGGGGATGGAGGTGGCAAAACAGTGTAGGAGGCAGCCGGGACCCCTTTAATTCTCAAGAGAGGGAACTTTTAGAGGCTGTACAAAACCTCGTCTCACTGATCATTGATTAGCAAGCTGGTGAGGCCTTTTTCTTCTATCAGAGAAGAGCTATCACACGTCAGGCAGCCACACCTCCCCTTCACGGTGAATGGCACTTCAGAAGGCAAGCTGTGGCCCTAGTCCTGTCTGCCACGAGTGTGCCCCGAGATGCTTATTTTGACTAAAGCAAGTAGAAAACAGTTGACAAGGGATATTTGATAATCCAAAATCTGCATTGCGACCCCACTTTCCCAATCCTCCAACGAGGCACCGTGTAGCCGAGCTCAGCGTTAGATCTGTTCCTTCTATGGGCCAGAAGCTTCAGCCCTCGTGCGTTACTGGTAATGATGTGACAAATTGTGGGGTTTTGAGGACTTTGTGTCCATGGAGCTTATATTCCTTGCTCATCTTCTCTCTTGGATCTAACCCTAGTGTCTTCAGTAGGAACACCTCTCCACTTCCCTTCTTCCACCCCCTCCCCAAATGGTGCTGAAGGGATTTAAGGGGATTTAAGATGAGAGTTTCGGCCCAAAGCATCCCAGCAGTTATCTCCAGCCAGGCTTTGGGCTGTTACTGGGAGGACCTAATAGGTCTGTAGCTCTTTCATCAATCCTCTTTGGTGTAGGCTTGGCTTACACAGGAAGGTACGTTCTCCCATTGCATCAAAACTCAACCTAGACCTGCGAGCCTAAACTGAGCAGCTCTGATATAAATCTTAGCAAGACATGAGGTCCCTGCTAAGGCTGCTCCCTTTTGCACAACTAGCTAAGCACTTCCTTTGAATCTGAATATTTATTGGCAAGAGTTTTCCTCTCTTTTTTTTTCAGGAAAATATACATATTTTCAAGGTGACACAGTAATGTTCACAGTCCACCAGTCCTGCAGATGGTAGTTCATGTCATCTTGTTTTGGGGGGCTTTTTGGGTTGCTTCCATGCATTTTGCAAGGGTGCAACTGCCAGAAGCAAAGCAGATGGTTCTGTCTCAAAGGGGGTTTGAGCCGAACAGGCAGCCCCACTATGGACAGGCTGTGGAGAACGCAATGAGTATTCATGTGAGAAGAGATCCCAGAAGGTCAATATTGACTATTCATTATTCACTTAAAATATTTGCCATGCAATTTGGGACTGAGACAAATTCCTGTGACAGAGGTGACCAGCTACACTATTTGACTAAAACATACGATGTTATCATAAACGAGGACTGAGCCAGTTTCAGAAAAATCGAGGAGAGAAAATTATTCATCCACTTCTTTGCCAGAGTTCCAAAAAAAGTGTCTATATAAAAACTGGGATGAGATAATAAATTTCTAGTTTTTAATCAAAAAAGGAAGAAAAGTTGCAAGAAATGTCAATTGTGATCAATATTTCAACCGGGAGAAATGACATTATCATGAATGTTGCATGGAATTGAACAGGCATCACCTGGCTCTTGCCATCAGAGCTTTGCAGCTATCCAGAGAGGTGGCCACTTATCTTCAAAGGTAGGAAAGATGTTTCAGTTCCAAAGTTTTCATTTTTTTCCCCCACTTTGAAAAAATTAGTTATCAAAGTCAAACTTTGCTGTGAAGCAATATTACAAACAAAGCCAAACCACAACCCCCCACCAAACTTATTAAAAAGATAAAAAGTAAAGCTGCTCCAGCTCAACTTGAAACGGAATGTGCAGGACCCAGGTCTCCATCCCTCTCATTCCTTGGTGCTGTGGAACTTCCCAGAACGCTCTGCTTCCCTGACCTTATGATGTTGTATTATCGTTATACAACCTTTGTTGTGCAAACAAGAAAACAAAGGTAATTAATACAATTGAAATCTATATTATAACCTATTGGTCCCTCCAGTGTCTCTCTGTGCTTAGAAACAAATAAGAAAGGTCACAGTAATCTTGAACTAGCCCAAATTCCCTGTCTTCAAACCCAGCTTCATCTCCCCCTGTTTTGGTCCTGGAAACAAGAGAAAGTGTAAACAAACATAACAACCTCCGAAGTATTTCAAAAGCAAAATAACTAAAGCAATTCTCCTAGGGGCTGGTAAATAGAAGGCAAGCTATTGGAGCCCAGAGGGGGAAAAGTTCAGCTGAAACTAGTTACAGAACCTCCAGCTGCCGTGTGACAAACTCCAGCCTGACCCTGCTCTCGCTTGGCATTGCCATTTTCCTGCAGAATGACAGTTTTCAATTACTGGACTGTAGCTAAGAGCAAATTGTGCACTTCAGCAGCTGGAGTTCTCTCTCCTGATTTTCAGACGTGGCTGGGTAAAATGTACAGGGGCAATGGAAATGGCTTTCTCTGCACAGCTAACTGAACAAGGACAAGCCCGGAGACTATCAGGAGAAAGAGAACGTGAAAACGAACAGCAAATAGGGAGGGGAATGGCAATGGCTGCTGGTTGATTTACCCCTCACTCCTCCCCAGCAATGAGACTTCAGCTGTACATGCTACAAGAGCGAGCCTATGTCAACCTATCTGCCTAAACTTTCAACATGATTTAGTTATCTTTTTCTTCCCCCCAAAACTACTAATTCTCTAAATAGTTTAAGATCCGGATCATGTTATCCTCATTCTTACACATGTAATAAATTTCCCTTTCCCCCCATTAAAGTCTCCTATTAGACCAAAACCTGGATTTCAGGATGTAAGGATGTACTCGAGCTAAAATACATCTATGGGGGTCAGTCTTCTTTATATAACTCAGGCAGGAGAAGGAGACAAACCCAGGCTTAGCGGGGTATTAGAGGTGTTACATCAGGTACTGTTCAACTGAAGTGTGGAATAGCGTGGGGGAAATTATCCTAATAAAATACTTGTCCTAATAAAAGTAGACACAGAGAGACTCACCAGCCTTTTTCTCCTTGTTCTGTATGAGATGATTGCATCTGGATAGAGACACACTGAAGTCCGGAGCAGATTTTTCCTGTTTCTTCTGGGGGATTTTGGGTCTGTAACCAGCTGCAAATCACAGAATCATTTAGGTTGGAAAAGACTCTTAAGATCATCGAAATCACACAGCATGCAGGAGCTAATAGGGCTTGTGGGGGGGACCAGGCTGGCAGCACCCCGAGCTTGTCAACAGCTGCCTGAACGTTGTCCACAAAGTGGATTTAATGAAATATTTCCTGCTGGGAACCTTACGATCAGTAATATTGATTTTTTTTTTTCTTTACGGCAAATTAATGTTTTAGTTTTAGCGTGACTGCTATTTTACATTCAGAAACCTTTTCCCTGTGAAAGTGGACTCTCCTGCCCAGGGCTGCTGTGGTGGCACTTGCTGGAGAAGACAGCGAGTCCCACTGCAGGGCTCTGGCATCACCTTCCTTCATTCCCCGTCAGCGTGAGCGACACGGCTTGGAGAAAATAAGACGTTACAAGCGCTCTGCTGTTCCAAGCGCTACGAGGAGATCCAGCTCTTGGCTGAGCCCCGTGCCATCCCTCATTACCGTCCTCCACCGTGCCACCGCCGCCTTTCGGACAGCGTGCAGAGCCCTGACGCAACGCAGGGTGACCGAGAGCTCAGCTGCCATGTTCCTGCACCCGGCGAGTCGAGCTAACGCTCTTGTCTAAACAGCATTAAACCTCTCTGACAAAGCTGGAGAACCTGGAGAAATTTCCAGTCACGTATCACAGTGTCTGGCAACGCGTTCCTGCCGAACAGGAGGGAGGAAAGCAGAGGGTAGGGCTGGATGGGTACACTTAGTGGTGACATGCCGTTTTTAGACGTAATTATGTAAATTACATACTTCATCTTGAAATATTGAGGGTTTTTTTCTGTATTTACTGCAATTACGTCAATTGACCTATTTATGTTAGTCGACGTGCTTATCATTAAAATGGGACAATATATCCCGTTAGATCCTCTTACTACATTGAATGGAAGGATGATTAATTATATCATAAAAAGGAGCTGCGCTACACATCTCTGAACATGGGATTTGAAGCTTAAAATAAAACAACAACCTACCATCATCATTTCCTGCCTTAAAACTTCATCTTATCCAGTCGGGAAGTATGCTCAGGGTTCCCCACATGGAATTCTTCTTGTTCACATTTATATCAATAAGATATTTAGAAAGCCAAACATAGTTTATTTTTGGTAGGACCTATTGCTGTGTATTGTTCAGAAGCAACATCTAGCAAACTTGGCTCATGTATATGATTTCATTACTATGAGTATCTCTTTTCAGAGTGGAGGAAAGGGGGTTTTCCCAGCTGTGTTGGCTGTAAGTTCTTGAAAACCACCTTCTGCTTTTCGTGTGTGTTTGAGATTTTCAGAGGGATCTTACAGCAAGGGTTCCCTGGATCTATGGAAAGGTCGGGAACTGTCTTCTCCCATTGAGCACAAGTTAAACACAAGCCTTATTCCCACAACTGGTGCCAGTGACATGCCAATAGCATCACTGATGAGTCTAGCACACAAAAAGGAAGATGAATCAGCCAGCACCATAACAAGAAACACAGGAGGAAAAAGCAATCAGTGCTGAGCAAATGGAAAATGGCAAAATAAGGAGAAGAACTGTGTGTCTCCAGGACATTTTATACAGAGCAGGGAACTGCATCAAGCCTACTTTTTAAAATCCTTGTTCTGAGTTTATTCCATCAACTCCTCTTCCCAGGGACTGGATTGTCATCTGAGTTGCTGTGGTGATATTGGCCTCCCTGCATGAGAAACTTAAGTTTTACAGTCTATTCAGCTTAATAATTGATAGTCTTGGAGACATCTAACTCCTTTCCTTCTGTGTGTTGGAAGTGCATGGAAGATATTTTTGCCTACTGGCCTCAATGATTTTCTTTTTATATCTGACTTTGAAAGATTCTGAATCTTTCAGGACAAGTTAAGGCTAGTAACATGGGAATGCAGAATGACAGTGAGGGATGTAGTTTTAATTTCTGCTTTAAATATCAGCTTGAAAGTATAGAACAGAGCAACTTACTTGGTCATGTTTTTCCTAAATAAGGGCTTCATCCCTATCCTTACTTGAGCCAAGCTCTGCCTACTTCTCCTCATCTAAACCTTGTCCTACTTCAGCCTATACTACTCTGCAGCAATGTCTTTTTTCAGCATGGGCATGGAAGTGTAGACCTGAGCACAAACTGGGCCAGAGAGAAGTAAATGTGAGGAGTGTTGGGTGTGTACAGGGGTCCAGGGTGCCCACTCAACAGGCTGCCCAGGGGAGTGATTGAGTCAGATCAGTTTAGATTGGATATTAGGAAAATTTCTTCACAGAAAGCGTTGTCAGAGCAGTGGTGGAGTCACCATCCCTGGAGGGGTTTAAAAGGCGTTTAGATGAGGTACTTAGGGACATGGTTTAGTGCTAGAGTTAGGTTATGGTTGGACTCGGTGATCCTGAGGGTCTCTTCCAACCAAAATGGTTCTATGGTTCTATGATTCTGTGATTCAAAGGCACAAGAGTAGCTGGGTGGCCCCATTGTCCCAGTTGTTTGCACTGTTGGACACTTACAAAACTCCTTTAATTCTTCATTTTCTTGACAGTGGTGCAACCTGGTATAGGCACAGGTTTTTTGTTACTAACGTGAAAGCCCCTATGCACTGCTGTCACATAGTGCTTCAGAAAGAATAATGACCATATGTCTTTAGGGGATGCTGAGCTATGGGGACAAGGACTCTCAGAAAGAGCAGAGGATCCATCATGTGGACTGCACTGGAGCTTGGTGCCGGTGAGGACTGTCACCTCAGAGGTGTCTGTTAAGTTCCTTGGTACCATTCCTGCTCAATCCCTAAACATCTGCTGCTCCTTTGAGCAGGCAGAGGTGATGGAAAGAAAAAGAGGATTATTGCAATGTGCCCCTTCTTATGATCTCACCCTCCCTCACTAGCCAGCACGCAATCCCGAAGGGAAAGGTTTCAGCTCATTTTAATCCAATGGAAAGGGCTCGAGTGTATCTAAAGAGGGTTTCATCGTCGTTTGTTTTACTCAATTAAAAACCTGCAGACACAGATTAGCTCCCTGCTGCTCATTGTTCGAATTCTTTTAACACTACAGTGATTTACGATCTACCAGGCGCTGTTTAACGAATGTCATCCAGAACCCAGAGATGCTTAACACAGGACTGGTCACTCGTGTTAATGAAAAATGGATTTGAGGCGACAGTCACTTGCGTGGCTGCATTTTGATAACAAATGACATAGCGGGGCCGGAGCAGAGGGAGCCTTTGTAATTAATATTACAGCAGAACCAGGTATGTAACAGAGAGCTTGACTTGGAATTAAAATCAATAGAACAACTGTTGGAACGTGTCACTCCTGGTCCCTAGGCCCTGAGATATTATGCCAGATGGAGGAAGGGCTGATGGGGAGGTGATGACACACAGTGAATATCCATCTTGTGTTCACTTCAGGCAAGAAATTGTGCTTAGTGGAATGTGTTGGCTGTTTGGGGATATTTTATTGGATTTTTGTTAGTTTATTTTTCTTTTTTCTCTTTTCAGTGGATGGGTGAACAGGAGGGACTAGAGACAACTTCTCTCTGTTGCTGTTGCTGATTTTCTTTTCAAACAATATTTTACACCAACCAATTACTGTGTTGCTGTGGTGTGGCAGGTTTTGGTTTTGCTTTGTTTTCCAGTCTTCCTGCAAGTCAAGAAAAAAATCAAGTCTGGAGTCTACGGTGATTGTGGCTTTTATGAAAATATAGCACAACTCCATGTTTCTGACAAAACACATTGTTTGCTTGCAGCAACAGGAACATCTCAAGCTATTTTCAGCCTCCTTCTCCTCTTAGCTTCCTTCCCTCGCCATTCAGGTGGCCATCATCATCTCCAGAGTAGCTGTTGTTCTTCTAACAGAATTTTACTTTGAGGCTTTCAGGATGTGAAGATATGAAAAGGTCAAGTGGTTATCCGAATTAGAATAGCAGAGAAATTGTTTGTGTATTTCTAGGAAATTCTTCTGAAGAAAATAATATTAGCAATTGAAAATTGAACATTTTAACCACTGTCATGACAAAAAAACTGCAGTGGTTGGGGAGATAGGTTATAGATGATCAAGATATATGATGCTTTGCATTTCACGTCAGTGTTGACCTTTGTACCCTCTTTTTGTGTTATAAGCTAGAGTTTCAAATCTGAAAGTGTAAATCCATTTTTGTTCAGAAATGCCAGTGGGAATAATATGACAATGATGGAGCTTTTTCTGCACTTTCTTAAATTCAGTTATATTTAAATGTGGTTATTTAGGAAGCTAGGCTAGTTTTACTACTGGTTTTAGCTCCAGCAAAACAAAATAAAGCCCACGGATCATAGTAACACTCCGAAACGGCCTTAGACAGCATATTTTTGGTCATGTTCAGTACAGCTGCAATCTGTAAACATTATGGTTGGACACTGTAGCAACCAAATACCACAGCAGCTAGTAAATGAGCAGCAATATCTATATATCAGATGAAGGGAAATCCATTATCTGTATGCATTGCCCCGAGGCTGGAGTTCAAAGCTGGAGCCAATCTCAACAAAAATCGACTCAGAAATGATGCCCAAATTTCTGTCAGCGCCTGCGAATGTGACAGAAGCGCTTGTTAACATCCACCACCGAGATCAACGGCTGTAATTGTATCCCTGCAGCTAGGTGCCTAAATTAGGGCCTCCTCCAAAGTCCACCCAAGCCAGTAAAAAAGCTCTGACTGATTTCATTAGGTTTGGAGCTCCTCTTAATGAAAAGCCCATCTGCTACTCAGTTCACAGGCTCCTGAATCTCTCCTCTTCCTCTACTTGCAAAACAAAATCATTCCTCTCGTGACACCAGTGAGCTTCTCAGCTTGTTTTTGACTAGGAATGTTGTAGTATGCAACCTGAATCATCATAGTGAGGTTCATTGGGGGAGATTGCAGGTTTCTTGCAGTCGACAGAAATCTGGACAAATGCACTCGGTTTGGTTATTGCTCCCTTAAGGCTTAAACCTTCAGCCACAGATTCACAGAATCATAGAATCATTTTGGTTGGAAGAGACCCTCAGGATCATCGAGTCCAGCCATAACCTAACTCTAGCACTAAACCATGTCCCTAAGAACCTCATCTAAACACCTTTTAAACCCCTCCAGGGATGGTGACTCCACCACTGCCCTGGGCAGCCTGTTCCAATGCCCAACAGCCCTTTCCAGGAAGGATTTTTTCCTAATATCCAATGTAAACCTCCCCTGGCACAACTTGAGGCCGTTTCCTCTCGTCCTATCACTTGCTACCTGGGAGAAGAGACCAACCCCCTCCATGCTCCAACCTCCTTCCAGGTAGTTGTAGACAGCCAGAAGGTCTCCCCTCAGCCTCCTATTCTCATGAATGGGTTAATCCAGCAAGCCAAGATATCCCAGTTTATTTTAATCTGTGAATATATGGAATGATCCCTAAGGGAGTTTTAACTATATCCTAAGAATAGCAAATGCACTTACAAGTGAAGGTGACATTTCTTACGCTTTCTAATGCCCATTTCCAGCGTGCAGTCTGACCGTGTGTACAGGGAGATTGAAATGGCCTCCTTTATCAGTGGCCTTTAAATGAAAGAATATGTGCCAAGTGTGATGGAGGTGGGGGTGATCCTGCTTTAGATGACTCCTTGAAGATCTTTCCAGGTCTCCTTTCTACAGCGCTGAGCACCCAGGCTTGTGCAGGCAGCCCGAGTTCTTGTAGAAGGTGCCTGCTCATTAACATCTCCTAATGCATATATATGCTTGTGCAATCTTTAATCACCTGTGACAGGATTTTGTCCAAATCCTTGGCTGGATTTGGGAGCTCTGTGGGTGAGAAATGTAGTTGCTCTGATCATTTCTATAGGGCTCAACAAATAGGAGCATGTGGGCAAGTAAGCATGCATTTACTCACACAGAATTCAAATATTTAACCTCTGGATGCGAAATAAGGGACTAGGGTACTTGTGAGAAACTCATGACTGTACAGTGGCATCGCTTAAGTGGTTATTGAAATAATGATTTATTTTGGAGGTTTTGTATACAAACAAAAGAAGTCTGTGCTTAGAATAAATTATTTCCTTGCATGGGTTAAGTTGTAAAGTATCTGGAAACAAAGAGTTGTCAGCTGAGGGAACTGGCAAATAGACCTGAATAACATATGAAATTTGGAGAACTTTGTGATCTCTTCAGACAATATGTGAATATGCATCAGTATGCCACATTCTTTGAATAAATTATTCCTTTTAAATTATTCACTCAGTTCTAGTGATTGTTAAGATGAGGGGATTTTGACATAAAGTGCTAACTAGGGAGATTTGAAAAAAAAAAGCTATATACTTCTTTTTCCACTTTAAAGAATTTTCTACCTGCATTAGCATCGCTTTTCTCTTTTCAGATAACTTTTTCTTTGAATTTGTCTCTCATTCTCTTCTTTCTGTCCATCTCTTTCTTTTCTGCACTGCCTGAAGACAAAACAATTTCTCTGAAGGAGATCCTTTCAGGCTATAATGGGATTAGGCCTTGGAGCGGAGATCTTGTTTGGATCAGCTGTTGAACTCACAGGAGTCCTGTTAAAGGCCTATTAAAATTCCATGTAATACCTCAGTAAGTAACATGCGAATCCCCAGCTCATCTTTGGGAATTAAAGTGTGCAGAGCTTACTCGGCTGCTGTCAGGAAGGTTACACAGACCTGGGACTCATTTGTTTGAAGAATAAGAGGACATCACCTGCCTATTTCCTACACCTCCAAGAAAATATGGGAGTTAAATATCGCAGAAGGAAATCGTTCATTCTTAAACTAAAAGAGGTAGAGCTCTGAGGTGACCTGGCTGAAGATCAGACCAAGGCAGACAACTGACCCGTGGCCACGGCCTTTCCAGAGATGACACACTGATACAGGTGACGTGTGCATCTCAAAAGAAGGTTTAGAAGATTAGGTTTAATTCAGATTATCTTATCAGAAGCTCTCTGCACTATGAATTCAGCGGAGTACCTCGGAATGTGTTGAAATAGCTCTCAGCAGGATGGTATCTACCCTGAGATCTCCTAATTCTGCTCAGATAAGAGACACCATAAGAATAGACTTTTTCTCCTCTCTGCAGACACATTATTTTTCTGCTTAGATTTGAGATCTGAAAGTGCTTCCATTTCTTCAGTTTCTTGTTATTTTCAAAGCTAAAATGTTAGAGATAACTCTCAAAATGTGCTTGGGTAAACACAATATTAATACATTCTTATATACAATGTATTACATTGATTACCCAGAACTGCATCAAGCTTTGGTGGTGCTAACGTGCTGCCAAAGAAATAATTCCTTCCACCCTACTGGGCAATAACAAATTGCCAGAACCTGAGGGGACGAAAGAAGGGGTGAAATGTGAATTCAGAAATAAACAGTTTTTGGTGTCTCTGAAATTAGAAGCAGCTGATTCAAAACCTGTTAGAAGTAGAAGTCCTTGCTTGATGTAAGGCTTGCACGTCAATGGGGCAGCTTGTCCTCTTCTCACTCATTAGTTTTGGACGACGCTGAAACCTTTTGTGGACATTTCCTTTCCTACGAGGAACGCAGAGCTTTTTACAAATCTTTATTGATTAAGCATCAAAACCTTCATCTGATGTAGATAAGTTTAATGCTATTATCCAGGTTTTACGAGACAGGTTTTATTGAAGACATGGAGAAATTAAGCAAGTTCTTCAAGGTCAGACATCAACATGTGGCAGGACAGTGAGCAGAGCTGGACTCACGTGTAGGCACTCAGTGCTCCTCAGATACATCTTATAACACAATACTTGTAATTATTGTGCCTTTGGATTATTTCAGGCAATGTTATGGATTTTACTAACAGATATGACAAGGGAAATAAATTTGCATACACAGAGAAATAATTGTACAGAAGTGTGTTATGGCAATTGAAGGTGGCAACTGCCTGGCAGGATTTCTGTGATCTATTTCTCCTTTTTTTGTGTGATTTATATAGCACTCAGGCTGTCTGTCTTGGCTCTCTTTGGTAGTTTTAACATCAGTGACATGAATACTCCACTGATAATGGCAGGATCTACTGATAGCTTCTAGGGTGGGGAAGGGAAGATTCAGAGCTGGGATAATGTCTAGGACTTACGTGTGGATTAAAATCCTTATTTTACTTCTGACCTTGCATGAATTAATGTTGCTCTCTATGCCTCAGCTTTCCACCTGTAAAATGGGTGTATTTGTGACATTTAGCTGTGCTGCAGTGATTAATATGTCAAAGAATGTCTGTGGTGGTACTAGAGCGGTGGAATTTCTTTGAATGGGAAACTATGGGGCCAGAATTTACTGGCAGCCTGGCCATGGAGCTGATGCATGTTCCTGTGGTGGGGACGGATTCTGCAGCCTTGTGGCGCAGCCCTGTGCCGTTGCCACTCGGCTGCTCCTCTCCTGCCCTCCTTCCCCTCTCAGATTTGCTGCTGTGCCTGGGTGGAGAATGGCCTGGTGTCCCTTCCAAAATACTGGCCCAGGTGGGCCAGAGAGGTGGTGGCTGAACCATCCCTGGAGACATCCCAGGCCAGGCTGGACGGGGCTCTGAGCAACCTGAGCTGGTGCAGATGTCCCTGCTCGTGGCAGGGGGGCACTGGGGGAGCTGGGGAGGGCCCTTCAACCCAAGCTATTCTGTGATTGTACGTCCCCTGCCTCCACGGTGTCCCCTGGACAGCTGAGGAGGGTCCTCAGCTCATGTGAGGGATCAAAGTGTCAGAGAGACAGAGGCTGGAAGAAAACGCGATTGCTCATTAGCAGTCTGGCCAGGCAGCTGCTTGTGAACGATGCGGAGATATCGGAGGGCTGGGGAGCTGTGGGCATCCACAGAAAGGAATTTATCTCCCTTTATCCTCTGGTAAAACCTTGCCTAGAGGATGAATTCCTTTTGCTCCCGCTGACAGGGAAGACGCAGGTAAGAGCAGAGCTTCTCCATCGCAGGACGGAGCTGACCCTGTGACCATCTGCACAGCCGCTGCCTTCAGAGCTGCTGTAGATCACAAATGCCCCCTTGAGCCCAGGGAAGGGATTGTGCACACAGATGTCCTCTGCCAATCCTTCCACCTTCCTCCAGCCTTCTGGTGAACGAACAAGGTCCCTTTGTGGTAGGATTTTAAGAGATATTCCAATTCTTGCCATCGTCCCTTATGTGGGTGCAGCGCTGTTTTGCAGAGCAGAGGAAGGCACCGTGGTCTCTGTCTGCACCACCCCGCGCATCCCTGCTCTGCTGTCGTCTCCTCACCAGGGCATGCACAGAAAACCATTTTCCATTTTCTGATCCTTTCTTCTTTGCTCCTAGCTGTGCACGGTGCCATGCACGCAGTATTCTAGTGGCAGCTTAAATGCAGCTCGTGCTTAGAAAATGTTTTTGGGAAAAAAAAAATCTTTAGAATGAGTCTGTTAGCAACTGTGTGGTGCCTGTCACCTAAGCCTCATACAACTCACATCACCTTGGCCTCCTCTTTTTCTCCAGTTCCTATGAAAGGCTGCCTGCGATTCTCTTTTTTTCATCAGTTCATTCTCACTCAGCAAACTTCCACTAAAACTTCTGACCTACTTCCATTGCTACTCCAGTGATTCCAAATAGTTAATTTGCTGATGCCCGGCTATCATGGAGAGAGCCCAGTGTGTCAGCTCCCAGGGACTCAGTATTTCTGAGTTTACAGGATCCTCCAGAAACCAGCCATTGAGTCTAGCACCTCACTGCTGCCCCGATCACTGCATGCCACGTTCTACATTTGGATGAAGCAAACGATGCAGCATTCTGCCCTGGCAGATCACCAGATCCAGGGAAAAAACTGAATGAGTATGATAAAACCAGTGATTTAATATGATGTCTGCCCTGCTGTTCTCCAGTTTGGGGGATTCATGTAAGTGAGGAGCAGATGGGATCTCCAGGGGGAAATTCTAGGCTTGAATTACTGAAACCAATGTAAATTTAGTATGGTATTTCTAAAGTGTAGCTGGAAAGCAGCCAGGAGTCTGAAATCTATCCAAGGTTTTCACCTCTCTGATTCAGCTATATATATCTTTATATATATATATATGTAAGTATATATACACACACTTATTTATTCATATTTCTCATGGGTAGGAATATGAGGTTTCAGTCTCACGTGTTTGTGGTTCACCTTGTTTTAAATGTCACCTGACTCTCCATTTGCCCTTTTTGGAATGAGAGAGAACACCAAAGTCCTGACCGACTGTAGCTACCAAGGAAATGCTCCCAAGAACAGCCATTGACAATGCAGTTGTACCAGCCAAATTTTAACTTGTGTTACAACCTTCTAGATCCCTAAACTCCTCGTGCAGTTTGCACAGATAAAGACATTTATCACTCTTCCTTTTGCGCCCAACTGCCTGACATGGTGCCACTATCATCATCCCTCTTCTGCCCCTTGAAGGTAGCTGCATATAAAGATCGCCCTTTGCTTCTCTGTCCATACTCTACATTTTGCAAAGCCCCTTGAGGAAGTCAGGAATGCTGAAAAATATAAAAATCCTTTTCTAGATGTTGGTAGGTTTGCACCCAGCACGTGGGACATGGTTGCTGTTTTTCATTAAAGCCATCTCAGGCCATTCTGGAGGCAACAGCTTTAATCTGGCACACTCCGTATCCTGTCCCTCGCGCTCCCTTCCCCAGCGGTGCATTGAGTGATTTGAAAGTACTACAGCCAAGAGAAATCTTGGCCCTATCCTATCTAATCTGATCCGTTCAGCAGAGCAAGAGTGATAGAAATCCACAAACCCTGCCAATAAAAAGGTTTGCTTTGGCTTGGGCTGATATTTGGCGCGATCTTTATCTGTATGTGAAAGTGATTTAAAAAAACAATCAGCAAGAATGTGCCCCTCAAAAATCAAGACTAAAGACTGGATGATATAAAAACAGGAGATGACATAAACCAGTGTTCTTTAGCAAGGGATGTCAGGGCAGCTGACGTACCATACTGATTTCGGGAAAAGTCAAGGATGGAAAGGCTTCATGTCATTACATGCCACCTCCACTCTTGTCTTAAGGAACCCACGCAGCACCAGCACCTCCAAAGCAACAGCAATCCTTCAACCAGCCCTGGCAAACAGCATTTATAATGCTGTTTTGTAGGGGTTTTTTTCTGGGTAAGAAGCCTTCCGTGCCTTCAGCTGAAGATAGTACAGAAGTGCTAAATGTTGATGTGATCACGAGTTTGCCAGTGTGCAAGTGAGATACAGTAAGCTGGGTCTGAAATGAAAAGTCAACTTTTTCAAACTTCCTTCAAAACTATACTTTAGACATTATTCTTCAAGCTCGGCTTAAACGATACTAAGGAGTTAAATTTGTCTTCTTGTTTTGGCCCACAATGCATCTTGTAACTTTTACTGAAAGTCCTCGAAATTTTTTAAGAAATCAATATATTCCTATTAAACATCTTGGTTTCAATAAATCAGCATTTTCCAATAGAAAATCTGTCTGCCTATTCTTATTTTATTTTTGATCAGTGTTATATTTCAGAGAAATGTATTTTGCAGTGCAGCCTCAGAAACAGGTAAATTACTGTGCTGGCTCAGATCCATAGTTCGATTAGATTCATATTTTGCATTTGACAGTACAGCAGAGAGGTCATTTCAGAATCCACGGCAAGAAGCACAGGAATGGAGGTACCTGCTCGGGGTGAATTTTGTCCCCAGCCCGTGTTGGACAGACGTGATGTGGCTGAACCTTCCTGAACAGTCTCATGAACACTGTGGTCTCAATGATTCTGGTACCCATGATTTCCCCCATTCATTCCTACAAGAAAACTACTCGCTTTTCTTAATTTCTTTATTTAAATCCGATTCTCACAACACCTTGTGAGGTGACGTTGATTTACAGCTTCGGAGGTGATGCTGATTGACTTCCCCACGCAGCGAGCGCTATGCGCAGATGTACCGGGCTCCCCACAAAGTGACCCCTTGTTGCCCGGGGACTCTGGCTCCACAAATAACCTTTCTTTTCCAATGCAAACCTGACTTCCCTGGGAATGCCATGACCTTTCCTTGCCTGCAGGGAGGAGACAGAAAGGCAGCCACCTCCCCTTGGATGGAGCTGCTGGATCCTTCAGCAGATGTCTGGTTGTGTGCCACTCGGAAAATGTCACTGCCTGCCGGCAGCTCCGAGCAGGTGATTAATGCCAGATTGAGGGTTTTTTTCGGAGCTACGTTCGGATCCTTCTGTTCGCTGCCGCTTAGTGAAATGACAACCTGGCCCTCGTGCCGCCAGAGGCGAGCGAAACGCTTGGCACGGGATGGAACGGGGGATCTTCCAGGTCTCGCGTGGGGAGGATAAAAGTCTTACCAGAAGATGGGTGAATTAGAAATGAGTGGATTATTCAGCTAGGGGCAAATCCTGCAGCTGTGGCTCCAGTGAGAGCTTGTGGACACTGTCCCTGCTCTGTTTGCTTTGCCTCCGCAGCTACAAATTGGTCATTAGAAAAATGGTGCTAATGATTCGGCTGCTTCCCCCGGAAGCGGCTGGGTTTGAGCAGGTGCCATAGAGTTTCAAAAACATTTAGGATGGAGGCGTTGCAGAATGCAAGTGGTGGTGGGAGCGTCAATGTGCGTGCAAGAAAGCCTTCAAGGGGCGGAAAGAAATGTGCTGTTGGAGAGATTAGATTTTTATCTGGTTAGAAGCAAGAAATGAAGAGGGAAAGGTGAGGGATGAAGGAGGAGTGAGCACAAGTGATGCCTTCTTGAACCAGAAGATACCATAGGAACCTCCGTGCGTGATGACAGGGGAGTCTTAGACTTGTGCAGAGCTCCGCAATAGGAAGATCACCCACACAGACTCAAACGGGGGTTTGTCCCTTCAGGGAGTTTCTTTTCAGGGTAAAAGGGTCAAACGTGAGAGCGTGATGTCTCCTGGTAAGAGCAAAGAGGATTCTATCCTCAGTCTCTTTAGGGGCTTTAAAAAATAACATTTGCTCCAAAATATAGTTTTTAAGCAAGCAGACAAAAGGATGCAGTACCCTGACCATCATCGCAAGCATGTTCTCAGCCTTTTTCCAAGCGTTGGTGTGGAAAAAAGGAAAAAAATCAGCACCCGACTTTCTTTCCTCCGTCTTCCCAGCTCCTCAATATATTTATCTTTTCTCCCCTTCCTCCACATCCTCAGATTGGTGCCTGCACTGCCATGTGAGGGGCTGTTCCTTCAAGCTGACTGTTCCTTTTTGCGAACTGAAGAGTTTCTGAGTAGCTGGTGCTGCTGGTTTCTATATTTTAAATCTTTGATCTCATGACTGAAATGAGAGAAAAGAAAATCAAAGCTTTGGCTAAGTTCCCAGCCCTGTCACTTTCTGACCTTGAGCCAATCACATGAACTCCTAATGTCAATATTCCCATCTGTTAAGCCTCGCAAAGATGCTGTAAAGCAAAATTAATAAATTGTATTGGGATATCTACACTTACAGTCAGTAGCATTTGTTTCATGAGTAATCCCATCGACTTGAGTGCAGTCACATTGAACAAAGTATTAATCATCATGAGTAAGGTGCTAAGAATCCAACCTTTAATATTTGTAAAAAGCTTGGGGGTTTTTATGGAAGAAATTGGAGAGGAATTCTCTCTGATCTAGGCTACAAATGTGCAGAAATTAATCCAAAATCAGTGTCTGAAAGGTGGGTAACACTTTTGCTGCCGAAAGGGTGATTTGGAGCCTGATGGTGCGCAGGGAATGATCCTGGGCTATAGCGGAGATGGAGAAGAAAAACAGCAGGTTTGAGAGAGCGAATGAAACTTTGTCCTGTCAGCATCAAATGTTATATCACAGCAACGGCGAAATAATATCCAATATTGAATCCTAATGAAAAAAACACATGGAAACTTCATTAACCAACACTTCCCTGCCACAGCAGAAATCGAGTGACCATCCCCAGGGCCAGGTTTTGATGCGAGTCACAAACCAGCACCCACTGATGTGAGCAGAGGGCTGTATCCCATCAGACCTGTTCACATGAGGATTCGAATGGATTTGCATCCCTCCCACAAACAGAAAACAGTGAATAGGTCCTCGTGTGTTTATAATTTTAGCAAACATATTGCACTGGTATCTCCAATCAATACACAGCGCATGTGATAAACAGGAGGGAGTGTGCCATGGCAACTGATGTATATCTCATATATTCTGGTAGCTTTTTTACTTGCGTAATCGTCCTCTCATACCTGTTTGAGTCCATGCGAAATCAGAATTGGGTTAATTGATTTGTGCTTTCCCCACCATCAGCTTGGAAACTTTCAGCAAACAAAGGTTTAAAATAATCTCTGAGGTCTGATTTCTAAGCGCACTGGGCACGGGGCATACCAGTGTGTCCTACAGGCTTGGAAGGAAGCCCTTAAATCGCTTGGCTGATAAGTTAATTCTAATAGCTCACCTAACAAGTACTCCTTCATGGATATATATCCCTCATGGCAATATCTAATGTTAAAGTGGTGTTCTGAAGCATATAGGGGAAATTAGGATCGGTGAGAGTATTGGGGTTTCATTCCACTTGCACCAGCTACAGGACAATTTAGGCTGTTGCAGAAGTGCTGCTCGAGGAACTTCATCTCTTTGAATGACCTGGGCAATTTCCTTCCCGATTTTTCCGCTATTGCAAGAACTCAGGCTCAGATGTGTCCTCTTTAAGGAAAGTATTGTCCCATTTCCATGCTGTGGGTACAGAACTAACACAATGAGAAATGACTTTATTTAAGCACTTTTCTGAGGTTTAAGGCTGTCATTACGACCCGTGCTTTCTTCCTCAGAGAAATTCAGGAGACTCTTGTTGTTATTTGCCTCAAAGCAAACAAGCAGTTGGAAATGGCACAGGTTAGTTATGTTTAAAGAGAGAAATTGTTTCCTTTTATTTACTCTGTTTTCTTCTTAATTTGCTCAAGTGACCTTTTCTCCATTTAATGCTGAAAAGAGCAAACAGAACAGCTGATTGACCTGGATATCTCTTATTCTTGGTTGTTGAACTCCAGGTACTCACATATAGTTCAGCTGAATTCTCTGGGATTCAGCCTATTTGCTTCAGCATTAAAATTTTTTAAAAAAACAAGACCACTGTTCATTTCTTTACCTTTTCTTCTTGTTGCACGTCAACCACCTCAGTACACCTGCAAGATGGTGACACAATAGCATTGACATTTTTCCTGTGTGTGACAAGCAAGCCTCCCTAACTGCAGAGATTCTCATTCTTTTCCTTACCTCCTTTGCCCCCTATCTATTTCTGCAATTCTTTCCTGAAGTTGCTGCTCCCAAATGATCCTGTTTTCCAGGGCAAAAACATGCAGCTGGTGTTAGAAAACAAGGGAGGAAATGTAATATCTCTCAAAACAGCTTTGCATTTCATTCAGGTCTTTGATGACCACTGTGTGTTGAACATATGTCTGACACTGAGCTCCCCACAGGATCATACAGCTTCTTTTGTCCCCGAGAGGATACGATTCATTTGTATATGAATAGTTTCAATTGTTCTTCCCAAAGCATGTAATGTGTGCGATGGCCTCAGCAGGATTTTATTTGCCTTTGTATGGCCCACTTACATCCTTCTCTGAGGTCTGTCTTAAATTAATTTCTTGTAATCTTCTCCAGACCGGAGTGACCTAAGGAGAAGATGGGGGAGGGAGGAAATTTTGTTCTTTGAACAAAAGTTGCCCTTTTTCACTATACCGCCCCATCCTCAGGCTCTTAATACGTATCTGTAACAATGCTTGTCCTAGGAGTAGTCCCTGGAGCACCTCCCACTATTAACCTCTTTCCATGCTGAGAATTGGGCTTTTTATTACAGCTCTTTGATTTTTATGTCATAGCTTGTTTTCAATCCATGAAAGAACTTCTACCTCTCACCTCAAGGTAACCCACTAAGCTTTCCTTAATAGCTCCTTGTGAGGGCTTTTCTCAAAAAAAATCTTTTGAAAACCCAAATAAATCGCCTTTGCTTGTTCAGAGGTATCCATTATTTTTGTTAACATTTTGAAATGCATTAAAATAGATGGAGAGGCACGACGATTTACTGTGACAGCCTCCATGCTGGTTTGTCCCAAGCATCTGGGGGCATTGTAACTCTGTCTTCAATGGTTTTTCTCTTATCTTCCCTTCAATTGAAGTAGGGCTTGCCAGCCTGTAATTCCTTCATCTCCTTTCACACCTTTATTTAAAGATGGATACAGCACTGGCCACTTTTCAGCCCTCTGGCATGAGTTCGGATTTTAATGAAAAAAGTGACAGGCTCTCTGCTAATAGCTCTACTTCTTTGCTCTCTCATTCCTTCTGAATTTGTGTCTGGTCCCAGTGACCTATAGAAAATTGACGGTCTCATCCAGTAGTCTTTACATGTGCGAGTAGGTCCATTAACTTCAGCAGCCCCTCTTTAACTTCAAAGAGCGTGTCTGCAGAAATGAGAGCTCTTGGATCAGGTCTCGTTCCTCCGTCTGTCACACTAAGCGTGAATGCTTCCATGCCATCTCCTGCCTCAGGAATTATTGGATTTTGAGCAGGTTTTTTTTTCACTTCTTCCCCTTTTCTTGCCGTTGCATGTTGAGATTTGGGCATGGATGATTTTTTACTGCATGTGTGTGTGGTCTGTACTACAGTGGGTGTCTGTGCCCTTGTATGAAGCACAGACTTCCAGCACACAGCCTTATCCCTCCCTGGCAGTATTTCACCTTCATTATATTGAAAAAACTACAAAATGGAGACTTGTCGGTCTTCCCCATGGAGACATATCTGTTTTCTTAAAAAAAATAAAAATTACTTTTTCAGTTTTGTCTGTTATGTTTCCTCATAGGGATTGAGGATTGAGGGAATTCAGTGAACCAGAAAGTAAATGCGATTGCATTCTCAGAATAAAATGGGAAAGGTATAAAAATACAGGAGGGTGAAAAGCTATTTAGGTTAAGCAACACTAGTAGCACAGTAGTTCTTGGATATAAAATGTCACAGGTGGACCAAACACTAAAAGAAATATTATAACAATAAGTGGAGTAACTCTTCAAATAATGGAAAAGGGACAGAAATCAAGCTGCCTGTAAGTTGGTGTTTGATGCGTTTCAGATCAGGGCTGTTTATGTGATTGCCTGAGATGCAGAGAACCAGATTTGACGACACAAGAGATTTCTTTCACCTTTTTATCCCAGTGTTTCTGAGAGTTAGGTAAGGATGATGCCCGGAGCAGTGGATGATGTAGACCATGGCTAAAGCAGTGTATCTGGAAGACAGACGGTGTAATTAACTCCTCTGGTATTATCGCTTCATTCAGCTGGACTGAATGATTAACCAGGGATGTGGACAGTCCCCTGCAGTTTATGATTTAGGATGGATGCAGGCAACCAAAGCCTTGAGCATCTTTGTGTCACACCAAGCGCAGGGTCTCCAAGGTGGTGACGTGTATCGCCTGGAAAGAATGCAAAGAGTAAGATAGTGTGTTACAGAGAAAACGAGCAGCTGAAGGATGTCGAGAAGAGAAGCATAAGTCTTGTTTCCTCTTTATCCTTTTGCCTTGACAGACCTTCAGGAACTGCTTTTCTCCCTTCCTTGCCACTTTCTCACGTGGCATCTTCACAGCCAGCCCTTGGCAAAGGCGTTTTGGTGGCCGTTTATTAATTCTGCTGTGGCCTTTAGTAATGTCATCTTGGCTCAAATGCTTTCTTGAAATACAGTGCTGCAGATTTCCCCAAATATCCTTGGCATGTTATATGGCGCTGCAGTAATGCTAACTCTCTTAAAACATAGATGAAGCAAACAGTGTTAATTTATGCCTTGCTTTTTATTCCCAACATAATTTTGATTTTAATGTCCCATCCTTACCACATCAATATCTTTTCACTACTGGCGTGTTAAAACAAAAAGTAAATATTTCATTTTCCTTTCTTTCACCCAGAGCATCTGGGAGTATTCAGATGAGGCACGACTGAGAGATGCTGCTTGGGTGCTTTATGGGACATCAGGATATTGCCCACAAGTGTCAATGTGAATGGAAAATCAGCTATGCTGGGTAGTGATGTATGATTTAATATAGCAAAGGATATTTACAGTAAAACAACAGCTCACAAAGAATACATTGCAGAATTGTAGAGTCTGCCTGAAGGATCAGAAAGCTTTATTTATTTAAGATATAAAAATCAAGTCACCCTTCTGCTTTGTTCTGCTGGGTATATTGAGCAGGGCAGTGGCCTATTGCTTTATCTAGGAGTTATTCCCCTTCTCCACAAAACCCCTACACACTAAAACAGTACGCTATCAAAATGCTGTATTTCTCATAATTCAAGCTGCGGGTGGTGTCCAGAAATCCCACATACGTGGCCACTGAACATTGTCTTGAAATGGCATTGAATCTGGCCTGGCTGCTGATGCACAGCTCCTATATGCATCAGCGTCTTCATCATCCTTTTGACAGGCGACAGATCTGACGCCGTCCCAGAAACTGTGGCCAAATTAGTGGTGATTCTGATATCCAGGAGAGATTTTTTCCATTATATGCTGACTGTAAGGAGTCTCGAAGCAAAGCTTAGAAGCAGACCTAGGAGTGGGCTTAGTCGCCTGGAAATGGCTTCTCGAAAAGACTTACATCTCACAGCCAAGATTATTTAAGGAAAAAAACCACTTCAGCTGAAACTTAGCTGCTGCTGGAGTCCATGGCATTTGCGCTCCGGTGGGACAAGGGCTTATGAAGAAACTCTGGAGACTGTTTCTGAGGCAGTTTTCCTCCCAAGGAGCTGAATTTGGCATTGTTTTCTGGAATTGGTTCCTATTTACCACCCATTTATTATATACGTATTCGGAAAAATGAGGCCGGACAAGCTCTGGCTAGCGCTGCCAAAGCAGAGCTGATCGTTTTGCATGTGCACACACGCACTTATGTGTAAACACTTTCTGCTGTGATATAACTTGAAGAACAAGACTGCTAAACAAATATAACCTTGAGCTTGGCTTTTTTTTTTTTTTTTGAGAAATGACTTTAAACAGTGAGCTCTTTTTTATCCCTCCCCCCAGTCCCACTGAACATGGTGGTTCCCCAGATGTGCAGCCACCACTGGATGCTGGGGGGGAGCCAGACTGGGGCTGCCAGAAGATCTGGGGTACCTGCTCATGGGATCTGGGGGGCAGCTCCCTCCGTCAGCAGGGTCCCACTCCCCCCTCACACTTTATTGCAGCTTTTAACTCTTGCCAGTGACATACACGGTGAAATAAAACCTGAAACAGCTCAGGACATGTCGTAGACCGTTTGTTGGAGATCCAGTGCTCAGTTTGTCTCTGTACTTGCCTTGTATGACGGGTAATTTAGTAGCAGCACTTAGATACTGAGGTGACAGATGCCTTGTAAATAGAACAGATAGATTGGGTTATTAGTGTAAATGTGAAAAAAAAAACATTCCACAGAAGGGGAAGGCACTGAAGCTTTACCCCTCATACAGCCCATGGAGGATGTCGGTGAATGCTCGGCCATCCTTTAAAACCAGCGCCCAGACTTGTACCTGAGCCCAAGAAACATTTACATAAACTGCAATGTAAGGGGAGGAAGCTGGCCTGTATTTTCCTGCCTTTTGCCACTCCTGGACTGGTTGCGTCTTATCACACCTGCTGTAAACCAGAGAACCGTGCCCAGAATTGCACCCTCCCCTGGCAGCTCAGAACTCGGTGCACAGAGCCTGCAGAAGAGAAAAGCAGCCTGGGGGGATCTCCATAGCCTCATTTCATAGTGAGAGGGCAACGAGAAACGTCTTTCTGCTACAGCAACCGTAGTCTTAGGAGTGAGAGAGAAGGAGACGTAAAATAAACCTGACCCTAATTTGAAGCTGTTGGGAGGAACTGCCTCCGTGCAGCAGCTCTGCTCGATGAAGTGCAGAGCTGAAGCCTCTGCAGTGTGTGGCTGGGCTCCCCGCGGTGCTTTTCAGCTCGGTCTGTGCAGCACCAGCCAGACGGAGCCCGGGGAAGACGCCAGCCTTGCCACCCGCTGCAGGGGGGAGCCCCGGACTGGCAGAGGGGTGGCTTCCCGTGATCCCGCCGAGGGAAGGAGTCAGCTTCACTTCTGAGAGAAAAAAAAAAAAAAAAGAAGATACTAGGGTCTGCCAACAAAGAAAATCTGACTTCTGTATCAGAGCATCCATCTGCTCTGGAGCTTGCATAGTGGGATTTCTGCTGGGAGTAACTCCCCGTTTCATGCTCTCAGGGCTGGGAAGGATGAGGCACGTGGGAGCACGTGTGACAAAGCAGAGCCCTGCTCATGTCAGGACCATCTTTTGCCATCCCAGGGAAGGCTGGACATGAGGAAGAAATTTTTTACACTAAAGGTAGTAAAACACTGGCCCAGGTTGGCCAGAGAGGTGGTGGATGAACCATCCCTGGAGACATCCCAGGCCAGGCTGGACGGGGCTCTGAGCAACCTGAGCTGGTGCAGATGTCCCTGCTCAGGGCAGGGGGGACACTGGGGGAGCTGGGAAGGGCCCTTCAACCCAAACCATCCTGTGATTCTATGATCTCACCAGCAGGAGCAGGGTAGCAAACCTCACAGGTGATTATAGAACAAGCCACCACCAGGCAGGGATTCTCATAGCTCCCTGTCAGTGAGAAGCTGGTTTGTGCTCTTGAATGAATCTCTTTGAAGACTGTGGGGAGGGTTTGATGCTGAAGAGCTTCTTCTGTTCTCACCAATCTCCATTTCTTATCTGAATCTTGCTCACTCTCATCTTTGGCACTCCGTTCCACATGCCTTTGTATAAATGCAAATCATAGCAGTTTTAAATATACTGCCCTTCTCTTTCATTGGTGATTTTCTTGTTCACTACTGTTCTGGAGACAATTCTGGTTGGAATTGAAGCCTAGGAAAAGTTTTCTTCCCTTGAAAAATAATAAGTATTTCCAGGATATGTTTATATTGCTCCTTTTGTTGCATGAAGAAAGCAGGAGACTGCAGAGATGTCAGACGATAATCTCTCTTCAGTATTAAGACTGAGCAGGAAGATGCTTTTCCTGTTTGCGTGCAATATATGATCTTCTTTCATGCAACTCCTTTAATCAGGTTTTGTGATCAAATTCTAGCCTGTTTTGTGTAATTCACAGGGCCAGTTTTACATACGCTTTGTAACTAGAAAATGTCAGTGACACATGGAAATCCTTGTATTTGCCAAGTAGCAGTGAGACATTTGCTGTTTGCAAACTGAGACAAGCAGGGCAGCAGTTGGTCTGGTGGAATGAGGGGATGTGGGTCTGTGTTTTGTCCACAATAGCATCGTATGGCCTGGGAAAGAGAATATAGCGAGTGGAACGTGGGAAGCAAAAAGTCGCCTTCAAAGCTTCATGTAGGAGGAACTTGGACTCATGAGCAACATCTCGTGGAGCCTCCTGGCAGCTTTTCACTCCTTTCCACTGGTGTGATGACTTTGGCTGTCTCAGGACTGGGCAGGGTCAGGCCCTGGGTGTCTATTCATAAGAGCATGTGCCCGAATGTCTTCACACTCCTGACGTGTAGCTGAATGTAGGGATTGTGCTAAATGTGAACAAATACAACAAACAAAACAGCCCGGAGTAGGGCTGTGAACTGTGAAGTTATAGGGTGTGAAGTTACAGCTAGGGCAGTGAATGAACTTGAAAATAAGATTCTATGTGCACACATCCAGCTTAATTTAACGCCTTGTAATCAAAAGTGCTCCAAAATTTGGGTGAACATCAGCATGACCGAATTCATATTGAGGCAGTGCCACTGCACCTGTGGGTGGTGGGGTGCTTCTGTCAGAAAGTGCAAACTGTTCAGAGTGACCCTACATCAGCCCTTTAGCAGGACTGAATTTTCCAAGCTCTTACAGATTCTGTCCAGGACTTAAAAGGAAATAAAGAAGACTGAAGGTTGCCAGAAACTGATGATACCTCAGGGAGAGAAAGTGCAGAGGAAAAACACAGACACTCTACAAAATGACTGTGAGAGCTTTCCAGGCAAATACCTGTAGGTGAACAAAGTCTCCTTGGCACAAAATAAAGATGACTCTGGTGAGTCTTTATGACATTACTGTGCATGGCAGGAATTACAAGGAATATACACCTATATGTTCCTCATGTGTATTATACATATTAAAAGCAAGTGCTTGCACCATTAATGAGTAACAGGAGGAGAAAAAAAAAAGAAAAAAAAAGGTGGAACTCAGCTGTGCGGAGCAATGAAGGAGGAATGTTGTTGTATCAGACTCAGCACTTCATAAAATACATGGGAACTCTGGCGGCTCTTCCCATCCCAGGCATCTTGGGCCTGATTCTGCTCATTTGTGCATCATTTATACCTGTGTATCCGATCAGAAGCTGAGATGAGCTGAGGTGGCGGTTTCCCATTGATAGTGGAAAAAGGCACATTAATTGATAGGAACACGAGCCTAATACCCTACTTAGTAACCAGAAACCCCAGAAATCATAACTCCAGCACATCTTCTATGAACAGTCCTGCTCACATGTCCAAGGGACACACCCAGTCAAATAAACAATTCGAATTCACTTAGAAGCAGGCAGGGAAATCAGTAACATCCATCATATATTTGTCTTGCACAAATCACCTGAAAGTCAATCTAATTTTCCTCTGTGGTGGAAGAACAGGCCTTGTGAATAAAGAACGCACAGCAGATGTGGTATAGCCCGATGTCAGTAAGGTTTTTTGATCATTTTTTTCACACAGTTTTCTTGGAAGCAAACTAGGTAGCAAGAAAACTATTTAGATGTAGTGCCAATGAGTATCTAACCTACCTGCTGAGTAGTGGTCTGTCCTGAAGGAAGAGGATTCAGAGAAACTGATTCTGCAGAAGTCTTTCTCGTGGGAGGATTGAGGGGCTGGGATGGGCTGTCTGGGGGGAGACACGGGATGTCCCTTTCAGGAGAGCCATGGGTGCATTTGTCAAACAGCAGAAATGACACAAGTGTGACAGCTTCTGCCTTGTCAGAGGGACAGGGACAAGACAACAGCAGCCTGTTCCTACCCTGTGATTCTGGGACTACAGAAGTAATGCTATTGGATTTTGTTGTTGTTGGAGTTGTTTTGCTTGGCTGATTATTTACTGGAAGACATTAACTCAAAGTAAAACACCAATAATCACTCTACAGTGTCAGGAGAAGTTTACTAAATTAAAGAATTTGCTTTCAAAAAACATCCTTAAGTAGGACACTCAGTGTAGTTTATGAGGATAAAAAAAGCCATCTGGGGAGCTGGTGCAGGGAAGCTGCTCCCCTGGCTGGGCTGCTAGCGAGGATATAAGAGTGCTGGGGTTTATTTCTGTGGTTCTGCCATACATGTTTTGCTTGCTTTTGAACAAGTCTGTTTGCTCAATCAGTAAAATGTAACTAGTATTACTTTCTGGTTTGGATATCATATCTAAAGCCTCTCTGAAATCTGCCAGGGACTCACATGTTATAAAGTGAGGATTCCTATAAAATACTTAAGATAGAGAAATTCAGATATAAGATTCTGTAAGCATATTTATATGGAGAAAACATATACATAGCCTGATTGTCTGCCTTCAAGCAGATGCTAAGTAATATGGTTTATTTAGGATGATTGATTATAGGAAAGCCACTCATACATCCCAAACATATTCTACAATCACATCCTCTTTTCATTTGCAAGGGCTGAAAAGAATTTTCATATCTGTTCTCCCCCTTGTGATTTATCATTTCTGAGGCTAAGCCTGTTATCAACATGGGTTCGCTCTAGAGCTCCCAGAAGTCATAACACATTAGCATGTCTTATTAAACCAAGGCTGTGGTTAGAGCTGCAGAAATAGCAATGTTCTTTCTAAAGAAAAAGAAATAATAAGGTATCGAATTCTGCATTTATTAGTTCTCCTGTCAAAGGTGGATGTCGATGGGCTTTCTGCTGCACTGTCAAGGGCCACATATAAAAATTTCGGTAGTATTCATCTAATCAGACTTAGTCCATCTAAAAGTTAGCTACTTAGTCTAAGACAGACTCTTTCTGTAGCTGGTGCAGAGGGCTCGGTATTGCATCCCACTTGACAATACGTGTTCTAGATAGATCAGAAGGATTGTCCCAGAAGTGCCCGTCTTTGCAGCTGCTTTTATAGGAGTCCAGCTGCTCAGCCTGGATTTAAGCTGACCAGGTTTCAGACAGCTCATGTCAAGTATGATTAAATTAATCCTTAAAGTAGTTTGACTCAGAGCCCATTGGAATAAACAGGAATCTTTCTGTTGACCCGAGTGAGCCCTGGGCCAGGTTTTGATGTAATGAAATATGTAAATCCAGTACCTTTCCTCCTTCCAGATCAGGTTGCCAAGATGTTGTTCTTCTCTTATACCTGTTATCCCGTTGGCTTTGGAAATGACGACAAAAAGGCCCAGTAACCTGAATGTGATACTTGTCTGAGGAAGAGCACCAGGATTGCGCCCAAACAGCTCAATTTCTGAATTAATACAATGTTAAACGACAGCTTGCTCTGAACCCCATCAAAAGCAACAGAAATATTCCCAATGGGAGTTAGTTCAGATTTTATGTTAGGCAATGCCCGTTTTACCTTTGCAGATGAATCATGGTTCCTGTGGGTTTGATTTTACAAACTTCCCGCAGAGATCAAACCCACCGTCTCTGAGATCTGATCCTCCACATGGTACTAACGGTGTCAGTTTGCCCCAGTGGGATGTAGCTTCCTGTTCATTATAAGGGTCCCTCTTCTAATCCATCTCTACAGAGCTCAAATGAGTGATTAGAGGTCTTCCTGCTCTCGCTTTATCACACTTCCACCATCAAAACTAAGTCCTGGGTTGCAATCATCTAACACAGGCCCTTGGTGCTGTGGAAGTGGGCAGGCTCCAAAGCCCTCTGGGACGTAGTATGTACTTACAGCAACATTAACACCTTTGCTCTCCTTGGTCTCTTTTTGATTTTGTTTTCATTTGTCTTCCTGAGACAGGTAAATTGCAAGTTAGCATGGTCTTTTAACTGCAGCTAGAAAGATTATACATGTGCAGGGGACGAATAGGTGCCAGGAGATGCTAAAGGTCTGAACATTTGTCATGCCCCGCTTTGAACTGCAGCTAGAGATGCTCTACTGCCCAACAGTACCGAGTTATCTCTTGGGATCATGATGTGTTTGTTGCTTGGAAGACAACACACTTTAGGTAAGACCAAGGATTTCTAGATAGTGGAAAAGAAGCCAGTTAGAAATCTCAGAAGCAGCCTGATCGTGTAAGACTGACTTCTCACATACCAGGAATCGTGCTCTCCAAAGTGACCTATCCCATGCTAATAATGATGATCAAGAGGAGGCGGGCTGTGGCAGGAAATCACAGCAGAGGTGGAAGTGATATGCTTCAGTTAGCTGCCACCGTGAGGGGAGGGGAAAAGAAAATGATTGAACAAAAAGCTGACTTCCCATGGAGGGAAGTAGCATTGCTCCATCAGTTATGAAGCTTAAGATGGCTGGTGCAGGAAATATTTATCACTGTAATGACAAGGAAGAAGATGAATGGCTGAGATAGATCCTAGCTTGTTCATCTCCCATTTCTCAGAACAGAGAAATACCTAAAGATGGAGGAAGCAGGTGTGTAGCAGATCTAAATAGACAGGATCTGGTCATTCCTTGGAGCTACACGGATTCACCCCATCTCAGAACTGGGTGTCCTGATGCTCTGTTGGTGTTAGAGCTCTGCTGCAGAAGGGTGCTGGTTTCTTTTCCTGAGTGATGCAGGGGTGTGAATGTCAGGCACGCTGCTGTTTCAGAAGTAACTGAACTCCAGAACACGGCATGTAAATCCCATCACACACACTCAGCTGGGCTCCAGGTGCCACAGTTCTCTTCTCGCTGAAACCCCTGCAGAGCAGCACACACACTGCCTGCACAATCCTCCTGTTTCATGCTCAGCCAAAGAACACAGGGAGCTTAAACAACTGAACCTGATAGGGCACGTCCCAAGATAAACAAGCCTAGCTGTTACTGGTTTCTAGCTCTTTCACTGGTCAAGGACAGTGAGAGAAGCACCTTTTGTACAGCATCTCCTGTGTAGATGGGAGCGTGAGCAGCTGCCAAAGATCCCACAGCTGATCCAAGCCTGGAAGCTGCTGACGTACTATATTATTGTAATTTCTTGTTCATTGTTTCCTGCGGAGCTCAACTATGCTGGCCAATCACCTGTGGCAGCAAGCAGGTGAAATGAGGCATCAAGGTGAGAGAGAACAGAACATCTACAAAAAAAAAAAAAAAACAACCCACAAGCTGAAAATGCATTAGTATTTCCCCCTTTTCCCACACTCTCTATTCATGTCCATCTTCCCCCTACTGCTGCCTGGACTTTTTGCAAATGTGATGTGAATAACAAGCAGCCCCATAGGCAGCTGCGCTCTTTTGCACACAACTGGTGAGAGGCCCCAGAATATCCCACACAAGCAAGAGAAACCACTTCCATGTCAGAAAATCAGGTCCTGCATTAGAAACCAGGAAAAGCTTGAGACCCTGAATAGTAAGTATTTAAAAGGCTGGTCTTCCTATGGACTTGCATCTTGGTTATGGGAGCCACTGTGGAGTCTCTGATGTCTATTAAGAGTAGCAAATACTCCTGTCCCTCAGCAGCCAAACCTTTTCCTATCCCTCCTCTATCCAGCTGCTGCTTTGTCATGCAGCTGCTGGGAATATATGTTTGGTTACTCTGCCATTCCATCCAACTGGTTGAAATTTGATGCTGAGGCAAAGAAAAAGAGAAAGAGGCGTACATCTGTTAGGAAACAGATGATTACTTAATCTTACTTCCTTAAGGAATACTCCTCACCCCAGAATCTGCTTCTATCTCACAGCACTCTTGTTGTTGTTTTATCTTTGTTTTGTATCTGTTGCGGAAAGCTGGTCATGGTTTTTCTTCCCCTATCTAAAGGATGATTTCTGTATTGGCTAAGAACTATATGTATATGGGCTTAGTTCTTCTCACCATCCCATGCTACGTACCTGTGTCCTCAGCACTCCGCTGTAGTTGTCCTTGTGTGGACATCTACCCAGGTTGTTCTAGGAAGTTTGCCCTTCTCTTCCACTCTTGTTGTAGGTCAAGAGCCCAAAGAGAAAGTACATAATGGAGGACTGGGGATATCTGTAGGAATTTGTGTGATCTTTCACTGACCAGTGGCTCATGTTTTCTGGCACACTTCATGCAGTGACACAGCCCACACCACTGGCATGTGTTGTGCAGGTTTGGGAGCAGGCAAGGATGGATGGATGACCAAGAAGCATAGTAGGCATGGACCTGAGCAAAGGCAGCACACGCGCCTTTGGAGATGAGGAGCTATGCCAGGTTGTGAGCAGTCACAGAGTAGATGGAGTGATCTGCTTTCTTTAGGGCAGTTTAGTGCAGTTTGCACATGGGAGTATCTGGAAAAAGAGCAAGAGGATGCTTCAGCATTGCCTATGGGTCAAAGCAAGGCTAAGCTTTCTTGTCGACCCTTCAATCCTTGCCTATGACAAGGTAAAATAGCAGTTCTCAGATATTTCTGGAGGACTGGGGATAGTATTTCCTTCCCACTGGGAATGAAGGTCACTCAACCACCCCTGGTGACTAACCTTCTGGTCCAAGGGGAGTCCTTGAGGGTTGAAACCTCCTGTAACTTCCCCATCAAGTTGATCCTGTCTTCCTGGCTCACAACTGGTACCCGAGATACTGGGAAGGAGGAGGAGGGAGAGGGAGAAGAAGGGGCAAGCACATCAAAAGTTTAATCCTCCACAAACAGTTCAAATGCAAAATCTAAAGATGTATCACAAACAAAATAAAGCTCCCTGAAGTATTTGTTTCATGTTTATCCAGTTCTGAATCCTTTTCTTGGCAAACGGTCTGTTCTCCCTGTGAAGTGAAAGGGCCGAGACTGCCTGCCAAGCGTTTGAAGACTTCAAAACACTACATGGGAGATTGTATCTCAAGGATGGAAGCAATGCAAAAGCCTAGTCCCTGCATCCCAAGTCACAGGTGAAGAATGTTCTTGTTCAGCTAATGAAAAACAGTGGTATCGGCATACACTTTCATATGGGTGCATCTTGCTACATCTGTTGATTTCTTGAAAGAAAAGCATCCTGGGAACTGTCTGTAGGATTCCTGCTGCTTTGCACTTTGCCATCTTTTATTTCTGTATTACTATTATTATTATTATTATTATTATTATTATTATTATTATTATTATTATTATTATTATTATTATTATTATTATTTGTTCCCTGTAAAGTTGCTGGCTCTGAGATTTGAAGTCCTTGTCTCGAATGACAAAGCCTTCAAGGATCTCAGCCAAGAGTTGGCAACTGGGATTTGTTTAATGGATGGAGTTCTTTTGCACTTTTCATAAGCAGCAGAGGGACAGTGAATATTTGGATTTGAGGATATTAGAACCCCTTAAAAAAAATAATGTGTATACTTACATTCTATAAATATATGTGTCTAGAAGAGCTGATCTTACTGTCTTCATGTGGTTGTAGACAATACCCCTCCCTACTTTTTTTAAAGGAGGAGAAAGAAAATAAAAGACAAAAAGCTCTCACTTTACTGAGAGCTGGTTTAAAAGAAGTTATTAGTGACAAATGTCTTAGGTCAGGATCCTTTGCACTTGAATGTCTAAGGGAAAATTAATTTCCGCAAGGAAATAAACCAGGCTAACGGAACAGGTGAGAAAGGGGACAGATCGCTATTTTAGCAATGAAAAAGGGCAAAGCACATGGCCTCAGGAGATGGGGAGGATGCCTGGAGGTCTCAGGGGGTGGGCAATGAAACCAGAAGTCTTTCACCTCCAGGGCAATGGTTCAAAGCCAGCTAAAGATGAAGAATGGGTTGGTGGTCTTGATGGAGTTGATGATAGTCTTACACCGGTTTTGTCTGGAAAAGGCATCCACTTCTCAGCCAGCTCCTTCAATGGCAAATTCTGCTTTAGCACAGGAGACGTGACTAAGGCACAGAAAGCAAATTCTTTGCTTAGTCCTGACTGAATAACCAGAGGTCAAGACTGAGATGCACCAGTCCCAGTCACCATTTGCAGAGGCTCCTCCAGCTCTTTCAGGCACCAGAGCATTCAACTCCACAACCTTTCTGAGAAGTTGTTTTTCATACAGAGTAGAAATAGGGTCTAAGTCCCTTTTTTATAGTCATCTACCATTTCTGTAGAGTCCTATAAAGCTGGGCTCGTGGGGTCACATTTTGAGTGTAGCTGAGCTGTTTCCATTTCCAGTGGTTCTAGTTATTTCTGTACATGCAGCACCTCAAAATATCCTGTCACATTAATGACAGAACTGTATCTGATAGGCTTAATGTGGCCCTATCACTCTATCCTGCCTCCCCTCCTGTGATCCTCCATGAAGGGGTGAGGGCATGTGGGTGTGATCTGAGGCTGACAGTCACTCCTGACCGTGCGCACTGCTCTCTTTTTATCTTTGCCCCCCGAAACAAGCCATATTTCTGGGACCACTGCTACCCTTTTCAGCTTATTGCCTGTTACTCTCATTTTTTCCAGCCTTTGCCTCGAGCCACCAGTGTTGAAGAGCCACCATCTCCTGCCCTTGCTGTCCCATTGGTCCTGGCTCTTCTTCCCCGTTCTTGCGTTGTCATCCATGACAACAAGGCATCTGAGACATGACTGAAGGTTGGGAGATGGTCGGTATAATGGTTGTAAACTGGTGGGGTGGGCACATTTTTAAAATGCTGCTTGTTTTCCCTCATGGTGCAGTTGCAACCCCCACCAGCTTTTAAAACAGGCTGTGAACCATTCGCTCAAATCCCTTGGTGAGTCCCTCTGCAAACAGCAAGAAACTCCATTAGCAGTTCCAAGGCTCTTCAACGTACTCTGTGGTGTCTCCTTTTTCCTTCCCTCCTCCCTTTCCCTGTCTCCAGGGCTCCTAATTAGGTCATTAATTCCTAAATCAGGCACACCAAAGCTGCTGCCACGGCAGCGTAAGCGTCCCTGCCATGAGGGAGAAGCGGGCTCAGCGTGCAACGCCAGCACCCGCTCGCTCCTCAGCTGCGTCGTGTGTTAATATAACAGCCCTCCGCAGAGGATGTTGTCTGGCGAATGGCAATCTACTGTTTGCCACTTGTTGAGAAAATTTTTCTCCATAAGCCACCTGCGTTATATATATATATGTATATATTTTTTTCCTGTTTTCCTCTTGCTTTCCTCCCGCTAACTTGCGTGTGACAATTATTTTAAGTGAGCCTTCCGCAGCGTGCGGAGCAGGCGAGTTGCCTGCAGAGCTGAGACCAGTCCTGTGATTGGAGATGTAGAGCTGATAGCCCTCTTCTTGGCACTCAACCATTTCTTTTGACTTCAAAGCAAGAAACAAAAGATGTTTCAAGGACTTCTTTGGAAAATCACCATTAGATATGATGAGGCTTAGGGCCGTTTCCATGGTGATGGAGCCTTTTTACATTGTGATCATTGCTGCAAAATGGAAATGTTCTTTTGTCTCTGAAAGTCTGTTCACTTATTTATATATGTGTATGTGCGTGTGTATTTCTTTCAGCAACAAAAAATAGGAATTAGATCTCATGGCAGGTTCCCTAAACTGAGTCACCTTCTCACCCTGTGAAGTTTTTTTTAATTCTTTAAACTCCTGCATCAAAGCAAAAACTTCACAAGTGTTTGATTTAAGTGAATATTAGTATTTGGGGCATCAGATTAACAGCCTTTTAACAGAGGGTACTAACATTTAATTGTCCCAGTAGACTGGGAACGTGATGAACAGAAAGTGATCTCTTGACCCAAAACAGCAAATCAAATGTCTCCCTATGGCTGTGACTCTCACCTCTTCTGTCCCAATGTGCTCGATATCTTTGTATCTGTTGCTTCATCCTATTACTTTGTCACCACTGATCAGAGTTTGCTTGAAAATCAATGATGCAATTAAGCCCCTAGGCTCCCCCAAAACTATCACTTTTCTGGAAAGTAAACACTTTTTTCTTCATTTAGACATGGAGATGGCTATTTGGGCACACTGAAAATGGACCCTAACCTTCAGAAGAAAATATCTGAATTTTCCCGTTGTGATGGTTAAGTTATTTTTGGGCACAGCAAGAGGAGAGATGTGGGGAGGTGCCAAGTACAGCTCGGGGGCTAAAGAGTATGGACTTGCCATTTTTACAGGCATTGTTCTGTTCAGTTGATGCCTATGACCAGAAATACCAGGAGCAAAGTGCCACAAACAGTTGCCACATCTGGCACAGCATTTGTATGTGCTTCTCCGTCTCATGTGGCCCGTTCTGACCCTTACCCAGGTTATTATTGAGAACTGTGCATGGATGGGGCTGTGCTTGAGCTCTGTGGCGCAAGAGATCGTCCTGGTCCTCTCTTCCTCCTCACTCTCAGGTGTGCTCAATAGCCTTCCATGCATGATAACGACTGAGGAATCTGCCCATAAATGCTGAAGTTTATCTCCTGCCAGTTTCCCCATTTGTTGTTTTATTGTCATTTCACTGCCAGTTAAGCAGAGTTTTCTTCCGCTCCCTCCTCACGCTCCTTTTGCTTGCATAAAACATGATGCTGTATTGTGAACAATGCAGGAATACATTACATAAATTTCTCTTTGATATCCAGCATGTTTCCTGCTGTAATGGAATCGGAACAGAGCAACCTCTCCTCCCCGACATGTCAGATAACTCTCTATCCGCTCTCCATTAGGACAAACGTCTGCAAGCCTTTGAAGAGCTAAAACACCATAAAGGAAAAAGAAAATGTTAAGGGTGCTCCAGTGGGTATCTCTGGAAATAATTGGGTTGAATTAAGCGAAGGGAAAATTTAGGCCAACTAACAGGAATAAAAGAGCAAAGGCTGTTAGGCTGAGAAGTTGTCTCCGAAGCTATTAGCCTGGGGAATAGTCTCAAAGGAAGATGGTGCGAACTTTAAAGAGCAAAATGTATGATTTAGGGAGACGGTCTATAAAGACAGTGGTGAAAAATGTATGGCTTTGAGTCATTTTAAGCTAGACTGAAATGGAGCACTTCAAACCATAATGCAGTAAAGAACACTTTGTTAGACTGTGTGGAAGATGCTGACTTACTGAAAATCTTCCACGTTGACTCCTTGTGCCTTGATAATTCGGAGAATTGCTCCCTATACACTTACCCAGTGTATCTGCACACTGGCTGCCAGCCGAGGTATAGCTGAGCAGACCACAAATCCTGGTTGTTACCCAAGATAAACTGGGGGAAATTACACACACCACTATCTCCCTGGAGTGGTTGCTTATTCCCTGTTGGGAAGCACACACCCTGACAAAGTTGTTTGTCAGCAGGAACCTGGAGACAAGATTCTGCTCTTTGACTTATGTTCCTTTAATGCTCTCTCCCACACTGCTCTGGGCTGTGGCATGAAACAGCCTGTTAGATGTCATCGAGAAATGCCTGAGCAGGTTGGCATCCCACATGGTCTAATCCATGCAGATTCGATGAGAGACTGGAAGAAAAGTGCTCAAGTGCCACCCACACGTTCTGATTCCAACTAGCAACTGAGATTGGAAACGCTACAGATACCTTTAGCAAGTGATGGGAGCAAGATGCCTTCTTTCATTTAAAGGTTTTTGCTTTGATTCTTCTTGCTACTTCTTTTTGATATAGCAGTAGACCGTATTTTTATGTTTAAAAGGCTGCATTTTTTTTTTCTTGGAAGAAAATTGAAAACTAATTTTTTTCCTTGGACTATTAGACTTCCTGACACAGTCTCCACAAATCCAGTGTCTAAATCTTCATCTCCATCTGGTGAAGTTCCGGTTCACAGTTCTTACCTCCGTGTCTTTGTCCTTCACTGCCAACCTCTCCTTATGTTTCTCTTAGATTTCTTATTCCAAAGACAATTCCTAAATCACAGCTGCAGATCGAGACTGGAAAATGAAATGCAGGCTGAGGTTGTTCTGGATCATGCATTGCTCATGACTTGGACCCAGCTAATGGGACGTAACTCTCGATTCTGTGTTTCTCTCTAATCGTGTGAAGTCCATGATTCTATTTCCAGCTATTCATATGAGTGAGTTATGTCCAAGCTTTGCTTTCTGGGACTCTTTCATCTGGATGCTTTTGGCCAGCGACTGCGTACATTCATCTCTAGTGTCATGCATCTAAAGCTATTAGTATACATGCTCTTTCAAAACTCTCTGGCTCTGGGACTCCCTGTCCCCTTTGCCATCATAAGCACTCAAAAATTCTTCCAGTTTAGTGCTTTCATCCTCCCTCCTGGGTGCTTGCTGATCAGATCTTCTCAATGACATGCTAAGTTGTTTTACTGACATTGATGCATGATGCTGGACTCCATCAGCTTAGCAACCTTTGGGACCAGTCCTAGGAGTCAGGCAGCCAGACAGCTCAACTTGTCTCCATCAATCAGAGAGTGAGACTTTATTGGCCAAAATGAGAGCTACAGGTGTACACCAGTGTCACAGTTTTAAATAAACACGATCAGTTTGCCCAGTGCTAAGCAACTGTTTCTGAGAGCGTGTTGGTAAATGTGTTTATAAAGCATAAGAGTGCAATCCATCAGCCCTCAAAGAGCCTAATCAATATATTCCAATTTGATCTTAGAGAAGTTTCGCCTCTGGGAAGTTTAATTTATTTCAACTCATGACCATGAAAAAATGAACAGCCACGGCACTTTGACAAAATAGAAAAAGCGGATGATGTTGTATCCAGCACCCGTTCCATTTCAATTTTCCATTTTACCTGAACAAATCACCCCTACGACTTGAATGACCATGAAAACTGATCGAGCGATGGAGAGGGACTGCGGGCCAAGGGGGAGACAGAAGGAATAAAATATGGATGGGAAACATAAAATGCAGGACTTCTGAGATGCTTGGCTGTGTTAGTTTGCTCTGTGCAGAGTGTAGCTGAAGTGAAATAACTAGTACTTAAAATGCAAGGTAAATTAATGCGTATTGCAACTGCACAAGGCTGCTCACCTAATTATATAGAAGTCTCTTCCCTGCATTTATGCAAGACAGTTCTTGTATGTTCTTATAACTTTTTAACTGATGACTCTACTACCCATTTTTCCTGATCCCAACTTTAAGAACCAACTCTAAACCATCCTTTAAAATGTTAGTACAGTTCCTAAGGCCATCTGGAGTTCTTCTCCTGAGCCATATCCAAGTGTTGCCCTGTCAGAGCAAATTAGAGCCCGAAATAAGTAGCTGAGGAGCACTTCTCCGGGGAACATCTGCTGTGAATGCTGTGCTTACACCTTTCTGTCTGAAGAAATGTTTGGAAAGACCCCGTTTTCATGTTTTTTTTATTCCAACTCATTGACTGTCCCTTTCACAGAACTACTAGGTAAAACCTCACCCACGTGATTCAGGGATATTTCAGGTAATCCAGGTTTTATTGACAGTGGCTCACGTCTGTTCTAGAGGTTAAGATCTCGGTGCTCTAGCTAGATCAATGTACAAGATACTTCAAAGTGTATTTAAGAAAAATACCATGTAAAACAAATGAAACATTTATTTCACTAACCCTCTAAGGAGTTAAGTCAAGATGCTTAACATACTTGTTATTTTACAGTATGGTGGATTTTTTTTTTCCACCCATGCTTGTTTCCAGCAAGGATTTTGTTCAGAATGGACCATGAGACTGTGTTATAAAGGGATATCCTTGGTTTTCATTCAAGATGGTGTCTGGAGGACGAAAACAGGTGCCATCCCATTATCTGAGATATTGACTTTTCTTCCTGGGAACTACCACTGTGTAAGCAACAATTTTTTCTGGCCTTGCCCTATGCTGTCAGAAAGGATTTTGGGGAGGAGGCTCTGTTTAATGCTAATTTGTTAAGAATTGAATCTAGTGTCCTCAGCAAATGCAAATCAGTTGTTTATAGTGATGCCAGAAAATGTAAAATCAGAAATGAGTGTGTTGATTTTCTTTCCTCCAACTGCATTTCATCATAATGCTTTCTGCTTTGATGCTTCGTCCCCAATCTTATTTGATATAGCATCATACCATCTTTTTTATGTCAAACATTTGCTTCAAAGCTTCTCATAGCCTGTGCTACTTGTCAAAAGTTGGAGGCAACACGTTTTAAGCATTCAGCAAGCATTCTTCCGAAAAGAAAACCACTATTTCTAATGAGCATTTGAGAGTGCGGTGCATTGCAGAAACTGTTTTCTAAGATCTGTCACAAATGATTTACTTTTATTAGTTTTAATGGCCCTTAGCTACCGGCATGGAATATAAGTGAAAATTAAGATATTTTTCACAAGACGAAAATAGATTTCAATCAGAGACAGTGGGCATTTCCCTCCCCTAACTGGTCCCCTCTTTGTTCTTGTTTCTCAATAGAGAACCCTGCTCTAAGGGAATGATTTCATAGCGTTGTGGCAGACACACGTCCCTCTACCAAGCATGAGCTCTGCTGATACCAGAGACCCTTTTCCTCATCGTACTCAACACTATTCACCCACAGCATCCGTATCATTCCCATTGAAACCACTTAATGTGCTTTACTGGGATTTGGCCATAGACAGGGACATAGGAAGATGTTTCGAGCCAGAACCATAGGTTTGTCTGTTCTGCTATTGAGCTGAAGAACTCATTTGAAACCAACATTTATTAATTCCCATTCATATTTTTTCTGTCTCTTTTCATTTCTACCTGCTGCTGAGACACTCTTCGCTTCAGATAAAAGCATGTTCTTCCTGTTTGCATTTTGGTCATGTTGTTCTTTACAGATTTTTTTTTTCTTTTAGAATGTGCTTCTATAATGATTTTTCTCACCTCATTTCGGTTTGTACTCAGTGGAGGAGTGGTGTAGCTGAGCCCAGACACATTGTGAGGGATGCACCTGGAGACTTGCTGCATGAGCAAGGTTCTGCTGGCTTGTTGCAAACACGAGCAAAACTTCAAAGAAAAAAAGGTTCTGCAAAAGGATCTCTCCTCACCCCACCAAACTCCCTACTTTGTTTCCAGCAACCATACCATGTTATTCTTATTCAGCATTGGCTTTTTATGTCATCTGCAACCCATGAGAGTGAAGTAGGAGCCTGTGTTTCCTACTACAGTTCCTTTGTACCAAAGGCTAGTAGACTTACTATTGCTGTCAGTACACGGAGTTCTTTCTTTGACTTCAGCAGTAGAGAAACTCACTGTATTAGCTGTAATAGTTCCAGATTCAAACCTTCCTAAAAACCTAAGAATCATCAGTTTCCTCTCTCTTTCTGATCTGTAGCAGCTTTCATGTTCTCGTCTGGATGAGTTATAACCACTTGTAGTAAAGAGCTGTGATAGCTAAGGAAAGATACCTGATGTCGTGAGCTCTCCTATTTAGACTTTGGACACAATTTCCAAGCTAAAAACATCATTGTTTTTCCCCTTAGGCCCTGTGCTACATTCTCCATCTAGAATGTGCTCATTCAACTGGGTCTCCCCTGCCTCTTTCATCATCCTCAGTAATTAAGCTTTTGCAGCTAGAACCGAATTGATAACTTTATTGTTGATTAAAAAGACAGGTTAGGTCCAGCTCTTTGCCCCCAACTTCATCATCTGTGTGGTATTAAGAGAACAACCACTTGGTTTTTTTGGGAAAGTAAGCATTTGGGATCTGAAGATATGGAAGTAGCCAGATTGGGGTCTTGGTTACCCCAAAGAACAAGGAGACTAATGTCACCAAGTCAGAGCAATTACTCTGGATTTACATCAACAGGGTTGGGAACATGGTTTGGTCAACAGAGCAGATCAGTGAAATAAAACTGAACTAATTTTACAGGGTTTCTTCTCTGAGTGCAGCCACAATTTAAGGGTCACCTATAATTAGTTAATTCGTTTACTACTATAATAAATGCTTTGCAGCCCTTATAAACGGCCATTAAATGTGTCAAATCCCTTCCTCCTTTCCTCCACACACTTGCAATTTCCTTGGCAAGTGAGAAAGTGTAACCAAATCAAAAGGTGAAAAAAGGATGTTATATGAAGAGGGCATGCTTCCCCCTGTCGCTCAAATTCTCATGCTTGAATGAGTCACAAGCACTCTGTAATGATGTTTTAAATGCAACAGATTCTGCCCTGAAAAGTGGAAGCAAAGTCTTACCCTTTTTTTGTAGTTTCTGATTTCAGTGGATCCTCACTGGTTTAATCTCATGGAGGACTCAGTTGTGGCTTTGACTGGAAATACCTCTATAGGTAAAGAATTATTAAATAGTAGAGGGATAATTTTATCTTTTAATGAAAAAGGTTCTGAATTTGATCTACAGACATACTTCATGCTTCAGGGTTTAGGTGACTGGTGAGTCCTAGAGCCTGGAGAAACATCTAACGCAGGTCAATTATTGACCTTTCTTTTCTGAGCTCCTGCAGCTTCTCCAGCATCCAGCTCTCCCTGGTGCTCCAGCTCTATTAAAACACATGAATGGTCACTCTGCCAGTTCTGTGTTTACACATCACTCTGTATTTCTGGAAGCTCAATGGTGAAGCTCAAGTTAAAAGCAGTTTTGAAAGCCTAAGCTGTATTCTCTTTGCTTCCCAGCTCCATTTTGCAAAAGCTGGGGGAACACTCTGAATCTGGGCACCAGGATCAGCCAGATGAGGATGAACTGGAGCAGCCCATGGGCCACCGATGGTTCACTGATGGAGTGGAGGAGCAGGGGTGTCCTCTCCCTCAATGGACTAGGGCACCACAGAAAGTCCTATTGGTCCTTCATCCTTGTATGACCCCTTTTCTGTTAGATTTTTAGCCCCGTCACCGATCCCATAGCCAGGTATGCACCTTCCATGAGGATTCATGGGCTGAATCCTTCTGCTGGGGCTGCGATGTCCTAAATACACTGGTGCACATGCCCTGAAATCCACAGTTTGACGGATTTCCGCAACATAACCAATCATCTATCACTTGGATAAATCTCCTAAATCCTACTTTAATCCAAACTGTGTTCTCCAAGCACACTGGATTCATGGACTTGCTTTCTCTATTTAAATATATTGAGCAGAGAGGTGACCAACAGGCAGAACCTCATGCGCTGGGTTGCAGAAAGCAACTTAATCGGGGTTTGAAACTCTTTATTTAAACGTTAAGCGCAGGCAGCAGACATTGCCGGTTGTCCACTGGGATTGCATTTGCGGCAAGGGGAGTCATTTCCCAGGCTCCTGCTTTCAGCATCTGATTCTTTCTCTCTTTTTACTTCCCCCGAAGAAGTCAGAACAGAGAGATGGCAGGAGAGTAATACAACAAACTATAACACATTGTGTAATTGAAATGGACCATAATCACTAATATTAAAGACAGTGAATCATTCTAATCGAGCCATGCTCAGCAAACAATGAAAAATTATGTGCCAGAAAAGCTAATGCTGATTTTAAAATGAACAGAAATGAGGCGAAATGGAACCTCACTCTTTATTCATGAAGGTCAATTTAACGTGATTATTTTTTCCCTGGCATCACAGCTTCGTGATTACTGTTGTATACCTCAGTGCTATTTTCTAACCTAATAACAGTAAAAAATAACCAGCTGGTGATGATTCTGTTTAAAGCAGAGACTAAATGCTCACAAAAACCTGCCACTGAACAGTTGCACATGCTAATCAGACACAGCTCAGCCAGATTCCCAGTAGAGTCCATATTTTGCAAATTTCCACTGGTTGACTACATTGAGAAATTAGATTATGCCTCGGACATTCAAGACTCAGAGTGATCTGCGTTCATTCATTCCTCCTGGGTGAAATCAAACCCTCCGTAGATCCAGCCAGGCGCTTTTAATTCATCCCACTCCATATCTTCCCATAATATTTACCGTCGTGCCGTACAATTGCTTTAGGGACTTGGCGTTTCGGTGGAGGCGACAGAGTCTGATTCTCCCTGGGCATATTCGCATTTCGGAGGGGAGAAGCAGCTTCAATTTTGGGGAAATTACTCCTGGTGTCAGCCAAGGACAGCAAGGGAAGGATCTGTCCCCCCATGTATGTGACCCTGAAGGAGGGCTCTGCTGATGGCATTTGGAGGAAAGCTGACACCGGTAATAATTGATAATTTCCAGATTTGCCAATGAGCGCTGTGCATTTCAAGGAGGGGGGCAGGAGGAGGGAGAAAAAAAGTTAATTGGAAAAAATGCCCAACCGTTTCTCTGCTCGGAGGAAAGTGTTGTCTATACCAGAGCAAAGTAATGCCTTTTGTTTCATGTATTTCTCAGTTGTCTGTAGTTCTTAGCAGCAGTGTTACTGAGGTTTATACTATACAAATACAGATCTTTTAAATATATAAATAAATGTATTTTTTTACACGTACCTATTTTTTTTTTTTAATTTTGCTAAAATCCCAGAGAGACAAATTAGTAAAGAGGCAGAGCTTTGCCAGGGAGCCTTCATTAGATCAGCACTAATAGCTTCTTTCAGCAGCCATGGATAGCTTCTGACATCACAGCTCAAGCTTGTCCGAAAGCTAATTATTTTCCCTGTTATAAAACAAAGGTTCTATATCAAAGGCCCATAATGTGACACGGCACACGCTCCAGATGCACTGATTTGCAAAATAAATCAACTGTGTCAGGGTGGAATTTGGAGGAGAAATTACAACAAATTGCAATTATACTTGCAGTGGTACACTATTTAAATGCATTGTCAATTTGTTAAATGCAAGACACCATGTGTGTCTGTTTACAGGTTGCTTATGGGGAAAGAGAGGAGGAAAAATTCTTATCTGTCAGAAGGAGAAAAATCTTCTCCTTCACCCCCTATACAGCTTCTCCCAGCCTACAGATGCTATCGTAGCAGGCTTTATAAAAAATTTAAATGGTGTCTTAGGAAGGCAGACATAACTAGCAGGAGCAAATGGTTGGAGCCTATCCCTGGCAGAACAAATGAAGAGACGTGTTTAATAACAGAAAGCATTCAAAACCTTTCTGATTTTGTTATCTTGTTTAGACTGATATTAAACCATATCACCAAGGAATACAGTAGTGGGAGAGATTTGTTTTGCTTTGTTTTCCTCCTCCACAAGGAGAGAATTTTCTTTCCTTTTTCCATGTTCCCTTCCTAACTCTCTCCTCCCTGAATGATGCCAGAATGGTGGCAGTGACCCGCTCTAGTGACAGAATGAGGCAGCATGTCAAGATGGTCAATGAGACCCCAGCACAGGATTTCCCAGGGTCCTTCTCCACCACCACAGGTAGTTTGATGGAAAAGGGACAGTGGGACGGTGGCAGGAAAGATGAAGCAAGTGGAAACACAAGAGGTCTTGTCTGCATGGGCTGGTGGCTCCAAAAGCTCCTCAGCACTCCCAAAGTCTGGATGAAATGGGCACGTCCCCACCACACCAGACGTGATGTCTTCTGCAGGGCACGGCCACCATGGCAGGTACTCAGTTTGAATCCTCCCTGGCCTCACGACATTGGCCTCCTCCTCTTTCTTTGTCATAGTATTTTCTGTTTTCTTACACTTTTCCCTTTCCTATCCACTCCTTAATTTATTTTCTCAGTTCCTTCTCCTTTTATCTGCTTGTGCCTGTGTATTTTCAGCCTCTAATTTCTGCCACATTTCCTGTTTGAACTTCTCCTGTTCCATCTCCTTTCCCATGTTAATGTCATCTGTTTACTTTACTCTTTGCAAACACTTTTCCTTTCATTTCCAGGGCTTGTTTTCCTTCGATTTGTATCTCTCTGCGTGTATATACACACATACAGATACATACATATATATATATACACATAAATCTTCTAGCCTTTGCCTTTTGCGTTTCAAAACTAGCCTGTCCCTGGGGTCGGTTTGTTATTCTGGTCTCATTCACTTTATTGAGTTATTTTCTTTGCTGCTATCAGTCTCTAAATACAATCCAGTAAAGATACAGCAATGATTTTTGACAACCTGACCTTTCTGTGCTTTCTTACACTTGTTTAATTAGGTATCACATGCAGCTGTGACTTGATCTTTACAGTTTTTCAACCTCCCCACCCCCTACCTGGCGGGGGGAATAAAAAAAAAGAGAGATGTTGTCGAAAGAAGGTCATTTTTGACAGGTCTGCCAGTTATTTCAGGCGTCATAAGGCCAGCCAGTTCTGCAGGAACGGCAGGCCATGCTGTCTGTATTTTGCTTAACAAGTTAGAGAAAACTTTTGGCTGGGGGAGGCAGGGAATTAGGTGATTTACTGATTTGATGAGGGCCTGCAGTGATTTAACCTTCAGGTATCCAGTTTGAAAACAAATCTGACAAACGAGAAAGGAAGATGGGCAAAGATCTGCCAGGTTTTTGCTTTTGCAAGCTGGGATCTCTGGAGTAGCCGAGGTATGGGGGTGTGTAGATGAACAGGAGATGCCCCCAGATCCTTGGGTATGGGAAATGACTGATGGCATCGTCAAGGTCTGATGGCAGGCAAGCGTTGCTTTTTGTTTCCCAGGTGAAATGCATTACTTGTGGTAGTATATGAGTTTGTAAAATCAAAGATGCTTTTTCAGTTCCTGGTGGGTCATACAGCTATTTGGACTTCAGGTAGGCAACACATCCCTCTCGTGAACCCCTCAGTCGTGTGAGTCCATGTCCTCATCAGCAGGTCTCAGCCATGAGAACCAAAAGCCAAAATGAATCATCTGCCCAAGAGCTAGTATCCTCACGGCTGTTTTGGCCAAATGTGCAGGCAAGGAGAGTGCATTGCTGTTGTCCCACGTGAAATTACACATTCATACACATCTGAAATCCCTCTTTCTCTGGCAGAAAGGTTGATGCTTGCGCCCAGTGGCAATGTGATGTCTGCAGGCTGTGGTCACATCTGCCCGTGAACCTTTTTATAGCTTTATTGTTCAGAATGATCCTAGTTCAGCAGTGGTGGTTGGTAGGTTTTCCCAGTGTAATACACATGCTAACTCAATCTGCTTCAGTACTGTTCAAAGCCCATGGAAGACACCTGGAGTCCTTCAGCTTTCCTATGTCCTCTGGTACAGATCCTTCTGTCCTGACACAGGCAGATCTCCCGCTGACTTCCAGGTGCATGCATTACTTGTATTTTGGTATGGATATTATTTAAGCAAAAGGACATGACAAACTGCCTAGTAACGCTGATTAATGGGCGCCCCTGGGGAAGAGTGAGGCATGAGATGAAGTTAAATAACTCCAATGCGCATTACTCAACATTGCCACACCACCTGAAGTGTCTCATTGTGCCTAAAAAATTGATTCCCTTTTAAAAAGGAACATTTTTAATGTTTCACATTAATTTTCTCAAAAGTCCTTACGCTGTGAAAAATATTCCCGACGGAAAGCCCTCTCCCCACCTCCACCATCACCGCCTCCCACCAAGCCTTGCCCTACAGGTGTCCAATGTATCTTTGACAAGGTGAAATAGCTCGGTGCATGTACCGATAACCCACTTGCCTACCTTGATTTATACTGCACGCTCACGTGGTGTCGCTTTGAAAGCCAATGGAGTTCTCATGTGATGCAAGGCTGACTAAAATACGTTCTCTCTGGGCAGACCACCCTACAAAATGGTCCCGAGCCCTTGAGCTGCATCCTTAACTGCCCCAAAACCCCACAAATATCAATTAATGTCTGCACAAGCTCTGACCATTCAAAGTTCTCTTTGGTGCTAATGCCAGCATTTGTTTGCTAAGCCCATCCTTATGGGCACATAGTCTGCCGTGATTTTGGTGTGATTATACATGTGTAAGTGGGAAACTCCCAGTGTCCTTGGGCTTCATAGGAGTTCAGAGCAGAGGGACTTAATGTTTTTTTTCCAATGACTTGCAAGGCTGGTTGCAATGTGATTACTCAAACATTTTCAGTTATACATGTGCTTTTCTCAGATCTAGCAGAGAATCTAAGTCTATGTGCTAAAAAGAAAATCTTCCTGATGCTTAGTCAAACGAGTCATAGAGTAAAAATAGGTCACAGTTCTTTTTATTCTGATTTTATTTTTATTAAAATATATAGTTACTAAAGATCAGAGATTCAATACAAGGATTTAAAATAGCATTCTCTGATTGTATTCACAACAGATACTAGATGCTATCACACAATTCATCCTTCCAACAAAAAGATCCATGGACAGATAAGAACCACTTTGTCATTTGTCACACACTGGCCCTCAACAGACCACACAGATAAATACAGGAAACAACATTTTCCAGAAGAAAAAGGTCTTATTTGAAATTTATTCACCTAAAATACTAGTATGCATTATATAATAAAGAGTGATAATGTATCCACTGAAAAAAATGAAGGAGTTGAGTTACAGGGACACTGGCAGCATTCTCTTGCTATAGGAGGAAGCACTAGGAACTGAAGGGTTTGATACCTAAGGCTGAATTTTGCAAAGGCTGACATTTGCTTCCTTGAGTCACAGGAATATCTGTGTGTCAAATCAGCCCAGGGACCCATGCTCTTTTAGACCATTGGAAATCAGCATTTATTTCACCAAAACCTGTGGTTTAACTTGATGCCAGAAAAGAATGGTGGCCCGTTTGTTTTCAGTGACTTGCTTTTTAACCTCTGTCAGTTTATTAGGAAAAAAAAAAGTATTTAAATACCTGTCGTTCAGCTGCAGAGAACCCAGTGCAGGTGTGAATTCTGTACCACCAAACTGAGCCTTCAAAGGGGAAATTGCCCTTCTCAGGTGATGCCCCTGGGCGGGCTGGAAACTGCTGTGAAAAACTAAGTCCCCAGCCTCGTCCTAAGGCTAATATCTTGCATGATGAATGTCAAGACAGAGCAAATTTCGACAGTCCTGTGATGAGAAACCGGAATTTGCAGTGCAAGTTCTGGCACAGGTGTGACGGGTGCTCTCAATCAGGTGGTGGGGCTGGCTCACATGGCAGCCACGACTTCTCCCAGGGTTTTACAGTGACTTCTCAGCAGCCTTAGATGTCCTTGGGATGGAGAACATGATGGTTGTGTTCCATCCTGGGTAGTACGCTGCTCCCTTGGGATCACGGAAACTTATTGATTTATAGAGTCCTCATGATCCTCTATTTTATTCTGAGGCACGAAGACTTCTGAAAAGACTATGTTTAGGGTCTAATCATCTACTTCACTTGGTCAGCCTGAAGTCAGCTTTGTTGCACAGCTGAAATTTAACCAGTTAGTGAAAGGATCCACCTTGGCCAGTGAGGCTACCCCGGTGGGATCACAGAATCATAGAATAATTTCAGTCAGAAGAGACCCTCAGGATCATCAAGTCCAACCATAACCTAACTCTAGCACTAAACCGTTTCCTTAAGAACCTCATCTAAACACCTTTTAGACCCCTTCAGGGATGGTGACTCCACCACTGCCCTGACAACCCTTTCCATGAAGAAATTTTCCTAATATCCAATCTAAACTGATCTGACTGTTGTTCATCTTGAAGACAGGGAAAAAAAACCGACACTCAACCTTGCTTTGCATCTACAAGCGCTGTGGATCCATAGCTCAGCACAGCCTTGTTAAAATCTAATGTAAGAATAAGAACTGGAGGGGAGCTATTTTCAGGGCCCAACAAGAAACACCGCGGCCCTTACGAAGTCTGGCAGCTGGGTTTTAAACTTTGCCAACTGGAGGTTTTAAATGAATCATTGATCAGAGCACAGAGGCAGACATTACTCATAATCGGCCTGAGGAGAGGGCCTCATATCTGGAGAAGTGCAGGTACAGGTTCTCTGTGTATCCTTCTCCTGTATCTCCTTCTCAGACAAATGCTCTGAACCTGAACATTATCTATGTGAAGTTTTGAGACGTAGATGAGGTGTGTGCAGGGTCTGTGAAGGTCTGGTTTAGTAACAGGGCAGTAAAAAGTGCTGTCTTGTCTGTACAGGCCCTGTACAGGCCCTGTACAGTCTTCAAGGTCTGCAGACACTGAAACCACATATCTGAAAATGATTGAGTTACTCAAGTAATTATTAAATTGGATACCACTCAAATCTGTTCAGCTCTTTATTATACACAGTGATTCACCATTTATAGGGCTATAAATTCACATGGAGGAGGTGTAGCACATCCAGGCGGGGCCCGCAGAGCTGAGGTTTGGAAGTGAAGCCCAAGACTGGCTCCTCTCCAAGGGCCCGAGGTGTGAAGCTCCTCTGACCTGCTGATGGCAGCTGGTGATTTGTGACCTGTGGCGCAGCCGCTTGGCGCTTTGCCACCCGCCCTGGGCTGAAAGGGGATGGAAGGCACGTGTACAGGGAAATAAAGGCTTTGCTCACATGCCAGAAGCCTCTCTGTTCTTTTGCATGTCGCTCTCTTCCCTACTGTCTCAGCCATCTTCTCCTGAGTGTCGGTCCACCAAGTCAGTTTTCCATCTGACAATATATTTTATTTTCATAAAGTAGTTCTTTACCAAGGATTCACTTAGAGTAGTTGTTAGTTTGTTTGCCCTTCTGGGGCATGGTTTAAATTACCATGCTTTGATCACCTATTTCCCTTCCATACACACATAGACAAGAATAATAAAAACAGTTCGATTGAAAACAGGGTCTATTTTGCAAACAACCTAGTTTTTTGGGGAAAAAAATTGTGGGGAAAAATGCTTCATCACAAACTTTTTGGACATACTCTTGTTTTCTCCAGCTCTTGTTCCCTTGGCAGCTGGTAGAAGCAAATTTTATAAAATTGCCGTGCAACACTCAGAGGTGCCGATGGGGTTTGTTAGACTCATGAGTTTCACAGGGCAGACACTGTCCAGGGAAAACATTTTGCTGCTGCAGTGATTTCAAACTAAAATCTTTGACTCCACAAATACCTTTGTTCTTATACAAGCCTAAATGAGAAGCTTGGCTTTTCTCAGGCCTGGATTAGTCACGCACCAGTGAGCTGGTAACAAGGAAGCAAAGTTCCATCATATCTGTTAAAGCATCTACTCAATTGCTCAGTAAAACAATCTGATAATTTTTGTCCAGTACGACGTGTTCTTTCTGGATTCAACTTCCGCTACCTGCACAAAGGATTCCTATTTTTTTTAAGAGATCTGCCTGTCAGAAGGAAAAGAAAAAGCATATTTTCTGTGCTTCTTGCCATCTCTGAGAAAGTAGAAGAAAAACTCACCCAAATCCCATTAATTACTTTATCCTTCTAAATGCAAAAGTCTTTGTTTTTCCATCTGCCAGTGACAAGGATTCAGTTTTGTAAAACTGTTGAAAAAAAAGAATTGGGAGTTTTTTGCCAATCTGAACGTGGAAAGCGTTAGTGAGTCTGCAAACTTGGATGAAATTCAGTTACATTTTGCACTGTGAACTTGAAAACCTCAGTTTGGCTGAGAAAATATGTTGGGAAGTGAAAAAGCAGATGCTGCTTTCCAGGTCTGTCATTCACTTTTTAAATGTATTGCTCAATAATCACTAAAACACAGCTTTCTCAGGTGTTAAAACATCTGGGATTCGACATCTCTCTCAACCCAGATCACTGGCAATTCTGAATTGATTCACCAAGTTTTACAGAACACAACAGGTAACTTGTCTGACTTTAATCCCATTAGCTGAACGTCCACATTTCACCAGCTTTAACTCCTATATCTGAACTGTCAGAAAGCATCTCTTCTGCCTGCACAGAGAAAGTCGATGTTTTGCAGGAACGTGCCATAGAACAGACTGAATATCCAAACAAACTGTGTTTACATGCTTGTCTGCAGCGGTGGAGGGGGGAACTGGGTGGGCAATTAAAGAATAATTGGCACTCAGTAGTTATTGTCTGTACCAACTCTGCCTGGCAGCCAAACAAAAGCTGCATCTAAGTTTGACCTCCAGGAATGTGTCTCTTAGACACACGGTGTGGTCTAACACTGCGGACGGGGCTATTTCAAAGTTCATTTTACTGTTGTTGTTCCAAGGTCCTTGACACCCACAGCAGAACTTCAGGGGCTTTGCAGCAAACACCACCCTTGGATGCAGAAAGACTTTGGCCACCTCTTCCATCTCCTCCTCAACATTCATCTTAAAATATTCCCAGCACCATGTCAGCTCACTCCAAGATAGGCAGGAATGTTGTGCAAAATAAGGGTTAGGCTTTAAAAACAAGTAATTTGCTGGTCATTGATTGTGTGTTAATTAGTATCGTTCTGTCCTTGCTTTAAGAAAAATGGTCCACAGATGGCTTCAAACTAGAGAAAAAAATGCAGTTTTTGCTCTAGCGATCCTGTTTGTTTCCTGCCACCACCCCTCCAGCTACCGTCTAATTGAACAAAGTGGACTTAATTTGAATTAAACTGTCAAAAATCTTCCACTTAAATTGATTTATCAGCCTTCCTGGCTGAAATGGATTCATTTCTGCACAATATATACGAAGTGTGTGTTGATGGATTGCATTTCATGGAATGGAAATATTTTTTATGCATCTTCATTAGATTCAGCTCAGGTATGCAAAGGAAAGGTGGGGAGAAAGGATGGAGGGAAGAATAAGTGTGCAAGAGCACAAGAAGGGAAACACGAGACAGAGAACTCCAGCTTGAGAGTAACGAAAACTGTCTTTCAGTGACTTTGTGTGTTCAGAGCCCGTGTTCATGTTGCCCCCATGTACCCACAGGTGTCCTTGGTGGCACTTCCAACAGATGTCAAGCAGAAATCTTATGCAAAATCAAGGTCCCTTTATCAGAGAGGGTCCCTTCTCCATACCCTACCAGCTCTCCTCCCCAACCCTTCTTTCCCATGATAACTAGAAAGCTCTTCACCATCTCAGCTCTGGACCTGTCTGTGATTCCATCCAAATACCCTGACATGGCTTTTTGGGGCTCTAGTTGTGCCATGGATAGAGTTTTCCCACCCAACGGAGTACAGTGAACTGAGCTACTTGGCAGCTAAGCTGACTTAATTAAAGAATTAAAGAGAAGATTCTTGCTAAACTGAAAAGAGAGACTCTCCCATAAGCAGCTGAGGTCTCTGGTCAAAAGGACCTTCCATAGGGTCCGTGACCAGTAAGATGGGGTGGATTAGAAGATAATTATCCTTTCATATGGCATGGCTCTGTTTGGAGAAACATGTACTTCTACCCTTAGACAGCGAATGCCACTTGACAGGCCAGTAAGAGAATATGCTGAGCTGGCTGAAGTGCAGTGGACCAGGAGGTGAATGTGGCTATAGGTCCGAGTCCTCCCCTGGACACACAAATCAAAATTCTCCAGTGAGATGCCTTTCAAAAGGAGGCTTATATGGAAGGGGCATTAGACACGGAAAAATAAAAAGCTTCAGCCAGCTCCACTAAAAGCCTTTCAATTATAAAAAATTGTTATTGTCTTTATTTCTGCTCTTTTCCTGACCTAGAGTGTGTTTAATGCAGTAGGAACCATTTGACGAACTCAATTAATTTCCACTTAGAAGAAGGTATTTAATCTGAAGAGTTTCAGATGAACTGGGGCAGGTGCAGTTTGACTCTCTGATTGATTGAATTAAACTTCTATTCATTTCTAGCCATGCCAGATCCAAAAATTTCACAACAGTTTCTGTCTTCTGTTCCTTCTGCCTGGCACGTTTTCTTTCCCTCCTTCTGGAAATAAGAATGGTGGATGAGATTCAAAAGGTGCAACAGTTTCTGAAAACATTTGAAGTAAATGTCACAGATAGGGAGTACCAGAGTGAAGATGCTCAATGTGGAGAAGGCAAAGGAATTGCACTACTTAGGGACAAGAAAGGCAGTGACAGGGAGACTGTTTCCTAAAAGTTATCTGAACCGTCTTGTTGACTGGGGAAGCTGGAAGGGAAGGATTTTTCTGACAGATTTAGCATATGGATTGCTGAGCATCTAGTCCTGTTGCACGTAACAAAACCCCTGAACATAAGACCTGTAGTTTCACCGAAAATCCTTCTCCACCGGTCTTACGCAAAGCTGATGGAAGTCATCAAGAATGTTTCCCATGGTTTCAGTGGGCTTTGGAAAGGTCTTAAGTCAGCTTAAGTCAACAATTCCTTGTTGTGAAACCTGCCTGCAGAAAATCCGAGAGCTCTGCCGCTGCAGACCGCAGCAGTAACGGTCGGTCCCTTACCCAGAACCTGCATCTTTTTTGATGAAGGCTGCCATAAGGAGATGCCAAAAGTCTGCTCCTCTCACACCCCCTCCCTCGTGCTCTTTCACCAGCAAGAATTTGAATCAACCCTGAAGAGAGCTGTCAGTGAGGGATGATTTTCCTGTGATTATTGCCTGGGTGAGAGATTATGCCTTGTTTTTTTGCAAACTGCCTTATTTGCAGAGCAGAATGCATTGGGCTCATGTCCAATTGATACATTCCTCTTCAAACAGCAGATCCAACTACAGAGTGTGATGCAAATTTAATTATTCCACATGTAGGAAACAGAAACGGAATCTCATTGTTAAATTTGTTCTCCTACGTTGGAAAGATACAAAACAAAAAAAGATGCTGAAGTGGCCTGTGTGAGCTGAATACATTTCACTCCCCGGAGCCAGAGAGTAATGAACTCTGTTCCTGCTGCAGAAGCTTCACTGGATAGAATTCTTTTTCATTTTTTTTTTCTTTCCCATATTCAGCATTATGATGAGCTGTTGAAACTTCTTCCTCAGGTCCATTCATATGTGGAATTCCCACTCCATTTCCAGGGGGAATTTTGGGACCACTTCACTTCCCTTTGAAAGTGGTTTCCAGAGATGAGAACCAAGCAAGTCTGACCTTCGATAGTGGGAGATCTAGAGCAAAGCTGAGACAAATGGTTTTCCTTAAGGTATGTTCCACTTGACTTAGTTCAAGTTGCTTAAGGGACCACGGTGTAATCTGTAGACTCTTATTTCTTGCTGTCCTTTACAATGGGGTAGGAGACCATTTGTCTACTGGTGCCTACAGTTTCTGAGCAGGAAAGGGATCTATCTGGAAGATTTTGCCCTCTGTCTCTTTCTCTCTTTGTCCACTAATTGTGGCTTTCTTCATGCCCTGCTTAGATAGTTCTAGTTGCAATGGAGCCCAGATGTACTATGGGCATTACAAATTAGAGGAGGAGCACCATCCTCTTTGGAACTGAGTTGCTTGTTCATCTTAAGTTCATGGGCTTATTTGTGTAGAGGTGACTCCAAGGTCTACTTTGAGGACAAGTTGATCATCCATCCATCCATCCATCCATCCATCCATCCATCCATCCATCTCAATAGCATCTGGCTCCAGGAACTGGTGGTCCATAGAGAGGAGAACCCAGAAGGTTCCTTGAAGCATCTGCTGCAAGAATAGATGTGATTTAAGGGCAGCCCAAGCTCACGGTTTGGTCTGCTTAAGAAAAGAGCAGTCTTGTGCAAGTCTGTGCTTCAGGTCTGTCCCCTTGAACTTGCAATTCAGGGACTGCAGCTTTTGTCTAGAGGACAATTCACCTTATCTTCTTGGGATGGTACTGGGAATCCATTCATAGGCTAAACATAACTGATGAGGTCTGTCCTAGCAGGCAGCAGCAGAGCCTAGAGCCACTCAAACTTGCCTGCATTAGACTGATGGCTACCCCAGAGCCAGGGTCACACTGTCCAGTGATGGATCAGCCATGCCAGATCCATTTGTTACAGCTCATATCTTATGATAGCAGGAATAGATCCTGTACACTCTCACCCAGAGGAAAACCCCGTCTTTTATCTCCCAGTGCATCCCTCATTGCCATAAGCTAACGACTAACATCAACACTCTATATGGATGGGCAAAATGTCCCTGGAAGAAGTCTGTGTAACAGATAACATACCACCCTGCAGAGCAAAGGCACTCCCAGGGCACTCATCTCCTGCTGCTTATTTGCAGGTGCCTGCAGGACCATTTTTTTCCATGAGCTGCCTATAATGTACTTCTGGAGGCGTTTTCCTTTTCTGCACACAGACATATCAAGAAGATCTGCTTTGTCGGAGCAAATTTCCCTACCAGGAGCAGAACAAGGGGCGAGTAGGGCTCTAGACAAGTGCATGTGATGGTGTTTAGATCCATGCTGTGCATCGGCAGGGTCCTTTTTAAAAAGAGTACCTTTCCTGAAATGATCAACTAGGAGGTGAGTGGCAGGTGTTTGGTTTTTAACATGGATATTTCTGTGATGTGGTTTGCAGCATAACCTCCAGATAAATGCACAGGTGAGGGGGTGAAGAGCTGCAACACAAGGGCAGCCAGAGGCAAGGATTTTTTAATTAGCTTTTACACTGGAAAAAGTGTTTGTGTGGCCACACTTTTAGCTCAGGGGAATCCTTAACCCAGCCTTGCATAGCCTCAGCCTACTTATTGCAAAAAGGAAACGGACTTAAGTCAAACAGGAGAAATAAACATCAGGTCACATCTAAAAGAATATAATTTTCCACCAAACTCTTTCTATGTTTACCATATTAAATGATCAACACATTTACCCTGTATCAAACTGTGCAGATGTAGCATTAAAAGGTCAGCTGTTAACCTGCAGAAGCAAAGAGACTCCACATCTCTCTCTTAAAGATGATAGTCCGTTCTGAATGGGTCCCTGTGGTCCTCCTATAATAACATTAATGCTCCGAGTGGCCGTATAGTGGCTCTTATTTGCAGTGCATGGAACCTCTTCATTAAGACTCAAAACTCCCACTGTGAAGATGGGAGTTAACTTTCTTATTGCACTTGAAGAACTGGGGAAACTGAGACACGAGGAGATTAAATTATTTCGAGAAAAAAAAAAAACAAACACGAGTATCAAATTCCTCATTCTCAGCTTCTCATTCTGATCTTCAGGTGGGTTTCCACACAGTAGAGTTTATGGGATTAAATGCTCAAAAAATCGTGGTATTGGGAAACTCTCAAGATCATGGATCTCTTCCAACTAAATTGTTCATCAATTCTAAAACAATTAAAATGAGAATGCCTTTTGATGCAGTCATACTTGAAGGAATACGAAAATCTGAGACAAGGCAAAAGCAAGGTGTTTCTCATGTCTTATATTCACATAATATAGGCTGGCCTACCCTTGGGAGCAGCTTATAAAATAAGAGCTGTATTATTACTTAGCCCGTTTGGGACAGATAAGAACTAAGCTCCCTTGAACTTCTCTGCCAAGCCTGATTCTTAGAGCCTGGCAGGGCCATGCATTTGTTTACATTTTAGTTCAGAAAAGGATTTAAGTCCCTGTTTATCTTTAAGACTCCCTGTAAATGGATGAAATTTCAGGTATTCTGCACTGAAGAATGAACCCTTCAGTGACTCAAAGCCTCAATACGTCCCCGTAGCAGATGGGAGAGGTGAGAGCCCGGCCCCTCCTGCCCAGCTTGCTAATGGAGCAGCAGAGGCAGAATACAGATGTTGCCACGTTTACCTCTATTTCACAGAGAACGGCGGGAATAGAAGGAGGCTGGAGATTCAGAGCATACCTATACTCAATGCAAATTACTTATTACTCTGGCTTCAAGCCTGCGCTTGGAGGTACAATATAGGTTAATTAAAGACACAAGAGATTATGGGGAAGATGCGCAGATTGGATGAAGCAACAGTGGCATGGCAAAGACTGAGGGAAGAAGTCCCAAGTCGATTCCTGGAGAAAAAATTGGCGCCACAAACCAGCTTTGCCTTTTTTTTTTTTTTTTCAGTGAGAAAAAGCACAGCATCGAAGCGCTGAGCAGAGCTGGTGCAAGAAGGAAATGGCCACTGCTGACATTGGTTGTCCCCACGACTTCAGCAACACGGGAAAACTGAGACAAATTTCTGTGTGTGCTTTCCCAAAAATCACATCTCCCTATTCTGCCGTGCACAGTCTGCTAATGAGTCTTAGGGAGCAAAGAGGCTCATTCTCCGCTAATGATGTAGCAAGTTTTCCAGTCTTTTGACATATTGAAATCATGAAGGCATGAGTTGTTTTTCTGGAAGACAGGCTTCAGTCACGCACCTTCTGTTTCTAGGGTCGGAACAGGGACAAATGCTGGAAATTCAGCAATGTATAGTAAGGAAGGAGTCAGTCTAAATAACCCAATAACTTGTCCATGTCTCAAATATATTAGTGGTGTTTATATGCCAGGACTCTTACACCTCTTTTATCCACACTTTAGGGACACAGCAAAGAAACTAGTATGAAATTGTCATTCTTGCTGCTTCTACAGTCACTAAATCTTGCTTTGTTTTTCCTATTTTCTTCATTTTTTTTAATAGCCATCCAGGCTTCTTTACTGAAGCCATAAAAAATACAAGTTATGAAAAGCAAGAGAAAAAGGCTATTTCTAGGCAGAGGAACGTGTCTCTGTATATGTTTGTTGACTGAGCAGCACAAGTGGGGACCTGATCCTCAATATGTTTGTAGAATGCGTCATACAATACAGACCTGGATTGAGCCCTCCAGGCACAACTGTAATATAAATATTAATTAACATTAATGGTCTGTGGCCTTGTCTGACAGCTGGAAGCCAGCACGACTGTGCCTGGCCAAGTAGTATTAATTTTTGTTGGAGCCCTGAAAGCAGTCTGGTGGTATGATGAGCACAGCAGCTTCACTCCCACGTGCCCACCCTGCGCTGCTTCTGGGTCATTCACAGGGAGCAAAACCATAACTGGGATGAGCTGTGCTGCTGGTTCGAGGAGCCCTGGGGACACAGGTGGGACACAGGCTCATTGCTGAGCTCTGTACTGTACTGCGGGCTCCTCACGTTGCAAACTCTAGGCATGGTGCCATGTATTTGACGTGCTGGGAACACCGTCTGCAAGTGGTGGGTCACACTTCCAAAAGCCTCTCTCATTCTCCTGGGCAGGTCTCATCTCGCTGCACCTCATTCTTCTTGCAGCCGGGCACATGGCAATTGTCTTGGAGGCTCCAGCTGGAGCATCTCATGTTCCCTCGTGCTCCCATACTGTGGCCCGAATTCTCAACAAGAACATCTCCCGTGCTTTCCCTCCCTCCTTCTCTCTGCAAGCACCTCCGATGAATTATTAATTGCAACTCATCCAATTAAAGGGCTCCTGCATGTTAATAATTCATGGCTGCTCGTCAGAACTGTTGGCTGGCAGGCCAGGCAGCACTAGGGCTGGGGTTTTGGTGAACTGAGAGGAGTGAAGTGCAATAAAGAAAGGAAGAAATCAATAGTGTAGCACAGGCTGTACACATCCAGGAGACTCTTTATTATATCTGAAAATTGCTTTCTGTGATTGCTACCATCATTACTTCTGTATTTATTTTTTAACGACTCGTCCATCATGAAGCCCGTATACATAACGAAAAAGGCCAATTGCACTAAACCAGTTAAAATCTTTTAAATACCTGGCAGTGGGTGAAAGCAGTAATGAGTTCGTTTTGTCTCTACTCCCTCTTATAGTGAAACCTTCCTCATTCCAGAAGCCAGTTTTATTGCTATCTCTGTAAGCTAGAACAGATCTACCACTTTTCCCTCTGGAAATGGACCCATCAATGATGTTCATGGGAGTAACTTGCAGCTTAGCAGCTCTGACATGAATATATAAAGGCAGTTCCCAGGACGTGAGAATACCCGCAGAGTATTCAGAAGCAGCATGAGTGTGGTGCTATTGCAGAACCAATCGTTTATCAGGGCAAGGAAGGAAAGAAATGGGACTGGAAACCTCTCCCGAGGTTTGAGATGAGTTGGCGTTAGGGAAAAAGTTGGCAAGATAGTCTGGGATAAGGGCCATGGAAGCTGTGCACACCAGAGGGGATACAGTCTCCTACAGGGCAGATCTGTGTGAAGAAAGCAAAATTGTAGATTTTGGTATGTAAGCATAGTCATAAGGAGCAAATCCAGCCTGGTAAATGGCCAGCATCCTTGTTTTATCACAAACAGGTACATGAAGAATGAAAGAATAGAACACGAAGCCAGAGAAAGTCAAAGTAGAAATAAGATCCACTTATTTTTTTGCCGGTGATGGCAGCCCACGGAAAGAAAATACTCAATGGGGCTTTCAACAAAGGTATGCGTAGGTGGAAATCACACCAAGACTCGAAGCCTCATGAAAGGTGTGCCTCAAACACTGGGTCATGGTTTACTGCCAATAAATAACCCAGTAAAATGGTGTGGACTCTACTGAGCAGGAAGTCAGCTTAAATCAAATAGCTATGTCTGCAGAAGTCTTTTGTCTTTGGAATGGTCTCTCTTTAATAGGGGTCATACCCTCCTTTTATAAGCTTGGGGACTGTGAAGAGGAGGTCAGACATACTGGAAGCTGGGGAACCCTTTTTGTAGCCTTGCACATTGGAGACACTTTACTTTAAACCACGTTTGATGGAAACCGTAAAAAAGCCCGTTGCTAATGTGCGGTACAATTCAAGTACGTGTGGGTTTTGAGCTTATTTTGAACAAAATCATGACTTTGTACAGCATCTACTTTGATAAAACTTCAGACTTGGGTTTTCCACCATACTGCAAATGCATAATATTGATGCTCCTGCATGGGCATATGATGCGACTGAATCACAGATTTTAAAATATGTAAGAAACTGGAGAAAACCGTTATTCTCTTTTTAATGCAACTGATTTTAGTACTGATTTGAGAACCCTGAGGAGAACATGGAGTTCAGTCTCCATGCCCCATTCAGTCTCTCAACTGCAATTTCCAATTAGCGCTGATTTGATTGTGGTTTCTGCGGTGTGGATCATTACGACCTTTTATACCCAGCTGATCTGGCACTGCAATTTGGTGGATCTTTCCCAGTGGACAGTAGCTAATTTGAGACTCTGTCACCACCACATTCCTCCGATTTCAATGTTTGCTCAGACCCAGCTCCTGGTTAGACCGGTTCTGAATATGTCCAGGATGGTTCTGGAGGTGTCCAGGCTGGTTCTGAAGATGTTCAGGCTAACATCTGTTCCCTCATCATTTCTGCTTCCGTAATCCAAAGCCACATTCTAATTCATGGCTTCATATACTAAATGTTCACTGTATCTGTCAGATACCACTGAAATAATGCCAAAAACCCCATAAATTGGCACGAAAAAAGCAGGACAGCTAGCAGAAAGGCCAAACCCCTTGAAACAGTAAGGGACACTTAGCGGAGAGCTGTGACTTAGGGGTGGCGTGGCACAGCTCTGGGTACTTGTAACATTGCTGTGCTTTTAAACAAGAAAAATATCAACAAAAAATCTTAGCAGAAAACCAAATTTCTGGGTATTTTATTTTATTTTTATTGATATTTTCAAGAATTTATCATATCTCAGCTCTGGAGTTGAGGTCTTTGAAAAACCTGATGGAGAGATGGCCGAAGGTGATGCCCGACTTCCAAACACCTCTCTGGAAGCTCCAGTCCAAATCCAGTTCTCTCTCAGCATTGCTTTGTACGATACAATTTTCCACTTGATTCTCTCTCTGCTGCTTGCTTTATGTGTCTGTTAATACATAAGCCTGTTCTTTTTTATCTTGCTTGTATTTTTGACTTTTTTTTTTCCTTTCCCTGCTTAGTACTAAACTGCAGCACACACATTGTACTTTCAGCTGCCTGTGATCTGTCAGCAGGCCCAGGAGCTTAGCCTTAACGGTCTATGTAAATATTGTCTCAAAATTACAAATATTCAGAACGGCAGTAATATACGGGGCTTTTGTTAAAGCATCTTGTTTTATGGGCTTAACTACAGGCTGGGAAGCATGGAGATGTTGACGTGTTATTTGTACAACGGACACACACTCACATGTACACAAAAGCCCGACATTGTACAAATAGCAGTTCAGGCCATAAATATCGTGGCAAAATTGTTTCCGGATCAAAATAACCCCCAAAAGAGACATGATCCAAATGAAGTCAGACTGCCTTATTTTCGGGGCACACACCCTTTTAAAAATTATTTTGCCTCTGAAACTGGGTGGAAAAGAAAACTCCGGTGCTGAGAAGCCTATTCTGGATCAACACATTTAGAAACAAAATGTACCTTTGTATCTAAAAATCTGAGTGTCATGAATATTTAACGTGGGGAGGCAAGAATGATTTTGTCAGTGTGTAAAGCAGTCCCAGAGAGGCTCGAATTCTGCCTGGTTTCTATTAGCTTTCCTTCTCTGTAAACAGACTGAGTCATTTGCTGCAGGAGAGGTGTGTGAGCACAGGGACGGAAAGACACACGGGTAAAAAGAAAAAAAACCACCATAGCCATGCAAATGGCAGGAAATGGATTTGCTGTGCAAAGTGCTGCCTCCATCCTCATTTCTCATGATGTGTTGCTGGGTCTGAACAGCCAAGTTTAGCTGCAGTTTTCAGCCCTACTGTGTCATGAATTTGAAAGGTCTCCTGCACTGCTAAAAAGAATTACGAAGCATGCCTGGACACTCTGACTAACCTCCCATAGAGCAAAACAGGGATCCAGAGCCCCCTCAAGGGGAAGTCTTATATTGGTGAAAATGAGAATGAAAAAAAGCTTTAATATCAGTTTGGTTGAAACCCAACCTGTTCCCTGTCGAAAGACGTTGTGTTTATGGGGGTGTGGTGGGTTGCCCATGGACTTTGTGAGCCATACACACACCATGAAGCCGCCAAGGTATGAACTTCACAGAGGGCAGGAGCTGAGTGTCCTCCAGCACCGCAGGGACAGTCCCGGGGGTCCCACCGTGTGATCCTGGCACCGGGGAGCCTCTGAACTCGGGCAATCATATTAGTCGAAGGCAGTAAGCCTTTAAATTCAGCATATCTCCAAAGTTTGTCTGTGTATCAGGACACCGGCGACTGCAGCTTGTTGTTCTCCATTGTGTTTTTCTCTGTATTTGCCGAGGTTGCCCTACAGGTCGTTAGCTTTAGGCCAGTCTTTGGACTGCAGCAGGGCTGGGGAGGTGTAAAATTAAAGCTACCTGTGCCTCCTGAGAACTTCTGGGGTATGTGGAAAGGGAGATTAACTTGGTTAGAGGAGGGGGCTGCAGCCTTCCCGTCCCTTCTCTGCACAAACACATCCTGGTGCTGGGCAGGAGACAGCCTGGTTTGATAGTTTTGCCACTTCCATCTTTCCATTACTCCAGTTTTCATCTGAGAAGGGGCATAGTGCTCATATAGTCTACCCAGACCGGTCCTGCTGTTTTGCAAATGGAGCTGGTTTGGCATCAGCAAGCAGCTGAGATTTTTATCCTTTCCTTCCCAAGTTGCTTTTTTCCCTCCTGCCTTCACCACCACAAGTCAGAGCTGTTGAGATGTGCTGCTTGTACCAGGCTGCCATCCAGAGGGGAAAGATGCGGTGCTGGGAGTACCAGACGCTTACTGGATAGGGAGGGATAGTTCTGGTCAGGAAATCAGAGCAACGCTTTGCATCTTGGACAAGGAGGAATTTTGAAAGGGGTTGGATGTTTAAAGTCATCTTGAACCAAACCCTTGCTCAGGAATCCTTTCTGGTGAAATTCCAGATCATGAGCAGCAGCAGAAAAATTTGCAAATGAAAAGAAATAATGATAATTTCTGTATGTGACACTTGTCACTGGAAGGTTTCAAGCACCTCACCCTCTGAATCTTTACAGCTCTGCTCTCCCTGCTTCTGGGCTAATAACTCAGCCTCTGGCCGCAAACTTGAGCCTTTCCTTTTGTAGCACTCCAGACCCGACCTCAAACTGTGTCACTCAGCCTTTCTGGGGCAGAAATGGCCAAAACTGCAAACAGGATATAAAGCAGCAATTATCTGCTGTTTGAGGGAAGGCCTGTCTGGTGTCTGTGGGTTCACTTGATCCCCAAACTGTCTGACTATGTTACTCAATTGCCATCAGTGAATAAGATGAATACTCTCTGACAGGACAGGTACAGCTATATAATCAATACCTGTTAGTTTTTCCACCCCTAGGTTGTGTGTATGTATGCATATATAGAGCTAGACATATCTGTGCACACATTCAGGACCTTTTCAGTGGCTATATATAAATATATGCCAGTGTACCTATTATATACAAATATACAGACAATGTGCTGCTCTCTATATAAATTTTTGCTTGGTCTTCCTTTTGCAGTGTGATCAATAACAGTTCTGGTGCAGAAGGTGAGCAAAGTGCCTTGTTAAACTAATAATTGCAGAGGAACCAAATCCTTTCTAATAAAATCTTTTAAAACCTTTATAAAATTTCCACTTCAAGGCCAGTTTTCCTGGGAGACGTATAATTATTGAGAATGGAAAGAAAGGAATATAACTAGCTCCTCTTACCAGCTGCCCAACAGACTCTAAAACGGGGCTGCACCGAGAAGGTGGCCCCTGTGGAGTCTCTTGATTGAGACACAAACCTGTGGGTTTGTGCTGTCTATCTCCCGGCAGGGTTTATAATTAAAGCCGTATTGCTGTTTATATTCCAGCAGCACCTGTAAGACCCACTGCACAAGGTGCCGTGCAAAAAAGGGAGGCAGCAGGCTCGCTGCAAAGGATTTACAACCGTAATAGATAAAGTGTGCTGGGGGGGTGGCTGTGGAAAGGAGGAAGAAGAACAGTGAGTCTTTCAAGGTTGTGTGTTAACAGAAAAGAGAAGTCAGGGGGGTGACTGCCAAGCAGCTGCCACTCTCTGCCAGGCTATACTACGTCTCAAATTTAGACTCCAAGAAACACACATATGGCTTGACCCAGGCACATCCGTGTTATATTTGTGCATGTGCATCACACTACAGGGCAGAAGTGATGCCTCTGAGCTGCAGCTGAGGTTTTCGGTAACCTATCAGGTCCCATCTGACTGTAGGAATCCCCTAAGCGATGCACATTTAGAACAGACTCTGCTTTTGGAAACTCCTGCGCACCACGTGCATCTCCGAGGCTCCGCGGTGCACTAGGGCTGGGCAGCTCCTCTGCGCTGCCATTGCCTGCAAAATGCACGTCCTACTCCTGGCCAGCAAGTCAGAGGCAAATTTGGGACATCTGTGGCTCATGCATGCACAGGACAGCACTAGAGGATGCTGACACACTGGGAGCGCTGGAGAGGAGGAACTCAGCAGGCTGATGGGCATCTTGTGCCGCAAATCCCATCGCTTCGGCGCAGTGAGGATTGGTCCCGGTGGAGAAGCTGGGACAGCATGGCAGCTCCTTCTTCACTGCAGCATCCTGCCCGCGTTCCCTGGGAAAAGGCCGATCCCAATCATTCTGTAATGAGGTGGTATCTTCTCCGTAGAGGCCATTGCTTCTGTGACGCTGTTCGTTAGCTTCAGTGCCATCCATCCCAGGCAGCATTCGTAATATAGGGGAAGAAAGGCAGGAAACAGGAAAGTTAGTAAGTCGTGGGCTGTGTTTGGTTAAACAGTGTCTTCAGGCTTCAAAACTAATGCATATGGAAGGGGGTGTTATGTAGGGACACTCAGCTTCCTGCCTCCGAGTTAATTAACCTCCTTCCCCTCCGTGCTGTTATAGACACAAGCAGTTCTGCTGCATATGTCAAGGGCGTAATTAGCACAGGCTGAGCAAACCGCACACACAGGACGGAAGCGTGCCTACAAGATGGACACAAGTGAAAGGCAGGCATCGGCAGGGACCGTGAGCCACCCCACAGCTGACAGAGCGCAGCAGGAGCAAACCTGAGCTGCTGGAGGGAAACACAAGGGCTGCCCCTTTTCCATTCCCTCCGTCTGGTGTCTGAGGTTTCAGGGCATGGATAAGAGGCTGCACCACCAAAGGAGAGCAAATTCGCTCTCTGGGGAGATGACCAGGGGTAGGAGCAGCTTGGTGATGGAGGAAAGTCTTCCTCAGTTCCTATTCAATGCACCCAGTGGACTCAAACCTCCAACATTTCCAGCTTCTTGGTGCTTGGAGGACACAACCTTCTTCCCTTATTCAGTTAGCAAGATGACAGATCCTCGGGTGAACCTTCTCCATCATACAGGAGAAAGTCTCCAGCCTCCCTGCCATCCCTGCAGCTCTGCCCAGCCCTGAGCTCCCAACACCTCTGCACTGAGCACTCCAGACCCCATGTGCCCCCTGGTAACCCTGGTTCGGTATTCCTGTCTCTCAGGATGGTGACGTCTCTGCGTCTCTGCTGTCATGAAAATGAACCCCCTTGGCAGGGAAGACTGAGGTGGAGCCCCAGGGTGTTTCACTGACAGAGGGAAACTGCATTGCCTGAGGGAAGGTCTGCAAGGATCCCTGAGAAGGTGTCTAGCGTTGTTCACATAGCTCATTTCGTGGGACCATTGTCCCTCACTCCTCAGTCTCAGTGGATCATTCCATGCCTGTTGATCAACTCCATCCATGCTGGTTCCTCTTCTTCTTTCCACTTCATCTATTAGGTTCTCTTGTTACATCTCACCTGTCACACAGATTGCAAACAGCCTGGGGCCACCCTGCTCCGTGAGGGAAGATCCTCAGTGCTACTACCATGTAGATCCCTGTGAATGGAGGGTGTGAGCAGAGCAACAGAGAAGGGTAATGATTCCTGTAAGGCCTCGCCTCTTCTGCGGCTCGCAGCTTTTCCCCAGAATCACCAAACACACATGCAAAACATTCCCAATTTTTAAACTTTCCTGTTTTATAGAAACACAGTGCTCGTTCCAGCTGCAGGCACTAAATCATCCCTCTCTCCTGGACATGTGCTGAGGAAGTAAGGCCAGTGATGAATGGGGCTGTCCGTATTTACATTGGGAGCAGAACAGCTGTGTGAATCTCGCTGTGCAATGAGTACTCTCTGCAAACTCGGCATCCCCCTTGCTTCCTCCCCCACCGCCCGGTGACAGTGACAGATTGTCCACTTTTGCAGAGCACTGCCCAGCAGCACACGTGGCTCCCAGCACCTCTTCAAAGTGAGGAGGGGGGCTACATAACCCTCAAGTCATCACGGTTGCTGTTTTTCTGAGTCTTATTTCCTGTGATGGCTTCGCAAACAGGCCACAGAAATAAAAGAGAAGTGCTGGTGAATTGGAAGCGAGAGGAGGGAGGAAAAAGGGTAGCCTGGCTGTTGCTTGCAAGGAACTGTGTCCAAGATGTTGAGCTCCTGGAGCACTTTTCGTCCTTCAGACAAATGCTCAAGGTAAATATTGATGCCAACGTGTGCTGTGTAATCAGACTGCAGTTCTCTGCATACAGCTCTTGGACTATGGGGTTTAAGAAGAGCTTAAGCAATGCATGGACAACCAATACAGGCTTTCCCACTGCTTCATGCATGCCTTGATCTACACTGTTGGCTGCTTAATTTCAGCCCTAGGTAGAAGGAAATATTTTGTTCTTCTACCAGATCTCTATGCAATCCTGCCACTGAACTGTAAGCCAGTAGGAAAGTGTCCAGAGGTGACCATGACCTGTCAGGGGCTTCATTGCAATTAATACATCCCAACAGAATGCTTCGTTTTCCTCTAATCAGCATATTCTAAGAGGAAAAATATGAGAGTCCCGAATCAGGCAGAATATTTGTGATTGGCCCTCCATTATACCGCTTAGAGGATGGAGATGTGTGTGCTGGGTACAGTCCAATCCAGCCCAGCACTAGCTGGAGATGGACTAAGACTCAGGGGTCTGCGGTCTGAAACACATCTCCTCCCCAGCATCGCGGGCTGGGTTAATCGCTGAAGGGGGGAAAGAAACAACTGCAAATGGAAAATGGCATTTTCAATCTGCTGGAGAGTCTGGGGAGAGGGAACAAAGGTTGAGTCAGGGAAAGGCAATGAGAAGAATGGCAGGGAGCTGGGAACGGCTCCTCGCCTTATTCCTATGCTGCTCCACTCCACACTCAGATAAAGTGGTCCCTTCTCTCCAGCCTTCTCCTTTCTAGTCACACACTCAGTTGGTTAATTCTCTCCTCGTCGAGATCAGAGATTAGATAGAGCCTGGATTTATAGCTAGTGAAAATAAAAAGAGCTGCTCCTATCAAGGATTCAAATGATTAAATATCCCACCATAGAAATACTTTTAACTTCACTTACAGTACAATTTCACTTACACGCTGATGCAGTTGACAGCGCTAACAAAAGCTGCTTGAGTAATATGGGGCCTGAAGAGAGAGAGAAGCTGGAGGAGAGAACGAGAACGAGGGATAGGGACAGAAATGGAGAGAGAAAGAGAGAAAGGGGATTAGATAGTGAGATGCAAAGAGAGGAAAGAAAAGGCAGGAAAAGGGAAGGGAAGGAAAAGAGGAGGTTGGCTCTCTCTGCCTGCAGCATTAAAAGTACAAGAGCTAAACCAATTAAACAATGAAAGGAAAGCAAAGGATTAAATGAAGGGCTATGTAAAACAGCTCCTTTAATCCAGCTCATTTACTGCTCTTTATTCTCCATTTCCCTCTCATGTTGATCCTCAGATTCAACAACTCCAGACCTGTGGTGCCTCACACCTCGCACACGCAGGGTCCTGCCTGCACCGCGATGTGCTCGTGTGCTCCTGTGCCCCCCCTGCCCGATGCCAGCGAGGGTGGGGGCTGATCCCAGCCTGGGGACGCTCCTGGGCAGGTGAACGAGCCTGGACCGAGCTTCGGTCGCACCTGTGGTGAGACTGCTCCTGCTCTCCAGCCAAACTCACTTAAGGACATCACCACAGCCGTGCACGGAGAGCTTTGCTGTGAAATGGGACTGTTCTGCTCTACCTTCGCTTTTGGACAAAGCCTTTAGGCTGCTGCGGTGATCCAAAGGACAGGGAGGAATTTTCAGGGCAGTTTCTGCTCCTGCTTTCTCTTTGGCTCCTTTTTCCCTCATTCCCTTCCTTTTCACAGATTTACAGGCACAGGGGCCATGAGGTCTGGAGTGGACACAGCCCCGATGTACACAGGAGGGCTGCACATCTCACCCAGTGCACACCATACCAGGGGCTGCACTGTGGGAAGGAGCATCTCCCCGTCCTGTGTCCCACCTTCTCCATGGCCTGACAACGCTGGGACCCACCGCAGCTCCCCAAACCTGCAGAAACTGTGGCAGTTACGGGAAACACGGCTGGTATCTAAAAATAAACCAACAGGAGATGGATGGGGACTAACATAATTTACCCACCTTCTCCTTTCCTCCGTCTTTCTCCATTTGCCCGATGCCCAAAAATGATTGTTTCTCTTCTGATTACTACTTACATTTTTGCTCTCAGCCTCAGGTAGAGCAGGGGGATGGCAAAGCAAGTCGTTTGGGGAAGGGCTGGAGCGTTGGGGGGAAGCGGAGCTCCCCGTGGGAGGTTATCTGTGCCAGGTCACTGTCTGCAGGGATGCTGTGCTATTTGGAAATGACTTTTTTTCCCCTTCAGCACTCCAGAGCTACAGATCATTTGAATTCAAGCTCTCCTTCCCTTTCACGAGACAGAAAGGCCCCAGCCATACTTGAAATGAGACAGATGCTTATGGAATTGTGGTTTTAAAAGCATTTTTCAGTTGAGTTCTTTCCTTTTCTACACAGAACAGTCCAATGTGAGCTGACTAATAAATGCATTATCTTTTTTTTTTCCCCTTTCCTAGGAGGGTTTGATATGGCAGCTCCATAGATCAGCCTGGTCTCCAGGGATATTTCTGCCCTAAACAAAGTGGAAATTGTCTGCCCCCTCACAAGCCCTCAGTGACTCATACAATAAAGAGAACCCATAAATATTTGGGTAATTACAGTCCGTTCACCTAAATTCCATAAGAGGCAGAGCACTTTCTCATGTTGTTCCCTTAAACAGCTGCCACGTGTTGCTGTTTGCTGCCTGCATGTTGCCGTAAGCACCCGATTCCCCTTCAGTGGTCGGCTTCCAGGTAGCGTGAATTTGACTCTTCATAGTTGGCAAAGGCTGGGAACATTTCATAGCAAAAGGATGAAAAGCTGTGCAATGAATAGTAAATAAGATACTGTACTGCTTTATACACGGTACACACAGAGCCAGTGCCTTTTGCCTAGTGCCGTATCATGGGTCACCAGGACCACACTGCAGCCACCTCTGTGACATAGAGATCATAGAATTATAGAATCATTTCATTTGGAAGAGACCCTCAGGATCATCGAGTCCAACCATAACCTAACCTGACTCTAGTACTAAACCACGTCCCTAAGAACCTCGTCTAAACACCTTTTAAACCCCTTCAGGGGTGGTGACTCCACCACTGCCCTGGGCAGCCTGTTCCAATGCCCAACAGCCCTTTCCAGGAAGAATTTTTTCCTAATATTCAATCTATCAGGGACCCTGGAACAAGCATTTGCTGAAATTTGCTGTAGCCAGGCTCTCCAGCACAGTGACAGCTCTAGAGATGAATGCATTTTATAATGTTATTATTACTGTGTTGTTGTTAATATTTTACTGCTTGTTGTCACCACTCCATGAGGCAGATCCAGTTATACATATATCTGATCTGGGTGGTCTACAGCCCTTTGTATGTTCCCTGGAACAGTTACACCAGGCTCACGTTAGAGATATTTGATGCTGCATAGAATTACTGGAAAGGCGAAAGTGGAGAATATATATTTTAAAAAGAGTGATTTAGTGAAGGTTTGGGCTGTGTTATTTCCTTCCCTCCCTCCCTGCCTCATCAGCTCAGGGTGAATTACAGGGTGTGCAAGAACACTTTTTAAAAACCCTCCTTGAAATTAGGCTGTCTGGACAGCCCTGTCTGCACGCCCCAGCAATCTGCCTTTTCTCAGTGGCTCATCTCTGCTCTTTGACGACCTCTCGCCGCGCAGCTGATGGCCGCAGTGACAGAAGGGCCACAGGCTTCCTTTTGCCCAACCTAAGGCAGCCAAAAAGACATGGAGGGGATTTGCATAAAGTGTCTTTCTTTCCTGACTTTCCGACAATCCTCCAAGAGCATCTCAATGGTGAGAAAACGGGGCATCCTTGGCTGGCTCGGACCACAGGCATCCGGCAAGCAGAGAAGTCGCATTTCTCCTGCCAGAGGGTGGGATGGACGGGTCTACAGAAAGATCTTTGGTCTGGTCTACAGAGGGGAGCTCCCCAAGGAGCTTGTGACTGGCAGCCCCAGCGTGGGGATGAAAAGCTGTTAAGCTTGAGGAACCCATCACAGGCAACCTCCTGCCTCCAGAGAAGGTTTGAGCAGCCCTAGAGCCTGGTACCAGACCCTGTCAGTCACAAACCTTTTATTACAACCTGCTGCTTTATCAAATGCTTTGTTTTATCTATTTTTTACCCTCCCTCCCCAGCCTTTTCCTCCTGCTACTTAAAATTTGTTTCTTTCCTTGCTATGGGTGACGGTGCTTCTAATCAGCACTTTCCTTGTCTAATTACCTCATTGCAAGCTTCTCCCCAAACCTGTCAGACGCAAACTCACACTTCTTGCCTTACTTGTCACAAGAAAAATTGTTCTTTTAAATGTGTCTGGGAGAGGCACAAGGACATTGAATACTCCAGGGAGAGAGAAGGATGGTGGAGTGACTGACTGCAGTTACTCATTATATGGTATTTCTAAAAGACACCCCCCCCTGCTACTTACCTGGAGGTACACAAACATATAAAACAGAAGATGTCTCAAAGACATCACAGTCCAAAATATGTTGACCCTGAGATGTCCCTGTGGAAGTTACACCTGCTGTGATTATTCCAGAGGATGAGTGGATTACTCAGTGAAACAATCCATCCGTGGCAGGAGGGGTTGTTTTGCATGTTAGAGGAAGATTTGGGGACTTCAAATACTTACATCCTATTAATGATTAATGTATCTATTGCAGAGGAACCTGCTTGCTGACCTATTCACTCCCTGTCTCAACCACATCAGATGTGCTGGTAGAGAAAAAAAGTTTGTATGTTTTTGCTGTACCCGTGTTGCGCTCACATAAGAAATTTCTGTCCTATTTGTAACGGAGCAGAGCTCTGAGTTTTACCTCCCATGTTCAAGTCCTCTGTTATTCACCTAAATTAGATTATTTGTGAAGCATGTTCCTGTTCACCCCAGTGATAGCAGAGGAGTCTTTGAGGCCAAGGAGTTTGTGGTTGTCATCTTATCTCCTGATAAGAAGATAACAGTGTTCTTCCAGCCACTGACACATCACCTTTAGTGCTGGTGGAAAGATAGAGCAGGGTAAGATAAATTATGACCTTGGTCTTACCTCCACCTGCTTTGTCTTGGACTAAGCAGGTGACAAGGCTGATGTCACATCTTCAGGTCTTGCCTGAAGTAATTTGGAGGGCTCTGACTTCATGGCAGTTATCTTATACTGGTGACATGTTGGTCTTGTCCTTTACATTTCATCCCACAAGAGCAGATTCTCTCTGTGGCACAGGACAAGCCACTTCAGACCAGGATCCCTCTCATCTCCTCAAGTATTAGTCAGGGAGCAAAGTTTTATTTGCAATAAATAATATATTTTTGCTTCTGTGCCTTGCCTACAAGTGAAGGTCACAGTCGTTTCCTTCTCCAGTTTTCTCTTTGTGTTTTGGAGAGGTTTTTGGGGATGAGGCTGGGAGAGGCCCCTATGGCAGTGCTGTTTGCAGAGATTGTTCTTGAGACCATCGGCAGGAGAAAGTGTCCAGGAGCTCGTGGTGGCTCATGTCTGGTCTTGCTCTGTCCTTGCTGCCTCTCATGGGGCAGCTTTGTAGAAGTTTCCCCAGGTTTTTCTCTCCTCCTCTCATTATTTTGATGGGCTGCAGAGCTGGGAGCGTTGGCTTCTGGCAGGTGAGGTGGTTGCAGAGCAGCTCTGAGCTCCTGGGGAGGCGAAAGCAGAGATGTTAGCAGGGCACAATTAGAGAGCGGAGAGGAGAGGGGGAGAGATTGACTGTGGGCCACTGCTAAGTATTTTACCCGTCAAAAAATGACTTTAACCTGCACACTTAGACTATAAAAATATTTCTTCAATCAAGGAAAAGATCTGTTCACAAGGACAAAGCTAAGGCAGCATCTTCTCCTTGTCTCAGAAAATTAATTTGAAATAAAAAATGTGGAAAGTTCAATTGCAGGAGAGAAAGAGAGAAAAAACTGTGCCTTTACTCCCTGCCCCTCATGCCTTTGCATTGCAATGGGGCTATGGTATAGCTCTTTTTTCTGGGAGCAAAATGTATGTGTTATGCCTTAAAGCCCAATTAAAAGCTCCCGAAGTTGATGGGGTGAGATTTTACCTTTAAACCACCTTCTGTACTGAGTCACTGGCCCCTCCTCAGGCAGAAACCCAACAGTGTCCATCTCACTGCGACGAAAACACCCATCCTCAATGAGAACCTAACCAGGACCACAGACCTGCACCCACCGTCCTCACTCCAGGTCCCCTCCAGGGCTGAGATCTCTGCCCAGATCCTGCTCGGTTCCTCCAGATTGATGCAAAGTAAAACAGAGCCAGTTTTGGCCCTTTTTCTGATTAGGCAAATAATTCTTTTCTTACACTTTTCCAATCCCTCGCTGTCTGAACATATGATACAAATGACTCAACCCATGCATCTCGTGTCATTTGTGAATCATTAGGCCTCACTTAAGAGGGTTTGCATCACTCCATGCTCATCTTTCTAATCCTAGCCTAGTTCTGGGCTTTGGCCAAATAGCATTCAGGCTTCACTTCTTTTCCTTTACCTTCAGTTCTTTATGTATTATTGAGTTATTCAGGCACTTTCCACTGGGATGAATTGGAAATACACAATGGAAAATGAAGTTTCTCAAAGGAGAAATTTACATTTGCTGAAGTTTGTTTCTTTATTTTAAAAAACAACATGCAATATATACTTTTGGCCAGAATAAGACTAATTAAAAATAGAAACATGGCTCAAATCTTTCAGTTTTCTAAATGTTTTGCTTGAAAACAATGCAACAAAACACTGAGCATATTTTACTTATGGCATACTGAACACTGCTTCATAAAAAATCATAAGCTGTACACCTATTCTCTTTTAAAAGCTAGGCTCTCTGGAGAAGAATTCCTGTTGTATTTTTGATTCATGGTGTATCAGGCTCATTACAGGACTCCAGGATATTTTTGGAGATGCTCTTTGGAATTCTGTTATCCCTATTTTTGCAGCAAGCTGGTGCTTCTACAACTCCAGCGAGGAGCACGTCACTAAAGAAAAACAGTTGTCCAATACTGAACCGATCTGAAAAATTTCAGGGAAATCAAATCAAAATTTTTTTTCATTGTTGTGTTTGTTTGTTTCTAATTGTTTTTCAAAAGTGGAACTAATTGCAATGGGAATATCCAAGATAAAATGTTGGAGCTGGTGGTTTTTGTTTTTATTTTAGGTTTGCTTGTCCATAATACATGTCTAATTCAAGTTTTCGTTGCAAGCTAGGATAAAAACCTGGGGTAGAAATTCCAAATTTAACTTTGTGCTGCCTTTTATGATGACAGAAAATGAAGAGCCATCAAAAACAGGAATTAGAGACTCTCTTCACACATATTGATCACACTGGGCTTATTCTAGCGATGTTTAGAGCAATTTTGGGCAGGTACAAAGAAGAGATCGTCACTGTTTAGTCTGAGAATAAAAAAAGGACAAAGGCAGTTCTGCTGAGGGAAAGCCAGCATGAAATTCTAACTGTGTTCAGGTTCTGTGTGTGTCTTTACAGAGGTTTTGGCGTCTCCATCGGAAGTCCATGATGGCGGGATAAAAAGTCTGTCCCACTGCAGTGATTCCTGTGAGCAGTATTTTTAAGCTGTGCTTAGCAAAATGTTTCTCATCTCCACAGCACTTGATGATTCCAGGGAAACCTCAGACACCCCCATCTTCACAGGTCTTGTCACCTGGTCCCTCGTGTATCACCCATGGCACGTTCCATCTTCCCACTCTGGGAACTATGATAAAGAGTCGTCACTGTCATCAGAGCATTCCTGGGCATTTTTATCACCGGTAGGATACATATTGATTTTGAACCAGTCTTGTTTGTCTGAAGTCTAGAGCTGGCAGTCTGTGGACATCATTTCAATCTGTTCAGCACTCCCAGGTGTAGGGTGCCCTCTTTTTATTTTTAAGGCATGTAATAAAGCACAAAATTAATTCCATGTCTGATTTATGCCCCAAACCAGCATTCTGTGTTCTTCCAGCTGAGATTTGATTGGATTTCATCAAATTCTTTCCCATAGAGGCAGATCATTTTCTTGGGGTCTAAGTTTGAGTGTTTCTTGGTTTGTCTGGAGCTTGGGGTTCTTTTGTTATTGTTGTTAAATAGCTGAAAAATGCATTTGTATATTTGTCTGTATGAAGCTATTCAAACAAAAGTAAAGACCATGCCTTTTTAAACTCAAAAGCACAAGTTTTGCATAGATGAAGCCATTCTATAATTCTTTCCCTTTATTCTCGCTATTTATTATCTTATGTCATTAAAAGGTATTGTCATGAGATGCTTTCGGCGTCTTTGTAATAGAACTAGCAAATTATTTACCCACCTAGATTCTCGCAGGCCTGCATTTACTTAACAATTCCAGCTTAGCAGCTATCATTTAAAAATAAAATAGATTAGACATGCCTAGATGGGCTGGCAAAAACTTATCCTACCTGATCCTTCCAGCAGGAAATAAAATATTCCCCCCTGCTCTGTTGAGCCTACCTTTGAGAACAGATAGGCTTAAGGATAGGACCAGGACTTAGCAAACCCAGGTTTTGTGAGGGCAAATAACAGGCGCTGGAATAACACACATCACGTTGTCAGAGCAATAACCTGCACCTACCTTCGTTAAACACGTGTGGTCTGATTCCTCCTGCTGCTACGCCAGAGTCCTCGCTGCTCTTGATCATATTACCCTGGCTTAAAAGGAGTCTGAGTGCCAAGATGTAATAAAAGAAAAGGGAAGCCAAAAGAAAAAAGAAGAGACAGGGAGATCAGAAGAAGACACGCTGGGGAAAGAACCAGGGGAGAAATAAGGTGATGGGGAAAAAGCAACACAAGGTGATAACAGAGCTCAATTCAACTCAGGCTCAAATGCTTTCCTACATAACAAGACTAAACTGTCCTTGATGTTCGTATGGGCTCCACCAGCTAGAGGGAAGTGCCTGGAATGCTTTTTTAACACGCTGCAGTTCTTTAAGGAGCCAAAAGCAGCGTGTGCCCCAGCTGGGTACGTCCCAGCCAGCACATTGCCGTTGCCGCAGCCCAGTCCGTGCGGTGCACGCTTCCGACGCCAGAAGGAATTTCATAGAAATCAACCATTTCTTTAAGGTCTGAGATCACAGCTTGCAACTAATTATAGAAATAAATAACTAGTGACTGGAGCCATCTGTTCTTTATTTGGCAATGCCTTTCCTTCTTCATGAAATTAGCACACCTGCAACCTGCACGTCTTCCTCGGGATGGGTCACTCTGCCCTCTAAACCACAGATGAATTGCTGGAACTCAGGCAACCCTCTGGAGATGTTCCTGCTTATCCTCCTTCTCCTCACCCCAGGCGAAAATAATTAATATACTCAATTGAGTTTCATTAGTTATTCAGGCTGAGGAGAAGCAGCGACTAGGAGGTGCAGGGGTAAATAGTTGTTTATCACCACGGTTTGAACCTCATTATCGGTGCACAGGGTGGAGGATTTGGCTCCGGGTGCTGCATCCTTACAGAGCAAGAGCATCAATGGGTGTTTGCAGGAGCTGAGGGACACATGGAATGAGCAGCAGACTCGGTGATGGGGACCCAAGGGGGACGCGTGGGGCAGGAGGTCACGCTGGTGTTGTCCCCCTCTGCCCAGGCTGCCCCCAGCACTCCCCATGCAGGGGTTTCTCATCTCACATCAGAGAGGGGTGGGATGGACACAACCCAAACCCAGACAATTATACAGAAGTTTCCCCATGTCTTCAGTGCGGTTAAAATCAAGGCGTAATGTGAGATGTTCCATTTTTCTCTCTTTTTCTTCTCCGCTTTCATATTTCCCTTGTTTTAATCTTTTGCAGTGAAGTGTTCTGTACAACAATGATCATGGGAATGAATTTTAAAAAGATTATTAATTTTACTCTTTCTTTCTTTTTTTTTTTTTGAGTTTGACTTTTAGCTTAAGTCGAAAATATTTCAGGTCTTTAGAGCCATAATTAGACATATTGTCCTTAACCAAATGCCAGATAATTTGTACGCACTAGAGGTAAATCTTTTGCTGGAAAGGTAGGCAAATATTGAAATATGTGATGAAAACGAAAGGAGGCATGAATTAAAAAAAAAACCACACAACTATTTTAAATCTTTTAAATTACTTTCTCTTCTCCCACTCATTAGTAAATATTTTAGTTATTCTTGCATTCAACAAATCCTAGTTTTGGGGCCTCTGTGTGTCTTTCTCTGTCATTAACATTATTTTTTTTTATTACTTTAACAAGTCATAAAGACCTAGTTATTTTTACAGTTCACATCCTATATAAGATCCAGATGCAGAGACCAGAGAGAGAGAAATAACAGCATGTTAATTCATTCTGGGCAGGGATTATTTCTTCCTACCTTTAGATGGGAGGGAGTTTTCTTTTGCCTGAAAACATTCAAAGTAAGTGCAGCACTTTGGGAAATAGCACATAAAGGGACTTTAGCAGGAGGGAGAAATGAGAAAGGATGGAAAAGTCAAGCAGTGACAGAGGTAATCAGAGAATTTACAAATTATTCTTTCTGACAATGTAGACAGCTCTAGGAGGCTGCCTTCTCTTTCAAGACGAAGTCACTTGTCATTCTGTTAGAAAAAGACAAGGGATGTGTCAGGAGTTATTTGAAATGTAAAGTATTGTTTTTAGCTTCTTTTTCTCTCATTATTGTAGTAGCAAAGTACTCTCTGTGTGCTGATGGAGAAGCTGAAACTGCAGCAGGTAATGAGGGCTGCAGGACCACCGGGGCTCAGAAATTCCCAGGGCTGGCACAGACCACAGAGAAAAGAGGAATTTGGGGACCCCCAGGATTGAAGACTTGGGGTGAAGGAGCAGGTTTGCAACAGGAATGAGGGGAAATGGGAATAGTCAGTAGCTCTGTCGTGCTGATCAGCTCAAGAAGTCCTGTGGGGGTACAGGGCAGAGGGAAGGTGAGGGACACAGCTCAGCATCCAGGATCCCCTGAGGACGTGGGGGCTGCACAGATAAGGAACCATCAGGAGATGCTCAGATGAAGGATATCAGTGCACCAAGTATTTGCCCATCACAAGGTGCCATGTGTTCCCCTTTTATCTGAGTCCTCTCTGCCTGCCTCCCTCCCAGGCCTCCAAGACTAAATTTATTTAGTGCTCTGCCTGCTATTCCCCTTCCCAGAAAACTCCTGGGTGAAGTTCCCCTCTCTTCGCTGGTGTTGCCTGGAAGCATCACATGAATGCAAACTGCAGCACAGTCACAAACCAGCATTGCTCTGTACGGCTGTTTTTAATTCACACATGCCCCGACCATTTCAGAGTAATCCTACTATCTGAATAAAAATCCTAAAGTTCTTTCTCTGGGCACCTCAGATGCTCCACCTGCCTCCTCTTCCCCAGCCCAGTCTCCTCTGTTTCAAGTTTCAGACCAACTTTACATTCAGTGCCAGCCTTGCTGCGAGCCCTGGCTGCTGCAGAGACTCTGAAGCCCAATGGCACAAGAAACTCCAGAGCCTGGAAAAGTTGGTTTCCAGCTCCCCCTGGGGAACACAGACCCTGCTACTCCGTGGATGGCAGCCAGGGTTACCCAGGCAGGGAGGGCTTTGATGTTCACAGCTCTCCCAGCTTTCCTGCCTCAGCCTCTCCCTGTAATGGCTGCAGTTAGCGAAATAACACACCGGTGGCAGATAAGCATCTGGTAACCCATGGCAACCAAGTCCCTTTAGAAAATGGTCTTCCGGTAATTTCATAAAAGAACAGGCTTGTTGTTGTTGTTGTTGTTGTTGGAAATGGGAAAAAAAAAAAAAAAAAAAAAAAGAGGAGAAGAGAAAAGAGAAAGGCACCAGGTGTGTTTGTGTACACACGTGTGTCCATGTGAGCGGACGGGTCCCACCCCTAGAGAGAGGGATGCTCGGCTGCATCTTTGGGTCAGACAACATGGGCTTGTACACCTGTAGCTGCCTTTCTCTTTCCAATCCATCACTCCACCCAGGGCCCAGGGGTCTGGATATCCCACCGGCAGTTTCTTCCAAATCTCACCATAGCGTTGGCAGGCAGCTGCTACAACCCCAGTGACAGGATCAGACCGGCAGATAAGATTAGATAGATGTATAGACAGGACGGCAGACAGTGAGACGGATATTTGTGCAAGTTGCTGTTACAAGATGAGGCTGATTATATTCCATTCTGGGTTTGATTAGATTGCATAAGTAGACAGACCAGTAGAAATGAGCTGCCTGGTAGAGGGGGATATTTAACTAAAGGTCAGGCAAAATTGCCCTGGAAACTGGTAGATACAGCGAAGTGTGGAGGTGGAGCTGTTAGAGCTGGTTTCTGGTAGAGAGACAGGAAGGGAGTTTTAATTGCTGGAATTTTCGGAAGCTTTGTACATGCCTCACCTCAGAAATGCCCTGTGTAAGCACAGCCTTGCTGCAGCGTGCACAGCGCAGCGCTCCCCTTGCAGCCAGCACCCCGAATCCTCCATGCACAGCCACCAACACCCCAACCCCTCACTGCACGGCCACAGGAGCCCCTGCTGACCATCCCTCCACGTATCCAGCTCACCTGAGCCACAGAGGAGGGAACAACGGGCTGTTTTCTAGGATAGTGAATCCAGACAACAGCTTCGGAACAGGGAAATACTCTCCCTGTTCATAAACCAAAGCAATCAGCAAAGTCAGAACCGCAGGGGAACCGACACTCACAGGCTGTGTTGACAGCATCTGTATTATTTTTTCATATATACTTTTTCCTCCTCTAAATTAACTTTTCCTTTAAATATGTTTTTTCCAGCAGGCCAAATAATTGGATTTTTCTTTGTTAAAAGAAGGGAACATAAATTACTCCTGTTGGGTGCAGATTAGGTTACGGGATTTCTTTTCTTCTGTCACCGTCAATGCCCCAGTGTCAGAGAGCTTTAATATTTAATGCATTCCTAATTAGTCTCCGTTGGCCCAGGGCACTTAACAAAACCTGACACCAACCATCAAGTCAAGTTCATTTAGAGAGCACAATTACCCAACCATCATTTCCATACTGCAGCTGGATTACCCATGAAATTCCCTTCCCAACCCCCATCCTTGCTCCCACCTTCCCACAGTCACCAGTTAATTACAAAAAAAAAAAAGAGAGGATTTTATTCCAGTGACAGAAGATACAAATTATCTCATTTGGTCAGGGCAATGACATTTCCAAGACTCCTTTAATCGCTAGGAAGCTCTGCTGCATAGAGCGGCATTTACCGAAGGATATTGCTGCTTGTGTCACTCCGCTGCCTTGATGCCTTGTTGCTTTGCGTGCTCCAAAGATCTGAAGTTCAGGCTTTCCCAAAGCACAGGCTGATCATCTGGGAAAGGAAGGAAACAAAGCATCTGGAAAAGAAAATAAAATATAACTTTAAATAATTATTGGCCCAGGGAGACTCAGCCTTCAATCAACAGTCATGGAAGGGATTAGTTGGTGCTGAGAGATGGCAGAGGCAGCAATAATGATAAGAACGAGCTTTACAAACCGGAGGATGAAGGGAGAGCTGAGCCCAAGCACGGGATATACACACTTAGCTTCTGAGACCCAATCCTGGTGTCACCCACCTGCAGATCTTGATAAATCCACGAGAAACAAGCTCTAAAGTGCTGTCTGGGGGCACCGACCTTTTGTTGTTGATTCTGGGGATGCTTGCAATGCAAAGCGTAGCTTCACGAATTCCCATCTAGACAAAGACTTTGGCTCATTGCCCCAAAGCGCTTTGGCTATAACTGAGCTGGGGACTTCACTATTCTGGAGGACGATGACCCAAACTCCACCAGTCAAACACCAACCTCCTCTGGTGCCAGCTCTTGTTGCCGCCACCAATGTCTCTGTGCAGCAGACTTGGGCTAAAAATGTCATTTAAGTGACAAAAATGCTATGAACTGAACCTTTTTTGGATGTTAAAAACACTGAAACTAAACTGCCTTGTGGGGATGCATCGGCTTGACCTTCATTTTCAAAGAATAACCACAGGAACCTTCTCACGGATAATATTAACAATTACAGAAAAGATAATATCTGTAAAATCTGTCACCCCGTGACTAATTTCAGTGACAACAGCAAATGCAAAATGTATGTTGCATGCTGAAAAATAATTTAATTTGAAACCTTAAAAAATGGTCAGTTAAAAAAATGTATAATATGAATTAATTAAATATTGACATCGGTTTCCTCCTCATACTTTCCACACTGCTCATTGAGGATGAAACCTACAAAAAAATCGTGCTTTACTAAATAAACAGTTCTAGGATTTGTGATGCCAAATTTTAAGTCAATTGCAACACTTGCAACTGAACCTTTATTCGCAAATCACACAGTGTTGCTGCGCTTCGTACCTGGGTTGCCTGAAGTTGCAATTGGTGCAATTTGAAATTTTTGATCTGAGCTCATTGACTTCAATAGAAATTTCTTCATACCAGTGCCATCCAATTTTTTTTTTTTTTCCCAAGAAATATCACCCAGCTCTGCTATCTATCTGTATCTGTTCAATATTCAGGAAATAAATCCTGCCACATCTTCTAAAACTTCTTAAACCAAGCACTAAGAAAGTGAATTCCCTGAATTTATGACATTTCAGTGAGTGAGTGAGAAATAACCACGTGTTGTTGATTCTGTGCACGCATCTTCATCCTCCTCGTGCAAAGAGGCAGCAACTGAAGGGTTAATCTGGAATATTAACTTGTTAGACTGTTGATCTGCCCTGGGGCCATCGGGAGCTTAAATAGCCAACAGTTAATTAAAAATAAACTGACACTTTACTTTAAGGATAGTTTTAATAACCATTTATAAATGTTACATTAAAAATTCATGCACTGTTATCAACTCCTGCTAAGGATTTACAGCACAATGGAGGTGTTATGAATGTTTTATAGCTTCTGTGGAAAACCTCTTCCCGAACAGATATTTTCAGAGGTCTGTATGTCTTTGCAGGGCTGCATCATACATACCCGAGACAACTGCAGCATGGCAAAGACAAGCAGCTTCCCAAGATGCCAGGGCTGAAGTTTAGACTTTGCTCTATGCGACCAACATATCAGAGGCCTCAAATATCTGGAGAACGTGTTAAAAAATGCGTCCTGATTTCTACTCAAAGGCAGCCCATTCAGCCACGGTCTTTAGGAACAGCTACATGTAGTTTCCCCGCGTGATGCAGAGATCGGATCAGTTTTCTCCGTCGGTACATCATAACCCCCAGGAGGGTCCCGATAAACAGCCGGGGGCCTCCAAAAGTGCAGAAAATATGATTACAATCTAGAGCAGAGAAAACAACCTAATGCTCCAGAGTAATCTTCATCAGCCTCTCCAAATGCACGCACACACGAGCAAACATGCTCCCGAGCATATCCGCCTCAATGCAAACAGGTACACGCTCTGCATGTGTATAAGCTTATCACGGGTGAATTTTTTACTCCCATTTGCGGCTGAGGAGGGGCAGCGAAACTGTTGTGCTTTGAATAAGCTGTATTTGACCTGGAAAGCATTGAGAAACTCAGTGTTGAGTCAGGACTCGCAGATCTTCCCTCCCTGCCCGGCTGTGGTTGCAATGTCTGATCTTCCCTTCCCTTCCCGTCTGTCAGGAGGGATAATAATCCTCCCAATTCATAGTGGGCTTGTACAGATAAACCCATTAATGTGTGGGAGGTGGCAAGATACCACAACAATAACAGCTACTGAAAAGATGATAGATAAATTGAAAGGCTTATTGTCATTATTAGCCATTTCGAAATGAGCTTCCTTTGACAGCATTGCTGCCCCTTTTGCTTTAACTCTCTGCAAACACTGGCATGATTGAAGCTGGCTGTCTCCATGCTTATGGAGAACAAATTCAAGCTTATGGTTACCTGCTTATTTGTGCTACTTCTAGCTCATTCTGCATATCACGCTGTGAGTGATATTAAATGGGTGAGACGCTGTGTGCTGCTGAAGGAGGGGAATCGGGCTGCCAAGGCCCTGCGAGGCACTTGGGTACAAAAGTGATTAAATCATAAGGTGAGGGCCTGACCACCTCCTTTTATACTTAATACCATCCATGCAAACACAGGCCCTCACGGTGGATGCACTGATGGAGAGCAACCTTCAGACTCTGCAGCCAGCCACCGATCAAACTGGCATTAACCTTGCTTGCTTTCTCCTTTTTAAATTTTTTTTTTCTGCCCTGTTTTGCTGTGTTTTAGAGGAAAGGTTCTGTGAATGTTGCCTGTAGGGACTGGTGAGGACAGGGTTAAAAACAAATGAAAAATACTTGGTGTCAGGCGGGTGCCAACCCCTAATTAGGGTAATTGATAATGCAATGTTCCAAGGTAGCAGAAGCCCTAAGGCTGCTATGCAAACACCCCTGAAGAGGAGATAAAGATGAAAAAGACATTTGCCCAGGTTCATCTCATCAAATTCGCACCCTATAAAGCTGCCAAACCCACGCTGGATTTCATCCTCTTGCCTATAGCTGGGGTATATTCCTGCCAGGATCCCCCTGAGCATCCCCTTCTCGTCTCCCTCCGCCTCCAGGAATGGCAGGGTGAGGGCAGCATCCTCAGAGGCCAAAGCCACACAAATATAAAACCTCTCTGAGCTACAGGTCCTGCGACCTGTCACCTATAGTGACGCATGATGAAGGTACAGCCCTTGTATCCAGCTGCTCTGTGCACCCACAGCTGGCAGGGACATGCAGCCATCAGCCTGCACAGGGCACGGGGACACATTGAACACCCCTTCGGAGATGAGAAAACTTGGGCTGAGTTCAGTGGGTGTGATGGCAGGCACAGAGATCTTTTCACTGTTGTCCTCTCCATCCTGCATTCCCACTCGCTCTTCCTCTATGCTGTTCTCTGAATTATTTTCATTCAGGGCAACTTCTCTTTTCCCTCCAGTGATGAGAGTTTTGTTCCGATGGAGTCATGAGGTTCACTAAATATAGTGAAGGGTTGTTTCTGCAAGGACTTCAAAAAGCTTGTTTCATTTGCTTGGCTTCTTTCATCCTTTGTTGTCCCTGGTTGTGTTGGACTCCCAACTGCTACCCAGCCTTATCTGCTCAAATTTCTGCAGAGGACTTGGAGGCAACACAGTCAAAATCCACATGTAATACCCAATCTGAAAACTGCTGCTCCCCAGCTCACACAAATGAACAGAAGCTCAAAGGGACTTCACGTGCATCGTGGATGCCACCGTCACACGCTCTGAGTTTCATTTGAAGATGCAGGAGGAGGATGGTGTGTTCATGGACACGCAGAGGATGCACATCCCACATGCACACACTCCGAGGCTTCCAGCTGCTTGTGGCTACCCTGGCCAACACAGAGAACGCTCTTTTGGGGACACTGGCCATTAACAACCATCTCTGCACCCCTAACAAAGGCAGAGAGCACTTGGCCATGCTGCAAAGCACTTTCTTTCCCCAAGTCCCACTTTCAGCCTGTATGCATGAGACTTTAGCATGAGGCTTTAGCACTGTCTGTCCTTGCAGACGAGTCACTCGCTTCCACGTAGCACCCTGCAAAAAAGTCCAACACCCATGCACACAACGCTGTGCATTTCCTCCCGTGTGCACCCCTCCATTTCTTTAGGAGAACAGAAAAGCAGAAAAAGGAAAAGGAAAAGGAAAAGGAGAAGGAGAAGGAGAAGGGGAAGGGAAAGAGAAAGAAGAAAGAAAAAAGAAAGAAAAAGAAAAAGAAAAAGAAAAAGAAAAAGAAAAAGAAAAAGAACAAGAAAAAGAAAAAGAACAAGAAAAAGAAAAAGAAAAAGAAAAAGAGAAAGAAAAAGAGAAAGAAAAAAAAGAAAAAGAAAAAGAAAAAGAAAAAGAAAAAGAGAAAGAAAAAGAGAAAGAAAAAAAAGAAAAAGAAAAAGAAAAAGAAAAAGAAGAAGAAAAAGGGAAAAGGAAAAGGGAAAAAGAATAAGAAAAAGGCAAAACCAAACAACAACAACAAAACTCACACAACAAACAAACCAAAACAATGAACAAACAAAAACCCACATGACGTAACTTTGGACTGAAATTGGGCCAGGACATCCCATCTCTCCACAGGGTTATCCCCAGCATTGTAGTTATTGCCCAGCTCCTGGCTAATTTACTGCAGGAATGTGCCCCTTCACAGCACCCTACTCTTGCCCCAACTGTGCTATAGCTGCCGTGAGCCAGGAAAAAATGGTGTTTTATGGATCCAATTTGCAGTTTTACACCAGATCCTGAGAAACTTGATGCCCGTGTATCTGCCGTCAAACTCAGGCTTCTGGTAAGCCTACAGACATGCAGGGATGCAAGCGGTGGCAAAGAGGATTTCTCGCACAGAAAAACACATACTCTGCACCATCCAGAGCGCCTACCTGGGCCAATTTGCTCCTTGTATTATTGCCACGGGAGGATTGTTGCCATGTGTTCACTCACCCAAATCTCCTTGCAGCATTTTTAATCTAATCTTCTCTGTAACCGCAAGGTGGGGGTCATTTATAGCTATTCTTCATAAAAACAATATTTCAACCCAAATAATAATAACGCAGAGGAGGGAAGAAAAAAAAATAACCTGAGAACTTGTTGGAGAGGAGAAAACACACATGAATTAAGCTCAGAAGCTTGTCTCCCTCTACCGGCCCCCAGACAAGGCAGAACAGAGTCAAACTCTTTTCTAAGGAGAATAATACAGCACCAAACACAGCTGCCATCCCGTCTTTTTTTTTTGAACTTTCTGTCTAGTCATGCACACATCTCTGAGAGAAGCAGGGACAATCTGCAGAGGCTTTTAAAGAAGTGTCTCTTGTTCACAAAGGACTGATGATTGCATGTGCAGCCTAGGAACCAGCACCAGAATCCACCTAGCTCTTTTTTCCTTCTCTTTTTTCCCAAGGTAAGGTTGTTCCCTGCTGCATATTTCCTAGTGATCCTTCTGATGTAACTTTCAAAGTCCCAGCTGTAGATCTCCCTCTGAGCTGATTAATCTGTAACTGACCCCACAGCTTTCCCACAGACCTGCTTCAATTCGGCCCTCGGCATCGCTGCCCTGTTCCCCTCTACAACCCCAGAACAGGCTTCAGGATCCCTGGGATAGATATTTCGGCTGACCAGGAGCAGCAGGGTAGGCTCTGCTGGGCTTTCACGTGGGTTTTTTTGGGGGGATGAGGAGGAGGGAAGGAGAAGCATTTCAATTTTCTGACTTCAGGATGAAGCCCTAGAAGCGTAGCTACCACCTCTCTTTCTAATATCTCATTCCCAGTTGAATTCTCTGCCTTGTACCTTCAACATGTATGCGTGGGGTGAGGGAAGAGTTGGAATTTATTAACTACAAATTTGCATGAGAGTAGTTTAAAACCCTAGGCTTGCCACAGTCTGCATCAGGGTCTGAGACAATCTGCTGTTATTATCCCTGTCCTTGTGATTTTTTGAGAAACTGAGGTTGCATTATGCTGCTAATAATTATTCCTACAGAGCAACCATGGGTTTGGGGTTCTTTGGTCCTGGCTGAACTGCCTAGATCTTGAACATTTTCTAAGTCTCTGTGATGGTTTCTTTCTGCTTGATAATCTGCCTCTTGAAATGTGTAAGAATGAGCACCTATAATGAAATGAAATCTGTAAGAATGTTCCCTGAGTCCTGTGATCATCTGTATTGCAAACAATTAGGGTCTTTCAGTGGCTTGGCACTCCAGAAATTACTCTTCTTTTTTTTTTTTTTTTTGTTGAAATGTTAAAGGAAATCAATGCTGTTAAGAAAAAGACATCATAATTTGCAGGGGGAAGGGCAAACATGGTCATTTTTAGCCATCATGAAAACAAAAATTGCTATCCCCAGCTTAAGTATTATTGTGATGAAGTTGTTTTTCCAATCAGAGCCCCATTTGTGCTGGATACTTTACAAGTATACTGGTTTACCCGCAGATAAGATCTCATTGACATTTATACTAATATGCCTGGAGGGGAAGCAGTATAGAGTCCTTATATTATCTTTTTAACTCTGCAGAAAAAAGCTGAGAAATTTGCCATTTATGTTTCTTTTGCTTTTCAGATACTGTCCCATTCATGTGCTATCCAAAAGGAAAAGAAACTGCCCTACAAAGTTTTCGGCCATCAAATGGAAAAGCAGCCACCTCTGGAAAGAAACATGGGACTTTTTTGACATCTGTATTATACAACAGTATAGCACAGAGCGGAGGAAAGAAAAAAGTGCGCCCATCTGAAATTGTGAAGGGCAGACTGGGAAGAAGACAGTAAATACACAGAATGGAAAACAGCAGGAGCAAAAGCTAATTCCTCAAAAAGGAGGTGGAAGAGAACGAATGACCACGCGTGGATAGACAGTGCATGTTATGTTTTATACAAGAAATTTTCAGCTTGGATGACAGAAGCTGGGGCACCCATAGGCTTTTTTCCGAGAGATCTGAGAAAGCCAACAGAGGGAAGTGAGCCAACTACAAGGGCTTATTTTAGACTTCCACCTCCAGCAGGCATCGCTTTGGGGGGCCTCAAATCAAAAACGGGATGGAAATCAGTGTTTTCTTCCAAAACAGGTCAGCCAGACTCCATCAACACCACAAGGTGGGGTTAGTCCAGCGTCGATCCGCTGCCGACAAACGCCAGGTAGTGAATAATAATTGCAGTCCCACTTCCTGCAGCAATTTCTCCACGGGGGTTTCTTATTGACCCAGTGCAGTTTAGTTTGTGAGATGTGACGAAATCATAGCCAGAGGGTTTATGGCAGTGGCTGCAGGCTGTTAAAGCTCAGATGCCATCCTCAGCTTGTGCTGTGGGCTCCTTCTTTATTCATGACATAGCAACCAGAGGATGAGGTGTCAGGCGTAATGCTAACGTTTCTTGGCACCCATTGGTTTGTATTGCTCACAAAACTTTGCCTTATTTAGGAGACGATTAGTGTATTTATAATTAATATGGATTAGATATTATTATCTATGCAATATGGCAGGCAAGCAGTTTAGAGAGGCTAACAGCTGTTCAATAATGCAAATGATGCATACATAAATTACAGTTTAGTAATGGGATATTATTACCAACACACACAAAAGTTCAGAACCCAGGGGTGGCAAATATAAATAACCACAGCATGGAAACTTTCCCGAGCTTTCCCTAGACATGCAGCTGGGGTGCAGGGAATGGACCCAGACCCTGGTTCCTCCCATATTCTCCAACTGGTCTCACTGTTCGCAGCAGTTATGAATGAAAGGAAAAAACAGCACAGCTGGCCTCAAAACAGCCATCTAAGCTTTCTGGGCTTGTTCCCAGCCAAAAAAACTCCCAATGCTTTTGTTGGCACCTGGAGTTTTTGAAGAAAGGCATCGGATTTGACAAACATTTAGTTGGGAAGGTTGATCTGTTCTAAAAATAATCCCCAGGGAAGAATATGGCTGCGTGGCCTGTTCTCCAATTTTTTGCTCAGTGGAAGAGATGCTGTATCCCCAGTGGATCTGGGGATCCCCAAAAGGTCTGTTTTTTATTTAGATACATAGGTCCTGCAGGACATCACAGGGACCTATAGAGGACTGCAAGTGCATATGAGGATGTGGGGTTTGTTTGTCAGCCCCTCTGTTCCTTGCCTGTAAGATTCCATCATGAATCTGTCTTGTATACTTAAGTAATACATCCAGGGTCTGGGCTCTCTCTGTTATGTGACCCACTAGCATCTGAGCAGTAGATGTTTTTAAATATAAAAGAAAATTAGTAAGTCTACTTTTTCACTCAATAAATATTAACACAAACAATAAACAAAACTGAAGCAGTACTCACCTAACGCTTCCTTATCTCTATCAGCACATGAAGATTTCAGATCCCTCCAAAACAAAGGAGCTAGAGGAAAAAATGAACAAAATGAAGAGCTATTTTTTAATGAGCATTAATCATATTTGAGAAGGTTGTTTTTCATTCTTTGTACAGTATCTTACAGAGTAGCATCCCGATCTGGTACAGGGAGTCCTAGTTGTGACCGTGATGACATGATGGCACTGCCACCATCCGTGTCAAATCCTGGGAGGACAGAGCGAGCTCAGGAGTCTCACAGCTCGCAGTCCCTTTGGCCGGGCAATACAAGGGCTGCTCCACCAGCCTGGCGTGAGCCAGAAGGTCGTGGCTGAACAGCCACCCTCCAGCTCCGCCAGTTCGCAGGTCTGCTCCCAGCTTTGTGGACCTCGCCAAAAGGCAACTGGGAAGTCTGGTTTTCTAACAGATTCTGTGCATTAAACGCATTTACAGCACAGTCTGGGTGAGGTCCCCTCACCTCTCAGCCGCGAGCTGTGAGTGACATTGCTGCACAGCCTCAGAGCATCTCTGGATGTAGCCACGTTGTGCTATTTTATGAAAGTCATGGGAATTAAAGACAAGCAGTGTCTCAGACATTCACACTAAGGAAAAACTTTCATCTCTGCTTATCTTTCAGCTCTTGACTCCTCTTGACACACCTGTATTCTCTTCCAGGTCAGGTATGGTGATATTTAGCTACCTTTACTAAAGGTAAACACTCGTTTATTTCTCAAGCAGATATGGGGTTGTCCAGCCACCCTGCTTGCTGGTAAGCAAGGGGAAGGCTGACCTGTGCTAAACGGCTTAATGTCTTTGTTGCTTCTCCCCATTGGCACTGCCCTGAGTGACCTGTGTGTCCCCAAGAGACAGGAGAGAGGTCCCAGAGGACAGGCAGTGCCTCCAGTGCTGGAAGTCGGACACAGACCAGCAAGAGCAGAGAAGCATTCAGTAAATTTAGATTCCCCTTGAAAGACTTGAGAAGGCTCACAGAACCATATGCCAGCGGAATGGAAAATATAAATATCTCATAATGAGATAGGCACTTGAGTCTCAGCAAGATTAAGAGAGAAATGCAGAGAAAAGAACGGATGGCAGTGGGGCAGACAGGGAAGAGGAAGTATTTCTTGGATATTTCTGCCATAAGGACTAAAAGATCCCATGGGCGACAAATTAAACATGTTATTATTCCGTGGCAAGATGCTGTAATCTTTGTTTGCTAAGGCTCCCAGTTCTCTTCCCGCATTTTCCAATCACTGGCCTACATGGGGAGCAATTATGGCTGGGCTGAGCTTTGGGAGGAAAGGATCCTCGGGTGGCTTCATGCCCACTGGGCAGGGAATTTGGGTAGACTTGACTGAAAATAGACAGATGGTCTTGCAGTCCTATGAAGCCAAGAACAGGGATGAATTAGAGACCCCCAAAGGCAGCGACAAAGCCGAGTTTATGGAGATGAGCATGAATCCTGGGAAGAGACGTCGGGCACATCACTTAGAGCATCAACTTAGAGCATCACTGGATGGAGCTTTCATGTTGTGGTGGAAAAGGCAGAGCACTAATGGGTCAGAGCACAGGATTCTGCCTTTACTTAAAGAAAATGGTTAATACTAGCTAAAGATAGCGATATGTTTTTTAGTTACATGACAGCTGGTACCCACCTGGTGTCAGAGACCTGCCGTGTGCTGCCTCCCTGCTCCCAGGTCTCTTCCTGGCAGCAAATTCATCTCCACAACCTCCCTGAGGAAACTCCGCAGAAACAAAGATTAAGGAAACATTTAGCCAGCCAGGCAGGAGCACTGTCCCAGTGAGAAGTCCATCTTAACCAGTAGGGGTTCAAAACTAATTTGTCCATTTGATTTCCAAGAAGTTGATGCCTTCAGTGCGGTAAATGAGTCTCGTAAATGGAGGTCACAGCAGGGCCTGTTGTTTGCTTTTGCTCCTGTCAGGAGCCAAGCATAAGGGCTTTCACATGCCACTCTGCATTTCGAACCAGTGATGGCAGCCTGGGAGCCTTTAAGCAGGCCCTAATTAGCACTGAATGATTTCAGGGTGCTCTGCGCCAGGCTGAGCAGCCTTCGCAGAGCTGGGAGGCAGTCTCCTTCATTGCTTGAATGACAAAAAGGTTCATTGGGACTTGGTTTTGAAACAGCTCAATGAAAGTGGTTATGACATGGCCCACAGGCCTTGAATTAACAGCTGATGCAACAAAGAGGTGAAACAGCAGCCAATTAATGTTTCTTCTAGTGCCGTCTCCAAAAGATGAACTTCCAGAGAGCTGCAGGTTTGGATTTCAGCTGCTTACCTGCATTGTCCTTAGTTCTTTAATTCTGCAAAGTTGGGGCTGGTTCATAATAAAAAATGTGCCAAGTCATAAATTCCTAGTACTTCTTAACCCCTCTGTGTTTATTTGATAGTTTATGAACTGTTGCAGAATTATTATGATTAGGTTTAAGTCTCAGTGGCTTATGCTTTTAACTTGGCGTGCCTCCAGTTGTGACGAGCGTGTGTGGGTCAAAAGGATGTGACCTGTATGTCTTTTACTCACAGGACTATAATTCTGCATGAGTTCTATTCCAGTAGGGGGAAAAAAAATCCTAAGAAACTCAGAAGAGGAGACAAATTATTCTGTAAGAATTAATAAATCGCAGTTTCAATGCATTTGTGTCACTGTTTCACCCCCAACATTTTCCCCTTAGAGACACCTTGCTGGAGGCATTTATGATCTTAATCACCCACTCTGCATTACCTCTGGCATTCCTCCACCCACACCAGCTCTTCACTGTGAGCTGGTTGCTTTCCCCATCAGCTGGGATGTGATAATTTGGAGCTATAGCTGCCATGACTGGCTAGCCCAGGCATGCATGACAACCAAAGGCTTCCCCACAACAGTCCACTGCAGTGGATCATCTTCTTGCTCAGAGGATCACATCCCTCATGGTCCATGCTATGTTTAGCCTTTATGTTAGCACAGTGGAGGTGCAGGCTTTTGGGTAGCAAATGAAAACACACTAGAGATAGCTTTGCTTTTCTTTGTCATCTTCACATGCCTTCTAGGTGCAGCCACTGCATCCCAAGGAATATGTGAAACATCATCTGAAAATATTTGGGTAAACTCATGAGTCATCCTTCGTCAGCCTGGGTTCAAAACTGCTCTAGCACAGTGGCCATGGACAAGTGCCTGCTTTGATTTCTCTGTACAGAAGAGCACAGCTGTGATGGTTTTATTGGCCTCTTTGCCGACTGTACACTCCATGTGTGCCTGTAGATCACTTAAAGCCATGGGACCCAGACTTGCCTGTTTCCCAGTGCTACTCTGCTCCTGACTCAGCACCAGTACAAGCTCCATGCCCAGCTGGGGAACCTCTGTTACACACAGCAAATATACCATTGTCTGCGCGAGTTGAGAGAGGGTGCACTGACTTTCAGGTGCGGAAAAAACCTGGAATTCTGTGTTCTTGACTGATCACTTCAGTGTAATTAAACAACAACAAAAAAACCAGCAAAAAAGTGTCTTCTATTTGGAAAGTTAATGCAGAAGGGCAAAGGGCTTTATCTACAAATGAAAGGTATGCAGGAATGAAGGAGGAGAGGAAAAACCCAAAAACTTACACAGCTTAGGGAAAAAAGGGCAGTTAAGAAGGGATTTAATTGATAATGGTTTAGATAATGTCAAGTGAAGTTTCTATTCTCAGCCCTAGTGCAGATGATGAGGCAAAAGGACTAAATGTAGAAATTAAAGAAATACCCATTCAAAGCTAAACTGAGAAACCTTTTGTCACACAGAGAATCATAAGCTTGTGAGAAGTCCCAGCAGGAGAGGTTCTCAAGGCAAAATAACACTGAGGGCATTCAGGAAATAATTAGCTGGCTTCCTGGAGGGAGCAAGTAGATGTGTATGAGGAGGGGGAGGACTGGAATGAGATAAGATCCTAATAGAAAGAATGGATGAGGAATGAGGGGCCTTTAACTCATTCCACGCAGGGGGAAAAAAGTGAGCGAGTAAGTAAAGGAAGAAGAAGATCTGTTATGCTCAATTTAATGAGCTCCTCTGGAGTGGCAGTCTAGATCAGACACATGAAATGAGGCTCCTGGCTCAGTTGGAGATAAACCTTCCCCAACTCACAGCATCATCCCGGCGGGTGGCCGCTTGTTGCAGAACAAAGTGACCCATGGGCTGCTCCTGATCCCTACAGATGGTGCATGTATGATGGGGAATGTTTGCTCTTCCCAGTTCATGGTTATGTCATTCAAATGTCCCCAGCTGAAGACCCTGGTATGGCTTTGCGACAGGTACTAGGTGGGACCCACGTTGCTCTTGTGTTGATCCCCATTTCGATCAGAGATAGACACATTTGTCAACAATATTATTATTACTGTTATCAATACTGTTGTGAATCAAAGTATTTCTGTAGGAACAGCCCTTCCAGCTCTCATGGGAGGAACTACCCATCCCATCTACCCTGTTTCACCGAAAATAAGACCTACCCCAAAAATAAGACCTACCCCAAAAATAAGCCCTAGCACGATTTTTCAGGATTTTTGAAGATGCTCAAAATATAAGCCCTACTTCAAAAGTAAGCCCTAGTTACACTTCATTTAAGAAAAAGTCAATTTAAATAGTGTCCAGGTAGCTCTACATGTAAAAAAGTAAGCATCTTTTGGAGCAAAAATTGTGTAAGACCCTGTCTTATTTTCGGGGAAAGGGGGTATCTCAGACACCACATGCTGATGTGGAGAGCTGCCTTTTCAACACATCTGTCTCAGTTGACTAAAACTGGAAGGCGGATAACCATCCTACCCTTAATCCCTGACTTTCGGGTGGCTGAAACTGTGAGAGACAAATCCCACACCAAAAGCAAAAACTCCAGTTTTTACAGTAGGGCTCTGGGTTATTTCCCCTGGGATTTCTTTGAGCACTTTGATATCATTAGCCTTTTGCAAGTATCTTCTGATAATTCTTGCGCAGGAAGTTTCTGCCACAATTGCTCTAATCTCAGTAGTTTCTCATTTTTTACTATAGAAGTGATAAATGATTATGCTTTTAAAATTAATTTCCATTCTAGCAGCTCATGACAGCCCCTTTGTCTGTGTTAACTTGGGACAAAGTAAAAAAAAATTAAGAAAGGGATTTCATGGGTTTTATCCTCAGTGCTAACACACAAGAAAATCCAAAAACTAAGGAAAAACTGAGCACAGTCAAAAGGTGCAAGAGCCACAGAAAGACATATTTAAGATGTTTCTTCTGTACCAAACACATTTTCTGACGTTGTCCCGTCACAACCATACCCAAACCGAAGGATGTTCTTTTTAAGAGAACATGTGAAAGGTTTCTGGGCTCTAACCCTGAAATTCCTGCATATCCTCCAAGCAGGTCGCAAGTACCTTACCCCACCTGCCTATCAACCCTTAATTGGAACACTCACCTTTAAGGAAAAGAGTTCGCCCTTTGGGCCTATTCAACAAGTGGCTTTTCAGCAGTAGCTGCTAACGAGGACACCAATTAGCACTAACTGTACTCCTATATAAGCAGGTGTCCACCACGAACCAAAGTGCAACTGTCTCGGGATCTGACCTGACCATTTAGCTCAGGCCACTGAACAGCTGCCAGAGACTAATCACTGCAACTCGTTACCAGCCTCTGCTGGACCTGGACCACTGGCTGTGACATCTGGGTGCAGTCCTGTCCCCACTGCAGTCCTCCCCCCTGTCATTAGCTGTCCTTCCTTCCACAGCCTCACTCCAGCCTCTGTCTGAAGGAGGCGACCTGTGCCAGTCTCTGTCCTTGCTTTGATGCGATGTCCTGTTAATGACGTATCCCAATAAAAGTGGTTTGTAGGCTGCAAGTAACAGCTTGTCTGGAGTGTTTCAGAGCTGACAGCTACTAACTAATGATGGGATGGAGTCCAAATCTATGGATCAGGCCACCGAGAAGGGGCTGGGAGAGACTTGCCTGTATCTAGGCAGTCTAAGACAATGGAATAGGATGTTAGTCATGAGCAGAGCTCAGACACCACTGCTAGAAACCTGCCCCGAGTATGTTTCTCATGTTTCTCGGGGCAAATGGTCCAGCTGAAAATACACGCCATCCTCTTGGGTATTTTTTGGCATAGTCTAAACCGCCATCTGAAAGCAACTCCAAGCTCAGGCCTGTCTCCAGCCAAAGGAGTTCCCTACACTTTATAGGTGAGAAAAACCAGAGCAGATATCACAAAAAGCAATCCTTTCTCCCCCAGATAGCCATGCATCTCTGCTGGAGGGCTCTCCCCTCTCGCCACACTTCCCCCAACACAGGGGCTATCCCAAATCATCCCAGCAGGAAACCACTGTGCCTGGGAAGAGAACCAGTTACCTCCCTGGCTGCTTTTCTACAACCTATTTCCATTCCTTTCCATCATAGCCTGTCAGTGCAAACAGCAAACGCACGGTCTAGCACCAGTCACAGCTCAGAAAAGGTCACTGAAGCCTAAATCATGCTCCCAGGCTATCCCTCGGGAGATGAAGAGGAATGGGGCACTGTGACTGCAGGCTGTGGTTTAAACGGGGCAGAAAGACAGGAGGAAAGCTGGCATCTCCCCCCGAGGCCCCTGACAAGGGGTAAATTAATGAGGAGATACAAAGACTGGAGGTTAGGATTTGGGCTTATTGATAGAGAAGAGATTGTGGGAGGTCTGGAAGGGGACAACAGAGGGTGTACAAACCCTTTAATCTGGCAGATAGTGGCTGTCAGGGATACATGTTCCAACCTGCTCCATGACACTGTAGATCATGTTAGCCTTTGTGCTGGTTTAATTGGAGCTTTGCAGTTGCCCTTGGTCACCGCTAATTGCCTTAATTGAAATGGCATGCATCTGTGCAAGTGGGAATACATGCCTGTGTGGGTTTAAGAGGAAAATACATCTTCAGCGTTCCCAGCCATTGTCCGATGAGTCTGAGCTGAATTATGTGATTGCATCAGCTGCCTACTGTGCTTTAGAAAAGCTGGTTGGATTTATTGCAAGCTTATAAACCCCTAGATTTAGACTACATTGGTTGCGCTTGGTTACTTGAAGGAAGGGGAGAATAGAAAGAGAATGGAGCAGTTGTCCGGTTCTGTAACGCTGCTGGTGTGGGACGTCTACCTGCACCCCTTCTCCCGCCCCTCAGCGTGTCTTCTCCAGCTGACTGAGGTTCGTACATGCAGCAAATGGAGTTAGACCAGGAGGCCCCATTCTGTGCATGCGTTTTCTCCAGTCTGTAAGCAATGGAACAGGGTGGTAGTGGGAGCCTTAGAAATATCACAAGACACATTTGAGTGGAGGAGGAGACACAAACTCCTCTGTCTTTCCTACCTCTGAGCACACATGTTCTCATCAAGAAATGTAACACATCATTCAGCACACCTCTACACCCAAACTGTAATTGCAAAATACGGTAACAGCCCTTAGTGTGGTGACAGGTGTCTCTTCTCGCTAGCAAGTGCTTTTTACCATAACCAGTTGTCTATAATGGCATGAATTGCCCCAAAAAGCAGAGCCCATCGCTCCACCACCTTGCTGAAGCCTCTCATTTCTAAGCAGACCCATGAAAGCTGTGACTTGAGTTGAAGAAGTCCCATACTTTGCAGTGAGAAGCCCAAGCAAAGGGCAGGACTCAAGGAACATCTCTGTACGTGGCATTTCCACACTGGCAACTGTCTGCCTGGGATCCTCCAAGGTCTTTTGTTCTCCCTCATTTCACAGGGAGATGAGGTGCTGAACTCAGGCCCATGGACTCTGCTTGTGCCAGTAACCTGGGAGTTCAGCTGCTGTGATACCAGGACTAAATCCTTTAGTTATATCTGGGCCTAAGACTCTCCATCATTGCAAGAGCCTGGAAGCTTGCACAGATTCTGGCATAAGGAAGTTTGGCAGCCCGTGAAGATGCATCACTTTGAGTTAATTTATAAGAACTTGGACAGGGAGAGAGTTCATTTAATTGAAGGATGTAATTATCAGGTGTTGGAGGCAAAGGGGCTCATTAATTTCTGAGACATGCTGTTGACTGAGCTGTCCTCATTTTCATTTTTCACTCAATATCAAGGCTGAATCCATGTGTTGAGGAGGCTAGAAGACACCAGATCACTGTTAGTTTTCTGTTTGTTTTATTTTCCACAGGGCAGAGGTTCTTCTTTAGCCCAAGAGCAACCACAGAGTGCGCGGTCCTGCCCTGCATTGCATGACAACAAGAGCTCCCATGGGGGATCTTGGCATGATTTCCTTAGGGCCTGGACCCAGAGGACTCACAAACCTTCTGGTAACAGCATAGACTGGGCTAAGGTGGAAGGTGATGGATCGCATAGGCCACATCCAGTGATGGAAAGGAAGCTATGAACTCCCTGAACACATCTCTTCTCCTTCTTCAGCTTTAAGGTCTATATTCAGCCCTGAAACGAAGACGACCATGGCGCTTAGAGGACACGAGGTCTCCTAAAGGAGGTAATCCCGCCACGGCCCAGTGAGAGGTTGTGGCTGCAGGCTAGCTGTGTCCTTTTTACCAAAAAAAACCCCAAATCACAAACCTCTCCACCCGGATTCTTACACCCATCCCGCTATTGCTCCCTCCTCACCTCTGCCCCTGACAGAAACTGAAACTACCCTGCTGTCACCCTCCTCACATTGGTATTCCCTCCAGCTTGCCAGTCTGCGCTTAGATTTATGATTTATTTAGAATTGGATTACACCGAGGCTCAGGGCCAGCACTCCCTAATCCGTCACCGTCCCCACCACGGCCATACACAAACATTTGTTTTAGCTGCGTCAGCATCTCTGGCTCCTGAAGAAGGACGCCCATTGTTAATTACTATGGCAACCACAAGTCAGGTTTGGGCTTTTTTTTTTTTCCCTTTGTTTTTAATACTTCTTTCCCTACTGAAAAGCACTGGCATTGTCAAGTGATAGATATTTATAACTTAATATAACAGTGGCATGTCTAACTTATGCTGTTGAAATGCATCACAGCCCGAGTTGTTCTGTTATTTGTTTTTGTGCTGAATAGCAGCAAGCGCTTTAAGTTATTGTCCTTGCACACCCATAAAAAGGGAAAAGAAGGGATGTATAATTGTTGCTCGTATTTATAGCAATTGGATGCAGAGTGCCAGGGTGCAAGGAAGTCTGCTTTCAGCAATGTCACCCAAGATGATACTGAGGACCTTGTTCCCTTCAAATACGCTGATCATGAATGTCTATTTGAATTTGGGAAATGAAGGTTTTGGGCTTGGATGAACCAACTGATTATGCCAGAGATATTTTTGGCCCCAGCTGGCTAAAGTTTGATGAGCTAAGACGAGCACGCTCAAAAAATGAGGAACCAACACAAAAAATAATGAGTAAGCCCTTTGAAATTACCGAGCACAAGTGCAAACCAGGAAACAACCCATCTTTAATGCACCATGACACACATGCAAAAAGTTTGCACTCAGCCCTTTCTTACTATTTTCTAGGCAAGGCCCTGTGGACATTTGTTCTTCTCCAGGAGCCCCCCAAGGAGATGTGATGCTCAGACATGATGCTCCCCAGCTCAGCTGCTCTTGGGTGAGGGACCTGATGCTACTTCCCTGTAGCTGCTGGGTGGGCTGGGGGCTGCATAAGAAATGGCTCGTGGAGCTGGGGTGGAATGAGGTAGCAGGAAGTAGGGCATTTTCTTAAACAGCTTTAAAACCCATCAGTGATTTGATTTGCTTTCTGAGAACGGTTTAGCTCAACAAACAATTGCAAGCTACACAGTCGCAAGGTAAAATGAAAAGCCCGTGGGCATTAATTATATATATAGATATTAAAAAAAGAAGCTACTGCTTAATTATTGTTTGCAAATCTCGGTATTTAAATTGACTTATTTGCAAATGTCTGTTTAGAAATTGACTTTGTAATTATAAAGTCGGTGCAGGCATATCACAGGCCCTGGAGGGGTCTCTAACGAGGAATGATAATGTACCAGGCAAAGTGAACTATCCTGAGCTGCATTTTAATAACCAAGAGGTGCTTGGAAGGGGGAGCGGAGGGTCCATGAGAAATCCCAAAGCCAACAAAAGAAGAAGCAAGAGGCAGAGGACAGAGCGAGCTGGCTCCACAAAGCAAAGGGCTAATGTGTGTGAGAAGGGGTTTCGGGGAAATGGCATCTCTTCCTGAAGCCCCTGCAAGACGAGTCAGTTGACAGCGACCTTGGTTTCAGCTCTTGCATGCGAATGAGACAGTCTGCTGGCAGCAAAGTGCTGGCTGCTGCAGAGCTGGAGCTCCCCGCCAGAGGAAAAGACACCGTCCAGCACGTACCCAGCCATCCCTCTTTACAATGAGGATGGTAAAATACCGGCCCAGGTTGGCCAGAGAGGTGGTGGATGAACCATCCCTGGAGACATCCCAGGCCAGGCTGGACGGGGCTCTGAGCAACCTGAGCTGGTGCAGATGTCCCTGCCCATGGCAGGGGGGGCGCTGGGGGAGCTGGGAAGGGCCCTTCAACCCAAACTATTCTGTGATCCCTTCTCAGCGAGCACTCCCTGCAGCAGCCAATACCGACTCATGTTGACTGTCCATAAGCCGCTTGATGGGCATGTTTGCGTGTAGTACTGAGGGCAGCTCACACGGCCCTTTCGCCAAGATATTAGTAAGTAAGGTAGTTCCCAAAACTAATACACTTTTCCTGGATTTGAAGCCATGTTAATGATACTCTGTAGTTGAGGATCACCTACAAGAGGGTATGGAGAATGTCTCCATGTGCCTATGGCTGTGCTCTGTCAAGTGAAGTGGGTGACCTCTTATGGGATACAAGTTTTTCTGGGTGAAGAAAGGTATATTTTACCAGGCCACAAATCCTTGTCAGTCCCACAGCATGTGCAATAACTCTTAAGATTTAACTTCAGCACAAGTCCAAGAGATATAAGTATATCAATGGTGAAACAAGACTTCTATCACCTTTTGCTCACCATCATCTTTCACAACAGCACTGCTCAGCCTCCAGATCTAGTGGTCTAGGGCATTTCTCTTTTACGGACCATCACTATTAGCTTTAAAACCAGCCACTGGCCCATGATTTCTTGCATAGTTCGTCAACCAAGAGGGAGCAAAGCTTGGCTGCTAAGCAGCACATTAGTAAGATCAACAGCTGGCAGGATACAAAAATAATAACCAAAAAAAATCATAAGCAAAGCTCCAGCTTGTTGACTTGTCTGCTATGCATAGTCATGTTATCCCTTATTCGTGAGCATTCAGATGGCATCGGTATATTCATGAAAATGTGGCAGCTTAAGACAAGGTCTGAAAATTAAATAGGATCCAGCATCCTACTGGAGCAGAATAACATTGCTCTTTTGAGTGAAATTATGAGTGAAAGTGTGGTCCTTGTGAAATCAAAGGCAAACACCCAAACACCTTTTTTTTTTTACATCACTGTGAAGGCAAAGGAACTATGCAAATTAAAAACCAGCTGCTTCCCTGACCAACATATACTGTGTCAGTATAAAAGCACAACTCTAATGGTCTCAGCACCCTCCTGATCTGTCTCTCTACATGCAACATGCTGCTCAGTGTTTGCTGTCGGTTCCGCTGTGCAGCTTGTGCCTGTTAAATACAGAACAAATTCTGCTTGGAGCAGCTGTATATGCCTTGTTTGAGAGAGATAAGAAACCCCACCCATTGAAACCAGTGACATATAAGACCCAAATTCCTTTTTGTCTGCTTGAGCTGGCTAGAAATAAGATATCTCCCATCCGGATGCCAGGTAGCTGTATTAGGACAGAGCTGTAAACATAAAATTGCCACTGAGAGATCTGTTCATAGGCACATGGCCTTCGACATTTTATTCAGCATGTGTGGTAAAACTAGCCTGGTCAATGATATTTATATTTTCTGGTTGTCCTGCTCACCCATCCAATGCATTTGGTTTTTAGTTATGTCAGTGAAGCATTAAAAAACAAAACAAAACCAAACCCAGCTTGTGTTGAATTAAAAAGAAAAAAAAAAACTCCACAAAAACAAAAAACCACCACCTACAAGCATCTTGATTAGATTTGAAATTGAAGCGTAAGCCACTGGTCTCGTTAGTCTAAAAAATGTGTGTTGCATCTTAGTGTCACTGTGTCTAACAGAGAAATGATTTGTTGTCCCTGCACAACTGTAACGTTTCCTCCGTTGGCCTTTGCGCTGTGAGGAGGTGTGTGCAGGTTCACGCTGTAGGATCAGGGCAGGGTCCTGTGATCCTGCACAACTCACATGTTCCTCCACAGGTGGGTTCTGCTCAGAGCTCTATAGCATCCCATTTATACTTTTATTCTTTTCCCACAATCCTTTAATTCAAGGGTTGTGCTAGGACAACAATTGTTCAAACAAGAAGCATATTACATCCCATAGTCATGCATTAATTAAAACCATTCAAAATCTCACAAAGTTTGTCACTGAGTCACAGCGAATGGGACCTACAGATAATTAATGACTCTCAATGACAGTGCTTGAAAAATTGGTTTCTGGCAGCAATCAGCATATGCTGGATAGGTTTCTATTTTATAAGCTTGCTCTGTTCTTAAAGACACAAGAAATAGCAAAAGCAGGCTGTTCTTTTCAATATTAATTAGACCATTATTTATTTGGAAAAGAAAATTTTTTGGTTTAGATACTTACATGTCAGCTGCTGAGAATTCCACCCTAAGTCACTTAATAGCCCATTAATAAATTGTTGTGATGACTAATTATTTATTACAAATTCAGAATCTGTTTACTAGATAGCATTCGTTTTGTTAATTAATAAGATTACCTCTTAGATCCCAAACTTGTGATGCCTATTCTGGCATTGTCTTGAAATACAACATGTGTAAAACACGATGCGTCGTGCATTCTCCTATTATGGTGGTTTAAGTTCCGTATAAGAAATATGACTGCTTGGTGCTTCACTGTGGATATCATTAAGCTTGATTACAACTACTAACAACAAACACTAATGAAGGGCTTCATTTTAGCTTCAGGATCAATGGAGCTGTAGACACACGGCACCTTTGCATTTATCTGTGCTACTGGTCAAAATAAATGGTGACAAATGGTGGCACAGTGTGGCTAGCCTGAGTTAGCCAACTGATGAGCTGAAGGCAACCTAGATCTTAGCTCAGGTGATTTACTGGAGTCCAAGTCCACCAGTGGACCTGAATTAAGGTTGAACCAGGGGCCTGATGGTTCCCTTTATCCTCTGATTAAAAGAAAAATTTATTCGCAAGTCCAAATTCCAATCCTTTTCCCTCCACACAACCATTTCTCACCCATTCAAAGGCTCTTAAACTTTCACACCTAGGCTGGGTGCTACAGAGCCCTGCTCAAATGCCCCCGCTCCACCAGAGCATCTTTCTGCAACACTGGGATGACCAAGTTCTCTGGCCAAAGAAGCCCCCAATCTGTATCACATTCATCAACTTCAGTGGGCTGACCTTGAGGAGAGCACCTTGGACTCTCTCTGTGTGGAAACAGCACCACGTCTAATGAAAATCCATACTGAGAGGGTATGCAAAGATCAGACTCGATTAATTCTTTCCAGAGGTGCCTCCTCAATGTCAACATTGATCTGCTTCCTAGGCGCACGGTTTTCTCTCCGCTGACAACCATATGCCAGTCAGAGCTCTGCTGTATTGTAAATTTTAACAGATATGGAGATAGGATCATTAAAATACCCTGAGAATACACAGCAAGTCATTGTTTTGCTGCTTTTGCTAGGAAAAATCTCACAGTAGCACTGAAGAAATAAATGCTATAGGTCAATCTTACGGCAAAGAAGTTAATCCTGCAATGAAATTGGATGAAATGCCTGAGGATAGGGATCAGTATGTGGGTGTCCTGTCCTGCCTACGCTAAAAAGTTGCTGCTTTATAAAGCAGACTTGTAGGACAACTGCAGAAATACACATGCATTTTATTTCTAGCCACACTCATGGGAAAATAAAGCTAGTCTAGTCTCCGTAAATGGTCAGTCACAGAGTGCTTGCATTTTAGACTGCCCTCGGATGATTTTTTTTCATTAGAAATAGCTTAGCAATAAACCATTTTATCTTACCAGAAGGAGGAAAGCTCAACCACCATCTGTCTTCCTACGTATGCAACAGGACCTTTTGGATTCAGACTGTATTTCCACAAGCCTGGAGTTGCATAGATGGATTTGGATTCAGACCCATAACACAACAGAGACATGCAACAGCCATTCAAATGGGCTTCTGATAGACTTCACTTAAATTTGGAGGCATAGATTTAACCCCATCTCCCGTCAGCTATTAATTGCCTAATTGAGTTCAGGTGCAACCAATCTTTGCTAATGGGAAGGCCATCTTTTCATTATAAACACAGACTTGGGAAGATTGTGCTCTAAGGAGGTCTAGTTAGCATTTCCAAGTAATGATGATCTGTTTTAACAGTGACTATTATTATTCATAATATCTATAAGTCAGGGCCATGCCATTTTGATGTCCTTTTTGAGGCCAGCTTCACTATTACTCAGAGATTTACCTTTTTTGTTGTTGTTCACCTTCTATCATTTTTGGTTTAAATTCAAGTAAAATTAAACTACAAAATGAAAAAAATTAGAAACATCCTGATTAAAAAAAAAAATAAATAAAAGGAAAAAATGGAGAAGAAAGAGAGAAGTTCTTTTTCTTGCGGCCTGAACTTTGAAATCTAAGCTTTTTCAGCCTTGCAAATAATCACTACATGACAAACACAGCACATGCACTGAAGATATATTGAGGGCCCTGCTGTCTGAAAGGTCACAAGCGTACATGAAAGATCTCCTTGCCAGGGTAAGTGGTGCACAAGAAAAATGCACTGAGAATTACCCACTTTTCAAAGAAGTTGCAGACGAATGAGTACAGCCTTTCGAAGGGGCGGCACGATTGCCACTGGATGCCTTCCTTAAAATGCCTCTAAAGGCAACAGGAAGAAGTCAAATTAAACCATCAGTTCAGCAGCATCTTTTCTACTCATCACACTGGCATTTCTAGAGAAAGAAAGGTTGAAAACAACCCAGAAAGAGATGTCTGTGCAGAATTCTGAGTCCTTTCCATGTGCTAGCCTATTCCATTCACTTTTTGTCTCTCACCTGCCCCATGCATTTCCCAGCAATGCATTAAACAACATGTGCACGTTGCTGAACCTTCTGCTCCGACGTTAACTGCTTTGACTTCCACAAACACACCGGCCAAGAACACATCACAAAAGTACCTAACCTCATCTTGAGAGCGGGAGAGAGAGAATTATGAGAACAAGTTTAAAGGAAAAGGAGAGGGAGACAGAGAGATTTTATTGCTCAAGGGGAAAAAAAGAGATTATAATTGAACTGCAGAAAATTCTCCACATCGTGGGTAATGGTGCCTGGGTTACCTCTCTTTATCTGTGCAATAGAGATTAGCAAACGGGGTCATAAAGGGAAATTAAAGTCAAATAAATTCTGGGCCAGCACTTGGTAAGTACTGATTTCCTACCATTTAGAAAAAGGAACATTGCGGGAAATGAAGTGGCACAGCATAAGGCAGCAGCCGGCGGAGAGAGCCACGCTGCCATCAACAGCGAGCCGAGTGGGGACAGATCGCTCCATTGCCACCGACCGTCTTTGGGGACAGATCGCTCCATTGCCACCGACTGCTTTTGGGGAGGATTGCGGGAAGTTTCCTCCAGAAATAAGGGGCTGTTCAGTGGGGATTCTGGCAGACAGAAGCCTTGAGCACTTCAGAAATTGAGGTCTCGGCAAGGTCAACATCAGAAGCAACACTGGAGATAGAAGATATTGTCTCACCACCGTTTTTTTTATATTGCCCCTGTCCTGTGGGTTCCCATTTTCCCTGGAAAGATGGATGAATGTAAAGTATGTACGTGCTGTGACCACTTCCATGAGCAACTGGAGACTTAGCCATGAGCAACACCGAGCCTCGGACCTCTCACTGAAGCAGATGAAATGCTCACACACAACCACATTTCCCGCTCGGTCGTGGTGGTAATTGCCAAGACACAGCAAGGGGAGGGAGACACTCCATGTCCACCCAGCAGAGATCTCCAGTCTTTGTTTGACAGACCCTTTGGGACCCCAAGTCCTGTTCCTGACTCGGTGGTTTGCCTTTGCGGTGGGGTGTGTTGGATGTCTGCAGCCAGTGCTGTCAGAAATGACAAAAGGGTTTGGAGGCTATTATTCTAAGATTTCCCAACCTGAGACCCCTTCAAGAGCTTGTTTCTCCAAAAATGCTGGAAAAAACCCTCAAGATATTAGGTTTCTGAAGTTATCTCAGATATAGAATAAATAAAACACATGGTGGGGGGGGGATGGGGGTGGGAACCCCAGCCCCAAACAAACACTATTACAAATCACTTGGGATCTGCTGAAAGCTCCTTCCTGCTCTTTTGAGAAGTGACTGTTGCTTGTTACGAATGTTTTTCCTTGGCTTTCTTAAGTAATTTTTACTGACCTTCACAAAAATATTGCAGCATTGCTGGACAGTAAAATATACAGGGATGTTTCTGAAGGAAAGATGATGTCTATATTGAGGTTTCTTTCTGCTTTTCTTGGAGTGCCAAATTAAATCAGCATTCACCTTCCTCTCCCTTGCCTGGATGCACAGTACATGGTGAAGAGGAAGAAGATTCAGCTGTCAGAGGCCGTCAACTGGTGAAAGAACTGGACAGCCCGCTCCAACCTGTCCACTGCCCATTACTTTGATGATGAACTGGACCTTTCATCTCTCTAATAAGTCCTGCGCCTGGCAGTGTTGTGGACAGATGAGCACAAAACTGGCTCAGCAGCTGAAGCACATTAAGCTTTGCAGCAAGCAGCGTCGGCCTTATTCCTCAGAAACTGGGCAGTCATCTGGGTCGGGGTTATTAGACTGTGTTTGCAGTGCAAAGAGCCTAGTTAGGTTCAAGTGGGGCAAGGAAATTGGTCTTGCAAGAGAGAACGGGGACAACTGGAGGAAGAAAGCTGAGGGTGTGGGTAGCAAAGATGGACAGAGATTGGAGACAGAAATAATCCCATCTGCGCTCTTCTCCACTCACCCCTTTCGAGGGAATGTGTTCCCAACCATTCATTCCTTCGCTCTCTCCCTCCCTCTTCCCCCTCTTCTCTCTTGACTTTTTTGATGCTGTTTGAAATCAAGCACTTGGTTTACCCTTCTCAAGCAGAGCTGATCTCTCCCAGCATGACTCTGACTGCAGCGGGAGGCACAGCGGGATGCTGGATATGGAAACCTGGCATTAGTATCACTTTCAGATGACAGCAGATCAGAGAGCTGGACCTGGGAGCGAATTAATATAGGGCTAGGATTCACTCGGAGGGTTTGCTGCCTGTCATACTCCTCTCGAGATGTGAGAGAGAATTAATGCAAGGGGCTGGGATTCGCTCTGAGTGCTGCAATATCTGCCTGCCCTCCCCAGAGGATGGGTTTGCTCCAGAGCCTGCAGGTACCCCAGGGAGCAGATGAGAAGGTCCCATAGCTCTTGATGACCTCCTGGGCTATAGGTTAATTATCTGAACCAAAATCCACCAGTGTGGATGACCGAGGGCTGGTTTAACCTCAAATAAACAACCACTTGGCACAGGGTCTTCTTGCTCCGGTGTGATCCTGAGGGATTCGCACTCTGGACTGATGCAAACAGGAATGTCATGGAAAAGTCTAGCAATGCCCTGATCTCCAATCAACCAGTCGGCCAGGGGACAAGGTACCCTCAGAGCTGCTGGAACCCATCTTTAAACGTCCTTGGACAAATGGAGGAGTTGAACCCAAGGGGCTCCCTCATCACTGACTCTCCGTACAGGCATGGACAGGGCATGTTTCTCTAGGGAAGGAGAACAAAACCCCATATCTGGGCGACAAAAATTGGCTTTGTGTGCAGGAGCTGCTGGTTATCCAATAGCAGAGCTTTTCCCATAAACCCTCATCCCTGAAAAAACAGCATCAGATGTCCTCAAATGATTTATCTCAGCCTTTGAATCGCAGAAGGCCAACCTAAAGCTTTTTGCCTACATGTGGTCTGCCAGGAGAGGTTATAGACCTCCATCCTCTCCCATTCCAATGTGGCTGACAAGGACTTTGACAGCAACCTGGAGATTTTCTGGTGGCCACAATCAGCCTATCTTTGTTTTCTGTGGTCTGCAAAGCACCTCCTCTCTCATAATGAACTTGTTTGCCCAACAGCGGTGCCCACTCACAAGGTCTTGTGTACAGGTGTGTTTGTAACAAGCATGAACATAGGAAAGGGCCGCAGAAAAGATGGAGTGAAAGACCTGTCATTGCAATAAAAAGTGACCCTCATTTTGGGGAGGTTAATGGTTATTTAGAACAATGCATCCCTGAGCCAGTGGCTCTGCAGGGCAGGAGGCAAAGGGAGGATTTGCTCCCTCTTTTCGAAGGGAAAGGGAGGTTTGGAGCCTGGAGCATAAACACAGCTGAGGATTCTGAAAACAGACAATATCCTTCAAATGCAGCCTAGGGAGGAAATCGAATCATTGGATACCCCTGATTTCTTGAGAAAACAAAACAAAACAAAACAAAAAACCAGGAGGAAGTAGGCCCTTGGAAGAAAAATAAAGACAGAAAAATGGAAAACTAAGCACTGGAGGAGACAGCTTCAAGTAATTACATTGTGGAAGCATCCCACTGGGAAGCAGCATATGCTGGAGGAGCCCTCGCTGGGGACACAGGATCCACGGGCAGGAGGGTGCCCAGGAAAACCGGCAGCTTCAAAGCGACACACGCCAGGCCAAGTTCAGAGCAGCTCCAGCTCCGGTGAGCTCAGCCTAATGATGCCAAGGGATGAAAATATCCTTGTGCTTAAAACAAAAATCTCTTCCTTCCATTGCCCATAGCACCTGGTAACGAGCAGCAGGCAAGGGACTAATGTTATAACAGATATTTGGGTCACGGGCTGTCATTTAGTACGGGCGAGATAGGGGTACGTCACTCAGTGCCCCTGCTAAGAGCTGGGAGGCCGCTCAGCTCTGCAAAGATACACGGGGAGCTGAGAAATGACATTTAATTGTATAACTGAGATCAGAGGTCTGGTCCCCGTTCATACAGCACCGAGCACAGGGGGCTCTGCAGCTTGCTTTCTAGGGATCAACATCACTGTATTTAAGTTGTAACTTCCCAATGAAATAGAAGAAAAGTTAGGAGTCGATGCCTTGTAAAACAGTTGACAACAGTTGCGTCAGAAACTCTGTATTCCTGGGGCTGTGCTGGCAGCGCATCGGGTTTGGAAAGCAAGGCTCAATCAGGCCAGTGTTCTGGTTGTGGTTGGTTTTTTGTTGCTGTTTGGAAAAGCCTGACAAATGCTTTTGTGCCTTTGTTTCTGAGAGCCCTGAACATTTTATGTTTACATTTTTAATTTTTAAAATGTTATGTTTGTGTTTTTTAAATGAGAACATCTTGGTCTTGCTCTGTAAAGATAAGTATGTTTTTAGAGGAAAAATAAATTCCAGCTTCTGTCCTGAAAATGTTCCACTTATATTTATTTAATTTCCCTTTGGTGGGGGGAGATAGTGTATAGGATGCAACCACATGTAGTGTAGCTTTAGGGTCCACATTATGCCGTGCTCTGGGACCATCACTGTAAAGCCCACCTGGACCTGCCTGTGATAGGCAAGGACTTCACTGCTTCAGAGCTGCCCTCAGCCCAAGAAATTCCCCCTTTCACCTCCCTGTGAAGAGGCTGCCACAGGACAGTGATGTGCCTATAAATCCGTAGTCTGGTGGTTTTCAGTCTGGTGTTTGTGAATCCTTGGAGGCCCTCTGTTATTTTGCTAACAGATCCATGAGTGGTAACTACAGAGAGCAAGTCTGTTGTGGCAGAGCTCACATCTGCTACGCAGGGTCTATGCCTCCCTTGGGGAGAAATTTAGAGGGCTTGCAAACCACAAACTGCTCAGAGAAATACTCCATTAGCAGCAAAAAATGCCCCCCACAAGTACATTCTTGATACACAGGGCAGCTTGTTAGGTTTGGACATTTTGTAAAGTTCTATGATAAGGCAAAGATCTTAACATGCTTCTCTTCCCAGCCTTCATCCCATCCCGACTCATCCTCCCTGCCCGCAAAATGAGGAAAATGTCATTCACACAGAATGCTCTTCAGCGATTCTGCTATTGATCCCTGGCAGTTTCATTTCAATATCGACCAGCTCCATGATGGTAATTGATGAGAGATGCAAGTGATGGAAGAGTGAAGAGAGCAGCGCTGAGCAGATCTTCCAGCCCAGAAGGTAGGAAGCCCCTCGTTGTGCTTCATCCCCATCCCATTTGGTATATCAAAAGGAAAAAAAAGAAAAGTACTTTTCTTTCCTTTCCTCTCCTTTTTGTTTTGTTTCATTTTAGAAAAAGGACACTGCAGTTTTCAATATTCCAGTTTACACGAATGGTCCAAGCCAATCAGCATATTTGACTGTGTCAAACAGTCTTTCCCTGAGAGAGAATAAAGCAAAACAATGAAGGGCAGGAGGGAACAAGACAGGATGAACATGCCATTGATGATAAAAAACCTGAACAGCCAAGCTTAATGCCTGGAGGGATTTTGTCCGTCTTTTAAATATAAATCTCTTCCCTAGACACCCTACTGGTGTGAGTAATCTGGAAAGCACAAGAGTAAAAGGTTAAAAGTTAAACTCCCCAGCTCAAAGAGCAACAGGCTAGAGGAAGCAAAGGTTGCACCAAGACATCCAGGAGGAATAAGCCTCCCTGAAAAGCTACCATCATTAAGCTCTCCGTCAAACGGGGATTGCTGCTGCACAGCCACTGCTTGTGCCCATCCAGACTCCCAGCACTGAGTTATTCCCCTCACTCAATTTTAACACCCCAGCCCACAATGGATACATTGCTTTATATCCCTAATGCTGCCCCTCTCTAGCTGCTCAGTGATGGAATTTAATATCACCATCTAATAGAGCCTGAGAGGTACGGGTCCCGCGGTGCTCCAGGCACAGGACCAAGTTGTGAGCAACCAGCAACCATAACAGAGCAGAACATCTGCACACTAATGCAGACTGTGGCGTGGGGGTCACTGGGTGAATCAGGTTTCTCATGCTTGCCTCTGCTGTGCAATTAAGCTCATAAACAAGAGAGAACATCCATATATAGAAAAAAAAAAAAGGCAAAAGAGGGAAAATAGAAATCAAAGAAAACCTAATTATCGTGTCAGGGACAGCAGTGACATGCTTTACATCTGGTGTTACAAATGGTCCGTGGGTAGGGAGCTGTCAGGTTCCACCCCAGAAGTGGCTGCCGTTCAGTGAGGTGATGTCTCTGCTTCTCCTCCTTGGTACAGGCTTCATAAAGAAAATTGAGCTGCACTAATGACTCACTGATGTCAAAAAGGGATTGGTTATAAACCCCTTCTCGTGCTGTCCTGGCCATCCTGCCTCTGTCCTGGCTGTGCACATCCCTTCGCTTAGCTCTGGAGCTTGCCAGACTGTTCAACGAGCCAGCTCAGCTCTCTAACCCAGCAGAAGACTAATCCAGCTCCTAAATACGTGTTCATTTCCCTTATTTAACATATCTCTCACAGTTTTAATAGATAAAAATTTCCTATGTAACGACCTCCTCTTCTCTTGCTCCCTATAGAACGTGTCCCATTTCACCCTGACTTCTTTTTCATGTTGTCACCCACCCTGGAAAAAACAATTGAGTCACTTGGCAGCATTTCACACATGGTTAGCAGTGTGAGAATGGCATTTGCAGGAGTGCCCACAGAGTGCTGTTGCAGACCGTGGCACAAGCTCTTCCTTAGCCCTGATGTGGGGGTTAGTCCTAGAAAGTGCTGGTGCTGCCACTGTGAGCCAGATCTTGGGTCTGAAGGATCTCAGGAAATTATGGGGCTTTATATAGTTAGTTTTACATGCACACATACACCTTGAGCTCCTAGTGGCAGCTCACAGAAATTGCTCTGAAACGTCCCATAAATAGCAGCAGAGTAATTGCAATGTATATTCTAGTAACTGCAGCAATAATAACACCCCCTCCTCCCCACTTTCCTCTTTAGGGGTGATCTGCCAAAATGAGAAACAAAATTACTGTGTCTGTTCAGCAAATTCTTACTGACAAAATCTTTAAGAGTTGACAAGAGTAATATACTGAAAATTAGTTTAGAAGTGTTTCAAGTTTCGAAAAATCAATCAAAATTGAATTAAGTTCTGAAGACACTGTCTGTAGAATTTAAGGAAAACAGAGATCAGCTGCAGCAACATGGGATCGTGGGCTCAACTTCTAGGCAGGAGACTTGCATCTGCTCTGCCACCTCTTCTGGCTTAGGGTACAGAGCTACAACTGCTCACAAGGGTTTGCTTAAGTTCTCCTGGGTTTGGGTACCAAGAGCAAGAAGCCCAGCCTAAGCAATCCACAACAGGGTCCTCAGCATGGCATTTACCCCATCCTAAGGCTACGTCCTAACCAGCGAGCCATAAATCCGGGGTTAGAGATAAAGAGAAGGTTTTCCTTCCTGCTTCCTGATAATTTCTTTCAAGATTTGTTAGTCTCAATGTCAGGGGTGGAAAAACATAAATTGAAGCTCATAAAGATCCTCATCAAGGAGGAAAATTAGTTTATAAACCAGATCTATTGCAAAAGCTGGCAGGACCAAGCAGGGGCTAACCAAAAGCAGGGGCAGGGTTAAAGCCTGGGTTAAAGCCTAAATATTGCTCATTGACTCTGTTTCCTTCTCGGCTGTGTGATCTCTAATACCCCAAGCTTATACTGGTGCCAGTGTCACTGAAGAAGTCTGAGACTCACTGTCTTCTTGAGAACAAGCAAAAAAATGGTATGAGAGTTTGTCCTGTTTCTGAGCGATCAGAGCCTTTCTGGGTAAGCAGAGTGCATGGCTTGCCTGGATACACTGTCTTTTTTGCCCTTCATCCATATGGTCCCCTGACCCCAGCTTGGCCCAGCAGATCCAAGAGCTACTGACCTACAAATCCTCAGCCATCTGCTTTGCAATTCAGGCTCAGCCCAGCTCTTCTGGCTTGCTGTTTCAGCACTCACTCCGAGTAGATGGGGTTGCTTTAGGTTTCAAATTAAGTTTGTCTTAATTATATTCCTCCTTGGGGTCCTAGAGGCCCTGGAAATTTTCCCCCACCCTGTCTTTTCCCAAAACTATGAGTCAACAGTTCAATTATAGTCTCTTTATACAGGCATGAGAATTTGTTTCTTGGGCAAAGTTCCTTGATAAGATGATATGCTACATAAATGTCTCTAGCAAAACACATTTCACAGTGAATTTATCTCTGCACAACTTCTCCGCCTTATAGCACCTTATCATTCCAAGACGTCTCAAGGCACTTTCCAAAAGGTGTGCAATAATAATACTTCACAGTTATACACAGCCTTTCATGGGAATATCTCAGAGTGCTGTATGGAGAGAAGCACTCAGCTCCATCAAACAGCCCGGACTGCTGAGGCAAGGGATGCAGAGAATTGCCCAAATGTATTTGGAAAATGTAGGGCTTGTGGTAGAGTCCAGGACCCCACAGAAACCCCTTCCTTTGCTCTGAATGTGCTTCTCACAAGTTCATTGCCCACCACGCCAGTCTTGGGAACCAGCTGCATCACAGGAAGCAGATACAGCCTTGTCCTCTGGTCATGGAATGGGGACTCAGTTCTGTTTATCCCATTTACCCTACACCAAACACACCTGTGTTATGTAAGGAATAAACCACTCCAAATCCACAAGTCGTAGAAGCTTTGTAATGTGTTTTGTGTCTATTCCTGAAATGAAGATATTTGATCCTGTCCTGGACCAGAGCTGAGTACAGACCCCGTTTTCTCTGTGAGACAGAGCTCTGAATGCTGCTGCCGTCTCTATAGAACTGGTATTTCCTCCAAGAACTAGCCAGAAGTACATAGCAGATACGTCCCTTTGCCTCTTCAGAGGTGCTTTCATGAATACTTTTAATTCTTAAGCAGTGACCCTGAATTGCGGAGCACAATTGTTCTTCTTTATTTGTTCCTGCCTGAGCTCTTGCGCTTAACTTTGGAATCACTCCACCTTCTTCCACCTTTCTGCTGGAAGACTTTCCTTCCTCTGGTGCTTTTCCTTGTTTGTTTGAGACTGAGCTGCAATTAGAAAACAGTTACTCTTCTGGGGGACATCGCGCAGCTGGATTGCTGATGGGCTGCTGGATTTGGTGTCAAGCCACAGGGCTTAAATCTTCTCCCCTCCACCACTCAGCCTGCAATGGCCACAGACACAGATGCTGCCACACATATTCAGGCCCCATCTATTCCCAATCAGGCATCTTCTATTCCCAAATCTGGGGTTGGAGTGATTTTAGAGCTATTCCTTGCTGTCGAAGGAGCCCCTACTCCAGTCCCCATGGAGTATGGGCACTACTGGTACGTTCCTCCACTGCTGTGAGCAATTGCCCACACACCTCCTGCTTTGGTTCCCCCTCTGGCTGGATGACAAGTCCCCAAAAAGCAGGAGATCCATGAATAACAATGAGCATTAGCCTCCTCTGGGCTGAACTTCCAGCCAAACAATCAGTCTTCTTGCAATACATGATGGGAAACAAGCCAACAACAACACACTGCGGTCCTGGTTATTTTTAAGGGTGCCTGATGACTACTCAGCCAGCTCCTAAATAACGAACCCTTCGGAGGCACAGCAGCCTGGATGCCTGTCCCCTGTTTCGTCCAGATCCAGCTCCTGGCATCCACCATTCCCCTCCCAGTGCTCACCTTGTGCTGGGCTGCCACATCTCCCACCAGCCCCGTGTCCTTGGCTCCAGCCCTGCCCGTCACCTTCCTCCGCATTTTATCACCTTCAGCAACCGCTCCTCTCCCTCCTCCCTCCCAGCCCAGCTTATATCATCAAAAAAATCACTTTGGCACCTTCACTGTCAGCAAGCAGCTGTTTATCTGCTGTATCACTGGAAAGATCTCTAAAGCCAGGCTTGGAAAACAGCCCTTCTTTTTATTTGATGCAGGATCATCTGAAAGGAGGATGAGAAACAGCAAGAACATGTTTTCCTTGTACAGATCAATACGACTTTAACCTTCCTCCACAGCAGGACCTGCCTACCCACCTCCGTAGCTCACTTATTTCTCCTTCTCTCCCTCTTTGCTTACCCTTCCTCATTTTGGTGTTTCTAGCACATGGACCTACGTACATCCAGACAGAATTTCTGCCTTGTCAGAGCAGGTCCAGGGAAAGGTTTCCTGATCAGAGACTCAGTCACCCCACAGTTTTCAGATCCTTTTTGTCCCCTCCTCGCTTCACTCTTTTATCGCTCCCGTGTTGTACACTGTACAGAACTCAGCTTCCAGCTGTTAGGAGCCACTAAATGAATTTTCCGTCTCCTTTCTTCTCCACTTCTGGGGCAGAAACAACAGTGTCCTTCTCTCATGCACCCTTCACCTCTGCCGGTGACAGATTTACTCCTGTCTGGCTTCCTGCAGCTGCTACAGCTGCAGCCCTGAGCAGAGGCTCCAGCATTGTTCAATCCCATTCTCACTGTGCTGCTTCCCAGTGGGGTCACAAACAGAGGGGGCAGGTTTTCAGGTCCTCCAGTACAGCTCTGAGAACTCAAAGCCAAACTAAGAGCAGCAAGTGCACTCTTGTGCAAGCTTGATAATAGATTAATATTATAATTTTCTATGCATGGAAATTGAGGAACCACTTGGTGGGAGGACCCAGACATGGTGGCACAAGAAGTGAGCAAGAAGTGGCACAAGAGGTGAGAAAAAGTCCCTCAGGCCACTCACCCTCCCCCTGGCTCATGCATTAGAGATGTCCTTACTAAAGGGGGAGAAAGGCTGAGATGGGTGAGCAGGCGGTTCATGATGATAGTCTGGGCTGGTCATGCTTGACAGGTATCTACGTATGAACAGAGAGCAACCACCACTCACCGGGATTCAGCTCGCCATCAGCAACAAGTGCTGAACTCATTTTCAAAGAAAAAAGAAAAAGACTGAGTCCTTTCTCAGACCGACGTCCTTCAGCAAATCCCATCCTGCTATTCATACCCAGAAACAGAGAAACACTTCTTTCGTCTCAGATGGAGATAGGACAGGGGGAGACAGGTTGTTACTATAACAGCAGTAAAGACACCCACCACTGTGCTAAATTATTTATTTATATGTACATATGCAACGAGAGACTGTTCTTGTTCCCAAAGCAATGACAGCCTGAAGGAGAAATGTGAGTAACTTCTCCAAGGTCACTGAGTAGCAGGGACAGGCATCCTGGTTTCAGACAGTGCGGAGAAAGGATTCACCTACTGTCCCTCTTCGTCCCCTCCCTTCAGATGTGATGTCCTCAGCAGCCTCCTGAGCCCCTTGGTTAGCTAATCCAGACTCAGAAGGCTGACACTTATTCAGACAGACGGGGAGTGTGACCAACGCATGTACAGTCTGGTCCTTCATCCTCCATGCACAGCACTCTTCCTGCAAGAAATGAGCTGCAAAAGCATCGCTGCAAAGCTAAAAAAAGGAGCAAGAGGGATCCCATGAGCCAAAAGGCAGTTTGAAATCTCGCTTTGAAAAAAAGACAAAAAATAGAGCTGATGTGTTCTGTCCACGTCCAGCCAAACACCAGGTGCTGTCAGAGATTAGACGCTTTTGCAGATAAAAGTGGGTAATAGGGCCTTACTAGATAAGGACAATAAGCAGGGAATAAAAGAGAGGGGGAAAAAAGCCAGAGGTGAAAGGACAGACAGCAGGATGGATAGCAGCAGATCAGACAGATCTGTCACTGGGGCTGTGGGGAACCAGGGCTTTGGACCCAGGAGCTGAGCAGAGACACCTGCTACTCTGCAGGGACATGCCCTGGTCCCCACAGCCACCGGCACTGGGCGCTTGTCCTGCTGTGACTCCCACCTGTGCTGCTCCAGCGTGGGATGCGCATGGCATCCCCAGCGAATTCCGGATTGCTGCTGTCCTGATAAATAACGTGAAGAACCGTCACTGTTTCTGGGTGGTCACCCTTCCCGGATGGCCCAGCATGCTGGCCAAACTGGAACTGGTGTAAGCAATGGATGCCAAAAGCAGCCAGAGAGAAAGAAGTGCCTGGGCTGTAGCTGTTTGGCTGGGAGACATCCATCTCCTCACCATGGAGAACCAGCCATCAGTCAAGGGTGTTACTCTGCACTGACTGCAGCAAAGTTTCATCAAGGGTGACTCTGGCTTTATAAGTCAAGCATGATCTAATGAGTTTCTTGCTCTCCTCCAACTCTGCTCTGCTCCTGCCTGTCCCCTTGCTCTTCATAGCCCCGGCTCGCTCTGTGCAGAATAAACGCTGCTGGTGTGCACTGCAAGGCAGTAAAACAGCTTTGAGTCTCAGAAGCTGTGATCAGCACCTAAGGGCAGCTGAAATGCCTGAGGGAATTTGCTGTACGGCAGGATCACAGGCAGTGGGTAATGCTGCAGCATTGCTGTCCCTCAGAGGCCTGTATCCTTTTGGTGGAGATGCTCTATTGAAAGCCTTAACGGCATTTTTGATACATCATCCACCGTTCCCCAGGCCGTTTGTAGTGATGAATCACCTCCTCGTCCCATCCTACACCAGAGGGTCTCTGCAGAAAAAAGCTGATTCCTGTTTTCCTCTGCAGAGGGGATCCTGATGCTCTTACTTTGTTAAAACCCCATAACTACAACCAGAGGCTTGGGAAAGAGGTGTCAGCCTGCCATGGCTTCGCAAGAGCTGCCTCCCCTTGTGAAGAAAGGACAAGCACACTCAGTCGCTCCCCTGGCATCACCGTGCTGTTTGCAGCATCCAAACATGTTGCATCCCTAACACTTGCCTGCCTGAGGGCCAAGGCCCCCATGTGAACTCCTCCAAATAAAAATGGGTTACCAGGGAAGAAATGAAGGAAGAGCAAACCTGCAACATCGTGCTCTTCCTCCTCTCCTCCCACCTTCAAATCTTCCCTGAGCTGCCAGGACCGTGGAGCCATCAGGACCTCTGCACATCTTGCATTAGAGGTGGCTCAGATCTGTAACAAATGGGGTCTCAGCCTCCTCGCTGCGTGTGATGCATCAGCACAGGCGACTCATTTAACTGCCATTAATTATACTTTGTGAGAGAAAGGGGCATGGTCAGGTTGGCCGCTTTTCTCTCTGTTTCCAATGCCTGCCACCTAGACGGGATGCAGAAACTCAGCTGCATCCTGCAAGCTGGGTAAGAAACCCCAGGCTTTCAGCACAGCAAAGTGTGTGATCACTTCAGTGTGATGCACAGAAACACCATCTCTCCCCTGGACCTGGTGGGTGCTGAGAGAACCCAACACCTCGTGCTGCTCTCCCTGCATGATGCAGGATCAGGCTGGAAGCCTTGGAGCTGCATTATACCCGTCATTCCCCCAGTATGCAGCCACAGCTACTGGGAACTCTGGTCTGTCCCTGATAGAGAAATATCCGCCGCTTTCTATGATTTATCTGCTGTTTGAGTAGCCTGATAATTCCCAGATCTACTATTCTTCCTCATAAATGTGGAGTCCTCCTCACTTACCAGCCTCCTTGCTGACAACTTAATATCAGAAGATATTGAAAACCTGGAAAGATCCTGAAAATCCGGAGCCTCATGGCAAGCTGAACACTGTGCCAGCAGCCGGAGTGGAGAAAACTGCTTTCAGAGGAGGTTTAAAACCCAGTCCTCGCCATTCATGGCTAATAAATCTCTCTTTGTAGTTTTCAAGAAGCTGATGTTGATGTCTGTGCCCCAGTGAAGTTTCTGACTTCCTTTACTACCTTTTTGGTGGCAAGAAGGGCCCAACAATTTGAATTTGCAGGGTGCTTCGCACAAAATGTCCTTTGCCTGATGCTTTGCCCCCACCATGACCTAGAAATGGCTACACCAGTACTTGATATCCCTCACATGCACTAGTGCATAATATGAAATGCAAAACTAACCCTGTACCTGTTCCAAAGCACTTAGAGATTTTCACTTTACAGAGGCAAGGAGAGAGGGGAGGAGATGGAACGGTAGTGGCCACTACAGGAGTAAAGGAGAAAATCTATAGGTCTACAAATTGAGTAGAGGCCATAGCTATGACTGAGATATGTTCCTGCACTCCCTGACACAGCCCAACCCCTGCAGCAAGAGCGTCAGGCTACAGGACTGAGATACTGGTAGGCAAGCATGACTCTAAACCACATCCAGAGCAAACCTGCTTTGTCTCTCAGTAATCAAGCCTCAGGGTACAGAGACAATTTTTCCTCTTTTCTCCTCACCACTTGTTATGCACAGGAAAAACCCACAGCTCAGGGTAGTCAGGGTCCTTACTCCATCACTGGAGTCATGAGCAGAAGGGTGGAGGAGAGAAAGAAGACTTTGGGGATTGTCATTAACCACCGCAAATCTACCAAGGAGTCAACGCAGCTGGAGCCTGGGTCCAGATTTTAAATGACTTTCTCGTGTTCACATACAGGCTTCTCTCTAGCTGGGAAAGACAGAGGCCATCAGCACGTGCAGCATTTGACAGGAGACCCAGGTTATTGATTCACAGTTCTACTTCCCTGAACTTTTCTGGAGGAAAACGGGGCTGCTTTGCATAAGGCAGGCATATGTTGCGGCTTTGGCACAAGGAGAGCCGGTTGGCATTTCCTTGCCAGACTTTTCCCACCCTCCTCTGATACCATCTGCCTCCCTGAAACACTGAAACTCCCATCTGTCAATTTTACTATAAACACACAATTATCCAGGCTGCTGGGGAAGAAAAGCAGCGCAGCCAAACCTTGGCCGTTCGTGGAAAGCGACTAGTTGGGATGTGTGGCCCTGTCATTGTCCCACCAGGTGACTCGGTGGAGGGAGCCATGCCTTTTCATTTCCAGCACTGCATCTGCAGTGGCGACTCTCTGTTTCCAGTGATGGATGACCTGCTGGTGCCACCAACCATGCCATCCATGCCCTGGGCCTCTGGGAGCAAGATGCAAACCTGGAGCTCAACCAGAAGCTGGTGGGGAGCTTGCAGCACCCAGGTCATTGGAGCCAAGTTGTGTTGTTTCCACTTTCTTCCTTTTCTGCCATGTCAGAAGGATGGCCAGGGCACAGCCACCTATAACCCCCGCCCAGATCCGTACTATACAAAATACCAGCTGTGTAAACATCCCGGTGACAGCATCCACCCCAAAAACAAGGTCAGCACTGGAGAAAAAGCCCTTTCTTGCCAGTTCATATCAGCAGCGTATTTGTGACCAGCTTTGCCTGTCCCTCACCTCTGGGTTTCATCACAGCAATGCCCAGATCCTGCACGCTTAGATGCCAGAACTGCAAGGGGTTTTTCATGCATTCCCCCTGGAAATCTCCCTCTTTCTGGCTGGGGGCAGCTTTCTCTGACCACAGCAGACAGCAAAGTGCTGGCAGCAGCCTGTGGCACGAGCTGAGTCCTGCCAGCCCAGCCATCAGCAGTCGAAAGATCTCATCGGTGCCCTGGGTAACTCCCATCCCTTCCAGAAGCAGCAAAGCCAGAAGAGCTTCTGAGTTGAGCTGGTCCACAGGACGAGCAAGCGAAGCATGAAGACTGATGGGAAGAGAGGAGGCAGCAAATAACCATGGGCTGGGGGCTGATTTGGGGGAGTGGGAGGTGTCTGTGTTTTGTTTTATTAAATATTGATCCCTGTGTGGTGTCTCCAGCACAGAAACTGGCTCCACCACCTGTTTCATTTAGCTGGGAAGAGGGAGGGGGCCGTCGGGTGGCAGAGGAGCTGGCAGATGGCATGTGTTCCCGGAGATAACACGGGGCTAGTTCAGAGGTTACTAATTGGGTTTCTGCTTGCCTTTCATATTCAATGTGAATCAAAATGAGAACATGTGGTTCGACACACACGTTTCGTCCTCCTTCCCTGAGGATGCTCTCCTCCGCCCTGTCCCCCGCCCGCTCCCTGCACGTCCTCACCCAGAGAGCCTGAATCGCGGAGGTGTTTATACCATTCATTCACAAGACAAAGCAGAAGGGAGAGGGGGGAAAATACCCAGGAGGTTAGCGAAGAAGCAATTAACACCTTTCTTACTCGGGGTGGACCCTCAGGCCTGCAACTGGCTCTTTTGCACAGGCAAGGCTGCTAGCAAACTGCTCCTTCATGCAACCAGCATGGGAATCATAGAATGGTTTGGGTTGGAAGGGACCTTCGAAGGTCATACAGTCCAATCCCTGCCACTAGCAGGGACATCTACAACCAGATCAGGTTGCTCAGAGCCACTCCTGCTGGGCTGGTTTGAGGGAAAGAAGCTCAAAACCTTTAAAGGTGCACTAGTAGGTCTTGAGATGTGCTTCAACCTCTAGCTAGGGAGAAAGGCTCGCATCCAAAGACATCAGTTGTTACCCTAGTAGAGGTGAGGGGCAACGCATCTCCTTTGGAGAAGTTCTCCTGTTCCTGCAGCCTCTTTGGTCTGTGGCGTGTCTCATGTACGTTTTGTGCTGAGATGTAATCTCACGGTCAGAGGCAGGGAGGGAGGATCAGGAATAGAAAGCAGGATGTGCGCGCACGTTCTTGGAAGGGAGAGGAGGATAGAAGTTAACTGAGAAAAACAGAATGCTCTTTGAAAAGGAAAAGGAAAAAAAACCCCACAAATCTTTTTCAAAGCTTTCTGCAAATATTGCTTTTTCTCCCCTCCCTCATCTTCTGACAAGCTGTAATCAGCATTCAATATTGTTGCTCAGTGCCCAATTTCACAGGGGATAGGTATCCACAGAGCTCTTTAAATGAAATAAATAAATACATCTGGCCACGTATTGCAGGGGTTTAGCTGGGAGCTGAGCTATTCTGAAAATCTGGTCAATCACGGTGACATTGATTTCAGGACAATTACTCCTGATTTACACTGGTGTAAATGAATGGAATGGCATTAAACTGCTGACTGGGGAGTCCATATGCAAGCAGAGCTCATCAGAAAGCCGAGTTCCCATTCTGTGAAAGCTTCAGATCAGCTTCCCCGTCCAAATCAGGACAAAAATGGTCTATTTTTCTTAAAATAGAACAGAAAGAGGGTGAAAAATGCCATTTGGGTTCAATAAAAACTTTGGTTTTGAATGCCTGGCATTTATCAGTTTGACTCTCCAAAATGTTATTCGTATATAATAAAAGTAGGTAAGCCAACTTTTCCTAGTGTCATAATGAAACTATTGGCTGTGAGTTTTCTTTTTGCCCAGCTAAAACCTAATTGGAGCTAGCAAGGACAGAAATCTGTTTTTTACCAAACAATCATTTCTGCTCCCCACCCTTTTTTTCCTCCTGCATTTTCCACAGCCAAGCTGTACCAGCGAAGTTTCCAAGCCGGTTTCTGCTTCAGCCAGGCTTTGTAAGCCCTTTCTCAAGCCCTTTGCAAGCCTGGCCCTGCAGCATCACCGTGGCACGAGCAGACACCTCTGGAGATGCACCCTTAGCAGCAAGCAAAGCAGGGTGGAGAAATGGAGTGGGAGGCTGAGGAAAAGGAGAAATGTCAGGAACCTCTTAAAGCCATTTTTTTTAGGGATAAAGGGTCTTCTCAAATGAAGGAACTGCCTGTTGTAGCATCAGAGCAGTGAGGACAACTGTGGAGAGGAGGGAAGGCTGTGTCACCCCTCCATATTTTTAACTGTGATTAGTTTATGGGGAAGGAGAGGAGGGGAAGAGGCTAAAGCTCTTTGAGAGCCCCTCCCCTAGCCTTTAAAATACTTTTTACCTGGTTATATGCTCCGGACATAAATCACTGTTGCTCAGGATAAATGGAAGCCCGTAAGTGCCATGAACACTAATGACGACATTCATCAAATGCTGAACCGCTCCATATTGCACCGGTCTCCAGGATGCCTGCGGACATATGGACTGAGCTCGCTCCAGCAGCCCCCGCTCCCCCCTGCATCCCGGCAGCAGGCAATGAGCTTCGGCCTCACCGCAGCAAAAACAGGAGCGACCATCAGGCAGCCGTGCACCATCTCCCGCAAAAAACCCAAAAGGTACACAGAATAGCTCCCCTCGGAGCTCCATCTCTGAGCACTTTCGCCTCCTATTGCTCCTGAGCCAGTTGCGCGCCAGATTCCCAAAAAACAGGTCTCCACCCCACCAAAAAAAAAAAAAAATCAACCCTCCGTCACAAGTCAGCAACATGGGGCATATTCTCTGAAGCAATCATGTTATGAGCCTGCACAGACAGTTGCTTGCTGGTAATCCTGCTCCCTTGCAAAGTGCAATGCATTAGTTTAATTAACAAGGAAAGCTGGGCAAAGGCCTGTGAAGGAGCAAGAGCTGCTCCGTAGCTGCAGCGGGATGATGCCAGGCAGAGCTGGGTGATGGGAATTGGATCACAGATTTACCCCTCTTGGTACTAACGTGCCTCCCGTGGGACAGGGCAGTTTAGCAAAAACAAAGTTTTCATAACTCTGTATTAGCACTGGGGCTCTGAGGGGATGTTTGGAGTTCTGTGGATCCAGCTCAGGACAAAATCCCAACCCCAGAAGTGATGATTTTAAAAAAGAAAGGGAAAAAAGGGACCGTCTCCAAAGGCGTTGGTAGGGGGAGTTTCTTGCACATGAAATGCATTTGATGGTGTGTATGTAACCAGTCTGAAGAGAAACATTAAGTTCATGGGTCCAGCATTTCACAGCATACGCCAAACCATGAAATAGGTCAGCCTGTAATTACTTCTGTTTATTGAAAAATTTATTAAACTGAGATTTTTCTGCAGTCGTATTTCTGGTTCAAGAGCAAATGTTCTCAAGGTGGAATTATTGCTCAAAACTCAGAAGAAGGACCAGAAATGTTTTAAGATAAGGGAAGCGAGGTAATATCCACTGCGTGACTCACAGCAGGAATCTAAAACTGGGTCTCTCTCACACCCCCAGCTGAGCTGATTTCTTGCTAGACCAAACTCCTTCCCTCTGAAAAACCTGAAAGAACAAGTTCTTATTTCAGCTCTGAAGGAAAAAAAAAATTTAAAAAGCAGTGTAGCCTTCTCATTTCCTGGCTTTGAGCTTTAAGAACAAGGTGTGCGAGAGATTTCCTTCATTTCCTAATTTAGTTAAGTAAATTGCAAAACCTGGGTTCAATTTAAACACAGAAGGTATGGCTACATCCACAAATGACATGGTTTCCCCTAGAAAAGAAGGAAAATATAAAGCTCAAATAATGTCCTAAGGAGAGATCTAAGGATTTTGTTTGCTTGCTCACTTGTTTGTTTTGTTGGGTTTTTCTTTAAACCTATCAGTAAAGTTAATTTTGTGCTTGAGCTAAAGCAATTGTGTCTGAAAATATTTATTACAGTCATCTTGCTGCTTTCCCATGGGCATGGAGGGAGGAATATCAGTACAGACTGAAGGGGAATGTGGCTTTAGTGAAAATCAGCATTAGTTTTGGACAGTGCACTGAATCCCTCAAAATATTCATGAACAGGAACATTCACTCAAATGGAAATAAATAAAAGTTTATTGAAATATGAAACTGCAAATAGAAATGGCTGGTTTAGGCCCTTTACAGCAATTACGGAAGAGACATTCATTTTCTATCTTTTATATGCAACTAAAAAGATGCTTTAATATAATTTTATAATTTATTTACTCAGGGAAATCCCAGCTTGGATGTGGCATCTGTTTTCTTTTTCCTTCTCTTGGCAAACCCCAGTGCAGAAAACTCTCCTTGTTTCTTACTCAGTTTCTAGTTATGAGCTAGAAGAGAGGCAGACAATGCTCCGAAGGTCATAGTGTAGCCAAAATCACCAATCAGCTTACAAGACCCCATTTCCAAGGTTACTTTAATGTAATTTCTTCACATTACATTGCCTTTAGGGTTGTCAAACTGAGAAAGCCATGAGGAAGGGGATGGTACCTGGTAGCCAGAGGGACTGTCGGTGTTTAGGGAAGGTGGGATGGGATGGGATGGGATGGGATAGGATGGGATGGGATGGGAGGGGATGGGATGGGATAGGATGGGATGGGATGGGATGGGGTGGGATGGGATGGGATGGGATGGGATGGGGTGGGGTGGGATGGGATGGGGTGGGGTGGGATGGGATGGGATGGGGTGGGGTGGGATGGGATGGGATGGGGTGGGAGCCAGTGTGGTCAGGGTCTTTTGGAGATAAGAAGGGAGAAAAAAAATGTGGCCTGACCAGACAAGATTAAGAATTAAGGGCCACCTTTTGACAAGTATCGGGCAAAGATCACATCTGTCCAGGGGAGATTAGAGCTTAAACAGGTAGAAAGGGCAAGAGGAAACAAAAGGAAATGCTATAGGCTCGTCCAGGACGATGCACATCACTGGTAAAGCTTGTAAAGTGCCCCAGAAAAATCCTAATGGAGCAGCAACTGCAGCTTCCACTGGATATCTCACGGTGAGGAGCTGTAACAGCCACATATTGCCTGGGGACCAGACACCAAAAATCAATCTTCAGAGCACAGCCAGTGGGGAACGTTGGATCCTGCTTTCATGCGCTAATGCCTGGGACGTGCTGCTTTTCCAAGCCAGAGATTTGGGCTTACGAAAAAAGGAGTTGCTGTGAAACATGTCCTCTTTCATCAGAACTGCTACTCGGGGAGGAGTTGGAGAAGTAAGAGATGCAAAGTAAGGGTTCTCCGGGTTTGAGTCCAGCTGTACCGCACAGATAGTTTTAAAAAATATGCATAGGTGCCTACCGTGTGCCTTCATCTTATTAGACTGAGCCAAGTCAAGCTGAGTTCTCAAGACAGTTAATTTCGTAATTCCCTCATTTCATGGGTGAATTTCATGCGTAGAAAAGTAAAGAATTAGTGGTATGAGTGTGCTTTGCAGGTATGAGACCAAATGAGATCTGGATGGAAGACACCTTCTTCCATGAAAAATGTCAAGTTATTTTTAAAATTTTAAGGGGAAAAAAAACTTCATTCCTTCATCCTGGAAGGTCAAATATTTTATTAAAAAGTCAGGAAAATAAATTCTCAGAAAAAGAATGTTTTTATGTTCCTACTTCAAGAAAAGTTTAATAACTTTTTAGCGACACTCTTCTCCCATCCGTCTGAGTCACCTACTCAGAGACCAGAGTCCATGTGTCCCCAGGCCCACTGTCTGTCCTCCAAAGGGGTCTGGGCTTGCTATTTGCTTAGCGAGTCAGTCCAAACACACGTAGCCAAGGTGGATTTGCAGATGTTTAGCAAGAGTGAACACTGCAAAGATTAAGGTATAGATAGTTGCAAGCTCTTGTCCATGGTGTAGGAATCCTGCTCCCATACCACTCACCTCCACCCGCACCCTTTTTATCTGTTGGTGGCAATTGTGGTGTGAAGTGACTGCCCAGATGCACAAAAAACCCAGCTAACTACATTCAGTGCAAATTTCCAACAAGCAGCCTTTCAAACTCAATAATATTTCAGGGCCCATTAATCACACACACACAGCTCCCTGCTGCAGCAGGTGACTACAGGTTAATAAAAAGGGGCTTGAAATCAAACCTAAAAGTGAAGTGTGATGAGAAGAAAACACTCACTCTCCTCCTTGAGCGGCAGGAGCTGAGCAGTTTTGTTGGGGCAGATCAGGGAGATTTATTCCTCAAATAAAGGTCCATCCCACCTCCTGTCCCCTCCTGCCAAGCTGGATGGAGCTGTCGCTGTGTCCTGAGCACCCTTCACTCAAACCTCTTTGCATCAAAAGGAGATGCCTCCCCCAGCGCAGAGGCTTCCTCTTTGAGTTTCGTAGGTGTTTCACACGACCCGAGGCCTGTTTTATGTTTCCCTGCCTTACCATGGCCATAGCTCTCCATCCAGAAGATCTCCTTCTAGTGTTAAGATCCTCCAGCCCCACAGACTGCAGCCGGGTCTGGGGTGTCCTCTCTGCCTCCCCCTCCAGCCACCAACCTGCCCTTCTCCCACCTACCTCATGTTTGCATATTCATTCCATTTCAAGCAGCTCTTCTCATTTCACATTCGTACGGAAAAGCAGAGATTGTCGGTGGGGAGCAAGACCCCAGCAGGAGCCGTCCCTGTCCCTGTCCCCTGGCTGATGCTGCCTGGCTGGGCAGCCTGCAGAAAGAGAAGGTGCAAGATGACAAATGGGGACAGGGGAGGTGACACCGTGTGTGTCAGCTCACATTTGTTTCATTGGGAACTGAGGAAGAGAGAAATTGAGGAGAAGGGAAAAAAATACATCGGTGGGAGGAAAAAAAAAAAAGATCATAAAAAAATAAGTGCCAGTGACTGAGAGAGCACATGCGGGAGAGACGGCACTTCTGAACAGCACGGACTCTAATCTCGTTACTGGCTTCAGTTCGGGAGGCTGATATACCCCTGAGGACAGGTTGACATTTTGATGCTCCTAGTTAGGGAAAACATGAACTGGGAGAAGCTGCATTAGCAAGCAAATAAATTTATGGTCGGCTGGCACCAAAATGAATCTCGCTGTTTGTCGGTGGCACTTTCTCGGTGATGTATGAACAGGGTGAGCTCCCAGCACAGCATCCCTCCCTTCTGCCCCTCTGAGTCAGTGTTTGGTGCAAAGGGAGAGGGAAGGTCATGGGATTTCCAGTGTTCCCACTATGCCAGAGGATGGGACTGTATAGAAACCTCCCAAGGTGCAAACTCGGACCGGAGACAGGGTATTTTACAAAGTTCAGCGCTGCTGACCCGGCAGCCAGGCCAGCCCGAGGCGGGTGCGACGTGCTCAGCCAGTGAAGTCTTGTCATCACTGAAACGAGACGTCTCTGATTTACAGCAAAAGTCAAAGTGCCTGTGATTGCGCTTTTTTGTTTTCTAAAAATCTCACAGCATCTGCACAAGGCTGATGCTTGGAGGAGCATCCTGGGGTGTGGGTGACTCCTGGCAGACCTTGGGAAAGTCACTTGGACTCGTCCTGCTGTCATTTTTCAGGCTCACACACCCCCAGGGGCTGAGAGGGGTTTGGGTGGTTTGGGATCTCTCAGGGGAGAGGGGTCTCTGAGTAGGAACATCTTTCTGAGAAGGGAATCAGCGCTCAGGAGGGAGAACAGCATTGATTTGTAAATCCTTGTTTTGCTGCTGAAGTGAGCTGCTCTCTCTGGAAAAATAAAACTTCAGAAGGTCTCACATCTTTACACAGTGGATAGGGGAATAAAAACCCCCAAAACCCAAAAAGCTGTGAAGCCTGGACTTTCTCCACACCCCCTCCAGCAAAGAAAACCTTTTGCTCTGAAAGCTTCCTCCAAGGCACCTCGTGCAGAACAAGGGTGTCAATCACAGGATTTCATCTTGCTCTTCTAGGATCCAGATCAAAACACGCCACAGACAAAATTCTTTTCACAGACATCTATGCGTTCTTTTCGTTGCACTTTTATTTTCCATTTAGGAATATGATTGAATTAAACCTTCCAACCCCTCCACAAGGGAGAAAAAGAGGAACAGCGAGTACTGATCTGTCTCCCGCATTCTGTAGGGAGAGACCAGCAGCAATTTATCCATTAGTGCAGAGAAAAGCGACGGTGGGGTCTGATTCTCTTCCCGTGTGCAGCGATGCTGATCGGGTGTAACTCCACAGACGTGACTGCAGCCCCATGGGCTAAGGGGACAGTCAGGCCACTCTATCCTTTCTACCTTCACAGGCAGCGCTAAATATCTTCCGTTTTCCAACCAAGCTGAAGTGGGAATTTATGGAAATAATAATAATGATTAATCATGATTTGCACTTCTCGAGCATTTTTCTTCTTGGGAACTCAAAGTTCTTTTGAAACTGAAATTAATTATGCTTCATAACCCCCCTCTCGAGGTAGGTCAAGGACAATTAGGGGCTGTTTCCACCTCTGGTGGAAGCAAAGGGAATGTGTGAGCAGCTCGGAGCCACCTGTCCCTCCAGCGCAGGCTGAGACGAAGGACATACAACCAAGCAGAGAGCACGAGGGGCTCTGGGGAGCAGCAAACATCATGAGCTGAGGCTGGGATGACCCTGAGATTCCCAATTCCAGCAAAAGAAGCCTTGGCTATAGTTGGAAACGTTTCTCTTGTGACAGATGCGTAAAGCAGTAATAGTAATAATAATAATAATAATAATGATAATAATAATGATAATAATAATAGTTTCCAGAGTGGGATGAGACCTTTCTAATTTTCTTGCAACACTTAAGGGAGAGTTATCCATGCTACTGATCCAGCGCACTGGCGATAAAGAGGGATAGGCTGAGTTGTGAAAGATGCCAATTTGTTTCCCCTCCTCCTCTAATTAAGACCAAGGATTTGAAGCAGGTTCTCTTCTGTACCAGGTGAACATCTCCCTCCAGAGCTTCTCAGCTGTTCTGCTCCCTCTTTCTCTCTGCTTTAGCAGAAATTTGCCCCTAGACCTGAGAAACCTTTTCCAATAAAAAGTCATCCTATCGGTTAGTTCCCCACAAGCTCTGGACACATTTCACACCAGCACAGAAACACCGAGCCCTTCTCAGCCATTCCTCCTAATCAGGCCCCAAGTTACCTATCCTGGAGGAACTGAAAATAACACTATAAGACAGTAGCTTATTTCACAAGTGCTCAATTAATTCAGAGGCAGCCTAAAATGAGCAGATACCTCAAATTTCACCAGGCCCGTTGGCTGTGAAGGCGCTTAGGAAAAGCACAGCAATATAAAAACAAGGCACACGAGCTAAAAAGTTATCAGCAGGTACTGCAAGAATTCATCTTTGTGCCACAGAAGCCCAGCAAACCCCAAACTCACTTCTCAGCCCAGATTTTCTCTCCTCCCTCCCCGTCCTGCTCCTCGTTTGCAGCTCGCAAGAAACGAATCCTCGGCAGTTTTACTCCATTTGAGTTCATTTTCCCGGCTCACTGGAAACTCAGGGAATGGGTGAGGTGCTGAATTCCAGATTTCTCAATATCAAAGCCCTGGTGAGTTCAGCTGGGTCACAGGCTTTTTGAGTACGAGAAGTACAGCAGAGAGAGCAGAGAAAGGGGGAGAGGAGGGAGTTGCAGTCCCAGGGAAGTCCCCGTGCAGTCGGTGGTGTTGCTGCTGGTGACAGCACTGAGGTCCCCACCAGCCCTTCCCGGGGAACCAGCCAGCAGCGACAGCCTCCGGGTGAAATAACAGCATTGTAAGGTGAAAATCAGAGCATTGAGTGAAAAAGGGAATCCCTCCTTCTCAAGAATCTCGGGGTATTCATAAGGATACCCCCCCAGAATCACAAATACATGATAAAGGTCCCCTTGGCAGCCTCACCCACAGCTCATCACACGCGCCTAGCCAAGGAGCTGTGGGTGAGGCTTGGGTTTAAAATGGGTAAATAAAGAAATAAGCACGCTGAGCCTACAAAAACTCAGTACGACTAAGGATGCACCAAACCACTTCTCAGTTCTCCGCTTCATCCAGCACAGCTGTATTCCAGGGGAGGGAATGAATCAAATGGACCTACAATAACTGACCAGCAGGATATCCCGCAGACCTTACATCTGTTAAATCATAACTGAGCAGCTGAAAAAATTAAACTATAAATTCATCTATAAATACATACAAGTTTACATGAATATACTTACTTCAATTTATAAGTAATATTATAGATTACAATTCATCCTGACCTAATGATTACATATGCACACTGTTCTTTCTAATGCAAATGAAAATCTGAGCACATCTGGGTCAAAAGTTACTGCACGGAAGATTTTTCAGGCAGTGGATGCTATTCAATGAATGCAAAATGACTTGCAGGAGTATGACAATTCCACTTACATTTTATTGCTTTTTAAAAAGAAAAAAAATCTAAGTGATATAGTTCTAGTTTGCCATTTATTTTGCCTTTCTTTTTTTGCACTCTTACCACATTGTCACTTGTAAAAGACTCTAAAAGTCAAGATGGAAGCGTCAGAGTGAACTTACCAACTACCAAAGCCAAAACAGTTCAATGCTGATGATAATCATTCTAAATGCAAATATTTCTCTCCAGATTATTCTATTTTTACAGAGGAAAAATAAAAGGTTTATTCTACTTTGCAACAAAAAAGAACTGGGAATTTCACAGGATATAAAATGTGAGTTCAGCTCAATTCTACTTGCTAACTCACCACACGCTGATGCAAACTTATCCTACACATTTTGAAACGCCAGCCTTGAGTGCCATTCATATCTATTCCTGGGAATATTCTCCTCCACACAGAGCCAGCGCTGGGAGGAAAACACTGAGACTTCTGGCAAAATGCACCCAAGCCTGTATTTCATCCAAAATTTCCTTTCTATATTTAGCTGTAGTGCAATTTCTACTGCAGTGGTTCTGGCAAAGTCCCTGCAGCTTTTCTGAAGTTGAAAACTTAGCAGTGTTTAAAAGCACCAGAAAAATGAATAAAAGACCAAGGCTGCCCAGGGCAGTGGTGGAGTCACCATCCCGGGAGGGGCTGAAAACACACGGAGATGAGGTTCTTAGGGACATGGGTTAGTGCTGGATTCAGGTTATGGTTGGACTCGATGATCTTAAGGGTCTCTTCCAACCAAAACGATTCTATGATTCTATGATTCTATAATATCACCAGGATGCCCCAGGCACCCTCGATGTGCAAATGCTGCACAGCCAGGACAGAAACACAGACAGTCAAGGGGCGGGGGGGGCGAAATAGGGGGTGGCTGTGCAGGAAGGCGGCTTCTGTGTTTTAGAAGCAGGATGTTTTCTCCATCAGAGAGCGATGATTTGCCAGAATACTGATAGATTTAGCTGCAATAACCCCAAACACCTTCGTCTGCCCCACCGGATCGGGCAACTGGACATCATCCCCCCTCAAAAACAACCCTCAGCGCTGCCAAACCAGAGGCAGCACCCCAAAGCCCCAGGGCCGTACCCCAAACCCCGGCGCTGCCGGAACCCGGCTCCGTTCCCCGCCTCCCCGCCGCTCCGGCGCCGCCAGCGCCTCCCCGGGCGCGTCCCCGGGGCCGCTTGTCGCCGGTGGAGCGGGAACGCCACCTGCCGCGGGAAGGGCTCCGCTGGAAGTGGGCCCTTAGAGCCCTCTATATTTGTGCATACCTAAATATTTAAATAACCGAACCCTAAACTAACCCTAAACCTAACCCTAACCCTAAACTAACCCTGACGTTAACCCTAACGTTAACCCTAACCCTAACGTTAACCCTAAACCTAACCAAACCCTAACCCTAACATTAACCCTAACCCTAACCTCTAACCCTAACCCTAACCCTAAACCTAACCCTAACCCATACACTAATCCAAACCCTAACCTAATCCTAACCTTCAGCCTTACCCTGACCCTAACCCTAACCCCAACCCCTAATCCTAACTCTAACCCTAACCCTAACCCTAACTTTAATGGACCCTAACCCTAACCCTAACCCAAACCCTAACCTAATCCTAACCTTAAGCCTTACCCTAACCTAACCCTAACCCCAACCCTAACCCCTAATCCTAACTCTAACCCTAACCCTAACCCTAACCCTAATGGACCCTAACCCTAACCCTAACCCTAACCCTAGCCCTATACCCTAACCCTATATATATATATATATATGTATATATATATAAAATATTTTTTTTCACAAATATGAATGTTTTCCTCTAAACCCTCCAGGAAATGAGCAGATGGAAGTGGGAGGGCTGATCCTAACTCGTGTCCCCAAAGGCAAGGCTCGTCTTAACTGTGGGGAAACCCATTTTGCATGGTGGTCTCTTGCTCTGCCAGCCCCTCCGTCCCTGCGCAGGGACAATGATGCTCAGGGTTATCCCTGCACCGCTTGTGGAGTTGGTGCTGGGTCTGGGGGAGCCCAACAGGGAGCACCAGAGGGGTGGTGTCTGTGCTGGTCTTTTAGTCCTCATGGGAAACAAGAATTTCTCTGTGGAGAGGCCTTTCCCTGCGATTTCTGTGTATTTTCTAGGCCAGGGTGGTTAGCACACTTCTCTAAACTTTTTTGCGAAGTCTTCATCTTGGACCAGCCCACCCCATGACATCCCACTGCTGTCTTCTGCTCATGGCCACAGTGAAAAACCAGTCCGCAGGAGCATGTCAAGGGTCACTCTTCAAATCAGGCAGGGAAAAAACAGAGCAGCAGGTTATGTGTCTTACCCACTTTATCCATTTTATTGATCCAGTATAGGACAGCATGGGCTCCTGCCTGAAATATGCTGGGCAGCCTGAGCTCCCTGCACCTCAGGCACAGTAGACATGGGCAGCAGCACTGCAGGACTGCAAGGGGAAGAAATTTTTAAGCAAAATCCTAGGGAGAGGCAGGGATGGAGGCAGGTGCCAGGCAGGGATGGAGGCAGGCGCCAGGCAGGGATGGAGGCAGGTGCCAGGCAGGGATGGAGGCAGGCACCAGGCAGGGATGGAGGCAGGTGCCAGGCAGGGATGGAGGCAGGCGCCAGGCAGGGATGGAGGCAGGCGCCAGGCAGGGATGGAGGCAGGTGCCAGGCAGGGATGGAGGCAGGTGCCAGGCAGGGATGGAGGCAGGCACCAGGCAGGGAGGGCTCAGCGAGCTGCTCAGCCCTGGCGAGATCCGGGCACAGGTCACGCTAGAGCAGCCGGAGTTAAAAATACAAAGAGGACGAGTTTTAAGCAAGCTTTCTGAGCTTTAACTGCGAAGAACAAGGGCTCTTTAGAAGGGCGCTGATTGAAATGGTTTGAGGTCAGCGTGTCTGAGCAGCAGCGTTGCTCAGGGAGAACTTGCTGCTCCGTGGCACCTCTCGCTCTGGCAAGGGCTGGCGGGGAGCAGCAGAGCACAGAAAGTTTGCGTTTCGCCAGGTCTTGTGCTGGGCAGTCACAGCACGGTCCTGGCAATACGTACCAAGAAATTACATCTTCACCACCATCAGTGTGACACGCTTTGCAGGATCAGGCCCTGAGATACATGTTGCCCCTGGACACTTTGACTATGCTGGAGAAGGACCAGCCTGGGACCTGAGCACTGTCTGGGGCATAGGGGGCCCAACAGTTCACTGCACGGCTTTTGGAAGTCATTTAGTTCTCATATTTGATGCAGCATTGACTTGATAGCGCTGAGAGGCTAGTCAGGAACCTCTGAACGGAGACAACCTGTCCTATTGGGGTACTGCTGCTTTCAAGGGAGTTAGAATAGTTGGCTTAGATTGCATGAAAAATTTCTGCAGAGGCAAAAGACCGATTTAAATCCCGAAGTTTGTTTGCTATTTCTTTAGGAAACCAGGATTCTGAATTCAGAGCAACTTGTTGAAAATACTTCTTTCGATAAGACAAGCCATTTTGTGCTTCATGATTAGTTTTGAAGGGGGAAACCACCTTAACACAACCCACACAGCAGCCTGGCCAGCTTTCTGCAGAACCTCTGTAAAACAGGGGATTATAAACACTCCTTTATCCAGCAGGCATGTTAGTGAAGCTTCATTAACTCCGAGGCTCAATTAAAGTCGCTAAAAAGCTTTGGGCTGCTTGACCGAAAAGCTCTATGAAAATTAATTTAGTGCTTTTATATCTGCTCAGCACCAGGACCACAAAAAGATGCTCCAAGAACAGGTCCGAGGAGGCTGACGGCAGGTGAGGGGATGCAACAGGCGTTTTATCTGCCGGCACACGGTGGCTGGCGGGCACGGGCTGACCACGGCGAGGAGGGAAGAGCTCTGATTTTTAAACACCGCTTTTCCTTGGGTAGCTGGCTTGCAGCTGCAGGCTGAACACAGCATGCTCATCTCTTCCCAGCTGTAATGTTTGCCTGGCTTGGGAGCCTGATGAGACAGTTTGAAGTAGGAAGGGGGGGTTAATTGCACATTTTATGGTTGCTAAGAGTCCCCCTGAGCCAGACAGGCTGCCTGCTGCACGGGCAGAGTCACGTCCAGGCTGAGCCGAGCACGGAGAATCCCCAGCCGCACAAAGGGACACTCAGATAAATGCTACCCTGGTGCTTCTGTGGCAGATTTACCAGGCTCTTTAGATCTCCAGTGTAAATCCAGTGACTCAGAGATAAACTCGGTCCATCGTAAGGAGCTGTTTCAACAAAACGGGGCCTGTCAGGAGCAGGGCTATGTTGACAGAGTGGCAGTCCCTGCCGTGCCAGCTCTTGGCATCCCCCAGCTGGAGCCTTTATTTACACAGCTCTCTGCAAGGAGCACTGTGCGTCTGAGCATGTGTTGCTCTTTCCCAGAGGCGAGGAGTCGGTAGGAGATGCGGGAGAGCAGCAGCATCCCCTCAGACTTTCCCAGATAGCCAGGAGGAAAACCAGAAGTGTTCATTTCCTCAGTTTCCCCATCTAAGCTAACCCTCAGAGTCCATCCAGAAGGTGAAGGTACCTCTGTGTGCAAACGGGGAATTCACCAAAGAAAAGGAAAAGTGGATGGGCGTGAGGGGGAGGGAAATTTTAAAAAAAGAAAAAATGGGCACTGAGATACTCCTCTCGGAATGTAAATACATCCCCATCTCTTTTCTCCTGCTTCCTGACAGTTCTGTCTGGAGGTTTGCATTCAGCATAGGCTCCTCAGTAAACAAATACTAGAGTTTTATGCAACAGAATAATTATTTGGTCTTAAATAATTCTCTCCATTTGTACACTTCAAGCCTCAGACACCTAGCAGAGCTGACACTCTCAGCTCAGTCAGAGAAGGAAAAAAGCATTCAGGTCTGGGGAGAGCTGAGCTGAAGCCCTGCGGAGGAGCTCACGGCAGAGTCCAGGGCTTTGCTTTCTCTCCGATTCCCGTCTAATAGGCCCACCAAACCCCCGAGGCCGGCAGGCAGCTCTGCACGTCGCCGTGTCCAGCCCCTGCACAAGCACGCTGCCCCGGGGCCACCACCCAGACATGTGTCACCAGGGCTGGGCAGAGGGACAGGACCTCCTCCCCTCACCTGGATGTCCCCAGGTGCCTGTTGGCTTTGTCACAAGGGCACATTGGTGGCTCATGGTCAGCCTGGTACCCACCAAGGCTTCCACGTCCTTCTTTGCAAAGCTGCTCTCCAGCATGTGCCGGCACCTGAGGTCATTCCTGCCCAGGTGAGGAGTTATCCCTCCTCCAGCTGACTTCATGGGATTCCTGTTGGCCCATTTCTCCAGCCCATCAAGGTTCCTCTAAATGCTGCTGCCACCATCTGGTTTATCAACAGCTCCTTGCAGCTTTGTATTGTCTGCAGCCTCACTGAGGTGCACTCTGTGCCATCATCCTGGTCATTAATGAAGATGTGAAATTATGTTGGCCCCAGTATCAGCCTCTGGGGTGCACCCCCCTCTGACTGGCCTCCTCTGAATCATCTGTGCGGGTTCGCAGTGCCCACCCCATGGCATCTCACAGCTGCTCCAATGCATAGAATCAGAGAATCATAGAATAGTTTGGTTGGAAGGGACCTTCGAAGCTCATCCAGTGCCCCCCCTGCCATGAGCAGGGACATCTGCACCAGCTCAGGTTGCTCAGAGCCCCGTCCAGCCTGGCCTGGGATGTCTCCAGGGATGGGGCATCCACCACCTCTCTGGCCAACCTCTTCCAGTAGGCATCACCTGGCCAATTTGCTTGAGACCCTCCAGAGGCAGCTGGGTTTTATCCTCTGCCTTATAAAGGTGGGGGATACTGGGACCAAAACTTCCCAAAGCAACTGCTCATAACAAATAAAGAGGGGAGTTCCCACCGGTCATGAAGTTACTGTCTTGGAGAACCAGGAACAGACAATGCTTGACACTAAACATCCCTCCTGGAAGAAATTTCTCCTGCATTTTCCCAAAGGCCAGCAGCACATTAGTTGCAGAGCCAAGAAGCCTCTGCTTGTAGCTCATGGTTTAAAGCAGCAGACAGAGGCAGCAGCTCTCAAGACTTTAGCACTGTCTTAACAGAAGACACTGCAGTAGGCGAAATATTATATTAAATCTCTATATTTATATGTGTAACAAAAGTGATATCAGCAAAATCCTACAGCATCAAAGCAAATCACTTACCTATTTTTAGCCGTGTGATTTAGTCACACACTCTGAGGAAATAAGGTCAGGCTCTGTGCAATGTATCCCTTTCTCCATGTCTCTCGCTATTATTTCCTGTCCTTATTAAAATTCTCCACCCTGCAGCAGAGCTTTAGGACACGGACACTTTACCATCTGCAGGGTCAGGCTGTAGCACTGTCCCAGTAGGAGTTTGTCCTGCTGTCAGCATGTCTGGATTAGAGGTAATGAAGGCAGAGCCAGGATCTGCATCCCAGCATCTCCACTGACTGATGCTGGATGGGTCCTCAAGCCAATCTCATGGTGGTGAAAGGGGTGAAAGGCAAATGCCACCACTGATGCCATCAGGGACCGGGGAGTGCCCAGCTGTGACAGTGCTGCCTCCATCTGCAGCCTTCAGCAAGTGAGAAATCGCCCCTGCCTCAGTTTCCCCAGGTCCTATGTCCTGCTTTTGGTCTCTCATTCAATAGTGAAATGGAGAGGCACAAGCCTTAATGGGAGAAAATTAAGTTTGGGCTCCTTTTAAATGTTATTGGAAGAGCAATTCTAGTGAATAATGGAGAAATTATTCCATTTCTTTGAATATTTAGTTTCCCAAGACCTTCTTCTAGAAATTTTTCTACCAGACATTTTTCCAATTTTTTTTTTTTTAAATAAAGTATTTAAAAGTAGAACTACCTCATAAAACTCCCATAAAGAAAACATAGTATTTTCTACCCACCTGTACAGCACCTCAACATTATTAGCAGTAACAAACAAGTAAGGGGAGTTAATTTAAGAAATTAAAATGGCTCTTGTTACCTTCTGTTCAGTGAGACTTCACTTCTGTTTTTACCTTAGCTGCTGCAAAAAGGTCCAGTCTGGGAAGCAACAGTACATTCGTCTCATGATGCAGCTGAACTTTGAACTTCTTGATCTGGCACAGCTTCTTTTTCAGGTTGATAATTCACTATTATTTATAACTGCAACCTTAACTGCTGTCTAACGTATTTTCATATATTAACTTGAGCAAAACCCATGATTTATAGCCTTACTATCCTATGGGTACAGCTCCTGACCCCTGAAAATTGCTTTGCAAGTTGCAGTAATACACATGAAAAAGCCAAAATTAGCTCAAACTTAATTTTCAAATTAAAACCTTTTTTAAATTGTGAGAATCTAAAGTAGAGGACCTTGAACATACAAAACATTTTATTTCAGTTCCTCTAAACAAAACTGTGCCAAGATTGTAAAGACAATAGTGTCGATTAAATAAATAATAATAATAAACAAAATACTTCCATTGGAAATCTGAATGTTATCAACAATCTCTTAGAAGAAGAAATGGCTCAAATACTGTTTCCAATTTTATATGCGGGATACAGTCTCTGGCCTTAAAACAAGCTATTCTACTGCTATGTATTGATATTTACTCAAAACTCTAGATGCTGTTTTCTGTGTTCATTATTTACCACTTGGAGAATGTATTTTCTTTGCATAAATTACATTGTTTTGGGTACTGGGGCAGAATTAAGGTTATTGTTGAAACTTCAATCAATACCTTTGATGCTTTTTGGCCTGTGTGTTTTTTGACCTGCTGATTCTATATTTATTTTAAATCTTGCCATTGAATAACAACAAAAGAAATCCTACTGTTTTCATGAATAACTGCAAGGTACTAATTATGTTCCTGTAAATTAATGGTCTATTTACTGCCTTAACCTATCTTAACAAAGATTTTGTTTGGGGATATATTACTAATGGAAAAGCCTTGACATCTTAACACTCTCCTGGGTAAATCGTTAGAATAGATTCCAAACGCAATTAAAGAAAGACTTTTTTTAACCATTGAATTAGGAGACAAATAGGCACATTGTCCCCTCTGAAGGCCTGTTTGTAAATTCACAGAATTTCCATTAACTCCATGCTTCTTGCCTCAAAATTGGTCTGCTGCAGGTGGACCAGGGGAAATTGTCGGGAAAGGAATAGGTATTTGGTTTGCTTTTATTTTTTGCATGTGAAGTGAAAAATTGAAACAAGGGAAATCCCCAGAGGTGGCAGCAGAGGAGGAAACACTGGAAGGAACTGGAGGCAGAAATATTGACCCTCTTTTCCACCAGCAGGACTTTCTCCAAGAATAAGGTGTCCACAGGTCTGAAACAGCTTCCCTCTTAAATTTCCAAGAGGTGTTTTTGAAGACTCTTGCCAACTCTGGACATCTTTTTGATCGTCTTGTGATTTGGTGAAAAAAAGGGAATTTTCTTGCAGTTTCTAACCACTCACACTGCGACATTTCTTTATGGTTCTTTATTTCTTTATGGTTCTTAGGAAGAAGGAATCTTTGGAGTCTCCAAGTCGTACAAAGCCAACCCCAAAATTACAACGGTTTGAAAGAAGCCATGGTTTATTATTTAATCAATCTTAAATACTTTGTGATAGAGGCATGGCTTAGGAAGGACCTCACCCTTGAATTTGCAATGAAGAAAAACTGCTGTTTCCAGATCCTCTCCTGACAGTTTTCAAATTGGCAGCTCTCAAACCTTTTAACTTTTCCTTTCACTGCATTTACAGAGACAGGCACTATTTCAAGGGAGCAGGGGATGACGGGGAGGGGAATGGATGGACATAGTCGATGACCCTGCTGAGATGCGCGGGAGCTGCTGGAGATGCACACACACACACGGGAGGGGATCCTGCACGGACAATCTCCTGCACGTCCCCATGGTCCAAACCACCAAGAAGAGTCTCTCGGCATGTGGGTGAAGCTCTAGGGCCGTCAGCTTCACTGAAACGATTTTTTCTCTTGGTCTTTGTGCCTCTTTCCCCTTTGGTTCGCAGGAGACGTGTCCAAAGCATGGCCAGAGGAAGAGCATCCAAAACCTTTCAGGGCAGGGGGTGGAGAAGGCTGTCGCTGCCTCTCTGCCACAGACTGGCATTCAAGCAGCTGAATTAACCCACGGTTTCATGTCTGCTGGTCCCTCTGATCGGGCTTTTATAATTAGAACAATATTGTCCCCAAGTGTTTCTGAAAGGGCTGCAGTGCAGGCCCCCAGATTTTATTACAATTGAATTTAAGGGCATTTATTTAGCTTATTGCTACCACTCCACCATCTTTATTTGCTAACAAGGGCTTTGCTCCACGCTGGGGATTTAAGAGGGATGCAGGATTAGTGCAGCCCCACCACCCCTCCTCTCTCCGTCCCAGATCTGTCTCTCTGGCATACACTGGCTCGATTGGATTACGGCTTTGTGCCATCCTGCATCTTCCTTTTTATAAAGTGGATTGATTTACCCCTCTCAGCCCGCCCGCTTTTCTCCCCACCTTCCTCCGAAAGAACAAACAGCATCGGATATGCCAGAGCTCCTCATGTCACCACTAAGATTTACTGCGCTTTGCAAAACAAAAGCATGTAACTCCTGGCCGGAAAGCAAGAGTGACAGGCAGGAGGTTAAAACTCTTTCCGAGGAAGAAAGGGGGGAAAACGAATTACAAGGGAAGGCTTTGTGCCAGGGCTTCGAAACCAAGCAGACCAACACCCAGCACATCCCGCTATTGCATCCAGCGCTGGGACAGACGGGACACTTTCTCCTGCAAGTGTGTTTCTTGGGTATTTGACCATTTGAGATACCCAGAGGACCATTTTCCAGCTATTTCGTCTCCTCAGATTTCCTGAGCTGTAGCTCTCCTGTGTCACTGATCCTTAAACAACACCAGACGTGTGCTGCCTAACTATGTTTTTGTGCTAATGTCTGCAGTTTCAACTCTCTGTGGGTTTTGGACAGGAAGGAAGGCTGTTTTTTCTTTAAAAGGACAGTTTCAGCCTTGAAGAAGGCATTAGAAATCTCCATGTTTAGTCGCTCACTTTCTTCTCGGTTTGGTTTTGGTTTTTTGTAGATTTATTCCCCCCCTGGTGATTTTCCTGCAATTTAAATATGTGCCAGCAGTTTACAAGCCTTTCTCAACACTGCCGTAGGCAGTATTCTATGTTTTTACCTTTTCTGCCTTCAAGATTTAGCTCGAGGGTCCAACCCCTGTGGTAATATACCTGGCCCTTAAAATTCCAGCCTGCTGCCACTGATTGCATCAAATCATCTTGGGCTTACTAGTCAAACTGAACAAAACTGAGTCTTTAAGACACAAAAATGCCAAATCCATAAATATGGGAGTTCAGAGGGCTGAGGGGCAGGGGAGGAGATGAAGACGGGGCGAGAAGCTGGGGACAGAGCCATGGGCACGTGTACGGCCCCATGAAGAGGCTGGTGGCTCGGCCGCGTGTGCAGCCCAGGCAGGCACCGATCCCCCCAGCCTTGCACGCTGTGTTCACCCCACACAATAGATGCAGCAAGCTATTTCCAGCAGGTAGGTCATAAATCCCTTGTTTATTGCCCTTTATTATGTTGTTTCAACAGCTCTTAAAGCTGGAACAGCGACCGATTGATAGCTGCTTTAAATCTCTTTCATTTTCTGCCCATATTTCTTTATTTTTCAGGGAGGGGGGCATCCTTTTTTTTTTTTTTTCCACCTCTCCACCGTCTCTTTCCCTTCATGAGTCAAATCCCATCTCTTTCCCTTCATGAGTCAAGTTTTATAGATCCCCCTCCACGGTGGAAGGCGGCAGCAGCACAGAAACGCCGGTGGTGATTGGGGAAGAGCAGCCAGGGAGCACACATGGAAGAGGAGACGGTGCTTATATTTTTGCTAGGAAATGCATATATAGATTGAATTCAAACTGAGAGGGGCAAAACGGCGAGAAGAGGCAGCCAACTCAATGAGGAATGATTTACTGTGTCGGAATTGGGAAGGAGAGACCCGCAATTAAAATACTGTAAGATTATTATGGCCTGGATCAATTTTCAGGTGTTCATTGGCAACTGCATCCCCTCCTTTTGAACGACCGTCTCGTTCAACAGGGGATAGGGAAGCAAACACAGCTTTGGGGACAGAGTCTAAGGATGCCAGCAAATCTTTATGGAGATGCCAGAGGAAAGTTATGGATTAAATCACAGTACCTCAGGCAGCCCCTGTGTGGCTTTTAGCACAAACCCAAAGCTTAAGGGTCACCAGGGGCTTCTGAGTCACATCAGCAGCAAGAGCGATGCTGGGATTTGCAGGGATGTGATTGATGGTAGAGCTAGGGAATGTCAGCACTACCCTCCTAAAGCCTGTATTTTTCCAAGAGTTGATCAAAATCTTATTATTTCAGTCAGGGTAACTATCTCCTAGCAAAATAGAGTTTTCCCATGAAAACATTTCATGAGGATATGTCCACAGCGCTGAAATTTATAGTGAGGGGAAAAAAAGCCTAGTGAATTATTTCAATAGTGTTTGCTCCAGTTCTCATTTTGATTACCTTCATTTTGACACGTATTTTAATATATTCATATTTTCATGCTTTGACCTTATCAGAACGAAACGCTTCATTCCATCTAAATGAAGGGATTACAAATGGGCTGGATGAAACTCTTGGCTGTTCTGAATCTGAAAAATGTGACAACTTCTGTTCCATAGAAAAGTTCCAAATTTCAGCGTCTCATACGCATTCAAAGCAAACTCCGCAAAGAGTGACAGGGTCTTGAAGGAACACTAATTAAAAGTCCAGGACCACTCACCAAACAGGAGCATTTTTAGGCAGGTTTCCAGCCTTCATTAAGGCTTCTTAACTATCATAGCAGCTAATTTTCATGCTGGATTCAGACTGGTCACGTCTGAGAACTTGCTGTACTGGTGGGTTTTAAGCACCTGGAAATCCAGCCCCAGGTTCTCCAAACACATCTGATCCCACAGACCTCAGCACATCTTTGCAAACTCCTTTACTGGCTGGAGGTGAGGGCTCTTAGCAGCCCATTAGCTGTAAGCAGCCTCCTCACAGGGGTTTAAGAAAAACACTGAACACCAAAAAAACCCCTGTGCTTAAAAACAAAAAAAAATCAGTCACAGCAATTAGCATCCTTGCCAGTAAGAGTCTCTTAGGGCTGTGGCTTTATGCTGTGGAAGAAGCCAGCCAGGGGGGTAACCCAGGCACCAGCTGGGAGGGGAGCAAAATGTGTCTTCAGGCTTCAAGGGTTATGTATTTCCACACAGTGCAAAGGGATTTATACCAATAATTCCCAAAGGCCAAGTGTGAAATTACTAAATCATGTGCACATGCCAAATAGGGGGGGAAAAAAATCTCCTGTCATTTCAATCCACTGAACAGATTTTTTTTCCCATCCAAAAAGAGAATTAACTGCCTTATTTTCTTTCAAATTAACATGAGGGGGCAGAAACTGGACATTTCCAGCATGCAGCTCCTAGATTTACAATAAATGCCGCCAGATCCCATGTCTTGACTGGCTCCACCTTTTCTGATTTATGTGACAATTTGGTCTATTGGGAAGAGTGACAGAACTTCGGCATCTCTGATGGATGGGGTGTCACCAGTGAGCAAATTCTTCCCTGGGAGTTTTGAAGCAAGGAACACACCTATTGCCCAACATCTTCATTTCAACACTCCGTTATTGTATTTTTAGAGCACTCCTTATAAAGGCCAAGTGTACACTTAGAAGTTTGACCAGCATGAGCTATATCAGTTAAAAGCGTGAATAGACTTTTTAATTTTTATATTTTTTTATGACTTAGATGTGCCAATAAAACTCTTGGCTGGATTTCCACAGCTTGCTTGCTGAAGCGAGAGCAAATTAAACTGAAAAAGCAGGTTTTTTTCCAGGGGTAGAAGTTGGTAGAAGAGCTGCTTTCTAGAATAGCTGCCCAGGCAAACCTTTGAACTTTATCCAGAGGTAGAGCTGGAATTTGTAAAACTGATTTTCTGGCCTTCAGAGAGACCTCAGCTAAGATTCTCTGTTTCACACAATGTAAAGAAAAAGACATCGCTTTCTGAAAATCCTCATTCGAAGGAATTTAACAGATGATCTGAACAAATAAAGACAGAAAGAGAGTTAAGAAAAGGTGGGTTCTAATATAAGATAAATCTGTGTCCAAACAGGAATAAAGGCGGCACGGAACCAGGAGATTCAGGGCTAAAACTATCCAGCTGGGTCTTAAGTGTAAACTTCTGAATATGGGTGAAAATTCAGCATAAAAGGCAAATTCCACCCTGCTTTCCTATCAGACCTAGTAATTATAAAATTATTTCCCTCAGCCTGGAAAGCCTCGCTGGACTCTGTGCTGAGCTGCACAAGCACGCTTCTAATCACGGTTGGCTCAGAGTGATTTTTTTTAAAGCACATGAAATCAAGTCCTCTCTCTCCATCTAGTTCGTGCTTGCAGTCTCATTTACAGTTTAAAACAAGAGTTGCGCTGTGCAAAGGGGGACAGCTGGTGTGTCCAACCTATGTGCTCTGGGCAGTCGCACCTCAAACTCTCCCCAAACCTCCTCCCCAGTGCAACACATCCCACCCAGGGCAATTACAAATAAGCAATCCTAAGGTTCTGGGGCTTTTTTTTTTTTTTCCCCCAGGACTATTAGCAGCAGGAAAACCACTCTGGAAATACTTGCTGCAAATTGTACAAGAAAAAAAAAAACACGTTCCAGTATAAAACACATGCCAGTCAAGGGACAATGTCCCTAGTGCATCTGCAGATCTACTTGGCCTTACACCAACGGTTTGAAGTCCCGTGCCTCAGTTTCCTCACTTTTGGGTGGAAGGAGTCAACATTCCCCTGTTGCACAAACCTCTCTGCATTTGGGAAGTGGCACAGGGACCACTGGTACTACAAATATTGCAAAACTCAGATTATTTGATCCAGAAACATCTGATTTGCATTGGCAAACTGTTTATTAATAACCGCTGTTTATTGATAACCACTGTCACAGCAATCAAATACTGTCCACAGCAGTTTCTGTGGTTTTCCACGAATGATGACAACCCCTTGCAAAAATCCTCTCTTAATCCAAGTGCCAGACTGCCTGCGCTGGTGACTCGAGTTCTTACTATTTCTGCCTTTAATAGCCGCAGCACTGATTAGATTGCGTGAAGTAGCCCATGTTCAGCAGTTTAATGGGTACCAGCCCAGACAGACTAATGGATCTGGAGACCAGGAAAGAGCAGGAAGGTGAGCTGAGTGGAGAATATTGAGGCTTTTAAGGCAGAAAAGTAGCAGCTAGACATGGGGTAGCTGACTCACAGAGCCTCGGTGGAGACAGAGATCCTCGCTGCTCATCCTCCGTCATACATCACGCTGAGACATGCCCGTGAAAACCGGTCATTTCTAGAAACAATTCACACAATGCAAAGCAGAGCTGGGAAGGGGTCCTGGGGCTCAGGGCCAGACGCACAACCAGGTGAATCATTGTAGAGTCTGAGCTCACGGGCTTTTCCCGCTCCTAAAGAGATGCATTTCCATTTCTGATGCCTCATGTCACTACTTAGGAGATGTCAGTGCTTCAGAGAAACCAAAAGTCCTTGCTACATCTCCATTTTTCTGGCTCTGAGAGGTTCAGACAAGAGATACCTGCTTTTCATAACTATTAATACCAAACCTTATTAAACAAGGTCTGCCAGGGAGAGAGGTCTTGGATTCAGTCCTGTGCAGGGACTCACCCAAAGGTTGTTTTTACCTGGACGTTGTCACTGGTAGATGACTCAGCTGGGTCAGAGATAGGAAGGACAAACTTCGGTCTACTTCAAGATGCATTTCCAGACTGTGTCATCTGGGTTCTGGAAAAAAAAAAAAGGTTTGAAGCATCTGAAGAAACAGAGTAAGTAGGAAAGGATTTGCTAAAATTTATTCTCATGCTCATTCAGTGAAACCTTCGGTGTCTTTGTTTTGCTTTTTAGTGAAAGAAAATCCTGATAACATAGGAGGGGAAGAAGACAGAAATCAGGGACCACTGCATGTCCTTTTGCAAAAACATTCAGAAAATAATATTTAACGTTCCCAAACCTGCTGTGCAGTGGATGACCCTTTGCCCTCTCCTCCCAAGTATTCTGAGCAATGAAGAGGGTTTTGCACCAGCAGGAATATGAACAGAAAACATCTGGAATGAACAGCAGAGAATGAAGTACCTGCCGGTATTCTCATGGATATCATGAAAGGGGAGGCCAGAAGGGGTAAGAGAGTGCAGAGAACATGAGTGATCCCCTAATTAAACAAAAGGCTTTCTCTAAAGTCCCCACTGATGGATCTCCTCCTGCAGGCTTGTGTCGTTTGGTTTTGTTCCACTAGCCATAAATAACAGCCCTCCTGGGACTCGCGAGGAGGGTAAAAATGGCATTTGGCAGAAAAATTGCAACAAAGGACAAGGCTGCAATGGAGACTTCTTGTAAGGGATGCAGGAGCCAAGGTGGAGACGAATTGCCAATTTATCCTGACCTTCCCTTGAGGCATCCCCTCCCCTTTCCCAAGTCTACAAAATGAGCAAGGCAGAAATCAATAGCTCAGCAGAGTCATAGGGACAATGAGGAAAGCAGCGGATGGACAGGATGGGAGATCAGGAAGGAAAACTTCATAGGGCAACAACAGGAGGTAAGAGAGTGATATCAGATGTCACATCCTTGTGACAACACCTGGATGATTTTAAAACAGAAGATTTCTGTGCATGGGGTGGTGGATCATGCTCTGGCTGTTGGAAACTAACATACAGAGAAGGGAAGATGTGTCCAAGAAAGAAAGAAAAGCCTTGGGAGGACTTAGGTAATGCTGCACCTCCTCGCTCGTGCTGGTTTTCAGAGCCCTGCATCAGCCTGGGGGGCACAGGGCAAGTGATGCCATTTGAGAAAGTCCTCAGACCTCTGGAAATCCCCCAGCCCCACCAGTAACGATGAAGATTTGCTGCCTTCCAGGTTTGGATGAGGACAGGCCAGGTCTGTGTGGATATGTGCGAGTCTCAAATGGCCCAGCGTCACAGATCGCCAGGAAGATGTCAGCCCAGCTCCAGTCTCAGGAGGTTTCTTACGGGGCAGCTCCACAGCAAAGCCACAAAGCCAACACAAGAGACCCTCAGACACTCCTCATCCCCCATTTACCACCCTCCTCGGTTATGCCAACGCATTAATTTGTGGGGCTATGCAATAAATTGGTTTAGATTATGACTTGCATTAAAAAATCTTTATCTCAACCTAGACGAAAAGCCTTCATGAACATCTCTTCCCCCTACAACCCACACGCAAAGGGGATGAGCAGATGAGCAGCAATATTTCAGACACTGGGGAATTGTATCAGACTTTGCTGTCGCTTTGCTGTCTAGTGAGGAGGTGGGCTTTCCAGAAAATCTGTCTCTTCGGGTTTAGGTATTAAGATCATATCTGCAAATGTGAACTCAGGCTTGCTGATCACATTCATCTGCATTTCTGAGTAATGTTTTTTGGACAGAGAAGTGCCTCTTCTCCTGCAGATCTGACCCTCAGCAGCTAATGCCCTACAACAATGTTGTGCACCTTTTCACTTTAGTTACTCAAACTAAATTGCATCTCATCCCTGGCAAATTTAAAAGGTAGTCGGCAAACCCTCCAAAAAAGAGCCCTGATAGAATTCAATTTGTGTCGACTCCAACCTGGCAAGGATTTACAGCCGTGCTCGATCTGACACAATGCACTTTATTCTTTTTATAGTGCAGCCTGAATGCAATAGTGTAACAGTCACGTTAGGGGGAGTCGAGCAGAAGCTGAAGAACAGGAAAGGATTTTATAGTACAATAAGATTTATGAAGAGAGACATTTCTCTGGAGCGGCAAGCGAGGGAATTTCCAAAAGCAGCAGAATACCCCTGCTCTTCCCCAGATGCTTTTAACCATGAGAGGAGTCTACCATACCCTTGAGGTTTTATATCATAAAATAGAAAGGAGCACAAAGTGGCACTGTGTCCCAGTGACTCAATGGCACAGGTGTCCGGGGGGTCCAGGCACCTTCATACACCCCAGTTCTCCACACCACACACGCTGCTTTCATGGGACACAACTGCCTGATAACCTCAGGGATGATGATGAGGACTTCAGATCTAGAAGGGTATGGTGGAAAACCATGGCTAAATTTAGGAGACCATGCAATGCAAAAGTTGCTGCTCCCGTTAATGGTCCCATTAGAAGATTAGTGCCATGGAGTTGTGGGAAGTTAACTGTCTATCAGTGACTGACCACAGAGACTGGTTTTCATCTTAGCGAGTAACACAAGTTAGCAGAAGAGGAAAACGCCAGCTGAGTGTGCCCTGTCTTGCAGGGCATGACAATACAGCCGAGAATGATTTTTGCACCCAGCGCATAAACTGTTATTTTAACTGCAGGTAAATCTTCACCAGACTGCAGACAAAGCCTGTGCAAAGTCTGGGATGTCATGGTGCTTCTTGCATGTCATTCAGTTTCCTGTAAAGTCAAGATGCTGGTATTTACCTATGAAATCCGTAAAGCATTTGGAGACTCTCAGATGTAAAGATGTGTGGGGTAATGGACCTCTACTAAGAACTGTACATGAGGGCTGCTCTCCCCCTCCAAAAGGCAAAGCAACCTTGTAAGCTCTCCATCGTGGTGGGTCAGCAGAATATCTGCAAAGCCACAGCTGTTTGAAATTGTAGAGAACTCAGAGGTAGCAAAGTATCTCCCGAGGTCCTCTAAATACTTCTGAGGTTCCCAGGCCTATCATGTGCCCCTCTGCACTGGCACAGACCCCTCGAGCTGTCTTGGTGGCAGAAGAGGTTGCACTGCTGCTAATTCCATACTGCCATCCTCCTTCCCCAGCTGCCAGCGCCACAGCTCCGCTGGCTCCAGCTGTGATTAATTGGAAAATCTCCCACTGATTCCTGATTAGCTGCTTTTGATTAGGATTTAATGACTTCGCTTGGCCCCTAATTCACAGGGACGAGCTTCAAAATGCCTGTGAACTGCTCAGACAGAATTACATTTTCTCCCACCCTGAAGCCACCACTTAAGCTCTGTACACACAAGCCCTGTTCCTCTGGACCCTGCCTAACCTGCCACCCCCAGCCCTTCTCTGCAGCACCAAGGATGCCAAACTGTGGCTCCTGATGGCCAGGGCAGGAGCTGGAGCGAAGTGCAAACACAGGGATGGATATTTCCAAGCCACCTTGGGACTCAGGTAATCTATAAAATTCCATATTTTGAATGTGGCTTAGCCACATAGCTAAAGCATGCCTGGAAAAGTCAGGCTAGAGTCAGAATCATGGACATGTGGGTGACTACTCTGGTGCATAATGGGTTGTTCAGGGATGGCCAAGACAGACGTATGTGAGACTTCAAGGGGTGCAAGAACTGGTGTGATCTGCTCTTCGGTGGAGAACAACAGTGGTGCTGCACACTGGGAGCTGAACATCTTCTAAGTGGTATGTCCAGATCCAGGATTTAGGGTTAAGTCTCAATATCTTTACAATCCTGAGTCTTAATATCTGTATAGTCCTGAATCCTGGAGACTTTTGGCTTGCTCTCCTTTACTACATCATCCCTTTCTCCTTCCTTCTCCATCCCAAAAAGCTTATTCAATGCCTGAAGTAAGTGAGTATGGAGAGGTGAGAGAGTTTGCCTGGCAGAGAATAGAGGTGAACCCCAACACTGCATGGCCGACTGGTCCAGCCATGCTACTGGGAGCTCTGGTACCCACGCTGCTCCTGGGGACCAGGATTTACATCTCAGCTTGACTTTGGAGGCTGATACGAAGGTCATGTCACACTGCCTGTCTGCCTTGTCACCAGCCAAAGTGGTCGTAAACACTGGTTTCAGAGGCTGCCTTGCCTTTTGAAGATCTGAAAGTGCATTTATCTTCCTGAGACATGCATTAATCTATTAACTACCGGTGAAGATAAGGGGATGAAAAGAGGCTTGGGGGGAGGGAAAAAACATGGAATAATAAAATTAAGTTAAAAAATAAAATAAAATAGCTATTTTCCTCAGTAAAGGATCATGGGCTCCTTCTCAGTGCCTTAGGCACAATGTCCCATCACACAGCTGCCTTATCACAGCTCTCCTCTGCACCAGCCTCACTCCAACAGTGTGAGGTGACAGCTCACAAAGTGTCTGGGTCTCCTCGCTGTGCCCCAAGCCCCACACTTGATCCCTTTAATCGCCACATCTCAGTGACAAGGCGAAAAAGCAACTCGACTCCCAGCAAGACAAATCCCAAGCAGGTTGGTTGTTTCCTCGGCAGGCATATTCAGCTCAGTGCCTGGGAAGAGCCGAGCGGGGCCAAGCTGGAGCTTTGCAGAAACAATCCTTTGGTGCTCTGTAGCTGGGCCTGGAAAACACACCTGGGTTATAATCCCAGCCTCACCGAGCAGATCACCTTCTTTCTCCAAGCCTCAGTTTCCCCACTTGGGAGGGAAGAGAATTAACATTGTTTTTCCATGCAAAGGAAACTGGGGATAAAGGACCTTTGGGGGTTTGTTTTGAGTTATTCTCTGCAGCTTGCTCCCACCCTGCTGAATTGCCTGCACTTTGCAGCAGAAGCTTTGTGGGTTCAGGCGCTGAAGGGTTATTGTCAAAGAGTAAAAAAGGGCACAAAAAGGGCTGATTTTGGAGGAAGGCACACCATAATTCATGGGAGGGGGAGAATGACCCAGCCGGCCCCTAACCTGGGGGGAGAGAGCCCCCAAACCTTGTGAAGGACTTGGGGAGAGGTGTTTTTGGGGGCTGCATTTGTCCCCAGGTACATCAGGACAGGCTCAGGGTGATGCCAGCACCTCTGCAGCTGATGTGCCCCAGCACAGCCAGCCCAGCCTGGTCCTGAGCTGCTTGTCTCCACCGAGGCTGAAGATGAAGGAGAAATTAGGGAAAGGGAAGGTAGGGGGAGAAAATGCCACAGAACTGATAAACAGCTTTGAAGGAGATGGGGAATTGAGTCAGGTCCACATTAAAGGGCAAGGAAATGAATGCTGAGATGAAGGCGCCTGCAATTTCAAATGTATCAAGCTGATAAATAAATAAAGTTAAAAGAATGACTTTCAATTACATTTGAAAGAGAAAAATGGGGAGAGCTGGGGGGGAACGACAGAAAAAACCACAGACAAACCCAGATGCTCTCGAGCATTGCACTTTTCTTGCAGGATGCTCCTCTCGCCTGCCCAAGGCAGCGACGGCCGGGCTGCACGTCCCGGGCAGATCAAATGAACGTGGTTTTAATGCCTCAATTAAGGTTCATTCTGTTCAGCTTTAAAAAGTGCTTTAGCCCTGCTAAGCTGCACCGGGTCAAAAGGAAGGATAGATGGCAAGTCTCATCTGAAAGCCAAATACACATGTTCCCATCATTAACAGTCCCTTCTCATTAATGAGGATAATATTGCGGGCTTATAATGTTCTTTTCATTTAAAAACTGGAGAAGAATGAAATGCTCTCCTCCGATTTTGGTTTGGTGCCAGGAGCTGCCTGTAAAATCCAGATAAGAGTTCTCAGCACAAACTTCTGATAAGGGAATTAAGAGGTAAACTTCAAACTTTGGGGAAGGAGGAGAGGGAAAGCATTTGTGACCTCTTTGCTGGTGTCAGCTTGTCAGACTGAATCTCCCCAGACCCGGCTGCCACGTTCCCTGGACCCTCATCCCTATTATCTGTCTATACTGGGAAATTACCCTTTTCCATAGCTGAGGTTAAGGCTTCACCTCCTTAAAGATCCTCATTTTTCCTCTCCTTTCTATTTTCTTACCTCCCCAGAGACCACCCTCTGTACTATTCCTAGCATAGCTCTTCTCTTAAGTAGAAACTAATTCCTCATCAGATCTTTTAGAGTTCTTTCATCCTTTTTTTTTTTTTAATCGCTTCACCTAGATCATCCGCAAATCCAACCAGAGCTAAAAATTAATGTATTGACTCCAGATAAAGCTCCAGATACAGCTTCCTCTTGAAGAAGAGCACCCTGTCCTGGGCAGGATGAAATATTTAGATGAAATAACCCCTTTGGCAAAGAGTCTTTCACCCTACTTGTCCAGTTTGACAGGGCTCAAGCTCATGAAAAGCTAAAGCTGATCCACCAGACCTAGGAAATTCTGGGACATCTGAAACTTGGAAGAAGAGGGTAATATAGAAATGTGTCGGTTCCTACTGGCAGTTCAACCTACACATCCAGAGGATGCTTGGGTTAGGAGTGATAAATGTCATTCATCTTTGGCCAGTATTTGGCTGGACAGGTTTACTTCAGGGATAGTTACTCTAGTTCTCCTTTACAGTTAAATACTCATTCCGCTCCTGGAGAACCCAAGGGAGATTACACAGCTCATGATCACAGAGCAAATTAAGGTCAGAAGAAGAGCAAAGAATAGAGCATCAAGTCATCTCTCTGTCTAGCACTGAATCCTTGGAGTGGTTCCTAGCCAAGTCGCTCTGTGCTTAAGACTTTTAGAAATAAAGTGGTGATACAGTCATCTGGTAGGCAAGAGAATTACCTATACATCCCTATCACCCTCTGTTGTTGAAAAGGTGAGTAAGGCTCAGGAGCAGAGAGACTTCTCACAAAAGCACTAAGGTTTAGGAAGCTGCTCCTTCCTTCTATCAAATATCGGCATTTTCCATCAGCAGCTGCTGCCTGAGCCAAGCAAACCAGTTTTGAGAAAGCCAGGGTGAAATCCAGACAGCTCAAATAGAAATATCAGAGTTTTTCAAAGGCTAAAAGGAATTTGACTAGTTTGCACAACATTGCTGTTTCTGGACTTTTATATCCTGAGAGGGATCACCAAAATAACATGTCGAAGGCCATTCACAACAAATTTTCTATTTGCACCAGAGCAGGGAATCCCAGAGCTTTTGTATGATCAGCAGCACTGGTCTCTCAGTTTTAGGACTGATTAAGACCTCTAAATCCTCAAAGTTTGGGAAAGCCTGAAATCCTTGTCACCCTTGGACAAGGCTCCTTAAGACCTATATTCTCCTTTTTAAACCCCAGCCTAATATTGCCCCAAAACTGTCCTCTGCCTGTCATCGTGCACGCTTGTCCCAAGAAACTCGCTATTTCTGGAACAGCAAGAGCTGGGCAGGAATATCTTGTTAAGACATCTATTAGGGTTTGAAAAGGGCTGATTCATCTCAATTGAAATGCTTCACAGAAAGAGAGCCAGTTTGATGAATTTCTTCTGTCGGGAAAAAAATTGAGACTGAGACAACCTGTTTTAACTTTTTATTCAAAGTCACTTTGTTTTGAAATTTAAGCTGATTATAATAAAAACATTTTTTTAAAAATGAAAAAGAGGTCACACATAAAACACTTTGATATCATCAAAATGAGGTACTGCAGAAAATTTTTTTTAGTTTTTGTCTGCTCACGAAAGTCTTACTGACTTTTCATCCAGGACAAGGAATTTTAAGCCTCTATGTTTCTTTCCGGGATGAGAAATCATTTACTGCTCATTTCTAATAGAAAAACAGAGCCAGCCTTTCAGTTTCTAGTTCTGCTTTGAATGGAGACTGAGAGTTAACTAGAGTGATCCAAAGTTGTTAAAAACCAAGAGAAAAGCTTTCATATTTCATAGTTCAATCCTTCTCTGCTCCCAGCGGCCAAAGAAAATGCCATTAGCCTTGGAGGTACTTTTGGTAAATAAAGAAAAGGGGGGAAAAAAAAGACAGACGAGAGAATAGTCTTTATCCTTTATTTTTCTCTCGTATATGTATTATAAACCATTTTCTCAAAGGCGTGAAAGTGTCTCACTTCAGCCCACAGAGTCAAGGGAGTCTGGGTTTTCAAAGTCGCATTTTGAAAGGGACGGGTGGCTTGAAAGCCCGTCTCCAATGTCGTTTTGCTAACGCGGAGCGGTTCACACGGGTTGGCGCAAATGCGGTGCTCCCTGCAGAGATCCCGTCAGCTCTTCTTATTTGGATTTTATGAGAGTCTGGGGGAAAACAGCCCAGATCTGCACTGGCTGGAAATCTCAGACACTATTTGCACATCAGCACCCAGAAGGAGAGGACAAATACTTGCTTAAGAGATCTCCCAGGCTTTGAGTTTCTTGCTACTTTGCTATTTATTTGAAAGTATTTAGGAGGGGGAGTTGTTTAGGTACATCCCAGGGTCATCACTGCTGTCCCTGACTGAAGGGATCAGGGATTTGGGGAAATCACTGGTGATTTTGCTTTTATAAAGCCAGGGCTACTGCTGATATTTTTACTTAAAGCTTTGCTGTCAAGGCCACAGTGACAGAACTGGGAGCTCTACAGAAGCTGCTGTTGCATGGAAGCTTATTTGGAAAAAGGCTATTTTGAGAAGTGTTGTCTGTAAATGAAGTCATGTGAGGAGTTCTCCTTTGGGACTCTCAATATCTTGTGGGAAGGTAAACCAGTCCACATAGAAAAAGCTGACCTTTCCTAACACTCGTGTGATTTGGAGTGACCACGTATCAGATTTCTTGAGGACTGAGCCCCTAACATACTTCTGGTGACAGCATATAATTTTTAAATCAGTTTTAAATTTTTGCCAGTCATGCAATCCATTTGAATGTCAGTCTGGGAAGGCTGCAAAAAAAAAACCCAAACCAAACGTGAGAACTCTCATTCTGTTTTCCTCTATCCATTCTTATTAAAAAAATCCACTCACAATACAGAGGATCCTGTAACAAGCACCCTGGTAGACCAGAGTCTTTCCCAAGTCACATATGGGCTCGCATTGCAGTAACAGCCATGTCTGGGATCCCTCTCCTGGAGGGCTGGTCACTGGCATTTAAAGAGGATTTAGGTAGCAATGATTTGGGCATGAGCACATGTTCTGTTGGAAAGTAACATCTGCTACAGGGATGCTGCATTACCAGCTGGGAGAAGCCCCCATCTGCATGTCAAGAGAACATCATGGTCACCCCACCTTGTGCCACGATGTGTGGGGGACAGGGGAGGGTGTCAAGGTCTCATGCTGTGTCAGAGGAGCTCTCTGAAACAGCACCACAAATGAAACTTAACAAGATAGTTTGGATGCTTCCAAAGAAATGGCTCCCAGAGTGAAGGCATCTGCTTCTGGTTCTCCCTGCTGAGTTCCTTGAAACGCTGGCGATGCAGTATGCAGATTTGAAGTTACTGGGAGTTTTGCAACAGACTACAGTCTGTGGTTTCGCCCTTTCTGAGAAGCGCTTTGCAACAGCCAGCCATTGCGGCAGTGAGGAGAGCATGAGGAGACGGGAAACCGCAGAGCACGCTTGCTCAGCGGTGCAGGAAGTCAGTTAATGGTATGGTTGCTTTTGCTGGTTAAAAAGCGGATTCGCTTTCAACGAGCTGCCTCCAGACACCCAGCACTGGCACCAGAATCCTTTTTGAGTGGAAGAAGCAACACAACTATGCTTCTTCTCCGAAAGGAAATATGCAGAAAAAGCATCTCAGGAAAGGCCCAACGATGCTACTTTTATTGTCAGAAAAGAGACACTGATAAGCTTATTACCATTATGGCAAAAGTTCTACTGAAAATTAGACTAGTCCCAGTGGTGAATGCTGTTTGCATCACAGAAAACGTTCCTAGCTCCCAAGGACTCGTCTGTATGCAACTGCAAAACAACTGGGTCCAGTGATGTGACCATGGCTACTTGAGAAATCAGTGGCGGAGACAGGATGGCTCTGTCCCACTCCAGCCATGTGCCAATTGCATCCACTGTTTCTTGCTATGGAGCATGAGGTTTGACAATGGAGCTGCTGCAAACCACTGCTGATTGTGAGCCCTCAGGGAGTCACCAGCCCCTTTCATGAATAAAGACAACTGCACAGAAGCAAAGCAGCGCTGGTGTTAGCGACACTCCTGCACCGCAGCACTCGGGTGGCATTTCTGCAGATATTTACAGTTGCACTCCTAGGGAGTCTAATAGTCCCATCTGGAACCATCAGAGCTCAGAGGGGGCTAGAAGTGGTTGTGGCAATTCCAAGCTGTGGGAGGTGGGTATATGGGGCTTCATAAAAGGCTCTCAAGGATATGACCCAGGCGGTCCTCATCTCCCCTTGCAGCAGAAGCAGGGGAGGACTCGGCATGGCTCCTGGAAGGGCAGGTGAGCATGGAGTGCCTGCATGGTGCTTGGGGGTAGAGTTGGTGTGCTCTTCCCCTGCACATGTGTGTATGTATTTTTGTGTGTGCAGAACCCAACCCCCAAGTAGCACAGCTGCATCATGTCCTCCCGAGTCCCTCCAGACTCTCAGATTGGGGTCTGGTCCCCAGGGCTGGTCATGGTCACTCACAGCTCCCAGTTGTGCAGAATAGGTTTATGCATTCAATGTTTTAGTAGGATCACCAGCCACGTTTGAGCTCAAAATTTCTACCACCCTCTCACAGCTTTATTTTGGTTTGCAATCAGTCCAATCCAGAGGCAAATTCTGATTAATAAAAGGAAGGAGATGAAGTTGGCCTTTGCTTTTCAGCAAAGTACGTGACAGGGAACACCCTGGTGTGCCTGCTTAGGAGAAAGAAGAAGCTGTGCTTCCCAGAGAGAAAATTACAAGTGTTCATTTAGGATAAGACAGCCAAGCAAAGCACTGCTTAAACAGTCTCCAAGGGGTCACTACTCCACCATGCTCCCCCAGAAATCCTGTTTTTTCTGGGGCTCTTGTCATGTGCTGTCAGACAGCCAGAGGAGCCAGGACCACTGACTGGCTGGGGGACCAGGGCTCTGCGCTGCCTCAGTTTCCCCATCCTGCTGTTATCAGCCAAGGATATTGTGAAGGTGAATGCAATATCAGCTAAGAAGGGTTCACAGATCCTTGGAGGGAAGGACTGAGGACAAATATAATGTGTTTTATATATGTATATTGAAAAAAAAAAGGCACAGAGATAGTATTCTTATGAGCAAAGCAAAAGAGGCCATGCTATTCTGGGCAGGAATATGGAGCTGGGCAGGAGCTGGCAGAGTGTCCCAGTGTTTGGGATGCAGGACCAGGGGTGGGTACCCAGCAGCATCCTTCCCTGGCAAGAGCAGGCGGATCAGAGCTCCCGCAGGTGCGAAGCCGCAGGGTTTGGGACTCACAGCCAAGGGAAACAGCCTGGGGTTGTGGCCCACAGTGGATGGAAGTGCCAGACTGGTACAGCTCATCTGCATTGCAAAGGGCTCTCAGGATAGCAGTGCCGATAACCTGCCTAGTATAGACACGAGGTGTGGGAAAAAAGAGCTGCTTTTGGTGAAATCCATGACACATCACCTCTTTTCTATGTCTGGCACTGTTGCAAAGAGTAAAAGAGTCTTTCCTACCAGCTGTCAGTGCTGGTCCTTGTCTTCCCCCATCCTCATCACCCAGCACATCCAGAGCTGCCAACACAGCCGTTCCTTGTCCCTCTTGCAGGACACCCACCTGCCAGCCCCTGAGCATCCTCAGCAGGAGGAGCTGGATGCATCCAAGACCAGTTGTGCTATGAAGCAGCTCAACTTCTGTGCTTGGACAGTGAACTTGAGATTTTTGGAAATCTTACTCCTCTTTTTGTCACCCAAAACACGGAGCTGGAAAGGGATGCAGATTTCGTGACAGCAAAGAACAGGGTTTGGAGAGCCAATCCTTGCTTAGCAGAGCCAAATCACTATTATCAGGAGGTAGTTTGCTCCTTTCCAACACCAGCTTTGTTCACCAGACTGTGCCAGAAGCAAACTGGGGCAATCCCGCAGGGAAACCCAGAGCCCCACGTTGCCTTCAGTCAGTCTGAAAAGCACTCGGAACTTGTGGGTTTTGCTGTTTCTTGATGCAAAACAAAATGAAAAAGAAAAAAAGTGTCAGCAAATTGGAGGGGCTCCAGAAAAAGGAGATAAAGATGATTAAGGGTTTAGAAGGATTGACCTATGAGGAAAGATTAAAGGAACTAATTATGTACAGCTCAGATAAAGGATGAGTAAAGAGGTGATTTAATAACAGCTTGCAAATACTCAGGAAGGTGTCAACAGTAAAGAAGGGGGAGGAATTATTTAGAGTCCTTCACCGAGGAACAACACGAGTGATGGAAGGAATGGGGAAGGTGACATGGGACATTGGCACAATGCGGACAAAACCAGATTTCTTTAGGCAGCAGCAAGTGAGTTGGGAGCACAAATGCTCTGGAAATGCTCTGCTTTCCATCCCTAAGTGATCAAAGAATCTATTTTCAAAGGTGTTTAGGTTCTTAAAGGTGCAGGGAAGTGGTTTAATAGGATTTTCAGATGTACCTAAGCAGGTTAGGCAACAGATTTCCATGGGAGTAAGGCACTTAAATAGTTTCATCAGTTCCATCAGTTGCTTACTCACATCTTTGCAAAAAACAACCTGAAGGTCTGGCTCTAGGACTCATCAGAAATTCCCCCACAGGAGAAGATTAGAGCTGAATCCCAAGCTGTTGGAGCAGTGTGAGAGTGGACTGGCTGATCTGCAGGAGGATGTTTTGTAGGAAACTACCTTACCTTGTCAGGGCATTGTGCATTGATCTGCACAGTCAATTTGAAAGTCAATGAGATTTAGACTCCCGGGCCCATTAAAATAAAAATTTAAAAATGCCTTTGGCATTTAAGCACCTTGGTCAGTTAGGTAGGTCTTTGCTGCAGAGCGACTGGGGGTTATCAGTGCCCAAGGTGAACACAGTCACAGTAAAAAGCCTACCCAAAGCTGCATGTTCTCCTTGTGCTTCTCTTGAGTGTGTCAACATATCTCCAGTGAAACATGTCCCATACTTCTCTGTGCTGCCATTAAGTCACCTGGCAATTTCCTGGGGACAGGGGACAGTGTTTGTCAGTAAGTGGTAGGAATAATCAACTGGGTGGAGGAGGGGTGGGAAGACATCAAAGGAGAAGCAGCATTGATAGTGTAAATTGGAAGTCAAGAGATTGCCAGGATGAAAGCCCCACCAGAGTTTCCAGCTATGAAATCTAAAGGGAGGAAATGGCAAGTGTGGACTTAGAAGAGGATCACTGACATGCAAGCTGTCCCCATGCAGACATTCCCCAAGATTTCAAGATCAATCCACTCTCCAAGGAGCCTAGTCAACAATATCTGCTTGCTGGGACTCTCCAGTGTCACCACCATGACCAATGCTTGGAGATTTGCCTTTGGTCCAACGCCATCCCCTTGGCTTACAGCACCTACCTAAGCCCTCTTCAACACCAAGGTCTTAAGGGGGCTTCTACAGTCCCACCAAACACCCTCCAGCCCATTGGTGGGAACTCTAACCCTCCACTGTAGATGGTCACAGTGAACTCACATCTCTGCTCCAAGCCCAGAAGCACAAAGAGTTGTGAAGTTCACTTGTTTTCTCACTGTTTCCCCATACACATGCAAATATTTAAAAAAAAAAAAAAAGGCACCAAAATTGCCAAAGTGTAAGCTTACCCTATACCCAGGCATTTGACTATCACAGCTATCGCAGCTGCAAGTTTAGATTCCGCGTTAGAATTTTGAACATGGTAATAATAGAAGGCAAGGTGAGAGGAGAGAGGTTGTGACTCACTCTTGTTATTGCCCTGAAGGGTTTTTCAGGGCAAATATTCCAGAGACAGTTTTCATTAAACCATAAACTTGTCAATTTAGCCTAAAATATATATATATGTATTTTCAAGCAGTTGCTTAAAAACTGGGAGATATTTGAAAGACTAGTTTAACCCTTTCACAGCACTTGAGTCCACTTGAAATTACATAAAAGAGGAAAGTTAAATACAAAGATAAATGCAAAAATGGCGAGAGTTGCTATGGAAATGTAAGAGCATGGAAATTGAAAGTCAATAGAGGACTAACTTACTCTTCAATTAAAAAAAAAATCTTTCTGTACAGAAATGGAATATTTTTCAAATCTCTGTTAGCCTGTATTATTCAAAACGGGAAGTGTTTTGTGACTGGGTACATATGTTTAATGGTGTGTGCCCAATCTGCAAACTAAATGGTCAATGGTACATACTAAGCGGGACCTTTTTCTCAGGTTAATGCTAATCTCCATCACAGCTACAGAGCCCTGGTGCTAAATGTCAGCCATGAAACGCACTTGTATGTGGGTTAAAATCTATGGGATATAATGACAAATAATTCGTAGGTCTTTCAGGTCAGGTCTGTTTATTTTTTTAACGCAGTTTCCCAAGAAAACGAGGATTATGTGATTGGGCTGGTTGCCCCACAGGCAGCCCATAACAACTTTCTAAACCTGCTGATCTGCAGATGTGAAGGAAGAAGAGAGATCTCAGAGGAATGAAGTTCTAACAAGCTTTATAAGGCAAGATATACTCAAATTAGCACTTTTTCCCATCATCCTTCCACTTTCCATCCCGCTCCCAGGATGTGATATGAGCTCAGGCACTCTATGAGACACCAGAGAACCCACATGGGAGATGACCGTAGGAAACCAGGATTCCTACATTCCACTGCTTGCAAAGCAACTTGTTTTATTAAGATAAATGCAATACACTTCTCTGGTTCCATTCAGAGAGAGAGAGAGAAAGAATTATGTTTGAACAGCATAAAACTCCATCCACGAGCAGCATATCAAGTGGAAAGTGGAGCTTTGCTTCAGACCATCCGCATTTGTCCTCCCTCCCCAGACACTACTGGGGCTTGTTGGTAGATTTATTCACCTACAAAATGTTGGCTGCCCAAAATTCACATCTTATTGTGTCCCACATTCCAAAGACATGACGTTTTTATCCTCTTGGTCTTTTCTGCCCGTTTGCAGTGGCTTTCCCCACCAGGGCATCACTGGGACACACTCCTGTCCACGTTTCCCATTAAATAGACCCCTGAATCCCTCTCATGTGTCTGGACATGTATTCAAAGCACACGAGTCTCACACAGCAAGCTTCCGACAGCTGGAGGCATCTCGCTGACTTAGGTACAGCAAACCTAAAAAAAATTAGCAGATGGAGAAGATGCTGAAATTGAGCTTTCCAATGCAAAGAGCTGGCACAAGATCCAGACTTGGCAAAATAATTCTGCCACTGCTTTTTTTTTTCTTTTTTTTTTTCTTTTTTATTCCCCCCCGCCCCTCCCGAAGTCTAGCTCCATCCTCTTCTGCAAGGGGTTTGAAAGAAATCCACGGCACCAGCAGGATTCTCACCATCCCATCTCCCAGACTGTTAAAAAAAGGCCTTTAAAAATAGTTCCTTGCTGCTGGGTGGGATTTTCTTCTGCAGGTGCTGTGCAATATAGAGCGAGATGAGATTCTAATCATAGCTCCTTCACAGAGGGAAGGGTTCAGAGTTTAGCTGTGCGGCACCAGCCTCATTTTCACAGCAATATCGTTATGTTCTCCTGGTGTCAGGGGGACACATATTGCTGTCATTTCCCCGTGCTGCCTTTGGATATCAGATGCAAGGAGCAGCAATGGAACATGCAGCTCTCAGTGCTCCATCGCACTAAGTCAGAGGAGAGGAGCCTATTTGGTGCCCTGGTGCATCTGCTGGAGCTCATCCCATGTGGCAGAGGGTCCTTGACCTTCTGGGTGCTCTACCCTCCAGCCAGGGAGGGTTCCCCATCCAAACAGGGGCTGGGCAGAGAAATAAGAGCTCAAGGCTGCATTTCCCCAACAGACACACATCCCACCGTGTGTTACCCGCTCGCTGACACAGCTCTGCACTTGCCGCTGAGGACAGTCTCTTCCCCACCACAGCCCCATGCTGGCTCATTAAAAATTCCCCACACCATAAGACAAATGGTTTTTCCCCAAAATTAGTCAAAATCACTCTTATAGCAAGTGTATGACCTGCTTGGCATGTGAGTAATGGTTTTCTCAAGCTGGCTATCTCAGCAGGGTGCCGGCAGATGCTCCTGTTGAATGGGCTGGGCACCTTCTGCCAGGTCCCTTCACCAAAGAGCTGTCAGTCCCCAGGAGGAGAAGGTCCCTGCCAGAGCCTCAGCATCTGGATCTCTTCCACGGAGCAGCCTGGAAGCCTCAAGACACCAGGGGATTTTCTGACAAGGTCTCCCAACCTAGTCCAGCAAATATCTACCATCTGCCGAAGTTCACATGACTGAAATGCCTGTGGGAATTGCATCACCACCACACAGCACAAGACAATAACACCTTCTCCTTTTATTTTTCTCTTTATTTGGCACCATCTCTACTGAGCTTTGCCCACTGCCTTCTGCCAGCTCATACACTCAGGGCTGTGGTAGCTCTGCAATTGTGCTGTCTTCCCTATTTCTCCACTGCTGTGTTTTCAGAAGCTTGAGTCTAAACACTTAAAATGTCCTGGAAGGGCAAAAGGCATCACCAGTTTATTTACAGTTAAAGAATGTTTTCTAAATGGAGGTCCAAGCCAAAACGTTGCTCCAAGGACTCTTACTGCCATGAACAAATCCTGGGAAAGCTGGAGAAGGGATGCACATTGGCCCAGCATTCATCTCCTTTGGGTGTTTTGCCTGTTGTTCCTCACTCTCCAATGTATAGTTCTTTCCTAAGCCCCAGATTTTATTAGGATGCTTCATTTTTAACCTTTTGCTGCAATATTAAATCAACTTGTCTCTACGTTTTGCTTTAAGGGCATGGAATCAGCTGGAATAAGCCTGGGTGCACTCAATCCAACAGCCTGGCACGACTTAGGGAAGGATCTGAGCTTTTTGGGGTGCCTGGACCCATTCCAGGTCAACCCTTAGCTGGGTAGCTGGGTATCACATAGAGCATCTCTCCAGGAGTCTGGTAAATCCAGCCAGGTTAATGTGTTCCTTCCTCAGTGCAGGATCCTATAGAAAAGTCTGATAAAATCGCGGCGAGACAAGTGGCATTTGTCACCTGGACTGGAGCAGCCGCTACCTCATCCTTGAGGGGAAGTTTTGAGAAACAAAGTGAGATTACAGCTATACAACTATACCTTCGTGTCACCCACACCGCACCCACAGCCAGAAAACCAGAGATGACAGCAAAGTCATCCCAGCGTGACCACGCTGCAGTGACATACCCTCCAATTCACGCTTCCACATACACAGATATTTCATCAGATGCAAGACAGGGCTGCCAAACCCTTGCTCAGAGCTGTGCTGTGGTTACCAGCAGCAAAGCTATTAAACCCCATTGCAGCCCCATATGCATTCACTTCATGCATTTAATCCTGACAGCCCTAGTAAATTCTTTCTGAAAAGAAAAGAAAACCCTTGTTTCCCCTCCCCCTGAGCTACTGCATCTTGTTAAATGTCATTAAAAGCAGAACCCACAATAACATCAGTCCTTGCTGAAGGTTGCAACCACCTTGACTGTAATCCTGGTGTGGCACTGGATGGAGAGAAAAAAAAAAAAAAAAAAACCACAACAAAAAAAAACCAACAAGAAGCAAAAAACCAGATACTTCCTTCCACTTCTTTGTCAGCTCCACTTTGCATCAAAATCGCGTTTGTATGTCACATAGTTATTAAAGTTGTGGATTGCGGCTCGGAGTGTGTGTGCGTGAACGTGTGTGTGTGTGTGTCTGGGAAACTGGGTCACCCGGAGAGCGCTCCGTGAAAACTCTGCCCTGACAAATCCGGGCTGGCAAGACTCAAAGATATCCCGTATAATGTTTTTCTGCCTTCCATCATGCTTTGAAAGCAACAAATAATACTACTTTCTCCTGTATTTTTGTATCTTTTATTCAGCAGCTTCCTGAGGTAAATAACCTCTGGCAGGCAAATCTAAGGGGATGCTCCTATCTCGCTTGCTGTCTGCTCACACTGAAATCATGATATACTTTGCTTTCATGAGGCTTTTATAAAACATCCTCTTTTTTCTTCCAAGAGGAACAGCTATCAAGGGGGGCAAGCAACTCCCCAGATTTGTCTCAGGCTCCAGTCCCAGCATCTTGTTGCTTTTTACTCCCCCTCGCAGCCCCAGGGATGCCAGGAGGGCACATATCCCCATCAAAATGGGGACATCTCCATCACACCGGGAACACCCCCATCACACTGGGGACATCCGTGGGCTCTCCAGCCGTGGCCCTTTCTAGCAGGCAGGCATCCTTTTCTTTCCATCAGGGCTCTGAATAACAGAGCTGGGGCAGTTTCTATCTGAGGCTGAGGGGTGAATCCCGTCACCCACCTGCTGCTGCCGGCAGTGTGATTTGGGGGAAAACCGGCGGAGAACGGGGCTGGCCCAGCTCAGCACCAGGCAGGACCGGAGCTGATAGAGGGGGGCAAGCGAGAGGGAACCGAAACTTGCTGACTCTGCAGGTCAGAAAGACGTGGGCCACAGTCTCAGGAGGAGCAGAAAGAGGAAAAACTGTGGGTTTTCTTATTAACAGCTTATTTTAATACTTCCCGTGTCAGTCAAGGGATGGCAGAATGAAATACCTTGGGAGGGGAGGGCTTTACTGATGCGGCAGAATTGCAAGGAGGATTCTGAGGGCCAAACACTGCTTTTTCTTGTGCTGCTGTCAGTGCACTTATTTCCTTTAAAGAAAGCAAAACTTAAGTGGCTGCGAGCAGGACCGGTGATAGGAAAGGGGTTGGAAGGATCTGGCTTCAGACACACATTTGTTGGCACGAGGTCCCACCAGATCCATCGCTGGGACGAGTGACTTTCAGGCATCACATCGCGAATCCCGCAGCTGCGGGAGCTGAACCGCTGCCCAGCATCCCGGCGCTGCCACATTGGGCAAGTTTGGGTTTGTTTTGGGTTTCTGAGGAAGAAGCGTCCACCCAGGGAACTCCAGTGGCTGCATTAAACTGGACTGTCAGGCTGTAGGGAATGGGGACACAGGATAACAGTGTCCTCAAGCCTGCTCCGTGTCCTCTGGTTAATGCATTCAGCAGTGAGTTTAGGGGATCTTGGAAGAATGAATTGTCAGAGCATCTGAAGCAAGAGATGGCAGGGGAACTAGTGCTAATCCTTCTTGCGGACCAAAACACTCCAAAGGATTTAAAGACTGTTTAAAAAATGTTAAAAAGAAAAAAAAAGGGCATCTCTCCCTTTTTTCATACATTTTGGGTTGGCCACTGGGTGCTGGCTGGGAGCTGAAAGTAAAGAGAAACTTCGAGGAGAAGGAAAGGATGAGAAAGGGAAATAAGAAAAAACAAAGACTGGAGATAGATCTGGAGAAAAGTCTATCTTACCCTCTCTGGGAGTGTAGGCTGCAATTAAATCTCTTTTGCCTAACAATACCCCATTGTTATTTGCATAGTACTCAAGATGTGGCGATAAGGGAGGAAGGAGCTGCAGGCAGGGAGGGCTGCAGCTGTTCTCTGGTCACTGGGCTGCTGTTTGAAATCCTCTGGCTGGAGGGCCACAGGCCCTAGAGAAGGGATGATCCTGAGGATCTGCCCCACCATAAGTCATGAATGTTTTTTGAGCAGCTCTGGTGGGAGGATTTTGGAAGCATGGGGGCTGTATACCCTCCCCCTGCTACACATTTGATTTGTAGACATGCTCAAGACTTTACTTTCGTTGTCTGTCCACCACTTTCCATACTGGTCCTCTCTGTGCACCCCCCAGCTGTGGTTTGGAGAAAGATGCTGGTGGAGAAGGGGTACGGTGGGTGCTGCAGGTGTCTAAAGCCTTTTGGGAAGCAGAGCCCGCACTTTGCCAGGCATACACCTAACAGACCCCAAGGCCAGAGTTTCCTCTGTTTTTAAATATATTTAAATGATAATTCAGCCCTTCTCTTCCACATGGGTAGGAACAGGACTAATGCAGGCAGTGCCCAGCCTGAGAGACCTCTGAGAACCGCTCATGCTGGCAAGACATGGAGAGAAACATGCAAAGCACCGTTTTCATTCAGGGTGTCTCAGGATGATGTTTCGAGAGGGTGAATCAGGCTCTCCCAGCAAGGAAGCGCCAGGGTGAGAAATCACAGGTCCCAAATCTGGGCTGTCCCCAGCAGGACTTCCCATCCAGACCAGAATTGCCCCCTCCTCAGCAGTGATGGAAAACAGCCACTGCTGCCTTAGCTGAACAGACACCGGTATGCAAAAACCTGATTTAAAAGCAACTTCTCAGAGGTATTAATTTCAAAACATTTTCTTATCACCATTATGCAAAAAGGCAGCAGTTACAGACTCATCACAAAACTCCTGCCTTCCAGGTGCTCGAGGCTATTAGTGCTGGAAACCCTGGGACCAGCCACCTCCAGCAGCCCAGATTCACCCAGCTGCTGAATTGTGGCCGCTTTGAGAACCTGCGCCAACCTCTTTCCTATTCTTTTTATTGCCTTTTTCCTTGATTTTCAAGGCTTTTAACTGAGCTGTCCTCGATGACGCGATGTTTCTGTGCTTGCAGCAGCGCGGGGAGGTCCAGGCTGGCGGATTATTGACTTTGCCCTCTACATGACCTTGGAGCTGAGGCAGGTTTGTGCTCCTGGCAGATGGGCTCTTCTGCTGCAAATCACGCTTCGCTGTCATTTGTCCCAATTCTCAGCCTGAGCTGCGACGGCGAAGAACAACTTGTTAAGAAATTGCTTCTTTTCCTACCATGTTCAATTGCTCTCGGTCTCAGGCAGGTCGCATTGATTTGACTGCACCTGCTGGAGATGTTTTGCAAAAGGCACTTAGTGAAATTAATTCTGGGGATTCTTCAGTGGTTTTTAGTGCCCAAACTACATGTGTGATAGGGCCAGGTGAAGGTTTACCTTTCAAAGGGTCAGGGGAGTGGAATTTCCATTTTGGCAAAAGTTCTGCTTTTCAGTAAGGCACAAAACCGAAAAATCGTGAATTTTCCCACAAAATTAAATTTGTGGGTTTTAATTTGGGTAGGTGGAGACATTTTTGTATTTTGGTTCTGGTTTGGGAGGCTAGTCAGACTATATAAATAGAAATTTTGAAATGAAAAGGTACTCTGAGAAACAACAGCATAAGCCTAAACTGACATTTTTAAAATGGAGCAATTTAACTTTTATTTGAAATCCTTTTTCCAGCCCCCCTAAAACATTGCAAATATCACTGTTTCCACACAAAGTGTCTGTTCCAAGATTACAAACCCATGCAATACTAAACTGGAAACCCTGATATGGCATTTTCTGTTCCACAGATTCACTTCGCTACCTCATTGAATTACAGAAACCACTTACAAAATAACATTTCCCAAAGGACAGACACTCTTCCAGGAAAAGTTTCAACCTGTTCCCGTCAAGTATCAGTCGGCCTAGAGAAACCAGCTGCTTTTCCTTGTTTTGTCGATTTTTTAAGTGACATTGGAAGTCTGCGCTAAGACTTGGGGAGGTCAAGGGAGCATGACGCGGTGCCGTTCCCGCAACCAGCCAGATCCAGGTGGGCAGCGATGCAAACGTCTCTAGATTTCAGTTTATACACAATGTCTCTGCTCCAGTGTGGAGATCGCAAACGCAATCACGCTAATGAGGGCTTGCTCCATTCAGAGCCCTCACTGCAAAGCACATCTTGGCAATGATGTTGGCACACGGTGATGGTCTCCAAGACATCACCCTCTGCAATGCACGTAAGACCAGAGCTTCAGCTGTAGTGGCATTTTGCATGGGTCAAATTAAGTACATGGTGGAATCGGGGCACGTCCCCATTACAAATGACATGAAATAGCTTGGATGCAACAGCCCATTGGAGCTTTATCTCCATCTGTTTTCATGACCTAAGCAAAACAGATGTTTAATAACTGGAGTATGTTCAGCTGTTTACATGAGACATGAATGCAGATCTGCATGGATGTTTGGTTGGCTGCTCATTTATTCACCCAAACGAGTAAATAATATCAAAGCTACCTGCTGCACAGTGAACACTTCCAAATAACAATGCATGCCAACGTGTTTGGAGACGTGAGAATGTTCAAAGTTTTCCTTTGGAAATTTGCTTCCTATAACAAAGGCAAATATGTGTGTGTGTTTCTGTTTGAACCACAATATTTTCCCCATTTATAGCATTGTGGAAAGTTGCTTTGAGTCTTCTAAAAACAAATTTACTTTTTCTCTGCTGGGTAATTGGCAAAAACATAACTGTTCATGCAGGCTTTTTCCTCCTAGACACATAAACCACAAAGTATGGAAGCCGGCACTGCCAGGGCAGGTTAATGACCCCTCGGGGAGGGCTGGGACATTCACAGCACATGGCCTTGCCTGGCACCCAGGTCCCATCAACAGGGGTTGGTGTCACCAGCCAGACTGTCCTCCTGAGCCTCCTTGTGCCATGCAGCAAAAAGAAAATAATCCTGGTTCTGTTGCTGAAGGTCTCGGTCATAAAAGAAATCAGTTTGTGTCTTCAAAGCACCAACTGTTGCTGAGACCAAGTGAAATCTCTAAATGCATGAGGGGAGCAGGAGTAACAGCGACTGCGGGGCTTGCAGAGCATGAACCTCTGCCAAACTCGCTTATTTTCTGAATGCTCCAGCCTCTGTCTCCCTCCTCTCAGCCCTTCCAGAAGCTACAATGGGTTTTGTGCTTTCTCTCAGGTGGTAAGAAATCCTGGGGCAACTCCCATATTCATCTCTGCTGTGATTAGAAAGAGGAGAACAAGTGACTGGTTTCTTTTTAAATTGTACGGAGAGGAGCCTCCACCCAGCATCGCCCCAGCTCTCCTCCGAAAGCTGCTTTGATATTCAACAAACACTCGCTTTTTAAATGACACTGCCCTAAACACTTACTATAATGCCCACAAACACTTGCAGGCTTTCTGAAACTCATTATTACAATTACAATCAAGAATCGTCTCTGCTTTGTGCCAGAAATACACATACACTGACTTGTTTGTAGAAGAGCCACAGAGAGAAGAGTGATGGAGAAACGCAGCTTCAGCATTGCTCAGTTTAGGAGCAGGAACTCCCATCCCATTTAATTTTTCCTCTTTTTGTTTTCTAATTTAACTTGTAGCTGCTGAAATCCAGGCTGATATTTGCTTTGTCCTCTGTGCCCTTCTTTAGCCTCAGCGCAGGGAACCCCGAGCTGTGCCCTGGTTTGCTGCACCCCCTCCCCAGCTCCAGCAGCCTCTGCCCTGGGAAGATGCAGAACTCGGGACCCATCACTCACAGCAGAGGTGAGGAGCTCGGCACTTCAGAAATCACTGCAATGGCACTTAGCAGATGCAAAACAAACTCTCTGGGCAAGTGAGCACAGCACTGAGCTTAGTTTTATTAAAGCTTCATCTCATGGGTCACATAAAACCTCAGGTTTTTTGTGGCGGTTTTTGGTAGTGTTATCCCAATGTACTGCTGACAGCACAGAGAGAGGGAGCTGTGATTCAGCTTTTGCCAGCACAAGCCCTGGAACAAGCTCTCCCTCTCTTTTAAATGGTGTCTGATGTCAGTCTCACTCATCACCGGCTTCCACAGAGATGTCGCTGACTGGTGCTTAGAAAAGCGAGGTGGATCAGGCCCTTTATTCTGAATAAATATCAGATCTGATTCACCACTCAATTGCTTCTGTTTTATCTCTGTAGAACGCCACTGATTATAGAAGGATTTGCAAGTTTAAAACTCAACTAATTCAGTGATTAATCCCAACCAAAGCCTTCTGCAAATAGAGAGCAATACTCCAGCAGTGTTCAATATTCGACACATCAATGGAGTGCTCTGTAATATGATTCAACGGCATTTATGTTTTCCTTCCCTTTATTCAGGGCAGTGCTGGGATACATCCAGTTTAGCTAACCCAGACTTTTCTCCTCTGTCTCTTCTCCCTGCAAAATGCAGGCATAGTCTCAGTGAAATGAAGGCAAAACTTTCCTGTCCAGTGACTGTCGGTGGGATGCCGACCGGGACCAGAGCCTGCCATGGTGTGCTGGGGGGAAGGCAGATGGACTCAGCCTCATTGCTAGCTCCAAACATCTCTAAAGTCCATTTCAACCCATGGGCTGGAGGGTCCTACAGCACTTTCCAACAGTGAATTCAGGCTGGTCCAGAGGGTGGAAAAGCTTATTTTAGAACTGGCTGGCTGTAAACATCAAAGCACTTTGTTCGGGCTCAATCTTGCTCATATAGAGCAGTCCCACACAGTATATACAGAAACACTGGCTGAGGAGAAGCAGGTGGAGTAAAGAAATACCTTGATTTTAAAGGTGTTAATCACTTCTATGGCTTCTTCTGGTCTCACTGATTCTTGGATCCCCCAAGAAAACCTCAAACGACTCTCTCACACTATATAATCTGGGTATAAATAATAGTTTCAGGTGATGGAAATATTTGGAGGTTTCAATATTTGGTCTAAAGAAAATTAAAATAAATATGTTGGGGAAATTTCCCACCAATGGCAACCTCCCCCCCACTGACAACATAACTGCTCAGCTTCACCGAGTAGCTGTCTGTGGCTACAGGGCACCCCTTTTCCATCTGTAGGGCATTTTCCCCTAAGTCATGGTGCCTAAGAAGGCTGACCCAAGCCTTTCAGGATCCAAATCCTGTTTCTGTTTCCCACCCTTTTTAGAATGAAGAATCCTGTATTTTCGCTCTTCCCCGGAGATCCTGGGGTTCACTCAAAGCAACAGACCCTGAAGTCCCACCAGGTAAATGGTCCCCAGACCCAAATCCAGTTTCAGGGCAGACAAATGACAATAAGAGTCCATCTGTTCACCGGCCCACCAGACCTACATGGGTAGCTGGACAAACTTTGATGGACAGCTGCAGACAAACGCGGAGCTCAGGCATGTGCAGATCTTGCAGCTGTTGTCACTCCTTAGCTTGCACATTCCCTTGAGAAAGGGTGACCAGCAAGGCACGTATTTCTGTGGTGATTTTACAGTGTCTCCATCTACCTCCTCCAACTCTGAACAGCCACAGAAGAACCAACTTCTGAGCAGCAGCCATCAGCCAGGGCCAGGATGGGAGACAGGACAGAAGCGACGCGATTTCTCTTTCTCTCACATGAGCTTTACCTCTTCGTGATTCCACCTTTTGCCTTCTAGCAGGACTCCTGTCAGCTGCCTCCAGAAGATGTGCCTGCTGATCTCCTTGTTTTTCCACTCCAGATAGGTGTTCCTCCTTAGGTACCGGGACAGCCCCAGCGTCTGCCTCAGCAAGGCTTTGTTCACTTCTTCCAGTACAATCATGATGATTCCAGCCTTTCCTTCAACAAGCTGCCAGGACTGGGCAATGTCAAGCTCAAAGCTACACCACTTGCTCTCCAGAAAGTCTGTAGAGATGACTGCAATGACATTTCTGCTACTCAGAAAACCTTCTTGGATGATATTGGTGACAATGGGTACCCCTGGTATGAAATCCCTGTAGTAAAGACAGAGATGGAAGGGAGGTGTTCCTCCTTCTAAGGGTTCCACCAGCTCTTTCATCACCCATTCTTGGTCTTTGCTGGAGTGGATGACAAAAGCATCATAGGTGTCACCCCTTTCTGCAGAGTGTTTACACCCACTGAGCAGCACCAATGAGTAGTATAGCTGGAAGTAGTACTTGTAAATCAGGAAGAGGAATACCACTGCAATGAGCAACACGATCACCGAGGATGCCACCATGCCTGCATTGAGTTGGCAGGAGGACAGATCAAAGTGCAGCAGGCTCACGTTCTTCACATACGCAGGTGTGTGGCATATCATCAACTCCTCGTGCTGCAGTAGCTCCTGCTGTTCCTTGACCCATTTCAGAAAGTTCACGTGTATGCAAGAGCAATCAAACAGGTTTTGAGAGATATCTAACAGGACCAGATTATCAGGCAGGATTTCCAGGGCTGAGTCCAACAGGACACTCAGCTGGTTGTTGCTGAAATCCAGGGCTGTGAGGGCTTGGAGCGGCTTGTAGACTCCAGAATCAAAGATCAGTAGCTTATTGTTGCTGATGTTTAGCTCCTTTAGTTCAGTGAGGGCATCAAATGTACTTTGATCCACCTGTACTAATTTGCAATTTGAAATATCCAAAGTGTGCAGGTGACTGAGGTTTTTGAAGCTATCAGCCAGTGTATTAGTCTCAAAGGAGTTGCCAGCCATCTTGAGCACTTGCAAAGAGTTCAAGCCACAAAACGTACACTGGGCTTTGACATGAGTTCTGGTATAGGAAATATCGAGATAAATGAGTTTCTGAAGGGATAGAAAGACAGGGTAGGAGCCAGGACCAAATAACTTTGTGTGCTGAAAGTCCAGATATAACAAATTCTTCACAGTAGTGAAATCGCCAGTCACACTGATGTCAGAATTGAAGCTGAGGTTCAAGTGTTTCAAATTTGGACACTTGAGAAACTGCCGGGAACAGCAACCAGTGAACGAGAGGCGATTCTCACTCAGATCTACAACCTCCAGGTTACTTAGAGTGTGAAATTTCTCCCGGAAGCTATTGAGGTATTTGCTCTTGGTAATACGAAGCACTCTCAGCTCCTTGAAAAGAGACAGCTTCACGGCAGGCACTTCCTTAAACTTGCATTTCTTGCATTCCAGCTGTTTCACTTGAGAGAACATTGGAACCTCTGACACCTCTTCAAGTTGGAGGTCTACCAACCGAATACTGGAGACATTGCTTATGCAGTTAAAAAGAGTGTCTGTGTCATCCTCAAAATCCCTGAAACAGATTAAGACAAACTCTTGGATTCGTACCTGACACAGTCCACTCAAGAGTCCACTCTGAAAGTTTACCAGTCTCTGGTTGTTGTTGAATTCTCCAACTATTAGTCTGTTGACCTGTAAACCAGTCAGACCTTGAAGAGAGCTGTGCATCACATTGAAGTTCTCAAAAGAGGACCTTAGAACCAGCTCACCAAGGTGAATCTTCGCAAAGGACCCTGGCTCTATGTGCTTTATATCATTCAAGGAAAGCACCAGTGTGAGGTTGAGCCGGTTCCCTTCCCTCAGGACATCAAGGTCTCCTTTGGAGATATGTGTGATCTTATTGGAGAAAAAGCTCAGGTACCTGAGAGAGGTCAGGTTGGTGAAATACTGGGGAAGCTTCAATGAGGCAATGTTGTTGTGGCCCAAATTCAGTTCCTGCAGGGTATGCAAGTGTCCAATGGGTAGGTCGGCCAGAGATGTTATGTTGGTTTCCACCAATACTAGTTTTTTCAGCAACGTTAAGCCATCAAAGGCTGCAGTCCCCACGTACTGGAGCGAATTGGCAGTTAAAATTAAGGTGGAAAGCTTATGAAGATCCTTAAAAGAGTTATCTTCTATTGTATGGAGTTGGCACCTGTTGAGCAGGAAAAGAGAATAAATGTGCATGAAACACGGTCCCTTTCATTACATGTTCACTAATACTACTGCACTAAGCACTCCTGAATGTGCAAAGCGAACCGTCCCACAGCAGGAGACCTTCTCTCACCTCTTCCTCCCTCTCTAAATCTGAAGTTCAATTGCAAAGCAAAGAGACCTTGAGCCACAGCAAAGGTCAAAAATTCACGCAGGCAGCAGGAAAGAAGCATTTTAGCTTTCTGTTTAGGCCGAACTAACGTCTTAATGATCATCACTGATGGCAGAGCCAAACAGATACAGCACTCCCTTCCGCCCTGCACCTTCAGACTGTCACTTCAGTCACAGCTGGGCAGTCCCATGGCACCAGCAGGATGCAGCAGTGGCAAAGCTCGCAACTCTCTCAGGTGTCATCAGCAAAACTGCTGACAGGCAACACACTCCAGGCAATGATGTCTCCAAAGGAGAAAAGGGAGAGGGGAAAAAGGAGGTGGCCACCTAAAGATGGTTTCATACGCGAAGATTCAAAATTTGAGACCCAAATCACAGTGAATTTAAGCAAAATTAGCTTTATAATCCAGCCAGTGCCTTACAGCAAAGCTGCTCTGCCACTCAGCCACTTTGCAGCTGTAACTGTGATGGGACTGAGTGACATTTTTCAGTGAAACAATTTACCCAGAGAAACTGTTGTCTCAAGTCAATGGAAATTATACATCAATTCAAATTTGTTAATAAGCCTCCCCCATCTCCTCCCCCAGATATGTGAGAAGAAGGGAAAAGAGAATATGTTGATATTTTAAAACAGCCTTTTAGAAAATGAATGTACCTTCCTTTTATTTTTTTTTTAAACTGTGATTAGAAAAATAGCTCACCCAAGATATTCCACTTCAGAGTTTTTGTAACAGTGAAAAGCCTGACATTTCTCATGTTCAGAGAGAAGTAAAACATCTTCCTCTTCCTTCTCACATCCCAACCTACAAGATCAGACTGACAGACCTAGCTCTGCACAGAGAGTACTCACCCAGTAACTGGGCTAAAAGTTGAATATCACTTGACCATGGGGATGTGCAGAGCGGCAGACACAGGGATAAACTCAAAAGCAAAGCAAAAAAAAAGAACAGCCAAGGCAAACAGACCCCAAAATAAGCAGCCATAGTGGCGCAGCAGGTGAAGCGAGATTATCCAGTATCCACACAAAAGAGCTCATTACCTTGTAAGATCCAGAAGATGCAGTTCAGGAACCGATGAAAAATAATTTGACCCCAGTGATTTCAGATTGCTGAAACTAAGATCCAAGTTCCAGGTGGTATTTGGAATCTCAGCAGGAACTCCGGAGACGTTCAGTCCCATGCATGTGAAAGCTCTGTCAGGGATGACCTGAAACAGTGGCAGATCTAATCATGGTCAACATCTGCTCTTCAGGAAGTGCCAGAAAATTACACCGCCAGGAAAGTGGGAGCAGAATGACTAACCTTGTAGTTAAATTCCAAATGAGCTACTCTGACTTTCAGTAAATAATCTTATGCATCTTAAGCATCTTTCCCACATCTAATAGAGCCGGTTCCACTCCTCAGGAAGAGCTACGTTTCTTTTTGATTGAAGCAGGTGCAAAACTACAGGACAGTGTTCCCTGAGGCCATGGATGAACCAGCAGCAACCTTTGAGAGAGCCAGCAAAACAAGCACACGAGGATGCATTGAGTGTCCAGGATCAGCTCCCAGCTTTGCTCCACTGCAGATAAGCAGGCAGTTCTAACCACAGTTATTCTGTAAGTAATAATTGTCAGCAAAAGTTTGCTAAAGGCAGTTTATCAGTGCCAGGTACTTGGGTTACTGGTGAAATCACTCTATGGTACAAATCAGGTGAAAACAGTGTATTTTGCAAAAAACATAGACAAGGCTTGGATCTCTTCCTGAAGGGAAGCAATCCATTAGATTAACTGTACTGCATTAACCTCAGAGGTACAGAAAGCCAACAAGAAGCAATGGTTCACGCTGCTGGTTCTGGTTCTCAGATGTTTTTGAGACCCGCATTTACTTCAAATACATTGATTGCCTTGGTAACAGCCTTAGAAAAAAAACCAAATGGGCTTTCATAAGACAGCTAACAAACAGTAGACTCTATGCACAAATCTCCCAAGCAGAAAGAAAAGTTGCACCAGAGAAACAGAAAGATTTTGTGCTCGTTTAGAGATCACGTACCTCCAAGCAGGGGTTGTGGAGGCAGTTTGCCAGCTGTGGTGGGACAAGCACCAGCAGTGCCACGAGTGTCCACGGAGGAAAAGCTCCTCTCCTGGGCATCTTCAGGAGGCCAAACGTGCAGGAGAAAGCAGCATGGGTATCGCTCAAGGACCTGGAGTGAGAAATGTCCTGAAATGCCAAGCGTTGTGTTCCACCACCCACGTCACCGAGAGCTGCAGAGAACAAGGAGGGAAGTGAAACTGGTAGCTGTCTGCTGGTTGGACGTGCCCTGAGTGAATTGTTCTCCTTGCAATTGTTTAAAAGAAAAAAAAAAGTTCGGGGTTTTTTTTTTCAGCAAAAAAGGAAGTAATGAAAAGTATAGTTTGGACCAGAAATTAAAGAGGAATATGGCTCATATCAGTGTGTCACTTGATTTGGTTGCCTCAGATTAGCCCAGGTCAAACTGGAAAAAAAAAATAAAATAAAGGGAAACTGTAGTGAAATTCTGAGTCTCATTTCTGGAAGATCACGCTTCACATCCCGTAATTCAAATGCACTGGATGGAGCAAATGACTCTCTGCCTTCGTACCTCTGCCATGCTCCCAGCTACAGCACGCTGGCAAGTCATGGAGATGTGCTCAGCCACGGCAGATGTTTTCTTGAGCCAGGTAACAGCAGGTTTATCTATGGCCGAGCTCACATGAACCTGCATCTTGGTTTTATCCAGCTGGTTGGACCACAGTATTGCTCTTATCACAGGAACAAGTTGCACATGGCCAGGCACAAGGAATAAATGCTGGAGACTCACAGAGTGGACAAAGCCCAGGACTTTACACCCCTCCTCACCCTTTCCTTGGGTGGGTGGGTGCTGGGTCATCCCTGAATCAGTGTTGGATGCCTTGCTACAAAAGTGAGTACATCTCAATACCATCCTTAATTTACAGTGCAGACACAGCTATTGTTTCTGGAAGAGGCTTTGTAAAACCTCACAGTTGGCAATATTAATTTAAATCAGCTCTGAGCCTTCTAATAAAGCTCCCTGCCTTCATTTACGCTGATAAATGGTAGTGCATTCATGTATCTGCTTCTGTCTTGCTGTAGATAACCAAGAAGTGTTACTGGGGATGCAGCCATAGTGTTGCTGGTATTATTAACACCACACAGACAGAGAAGTTGCAAAAATGTGAAACAAGGATGGGATACTAGTCTAGAAGTTGATGGAATAAGGAGTGACTACTCATGAATACCTGTGAAAACTGATATTAAATGTAAGCTGCAACATCAGGTCAGTGAGCAATCCACTTATAAAGAAAAGTTTAAAATATGGCAGGGGGTGAGGGTTGGACTCCTTTGGCAGGTCAGCAGAGGACCACTGAGAGATGGGGAAATCCTAAAATAACAGATGATCTCTGTGATGAAAAACACAGGGCAGCACAATGAGAGCTAAACCCGACATCCTGATGTGCAGCCAGGTGGTGCCCATTAAGTCAGCAGACAAAAAGTTTGTTGAAATTGGGCAAGTTCTACAAAATTCTTGTTCTGAAAAGACTCTCGTGATTGCAGGTATTTCCTTTTACAGATGGAATCAAAAGTGAATGGAAACAATTGCTGACTGCGTCTGTGCCTGGATTAAGGAAATTGGCAGAGCATCCTGTGTCTGCAGAGAGGACAAATGAGTGCATCTTTTAGTGTTCGATATGCAGAATGAAGCAATCTACATTTAATTTTTATCTAAAGCTGAGATGAGCCTGAAGTATGCTCTAGAAATTACCATTTCAATGGAGACTCGCTGAAGATGCTGGAGAGTTTGGGAGCATCACAAAATCCACCCAACAGCCATACTTAGGGGTCAAGTGGGAAGTACAGCTTGAAGGACGTTCAGAGAACGTGCTGCTTCTATCACAAGGGACAGTTTCACAATACACATTGTTATTTGTTCAAGGACAAATCATATAGAAACTGCAAGGGATGGGGCACCAGCGGAAAACATGCAAGCTAGCAAATCAAACCCAGCCACCAGCTTAGAAAGGTGATGCTGGTTAACTTCATATTCTTCAGCTTGCATACAACAATGTGCAATGACTGCAGAAAGTCATAATGTCTATGTAATTGCCTCTTTCGGTTCACAAAAAACAAAAGTATTATATGGAATCCTTTAAAGTGACAAGAATAACATCTAAAATGAAACATGATTCACTGTGCTGGCAATTTACTGGGGGGATCATAAAAGATCTCTTAGAAAGGAGGTATTACAGAAAATCTGTGTTTCTAAAAAACACATGCCCAAGTAATCTTTGTTCTCCTGAATATTATCATAATATAAGTAACACAACAGCAGACAGCTTATATTCAACCTCTCTGATCTCAAGCAAGTTATTATACAGCGTAAGACGGCCATGATATAGCTGGACTGAAGAAACATCTCGTACTTGTTTACATTAAAAGACAATAATTTGTGAACTCTAGCCAAAAAGAAAAGTTAGCGAAACTCTTGAACAAAACAACTGGTGACAGTCATGCAAAAAAGATAGGGCTGTCTGTATCTCTGGTGATTTCAAGGTCACAGCTAACCCAGTATCATGTATGGATCACCAGCTATTTCCCAGGAAAAAAGGATATTTTTGCCTCAGTAGTCATCCGAAACAGTTACCTAAGTCTACCTGCAAATGGAAGCTGAGGAACATGGCAAGAAATAGTTCAAGTTTAAACAAACCAGGTCTTACTTTAAGTGAAAGGACCATCCATGACAACTATTTGGCTGTGATTCATGGATCAGATGAGAGAGCGCACACCTGAGATGCTGGCACTTCCACAATTTGTGGAGCCAGAGACAGGGAACACTACAAGAACTTCCAAAAGCACTTGAGAAGCTCAGGCATGTGGTCAGCCTACACCAGTTGACCCAATATTGCTCTCAAAGTGGTTGCACCTCCAGCCATGTATGCCTTCTAATTAGCACAGTATCAGCTAATACAACTCAGCTTGGCAGTCACCTGTGGTGAGTTAAGCTTAAACCACATCAAGCTGCAGCTGCAGTCCAGGCTCAGGGTGCGTAGACAGTTACTAAGTCCTCGAGGTTCAGTTGACACATCGCCACTCCTTATACTCAGCAAGTCAGTCATCTGTCCAAGTCTGAAAGGTTCTCTGAGTGGGTAGAAAAAGCCAAAGGAAATGTCTCAAAAATTTAACAGTATGTTGAATTTCCCCAGCTATTCTGGTAAGAAGAAAAATTTTATATAAATCATAAGGAAAAATGGGGAAAAAAAACCCTGAAAATGCCTTTCAGATACTTTTGCTGCAATTTCCACAAATACATTGCTTCCTGGAACTGGTGAGTCACCCTCATGGAGCAAACCCCGGCTGACTTGGCACAGGATAGAGACAGTGCTGATCCACACACACCCTGCACCAGGGCTGGCGAAGGAGCTGAGAAACTGGTACCATCACAACAGGTCCTTACTGGAGCACCTTGACGCCTAAAACTCCCACTTGTGATGCTTCCCCATATGAAGTGGGTGTAATAATGTCACACTTGATGGAAGATCAGCCTGCAAGACCTATTGCCTTTGCTTCTGGATCTCGTACCTTTGAAGAACAGAACAAGATTCAGATTGAGAAACTCTGTGTTTAGTTTGGGGTGTTAGACAGCTTGGCTGCTGTCTGTCTGAGCAGTGATTGACTCCAGTTACAGATCATTTACCTGCTAGTTTCAAAGCAAGGAACATCAGTAATGCAGATTGCTTGTCATGCCTGTGACTGTAAGTGACAGGTAAGGATATGGAGGTGGAATCACAGTCTCTACATATATATATATATATGTACAGCACAGACCAAGCCCTGCTGCAAATGGTGCCACCTAAACCAAACAATCCAGCACCACTAAGGCATTTCCCATTGCAGAAAAGGACAGATACTGGTGTATGCCAGGGAAGGAAAAAAAACCCAAAAGCTCGTGTCCAAGTTAGTTTGATGAAAAGCAGCCAAGCCTACACTGGAGTAGGCAATGTGTGTCATCAGATGGGCTATTCCCCAAAGTCAAGGTCATACACATACCCCAGAACTACTCAAAAGCTATTAGGGAAGAACTGTGTCAAGTAACGAGGGACAAATACACAACTAGAAAAAGTGATTAATCAGTGTCAAGATAGTCACTATCTGTGGCAGCTACTCCATATGGACTATGTCAGGTCAGCAAGGAGCCCTACATTTTACTGAAGTCAACGTTTAATCTAAATGCTTGGAAGGATTTCATACAGATGGTGGAGGCATCCAGACTCTCTTGCCAAGTGTTCGTGGACCAGCGGGGAGTGATAGTGGAGCATCCTTGTCCCCTGGAGAGATGCAGGTTGGCACAGAACAGCCCAGCATCTCCCTGCCCTTCTGCCCGGGATGAACCGTGGTCACTCCTGGGCTGGCCGCAGAGCCGGGGATTCACTGTCACCATTGATGCGAGGATGTTCGCGGTGCCTTGGTCTGAAATGTGTTGTGCTTCGAAGCAGTGTAATTGCCTTTCCGCAGCCTTGAGAAAGCTGGATTTACCACCTCAGACCAATGCTAGATTTTGTTACTGAAGCAACAACAGGAGTCATTTTCTTTTTCTTTCCCCCTCCATTACATCCTTGTTATGGTATCTCATAGCCTAATTTACATACGTTTTGTATTACTGTGGCTTTGCCTTATCCTACTTATTCCACCTCCTTTTCCCCAGTTCTCTTGATAATAATGAGCCTGCTGTAGGGCAAGGATTGATTCAGACTATCAAACATGAGAGGTGTGCAGGGCACGGAGGACTGCAGATCTCAGGTTTTTTTAAGCTGGACACAAGAAAGGTTGATTCAGGATTCTGTGTCACCACCGAAACACGGTTAAATACTAAGCCCCTACCACATTGCTCTGACACTCTGGGCAAGTTTGAAACAAGAGGCATCTCTAATGAACCATGGTTACCTGGAGAGATTACAGAACCCTGTTTTGAGTGAAAACCACCCAGCTCTTAAACAAAAGAGCAAAAACCTGTGTAGCAGATATGCTTGCTGCAAGTACTGAGAGTTCTGCCACAGGCAGTGACCAATGCTAAGACCCTTGAGCCTCATGTTTATGGTTTCAATATCGTGACTTGACACTGTATGACAGGAAAATGTTGCACCAACAGTGGCACAAAGTGCAGGCACAGCTCCTGAGAGCTGTGGCAAAGTTCTTGTATACGCATTACCTAGAGAAAATGTAAACCATCTCCTGGGGTTAGTTCATAGCATGCTTTATACATCAGCTTTTAGAGATTAAGGTTTTTATGCCATTTTACTCTACCAGGAGAAGAACATAGAATATTAATTGTCCACGTAGTTGAAAGCCCAGTTCCGTTACTTACAAAGCCATAAATTCCAAAAGAGTGGTTAAGCCAGATCCAAATGCATTTTGCGTGCATTTGGAACACTGTATTTTTGGAATCTGCAGAACCTGTGTGACTATTATGTGTACAGAGTAAAACTTGAAGCCAGTGTTGCACTGATAAAGAGGAATTTGTTAAAAAACCCTTTTTTTCCCAAGCTGAGTCCAGTTCTGTTTGCATGTGCAAGATCAGGTCATCCCCTTTCAGCCTTCAAGTAACCTTTCTCAGACTGAGCTGGACCAGTGCCTCCAGTTCTTCCACCAGTCTCGCAGGGCACAGCAGTTTTGGGGGTGTTTTGCAACATTTCTTTGGCCATTAATTGCATGCACCAACCAGAACAAAACCATTTCCGTTCTAATAGAGGAGGAACCAGGCTGGCCAAAAAGGGAATAGCAGTGGGAGGGGCGTGAAAGGCATAAACACTTTGCAGATCACGAGAGACAGGGTTTCATGGAAAGCTTTTGGGGCAGGGGTGTCTGAGATACTAGAAGAGAAGTTACCCAGGAAAAGGAGTGACACAAATAACATGGGCAGTGCCCTGAGAGCCTGACCACAGCGATGGGGAGGGAGGAAGGAAATGGAGGGGAGAAGCAGAAGTTTCGTCTCCCCTAAAAATAGTTTGCAGTTACATGGGTACTGTACTCATGCTCCCACACCCCAAATGCTGCTGCTATAAGACAGACGCAGCCTGATCTAAGTTAAGCCAACCCCACTCTTAGATTTTGCCCTCAAAATTGCTTTGCAGGAGGGACCTTCCTCCCAGTGAGCACCCGCTGCAGAGGCTGCAGCAAAGTGCTGGTACCAACACAGCCATCAGCTTGTAGGTTCATCCCTGCAGGTTCTTTCTGCTGGTAGAGGCAGCGTTTTAGTGAAGTAGCAACTGAAGTGAACCCAGGCCAGGAAGAAAGTAGCAATGAAAAGGTGCTGCAGAAGATGAGGGCTCATGAACAGGCAGCCTCTGGGTTGATAAAACATAACAGCTCTGTGGAAATCAAAAAGCTTCAAATGGAAGAAATCAGCACGCTTTTAAACAAACCCACATCCATGACAGAGCCTATAGAAGGTCTCTGCACCTCTTTCTTTTCCATGTGCCTCTTTGTGTGTATTCCCCGCTGGCAGTCCTCCTGTGACACCTCACTTTTAATCCATGCATTAAATTCCTGTCCCTGGCCTGTGTGCTACAACACCGCCTTCTGCTCACGTAAAGCAAACATGGCCAGGTACAAAATCAAACGCTGCCTTAAAAGCTTCGTGCCTGAGCAGCATGGCCACCACGCTCGCAGCAGCTGAACATGCTCCCTGGTCCCCCAAGCCTAACCCAGCACTTTGCACTCCTCGTCTGGATTGTTCTGCTTTGCACTTTCCAAACATTTTAGCAGAGAAATGTAATTTTTTTTTTCTTTTTTTTCTTTTTTTTTTGTTTACAACATTTCTTCAGCAGTCAGGGACTCTGCATCTAATCTCAGCCCCAGCCAAGAGTCAGTGCATAACCTTCGACAAGATTATTTTACCACACCAGGCCTTCAAGCTTCTCCTGCACATGTTGCAGGTTAAAAACATCCTTGTAGCGCCCAGCAGGTTTAGAGTTAATTAAAGATGCAGAGACCCATCACAAAGATGGTCAGGACCAAATACAAAGTAACTTTAGATTCAGCCCTGGACTGTCACACTTGGGATGGAGTTAGAGCGTGAGAAAATAGATGGGACGGGGCAATACTGAGAACAGAAATCAGGGTATGACAAGTTAAAGGTAGGGAGCTGCGATCTAGCAGCTTAAGTTCATCAGTACGAGAGCTGCTTGAAAGGGCATGTTTAAAAGGGAGAGAAAGAGAAACCTACTGAGAGAGAAGATGAACAGTGACAGGGAGCGAGACGCGGAGAGAGCTGTGAAGTTGAGCACTACGCGAGAGAACTTGGAGTTGCTGCAGAAACTGGGGCTCTCAACCCAACTATCGCTTTCCTCACACATTTTTTCTCCCAACACCCATCAACAGCCCAGCCTCGTACCGGGCGAAGGATCCAGGTAAGTCCTGCTGTGGAAGAAGCTGCAATGTGGTAAAAGCAGAGAGAACTGGAAGGCAAGAAGTTGAAGAGTCACCTTCAGAGAAGAAACATGGCCCCACCACTGCCACTGGGCCAACTTTCCTTTTTCTTCTGCTCTAAAGAGATAGGTTTCATCCTTTCAGAAAAAAAGCCAGGACACTTCACATGGGAAAGCCTGGTGAAACACCACTCTTGTCACATCCATCTGCCCAACTCTGTCCAAACTGAGTCATTTTTCCACATAAAGGGCATGCACTTTATGACCAGTGCTACCAGCAACCAAAGCAGGTCTGCAGTACCTCGCGCTGAAAAAGGCAAAAGGCACCGACCCACTCAGAATTTTCTCTCTGTTGGCATTTGCTGAATTTGATGGTTCCTGCTCCATCCACAAGAGCGTTGCTGTCAGCCTTCCCCTTTCCATCCCTTCTGGCACAGCTAGAGCCTGGTGTTCAAGACCTGCCCTCTTCCTCCTCCACCACCACCATGGCCTATGACCTTTTCTCAAAGCCATGCCATCCAGTCCATCCAGTTTTCCCCAGCGGTACTTCCATCTCCTCTGCAGCACTCAAGGCTGCCTCCATAAGTGCCTCCATATGCCTCCATAAGCTCTCCAGCTGCACCATGTCCATCCAAGACATGATGATGCTGAGAGAAGAGCGTTGCAATACCTGAGCTATGCAGAGCCTGAAAGGCAGTTTACAGAACCAAGAACTTTTTCAAGTTCTCTTCTAAAAGGTCTGTCCATGAGCAAGCATAAGGGTTTGCTGGTCAGGAAAGGCTTCCAGGGAGATTCAAATCTATGAAGACAGATTGAGAGAGGCAGCAGTTCAGGGATGAGTGGAGCAGTCACATCAGTATCAGACACAAGGTCTAGGGCAGCTGAAGCAGGCTGCAAAATGAAGAGCTTTGGAAGGATACTGAGCTATCCTGAAGTACTTCCCAGAAATGACCCACATCTTTTTAATTCAGTCCTTACTGCTGTTTCTAATCCACCTTCTGAGCAGCAGTGACAGAAAAATCTCATTTACCTCCAGTTCTGCCCCCCTAGTTCCTCTCCCTTTTTGGTCGTTCCTCTCTCTGTACACGTTTGGGGAACACTTATTCATCCTGTCATTGTTTACCCACAAGAGAAGAGAGGGGCAGAATTCCAGCTATATTTCCAATTTCATTTATCCATTCATTTCATGACAAAGCTCATGACACCCATGACAAAGCCTCACGGCACATCGATCACTCCAACAGCGCATCTTCTCCTCTCTGGTTGTCTTTCACAGGACATTTTACGCACACATCTGTATCGCATCATTCTGCTGGCCTGTTGACTCACTCGTAACGGTGACAAGATGCCATTGTGCAACCATTAGCTGAACCATATCCCTTCCTGAACATTCACACACAAACCCCAGGCTGCCAGTCTGCACCCATCAGCAGCCACTGAGACACTCACTGATTCATCTCTCAACAGAATTCCCCAAACGAATGTGAGATGGCTAACAAACCTTCCAAGAAAAGGCATTCTTCACACAAAGCATCTCTGGCAAGCACCAGGATGCTTCCTGTGAAAGAAATAAGGTTCATTTCCCACTATCCCTTCCTAAGGGCTTCCAGATTGTGACCTGAGAATCTCTGATAGTTCAGGAGGTCTCTTAAATGGGTTGGCAAATGTAGGGTTTTGAGCTTGTGACCATGTTGTCCTGTCTCCCAGCTCCTGACCACTACATTCCCACACACAGCCAGCCCCACCACTCCCCATCACGCACATAACGGGCTCCTTTACACAGAGGAATCTAGGCAGAAACAGATGGAGAGCTAATGCCAAAGTTCTGTCAAGCTGTTCGGGACCTTGAACAGCTTGAGTTTTCGAAAATCATTGGCCTCAGGTAAGCCTCATTTGTTCCTCCAGATAGAGACAGGCAGCGAACAGCACTGGGGTTTGTCCACAGGGCACTCTGGAAGTGACCATCAGCACCGGGGCATCTCTGCCGCAGTCTAGCAAGGGCATCCCCAGGCTCACCGATGCTGCTTCATCCTGCTGCTCTTCCGTCTGCCCTTCCCTCAAGCCACTGCCAGGCAGAACAGTCCTCCAGGTCCCCAAGGATTCATGTTATTGAGTGAGCTTTTTCTCACCCAGGTTTTATCCCGGGAGGGTGGTTGCCTCTTCTCTTCTTTCCACAAATGTGAATTGTGCCCCACCTCTAACCCAGACCACAGTAGCACTGAGGTCAGAAAAGGGAAGAAGGAAAGGATGTGACTTTCATGTGAGTTAGGAGGGAGCGGTACAGCTCGGCACGTACAGCCCTGCCAAAGGCCATGGAGAGGCTGACATGGGCACAGCGGTTGCAGGGCCACCCCCCAGGACCTGTCCCCCTGCCAGCATCTCCCCAGCCCCTGCAGCCATCAGATCTGCGGAGGAGCAGACCCTGTGGCAGAGTCTGGAGCCTCCAAGTGGCTGTATTCGAGTTAAACCTGGCAAGACAAAATTACACCGGGCCGCTGGTGATGAACCTTAGTAAATGCACAGCCTTTTCCCCAGCAGCTGAGGACACTCACATCAGCACTGGGGGTGCTGCCCACAGCTGGGGGTTCCCTGGGGCTGCCTGGCATGGCCAGCCCTGGGTTTCAGAGGGCAATGGGGCTCTGGCAGAGTGGCAGTGAGGCAAAAGATCTGCTTGGGTGGATTAATCAGCCTTGCAAAGGTCTTTTTCCAGGCCAGAGTATAGAGGGAAGAGGGCTGGACCGAGAGCTGCAGCAATCACTCACATCAATGTGTGAAGTGACACGGTGACAGTGCGGAGCGGAGGGGACTGACCACGGCTCCCCTCCTCTGCACCCACAGCCCTCTGGCCATGCCCGCTGCTGGGCTGAGCTGTGGAGTCCCACATCGATGGCGTGGGCTCCCTTGCTCCTTTTTACCCATAGTTGTCATCTGGCTGCATCTCGGGATGTCACAGGGGACCACGAGGGCCTTCAAACAGCCCTTGTTGCATGAAGTGATCCGTTATCCCACCGACGGGCAGTGGGATGCAGCTGCAACCCACACCAGGGTGCTTGGATACGTGCCTAGAGGACAGAAGCCGTTGCTGAGGACAGCAAAACTCACAGCAATAAGAGTAAATTCACATGCAGGAAAAATCCTGACCAGGGCTGCTAAACCAGGCTGGAATCAAGAAGTTCACGCCAGAGAAGAGATTAGCCAAAAGCAGCTCTGTCGCATGGACAATAGCTTGTCTGAGCGGCTCTTCACCTTGAGCAAGGCGCTGTGCTGATTCAGAGCAGGAGCTCAGCTCACCCCGAGTGTCCTGCTCCACACCAGCGAATTTGGGACTGCGGATGCAGAGAGGAAAAGCTCCTCCATCATTTGCACCCATCTAAATAAAAAGACGCTGGTCCCACCTTGGTCATTAAGCGGCAGTGATTTTCTCTGTGACAAACAACCAGCCTTTCAGTGATGGTATAAAATCAGAATTGTTTTTTTTTATCTCTGGGAGGGAGCTCACAAGCAGTTACACATGCTCATGCAGGCGCTGTATCAGTAGGTCTCTCCTGGACCTCCTACACACACCGCACAGAAGCTTTCATCAGCCGATTACTTCTGGGCCGCTACACACATACACACAACACAGGTAAACACCCACCTCTGGACCCTGATCCTGCAAAGATCGCAACAGCATTTATCGGAAGGTGACTGCTAGACCTCCCACGCACACAGAGGAATTTAATTTGTGTATCACAGAAGCACATTAACCCCGCTCTACCCTCCCACAGCCCTGTGCACACAAATCACACAGGATGCAGGTCTTGCACGGGTGTTTGCAAATATTAACGCTTTTGAAAGAAGCTATTTGTCATTTGCCCTTGCTGCAGGGGCAGCATATTGGGTGGGCATAGGGGAAAATTCACTTTGCGATTGTACAAAACAACAAAAAGATTTTTACACTTTGGGAAACAAGTCACCTTTTAGATGCTTTTCCACTCTCCACACTCCCAAAGACATCCAAGAGGACTTGATTTTCTAAAAATACACCCAAAACAGGCACAGTTAAAGCCTCTCTGGAGAAGCCCAGCTTTGCTAGTGACAAACGCAGGTGCAAAGCCTGTGCACGGAACAGCCACATGTGGCAGGGCTGTTTGCGGAAGGGGGCTCAGCATTTGGGACACACGATTACTGGGAAAATCAATATATGGGTAGAGGGGACACCGTGAGAGGGACATATCCAGTAAGCACTGGAGGCACCTCATCGCCTTCCCAGGGATGTTTCGTTCTCACGGCCCCACAGTTTGTTCCTCCAACACAAGAAAAGAGAGCCCACAAAGTGCTGCTTTGACTGCCAAGCGATAAAGTCCTGTGATCAGTCCTCGTAAGCCATGGAGCTTGTAGTGTTTAGGTATCTGAGTTTGACTGACAGCCTTAATTATATGGGGACAGCATCGCAGCTCAAAGAGACAATTGCTGGTTCAGGCTGGTGAAAAACAGGAATAATATGCTCCATTTTTAGAGGGATGGTGCAGAAAGTGAGAGCTCAGCTTACCCATCTGATGGTGATCATCTAATTATCCTCAACGAGCTAGATCCAAATCCCAGCTCAGGGGGGGCAAGTGCTCTGCGATGCTCTCGGTCCAGCCCTCTTCCCTCTACACTCTGGCCTGGAAAAAGACTTTTGCAAGGCTGATTAATCCACCCAAGCAGATCTTTTGCCTCACTGCCACTCTGCCAGAGCCCCATTGCCCTCTGAAACCCAGGGCTGGCCATGCCAGGCAGCCCCAGGGAACCCCCAGCTGTGGGCAGCACCCCCAGTGCATCAGGGCTGGTCTTTACTGGGAAGCCCTGGTCGCCTGCTGTGCTTTGGGAAGGTAGTGTGGATTTTTGAGTGGATGGCTAAACTTTAGGGCAAAGGTACCAGGAGTGTTTCCCAAAAAGATCTTAAGACGGGTGTAGAAAAAGCTGGCGTCTGGCTTCTGGCTTCAGACCTACTGTGGGCATGGGAGTGGGTTGGGTGGGTGCCCCTCACAATCTGCTTCCTTTGCTCCCAAATACAAGGAAGGAAAAAGTTCTCTTATTTTCCGGCAGGAAGGTCTTGCAGACTCACACTGCACTTTTGCTTATAAGTGGGGTCTCCCTCTCTCCTGCTCTGTCCAACTTTGCAGTCAAAACGGGATGTGATGCTTTCGGTCCCGAACTGGACTTATGGAGAAAATCTTCGGGTCTGAGCAGCAATTTTGTACTTGCAACTTCCCATCCCTCTCATCTGTCCCTGGAGTTAATGCCAGTCTGGAACATTTCTTGCTGCTTTCTGCTACTGTGCTTTTCCCAGGGAGAAGCTAAAGCCGAGGGAGGGAGAGCAGGTACAAGGAGTCCCATAATCAAATAAAGCAACCACAGGGGATTAATTTAACATTTTGCTCTTAAGTGAAGGAAAGAGGCACAGCCAAGGCAGGTAGACGATCCTGTTTGCTTCTTATTCTCAAGACTTGATCATCTGAAACCAAACCATTCCACGTGTCCTGCACACAGACTGGAGCAGGAGGTGGAGGACGAGCGGTTTGAGAAAAGATCGCTTGTCGCTTGACAGAAATGCAACTGGGATTCTTCATGTAGCCGGGGCTTTCACCAGCACCTCCCTCCTTGCATTGAGCAAAATAATCCCAAAAGCCTGAGTGCATATACGCAAAATGTGTCCTGGCTGCGAAAGGGCTTAATTTGCCCATTTCTACTCCTCTTAAGCCTTTTAGGATTCTTTTTTGTAGAGGCTTTTTCTTTTTCTGTGTGGTTTGGTTTTTTTTTTTCTTTTTCTCCCTTCCATTTTAATTGAAGTATTTGTCTCCGCAGCAGGAAATGTAAACTATGCAGCAGGCAATCTTGATATCTATTTTAAAAGAGGAAAAATTATTTAGCAAAGCTATTATCTTCAGATACGCACAGAAGCAACCACTAGCCCTGTTCCTAGAAACCAGAAAAAAATGAAAGAAAAACGGGAAAAGAGGGATGCTACTCCTTTAAAAACTAGAAAAAAGTGATGAACAAGTTTTTAATTCTGTGCCTAGAAATGAAGTGTCAGATTTTTGGCAAAGGAAAAGCCATTCCTTTTAGCAAAATGCAGGAGCTTTTCTCTAAGAAACTGCAAGAGCTGAGGAGTAGCTGAATTCTTTGAAAATCTGCTCCTTGGTATTATTACTGAAGAAGGACTGGCTGCTGAGTACTGGTGAAAACCTCATTTGTCTAAGTTTAATTGGGAGCCTTAGTGCCTGTGCTGTGAGGTGAGCTAGGCTGCACAGGCGAGCTGAAGGGCAAGGAGCCAATGTACTACCCCGTGCCTCAGTTTCCCCACTTGCAAAGCTGAGGTCACCACAGTTCAGGCTACAAACCTAAAATCATTGGCACAGAGCAGCTAATGAGTCACTGCAGCAGAATCAGAATAACACAAAAATACCTAAAGAGATGAGATGCTCTCCATTCTTCAGAGTAAGCGATTAGTTGAGTTATACTGTGATTTTTGTCCATCAGATTGCAAACATGAAAAAAAATGGCCTAGAAAATGAGAGTGCATTCTTGCCGATTCTCTTTCCCTCTTCCCACACCATTCCTAGCCTCTGCCTTCTCAGCTTCAGAAAAAAATAATAAATAAATAAACCCAATCACAACAGAAAACAAATTAAAAATCAACTTCCCTAAATATTGTTTCTCCCACATCAGCCCAGCAGGAGAGGCAGAAATCAAATTATAACCACTGAAATAACCATCAGCGCTTAGTGCCAGGAGGGTGGGTGGAGGCATTGGAACATTTTGCTTTAGGTTTCCAAAAAGAAAATTTCTATCTTTATTAAAATAAACAAGTGCAAAAGAAGAGAGAGAAAATCAATCAGCTGCATTTACAAAGGGGTTTTCAAGCACAGAGTGCTCCATCCAGAGAGACAGATGAGAGCTGCAGGAACCAGAACCCCTCTGTTCTTCTCCTGGAAGAGTTTTTTCCCTTCTCTCCTGATTCTGTGCTTTCTCTCCTAGATATATGTCTTGTTGCTTATGGAAAAGTTCTGGAGAGAACTTTTTCCTACAGGGACAAAAGGAGGAGGAAAAGCAGAGCCACGCACCTTGCGCCCACCAGATAAATAAAGACAACCTCTGTGATCGGGATCACGCTGTTTTTAATACCTACAGGACCTGGCGAGAATCTGGGCAGAACTTGCTGGCTTTATACCTCTTCAATTCTTTGTAGATAAGAGCAGATAAATACCAGGATTGTCACATTCAGATATTTTTACAGTTTCTCTCCTGCAGGGATTATTTCAGGAAAAAGCATGTGCTGTATGGAAATGTTGTTGCAGCCTTTCTGTTCGTCTCTGCAGCTCTCCCTGGTTTTTGACTGAGAGGATCAGTAACTTCAGCAATCAGCAAACTAATAAATTTCCTCCACATCCCATCGGCCAGCCAGCAGCACATTATCATACATGACCTGCACCAGGGCTTGATCCCGACCAGCGGGTATTTGAAACCATCTCTCTGCCTGTGTGAGCTCGGGAGGTGATTCCAGACAACGCAGCAGCAACAGGAGCCTGGGGCAGGGGCAGGTTTCTCAGTGCTTTTGGTGCACATTCGTTTGCAGGTGCTGCTGCCCAAATCAGCCTTAGACCTGCCTGCCTTGGTGCCTGGTCTCTTTGGGAAGGTTCGTTTGGGTTCGTGCAGAGAGGGGAATGGTCTCAGGCGTGACAAGACCAAGGATGCCTCACATCCAGCTGTGAGGAACCACAGAGCATCCTCTGTGCATTTTGGAAGGCTCATGAACACCCGCTCAGGCCCACATTGCAGCACTACGTGTATTTGAGTCCCCTCTGGTCCCCAGGAGATGCGACAATCCCGCATCAGCAGCCGGCAGCTCGGACTCAACGCTTTGCCCTAGCTGGGGACAGCAGAGCACTGGGCATCGCTGCCTCCAAACCTCCCTCCACACCTTGTCCCTGTTAAGCCACCGCACCTGCAGCAGCTTCGCCTCCACCGAGGGGTTAAAGATCCAGTTGAGCTGCAGAGGCGGCTGAGGCGGTTTTGCGCTCCTGCAGTGCCATCATGTGCTTTAGGTACGCACTGCACAGACTCTCCTGGCAGAGGAAATTTGCAGGGGCTGAGGAGGCAGGGGAACTGGAGAGCAAAACCTCAGTGTCCCTGGGTGTCCCTGGAGGTGGCATGTCCCAGCACTGACCGCCCAGGAGCGGCAAGTCCTGTGGCCGCCACCACCACGTGCCCACGCACGCCAAGAAGCGGGCGCAGGGGAGCCCCTGCCGTGATGCTCACTGGGTGACCAAATATTTCAGCAGTTCTGAGGCCCCTCAGCACAGGACTAAAATCAGCCCCGCATCCTACAGGGCTGCCGCAGGCTGTGGAGATCTCAGAGGGAAATAGCAAAGGATCCCCCAGTAAAGGAGCCATGGAGTGGGAAATGGGGATTTTGCCCTGTATTTCACCTGGAAAATTCCCCATCCTGGATGTTTCCCAGCAGGCCCTACTTGCTGCTTAATAAACCCTGCATTGCATGACCTGTTGTCTCTCCCCGTTCCTCTAGTCTAAACGAAACCCTCCTTCGGTCCTCTTGCTTTCTCCCCTTACCCTGACGCCAGCTTTCCAGCCCAAAGCTTTGGCAATTCATCCTGCCCTTCTGCAGCTCCAGCCTTTCCCCTGAGCCTCAGAAAAAGCAGCAAAACATGCAAGCAAGCCCAGGAGCCTAACCAAGCCCTAACCTATTCTGCAAGTACAAAATGAGCTATGGCGCGGTAAAAATGAGTGATTGCAAGGGAAAAATGAGCTAATGCAAGAAAACCCCAACCATTTGGGGCAGAAGCCCTGCAGGGCAGGTAGAAGGGGATGCACTGTCAGACTCAGGGAGACATGATGGCTCTCACAGCCCTGGGGTACACACATACTTTCCCACATCTCCCCGGCTTGTGGTCCAGCCTGACACAAGCAGAAGGCAAGACATGCACATCACGAGACCCCAATTTATCCCCCAGTGCTTCCTGTTCAGGAGCTGGAGCCCAAAGCCCTTGCAGCTCTCCCGACCTGCCTGCCCATACCACGTCCTGGTGCACAGACTGTCCCAGTGAGCACCAAGCCCCTGGGAGGACAGAGCAGAAGAAAATGTCTAGAGAGTGATGAGAGGAAAAGACTTTCAGGGCTTGTTCTGCTTGTGCCTCGCAAAGGAGGCTGCAGCCGGGTCCAGCCCTGCACGCTCGGGGACAAAAAGCAGATGCTGCGAGCAGCACGGTGGTGGGGACAGGCACGGTGACAACACGGGGCACTCCTGGCTTCATGGCCCTTGTTTCTGGCTCTTGTGCTCACCAAGGAAATGAAAATAAAAATAAAACAAAGAAAGTAAAATTTAAAAAGCATCAGAGGGGAGGCAGTGTGATGGCAGCTGGGGTGCACAACACCGGGCACACATCTGGTCAGCCGCACCGGGGCTCTGGGTTGTGAAATCACTAAAATAGCCACGGCCCAAAATAGCGTTTTTGGTGTGGAAAGGTAGAAAATAGGGCTGATGTCAGGTGAGGGCAGGAGGAGCACAGGGGAGGGTACAGGGGTGAATCGCTGCCCCACTGCAATGCCTGGTGAAGGGGATGGTGTTCCCATGGAGAAACTCAGCCAGCAAACTTCCTCTCTCAAAGCTTTTTTTCACAGAAATTTTGATTTCTTAATCCAGCTAACATGGAACCGAACTATTTAAGCCAAAAGTGTTATAATTAGCTTTGGTGATGCTCCCACCTCAGTGCCCAACATATTCCTGCCTCCCTCTCACTCCCCAGCTCTCTAGCTGATCTGCCTTCACTGCAATACGTGGCTTTGGTTGGCCATGCTCAGTTATTACTTTTTAATGAAAAAAAAAGATATTTGGGAGACAGTAGGTTCTTTGCAATCAAATAATAAAATGAAGGATCTGCCCCAACCAGATTCTGACAAAAATTTCTACTCAGAGGAAAATTATGCCAGTGTAAATGGATGAAAAGTGTTATTAGAGTGGAATCATAATATTTTACATTCATTTTATAGCAGTCTAAATGACAGCAAAAACATAAGCAAAATTAGGGGCGTTCATATATTTTAATTTCTCTCCTCTTTGCGTGTCCTCACCTTTCCTTGCCTGCTCCATCTGGAGGAAGGTTTCCAGCCAAGCAAGCCTGGCAAGGAGTCAAGGGCAGAGGGACGCCCTCAGACCAGCGTCCAGGGCGGATTTTGGGGAATAAGGGAGAAAGAAAAGCAGGATCTATTTAACCTTAAGCTCTTTTTTAAGCCTTTATAGAAAAGGACTGTGGTAGAGAGGATTCTGACAGTGTCCATCCCATGAACACCCTTAACGTGTGCCTTCTACCGCTGCAAGCCAAAAACTTCCTACAGCCAACTATTTTCTCAGTCCCTTCTCTACTTAAGCATATGTTTAATTTGAAATCACGTTGACAACGGCGGGATGCAGGCGGTTTGGCTGAGATGCTCTCCTGATGTGGGTGTCTAGCTACCCATCAGCCCTGGCCCTTTTCCTTCCCCCACTTTGAGTCACACTTCCCAATTTTGGGTTTTTTTTCTTTTGCTGGTGGTGGTGTCTATTTTAATAGACGGGAAAGAGATGCCTCTTCAGACTTACTAGGCTGCAACCAGCAAGCACCTAGTTAGGAGCTGCTGGATCACTGCTTTCTAATTACCCCTTGAATACCCAAAAAACCTGCAGCTGCTGGCACAGTGGGAACAGGCTGGTGGTTTTCAGGTTCTCCCGTCTCTGCTCAGCATCCACTACTCCTGCAAGGACCAAGCCTGTTGCAGTGTTTTGGCCCAGAGGCAGAGAAAAAACAGCTTTGATTAGAGATAAGCAGGATGTTTTCCATTCAGCACTTCCAAGGAGATATTAGACGGGATCAATGGAGCAAACTTCTCTTTAAACACCATCTGCAGAAGACAGAGATGCGGAGTTAACGGGAAATGAGCTGTCTAACACAAAAGTACTGTCCTTTGATTTCCTCTTACCCTATGCCAAAGCAAACAGCCCTTGGGAGCAAAATGTGCTTTGGAAACAACCTTCTGTGGTTTGGAGACACAGGAGCTGGGGGGAAACCCTGGTTTTCCCTGGAGCAGACCCTGAAGCAGCACTTTGCCTTCACCTACCAGCTCCTGGCGGTGACGGGTGATGCTCCTAATTGCCCTGACCCATCTTGAAAGGAGGTTAAGCCCTTCCTGTTTTGCCTATTTACACAGGATGGCTGCAGGAGGGCTAAAACAAATCACCAGAGCAGAGCGAGCTTGAAGGCTCTGCCAGGTATCTCCTGGGAAACTGAGCTAAGATGCTGCACCCCCCTCGCTATCTCCTGGACGCTGCCGTCCCACCACAACCAGCCGACCCCACCGCAGACGTCTGCTGGTCCCCTCGCTCCCCACACGCTGCCGGGAGAGGCAGAGGAGGAGGCACGAAGGCTCCGCGCAGGAGCTGCCAACCACCCACCGGCGTCTGCCAAACCTCCCAGCGCCCAGCTGAACAGTGTAGGTTTGGTCACGCCACCGAGGAGCGTCACCGCTTCGAATCATGAGACCGACTTTAAAATAATAAATGGCGATGAGTGAAAAATGCTCGCTTCCTCTTCATTTCCCTGAGGTTTAAGGGGGGGGATTTGCAAGACTTTAAAACTCCGGTTTTCAGGTTTTTCTGTGGTGGCTAAAAGTTTGCATTTGCTTTAGTGAAATCTATGACTCTCTTGTAATTAAAAGGTCCCAAGAACAAGACTTAGAAATTAATCAAGCAAAAAAAAAAAAAGACCCAAATATCCCTGTATTTGCAATAAAGCCCACCAGAGCAGGCTACAGCAAAAGGAGCTCATCGGTCAGGCAGTTTGCTCGTCTGTGTATTTAAAGGATTTACCAAGGCGCAAGAGAAACAGATATCAATTGACATGGGGACAGGGATGTGTGTTTTAAGTTCTGTAAGGAATTCATACAACTTCAGCAGCGGGTCTTGCTTTCTGTGCCATCCCCCTTTCCACGGCAGCTGCATCAGCTGAATCGGGGACTGTCACCAGCGTCACCTTAATGCATTTGCAAACAGCCCGTAATACAGGTCAGGAACCTGGCCCCGCTCCGAGCTCACAACTGTAGGGGCAGAAGGAACCTGTGGGCACATGCAAGGTGACATGTCCTGTGAAATCAGACTGTCCACTGCAGAATTCCCAATTCTGGTCTCCATTAGCCCAGGCATCTCTGTGCCACTCCCTGTTTTGTGAGCCAAACATGTTCGAGGGATGGGAGGTGAAGAGAGAATGATTTTTCACTGTCTTTTTAATGCAAGAACTGGGAACATCGAGTTAAATTAGTAGGTGATATGCTGAAAACAAAATAAGATCTAGAGCTTCACACAGGAGAACTATGGGACTATTTGAGCGAAGATTTTGTGGATACTGAAAGTTTGCATAACTTTAAAAAATGACTAAGCAAAGCTCGTGGAAGAAAATTCCAGTTGGAGCTAGAAAGCACAAAGATCTCCGTAGGCTGCAGACTGCTGGAGCCTGCTAGAGAAACAGCACTGTCTGATTGACCCATTCCAATACATTTCCCAGAGGACACAATGTTGGTTACTGCTGGAGACAGAACGCTTGGCTGGAGGCACTTGTGCTCTGACCCAGCCTGGTAATTTTTTCCTTATTTATCCCAGTGTATCAGCACTTGGTGGAGGGAAGATCTGTGCCTTTGAGAAGCTGTTTTCCTGTTTTCTGTACAGAAATTTCTCCGAAGGCTGAGTGTCATCAGTGGTGGGAGCCTAGGATGGCAAGTCAAGGGTCTGGTGACTGTCTGTGTAGGAACATCCCCAAAATAACTAGCAGGGCTTTATTAACAGACAGCACTATCAGGTAGCTTGGATGGAAAAACACATTCCTGCTATCGGTTCCAAAGGCTCAGCCTGGCAAAGAGTGTGACTGCAGATTGTGAGTGTCTGTTTCCTTTTCTTTGTTTCCTTGTTGTCTTTTTTAAACAATCTGCCAATTCATCATTAAGAAATTAAATATTTTATAGCTGCTGTGATGCTGATGACAGGTGCCAGATTGATTGGTTCTGGCGGAGGAAATTTGCTGCTCATTTTTTCCCTTTGCAGCAATAAGTTATGTGCACAGGGGTAGAAAGAGGGAAGAGCTGAAGTCTCCAAGCTGTCCAGATCTGACCCAATGAAGAGTTTAAAAATAGGTACAATCTGGAAATATTTTGGTGCCAACAACAACAACAAAAGCCCAGCTAGAGTGGCTGCATTTGCGAGTCCTTTACACAGCAGGTGGAAGGGGAGAGTCCTTGGCATGGTGAGCAGAGATGTCAAGTTTGCCCTGACTTACAGGACCCTCAGGACAGTGCTGTGTCAAACCAGCCACGGTGCTCCAAAAGGAATAATCATGTCATTGAGACACTAAACTTAGAGCCAGAGACCTTGAGCTCGGTTCTGGTCTCTGCCACTGACTTCCCATATGGCCCTGGGCAACTCACTTAATCTCTGTACTGGGGAAGTTAATCCACCTCTGGTTTTGAGCCTGGCCTGTTTCAGACAGTTTCTGATTAGGAATGAGTTTATCTGTACAGCACCTGGCACATCAAGGAAGCATCAGCTGGTGTGGCCCAACAGACGTCCCCACCCTACATGCTACGTGCCTGCTCTCCCCTTAGCCCCGTCCTGCACAGACCCCATCTCCTGTCCTGGGAGAAAGGGGCTTTGGTAAGTCTGAGCCCATCTTTGATCGCACTCACCTCCTCCTTCTCCACTGCCTTTCCCATAAGCCAAGTTCCCCTGGGGCAACCTGGTTTCTGCAGCAATCGGCTGAGCAGACAGACGAGACACGTTTCTAGAGATGACACTAACAAGATTTACTACGTGACTAAGGCTTGCAATTGGTGGTGATAACTAGGGAATTACCCTGATAAATATTTGATATGATTTGGAGAGTAATAATAGATTTTTCTTGCCCACGATTTCCATCAGGAAGAAGCAAGGGGAAAGAGCTGCTGAAAAGGGGAATGTAATTGTGGCATCCATCTTTCTGGCTGAGGTTACCTGTCCTTTGCAATAGATCAGCGGGGAATAGGGCGGGGGGGACGTGGAGGGGCAGGAGGTGACAGAGCATCCCTCAGCCCCACCGCATTCGAGCCCTGCTGGCAGGTCTGCGGCTCTGGGAGGATCGAGTTTGTGACTCTGTGTGTGTGTGACAAGTCAAACTGAAAGATGGAGGGGGGGGAAAATAAAGGGAGGTTAGAGGAAGAAAAATAGGATGGAAAGATCCAGGGCAGCAATGGAAAAAGTGCTGGGCTGCTGAAGGGGAGGGAGGCCTGGGATGCAAAGAGAGATTTCTCCATGCTGTTGGATTTGAAAGGACACGAGGGCTGGCTGCTGCTGCAAAGGCAGAGCATCCTTTTGTAAACCATCTCAGAGCACATGTCCACAGGCAGCTGTGCCCACCGTGCCCCCGGCCAGCCTTGCGCCAGCCACCGCCGGGCCAGGGGAAGGATTTGTGCCCATGTTCACGGTCCCCCCTCCCTGGCTGCGGGGTACCCTGACCACCTCTGAGCTGCACCTTTTCTTTAATGAGAGCACCCCAACACCACTAAATCCCAAAAGGACTTCAACTCATCAAAGCAAAGGTATTTTGGTAATGCGCAGCTCAGAGCAGCGAACATCTCCATGGGACAAGGTCAGAGCAGCCAGTGACATGCACCACGGCCTTGAAGAGTGTGAAAGCAAATCCTCCCCGTCTCCCACTGACACAGGACTGTCTGGGAGAGTCCACGGTTTTTGCTGTCGTTTGGTATCATGTGCAGCAGGACCACAGCTGTCCTGGTGTCACAGGTCTCCCAGCACACCCTCCGCAAAAGCAAATAACTGGCACATCAAGGCTCAGTTTCCATCTTGCTACATCCACCGCAAAACTGTGTTTAAGACCATAGGTAAGTCTTCATTCCTGAGAAATCACATTTCCTCACACAACATTCACACAAGAGGACGACCTTGCCAGGACTCTCCAGACAAGGACCTGGGATGCCCAACACAGCGGTCTGGAGCAGACAGTCCCCTTTCCCGGCTCTGCCACCAACCCACTGTGACACAGAAAACAAGCCATTTCGCCTCTTCACGTCTTCGTTTTCTTTCTGGTGCTTCACCTGCCCGATGTAGCTGTTCCCTTTGGAGCTGAGGTTTAACAGTGCCTTGCACAGTGGTGCCTGGATCTTTGGTTTCCAACAGGATATGAATCGATGTGTCCTGATTTCCAGAGAAGCTGTCACCGGGGGAAACAGCAGCTGATCTCTGCCTCTGAGACGGTGGGTCTCCTTTCACTTTGGTGCCCAATTTGAGGCCTCTGACAGTTAAGTGTTCACCTCATTCTTTATTCCCGTCCTTATTTTGCACTCAAGTCATTACTCAGCCTGCCTTCAGTGGCTCTGGCTAAAGGAGATTTTAAGCTAATGCAGAGAAAGCAAGTGAGAACAAAGATCACAGCAAGAAAAGTGGTACTTTGGCATGTTCACATAACAGCTACTTCGTCAGGTGGAACATGACAGTTATTGTAGGAATCTCTTCATAAACCCTAATACACACTCAATTATATACTCTTAAGATTCCCTTTTTGTTCCATGTCATCCATCTAAAGAAGTGCCAGATGGAGAAAGACAATAGTCCACAGAGACCGCAATTCATTTTATCTCCATACTCAGGGATAGTTATTAATAGCAGAGCTGCTGGTTAATTGTACGTGTCCTGTTACAGGAGATCAATCACATAGAGAAGAGCTGGAAAACAACTTAGTGTCATTTTACACAGAACTGTTTAGTCAGGGCTATGCTCGTGTCCTTGCTGGACTCATACAACCTTTTGTGGCTGACCTGTCCTAGAAACATTGCTTCCCTCCTTGAATTTACAGCTAATTCTGGTCTGTCTGCACAAGCTGGCGTTATACTTTTGGGTTGTGGTGTAGACACAATCTGAGGGGACTGAGCTTGCAACACGGATATGCACAGCCTTGAAATCTTCCATATTAAAAGAATAGGAAGAAAAAGCCAAAGGGCTTTTCCTACGCAAGAGGCTGCGGACAACATGGCTCTCTCCTGCAAGCCAGCAGCAGGAGGAGGAAGGGGAATGTGCAGCAGATAACAAACAAAACTAATCACTCTGCTATTAAAAAATCACCTGCCTTTTATTTAGGATCACTTAAAGTTCCTAGGCAGGGATACGGATCGTGTTGCATGAGGTGCTGCACAGATATACAAATTAGACTTCAGGTTCTTAGGTTCTTCTATTTTTTTTAATATAAATAGTAACTCCACAATGAAATCAGTTGTGAAAAAGCAGATGAGAGGAGCCTCATGAAAGACTCCATTTCCACCTCTCATCTGTGTCACCAAATCCTAGTCCAGTTTCCATCACTTCCAGCTCCCAACGATCTTCACGGGCTCTTGAAATGAACGATAACTTCCATCATCACATCGTAAAGGTTAATCTCCCCTTCAAGCAATGATCTTCCTAAGAATGATGAGTTTACTTTTAAGGGATAGGTCCTAGACAATAAAGCTACAACTTACACTGCTGGACTGAAGACAGATTTCAGACAAACAAGGCTCTGTCTCCAATGACGGATTCATTCAAATCCAGAGAGCTGGATTTGAAAGAAAAATTCAATAAAGCCTTCTTGATTTTCTCCTTTTCTTCCCATTAAGCTGTCACCAGATACCTTAATTAGATATTATTATTAACAAGAACGTAACACACAAATTAAACCTATTCCATGCTTCATCTCATTTGGCCAGCAAGGTAATTTTACCCAAGTGTGTTCTCTAGAGGGCATGGGATCTGCTTTATCTATTCTCCTCATCTCTCAAACAGCTCCAGATCTGGGCCCCAACTCTGCTGGGCATTTGAGCATGAGCCTTGCTCTAAATATGCAGGATGGTGAAATTGGTGTTTCACTGGGTTCAAATAGTTGGCAAAGACTTTTGTGTCTCAATCTGAAACCAAGACATCCAAAATCATACGTAAAATGTGGCTGCTAGGACCCTGGACTAAATAATTCTTTTTTCTGAGCCATACACCTGCAACCTGGTTTTGCAATACAGATATAAGGGCGAGGTAACTTTTATCCTGACACAGAGTGAGATGTATACAGGCTATGAAATGCAAATATAATTTAGCTTCATTTCATGGAAATATGCTGGCAAAGCATCATTTTGAGTGGGGCGGCACTGTGCATCACCTGCAAGTTCAGTTCCGACCTTGCTTCATACCCCCCAGCAGTGGTCCCATGGATGGCAGAAAAAGCCTGCCCCTGTCCCCTCCACTTTACAGCCTTGTGCCCGGGTTGGTTTCTGTGCACGATGGACAATAAGAGTGGAGGGAGCAGTCAGACATGGCTCCATTTCTTACACCTCCCATATGGATGTAAAGAAGTCTAAGCCAGACCCTCGGAGCACGATGAGAAAATAAGTCAAGTGGTCTTGTGGTGTGCAAAGGAACAGAGAAGCATCACGTGAATAGGAGGAGAGGGTAGACTGAACGCTGGTTCAAGCACTATAGCACTGGAGTCACTGGCTATAAACCAATTCAGAGCTGGCCATAAATGTGAATGTGTTTGGGAGACTTGTGTGTCCTGCCACAAAACCAGACTCCCAAAAAGGCTGCCAGCCGCCCTCCTGCCCTGGCCTTTCTCCACAGAGCCACTTCCATCTGTCCGTGCTTTGAAAAGGTCGTGGTGCCACGGCCCCGAAGTGCTGGGGGTTGACCTTTTCTGGAGGGAACAAATAGTGACACTCGGAGGTTCAGCATCAACCTGCCAACACAGTGATCCTGCAGGAGGGGGAGGAGGGCTTCCTAACTGAGTAGCTCAACACAGATGGGGAGATTAAGCCTGACACCCTACATATGTATCTGGAAGAGGACAGGGGCCTTGGCCAAGCTGTCTTCCTGATAGAGAACTGCTCCAGGGAGCTCCTGAGCTGCCAAGGCAAGGAGAGGGGCAGGAGCGGGTGACACAGAAGCCACCGGGCACATATCTGCGTGCTGGGCTCTGAGGGAGTGGTGAAGGATGCTCCTGGCATTCAGACACAGGGATCGGATAACCCCAATCTCACGTCATATCGAATGAAGTGCCAAGTGCTAAAAACTCCTGAATACTTTTTACGGCTGTAAATCTTGGCTTTGGAGCACTTTCGCTCCCTGTGCCTCAGTTTCCTGCTCTGACAAATACAGATTATGGCATTTTTTAGGGGGTATGGCAAGGGTGGATCCAGGAGAGCAAGTGAGTCACTCTGTGGGCAAAAGCATCACCAGATGGAGCAACCAGCCAGGCAGGAGCACGTAGCATAGGAGTGAAGGTGCCACTTGCTGCCCTAACTGCTTGTCCCATCCACTCTGAAGCCAAACCATCAGCCCTGCAAGCCAAATCCTATCCACCAGCCTCCCTCCTGTGCTGTGTGTGAAAAGAACTTGGGTTAAAACAGACAGGAGCTGCAGACAGGGAAAATAACAAGGACGATTACAACTTAGCAGAGTTCCCAACATACAGGGGAGCACGCATGTCAAAAGGACCAGCTGTCCCTGCGTGTATGTTAAAGAGACGGGGCAGACAAACCAGCAGAGCCCACGCCCAAGACATGAGGCAGTCCTGCACCCCTTTGCATACGGGGGGGATTAGCACTTTTTAAGAGGCAACAAGTCACTGACAGTCCCTAATCCAGAGCTCCTGCTTCTTCCTTCCTCAGGGCCCAACAGGTTCCCCAATGCCTGGGACCTGCTAATGGCATCATCACAGCAGGGGAAAAAAAGCTTTGTAAACTTTTCCTTAAATAGCTTTCTCCCCACCGTGCCAGCATCTACATGTAATTACACGTGTGCTGCTGGTCCAAAGCTGAGAAGAAAACCTGCAGGCTCACCAAATCCCTCCCCTCTCTCCTTCCCAGCCCCTTCCAGGGACATTTCACCTCGATTGCTCAAATCTGACTGTTTCCCAACCTTTTTTCATCTTGCATTGACCTCCCAGCATGGCAGGCAGCAATAATCAAAGCTGTGACAGGTGTGATTGCCCTGTGCCAGACAAGGCATTAACAGTTCTTTTAGATTTAAGCCCAGTTCATACCCACCCAGTAAATAGCCTTCCCAGCGAGCTCCTCAAGTCTATAGTTGGTTCATCAGAAAGCACTTGTCCCAGTTTCACAAAAGGTTTGAAAATGAGGCAAATATAAAGGAAAAGAAAAAAAGCATATGCTGGTTAAAATTACTCTAATGCAGGAGCAAGAGAAAGGAGGGGAAAACATGCACTTACGCAAATTGTAGCAGCACGTCTGATTCCAAATGCCAGCTTACCCTATTTAGGCATCTTTAGACAGCAAAATGCAGAGGTGATTGTCTCGTATGTTGATGCAAGTTAGGAAGAAAGTGGCAAGAAATGCTAACCCAAAGCAGTAAAAATGCGATAGCACAGGATAGCAAGCAAATTGCCAGGACCCCTGGCAGATAACTTCTGTTCTTACACCACTCTAACTCTTCTGCTTACCTGTTTTTCCTGATTTTGTTAACTGTTTTGGCTGCATTAGACGTGAGATTTTCCTACGTGTGCTGCCATCATCACTTCGGTTTCCCACGCAGATGTACTGACTCTCTGGCAGGAGCCTGAAGGGATTCTCAGGAGCATCAGGAACGAGAAATCTGTCCAGAATTCCAGGAAAGTCTTGAGGGAGAAGTGCCCTGCCTGGGAGCACATGAATGCCAGGGACCTCCTGGGTTAGCCAAGCCAGTCCTTGTCATTGCAGGTGTAAAAAGAAAAGCTCAGACCTCAAAACCTTCTTTTTTGTCCCTGTAGCTTCCATCAGCAGGCAGGGAACCTTTTATCCTAACTGGTATTCCTATGTCCATGCCCTAGTTGCTTCAGGAGCTGTAACATGTCAGCTTACGGAGCTATTTTACCTCTCTGGAACATCTGCCATGTCAGCCTGTGTTTTACCAAATTAAACACAGTTCCTGACTCCACTGCTCTCCTCTCTGTGATCTGTTCTCCACCTTCTGTATAATCTTTGAGCCCTCCTCTGCATTCATGCAAGGTTAAGCTTATCCATCTTGACCTTAAGAAGTCAAACCCACAGTCAATGACATTATTTTTTGTCTATATTTGCTGAAATATCCCTCCTGATCCATCCAAGAATAGCATTGGCCTTTCTGTGTCTGACATCTCAGTCAGTCCGCAGTCACTTAGACCACATAGATCTTGATAATTTGCAGCTCATCATCTCCTACACTATATCTGAGGCTATCGCAAGTCATCAGATTCATGACCTGTCATCTCAAACTTTTTGTTTTTCATCTCATTTCAATTATTCTTATTCTCAAGGTCACTTAGTTCTTTCAGACTTGTCCCCTCATTCTCCTCTGCATTGCCAAAATTTCCAGTTCTGTGTTGCTGGATGATTTTAGCCTCAGGATCCTGCTGTCACTGCCAAGATCACCCACAGGAAGAAAAGATCAGTTCCAAAACTGTTCTGTGAGAAACTCTTTCGGTATATTCCATCCAGAGAGTTGCACCTCACCTTACAGTTTACTAATCCGCCTTTCCTCCAGCTTCACTAATAATTTCCCACATGGCACCTATCAGATACCTTACTGAAGTCTAGATAAAGGAGATCATCAGCATTTCCTTTGTCTAGAAAAATCAGGTATCTTATCGAAACAAAGCTATCATGTTCGTCCGACACAATCTGCATTTCGTAAACCCATGTTGCATCTTATCTCATTTCACCTTTATCTCTGGATATTTAATTGTTCTTTCCTTCACAACTCACTTGGAAATCTTATGTCAAGGTTAGACTAAGAGGTTTGTGGTTAGCTGGATAACTTTTTCTCCACACCTTATTACTCCTACTGTCTCTGCTGACGATACAAGCCATTATTAATCACCTTTTTTGCTGGACCTACATCTTAATGTGCTGATTGTTTCTGACCTATAGCTCCATGGAGCCCAGTTCGCTCAGGTACACACCAGTGTTAAAGCCTGATTGGGGTTGCAGCAGAAAAGCTTTGCCTAAGTAAACCCAGGGGAGTGGTGGGATGTGATGGCCGAAGCCAGTCTGTGGCAGAAGTATTCATATTTTGGGAGCAGGGCTCTGCTGAGATTCATCATAAAAGTGAACAGAAAGGAGGCCGGCTGATGCAAACAGGGAGCGCAGGGTATCAACGAGGTGAGACTGGGCTGTTTTGTTTGTGAGCAGCTTTAAAAATGTTAGACTTATTAGCGACGGTTGTCAAAGTGCCGCTCGCGAAGTTCCCCACTGTCACAAGCGACTGCCAGAGCTTTAATGTTAATTGGACAGATTGTCTCTAGCTTTGAAGAGAAAGCTGTGATTAATGAAACAGCTGTTAACGAGGCTGGAGGAGAGCAGACCCTTCACCTTCCTGCTTTTGAGAGGAGGTAAACAACAACTGGCTTTGGCTGCCCTTAAGAAGCAGCTGACGGAGGACCCTCCTTAAGAGCAAGGCCAGAACCAAGCTGCAGAGATGAATTCAAGGAACTAAGACGCATGAAGGTCCTTCACGCCTTCAGGTGGAGGCAGGACATCCACAGCCTCTTCCGAAGTTTAATTCCTGGGCTATTCCTAGGTTTAGCTGAGATTCAGAACTGACCAGAAAACACAATCCTGGACCTTAGGTATCTTTAGTCCCACATAGATTCTCCACAGTCTTTTGCACTCTGTGCCTTTGCACTGGTCTAGCATGGGCACAGTTTGCTCTCCTGATGCAGAAGCAGCTTTGTACTGGCTGCAGGGTTCCACATCTACACCCACACAGCTGGCCGGAGGAACAGGTACAGTTCCTCCTTGGACAGAAAAGCTGAAGGGGATGAGTGTTTTTCTTAGTCTGTCTTTATCATTGGCTTTCCCTATCCATGGAGCCTTCATCTCTGCCTACCAACCCTCTGGTGCTACCACCCTCCCTGAATTTCAGATCCATTTCCTATGGATTTCTGAAGAAGCCCATCACAGGACACAGAGCTTAAAGCAGACGGGACCTTCACTAACCGTTATACACCCTTCCCTCCCATCAAGGAACGCAGTCCCTCAACACACACAGGCTGAAATATGTCCTATTGGTTTCAGAGGGAAAGAGCATGATTGTGCACAGGAGTATCCAGCTCTCTTTCAGGTTTAGTTTCAAACTTACCTTCTGCTGAAGGAAAAGGCTGGAATGTTTGGCACCTGAGCCCTACGAAGGTCCTCCTGCTTCCCCAGAGAATTCACTGGGGCATCTCTATGGAGCCACCCCGCCAGCACGTAGGTCTTAAATCTTCCTCTCCTTGTAGTCAGCAGCAAAACTCCAGGCTGACTTCAAGTGGACAAAGATCAGGCTTCAAATGCCTGCCTCGAGCTGTGAACTAAGAGTTCTCCCCCCTCCCTCATGATGTGCTCGCACTCTAAGGTCTCCGGTCATTACTCTCCTTGCTGCCTCATTACCAGAATGTGCCATTAAAGTTTCGCTCACTTGAAAATGATCTCTTATTATCTCTCCATGGAAATTGCCCCGGCAACAAGCTTTCTTCAATATCTATCAAGCCAAAGAAAGCCATTAGAGAAATTACAGCGAGCTGCATGGATGCTCAGGCCCCTTCCCCGGCAGGTAGGCACACGGTGCCACGTCCACGCGCTGCTCGGGCTCCATCATGAGGCCACTGGAAGAGCAGCCAAGTGTCTCTGTCAAGGTCTCCGTGAGGACGGGGTGGAGGAGACCTGAAGCCCAAGCCAAAAGTGGTACCATTTGAGGCAACACTGCTCCCCACAGAAAAGGTGATGCGCTGGGAGCCTGGTCCTCTGTCCCCAGCACCCCGAGTGGTGTTCAATAGCTAAAGAAGAGGGGAACGGCTCAGACTATGTGTACGAAGATGGGTAAAGGTTCCCGAATAATCCCCTCTGGTTGCTTTCATTTTGGAGTGTCTCCCATGAAAAGCCCAGGGCGTCTCCTCTCCTCACTCTGGATGTCCATGGTGCTGTTTGTCTGGCTTCATCACACCAGGCTCTTTTCCAGCCCAGGGAGGCAAGAGGCGTGCCAAGGGCATGATCCATTGCACCTGCTTCAGACATCAGCACAGGATAAACTGCGACCCAGAGGTATCTGTTTCTCTCCCCTGTCTACAAAAAAAGACAAAATAGCTCACCGCTGTAGGTATCTGGGTTGCCAGATGAAGCAAATTCTCAGTGTATTGTTTCCAGAGGTGCCAAAGCATTTGGATTAGGGACCTGGAAAAAAAGATCAGTAACACCAAGTGATTACCCGTTTCCAAAACATAGCCCAAACCTGTGCAGAGGGAGGACTTTGTCTCCTGATATCTGGGTGTTTGACAGGGGAAGTGTCAGGATTCATCTGACTGCTTGAGGCTGTATTTGATATTTAAAATGCTACAAAGTCCTCTGAATTCACACGGGGTGGCAGCAGACCGGGTCCCAGGTCTTTCTTTATTCTGTACTCCCTTCCATGACTCCAAGTCACAGTGAAGGCACACTGGTTATTACTTTTATTTCTATTTCTCTCCCTCAGCAGAATAACAGCACTGGCTTGTCTGCCACCTTTGACAACAGCGTAAGTATAAAACACTCAAGGCATTTTCAGAGAAACAAACTAGAAACAAACCGTGGGAGCAGGGCCCTGCTCTGCCCTTTCCATCACCAAACTCTGTGGGTTGCATTTCTGCACTCAGGCAAAGGTTTGATTTGCGACTTGCAGCCCTGAAAATGGTGAAAGGAAAAAGATTAAGGGCATGTCTTCATTGCCCGTCAGAGGTCTATCTTCAGCAGGATTTTTACACCAGGAGCTGCATCACAGCATCTCCTTTCCAAGTGCAATGCATCTCCACTGCCAGGGTTACATCTTGCCTTTAGCTAAGACATACGAGAAGGGAGAATGGCGAGAGGTTATCTTCCAGGCTAGTGACAAGAGCGCTGAGTTTCAGTCATCATTATGCTAGAAGGGAAGACCGATCCCTAAGCATGTCGCATGTTGGATATCTGCTTTCCTCCGGTCGTATTGTAGCTCCTGCCCATGCTGCACAGCCTTCTGCTGTGTGCAGCATCTCCTGCCTCTCTCTGTGTCTCTCTATCATGAAGCCTTGTGCCTCCTCTGAAATGACGAGAGCTTCCTTGTCCTTTTTGCCGCCGCCTTTTGCAAATATAGACCACTGGGCTCCTCATTAAGCAAGGGCTGACGCATATTTGTGGGAGCAACTGGCTCTAGGGAGATCTTCTCTATCTGCCTGGTATTTTTCTGGATCTTATCATGACTCTATTGTCATCTGTGTCACTTTTGTATCCACAGCCTTCTCCTGAACTGGAACAGCTGCTCTGCTTGGTGATGGACCCCTGTATTCAACCCAGGTCCCTAAGGGCTGTAATTATGCCACTTAAAAATGACTCAAATTCCGTGACCCCACCTTATTCCATTTATACAGCCTCCCTTGCCAAACTGCCTGGGCAAAGTGGTGTTATGGCTTAGGCCAGGAGAGGAGAGGAGAGTGCGAAACAGAGGGAGAAAAAGGGAAATTGAAAGAGAAACAAGAAATTAATAAAGTTATTCTGGTACTGAAAAGCAAATGGGAGATACAGGCAAAGAGAAGCAAATCATGGGCATCTGCCATGTTCTTATTCACATCCATTAGGGGACAGCGGGTTTCTTGGTGGAGCTTTTCAGCGCCTGCCTGGTGTGCAGGTCTCCAGGGAGCCTAATTTTTGGTGCTGGAGCTGACTGAAGTGGAAGGTGTATGCGGGGGAGTGTTGGGAAAAAAAGTTTGCATTTACCTTCACAGACAGCTTGCGACCCCAACAAATCTCATCGTGGCGGTTTCCCTTGGCTTCCCTTGTCAATGCCACGAGATGAGTTGACAGGAAAAAAAAGAAAAGGCTAATCTCATGCAATAAGGGACAGGTTTTGCTAAGCACAAACCAGAAAAAGGGTCTCTGGAGGCCAAACCGTGTTTATGGGACTTGGTTTGAACTTCACAGCCTGCTCTGCTGCACAGAAAGGATACGGCCCAAGATTTCTGTTAGTGTACTGGGTCATAAACCAACCAATTAAGTTTGAAAGTCCCATGAGAGGATGTCATTTATTTCAGCTGGACCCCATGTGCGCTCCCTTGTCCCCAGCTGGCCAGGTCTGCGAGAGCAGCCTCGGTGTTTGCTCACCTGGAGAGCTTTGTACGTGCTCCCTTGGCTTCCACTGACCCTCTATAATGGACCTGGAAGTCAGGACTCCTGGGTTCCTTTCCTGCCTCTATCCCCACCTTAAGGTATGACTTCAAATAAATCATTTCCCTTCCCTGTGCTTGCTATCTGAGAAACATAGCTAATGATACTCTCCTACCTTTTAAGATCGCTCTGAGATTCTCTATAGCAATCATTCTGGACTTTCCCAGTTCAAAAATGTTTTTCTGAGATCAGATTCTGTTGAAGGCTGGTGTTTGCTGATCTGAGGCAGAGCTGTGGACAGAGGGGAAAAGATCAAGAGACAGGACATGAGAGGTCTGGGATCAGCAAAGATTATACCATCCAATAAGGGGATGATGAAAAAAAAAAGAAAATACCCAACTTGGTCAATATTGTGTCAGGAATAGTCTTTCCAACGTGTTATTCACCAACAAGGGGATGGGGTAATTTTCTGCTTCCTGAAACCTGTTGGGAGTTCTGGTTTTGATACTCCAGAGAGTGAAACATCCAGAATAGTACCTTGGCTCTTGACTTGTAAAGACAGTCTAGCACCATATTCAACTCAAAGTAAATCCTTACTGATTGGATCACATTAGATCATCAAAATTATGACAGCGAAGGGGCTTTCAGATTTTTCTCGAGGCATGAGGAGACTGAGTAGACAGGCACAGTACAGCTCTACCACTCCAGGGAACAGAAAGAAATTTGATCTTTGGGAATCTGGATTCAAATTTTCTGCATTAGGTAAAGAGCTGCTGCCCATGTCTCCCAGCTGTTGAAGAAAAGATTTGGCCCAATTTAGCCTGGATATACTTAGACTCTAGCACAGTATGTTCTGGGTCATTTCACACTGGGGAAGATGTCAATGTTTAATTGAGATTGAAAAATTGAAGGGAAAAAAGGGTGACTGAAGGCCTAAATGGGGTTTGTCTATGACTACCCCATGTGGCCAGAACTCTCAAAGGTATTTTGCCTGGGGAGGAATGTTAATGGCAGGAGTATTTTAGAATTATACGAGTTATAGTGAAAAGGAATTTATTGCTCTTCCTGCCTTATCTCGTAATATGAAAACTATGGTCTTATTCCATTAGATTAATGGTTAGGCAAATATAATACAGGTTAAAAGAAAAACAAAGCAAAGCACCACACCTGAGGTACTGTGCAGTCAGTCCATGTAATTCCCTACTGCAGGAGGTCAGAGAGTGATGTGCTGTAGCTGGAGTTAAAAAAGAGCTCTGTAATTTTACAGCCATTAAGAGCATGTCATTATACCTGTGAATGGGGGAATGGAAATCTCAAACTTCAGAATGCAGAGAAAGAATAGCCTCAGGAAAGAAATCTCCCCATCTTTTCCCATCACCTTTCACACTACTGGGGACTTGTATGAGGCTGGGTTATTGCTATCAGCCTGGGAACTGCCTGCTGGCAGCCATCAGAACGCAGGCAGGTGTGCACCGGTGCAGTGAGGCACATCAACGAACACGGGCTCATTCCGTTTACTGAACAACATTATGTTTTTCCTCGCAGGATCTGAGAGCTCACTTGCTGCTTGGTTTGAGGGAATACAAGCACCTGGCCAGGGGCAGACAAGAAGAAAGGCAGTGTAGTTTTGGTGGCACTTGGTGCCCTTCAACTGATAGTTCCTGTAGAGGCTCTTTTGTGGTTGACATCAAAGACCTCATAGTTTGAGAGGAAGGTGATGAGTATTCAGCACGGCACGTTCCCCATGGGGAGTCAGTTCTGCATAAGGCAAAACTTACTGGGCTTCCTAAAAGCAAGCTGGAGGGAACTGGATTTCCATGGAGGCAAACAGCATCAGGAGCAGCTAGAGACCTCCATGGAAGTCATTTCACCCTCTAAATATTCACAGATCCATGAGATCAGACGAGATGAGAAATCTGGAGCTCCAGGGAGAACTGTCGCATTTGGTTCTGTCATGCCCCTACGGTCTACACAAGCAGCTCCTCATGTTGAGGTGAGGAAGGCTGGCATAGAGGGCATCCTGGCTCAGGAAAGATGTCATGAAAGTGGCAAGCACACTGTGAGCAAATGGGACGCTTTCTTGGGTGACATATCTCCTTAGTTTATGGTTCATCGACACCTTCAGGTGCCAAGCTGCACCTTCCTCCCTAGCAGCCAAATGGAGCCACATGTGGGAACTCAGTGCCTTTCCCACCTGCCTTCACCTTCAAAAACTGAATTAATCTGGATTTAAATTTGCACTGTTTTCTGTGTTGTGTGAGGAACTAGGGAATAGATTCATGTTTTAGTCAGGTTATAATTTGGTGGAGAATTAGAGCCTCATAAATAAGGCACAGTATTTATTCAGCATGTTTAGTGAAGATGTCCTTCTTGTAGCTCCAATATAATCCTTTTTACATGCAGAACACAGCAAAACACAAAACATTTTGTATGCCCTCAGCACACAAAACTCATGGCCCAAGTGCTCAGCTGGTGCAAACTGACATGGATTAGTCGCTGGCAGCGCAAATGCATCCACCGATACTGCACAAAGAGGCAGCAGAGCTGACCTTGCTTTGCTCTCACACAGCTTTCTAACGTTGCTCCCGACTTGTGCGGTCGCACTTCCATCTCCCTACAGCTTTCCCGTCTCCACCTGGAAGCCTTTGCCAGCGTGCTGGAGGTGGGGAAAAGGGCTCACAACACTGCAATAGCACAGTTTATTTTCTTCCCTGCGTGGCTGGAAACTTGCTGTGCCACCCTAGTGCCTGTATTCCTGGAGAAACAAAGCTGGATGCTTAGTGGAAACGTGCTGGAGAGCATTTCCCGGGCTTAGGTGAGAGATTTGCCTTCAAGCTGCCAAAAAGGCCTTAGGCAGGAGCAGCCTGCTCAGGACCTGAAGTAAAATGTGTTTTATCCGGCTTCATGGTTCAAACTTCCATTCTTGCTTCCCTGGGCGTCCTGCCTCCGCGGAGGTTACAGGAGGAACACACAGCTCTGCTCCGGGTGCTCCCGCCGTTGGACTCTTCCACCAGCGTCACCAACATCCCAGGGTCCAAATGGCCTTTCTCCAGCTCAACTAATCTGTCACTGCTGAATCTGTCATCTGGCAGATAATGTATGTGCACGAGCTCTGAAAAGTGGGCAGGGAGGAACAGCAAGGGCCCAGGATTTACAATGCACGCGTCCAGGGGAGGCGGCGTAAAAGCTGCCAACATGACGCCTTTCTCTCCCCATTCATAGCAGGTGCCCAGCCCATTACGGAGGAGCAGCTGATGGTTTTGTAGCAGCTTTTGCTGATACTGAATTAATCCCAAATTTTCCCTGTCTCCCTACAGAGTTCACCAGCCCTCTGAGCAACCTGCATGGCTAACACCTGCCAGAAAATTAAAAGTGGGGTGTTTGGGGCAAAGCCAGATTTTCAGGAGTGTATCTCATACCCTTCTAGGTTGATTTGCATAGCGGTTCCACCTGAGCAGATCTGCAGTCACGGTGCCCCCTCGTCAGATCGATTCGGTGTTGTGCACCCACGAGCTGTGCGTGGTGCACCCCACATGCCCAGCTACGCCCCACCTGTGCAGCGCAGGAGCCGCAAGGCTGGACCCTGCGCGGCACGAGCCCAGGCTGGCACCACGTCAGCTGGAGACCATCCACCAGCGACAGCCCCTGTGAGGGCTGTTTCACAGCTTCTGAGGCCCTGCCAGTGCCTGGGTGTCTCTGGACTCCACATGGCAACCAACACCCTGCTCAGACCCCTAGCCTCTCCGTTAAACAAAGCTCCTTTTAATTAAACCCCTCCCAGAGTCCTGCCCCTTCACATGCAGGGCGCCGTCCCCTCCCTGCAGAGCAAGCTGTCCATTTCAGAACACATAGGTCAAACACCAGGCAGGATTTTCAGTAAAACATAATCAAAATGATGCTATGGCAAGTAATTAGGACGATTCCTGCCTTGGAGATCAGCGACCAGACTCACAAAGCAGTACAGTTAATCTCTTTGTGTCAGTGGCATGACAAATCTGACCTCTTGCATCCATGTTCAGCTACCTGGGTTATGTCCCATACCAAGATATAAGGACCCACATGCTCCTAGAAATCCCAGGAACTTTGCTGGCTGTGTGGTGGAGCAGGACAGCTGAAAGGCTTTGACATTGAGCTGATGAACCAAACACCACGCAGCATCCCTGCAAGCTCCGTGTCACCCAGGAAGATGGAACGTGCTTTTGTAAGGCACACTCTAATTGCACAGAGCTGGGACAGCTCTTGTGGTGCCATCCGAATCACTGTGTCAGCTGGACACTCATGACCAAGAAAGTAATAAACACTTAGAAACAAGGTACATCGATGCTCTCGTTGGCCTTTGAAACACACTCGGTTCCTCCACCAAAGGTGCAGGTGTTTCTACTTGATGCTCTTCTTGTGAAGCCAGAGAGGCAGAATCCCGCTGCATGTTTCTGGTGACACAGAAAATAAACAGTAATTTACCACTCACTCTTGCTCTCAAGTCCTTACTAAAGAATTGGGACCTGACATTACCTCCCTGAGACTGATATACATTGGGAATTACTCTATGGCAGTCTGGTTGCCATAAAGCTGGCCTGAGGACTTAATCTCTTCTGTGGTGGCCTCAAAAGCTGTCAAACTTTATGTCCACCTGAAGATTTATAGTAGATTTTAATACGGTAGTTACAGACAAGCCAAATTTTCCTGTCCTTTACCCTGAGCTTCCCCTTGCACCTGCTCCCTCTCCAGTCCCAGCTCTTTGGAGCAGGTTGTCTGTGCATCTTCTGCAGGGTTGCCTCCGACGCGGGGTGAGATCCTCAGGCGGCACAGAGAGAAGTGACCCATCTGCTTGGCATGGTGATGCTCCCTCATGGGACAGCCAGTGGGATCCCTCCCTCCTCACTGCAGCTGCGCAGAAATCAAGCACTTCACATAAACCAATTGCCTGGGCTTTTTCTATGGTTACTGGAGAAAGACTAGCATGTCCCATGAGAAATTATTGCCATCACATATTGGGTGTCTACGGAAGGAAGGGTTGAATTACCACCTCGTTAGGGCTATGCAGACCAGGAAGAATAGGAAACTTGCTTGATTTGGCCAAAAAAACCCGATTAGCCCCTGGGGTAAATTCGTAAAACTCTTCCAAACCATGCCAAGAGCACGTTTGGATTGATCAATAGCCCTGGCTCAGCTATCCTTGATATGCAGTAGAGTTCATCTACAGCAATTACCTAAAAGCCTGAGAAGGGGAGGAGATCGAGTAATTTAGCAAGGGGACAGGGCCTTTGCATTGATTAAAAAAATGTAATGGGCTCTTTGAGATGGCTTCAAAGTTGCCCCTGAGGTACTTCATCAGAAATGACAGCACTGCTGGGGCTTTGCCTCTTTTTTTTTTTTCCAGCCCAACAAACCAAACGTAGTCAGAGGAACAATTTTAGGTAAAGACAGAGCTTTGCTGGGGGTGATTTTCCCTACAACCCGGTTACACCAACAGTGGGTCAGAGAAAGATGGGCCGGAGATTAGCGAGCACCGGGACAGAAAGCGGGGCCGGGCCAGCGTGTTTAAATCGATGGAACAATCAGTCGGAGGCTAAAGCAATTTCGAGATTAGGCCTCCTTTATGGAAAGCAGTGATCTCTTTTTGATGAAAAAGCCATCCCAGCCTATTGCCGTAATCTTACCTCTGCTCGTGCACTTTCCCCGTGTCTCGTGGCTGACCCACTTCCTTCAGCTCTTTGCTTGTTTCCTTCAAGCGCAGTTTTAGCTCCAAACCACATAAACACCTTGTTTAAATTGCTTTAATCTTCAAGTGCTCTTTCTATTGATTTGAAACAGTTAAGCTGTCAATCAGCCCTTTCTCTTCACACTGTGGACCAGGGAGGAAGATTAAAATAACAAACAAACAAGAGGTGGATGGGCAGGGAAGTTAGTCTGAATTTCACCGCGGATGCAAGCTCTTAGGAGACTGGAAAAGGGTGAAAACAAGGTCTCTCTAGACATTAAATTCTGTAGAAAGGCCCTGTCCAGAGTGGAGGACAGTGCGTGATGCCCTGCAATGCCCAGTTCTTTCAGCTAATGCATTCAGACACTCACAACTGCTAAAGTAGGACCTGGATATCTCTTCATGCAAAGTGCTGTGCAAATACTTCTAGGATTCAGCCTCAGACTTACGAAGTTTGCAGTCAGCACTGATAAGACAGACAAATAAAAACGATAAGAGAGGTAAACAGGTGCACAGAGAGAAAAAGTAGTTTTTCCAAGGGCAGTGCATGTGTCCCAAAGAAGGACTGTCTCCTGATGAGGATCTAGCTCCGCGTCAAAAAAAACTCAATAAACATACTCAGGGTGACTTTTTGTGTAGTAGTGAGGAAGCAAATGGACCTGCACTGGCAATGGCATCTGCAACCAAGCCGGCTTGCAGCTCAGCTGTGCAGAAATGCCATTGAGGAAGGACATTGGAGCTGGACCACTGAAACTGCGGATGCTCTTGCAGTCAGTGGATACATCCCCTGGCACTTTCCCTCGCTTGGACAGCGTACCAGGCCATCTGCACCCAGGACAATCCTGATGGCAAGCTGGAAGCAGCAAGCTATTATTTCATCATTACAGTGAGGATAATGACAGGGCCAGAGAGGCTGATTGCTGCTGGAGAGGTCAATGGTCAAGGAACTAAGAAGGAGAGTAACGATGAAGCGTGGCACATGTGGCTTTGCAAGAGGTGTGCAGCTGGCTTAGCCTCGCTCTAGTCAGAGTATTGATCACTAAAATTAAGCTGAAGGTCTCTAGTTAGAGTCTTCAAAGTGGAAGCGCACTGAAGTCCAGTCCAGCGGTAGTCACACACTCTTAAAATCCATCAATTAATCACATTATGCAAAGCCAATATTAGACACAGCAACACTCAAATACTGCATGGGCTCACTGTGTTATGCATGGGCTGAGGAGAAACCTCTCTGATGACACGCTTGTTTCTGCCCTCCCCATAAGAGTTTTTGTTCATTTGTTTTTTAAAAGCAGCCTCATGAGTGTGATAAGGACTCACCCTCTTCTCAGCTCTCCCAAGAGGGAAACCAAATTTTCCAGCACTCTTTCCCCTGCACTCAGTGCAGAGGGATTTTCAGGGAGATGCTTCTCCTGCATCAGGAGCTGAACCCTCTGCACACCATGGTCTGGAAGGGACAGCAGAGCAGGGATGTGACAATCCCAGGGGGTGACAAAGTGTGCTTGCAGCAGGGCTCTGCTTTCTGCAGGGCAGAGCTGCCAGAGCACAATGGGATTCTTGGGAAGGGTTCACAGAACAGTGTCTTCAAATTGATTGGGTCATTCATTTGAATGTTTAAAATAATAATAATAAAAAAAAACTTCTCTTTGAATGGGTTTCTTTCCCCTCAAGCAATTCAAGCAGCAGTTCAATTTCCATTTGGCCTCAAGATCCTTTTATTGATGTGCTGTAAAAATTTGCATGCGGTGGAAAGGTTGCTGGAGAGCTTATGGTGGGAGGGTCACACCTTTCCAGCTACCGGGGCTGAGGAGATTTCACTTTCTTCTTCTGACTTTTAGGAGCAGAAGTGGGAATAAAGATTGGGGCAGAGGGGTCACGGAGGAACCAGCATAGATAAAAAGAGAAAAGATCACTGCACAAATGAAGAGACTGTTCTACAGACAAGTTTCTTACATTACATTTCACTAGCCACTCTCAAAAGGCACCAGTGTTAGATTCAGAATAAGGCAGAGGTCCTGGGGGGCAAATACCAGGTGATGAGAAGAATAAAGATGGCATAATGAACTTAAATAAGGGCTATGTTTAAGGTTAGATGGACAACTAACCTTTTATTTTTGGCTATACAAATACTTCATTTTCATACGCTTAATAAAATTCTTTGGTCAAATGGGAAAAGAAGGAGAAGGCAGGTATTGGGGGGATTGATGTGATTTTTGGTATGACAGGCAAGGCTTGGGTGGGGGAGCCAAGCTGCTTCTGCTTGAGGGAGCTTCAGAACATCCTGACACCTCAGAGAAAACCTTCTGTAGGTTGGTAGAAGACGACTCCACACAAGGAGCTGTGTAATATGGAGAAGGAAAAATATACATCAGCATTCCCTTTCTGATGACAGAGCAAAGTGTCATTCCAGGAAAACAAGCAAATTTCAATGAGGGAAGAGAGTAAGGCTGTAAAACAAGCAGATTTTTTTTGTTGCTGTTAAATACAAAATACACAGACTGGATTGATTTAATGTTTTTAGAGGACTTCAATCACATGAATAAAGATGGCTTTCCCCAGCTCCCCTTTCCCTGTTGTTCACAGCTGGCTGACAGCCATCCAACACAGCAGCAAGGGCCAGAGCACCGAACGGAGCGGCCAGAAACAACAGTGATGGATGAAGCCTATGAGAACAGGACACAGAGAGGCCTGGGGAGAGCTATCATCCAAAATAGAAAAGGAGAGCACGAGGGCTACAGCACAATGACTTAATTTGTGGGTTTGTTCTGCTCTGTAGGGGTGGGCTGATGTGACACCCACGCACTGAGCCACAGCTGGCAACATCTGCCATAGCTCCTCCTCTTCTTCAGCTTTCAAACACTTGCTGTCCTCATCAGTTCTTCTCACTTCTCCTCCCCTTGCACTTCCTGACTGCTGCAGTTTGCCTTTTTTTTTTTTTTAATGAAGTCCCATATGGGGGCTTCAAAGGGGAGGTGCACAGGAGTCAGGAAGAGGAGGGAGTGGTGCCTTCCAGTCTTTCAGGTTAAAATTGCAAACACACACATATGCATATGCACTGGGAAAGCAAAGCAAGGAGGGAAATCAATAGCCCTGGTCAAAACTCATTTTCAAATCTGAACGAAGCTTGTGATTAGTACAGCCCCACAGAAGCCACTGTTGCCAGCCTTGATCTGATCCTTAAATGTCAGCCTTGCAGAATCACAGAAAATTAGGGGTGAGCAGGACTCCCAGATGCCACCTAATCCATCCCCTTGTCAAACAGCCCCACATGCATGAGATTCACCAGTATTGGGAAATGCCATCTCTTTTTTATGGTTTGGTGCTGTGCTTGGACTAGAAAACTGCAATGGGCAGAACCCGCTTTCTTTACTGGATTTACCTCATCCCTGAAGGCCAGCGTGTCCCAGGATCTCCAACACCAACTGATCACATACTCAGACCCTCCTCATCGTCTGCTCTGCCAATGGGCTTTAGCATCTTCCTCACTGGGTTCAAAAGGGGTGGGGAGAGCTGGGAGGAATGACAGTGGAGGAGGAGGAATAAATTCAGACAAGTCTATTCTCATCTCCAAAATTAGTGTGTTTGGTTTCGTTTTTTTTTTTTTTTCTTTTTTGACCTGTATTTCATCAAATGACACCTTACTGCCACAGCCAATAAATAAGCAGCGATGGGGTGGGAGGGTGAAGGACCAGGCAGGGGTAGATGGGGATATAAGAATGCGAGAGAGGAAATGAGGAAAATAAGCTCGGGCCATCTGAGCTCATTTCTGAAGGTGGACATAACTGCTGATTAGCAAAGTCGGACTTAACCGCTATTATCTCCTCCCCAGCTCCCGATGTAAATGTCAGCTTCCTGCAGCAGGGAGAGGGCCACTAATGGCTGCAAGGGGGGGGCAAGCAACTTCCAAATGAGCCTGACATTTTCTTAACCTGACACAAACAGAGGCTTGTGAAAGGCCAGGGAAGGAACCCAGAGAGGGACTGAGAGGGCTGTAAATGAAGAGCAAGACCTTGCTTAACCACAGCCATTTGTAATGGGCTGTTGAGCTGTGATGGAGGGTGAGTGGTGGGAGTTTGCATCGGGAGGGGGTGCCAAGAGGGTGGGTGGAGGAGCAGATGTGTTCACACTCCCTTTTGGCAAAGAGGATAATAACATTTGCCTTCTTTAAAGGGAATACTGATGAATAGTTAGTAAGCCTGGGCTGCTTTCCATAGGCTCACTATCTTCTCTGAGAGCTTTTCATATGGGAGGATGGGAGAAGCAGGACCCCTAAGCTAAATTAAAAAAGCTATGCAGCAGGAATGATTCCCTTTCCTGCAAAAGTCAAGATTCAAATAAATTTTTCATCCTTCTCAGGGTAAAAATGATATCTCAAAATTTTATAGGCTGAACTGAGGAGAGGAAGCACAGTGAACAGGTTCCCTCAGATGAGTCAATATATTGATGATCAGCACAGTCACCTAGGACATGGTAAAGGCAGATTCAAGTCTTTGCCTCAGCCTGGTTCAGAGCAAGAATTATGTAAATCACAGCTCAGTCACTCTTTGGGTGACAGTCCTGTGTACCTCACCACCGCGACTCAGTTCAGCAGCTCTCTGCCCGTTAGACTTGTCCCAGTTAGGAATTCACGTAACCTGGTTCATTCCCTCAGAAAGAACTGATGTCAAGCCATGAACATCTTCCAATTAAAATCCATTTTGGGGAAATAAGGGCATAATAAAGGATCAGCGGTGCTGTGTCAGATCAAAGGTTCCTTGACCCCTGCCTCAGAGGGCAGACTGCAAAGCTCCAGAGAGGGTCTATGATCAGAACAGATAAAGAACGACCCCTTCCATTGGCAAGTTTCCAAAAGCTATGTCTTTAACTACACGTAGTTTGTGCTACTGGAGGAATACTTGGGTTTGAGATGCACTTCAACCTAAGTCTCCTGGAACTTTCCTTGAACCAACACACAGTCACCACATTATTTTTGCTGCACATAGCTACGTGCATGATTTTGAAAAAGCTGCTTATTACAGTTCAATGGAGAAGGATAGACCATATTTTATCACATATCCACTGGTAAGGCTCATTATTGATTTCAATGTACCTGTGCCAAGAGGCAACGACAGGCACAGTTTTTTAAAGAGAAGGAAAGAAGATTAAATATACTCAATCCTTGTCACCTTAGCAAACATTTATCCATCCGGTTGGGTGTGATGGGAAGTCTCTATTCCAAAGAAGGAATTAAATTTCAATAGGACAGCAACATGTTTGTAGGGCTGTCACGGCCCAGGATTGGAACGGACTACAGCACTGCAGGGCAACACCAGAGGCTGCTGACATAAGAAAACCAGGAGGTGGTAACTTATGTCTGAACCTGCTGATAGTCGGGAAGTAGGTGATGCAGGACAGGACTGATGTGGAGTGTCTTGGCCACCGATGGTAGAGAAATTGCCTGCTCAGAAAGGAGGCAGAGCAGCCCCTAGCATTGCCCTGGTTGTGGCTGCTGCTCATAAATGCGATACCAAAGGTACAATGAAAGCCAGAAAATCCCAGTGCAGACAACAAGGTTCCTCGCTGGTGTGTAATCACTGCCATGGACCCCCCCAGCAGCAGGACTGTGTTTCCAAAGAAGCCTCTTCCCTTCTTTGCAGATGGGCTTTGCTCCAGCTGGGGAATGTTTAATCCTTCCAGATAGCACCAGCTGAGCTCAATGCTAATGAGAAGGTTAATAATCTCCTCACTTGGGTGGGGAAAGGCTAATACAGCAGGTGAAACCTTCACTGGGTTCTTCAGGTTACAACCCAGGGCCTTCAGGACCAGAATGATATGAGTGATATAACATGAAATAATGAACTGGACCAGTTGGCAAATGGTTTAGGCATCTCACACCTCCTCTGCCATGCTCAGCACCATGGAGCGAGCACAGCAGAGATTGCTGCTGTCCTGGTGTGCACCAGGTTCACTCCATGCTCCAGCAAAGAATTTGCTTTATCTCCTGCCCTTTGGTGGCCTCCGCAGCTTCTTACTTCCAGTCATTACCAGCCACGGTCTGGATTTAATGAGGCCAGAGTTCACTGGATGAAATAAATGCAGGTCCCCGAACCCTCTAAACCAAAGCTAATGAAAAATATATGGTCCCTCGCTCCCGCTCTCATTTTCGCATCCTGCAAATTATCTGTGCTAATGCACGCAACTCTCTGCTCCTCCACGGCTTCAGATGCTGAACTTTGAGTCTTTGTCACATCAGCCGGCACCAAGTAATTCTGTACAGAAGTCTGACATTTCCAGTTGAAAAAAATAAATTGATTAAAATTCAACAGGCATGTAGTGTTCAGCTTTTAAAGGTCGGCAAATCTAAGGAACTATCAACTGTAAAATAATTCAGCATTTAGAGGGGAGGGGCAGCTGGGGGGGGGGTCTGGGAAGAGGGAGGGAGCGCAGAATGTTAGGATCATTTACTGCCTGCGTTTCACTGTCAAAAACATAATTACAGGCAATTTAATTATCGTCTAATGGAAAGGGTCCATCTTCCTGAGCATTATGGCCAGATCCTACCTTGCCTCCCTGGGTGCTGCGCAGTGCAGAGGTCAGAGGGGACTCTGACAGTGACCAGTGTTCCTGTGGGTGAGTGTCTGCAATGGCACCTCAGAGCATGAAGATGGGTGATGTTGTTTCTGCTGTTAGAGACCAGATCAGGCTCATCTGAAGGAGACCTTCAGTTGTCCAGTAGAAGAAAGAAAGATCGGGCTGTCCAGAACAACAGAGAGAACTGTTTTCACATGGGAAGTACAGACTTACCCAGCACAGATCCTCTTGCTAGCACACAGCTGTCTGTTTGGTCCTGCACATCTCCTGTGACTTCTCTGTTACTGGGAGACCCAGCTGAATGTGGCAGCCAAGATGGATAAGCACAGGCCCGTAAGTGAGCTACAGACATGAGTACTGATCCCAAAGGAAGCCAGGTCAGGGTTTCAAGAGCTGCCCCATCACTTCACTGGAGCTCTACCCAGACCCAAAGCCTGTATCTTGAAGTTCCTCCAGTTCTGTCATCTGGATTTTGCTCTTTGAGGTCTGTACTACACAATTTCGAGCAAGATCGAGTTAGACAAACAGGAAGAAAAGCTCCTTTGCACCAAACTTGATGGACCACCAACATTTACACGAACAAGAAACCTGGACGCAGAAGTCTTTAGCCTGAGCCTTCTCTGACAGGTTGCAAGTTACTAATTAGGACACTCTCCCTTCCCCTGATTGCATTGCACATATATAAATCATATCTAATGCATGGCTTCTCCTCTTCTTCCTCCCTTATCCCACCCTCTTGTTGCAATCTTTGTTCTTCACACCCTTTTGTGCATGAACTTTAGACCAGCTTGTTCCAGCCTGGAACATGTTTGGTTTCACTGTTCCGTTAAGTCAAGATGTATTTCCCAGCAGAAACATCTCCTAGAGCTTAGCAGCAGAGAGAGAGCAGAGGAGGGTTTGGAGCCCACCCCAGCGGGGTTTGGGGCAGCATCCTAGGGGCAGTGGGCACTTGTCCCTCTGCTGGCTCTGAGCCCCAGTGCAGCAGGAGGTGGGCAGTGCGAGGCTGGGATTGCCTTTCCCAAGGATGGGATCACGGCCCGTTGTACAACCCAACTGTGACCCCTACAGGTCTCTGAAAAAGAGAATACTGAGCTCCTCAGAGGCAGCACACAGTTGATATGCCTGTGATTCATTATTCCCTGTAATATCAAATTCTCCCCTTGCTCACACAGGCGCCCTGCCAGTGATTTTAGTGGGGATAGGAACACTGTGAATGAAGGGGAAAACACAGTCCATGAAGTTGCTGGTGAATCGTGCTCTCCAGGCCAGAGAACACCACGAGGATTCCGCTCCAGGGAGCAAAAACACACATCAAAGGAGACCAAGATGACTCTTACTGCAAGGTATCCGTAGGAAGCTTCTCCGGGGGAAATTGTGACTCAGCAACAGCCCAAACCAACCTTGAAAACTTGAAAGAAAGTGAAAAAGACAAAGGCCAGAAGGCACATAGCTGTTGCCCCATCCATCACTCGAATGCTGTTGTGTGTCAGTACAAAGGCAAGGCAGAGGAAAGGGAACACTGTGTCATCTTCATTTAAAATGCTCCCAGCCCAGTCTTTGCTAACTCAGCTCCATCCCTGGGCCTCTGTCTTGCCTTGTCTCAACAGGAATCCACTAGAGTGCACAACCACAAGCTCCTGCTAAGCTTTTCATCTCACTGGCACTTGCACCACCAGAAACGTCTCCCTGCCCTTTACCCTGCCTAGTGCATCCTTTTTGCAAGCAGTGGGACACCCACATCCCCACACAATCTCCACCCACTAGATTGGCTCAGTAGAGGGATCCAGCTCTCCTATCCCCACATTCCTTCTCCAAGGCCGTGAACAGACAGCCATAGTCCCAAACACACCACATATTTGCCCTGGATCATGGTGAATCAAGCCCACCGCAAGTATCAGCACATCACCAGGCTACATGGGCCCACATGGTCAAGACTCTCCAGATCCTACCCCTTCTAGCAGGAAACACTATGGCCTGAAACCTAAGCCAGAGAAACAGGAGGAACCCCTGCAGTTCCACATCCCATCATCACCACAAAGCTCGCACAGCCTGGAGCTGGGGACGGTGGGTACCACAACTCCCTGCTGAGCAGGGCTGGCTGGTGGCAACACCAAAGGCTCCCTATGCTGGCTGCTCTGCCTCCTTCCCCCTCCCACTGCTACACAGCAGCCAAAAAGCACCATGTTGATTATTCAAGAGTGGACTCTTAACAGCTCTAATCAGCTGATAATCCAATAACACACTCAGCTGAGCTGCACTCTCAGCTCCCAGGTCCCCGCTGCTGAGAGAACATTTACAGCTGTGTCGTGTTGATAATAACTGCCCGGCGGGCAGCAGGAAAGCGCAGCAAATAACTCCCTGCTCGCTGATGTCTCTTGCTCCTTGGCCAGGTCAAAGGCAGACAGACCTTTCCCCCCCTTGCCCCTGCCTTCCCCCAGCCCCTCTCTCCTTGCAATAAATGCAGATAACTGCACAGCTGGCTGCTGGGGGGGTCCCATCTTTCACCTTGCACATAGCTGTGCAACAGCCCAGCTCCTGGGACCCTCAGGAAAAATCAGCTGCCTGTTCTCTTGAGCTTCCCCCTGGCAAAATTGCTTGAAATGAAATAAATAAAAGGGGAAGCATCAAATCCATCATTTTGAGGGCATTTGAAACGCAAGATGCCAGGCACCAGCCAGCACAGCCTCAGGCCCTCTCAGTTCTCCAACGCTTCAGCACAAACTTTGAGCACTGAGCCTGGGTGGCCTGGAGCCAGCACGCAGGGGAAGAGACATTAAAGGTAGAAATATCCCTTCCTCCGCAGCTTCCCAGCCCCTTCCTGACGCAGGCAGAAAAACTTTCACACCTGCTTCTCACTGCTTCCACAGCCCGATTTCTCAGATGCAGAGGCTGGCTGAGTCTCCTGGCAAAGTCCTCTCACTTTGCTCACCTTGCAGTCATCCATTCTGCAAAACTCTCTGAGTCACATGCAGGGTCTGTGCTCAGCCCCTCGCTGACCCTGCCCCATTAATCAATACCCCTCATTAACCATGTGATTACAGACAACTGCTTATTTTCTCCAGGTCTACAGTCAGGGCTGCATGAGCAAAAAAGGTGTGGAAAGCTATTTCTGAGCCTAAATACAGATTTTTTCCATTAACAGCTTAAACCAGTTTCCCCACGCACTGAAATGAATAGTTGCATCTGTGTGCATGCATATGTGTTTGCGTTTGTGCAGGAGCTTGTGTGTTCAGAATGGATCACCCTTTATTTCCTGAAACACTTTAGTTGGTAGATTTAACGGAGAGACAAAATGGTGTGAAGAAAGCTGTATCCTTACTGTAACTCTTTCCTGGGTACTTGAAGAAAAAAAGTAAAATGCAATAACCCAAAGCAGGGTGTTTCTTCATCACCAACTCTCACAGTGCCCAAATGCCTCCAAATGTTTATTTTTCATGGGCACTCCCACGGAGCAGGAAAATGCACCACTCCTAGGAATATTAAGATGTTTGGGTCCAATTAAAATGGAATTGTTGTTCATCATGTGCCTGGGATCCCCACGCTCCCCATGGGTTTACACTGCCCTGCTGTGCATCTTCCATCTCTCCCGACGCAATAGGAATGCAGGGACCAAAAGACAAGCCCATTAAAATCCAGAGCCCAAACCTCCTTCTTGCCTGCACAGCACGTGCAGCAAAGTTCGTCCAGTGTTTCCCCTTTTGCTGCTTAATTTGGGTAGAGTGCAGCTCCTAATAGATTGCGATAGCTCTGATGGGGCCCTTCTGCTCGATTTTGTGTGTAATGCCCTCTCTAAAAAGCAGTCCTGCCTGATTCTGTGCCTAGGCAAGAGGCTCGAAAACCCCCTGGGACACTGAGATTCTCTACAGAAGAATCTGGGAAGAGCTGGGCTTTTGGTACTGAAAACAAAGTGAAGAAGTGCCACTGACTAGTTTCTCCGCAGCTTTGCAAGTATCTTCGCAGCAATAATGATGTGTGCGGGGGGGCTGGGGTCGCTGCAGACGTGTCTGCGAGACATCCTGTCTGGTGAGCGAGGGGGGAGAAGCAGAGGAGCTCGTACGGCACGTCTCCACGGGAGGACTTTGCTGGTGGAGGCTCTTCAGGGCTGCAGAATGCAGCTGGCAGCACCCCAGCACCGAGTTCGCAGGAGGGAGTTGGGGCCAGATGTGACCACCCCATCGGTGGTGTGGAGGTCCTGGCCGTTCGCTCCTCTCCAGTCCTTTCCAATTTCACATGAACTGGGCCAGTGCACAGCAATTTAGCATGATCCCACAGGGCCATGGAAGGTCTGTGTAGGTCCTGACCCACCTCATTTCACGCTCCAGTCACAGGACTAATCCACGGGGATATGATGAACTTGCCTTCACCTCCTTTCTCTCAGGACCAACCTTTGAGACACTTCTGTGCAAAAAGACCCATCTGTGCATCCAGATAAGCCCCTGCCCAGGTGCTTACCTGAACCAGAACCTTTGATCCCTTTTTCTGGGGCTCAGGAGGTGTTTTTCGGCAGAGTGTAAGGGTGAGGATGGGCAGAGGGTGTCTGGACAGCATGAGAGCTGGGTGCATGGACTGATGGGCTGGAGGAGACCACGCATTGTGGCACTCAAACATCTCCAGGGCTTCCTCAACACCTTCTCCACGTTTGGCTCTTGGCCTCTTTGGTGTGTTCGCTCCGCAGCCTTGATGAGGAGGGGCCCAATTAGCGGAAACAGCTTTACAGCAGAAACCACTGGGCTGAGACTCCCAGCTCATTTCACATATCGCTGGGCCCTGCAAAGCCATCAGTCGGTAATGGCTTTCTTTTGGATGGGAGCCAGTCGCCCTGAGCCAAAGCTTGTGTGGTCTGTTACGGTCCCCTTTGCCACCCACCCCATCCCAAATACCACCTCTCTGTGCCGTGGGCGTCCCTGCTGGGACGCAGTGACGGTGCACGGTGGTTCCTCCAGCGGTTTGCAGATACACTTGCAGAAAGCGCCTAGCAAGGAGTTGGTGCTGAGAAATAAAGCCCATCTCTTCACAGCGGTCATTTCAGCTGGGCACTCTTTGGGGTATATTTGATTTGAGCCATGATAATCAGGTGGACCCTCACTCCTCGGCAGGCGGTGGCTCTTAATCAGGAGAGTTTCTGCTGTGTAGTTAAAGGTGCGCAGGCATCTCCTGCGAGGGCTGGTGCTCGATGCCAGCTGGGGCTGTGCATTGCTCACCAAAAATGGGGCTGGGAAGGGCAGCGCTGGCCAGGGGACACCGGTCAGTTTGGGGCAAGAGGCATGGAAAAAGAGAGTGCCAGCAGTCGGAGATCAGGCAGCAGCATGGAGGTTTTGGGGCAGTATAATGCCTCAAACACTTGGGCTGTACCTGGCACGGTGGGGACCCGACCATCCTCTGGTTGGCTTAAGTGCCTTGACAGCCCTGTCCCTGCTGCCACCTCCTGCGCTGGCTGCAGTGAGGAGCCCTGCAGGGATCCCCTGCCAGGATCGAGCCCACGCCTGGGCTGGGCTTTGGCAGGACCTGACCCGCTGGCACCACCGTGATCCGCACACCCAGGGCTCCCAAACCGCGCTCGGCGTCGCATCCCCTCGCTGCTGCTCTGCCCCCTCCTTCCTGTCACTCGGTGACATAATGGAATCAAATTAAAGCCCCATTTACCAGTTTTATTGCCTATTATTTATAATACTCCAGCTCCAAAGTGCTGTTTTATAGAGTGCTTAAGCTGCCATTGCTGGATAGAGTTTGCCATAAATGTCTCCACATGCACAGAACATAATGTCCTCGCATCGTGCAGGAAAAAGGAAGAGATTATTCTCAATTATTTCATATAGTCTGTTTTATTGTCTTATTGTAATAAACTGTCATACCCTACAACACTTTAAAATCAATAGTTTGCATTAAAAGTAATGAAAAGTAGTTATTAATCCCGCTTAGTGCTTCCGCTCTTCCGCTCACCGCGAGGCCCTGGAACAGGGAGCGGGTGATAATTATTCATTTCCGATCAATACGAACATTTCCCAGCGCTCCTGTGTGTATCGCTGCTCTTGCAGCTGTGCGAGGTAATGATGACGGCGGGCACGGCTGGAGGTTGGGCCTTGGCTGTGCCTCAGTTTCCCCTCATTGTCCACGCCTGTGAGACAGAGCGGCTTTATTTGAGAAGCAAGACTAAGTTTAAATGCAAACCAAGCAGGGGGTTTATTTAGTTGTGTTTTGTCTCCCCGGGAGCTGCCAGATTTATGGCACATGAGGGATTTTTTTCAGACACAGAATCAAATATATATTATTGGCCCATGGCAGTTTTCTGTGCATCACTGGACTAACTCAGCTGACATCGGGCTCTTCTCCTTGACCAAACTGTGCATCCTGGACATTTGACCAGCAGTGACCGAGGCATGTTGAGCATCAGGTCAGTTTCTTTGTTTTTATTATTCTTTAATCATATTTCCAATTTTTTTTTTCAATGGGAAAACCCAGCTGGTTCCTTGGATTGACTCTGCCTCTGATTCAGTACAGTTGCAATGAAAAGAGTCCACTCGCACATTAATTGCCATGATAAACATCAAAATCAGCCGTCGCCTGCATACACACAGCTCTATAGCAGGCCCATTGTATCAATATCAGACCAGCATTTCTTCGCCACCCTTTGCAGTAACTGAGAAATAGAACAAAATGCTAGTAAAACCCAGAAGGAGTTATCCGTGCCTGATCAGATCTCAAGAGGGTTTTTGTTTGTTTGTTGTTTTGTTTAAATAAAGTCCATCTTCCCCCTTGTTTGTCAGAAGCACTTTGCTTTAAGTGTTGTGTGAGCAGAAGCAGGAATTACCTGTGTCTGCATTCATTCTGGGAAGAAGACATAACCAGGCACTTCCACTCCTTCCATCCAAAGATCTCAAAGCAGTTAAGAGCATCCTTACTCCAGCCAAACGGCTCCATTTTTGTGGGCCACAAACCATCAATCTGCAAACCCACAGACCCACAGGAGCACAAGTCGGAGACGACTCTTGGAGCTCAGCAGAGCTGACTCTGACCCCACACGTGCAAGGGAGAGACGGAGGGTGGAATAACATTAAACCACCAAAGCAATGACTTGCGAGAAAGGTAAAACATCCTCCATGCACGGTGCATCTCATTAGCTGTCTATTACAGATATAGGTGTCTAATTTAGGGGTCTTTTTCATATGATGATGCTATTGTAAGTGATGTTGCTGATTTCTGTATGTTTCTGGCAGAGCCATGAATAAACCTCAAAAATCAATAACCCTTTTTTTACCCTGCAGGCATCCCAGGAAGGGGACTGGGACACAGCCAGGCACAACGGGGAGCTCTACCAATGCTGTTTCCACCTTGTTCTTTAATGGTTGACCCAACCACCCTCCCCTCTCCCTGCTTTTCATGCACTTTCCCTCACTGGAAGCTCATTTCCCAGGTGTCCATGAATGACAGCACATGTGTGCCTCCCAGGTCCCTGTCCTTGTCCCTAGATAAAGCACTCTGGCACTGTGCAAGCATTCTGGGCATGATACACGGAGGATAGGGGCGCTTTGCTGCCCAGGGACAGGATGTGGGGAGGACATGGGGATGAGGGTCCACCCTCCCACCCAGGAGCCCCAGCAGAGTGCCCAGACCCAAGTGTGTTTGCAGAGAGAGGAGGGAGCGATGGCATCACTGTCCTGGCGGCTCCGGGAGCTGGGTGGGAAGGATGGGTCTGTTTTCCTACCTAGGCGATAGGGCTTTAATCTGGCTTTGACGTTATCTGAAATTAAAATCGAACCTGACATGCGGACAGTGGCAGAAATGAATTACACCTCTCCTGCTGGTAGATAATCCCCTTCTAATTCCCCCACTTTATTCAGATGGGAGATGCTTTAAGGAAAGAGGAGGCAAGAAATATTTTCCCTCTCCTCGTTTGCAGCTCTTCCAAAGCCTCTCCCTGGCACAGCCACACCACGTCAGACCACCCAGCAAAGTTCTCCCCATGATGAGCAGCACCCTCATCACCGCCGTGCACCCATACAGCCCATCTCGAGACCAAAGCAGAGGAACTGAGAGTGCAGCACGCAAAGGGGTGATGCCTCGGTGCAAAAGGGAACAAAGGAACGAAAATCTGAATATTGGAACAAAGAATCGCAGAATGAGGACTCAAAGGTTAATGCCCAACAGCTGTATGTCTCCTTACCTACCTTTCCCCGCCTGCGGGTCTCTCTTGCACAGCAGCACCTCATAATTTTTTCATTTTCTGAATTGCTGTGGCTGTGCTGGCTGGAGCGGTTCTGTCTCTTGTCCCTCCCTTCCCCACGATTTCTGAACGGGCACGCCAGTTTCAACCAATTTAACAGAGTAGCTAATGCAAAGCTATCATGTCCCAGCAGGTTGCGTAAGAAATAGGTGGCCAAGAAACAGGAGCATGATTAGCCATCAGAGAGGACACAAATGACAGCACCACAGGAAACCTGGCGTCCTCTGTCCTGCTGCCCATGTGGTGAATCGCTCACAACATTCCTGTGCAGAGTATTTTTACCTCCATTAGCAGCTGTGAACTCAAGGCATCAAAAGACGCAAGGGTTTGCAAAGGAGAGACTGAAGCGCTGACTCCTGCAAGTTCCCAAACACAGGGGTGGCAGCCATCTCCCCATCCCATGCTCCACTGGTGGTTGCCACCTTGTGTAGGTGACAATACCATGGTGAGGTGGCCCCTGTGCTCTTCACACCATCCTTGAGAAGCAACACATGAACCTTTGCTATCTCCAAGCAGCTGTGTGTCCTCACAGGAGCTCTAGCAAGATCATAGAATAGAATCATGCAATAGTTTGCATTGGAAGGGACCTTGAAAGGTCATCTAGTCCAACCCGCTATTGATGTTTTGGCCTTTGAGCCCCTTCATGCTCTTCCTCATGAGAAACTGTTTCTGTCATCCCTTCTTTTCCCTTTCTCCGTTGTCTTGGAGAGAGGCCGCAGATGTTGACAGTAGCCCTTATTTCTCCCAGTTTCCTCTGTGCCCTTGTTCTTCCCCATAAGTCTCACCCGAGTCGCTCATGCCTCATTGTCCCTACACCCTACAGTGACCCTGCCAGATACTCTTTCCTTCCCACGACGGCGCATCTTCCAAGCAGCAACGGGCGGGAGGTGTGAAAGCCTCAGATCCCAAAAGAGCAAAGCTGAGAGGCCTGGGAGCACACCTGGAGGAAAGCGCGATGTCGGTGGGGATGCTGTTATCCTTTGGCCCATCACCACGGCTCCAGAAGGACATGGGGCATGGGAGTGAGGAGAGATGAGATTGATGAGCTGTTTGCTCCTTGGTCACAGGTTCAAACCCATCTCTGAGCAGTATTGACTGAAAGCAGGAGAAAGTCAGTACTTTTAATGGCTGCACAGCAGCTCTCCCTTCCTCAGCCAGTCTGTGGCGAGCAAATAACATTGAACTCCTCCACCACAAATGACCATTTCAGCGGAGGAGATATGATTAAGGGCAGCAAGGCGTCCTCACTGTTCCCACAGCCGAATACCAGCTGGTCGTGCATGCATCAAGACAATTTGACTCAGCGGGGTGAAGAGTAATTTTTAATGTGCATTCTTTGTCTGGTGAAAGCTTCTGCATGGGATGAAATTATTTACAGAGCCCCTTCTCCCCAGCTGGATCCCCTCCTCCATTCACACTTTCCTCTTCCCCAAGTCTAACACAATCCCTGACCAGGAGCAAGTGTGGGTAAAACCTGCTAAAGATCTGAAGCACAATTCAATTTCAGAGCCATTCCAGCCAATAATGGCTCTAAACAAAATATAATGTGTAATTCACATAGTAATATCACCTTAATTACATTTTTTGGAACAATCTTTTCTCTCTTGGTCTCTCCACCCTCCGGCCTCAATAAGCATGTCTAAAACTAGAGAAAGTCAGTCATCCATCTCTTAAAACATCACAAGGGATGGGAGGGAAATTGCAGGAAGAATAGATGAAAATTGCAGGGAATTTTGCCCTTTTTGTGGAGCAGTGTTCTCAGCATCACCTTCGCATGCTGGGTAATTGATTTTCCATGGAACTCTTAGAGGCTTTTTTTATTTCCAATTTAGTTTTTGAATTTTAAATCAATTTCACACCATTCAGATGGACCTGCACATTGAAATCTCCTGTGTTATCCTCAAAATAAGCATAGAGAAGAGACAGCAGGGCTGAGTCCTAATCCACCTATCCTAAAGCTATGCCTGAATCGCACTCTATGCTGTGTAAATATTGATGCTTATCAATTCTCATGTATCTGGTCCTAGAAATGGTTGGGCCATACTGCCCTACATAGGTCTTTGATGGGATCTTCTTATGGAAGCATAGATCCTAAGGCCAAAGGGACAACATATTTTGACGTGTGGTATGAGAGGCCATGGTGTTTTCCTTCATCCATACCTGTTTGGAGTATAAACTTAGGGGGAAAAAAAAACAGTCTTGATGGACACGGGTGGAAAAAGGACTGGAGAGCATTAAGTCTTCTACTCCAGCACCATGGAAAGGATTCAAACTTTGCAACAGGTATCTAGCATAGCTTTGTATGGCATGTCTCAGCAACACTCCTGTATCTGACCAGGAATCATGGGCACAGTCACAATCCGGAGACAAAACTGCAGCTCCGTCTGGAATGCCAGTGTACTGCAGAGCTCTGCATTGCAAGTCTCCAGCATTTGAGCTAAAAGATGCAGCTCCTTTAGCAAAAGCTGTGATGGGTTGATCAGCAGCTCCATGTGACCCAGACGGCACAGTGAGGGGGGATGGATTACAAGTGCACCTTCTGTTGGAACAGCTGATCCCATCCGTGGCAGCAGGGAAACAGCTCATAACACCTGTTGAGCGAGTGCTGGAAGGAGCAGCATTTGACAGCAGCTGCTACACACGGGCTATTTTCATAACACGGACACAAGTCATAATCTTGACTGAGATTCCCAGCAAGAGGCTAACTGGGAGGCTATAGCTAACAATGCACACAGCTGGGACTTACCAAGAGCTGAGCCAAGAGCAAGAAGCCATTAGAAGGTAATAGTGTGAAAACACTAATGGCTCAGAGCCAGATTTGTATTAACAATCCAGAAGAAAAGAAGCCTATCAACACTTCTTAATTTCCCCTTTGGTTTGCTATAGGACTGCAGTGCTGTCAGAAAGCTGGGAGAAAAAGGTGGCTTATCACGTCGAGGATTCTGTCCCCAACACTGCAGTGCATTAACCTCTGCTGGGGAGATCCTCTGCTCACTGATCTTCTAGGCCAGGACAGTAATGAATAGAGGCACTGAATAGTGGACCTAAAAATTAAAGACCATAAGGGCTTCCCATATGAATTTACAAGCTACTTAAAAGCGCATTATATCACAAAGAAATACGAGTGACTCAGACTGAAAGCAGGTTCTACTTTATCCTCCCCATTTGAATTACTCAAACTGAAAGCAATGCAATTACCCACCAAGTATGCAGGAGAGCCTTTGCAAACGTCAGTGATAGATGAACATGCAATGGAGCCCATTCCCTGAGACCTCCTCCGGCACACACCTGAGTCAGCATCTCGCACAGCGGGGATCTCACCTATTTTGTGATGGGACACAGGAGCTGTTTCTATGTACTCTTTTCCTTTCCAGCTCCTACACACCTTTCAGCAAACTCTTTATCCTCTTCTAGACCGCAGAGCCTTCTCCTTCTCTTTCCGCTATGGTAGCTCGTTGTGCCAGGGAAGGGTCAGATTGGATATTAGGAAAAATTTCTTCCTGGAAAGGGTTGTGAAGCACTGGAACAGGCTGCCCAGGGCAGTGGTGGAGTCACCATCCCTGGAGGAGTTTAAAAGGGGCAGAGATGAGGTTCTTGGGGATGTGGTTTAGTGCTAGAGTTAGGCTATAGTGGGACTCAATTTAAGGGTCTCTTCCAACAAGAATGATTCTATGATTCTGTGATTCTGTACCTGCTGTCCCCTCGCATCCTGGGCCATGTGCTTCCCACAGCTGCTCCTAGCATCCCTGTTGCACAGTCTCATAAGTGCCAGATATATGCCAGGTGCCTTCTAGCTCAGCTGCCTGTGGATGTGACTCTCCAAGGCCACATACTGGCCTGATTCCCTTCCACAGATGCTTTGTCCCCCTCCTTTCCTTCCCCTTCCCATGATAAATATGAGGTCTCTTTGCGATTCTGCATTCTGGTGTGACCGTCAGCACTGGGGTGAAACCGCTTAGCGCAGATGGCAAATTATCCATCCCAGCTGCTCCTATGTGACGTAGACCTTTTCTAGCTTCATCGCACTTCAGCCCTGGGCTCCTCTTCCTCCATGCTGCCAGTGGACATCAGTGCCTATGCTTTCATCTTTTAGTTTATCTCCCTTTTCAGAAGTTCTTCAACTTCTTTCTTCAATGGAGGGAGTTCACAGAGGTTGTCAGGGAGGACTACAGTCTTGTAAACACAAGTGTGACATCTTATATATCTTCTTTGAATTTTTTTTTTTTCCCCATCAAAATAAGTCAGTAAAACACAGGAAACATCTCCCACAGATGCCCTCAGGGCCCCCTTATTCTGCCTGCTCTGAATGTTTCATCTTTTGCTGATGCTTTGTCTGCCTTTCTCTGTTCTCCATCTATAATCGGTAGGTCCTCAACAATGGTCCCAACAGAATAATGTTTTTTACAAGATGGCCTCAAAGAGTTTTACTTAGAGTTAAAACAGCCATTCCCTTTCCACTCCAGCAATGCTCCTCTTACCATCATACTACTTGGAGAAGGTGCCCAGATCTCAAGTTGAAGAGGACTGATGAGAGGACAGATGCTCCACTTAATGAAGGGATCCATCTGCTGCCTCTGTTCCAGCTGGGCAAGAGAACCCAACATTTCAGTCCCCCAGGAAGGAAAACTCAAAACCCAAAGCCTGGCCTGTCTGTACCCATGAAGTGATGCTCTCAGTCATTGCTTTCTGGTCGCTGGTGCCCATGGCCCAGGAGCAGAGTGTCAGCACTCTAAAGAATGTGTCATCCACATTCAGCTTTTATCTGTCTTCCCTTTCCCGGTGCTGGATGCATCCCAGAGCCCAGGTCCATGCTGGCTATTAGCTCCTCCTCATGAACCTACATCTAACCCTCTGCAGCTCACAAGGCTGATGGCTCCCTGGTGTGTGGTTGTGCCAAGCATGAAGTAGGCTGCCCTTTGCTCACATTTCCATCCTCCCAGATGAGGATGACAATGCCCTTGAGAGTCAGCTTCAAATAACCTTGCAAGTCACCAAGTATGCGTCATTCCTCCAGGGAGACTCTACCTCCCATCCCCTTATATATTGTGGGTCAAAGCTCCAGTCTACATTTGCTCAGTTAAATGCAAACTTTGGGAAAACAATCAAGAAATGCCGTTCATTATTGAGGAGGAACTGGGGAATAGGTGGAAATTACTGGCAAAATGACTTGAAAGCCCTCCTGTTTTCTGAACATTTCTCTTTGGTTTCTTGCAGATTTCAAAGGTCGCTAGGAGCTAATGAACCTCAGATAGCAAAGCTGTCTCTTGTTTGTTTGTCATTTTGAGTTTTTCTGGTTGATTAAGATCCATGCTGGCGGTAAGGTATAAAATAGCAAGTTTCTGTGTGTATAGTGAGGTTGTGTTTCCTACTCTGAAAAACTGCTGAACTTACCAGGAAAAACTTAGTCTGAAGGGCTAACAAGCCAGCTTTCAGCAGAGGATGCCTCTGTGTGGTTCTGTTACCCACATATACTTCTTTTATTTCTGATTCCATAGGCTTTCAAAAGCACCCAAGAATACAACGATGCGCCAGATAATCTGCACCCCAAGACCGGCTCATTCTAGGGCTACTATTTATTTGGGAATGGTAGGATGCGTCTTCTTTCCCCACCTGAGAATGTGATCTGGGGTGAGCTTGAGGACGGCTTTTCTGCCTGGACATCACTTGGAGTAGTGACAACAGAAGTCCGAATGCACAGATCACCTCCACAGCACGGGTCCAGTGATTCCTGCACATCTGGACACATCACCCCTTTCAGTTCTGTGCTATCCAGACACCTGCTGCAACGCACTGTGGCCATTGCTTCAACACATCGACAGCCTGGTTGTGAGTGCCTGTCACACCAAGCTGAAAAATGATGGAAGCTGGAAAAATGCCCATTGTTTGTGAAACAATGTAGCTCTGCAAAAAAAAGTCCTGCCTGATGAGCCCAGTGTATACAGAATACACTGATCTGCACATACTCTGCATATGAACAAGAAATGTGCCACAGCAGAGCTACTGAGTTATGCGTATTGGTAATGCATTGGAGCACAGGAGGCTTGATGACTCCTGGGTTTGTCAGATTCATTCTAGTTTGTATTCATGCTAGCAAATGCTAGTCGAAAGTATGGTAATATCCCTATTCACTACCATGACTGATGACTCATGCTAGTCCTGTCCCACTGGAGAGCCCTTGAAGGCTGATTCTCTTGCTTTTATCAGTAGAATCATGTCTCTCCTCTTACAGCCCCAGCTCTGGACCCAAGCGACTATGGTACGAATAAAAGAAAAAAAAAAAAAATCAAATTCCATTTTCCACCTACCTGCTCCTGCTCCCAACCTACTCTGAGCTAAAGGACAAACACGTAATTGTTCTCCTTCCTTCAATCTCTCTGTTTAGGAGAGCTCAGGGTTCTCAGCGCAGCGCTGAGCAACACTCTTTGTTTCTGCTGAAAACGCTGGAGAAGTTGAAGGTGCTTCAGCATTTGCTGAACATCAGAACCCTCCCAAGAGCTGTTGACTGAAGTGGGAACTTGCTGTTTCCACTAATATTGCAAGTCAAAAAACCCCGGGGAAAGAAATCTTTCTCAATGGAAGCTTTTCTGTGTGTTTTTACACCAGCTGTGCTGGTTTTTCAGGCACTTCAGGGCATCCTTCAGACACACTGGTGGGTTCTCATTGATTTGTCGCTGACAGAGAAACACAGGAAAGGTTTGGACCAGAGCACGACATCTTGGCCAGCAAACCATGACCATCCTACATATATCGATGTTATATTGCAAAGTACTGACTTTAGTGGCAGGGATAGGGATCTTAAAGAGAAATATCATGAGGAATCTGAGTTCCCCTGTTAAGCTCAGTGTCTGTTAGCACATGATGGGAAGCCACCACCGTCATGCAACTTCACAGCCCACTCTGCACCCCAGCATGAAGATTCCCCTTATCAGCCAACCAGAGGGTGAGTTTTCTCTGCAGTCTGGGCATGACGAAGGCTGCTGAGGAGCCAAACAAAATCTGGAGCATCTTTTGAAGCAATTGCCTTGCCCAGTGCAAAACTGGCTTCAACTTCCGAAGCAGTGAGTGCCCATAGAATCATAGAACAGTTTGGGTGGGAAGGACCCTTCCCAGCTCCCCCAGTGCCCCCCCTGCCATGAGCAGGGACATCTGCACCAGCTCAGGTTGCTCAGAGCCCCGTCCAGCCTGGCCTGGGATGTCTCCAGGGATGGTTCAGCCACCACCTCTCTGGCCAACCTGGGCCAGGCACTCACCACCATCAAGCACAAAAATTTCTTCCTCATGTCCAGCCTGAATCTCTTCTCCTTTAGTTTAAAACCATCACCCCAAGAAGCCACGGAAAAGCAAATCCTTTTCCACCCACTCCATCAACTGTGGCCTCAAGACTCTTGCCTTTCGCTGCTGTGAGCAGACCTCTATTGAGTGGCATCACCTCACCAACTCTGACCCTTCCACTGAAACGCATCCCTGCTCCCGCAGGGAACGGGAAGCAGATGTGGAATCACACATCACAGCACAGCACAGTGGTGCAGGCCAGGGACCGAAGGTGGATTCCACACTCCAGTGAAGCTGTGGGATGGATTTTGGTGGATAGAATGCAATTATCCAAATCATAATTGACGCAAGCCATAAATCCTTTGAAATAATAACAACATTTAGCACATATAAAACATGATACATGTTCAAAGCACAAATGCTTATGCCAAAAATGTTTGACTTTCCAATAACAAGCAAGGAAATTGCATAGACAGGAGGGGTTTTTTTCCAGCTTTAATTCGCAGCAGCAGCATTTATTTTTTTTTCCAGGGAAACTGCTCAAACTTCACCCTGTTTTCTGCAGATCCTAACTTTCCTCCCAAAGCTGTGCCAAGAAATAATTTTAAAAAAAGAAAAATCCTCATCCAATAAAAAAAGACTGCTGAATCTTAGAAAAACAAAGGAAATGAAAACGCGATTCTATAAGTGGACCACTTCTTAAAACTAAGTCGCTATAAATAAATTAGACACACACATACCCACCTACATATATATTCTATACATACATGTAAATGTATATACATGTAGAAAAAACAGAAAAGCTCACGCTTTGGATATGAACCTTTGGTCTAGTCCAGTTCCTTCCAGCTCAGATAATGGTTTGTAGCACACAGTGACGTTTCTTATTTCCCCAGATGTGGGATCCAGAAGGGAACAGGTTACGTCACTCCACAACTTCAAAACCACATGGAGATGGCTATAATCTATATGTGTTGCTAAGCTTCCCTTTCTGCCTCCCGCTACTAGCTTTGCTTTAAGAAAAGCCTCAGTGTCATTTGAGAAGCACATATGGGGTCGAACCTTATACTTGTGGGGAGTGGAAATGGTAGAGCCCCAAACTCCAGTCAGCGGGTCAAAATAGACACACTCCTCAGGATACCGTGAGGTTTAACCTGCCTACGCACAGCTTGTCTGCAAATCCACATCCTTCACACGCAGAATTTGGTAAAAGGGAATTTGCTTGCAAAGAGTCTGCTCCGCAGCCAAATGATGAGCCCTTGGTTTGCTGAGCCTGACTGGGACTGGGCTGAACATGCAGCTCTCACTGGAGCTGCTGGGGGAGCCTGGGCTGTTTTTTCATGAGAACAGTAGGCATTGTGTTGAAAATGAAATGAAGCCACGTCTCTGGACAACTCTGGGAGCCAGAATTCATTTCGCTCACTATTCTCCTAAAGCGTCAACAATGGCCAACGTTTCAAGCACTAGTGGCACATTGGCGAATTCACCAGAGCTCCAGGGCCTGTTTCGCATTTGTGTATTTACATAAATTTCCATATGGCGTGGAAAAACAATAAATAGAGATAGGAATGTAATTCTGTAATTTTCCATGTATTAGAGGGGTTTTTCCTGCAAGTGGCTGAGCACTCATTGCCTGATTCAGCACAAGGGCCTAAGCCTTAGCTTTAAATTATGTGCTCGGGTGTCTTGGGCTGGAGTGCTGAGCCCTCTGTGCTCTCAGAGAAGCAGCCCAGGATGACGGCAAGAACACAGGCATTTTTTTAACAGCTGGATACATCTTCTTATAGATGCTACAGGGACAGGAACCTTGGAAACAGGCTGGGATGAAGAGAGAAACTGCTAGATGAACAGACTTGGCCAAAGTGCAGAAGCTGGTAGATGTTGAAATGCAGGTTGTGCCTGGACATGCACAATGAGGCGGCTGCAGCGTTCCCGTGGTCTGGCAGGGAATACACCCCTGTGCATACACGGACACACCACGTACACTCAACACACACATCTGGCTGGTCCCCTAGGTCGTCCTCTTCCCTCAGCCTGTTTTCGTGAACAGGGAAGCTTGAAGGAAAACTTGCAGTATCTCAAGCCCGTCTTCTAGACTGGGAAGCAGGTTGGTCCTCAACCTGGCCCAGGCAGGGATGCAGAAGAAGAAAAGGCAACATCAGGCCTTCTGGATGTGGGCAGGAAAGAAAGCTGAAATCTATTATTATTAATTTTTTAAAATTATTAATTGGTTTTTTTATTAAAATCCAGGGAATCAAGCAGAAATTCCACCCAACCAAGGCACTATCAAACCAGCAACTTTGGTTGAAATACCTTTTCTAGGCACAATTAAACTGAGCAGGCTGCTTGAACTTTCCCTGCAGCAGGGTCCTGGTGGGGTTAAGGATTCCTGAACTTGCCATGCCCAGCTTTTTCCCCCTCTCCTGCTCAGAGCTAAAGGGGAGACTGACTCATTTGGTTAAAAATAAAAACACTGCTATCTAAGCTTTAATGGCTTTGTTTCTCATTGCTGCAAGCAGCGGTTCATATGCATTCCAAACAGCACTTTGACTGCAAATGTACCGTTTTGGAAGCTATTCCACCTGAAAAACAATATCTTTCATCTCTCTGCCTTGCACTGTTGGGGGCTGGGAGCACACGGAGCAGACACCGGGGAGGTGGTGGGGTGGAAAAGAGCAAAGCTGGCTCTGCCACAAGGATGGTCCTTGCTGCAGCCTGCCTCTGCTGTGGCTGGAGAGCTGGGCTGGGGATGGAGAGCAGTGTGCTGGCGGCTGGAGGTGCTGATGAGCAGGGCTTCAACCCCTGCTGGAAGAGAAAGCATTGGAAATGTTGGGGTGGGGGTTGATGCCAAAGCCTGCCGCACCCAGGACTTGCTGAGGAGCCAGAGCAGCCCTGCCAGGGATCTCTCCTCCCTGCACATCTCCTACCATGGGCTCTCACTGCCCAGAGCTTCCCCTACACACCCAGAGCAAACTTTAGACTGTGGCATCCACTGGTGTACACACACCAGTTCAATCTTCCTAGCCTAGGGATCACAGAACCATAGGATCATTTTTGGTTGGAAGAGAACCTCAAGATCATGAAGTCCAATCCTTAATCCAACCCATGTCCCTAAGAACCTCATCTCCGCATCTTTTAAACCCCTCCAGGGATGGTGACTCCACGGCTGCCCTGGGCAGCCTGTCCCAATGCCAGACAGTCCTTTCTGGGAAGAAATCTTTCCTAATATCCAATCTAAACCTTCCCTGGTGCAACCTGAGGTCGTTTCCTCTCATCCTATCAATGGCAAAGGAGAGGGGAATGCTGGAGTTGGGGGTTGCTCTGCCAACCAGTGCACACCCGCTGCACCAGCGCTGGCTGCACACTGGTAGCCTCATCCATGACATCTTCACCGCAATCGTCACTTTCGTCAGGACAGTTTGCATTAGACAATACATGCTGTCACCTGCCAAAATGCTACAGCTTCATGTTGCTGCAGAGGCATCGTGAATGCACACCTGGCCACAGCAGAGCCAATGCGCAGGGCTCGAATGCCTGCTCACAAATACATATATATAAAACATATATATCCCCCTTGCCTACACAGATCACACACAGACCACAGGCTGGTCTGTGTTTATTCAAGTTAAAGGCCATGGTAAGGTCTGGGACAGGTAGTTTGTGCTATCGTTGTCACTCCAGCTCTGTGCTTTAAAAAGCAGCATGGTTTTTGCTTGGTGGCCCCACGTCATGTGTTGAGTTGCTCAATTTGTTAGGCCTTTTTGTCAACCATTTGAATGACAGTTCCCCATATCACTCCTGCTCCCACAGAAATGAGTGACGAGCCTCTCACCATTTTTTACCTTGTGGGATCTGGTTTAAAAGGGACAAAGGCATCTGAGTTGGGGGTCACAAAGGGACGGTCAAATAGCCAGTCCTCCAAGGGGGTTATGTGTTCGTCTCATGCCTATAATGACTTTGTGGTGTTACCCTAGCAACTAAAGCTCGGAGATGATGCAATCAAATTTGGGAACATGATTAGAAATGACAGGCAAGGGGAAACAAAGGGAAGCAAAGTTGCTGTGGCAGCTGGGATGCAGCGCTCAGCGCTTAATGCATGTATCAGAGCCGCGAGACGTTCTTCCGAGCAATTACACTAAATATCATATTCTATTTGCCAGCTAATTACAGAATATCATTCAGCGCCTGCCGTCCAGCCTGTCCCTGCTCTCCCCACTTTGGTGAGTCCCGAGGAATAGTACTCTCATTAACCTGACTGTGTTTGATCTGCTCTTACATTTTCACTTGGCATCTGCCCAGCACAAGCGACTATTTGCTTTATCTCCCCTCTCTGCATATTCCCTTCCCCACATCACAGCCCCACTTTTATTCAGGAACCTGCTGCCTCCCTTGGCAGTTATGCATCTGTGTCTTTGCAAGGATCCCTCCAAGGGAGAAGTGATGCTGATGAGCATCTTCAAGGGGAGTGCTTTTGGGCTGCAAGCTCTCAGCCAGCCTTTAACCCCATATGCAACAACCCCAGTAGGTCTATGCACCACCTGAGGTTCTAATAACCCCATGATATAAAGCTTAAGTATCATTCAGGCCTGCACTGCTGGAGCACAGCTGCCCATATGTTCTGCTGGCTTCACATAATTTGATGTAGGATGCATTGCTGAGCCGTGAGGATGCAGCTCCACTGCACAGCATGGGGGACACCCTGCCCACCCCCTGAGAGACACCCTGTTTGCCATCACCCGCCTCGTTTGGAGGGGGTGGCAGGGTCAGGGTTGCAAGGTGTCCATGGGCTCTGTCAGACCCACACTTTGGGCTTGGCTTGTTCACCTGCCATGGGGATGCACTCGGTGCTCTGCCCCTCTACTCCTGGGAATAATTGCCCTGGAAAAGGGAGAGAAATAAGTGGAAATATAGGGAACGAGGACTTGCACTGTAAATATTACTGATGATTCATAATCCCTTTTTCTCAGAATTTCAGGTTTCTTAACTATTATCCCTCTTGCAGGAAGCCCCGGCTGTTCTTTTGACAGGTTTATGTGACCCAGCAGGCATTTTTCATTCATTTTCACTGTAAAAACAACAGGCTCAATTCTCTATTGCTCGGTACCTGGCGGTGTCATTAGCCTAGTGCTGAGGATGAGGAGGGGGAATGGGAAGAAAGAAGAATAACTGCTGCTCTGATGTGGTACCTCTTTACAGCCATCCGTGCTGTCCTCGGCCGTCATTCGTATCTGACAGAAACCAAGAGTCACCTCGAGGATGTGGAAACCAAATGTTTCCGAGGAAGTGCTGAGAAGGACATAAAACTGATGCCATTTCTCTCCCAGACCCTCCGGCCTTGTCTCCACTGCCAGAAAAAGAAGGGGTGATTTGAAATATGCATTACCTGACATGTTTTAAGATCCTGGTGGTGACAGGATAGCTTGGTGGATGGTCAGGATGAACCCTGATGTTGTCTCTCATGTTGTTCCTAAATTAGGATTTTAACATGTGAGTTAGCCACTGGGTAAATGTGATAAACTACATTTTTTCTCCCCATATAGTCACAGTCTCTCTGGTTTTGGCATCCCAAAAGGTTCCCTTCCCCTCCTCCCCATTCACTTCTCTCCCAGGCAGGAGCTGAGGGCAGAGAGAGGGGAAGGATGTTCTGACTCACCTTATTTCTCATATTTTCAGTATCTCTAGAAAGCTAAAGAAAAGGCTCCACCTTCCATCACCTGTGAGGTTACTGTGAGCCCATGCTGGCCGGGAGAATGGCCAGACCTCACCATAGCTCATATTCCCAAAATCCTCCGGCTTCCCTTTCTTCTGTCTTAATCCAGGTGATAACATCAGTGAGGAATCAGAGGAGATGGTGAGGGTGGAGGCCAAGGTTTGGGCTTCAGCTCCCATCGCAGGGACACCTCTCCAGTACCACACCCACATCTTCCCTGTTATCCCCAAGTGGGTGCCCAGCCCGTCTCTCTTGGGCTGATGCTGTGGGTACCACTTCCATGCTGCACATGAGCGAGGAACCACATCCCCACCGCTTTCTGCCCCTCCTGCAAAGCAACTTAATCCCAATCTCCTTCTCCCCCAGCCCTCTCCCACTAGTCCCCATCTTGCATCCAGGAGCAAGTTGTTTGAATTGGCTGGGGCTGGGAAGCAATGAGCCTCGGCAGGTGTCTGTGGAGCACCATGGGCCGCCAAAATTCAGGCAGATCAAACCACTGTCGGATGCGAGAGAGGGAGAACAGCTGAGAAGGCAGCAAACATAAACGGGGGAGCTGCTATTGCCAGATGGGGCACGGGGAGCCAAACTTAATTTGAATTGCTTGCAGGCTTAGCAGCCAGGCAGAAAGAAATCATCGCAAATCCATCTAATGCAAACTAATGCTGGTCATTAGGAAGCAGGCTAGAAGAGCGCTGCCCGCATCGGGGGAAAGACATTAGGAAAAAAGTTTCTGAGCAGGTTTCCAAGCCAAAATAGATCATGTCTGAACAATTTACTCTTCATTTACCGTAGTTCTCAAACCTGGGGAAGGGAGGGTTGTTGTTTGGTTGGGTTTTTTTTCCCCACGAAGAAAAAGTACTCCAGGATGGTCTCGCTTGTACTGTGGCCAGCTTTTCAGTGATGTTGGGCAGAAAGAGATGTTTGTGGCTGTCAGCAAAAGGCCCAGTCACTCAGAATCACTTAAAAGCAGAGGAGCCTTTCCCTCCGTGCATGCATCAAGGGTAATATCTCTAATTGGGTTTGCGCATTTCCATTAAACAGAGCATGACTGGCACTGACCACAGCCCCCCTCCCCACAAACACGGCTGCCACAGGGGTGGTTTAACAAGAACCAAATGCTTTTTGATGACCGTTTGCAAAAAATAAACAAATCAATAATTCCCTCTCAGCTGCAGACCTTGGATGAGTTCTCCTCACCCTCCTGGCTGCTAATGGAAGGCAGCAGCATGGCTGAAGGGACACCAGGCAATTAAAAAGTTATCTTTCAGAAATAACCTGTCTTCCCCCCAAACAGCCCCTTCGATTATTCAAAATGGCTTCAGCATCAAGGCTGTTTCCAAATGTTTTTCCACATTTGCTGTCTCATACTTTGTTTCTTAGCACTTGGTACTGGGCGTCACTTTTCATACGACTTCGTACACCAAAGTCTGACAGGGAAAAGAAATGGAGTTGTAGGAAAATGGCCTCTTCCCAGCCAAACTTCTATTCATGGTGGGGTCAGGAATGGCTGGGGAGATCTGCAGTCTGGTATCACAAGGTGGCTGGGAGCCTTGAGGGGGAAAAAATAAAAATCACTGGAAAATGCTGCTGGGATTTTGCAAAACTTTTGCCAAAACACAGATCATCCTTTGATGGAAACTGCCAGATGCCTTCAGCAGCCACCTTCAGGGCCTCCAGAGACATCTTCAGAGGGTGGGTCACCCACAATTAGGATACTCGAAGCCCTCCTGTGGGTCCCAAGGACACAGGACCCCCAGCTCAAGGGCGCTCCAGCCAACTCACACACTTTTTTGAGAAAGAAAAACAAAAATTGGGAGCCTTTTCTGGCTGAAATTACTCAGCATGATTTTTTTGTTTTCCTGGATCAGGATGAAAACTTTCTGTAAGTCTCAAAGTATCAACCTGCTGTAGGAACCTGCGAGTGACATGCAAAGAGCATCTTTTGTCTCCTCCTGCTTCAGCTGCTCATGGCTAATGAAGCCAGACAATGTCTCATTACTGGACTGAAATGGCTTTTGGGGAAATGTCTGCTTGTTTAGAGGTCTCTTCGGCAGGACAAGGGCTCAGGGGAAAGAGGCTACAGGGTGGGAGGTCTTGGAAGCAAGAGCCTTGGGGAAGAGTCTGTAATTCTCTTTGGGACTCTTAGAAAATCACTCCCTGCTGTTGCTCTCCATGGGCTTTAGAATGAGATTTCAAGAAACTCTGTTAATTTCCTATAAAACCCCATCAACTGTATTCGCATTAAATCCTATAGCACTTTTGCAGGCAGCTCCAGGGAATGATAATCTGGACTTTTGCCAAAAAAAGAAACTCAGCCAGTGAGACTTTGTGCTAGAGCTGGTTCATAGACCAGCAGACTGGACAAGCCCATCTCTTCCCCTGCCCAGCCCCTCCTATATTCTGAGCAGGAGTTTCAGCAGGGGCTGTGGAAGCCAGCGAGGAAGACTATGAGGGAGATGAGTAACCTTTGCTGAGGACCGAAGTGCCCTAATGCCCTGGTTACACTTCCCGTGTTACCAAATATAAAGCGTTTGTGACAGTGGGGTACAGACAGACTTTACGACACTGCGCAAAACGGTGAGGTTCTGAGGATGTCTCCTTTCATTGCACCAGGATTTGATACCCCACGTTGGTGCAGCTAATTGTTAAGCTCTGTTTTCAGACAATGCCTTTGGTGTATTTTAAATACAACCAATTTTCTTTCTAGGTGTTTTGTTTTCAATTCCTGCGTCTCCCCTTGCAGTTATTTCTATCCTCTCTCCCACCATCTTTAGCCTGCCTTACAATAATTTGCAAATTACAGGAGTCGGAGGTGGCAGGAGCATCATCTTTTGCTGCTTTTCAGTCCATGTTGCTAGTCACACCTAAACAAACACAGCACCGACCGCTCGCACGTTAGCAAACCCTGACCTGCACCCCAGGGGACCCCGTCCGGGTTCTCGGTGGGGAAGGAGTTAATATGTTTGTCTTGCACAAGCGAGACTGAAGCCAGACTGGGCTCAGCTGGAAAGAATCACTTTATCAGGAGAGGTTATGAGAAAAAGAAACTCTTAACTCTCTAGCAGAGTGTGGGGCTGGGGGAGTTGTGTTGTTTGGACCTGAGAACAGGCGCGGGTTGTGAGAGCCTCTGTTGATCTCTGTCAGGGGCGGATTTCAGTGCGCAGTGTTCACCAGTAAAACTGGGTTTGTTGAGGTGGTGGCAGGCGGGAGCAGAGCGGCACGGAGAAAGGACGTCGCCGTCATGCAAAACTTTTGATGTCGTTCTGATTGGGAATAGATGAAACCCCCCATGTTCTTCACACAGCAGTATTACCAAATCAGAAGCGATTTTTTTTTTTTTTAATTATTTGATAAAATGTAAAGATTTTTTCAAAGAGTTAATTAAATGCTTGTGTTTCAGGTCAATCTGCAGGTTTAATTTCAAATCAACAAAAAAAGGAAACATCTGGTGTCACGTAAATATCCTTTCTGGTGTGATATGCATGAGCAAAAGTTTTGCTAAGCAGAGGATTCTTTTTCTTTTCTAATTGAGAAAAATCAAAAGTTTAAATATAGGTTAAAAAAAATCCTTTTTGGACTTGAGAAAAGGAGTCACATTGAGCAAGACCAAGGCTGCGCAGTCCAGAATTCCATCCAGCTGGAAAAGCCTGGTTTTCATGGAGAACCTTAACACATTTCCCAGGTCCATGAACTTTCTGCCAGGAACCCCCCAATCCTACTTGCAGCTTCTATTTAGTCACCCCCAAATGATCCTGTCTCACCTCTCATCACATAACATGGTGGTCCCAGCACTCAAAGCCTGTCCCTGTCACCAATCACCATCTCCAAACCTCGCCCTTGATGTGTAGGATCAGGCTCACATGCACTACTGTTTTGGCTGGTTTTGGTTTAATTTCAGGACGGTTATTTTGTGATTGTTTTGCCCCTGCTATTCACCTGCCCCCCCCAGCTTTTTTCTGACATGCAAAAAAAAAAAAGAGCTTAAACATATTTTGTGGTTAAACCACTTTTTTTCATGTCAGCTGGTTCCCACTGGGCTGAAAAGCAATAAAAAGTCAGGAAGAAGTATGGGCTCCTCTCTCAGCTTTGTCATATGGATGAATAGCACAGTAAAAAGCGCTGAATGCTATCGGTTAAAACGAACTCACTGCTATTCCAAGTACATTTTGCAAAGGGGTGGGGGACTGGATGGTGAAAAACCTCTCCTGGAGATGGATCCTCTGTCGAGCTAAAGATTTTTGCATTAAAAAGAAATTCTGGTTATAATCACTCTACCTACAGCAACACTTTCAGTGGTCCCCCCACTCTACCCTCACCCCTCCGACACTTTTCCATGGCACTGAAATAAATCTCAAGGTAATGTGACTTGCAGAACCACTATCTTTGAGCATCTTAGAGGCTCTGTCAATAAGCGGCCAGGCAAGTAGCAATGGAGTGCAAAGATCCTTTTATTATCTCCCTTCGCAGCCCTTCTTGGGCATTTCTCTCCCTTGTGTTCCTCATCAGGTCCCTGATCATACTGATAAGAGGGGGGAGAAAAAAGAAAAAGAAAATGTGAGGGAGAATAGCAAAACTAGATGACAAGACCTTGTACTATTTCACATTTGCACCTGGAAAATACTCTGGTCTGGAATGTTAATATCTGATTGTAGATAAAAGTAGATTAGCAATTGCTGGCGAATTTCCCATTAAGATACTCAGATGCTTAGAAATCGCTTCTTACTTGCATTTTGATATCCTATTGTTGAGCAAGCTGAAAGCAGTTCACTTCAGGAGAAGTTCCATTGGGCAAGATCCCTTTCCAGCAATAGCCAGACTGTTTTCAGTAAAATGGGGTTTTCTTTTCTCTTTCACTTTCTGACCGTCCCCGCCCTCCTTTTTTTTTTTTTCTGTTAGAGGAAAGCAAACTTCTCAAAAACAACCCTTCCTGAAGTACATCTCCACCCTGATAGACGGTTTAGCCTGGCCGAGAGGGATATATGGTTAAACCCTCTTACAAGGGAAAAGAGACCTCAAGAGAGCAGGAGATTATCCAGGACTATCAAGCGCCGGATGCCCAAAGCACCCTGATGACACGGATTCTGTAAAGGCCAAGTCTCTGTCAGGCCAATCAAGAGCAGAGATTTGAATCTCTGTCCCTCACATACCCCCAGAGACCCCAATGACCAAGTGATTGGTGGGGACAAGCTTGTCAGCGATCTCAGGATCAGAATGGGATGTGTCCAGCTGCTCAGGGCTGATCCAGATGAACCCTACATACTTCCAGGGTCGGAGCTTCATTCAAGCTCTATTCAGCCACTCTTGTTGTGAAAGTTTTTCCTCGTTTCTAGTTGAAATTTGCCTCGTCGCTACTTGTGACCGATGCTGCTCATCCTTTGCTGCAAGAAGAACCTGGCTCTCACTGCTCTGAAATTTGGGTGGGAGGAAGGGTCCAACTTGTGGAACTTGGTGCTACAAAACAACCACAGAGGGCAAGGGCTCTGGAGGATTCAGAGAGTGATAGACAGATAATGAACATCCATAGATAAGCGGATAAAACGCTTACAAGGGATATAATCCCTTCTGTTCCTGGTGATAAGCCAGCTGCTGACTGACAGAGGCATGGAGGAAAACCCTTCTGGGAAGATTATTCCAAACCTGGTGAATTGAAGCCATGGATACTTGCACAACTGGCTGTGGCAATCTCAGAGTCACAGTGGTTATCTCTGGAAGCACCAGAAGATTGGAAAGGGACAAAAAATGCCTAACTTTTAAAAAGTATTGGGAATGTGAGCAGAAGTAGGGAACTATAGACCCAGCAGTTTGACTTCAGTCCGTGAAAAATCATGATAGAAAGATATGAATACAGTATTTACAGGTATCTGGGAGGTGTAAAGGAGTTTCAGTGACCATGGATTCGTCAAGGACACCCTTCTTCAAATACCTCTTTGACAAACTGGATAGATGGACTGAAAAAAAAGAAGAGGTTGAGATTCAGCTGGGGCAGCCAGAAAGTAATATGGATGATGGAGTGCACAGGTGAGCTAGGCTTCGGTTCAGCAGAAAAAGATCTAAGGTTTATTTTGTTCCACTAAGTGAACATGAGTCTGGGATATCAAGCTGCTACAAAAATGGTAAACATCACCCCAGTTGGTATAAAAAGGCAGATGATACAGGAGACGTGCATGAATTCTAGGGACTGGTGATGCCACAGCAGAGCTCCATGGCCAGAGGGGTTACCCCATAGGAAGGAAGAGGTGGGAGAACGGGAGAGAGATCAGATGGAAGCAACAGGAATGATGAGAGCTGGAATAAATTATTTCCAAGGCAAAAAATTAGTCTAGAAAATAAGGCAAGTGGAACATCAGTTTGGGTAACACAGAGAAGAAAGAATCCTTGCCCTTAGGTTCACCTGCTGCTTTTCGGGGTCTTTTTTTTTTTTTTTTTAAATTTTAAGCAAAATGATCCTGCAGCACCGCTCACGGCTGCCACATCTCCCTGGTTTTCTGTGTCAGGAGGTGAAGAGGCACTAGAGAAGGCACTCGACAGCCTGGCAGCAAGCCCTAATGCAGCATCTCCCCCACAGAGTGGCTGATAGCAGCGAAAAGTCCTGGTGGACAATCCCAAATGGACCCTCAAAGTCTGAACAGAGAAGCCTTCAGCTCCAAACAGTCTGCATAGAGCTGATCCATCTTGGAGAACCCCTTTGACGAGTGTTGGCGGGGGGGGGAAATAATTTCTTTTTCCTTTGCAGAAGCACGGTTTGGTAGAGAAATAGGAGCGTATAACAGCTACAGAGATACGGGCAGCAGCCCAGGAGAGGAGCGGAGAGAGGGCCCAGCCTTCCCCAGCTCCTCACTGCTCTGGCAGGACCAGCGCCAGACAGCCCCGTGCTGCTTCCAAGAGCCAGGCAGCAGAAAATGAGTCCTGTCAAGTGAGCGTGAAATGGTGTGCAGACAGTCAGCCTCCCATTGTCTGTGTCCTCGGATGGTGGCCAAGCCCCGGTGCCTTGGCGAAGGCAGGGGAAGGAGCCCGGGTTGGTTGACATCTGCTCTGCTCAAGCTACAGCAGAGAAAGAGGCTACAGGGCAACGTGCTGTTCTCCTTCCCTCCCACCCGTGGTTGTGCCGGAGATGTCAGCAAGCTCCTCCGTTTGTCCCAAGAACCTCTGGCCTCTGTGGCAGCTGGCCACCTCCAGTCATTGGGCAGATTGCACCATGCTAAGTCTTATCATAGAATAATTTTGGTTGGAAGAGACCCTCAAGATCATCGAGTCCAACCATTAACCCAACCCTGGAACTAATCTGTGTCCCTGAGAACCTCATCTCTGCGTCTGTTCAACCCCTCCAGGGATGGTGACTCCACCACTGCCCAATATCCAACGTAAACCTCCCATGGTGCAACTTGAGGCCGTTTCCTCTCGTCCTATCGTTTGTTCCTGGGGAGCAGAGCCCAACCCCCCCTGGCTCCAAGCTCCTTCCAGGCAGGTCAGAGATCAGAAGGTCTCCCCTCAGCTCCTGTTCTCCAGCTGAACCCCCAGCTCCCTCAGCCGCTCCCATCACACTTGTGCTCCAGCCCCTCACCAGCTTTACGGTGGTGGGAAATGCAGAAAGACTTTATGGCTTGTGGGGACCTTCTCCTCTGATGGCAGCTGGCTGGCGAGCGTGAGGGAGACCTTGACCTCACCTGGTTGTACAGTGGAAACCGGGAGAAACCTCCAGCAAAACTCAGAGCCCCTGTAAGAGAAAGAGAGAAGAGCATGGAAGCTTCTACATTAATTAAGGGGTTCATATCCATATGGATGAAAAACATGGCTTATAGCACCACCAATATAGGTTATCCTAACATATGCTATGTCATCAAAAACATGCCGTTTTTAAAAATATCCAGCATGCTTGCAGTGAATATCAGCCCATGTTATATACACGCTTTACCAAAGAAGACTTTCAGTCTCTTTTAAAGAAATCCAGGAAAGATTCTGCTTTCTGTCACCCAAGGGCAAGCCTTGGTATCAAAAGAGATAACATCCGTGGCTATAAAATGTGTATATATTTATCCAGACTCTAAAGGCCATTTTTATAACTTCAATCTTGGTTTACTTTTCAATACTCTTATCTTTTTGCCATGTTTTGGAAAATATATAAGGATTGGCTATTGGAACATGCAGCTTTGTGCAAAATATTTAATCGAAGCCCTTAATTGCAAGCTGTAAATGTAGTACTGGGGACAGATTGTAAAGCCAGAAACCATTTGGTCAACACAAAACAGCTAACAAGACTGTTTCAGCAAAGAGGAAAAAAAAGCGTACAGGACAGTATTTTAGCACGGATATGAGTTTTGTTGCAAGAAAATAAACCTTTCAGAAAATTTAGGGAAAAGAAGAATGTGTTATCAGATCCATAAGGCATATGATAAAAATCAGACTTATTTTTTATTTAATTTATGTAGGAAAAAAATGTCTACTTTAAATCAGCCAAAAGAAGTGATACATTGTTCTTACTGAAAGTCATTTTGTCTATAAACACTTTCAAGACTTCAAACAAAAACAAACGGAGGACTGGAAAACAGTCTCTGGAAGACATTAGTTACTCCTGTTCAACTCATGTTTCCTCTTGTTGCTGTGAAGCTTGGTTGATTCCTTAACTGTCTGAAATGACAAGCTTCTCCTGAGATGTGCAGTCGCAAGTATTGTGTGTCTGTGTACAGACATTCACAAAATAACTTCCCTGCTGCACTTGCTACATGACTGGTGAGATGCTTTATGTATAACACAGCAAGGTCAGATGATGCCGCAGTTGGTTACTACTATAGCAGCAGCTGAAGCATAGAGTATTTGTATTAATTGGGGAATTAGTTATCTGTCAAGAGGCACCTCACGAAAGGTTGTTAAGGAAAAAGGACAATAACTTCTTTAATGACTGCTCAAGTTTAAAGGCACTCTTTGAGAATTAATTAAATTAAGAAGACTATTTTGAGAGCTGGAAGACTTTTATACATGAAAGTAAAGTTGTTTGGACTTATTGGAAACAGAATTTCAGTTACTATTAAACCCTGATGAAACTAAAAGAATGACTCAGAAAATTGACTGAATAAAAGAATTAAGATGCTCTGAGAATTTCCCACCACAAGAACAAAGGCAATTAGAAGTGCACGGCATTGGCATTCAGCAGATTATGTATTCATGAGCTGAAAATGTACCAGGTCCTTCCCCCAACGAAGGGATGACAGCAGCCAATTTTATATTGAATGTCATGTTACCCTTTCCACAAAGCAATAGGATCAAGCGGGGTCTGAAAACTCTGAACTAAAAGCCGCGTTTTTGTCCCATCCTTTGCTCCGGGGTGCGAACAGGACAATTCAGCAGAGCAGAGCACGAGGGGCAGCCGCAGCGTGGTCTGTGCTGAGCCGTATTTTCACAGATGGGATGAAGCCGTAAAATACGACTGCAAAATTTTATTTCCATTTTTGAGCTGATTTAAGGGGATATCAGAATGCTTTTATAATTCACAATATTGAGAGCTTCTCTGGTAAACACCAAATTGGTTAGAAATGTTTTCTTGCAACTGAGAGACCAGCTAAATTTGTGTCATGGGGCATGACAGTGCGATTTTATTCAGATGTAAGAATTTTGATGTCCTTTGATATTCCTTTCTTAAGGTAGATCTTGCTATGGTTTCTTTTGAATAAGTAACTTAAATATTTGCACTGGCTTCACAGGGTTTACTTAAGATTATTCACACTTCTTATTACTAGCTGTTTAGATGATCCCTGATATACTAAAACAGGATTTACAAGACTCCCCCCATACATATAGACAAGCCATGTCTGTGCCTTGTTTTTTATCTGCCATTAAAACAAGATTACAACTCATTTTAGGAAAAAAGGTACTTAGATCCTCTCCAAGGGTAAATCCACTCTTGCCATATATAATCTCTGTTACAAAGTCTCCTCAGAGAGAAGTACAGAGGAGACTGTAACTGGAATAATCAACGTTTATTGCTTATGATCGCCTTTGGTTCAGAGTTTCCTTCTGCTTTCTTTGTCAATAAAACAGTCAAAAGTAATTGACAAAAACTGTTGTGTTTGTTCTTTATTGAGACAACTTTTGAGGATGGGGCATCGCACCTTTGAACTGCCATGAAAGGCGATTTTAAAGATGGGGCCCTCCTTGCGCATCTTGCTTTTAGCTTTCAGCAGATGCCGAGGTAAAGCCCAGCGGCTGGAGACATTATCTCTAGTCCCGACTAACCTGAAAGGTCCCTTCCTCCTGCACCTGGGAAAAGGGGACATTCAGCACCTACGGCTTAAAACACCCCGCTGTTGGGGTGAATGTCAAGGTGCGACACTCCTTGTCGTGTTGGTGGAACCCCCAAATTCGGAGTACAGTGCTACCCAGAGCCCCAGCACTATGCAAAGCCACAGCGGACACTTCTAAAGCCTGGCCCTGTTAATGGAATGATGGGTCTTTGGGAACGCTGGTCTCCTTCTTCCCTGGAGATTGAATTATAGACGTCCTCTGCCGAGGAGGTGAATGTGTGCCCTCTCCCGTGGTGTCAGGGCTGGGAGAGCTAATGGACGCTAATGGGCGCTAATGGATACTAATGGGCTCTTAATGGGCTCTAAGGGCTCCTCCTGCCCCACCCATCCTGGCCTCTATTTAAGCCCAGACCCAGGAGCTAAGCCCCCCTTGGGCAGTGTACATGGCTGTGTCTAGACCTGTCATGGCCATGTTGCTTCTCCATGTCCTGCTCCATTAACTGGCCTCCTGGATGGACACTGGACCTGCCTTGTCCCTACGAGCCCCTCCACTGTGGTGGGTTCTCAGCAGTTGGCCCCGCTGCCCTGCTCAGGTATGGTGGGATGGGTTGGGGGCCCCAGCAGCCCCTCAGCTCCTGGCCCTGAGGGAGTACCAGCCCTCATGGCACCTGAACGTGGGGGTCAGAAGTGCCACTTGCCTCAGTGGCCACTGGCCAGAGCACCTCAGAGGGCTGGAGCGGCCAGAAAGGCAGCAGGCAAAGCCAGAGCAGCAGCATTGCAAGCCATGAAGTAGGGCTGCGTCAGGATCAGGGATCCCCAGGTAGGTCCTTCCTTGCAGGTCAATGCTGCATGGTGGAACCAAGCCCTCTAGACCACCTCTTCATGCACAGCCTTTCTCCATGGAGGAATGTGCCCCTGTGACCTCCAGATGCATGAGAAAGTTTATCCCAGTGCCACGAGCAAGTTGCTTGTCTGGCCAGGACCCTTCTGCTGTGCCCGACCTCCTTAGGCCAGGAGGTCTACCAGGAGGTACCAGCTCACTTTCTGAAGTGCGTGGGGTGGGGGAAAGCTTGATCCCAGGAGAGCAGTTTCACAACACACTGGCCTGTGACAACAGCTGTGAAAGGTGATTGCTGTATGTTTTGGGTTTTTACATATGTGCTTGAAGGGATTTAGAGGAGAAAACCATTGTGTGCAAACCCAGTGTTTACACTTGCTGTGAGACCCTGCTTGTGCATCACTGCTTTCATCTCCCGTTGTGCTCCCTTTGATTGTCTGTGACTCAGATGCTCTATCTGGAGCTGATCCTTGCAGAAAGCTGCTGCTCCAGCACCACAGAGCCTCTGCCCCTGCATCCACCAAGAAGGACCATACGTACCCTGGCAAAGTGAGCCACAAGCATCTCCCTACAGCTCCCAGCAGAGCAGGAGCGAGACAGGGAGACTCTGCAGCTCTGTGCTGCTTGCATTGCTGCGCTGCAAAGGGCGTGCAAATGTTCCCTTTGGTGTGCAGGGACGTTGCTCATGACCGAGCAAGTGGGTACGCTGGGGTAGGTAGGGGCTGCCGTTTACTTCATGCTTGTAGATTAGACCCAGCACTAAGGGCTGTTCCGCATGGTGCAGGATAAAGAGTGGACGAATTGCACAGATTTGAGCTACCAGCTTGCGTATCTAATCATATTTCTAAAAGATGCCAACAGAGGGCATCCGCTGCCAGACACGCAGCCTGCAAAGTCCCTGCTGCAACCTCTGTGCCTGGCTTTGGATAAAGAGCATCTCAGGGTTTGGGGTTTTTTTAACCCTCTCCCACTTAGGCTCAGGTTAAGCTTTGTCAGAGATTTTAAGCAGATGGGCTTTTTCGGTGGGTGTTTTTCCTTTGGAGAAAGGAGAAGTGGGGTGGGGAACAATAACCCACAGTTGCAGCCTCTTGGTCAAGGCTGGATTTTGATAATTAGGAGAGCAACAGCCAGGTTCAAAGTGAAGGTGGATGCTTTGTTATCCTGTGCAGCTGTAAACAAAATCAGAAGCACAACTGTGCTGCTGCTGGAGGAGAGCAGGAGATTTCATGACAAATGTCCTGGCTTTAGTGGATTTAAATAGTCAGTTTTATTTATAGGTGTTTATTCCTGGCATTTAATCTCTTTGTTTCACGTCTCTTGTGGACAGTCAAAAAGAAATCGAACTTCTAAAGCCTGCTGCTCCCTCTGGTAAATACACATTGATGTTTGGGCTGTGGAGCAGGCTCACTCTTATTTTGTTAAGATCTCACACCAAAACATCCAAGATGTTCAAAGGCCAGGCAGCCTGTCCCATGGCAAGCTTGTTAATCCAGTTTGTACCGGGGCAGTGAAGGTCCTGAGGCAAGGGCTGGTGTTAGACAGGGCTCGTGTGAGGGTTAAGGGTGGAAGAAGTCTTCTCAGAGGTTTCATCCCTGCATATAAAACCAGCAGGAGGTTAATAGGTGCAGGAGCTGGTGATTGCTAGGCTCCTAGAAATACATTCTGTTCTGGGGTTTCCAGCTGCTTTGCATGCAAAATTGGGTAAACACCTAAAAAATCAGAATGGCTGGTAGGCCTGGCTGTGATAGTCATCTGTGCTTAGGAAAGACCTGGCTCTGCCTCATGAAGCTAAAGCTGATCCAAGCTGTGCCATGTCTAGCCTGGTCCAGTAATACCTGTTCTGAGCCTGGTTTAACTCTTGGTGTGAGAACACACGCCTTTTACCTGCCAGGAAGTGTGTGCATTTTCAGTGGTGCAGCTTGAAATACATGAACATGATCTTTTCAAGAACAGTGTATGCTTGCTTTGGTTATTTACCCGGGGCTTCCTAACTGGCCACTCCCAAAAAAATCTGCTCTGTACATGTAGGTCATCTCTACTTCACATTATACATTGAATAAGGGCCAGAAACATACAGCCAAATTTGATTTATGGACTGCCATAAAGATTTAAGAAATTTATGATTTGATTAATCCATCCCATATATCTTTTTCTTTATTACCGGTAATTCGTGTGATATATCATAGCCTTCTGAGCAGTAATTTGGCTGCCTGGTGCATGCCAATGCTTCCTAAGGGTTAAATTCTACGGTGCACCGACCAGACAATAAGCTGTTGTGATCTGCTGGTTAAATATGTATTCAGCAGTCCTGGGGTCTGACTTACCCAATAGATTTGTCCTGGTTTACCAAGCGAGTATGTATTTAGGACACGTACTATGTGCAGAAGAACGTACTTGGGGGGGGGGGGCGTGTTGGAAAAATTCTTTGCAAAACACACTGTGCCACAGTGGCTAAAGCTTGTAGAAAATGAACAGGCATCTATAACGCTCCTAGAAATATACGCTGAGCCCATAGCCAGGATGCCCAGTGCTTGTTGTGCAGGGGGCTGCCTGGTGACAGCTTTTCTAGCAGGGTGAGGAGCCTTGGCAGGGGCTGCCTGCTGAGAACTGGTCCCTGCTGGCAATCTTTGTTTTCACTCAGAGGGAGGTGGGCGTTTGGCATAGGGCAGGAAAAGCAAATCTACTAATTAACTCAATGAGGGATTAAAAAAAAATAACCTACCTCGGATTGAATGAGGATGTGACCTGAGACTGTAGATGCTTCTGCTGCTGGTAAACATGTTTTCTGTTTGTGTGGGGTTTTTTGTGTTGTGGGTTTTTTTTCCTTCTGTAACACTATCGACATTTTAAAATGATCAGAATATTTCAGAGTGCATTTAACAAGACAGAAGTACTGGATTTCAATACAGTCAACTCCAGAAAGCAGAAGGCGGGTCCTAAATTACCTTCAAAATCATAACAATTTAAAAAGTGGAATACTTTCTCATTTGCCTTCTGTTTTTTTTTCCAGCTGCTCTAAGTCACCCAGCTCACCTCCTCCCCTGGGAGCAGGACTTGGAGGAGGAGGAGAGGGGTGATTCTGGTTGCACACCTGGCAGCCCTGGAGCACATTCCCTGTGCAGGATCCAGGTGTCTGAGATTCCCCTGCCCGAGGGGGCCTGGGGACCCCTCACAGCCCCCGGTCTCTGCTGATGGGGAGTGGAGATGCCAATTAGCAGAAGCCCCAGTTGCATTTTGCAATGAGGACTCCAGGACTGGTGAGAGTTGAGCCTTTAATAATGTCTCAGCTCTGTCTGGCTGCCCACAATCTCAGCCAGCCACCTCTTTCAGAAAAGCCCTGCATCTTCATTACCTTCCCCTCGAGCCATCTGGTTCCCCAACCCGACCTTTTTAGAAAAGATTGGTTAAAAAAACGGGAGCGGTCCCTGAGCAGAAGACCTTGTGTGTCACGTTTAAGCCCAGAGCAAATTTTTATGTCCAAGCTGTAAAACCTTGAAAATAAAGATTTATAATTGAGATTCTGGCTGAAGCAAAGTGAACAGAGATGGTCTAATTAAATTCCGTGGTGGATATAATTAACCCATTTATTCATTTATTACCCTTTATACAGCTAATGCAGGCTACACCATCACCATTTGTTGATAAAGAACCTGTTACCTGGCTGCTTGGCGTGGGCTGCGCAGCAGCCGGGCCCATCGCGATGCTCCGGAGGGGTTGGTGATTCCGTACAAGCAGGTCTGAGCTGACGGATGCTTTTTCAGAAGCCAACCCAGCTCCGGAATGAGTCAGCTCTGAAGGAGCAGGGCGGGAAGCAAAGAGACTCTGGGTTCTGCTTTGGACTCTTGGGCAGAGCTGACAGGTGGCTTTGATCAAGTGTGGTGCTTTGGGAAAAAAAAGGTTGTGGGTTTTTTTGTCTTTTCTTTTTAGCAGCTGGCTCTCTGGTGTCATACACACCTGGTACCAAGGCACTGAATTCTTGCTGTGCACTATCGAAGGCTGCTGTAATATCCACGCTGATGTGTGTGGATGGATTTCTGCTTTCTCTCCTTCATAGTTCACTGTGGAAATGGCACTTGCGAACTCGGAACACAGATAACTACTCAGACATCCTTTGGGAGAGCCTCATCTGACTAAAAGCTCGACTGGCTTTTCCAGAACGGAGCTGTTTCTTTTCACCAAAGACTCATTTTGCTTTACTTTCTTGCAGCCACCACTAGATTAAAAAAAAAAAACCAAAAACAAAGAATCAACTAGAGATTATTTTTCATGAAACTTTAATCGGGCACTGTCCCCTTCCTGCACCTGTGTGAGCAAACATTGATGAGCATGTAGGGCTTGAACACAGAGTAAAAACCATCTGCTTGAGAGGCAAGAAGTGCAGGGAAAATCCTTTGCTTACCGGCATTTCTCTATCTGGGCAAGCTGTCCTGCTGCAGATGCTCCACCGGCAGTTCAGCCGCCGGGTCCCTCAGCCCATCCATCTCTTAAGCAGTGAAAGCCAACACCTTCCCCCACCACTCCCCCCTCTCCTTCCCCTCCCTTCGCTGCTCCTTAATATTTCATGCATCAAAGAAGTTTCACTTGTAATGCAAAAACTGATTAATTAAGTTGAGTGCAAGAGTTACATGCATTTAAAGTTTCTTTCATCTCGGGAAGGAGAGGAGCCGCGCTGGAGGCTGTTATTGCTCATGAAAGGGTGTTGAAGGGCAGTAGTGATAGAGTGGTTGTGTGGTAGTGACCGAGGGGAAGGGACAGCCTCATTCCCTGGATTTTTGGCTCGAGCAACAGGCTGCTTTCCATTGTCCCTGGCTTCTCCCTTCCTCTGTGAGTGTGCTCGCTTGCCAGGCTGGCCCATGCCTCCTCTGGCAATGGGGATGTGTAGCAAGGTACCTGCCTGACTCCAGGTGCCTAAGGCAGGACTTGCCTGGGGTCTGCAAAGTCCCTTTTCAATGTGACTTCGGTCCTGGCGCATGGCTGATACCCTGCACGAGTAACCTCTGGCTAAAACCCCTGTGTGCTCCAGGGTGAGTTAGAGATGTACGTGGTGCAGGGTGGTATCACAGAGAGGAAAGAAACTAGAAAATGCCCTGAGGCCATAGCGATGGGCACCTGAGCACAACATCCCACCTGGGTAAGTCAAGGCTCTTATTTTTAAAGTAACCATTTAGTCCATACCTCAACCCAAAATGCTTAACAGCCTTTCCTCGCTGTACAAGTTGCGCAGCCCTCTGTTACCACTCCAAGCCCTCCTGAACTGAGCCCAGGGGCTGTTTCCCAGTGCACAGTGGTGTTTCTGGTAAAAGGGAGGAATCAACTACTTGTATTTTAGAAAAGAGGAAATTCAGCTGCTGCTGGCTTTAGCTTCCCTGCTTTTGCAGAGTGTCCCCTCAGGGTGCTTCTCTGGAAGTGGTCAGGAAGCTCCTAGTTTGATGCCCTGTCAGAAAGACAACATCTCCTGCAGCTCTGAGCACAGTGAGGGGGCTGCTGGCTCACCATTAACCTAGAAGCAAGAACGTCACCTCCTGAATTGCAAAGGGCACTTTCCGTATCCCCTCGTTCCTCTCCCAGGAGTGTTTCCTGGGATTGCTGACCCAGCCTGTCTCTGGCTCTGCTTGCAAGAGCTGACAAAAGCAATGTGGTCGTCGACCACAGGCAGATGCCACATGGTTGTGGACCAGCATTTGTGCACCGCAGCCTAGAAACAAAATTAATTTAGTGGTGTTTTCTTCAGAATACTAAAAAAAAAAAATTCTCACTTTACTGGAGTGATTGATGCTGATGTGACTCTTGCAGGGTGAAATATAAGCCTCTGATTACATCATAGCTGTATGACTGACTTTCTCATCTGCTCGCTAGCAGTACGATTTGCAATATGCATTACAGACATAAATTGCTTTCTATATTGTAAATACATAGTGCATTTTAATGATTGCTGCTGTACGTACATATCTTTAGTAATAGGGCCAATTGAAAACCACTTCAGAAAGCTGCTATTGATATCTTTGCAATAACCTTCTCTGTGCCAGCTGATAAAAGATGCATTAGTTCTGGGTGTCCAGAAATCCAGCTCACAGGACTGAAAGTCAAAGACTGCTTCATCTGTGACCCTTTAAAAGAGAATGACTTCCCCCCCACCCCTTTTAAAACCTAGATAGTGTAGATATTTTAAGCATTTTCCAGTGAAATGTCTGGACAATGTTCTCCACAGAGGCACAAAATCATGAGTTTGCCTGAATCCCACTTGGGCTATTAGAAGAAAATGACCCTGGGGCTGAGCTGCTCTGCTTGGGAATAAGAAATAAACTGAAGAGCATCTCGATGTTCCTGCTAATAAAAAATCTGCTCAGGTGAAAATTAGGCATGAATGTAGGCAGATGCAGACATAAGGTAGGCATGGTTTGGCGTAGCCAAGGTTCCCGGTTCACATGACACACAACATATGCTCTGCCTACTTGTAGAGGCTGCTCCACCTGATAACAACCCACTATCGCCGCTCAGTAGTGGAGAAACTCCCGGCTCACGCCGAGAAAGTCTGTGCATTTTGTGCTGAAAACCCCACGCTTGGGACTGGTACAGATAGAATTTCCACAGCCCCCAAGATCTCTTTTTATCTCTTACGGTAACAGCTAATTATTTTTTTTTGAGTTTCTGTAGGAGAGGATACAAACCCCACGGGTGGAAAATAGAAGGGATTTGCCCCCAAACTGCACAGTCAGCAGCCAAGGTGAGAACAGAGCTGGCGCCTCCTGACAACCTGTCAGGTCCCCTACCCGCCCCATCGCACCCAACCCAGATGGGTCTTGTCAGTGTAATGTGTTTTCACTTGTAAGACTGTTTCCATTTTCCTGGAGTTTTTGCAAGGAACGGCAGTTTTTGCTGGTTTCTTGGCCCCGATGCTGCTGAAATCGATGGTCAGGCAGTCGCTGACTTCCCTGAGGAAAGGCTGGATCTGTGAAGCATGAGAAAAAGATTTTTAAAATGGATCTCATGTAGAAATAGAAACCCGCGTTATGGACTATGCAACTGGCTTTAAAATCCACCATTTGCATGGACTTAAAGTAACTAAAAATTAGCAAGTTTAAGCACACTTCTGTAAGTGTTCCTAGGATATTTTGCTAACAAGTGAAACTTCCTCAGTGCAATGTGCTTTACTCTCTCAGTACCATTTACTTTTCTGTTGAATGCTGCTCAGAGTGGGTAATGGAAATCCGTTACCTCAGTTGTAAACCAGGACTAACATAATTCCCTTTGGAGATATTATTGGTGGCTTTCAAATGGTGAGGTTTTGAGTTTAGCTTAACTCTTTTGAACTAAAAAGCAGGTGGAATTCTTTTCTCCTCATCATGAGAAGACATTTGCATTTACACTGGGAAGGATCTAGGCTAAATTGAAGCTGAATGCACCCATTTAAAGGCAGCAGAATGTTCCCCTTTATTGTTGTGCCCATGTTTGTACAGGAAAGATCTCAGTGTGCTACTCAGAAGACAGTTGTCAGCAGTACTTTATGAATACAGAGAACAAGGCAAAATAGGATTGAATGGTGTCTGCAGAGCTGCTCAGATCTTTAGGCAGGGGCACAGACAAAATAAACCCCTAAGGTCCTTCCCAGCTTTATTTCTAATATCTCAGGACCTGCCCAGAACCAGACAATAGCAAAGGAGACATTTGAACCCCTGATAGTTGCTTTCTAGCTCTAAACCCTGAAAAGCATTCACCTCATTGCTCGATGGCATGTGCTAGATCAGAGAAAACCTGGAAACACCTAAAATGTGTCTCCTCGTCTCCAATTCAGCCAGACCCATGGCAAAGCTAAAGAAGAAATGCCCTCACCTGAAAACCCACTGCCCAGAGCTGTGACAGCAGCAGGTACCTCTGGATCCCACTCCCACCCCAAGGACAGCCCCTTGCCAAAATCCTCTGGTACCCAAGAGCAAAAATGTCTCCACTTATGGCACACATGCACATGGAGTTGTGTGGTAAGCGGCTACAAGATCGAAGTAACAGGGATGGTGCTTTAAACAGACATAGATATTTTTCAGGATTTCCAGTTCTAAAAAAATACAAAAAATGTACTTCACGTTTTAGACATACTGCCTACTAGGGTGTCATTTTGCGTATCTGTGCAGGATTGTTTCTTTGCTCTTTTTCCTAGAAGAATTTTCAAAACTAGGGAAAATAAATCAGCATGTACCCTGCTGGTGCCTGGAAATCAGTACTGACAACAATCTAAGCCAGTCCAAAAATCTATCCTTTCCCCCTTTAGAAAAAAATTAAAAAAAAAAAAGGAGGGAAACCTTTTTTTCCTACTATTACAGTTTTCCCAACCAAGAGCTGCCATTTAGGGCTGCATTTTTGCTTGATTTTTTTTTTTTTTTTTTTTTTTTTCCCCAGCATGCCTGGAAACTTTATCCCTCCCAGTTAGGCAGCTCTGGGGTCTCACATTAAACTGTTTATAACTAGTTGCCTGTTTGCCTGTGAGCAGTTTCTGGTTTCTCTCTATTCGTGAAGCTGGAAATAGGCACCGTATGCGCACCGACACTCTTATGGCGGGGGCTGCAGCTTGTTAGGGTTGTGAGCTGGAGCTGCAGCTGCTCCTGGAGCAGGGACTGGCCCCTGGGAACGGTGCTTGAGCTGTTTGTTTGCTGGATTTCACATTCTTTGCCATTCTGCCCTTGTTGTGGTTTTAACATTTGATGACCTAGGTATCTCAGAAGGCTGTTTTGCCTCAATAGGCATGTGATGAATTGATCTTAATTAGCTTGTGGAAATAATATAAACCTGAGCGTTAAGCGTGCTTTGTTAGGGTTTTGACATCTTCTTTTATATGTACATCTACAAATAAAAATCAGGTAGATTAGCAGTCACTAGCAAATTATTGTTGTGAGTCATTGACTCATAACTACCGTAGGCTGCCTCTCCTGTCTTGGTTAGTCACGCCTGACCGTGGGCAGAAGTTCATGCGGTGCTGGGGTTAACCGTGTCCGTTTTGCCCATAGGGACAGAGTTTGCCTCTGAACTAATCCCCATCATTCCAGCTTCCTTGCTGGAAGAGCCAGGTGTGTCTCTTGTGGCTCAAGGCAGAGTGTGAGCCAAACCCGTAGCAATGGAGCTCACCTGGTTTGTCTTCAAACACAAACTCCAGCCCTTGGGTGGCACCAGGACATCCGTGGGGTGGACAGATGTAGGAATCTGCGATCAGACCTCAGCATCATTTCATTCCTCTGGCTCCCATTTAAACATCAGCTGTTAAAGACCAGATCAAAAATCTTTGTCAGAAGCCACCAGTTTGTCTTCTCCAGGCTTGTCATTGCGAGCCATCTTCACGTGCCCTGCACTCTGGAGGTGCTTATTCACTTTTAAATGGCTAATAACTAGTAAAAGCTCACGGGAAGCACATTTCTGTGCTATTGCACCTTGGCATTTGCCCAAAAGCAAGGAGTAGTCTGCAGGTGCGCGTGGTGATGTGAGGAGGCAGGCACGCACGGGAAACCTGGATTTTGTGAATTAGGAACAGGTGAGGTGCCCAGGTGGGAGCAACGTGGTACCAGGAGAGCGCGGGCGGGCGGACGAGGCCGAACCGGGCCGGACGGCGGGGAAGCGCCGCGGCCGCAGGTACCGCGGAGCCGGGGAAGGTAACGGCGTCAAAGTGCCGGGGCAAGAGCCGAGCAGAGCGGGGCCCGTTCCACCGGGGGCGCTGCCCCGCCGCTCCCCCCCGCAACCCGCGGGCAGGGTCCGTCGGCCGCCGGGGAGCGGCAGAGGGTCCCCGGAGCCGCGATTCGGCGGGGAGGGGGCGGCGGGGCGGGCCGGGAGGCGGAGCCGGGCGGCGGCGGCGGCAGCGGGCTGGGGCGGCTCAGTGCTCCCGGCTCCGCTCGCCTCGGCTCTCCTGCGCCTGGCTCCGGCCCGGCATGGCCGCCCCGCCGCGCCGCCGCCTCCTCTCCGCCGCGCCGCCCGCCCCGCTGCTGCTGCTGCTGCTGCTGCCGCCGGTGATGTCGGGCGGCGGGCCCGGTGCGGCGGCGGCGGCGGCGTCGCGGGAACCCCCCGGTCCCTGCCGCGTGAAAACGGTCACGGTGTCCACGCTGCCGGTGCTCCGCGAGAACGACATCAGCTGGAGCGGCGCCCCGCCGCCCGCCGCCGCTGCCGCCGCCGACTCCCGCTTGCTGCTCTTCGTCCGCAGCGAGCTGCCCGGCCGCGTCGCCGTGCAGGACGACCTGGACAACACCGAGCTGCCCTTCTTCACCCTCGGTAGGAGCCCGCAGCGCATCCCCCGCCGCGTCCCGTCCCGCCGGTACCCCCCACCCCAGCCCGCGCCTCCCGGGGTGGCGGAGCAGCCCGGTGCGGGTTGTCTCTTTGCTGCGCCGGGATATTTGTTCACCCCTCCCATATCATGGACAGCTTGCTTGTGTTTGGAGCTTTCTAACGCTGCCCTTGCTGCACCCTTTTTTTTTTTTTTTTTTTTTTTTTGAGCGGGGGGGTTGGGACGGATTTTTTGGCAGGGCCTGAGGGCTCCTGCCTTTTAAAATCGCTGGGAGTAAAGCGTCTCCGCTCAGGCTGTAAAGTGATGGGTGCTGCCTCTTGTGCTCCAACTTGAAGGCTTCGCCCTGGAGGAGGAACCGCTGAGCCTGGGAGAACGGGAGAGGCTGTTTTCCTAACCAGAGCCTAATTTTATAAATGCTTCGTTTTAATTCTTGAAGCTTGCTCTTGCTTCACACGCAACTCCAGTGCCTGGGTCTGTGGTGAACGCCTGCAGACTTTCCTCCTGTCTCAGTTTTTGTGGGGAGGGGGATGGGACTAGAAATAATTCTGTTGTCGTGCTTTCATCTTGATGCCGGATCCTGTTGTCACAGATGGGGTGCCCGAGCTGCCTCTTGTCACTTTTATCCTTTTCACGTGCCTTAATCAGCCTGGGGATCCTCCAAGGGAACTGTTGAGAATGCCGTATGGACAGCGTGGTGTTTACTCTGCCAGGTCATCGAAGGTTTTTTGTTGATCTTTATCTACTAGCTTGCTTGCTTTTCGGTGCCTGAACCAAGGATAATTCGAGTACCTGCTTAACTTTGGGTCTGAGCTACCGCTTGGCACCGTGGGGTTGTGATTTCCAGCGCGTTGCCCCGCATGCATCAGGCGTGTCGAGGTGTGCCCGGTGGGCATCTACCGCAATTCCCTTCCCAAACCTTGTGGAAGCGATTGCCGTTCGCTGGGTGTGATGTGTCAGCGGAGAAAAATGACTGATTGTGTCTCCCGGTCCTGTCATTTTACCTTCTGTGAGGCTTCGTTGTAGCAAGAGAGTGTAATAAATAAGTTGATGGTACTTCTTGAGCCTCTTGGGTTCTGGCTTTGCACTGTGGCTTCCTTAGACATGGTTGGTCAACCACAAAAATCTCAAACAAAGCAGATACTCTATTTCAAGTAATAAAAGTGAAAAATCAAAGGCTTGATGCAGTAGGAATGACATTTACCTTACAGTGATTAAAAGTAACAAGAAGTTTCATGGTTCACCGAGTTGAATTTTCAGATTAGAGTATAGTTTCTTCAGGGACTGGGTGCGAATTGCGCACTGATCTAAATATATCAGAAGGCAAAGAAACCCCTCTGTGTGTAGCTTAGGTAATAGCTCAAGTTGCAGGAGAGAAATTTGTCTTGATAGATCAGAGACATGATCTTGTATAGCAAATCCTATTTCTGTGAGTGACTGCCAGTAAAGAGACCATGTCTTGGGTCTAAAAAATTCTCTTTTGCTTTCCTGGCATATTGGTTATGTGTCTACTCTTCGATATGTAGCACGTCTTGTGCAAAACTGTGTTTTTGTTGATGCCCCTTCACAGACAAAAGACCCCCAAACGTCCCCTCATTTTCCCCTGAACCCGCAGGCATCAAGCGGATCGGAAGATAAATGGGAGCTTTGCCCATGGTGGGATGGCTTCATCACCGTCCTGAGATTAATCAGCACGTTACCTCCAGAGAAGGTAAAACACTTGTCCTTCCCCAAGGTCTAGCTCATGAATTGCTGTGGATGCTCTGATATTTCAAATTTGTTGCATTTCTTCCCGTCTCCTGGTGTGGCAACTGAGTCTCACTCGCAGTTAACTCTTTTCTGGGTGAGTGCTGTAGAGGATTTCTGCCGGCTTGTTTTTCTAGTGCAGGAAGTAAGGCCGGAGTTTTCTATCGTGGTTTTTTTCCCCACTGCATCATTTTCTGAGTTCATCGGTGGTTGGGAACCCGGGAGCTGCTGCTGCCTTGTAATGGGCTCTTGGAGGTGAAAATCACATTACACGTGGGAGGTCAGCCGAATGGCTTTGCTGTGATTTGAGGGCAGGAATTGCTTTAAACAGTGGCTTCTCTTTGCCAAAACCTTTGATAGCCCTTACTGTTAGCTGATTTCTGATGCTTATGTGTACTTACCCGTTGCTGAACATGTTTAGTGGCTGTTTGGGCCTGAGTTTAGGAAGACACGTTAAGAGCTGACATTCTGCCGATTGCAAATGTGTTCAAAGGTCCTAAATGTATTTGAGTCGAGGCTCTTGCTGCTGGCAAAGACTGCTTTCTGGCCTCGTGGGGGTAAGGATGTGGTGGGAAGACCTCCTAAAACACACAGCTTGGGACAGCCACCCTGACTGGCATCCTGGAGGGATTTTGGGGAGAGGGAGAGGAAAAAACCCCAAAAACAAAACCAAAAAACCCAAACACAACAAAACAAAAAAAGACCCAAACAAAAAACCCCAAACAAACAAACAAAATCCCCAAAACCCAAACAACAAAAAAACCCCAAACCATGAAGCAGGCAGAGCGGAGTCCTGGTGCTAATACTACAGTCTCTGAAGTGAAATAAGCTGAGAATAAATTGAGGCCACCCTGTTCTGCAGGGCTCAAAAGTCTTTCCAGACCAGGGAGCACAAAATAAAACATTGCCTTGCTTATTGCCTTGCTTGGCGGCGATGCGTTTGTTTAAGCCTGTGTTTAAGCAGGCAATCTGTAGTCCTGGGTCTGCTCAGCAGCTCCCAGCTTAATAAGTCTCCTGACGCTGGAGTGGTTCTTGTGCTTCTCAGTGCTCCTTTGCATTAAAGGAGGGTGGGGAATCTGTGGCTAAAGGCTGGCAGGTGCCAGAGCCTTGTCTGCAGCAGTGGGAAACTTGGAATCATCGAATCGCTAAGGCTGGAAAAGACCTTTAAGATCATAGAGTCCAGCTGTAAACTTAACACTAAGTCCGCCACTAAACCATGTCCCTAAAAGCACCTCATCTTCTGCTGGGCTTAAGGGCTGACCAAGTTAAAATGGGCTGAGGAGAGAGATGCTCTGAGTCGGTGGGTGGTACAAAGCGCGCGCGGTGCTGTGTGTCCCTTTTCTTTACAGGATTCCTCCTTCAAGGGAGAAAGACAACTTCTGTTCCCTGACAATATGAGGTTTTATTTCCTTAGTATAAGCGCATAAAGTGAGAGTTTCCAGGGTTGCATCCCTGCCTGCCGGGAGCCGGCTCTGCAGCGGGTACAGACTGCACACAGCCTCCGGCAAGCAGGAGAGGAGCCCAGGAGGGAATGGTTTCGTCTTCTCCCAACAGAGGTAGAAAACTTCGTTTCCCTGTTGCATCCTTCCCGAGCTGCAGCAGGGGACCTGCCGCTGAAACGCCAGTCGGCAGCTCTGGTTTGCTCGTTGTCACTTCTTCAGCGGGGTCTCTGAGTTTCTGTATTTCCTATGCCTCGGTTCATTTTTTCTCTCTTGCGTTGGAGACAAGAAGGATGTTTCTCCCCCTATCCCCCAGTTATATTACTATAAAATTACCCAGCAAAGCACAGTGGTGGCAGGAAATGACAAATGTAACTTTGCCACCAATGCATTATGAATTGCTGTGCGTCCCCTTTCCTGAAAAAGCATCCTGCCCTTTCCTTAACCTTGGATACAACTGATGCTTTGCGGTATTTTTTTTTTTTTCCCCTCTAATTCTTCTAGTGTTACGCTGGCAAATGGTGCAGCCTATCCTTGACTTTATTCTTGTACAATGAGGTCTCTCTAAGGTATGTATCTTGATTTAGTCAGCAGCCATGTGTTCTGTACAATAGCTGCTCCACAAGCAGCGTAGCCTGCTTTAAGTGCAATTCAGGGAATGAAGCAGTTAGCTTCTGAGCTAATTTAGATGAGCTCTGTCTATGTGTGAGCAGATATATATACATATAGAGGAGAGGGAAGGAAAGAGACAGACAAATTTTCACCAGGGCTCTTACCCGGTAGTGGCTTATGTAAGAACAGTTTACTACACACTTCTCATAAGTGGCTGTAATGGATGCTGTCTGACGGGTGTCTGCAGCGCTACAAGGTGCTTTGTTTCGGTGGTTGTCAGGAAAGTTGCTTGTGCATCTACTTTATGGGTGTCCCACCGTGGACCCTGTGTGTGGTGGGTGATTATCCCCTACTTCTCAAAGCTGTGCCTCTTTTCTTTCTTAACTTTTCCTGATGCTGTCTACTGACTTGAACAACTCCTCTTTAGGGTAAGAACGCATTAAAATAAGGGAAGGTGCTTAGTTCCCTGCAGATTGTTTGAATTCACTGCTTTTTCTGCAAATAGTTGAGCAGGGTTTTGCCACCCTTGCTTTTGCCAACAGCTCCTGTTTTTGCAGAACGAGGTGGCGAGGCGGGGGGGTTACCTGGGGAGCACCGGCGGGACCGAAGCTTTTCAATGCTGCTGTTGAGAAGCACCGTTCTGCGCTTTGAGTTGGGTTGTGAGATCTGGAGCAGCATCGTGTGGGTAGCAGAGAGTGTGGGCGCCCAGCGTGAGACCCTGCTCATCAGGGCACCATTTCTAAGAACTGGGTTGTCTCTGCAGAGAGAAGCCGATGAGCAAAGTTTGGTTTTGACACCTCCCTGTTCTGTTAACTCTCTACCGCAAGACTTGAAGAACTGCGCTGCAGGTCTGGCCAGAGGTTTGGTTAATCAAGGTAGCCCAAGGTGTAAAGAGTCACGTATTTCACAAGGCAAGTGGAAGGAGCCAAAAAGCCCCAACGAAGTGGTACAGGGAAGATGAGATGTGTCGATGGGCTCCTTGGGATGAGGAGCAGGGGGGATGTAGACCCGAGAGCAAGGGCTGTTCCCTCCCCCTTCATGCCCAGCCTGGGGTCTGGGCCAGGTCCCTGGTGATGGGGGCTATGGGGAAGAACAAAAACCTTCTGGTAGCATTTTCCTCCCCTCTTTGTATGAAGCCATATGATTATCGAAGCTTTCCAGGCTGTTGGGTTTTTGTAGTTGGAAAGGGAATGAGGCAGAGCCTGGCTTGGGCTGGGGTCGTGCTGGAGATGTGGGTCCTGAGCTCGAGATCTGCCCGTTGTGGTGGCAGGAGAGGTGAGCTCTGTAGCACGCGGAAAGGCTGGAGGCACGAATGAAAATGGGTCAGTCCTCAGATGACTGCATCCCCCTGCAAAGGCAAGTTTGAACGTGGCTTGTCCAGCACGGTGGGATGTGGACTTGCGGGGATTTTGCTTCATATCAGGTATTTTCTGGGGTGAGAATCTCAGTTAAAACCAGCGATCTGTAAGTGAGTGTGGCAGGCTGTGCTCAGGGAGTTGCTGCTTTCCAAGAGTACCCGCGTTGACCAGCTAGTGGCAACAGAAGATTAGCTATGGAGAGAGGAGCCGCTTGCTGCAGCTGAGCTGTCGGGCTGGAGCGAGGCTGACGGCTGGGGATCCCCCTGCTCCCCCCTTCCTCCCATGTGATGGCAGCGATGTTTCCATGATGCTGGTGTGCCAGAGACTTTTGTAGCTCTTCTGCTGGAGGAAAAAACCCATGCTTTTCTTCAGAATTAAGTGGGGAGTTTGTATTTCTCTATTGAGGCTGGGGAGGTGAGTGACCTTTGAGTGCCACCACGCAGATAGATGTTATCTCCAAAACTTGCAGCCTTGTCCTTTCTAAGCCCTGAAAGTGTGAACCCTGGCTGTGCGATGGAGAAGCCTTGGTGCTGCCTCGGTGATATGGTGCTGGTGTGCGGTGTTGGCTGGCTGTGAAACCGGGCTGAGCCCTCGGGCTTGCCTGGTGTAACAGGAGTTCAGGCAGGGGACTGGCTGGGACAGGAGGAGAACAGATTGATGCCACTTGTGGGAACGATGAGGGATTGATCTTATGCTACCTTGACATACACGTTAGCAGTTGCAGGTGGCTTGAGAAACACCTACCATCACACCAAAATGCCTTGTAGAGCGTGGGGGTAGGCTGGGGTTGGAAAGGAGAGGTGAAGAAAATGGAAATGCTGTGATTTACGCCTTTCATCGTCTGTAATACCCACAGTACGGCTCGTGTCGGGAGTGTCCTGCTGTGGTTGCAACCATCTAAAATGGGGAATGAGGAGCTTTAGTCACTGCTCCCCGGTCCTGCTCCAGTGAGGTCAGTGCCGGCATCGAGCAGAGACGATTCTTGCGTGTAACCAGCTTAAGAAATGGTGCCACTTAAAAGAATTGAATGCTTGTGCTGCTGCTCGGGTCTCAGCTAATGTGGTTAAGGTTTCCAGTGTCCAGACAGTATGGAGACACTTAATGGTATTGAAGAAGGAGGATGGCATGTGGAGGGGATGAGCAGCGATCTTGGCTGCCTGCATCTGCACTGGCTGGATGAGGCTGTCAGGGTGTCCCCTGGGAAGGAGACAGGTGGGGGGAAAAAAAAAAATCACAGAATAAATGATTTTGGCCTATCAGCCCCATTGGGCACCTTCCCTGTATGGCGTGCAAGAAGCACTACATCCAGCGTACTTACCCCGCTGCGATCGGGGAGGAGGGAGGGATTCCTTGCAGGAGGAGGTTGGGCTGCAACTGCCTGCGAGAAGATGGGGCAGATAAGATTTGGAGCCAGGGCTCTGCCTGTGGGCAGAGGCGACTGGTAGGGAGGAAGACAGACCGATGAGTTCCCCTCTGTTTCTCATTATCTGCTCCCTACCAGTCTTGCACCTCTCCCTCTGTGCTTCCACCTCTCCCATCTCCGCGCAAGACAAAGTCTGTATGAAACCGCCACTGGCTTTGAAAGCAGCAGCAAAAGGGGAGAAATTTTCCATTAGCAGCATCAGCAGTAAAAGAGATTTTTTTTTTTTTTTCCCAGTCACCTGGTAACTGCTGTATTTAGGAAGATTACTGAGCTGATGGTGTTGCTCCTAGGCATGTGCACGGGAGCGATCCTGTGCAGAGGGGGAGCTGGGGCTGGTGTGCGCAGGCAGGTGGGGTGGTGGAGGTTAGTTGTGCATCGCTCTGCAGGGAGAGGGGACCCGCTGGGCCCAGCACCTCCTGTGCACCCTCGTCTGTTCTTCCAGTGCATGAAAATGAAATGGAAATTGCATCGCCAGCTGCAGTGGGGGAGCGGAGTGTGGCTCCCTGGGGCAGAGGGAGTCGTAGAATCATTTTGGTTGGAAAAGATCATCGAGTCCAACCATTAACCTAACTCTAGCACTAAACCATGTCCCTAAGAACCTTATCTCTGCCCCTTTTAAGCCCCTCTAGGGATGGTGACTCAGCCACTTCCCTGGGCAGCCTGTTCCAATGCCCAACAACACTTTCTGGGGGGAAATTTGGGACAGGCTGGTGGCTTTCATGCCCAATACCTTTCTTTCTCTGGGTCTGGCGAGATATGTCTATGGAGGGGCCCTGCCCTGGCAGCAAAGACCCTGTGGACTAACTGGGGATGTGAACCCTCCCTCCCAAAGGCCAGTGGCCCCAGGACTGCAGAACTGGGGTGCAGGGAGACCCAAGGTTTGCCCCCAGCCCTGCTGCTGGCATCACACTCCTTGTTCCTCCACCTCTAATGTCTTGGGAAGTCTGGACAGAGAGAGGTGCCCAGGAGGAGCGAGGTATTGGGAAGGTGATCCAAAAAGTGGGTGCACATTCCCCTCCCTCTTTTCCATGCCATCCAAACCAGGCAGCCTATGGTCAGGCTGTGTCCACAGACTCGTTTGTAGCAATTCAAGCATCAATTAGGCTTCCAAAAAACGTAGACACCATTTCCTTCCCTCCCTCCCAGGGACAGGCAGCAGTTTGAGCCAAAGCAGCATGCTGGGCTTTACCTCCCTGTGCCTGGGGCTTTGCTGGTCCAGGCTCTGGTGTGGTCTGGTGTCCCCCAGCCCCAGGGCCACCCACTGAATGCAGCAAACATCTCCCATCGTCTTCTGGAGGAGGTGCTTGAGGTGGGCATCGTGGGGTCCCCAGGAGATGCCAGCACTGGGTACCACTCCATTAAGCTCGGCTCAACCCACATAGCCTCCTGGCCCGTGCCGGGGTTGGTCTTTGGGACAGGAGGCTATGTGGTAGGTCCAGCCGAAGAGGAGGGATGCTGTCAAGTTGCCAATCACAGCAGTGGCGTTTTGGGGACCCGACAGGTGCGTTTGCGAGTGAGATGTCTTGCAGTGATGACGTTGGCCTTATCCGTGCAGGCAGGTCCTTGTCTGCTGTGACTGGAAGGGCACCGGCTGCTCCATCTACTGTGTTCACATCAGGGGCTTCAGCATTTTTCATCCCCCGCAGAGCGGAGGGACGGCTGGAGGGGCGTATTTGTCACCCGAAGAGCCCCTGGGCTTCGGCTGAACTTTTGTGTTCTACCAATAAAACCGTGCTAGGAAACGTGTGCTGTAACAAAGCCCACGGATATAATACATCCGTATCATACTGTACCTTTCATCTTGAAGGATTCCCGAGGAGCTTTACAAACTCGCTGTGCCGCAGCCTGCCGGGGTGACTGAATGCTCTCGGGAACGCTGAGGTCTAATCTCTACGGTAGCGCGTCCCCCTCGCAGGGGGAACTTTATCAAGTCTGATCTCGGACTAACGCTGCGCTGGGTGTTTTCCTCTAAGCCTGAGTTTCTCAGGAGAAAAAGTAAAACCATGTAGCTGCTTGTTATGCAAAAACGGGGAAGAAATATTCTTGCTGGGGCAGTAGGTGTGAGTGGGTGTTACTTTAGAGCAGCTTCAACAGCTTTGGATATTGGTAGGAAAAGTGTTCACAGCGGAACGTGCCCTCTGTGCAGCCCCAAGAAAAGGGGTAATAAAGTTTGAGCGCTTGAGAAATTGCTTCTGGGCATAGGTAGAGTGGCAAAGTTCAGCTGACGGGCACGGGGGCTGCTGCCAGGGCAGGCTGTAAATGGCTGCCTGAAATACTTGGTGTGCAAGTCTTTTGTCACCCAGCGTCCCCGTCTGTCACCGCAGAGACAGTCCCTGAGCCAGGTGATGTCATGTCCATGTCCTGCGTCCTTTGGCAGCATCTGGGCTGCTGCTGGTCCCACCGCCTGCAGGGTGGGCGCAGGGAAGGGCGATGCAGCCTCAGGTACCCAGGGTGGTCACCAGCTCCAATTTGGTTTATTTTCATCTGTTCTTGCCTTACCTGGAGCTGTGGGGGTGGTGGGTGGTGTCTGAAGCTGCTGTCGAGGGTGGCAGAGCCTGAAAATCAAAACTGAAAGTGGGATAAGCGGCACTAAATAAAGCCATCGTCAGAGGCATATGCTTGGAAAGCACAGGTTAGCTGCAGTCTATTTTTGTTTGGAGTGGTACATGCTCAGCATGTTTTGTTTAGCGGTTTGTTTATGGGATGTATTTTCCCATCCTGTGTAGCTCCTCAAATGTGTGCTATAAACAAACAGTAAAATGAAAAGCAGCCTGTACGTGTTCCCATTAAACGCATCCAGGGGATCCGGGGTGTGTACAGGGCTGAGGTGCCCGCCAGCCTTGGGTCCTTGATTAAAGGGGGGACAACATGCCAACAAGGGAGGTTATTTTGTCATGTTTGAGTGTGGGATTTACTGTGGGTGCCCTGGGATGGAGCAGGGAGCGTCTTCATCCATTTGTTCTTGCACTGGAGGCTCCAAATCTTTTTGCGCTCATACCCGAGGGGAACAGGTGTTGTCACCTTCAGCTCCTTTAGCTTTGCCTCCTTGCCTGGAATCCATTGAGATAGTTCCTCAGTCCAACAAGAACGGGACGTGGTGTTGCCAGCGTAGTTCATGGACCTTGGACATTAAGAGCCTTCAGTATCGATTGAATTTCAAAAAGGCAATAGAGGTTTGTGGTTGTTTTTACTGTCGTTGTTGCAGTTGCATGCCTTGTACTGGATCAACAGCCATGTGTTTCTTGCTTTAATTTTTCTGAGCACGATCAGAGGGGCCAGAAGTGTATTTAATTAAATAGCAACAGCCTTGCCTTTTAACACAATTCAAGAAACTGGAGCTGCTTGAAGACACAAACTCCATTACATTGCTTTACATCTTATCACAACCCAGCGCTTGCTGTTCCCTCCTCTTCTGTTCTTCCCTCTCCCCAGACAGGCAGCACCGTTGTCCTTACTGTGTTCCTGGCTTCTGCTGTGTCGGAGGAGGAAATCCATGACCCGGTGGGATGGCAGCTGGGAGGGAGGTCGGGGACGCTGCCTGTAGGGGCTGCTCGTCGCCAGCTTGGGGTCCCGCCGGAGCAGCGGTTTGCACGACAGACACGCTGCTGCTCCTCCTTGTACTCAATTTTATTCTGCTTTTGTAGCAGCCGCCTTTGCCGCTTAGTCGACAAGCTGTTCCTTAACGTACCGTGGCCCAGCGGCGTGCGGGAACAGGGATGCGAGCTGGGATTTGGGATGCAAGCTCTGTGAGGTACGGGGATGCTGCCGGACTCTGCTCTGCTCCCCGAAATCACGTTTGCTGCCCAAAATTCTGCATGCCGAGGGAGGTTTTCTCTGTTGCCTAGGCTCGCTGTAAAGACTCTTGTAAAACCTTTTCCCTCCTTGCCGATGAAGGGTTTTACAGCGTGTTGCAATGAGCCACTTAAACGCAAAACCGGAGGAAAAAATCCTGTTTGCAGCACTCCTCCCAGCTGAGCTGGGGTGAGATACGGGGTGTTTGCAGGGGATGCCGAAGGAAGGTTGAGCCTCGTGAGAGCCTTCCCTTTGCAGAACAACACGTCCGTGTTTCTCCTGTGGCCTTTCCCAGCTGCATTGCCTCCCCAAAACCATGTTCCCTGCTGCTCGTCAGGCTTCTCTGCCAGTTTGGGGTGTGCCCCGAGTCATGTAAACCAAATATTTTTGTAGACCTTGGTCTCCAAAGCCTCTGTCCTGCAGGAACGGTGCAAATTTGTCCGCGGATACCTGGCCCATATCTGAAGCAGCTCTGTGGTCACCTCCCTGGGAAGGGTGTCCCAAATGTCCCCGTGTCCCACAGCCCCTCTCTGCAGGGAGCTGGTGTGGGGCAGCATCTCCCCCCTGCTGCTGGAGGGGTTTGGGCTGTGAAGGAAGGTGACGTTTTTGCCGTGACTCGAAAGGCGAGGGTTTTCCCTGGATGCGGGGCTGCGTTTTTTAATCACTGCTTGTTTTCTCTACAAAACTACTCCAAAGGCACCTGAGGGCAAACCAGCAGGTGTTAATATTCTTCTCCCTTTGCTGCTGTTGGATGGGGGAAGAATTTAGAACCGAGAAAAGCTGTTATTTGAAAGCAGTGCTTCTCGCCTCGGCTGTGGCAGCTGGAGGGCAGGTGAGACCTGGGCGAGAGGAGGGATGCTCTGGACCTGGCCGGGGAACAAGCTGCAGCTTTAATTTGGCTGGTAATGGCCGTGCAGCGTTTCCCCAGTCTTCTCCATGCTCTCGTTCTTCCAACTCTATGCAAATATTTGCAGCAGTTAGGGAGCCGCTCGGGGAGATTTTTATGCTTTGCATGAACTGAGTTAGAGGGAAAGGTTTGGCCAGGAGAATGGTCTCACGATGGGCACAGAGATCTATCAGCAGCCTCTGCAGTGGCCAGCTGAGGGTGAGCATCAGGGCACGGGTCCCTGGAGCGTCCCGTGGAGGTTCGTTCCTGCGGGATGCTCTGTTGCACATAGCTGCAATAAGCGTCTGTGTGTCCTGACCGAGCTGAAAGGGTCCCACAGCAGCTCCCGAGGGGCTCCTGCATCTCTGTAAAGCGTTGATGGAGACGTTGCATTCTGCTGCGCACAGATGGGCTCGGGCGAAGGGAGAGGGAGGTTTTGCTTTGAGGTCTCACGGACACGCCGAGCGCTGACCAGGGGCCGGCGCAGAGGGAGGGATGCTTCTGTTAATTAGCGCTAGATGAAAGGAAAACTTGTCTTTATTCAAAGAGTGGCTTGTTCCAGTTTCATCGCAGCCCCTCAGTTCTGAGCTTTAAAGTTGGGCGTATGTGTGAACAATAAGTTTGGAAAGATGTTTTGAAGCCGAAATGGCAGCATTGTTATAAAAATGCTGAAGGGGAGTTGCGACACTGTTTTGAAGATGAAAGTATTTTTACGATCTTAAACTGACACATTTAGAAGGAAAGGAAAAGAAAAAAGGCAAGAAAAAGAAAGTTTGCACTAAAGACAGCTCTCAGCAAGATTTCCCTGGCCAGAATGAAGTGCGACCATCCCTGAAGATCGATGAAGACCCCTTGAGGTGCTGCTGGCTTTGACTGTCACGCGGGTGACCCTGCGTCCCGTGCAGCGAAGTGAGCAGCTCCTGCTGGTGTTACTGGGATGTGCTGGGCAGGATGAGCCCTGCACAGCCCTGACGGAGGGAGCACTGGGTGTCCCCTGCCACCCAGACACTTAATTTTCTGTAGGCAGCTGATGGGAGCAGCAGGAGGAGGGTGTGAGATGGGATGCTGATGGAGCATGGCCATGTGCTGGTCCCATCCTTGCTGCCTGAGCGATGCCCTCGCCAATTCTGACCCCAGCAGCGCTCGCTGCAGTTGGCGTTGGTCTGTGAAAACACATCGTTCACAGCTGTGAACCTGGCTGGACCTGGCTATCCCACATATCAACGGAGTCATCTAAGGGCTGTTCTTGGGCTGCACCAGGATTGGGAGGGTGAAGGGCTGGTGGGTCTGGGCATTTCCAGCACCGTGGGCTCTGTCACAGCCTCTCCCAATGCCTGGCTCCCCCATCCCCACGTTGCACCTTGCCAGTTTAAGCTGCAGTCCCTTTGCCCAGCCCAAACACGAAGGTGTCTGGGGTGTCTAATGGGGTTCTGCAAAGTGACCCTCGGCTTTCTCGGCTGCCTGCAGCTCCTCTCAGCCAGGATGGCAAACAGCGTCATTGATTGCTCACCCACCACCTTTTCTTGGGATTGTCTTTTCCGTGACCACCTAAATGCACCGGCTTGTGGTGATGGGTTTTTTAAATTCCCATCAAGCTCTAGTTTCCATTACACTCTCTCAGATACCCAGGGGCCTCGGAGCGGGTGCCCTGTAATTAAAAGCCATCTATTGCGGTGGCTGAGGGGGCTGGGTGAGTTACAGGGCCACGAGCCCTGGTCTGCTGCAGAAGAGCTGTCAGGCAGTTCCTTCGTTACGCACCAAAAATTCCTCTTCAGCCCCCAGCTTTGTCTTCCTGCCAGCCCTGGATTCCAGATTTATTTCAGGGTCTTTTCTTTTGGGCTCGGGTGGGTGTGGAGCATGTATTTTTTGCCATGTGAGTCTGACAAGCCCTTGGGGAGGATGAGTGGGTGTCTTGAAGCGTTAAGGAGAAACTTGGCAAGTACTTCAGCTCCAGGGATCTCTTTGCATTTTTGGCTGCATCTGCTTTTTTTGTCCTGCTGCTCTTCAACTTTTCTGGACCAGCAAAGTCACATCCTGGCAGCGCTGCCATCCAGGAATAACACTGCTCCTGTTCCTCGAAGGTCTGGCCGTGGAGACTAGATGGTTTCTGTGGTTTCTCCCAAGGTTTTTGGGTGCTGGATGGGGCAGTCCTGGGCTCCCTCTGCCCAGCACTCCCAAATCCAAGTGTTAACCACGGATGGGGACAGTCTTGCCTTCCCTGCGTCATGGAGGAGGGTCCTTCGCTCTTGGAGCTGGGATGGAGATGGGCAGGAAGGTGCTCGAAGTTGGCTGCACAAGGGGACAACCATACATGCATGTGATGCTTGGCTGCTTCTCAAAAGGAGAGGCTATTCTGAGCCTTTTCGAGGTGCTATATTTCATATCGTGTCTTGTTCCATGCCTCCCAGCTTGGTTCCTGGCCTTTTATGTGGGATTTGGGATCTGGTCTCGGGAGGTGAAAGCCATCTCTTAGCTGTGTTGGAGGTCAGGGGAAGAGCTTCCCTCCATGGTCTGTACTGCACTGCAGTAAAAGGAAGCATACAGGAGTGTGCATATTCAGCTGGTGGAAAATACAGGATTTTTGAGTCATTCTGGAATTGTCGTCTTGGCTTTGCTGCTGACTCATGAAATGACCTCGACTGAGCGAGTGCACCTCCTGTACCTCTCCCTGTACCTCCTTCCCAGACATCAGGAGGAGATTTTTTACAATGACGGTGGTGAAACACTGGCACAGGTTGCCCGGAGGGGTGGGCAGCAGGAGAGCAGGATGCTGCTGTAGTGGCCGATGGCTGTAACGCAGTGTCCCGTTTGGGTTTTTTTCTCTACTTTAGTGTGCTAAAAATGATCTGTGCAGTCGAAAGTTCCCCTCCTCTCTCCCACGTGCACACGCAGCTCCCGATCTCTGCGGGAGAGTGACAGCTTCTCTAATTAGGCAGCCGAGGAGGTAACCTTAGCAACTCCACGCCGGTGCTGGGGACCATCTCTGGCTGCCCTTGGAGATGGCGTGTCTGGTGTTCCAATGGCCTCTCACGAGGGCAGCAGAGCTCGGGCTGCCTGCATGTGCATCTTCCCCTCAACACCGTTTTTTATGGCTGGTGGTGTCTCCCACGTAAAGCAAGACTTGGCAGTGCTGGGTTAATGGCTGGACTTGATGATCTTCAAGGTCTTTTCCAACCAAAATTGATTCTGTGATTGCGTAAGAGCGGGTACAGGAGGAAGCACCCATGTCCCATCGCTGCTGGTGTTCCCGCTGATGCGCAGGCTGGGTGCGATACCTGCCGCAGTGCTGGGGATGGGTGCTCTGGTGGCTGTGGGCAGAACTGGGAGGGAACTGATGTGGAAGGGGGTGCTGAGTCTGCTTCTGCAGCGGTGGTGCCCCCTGTGCTGTGCGTGGGGCTTGGGGCTGCATCGGGGGCAGCTCTGAAGATCCAGGAGAGCAGGGACCTGCAATCCAGGAGCACAGAGCTTGGCTTGTCCCACCTCCTTACATTGCAGGTGATGGGAGCTGATAGCTGGTGCTGACCAGGGCTTGGAGGGTGGTTGCAAGCACAGTAGAGTCCGTATTTGCTGCAAAACAACCGCTGGTGTCCTGTGCCGTGGGAGCTGAGAGCCTGCGCTGCAGCATCTCCATCCCTCCACCCTCCCCGTCCCTGCATCGCGACGCAGCGGCTGCACCACTGAGCGCTCCCTTAAAATCTCAATGTGCCGCCTGCCCTGTGGCCTGCAAGGGGCTTTGGCTGCTCGAAACAGTGCTCGGAAATACTTTTTTTTTATAGCAGCTGGGAGCGAGCCAGGGCGAAAATGAGCTGAGGCCGCTGAAGGGAGATAAGCTGAGACGTAAACTGTGATTTTCTGCCCTGTGAGCCCTATGCATGGATTTCATCTTTTAATGGAAGTGCAGTAAATAAAAGCCATTTTCACAATAAGCCGAGCAACAGGTCATAAGTGTCTGAGCTACTGAAATTGATAGAAGTGAGCTAAGCGTAACAAATCTCCCAAAATTGCACCAGACTCCACTTGTATCTAGTCCCTTCCTGCATCTCACCAATTATAGCAAACGGCAATTATTTCTGAGCCAGAGCTTTCTCTGAATAAAACCTCAGTCAAACTGCAGATGCTTTATCTTCTTTTCAAATAGATTTGTACCGGAGGAAAAACCCCTAGTGGGGAGAAATCCCATTTGAAGGGGCTTTCCCGAGCAGTGTTTGCAGAGATGCTGGACATGCATGGAAGCGTAAATTTGCCCGATCTGTAGTTTGCTGGCTCTGGCTGAGAGGGGAATGCAGGGAGACGTCAAGCACGTTCCCTTTCGAATGTCACTTGTGTCTTCGTTAGGATGAAGCGGGGGCTGGGGATGTGCTGTGACCGTCTTGCTGCTGGGCTGCTCTTGGTGATGGGCCCCAGTGCAGTGTTGACTTTTTCCTCCCCCTTCCAGTTAAAGTGATTTGTCTCTTCCTGGTCCCCAATATCAGGCTCCCTGCTGGTACCTAGTGATGCTTCTGGGATGTAAAGCAGACTCTCAAGTCCACACTCAGGCTAAACGCTAACACTTTGGTCCCATATAACCTCTATGCTTTTTTTAGAAACATCTCTGCCGCGGAGCCTTGGGGATGCACCTGCAGCAGGGATAGCGCGTGGGGTGAAATCTCCTTGTTTCTGCACCACTTGGTCCGATTTGAGGGGCTTACCTGGGAATTTACTTGAGTTTATTTGCAAGTGCTTTTAAAGAGCGACTTATATGATACATGGAGATGCGGCATCGCTGGTTTTACATGCTTAGTCCCCAGCCCAAACTCAAATAACGTGGTCTTCACTGTTGCTTCTGGCGTTGCGGTGTTTGAGCGAGGTGGACTGCAGGGCTCTCGGAGGAGGGTTGTGCAGGTGGCTGTTGCTGTGTGTACGGTGAATGGCTGTGCCGAGGCACGAGGCATCTCAGCCCCAATGTTTTTCTGTACGTAGGAATGAAACGCGGTGCTTGGGATTTGTTGGAAGCGTGCTCCCGCTGTTAGATGGTGCTAGAGATGCTGACGAAGAAGTGCCACAAGATAGCGGGTGTATGAAGCTCAACTGGCTTTCTGATTGATGTCATTAGTGCTCCCTACTGAAAAATCCCTGGGAAGCTGGACGCTTTCTGTCTCTGGATTTCTCCAGAAGTTTTAGCTGAACAGCTTCTCATTAGGTGCGTAGAGGCTGCTAATGTGGCACCCTCCTGGGTCCCTGAAAAAAATTGCAAGGTCTTAAATTGCCCAAGAACTGATTTGTCTCTCTCGTGGTGTTGTTAGCGAAGTGCATCACTCGAGTATTTTGCAATGCCTGGAAGCCTGTGGGATGGGACAGGGTGGCCGCATCTCCTGCCACGGCGCTGGGGCCGCCGCTCGGTGAGGTTTTCCTGGCACGGGTGGGATGAGAAATCACCAACGGGGAGCGATGAGCGTTGTTCAGTGATGCGTCCTCCCCTGTCACGGGGGAGCAGGGTTTGATTGATTTACTCTATGTTAGCTTCGCATGAAGAAAACTGTTGGTTATTTTTTTTTTTTTCTTAGACTTGGGAATTACATTTATTTTTTCCCCCTCTTGGAGGTTTGTTAATGAAAAGCACTGAACCAGCTTCTCTTCAATTTAATTTGCTAGTGTGAGCTGGCGGCGCTCCCCCCCTCAAGCACCCCCCCAAAATATATGTCAGATATTTGCTGAGAGGCTTCCAGGGCTGCCTCCGAGACAGGCTGCACGCACCATCCTGCCCGCAGATGTTCTCCATAAACTTTGTATCTTGGTGCTTGCAGGCAAATACACGTGAGTGTGGCTGGAGTCCCCGTGTCCAGTTTGGAGAAGGAGCGTGTGTGTGTGTGATGTCCTCATGGGCAGCTCGCAGGGGGAGTTTTTGGGGAAAGCATCCCTTGGAGACAGCGTGAACCATGGTTCTCTGCCGAGGCAGCAGATGGAGGGGGGAAAGCATTGAAAAGCAGTGAAAAGCTGTATTTCAGACCTCTCCAGGGCTTTCCTGGCATGGGGAGGGGAGGGTTGGCTGGTGACGGGTCTCAGGGTGATGACAAGGGCCGGTGTGAGTGACCTCCAGCTGGGAGAGGAGGTGAAGGGTCTGGGTGGGCAAGATCTCGGCACTGGCCAGGCTGCGAGTGCCTGTTTTGCCAAATTCAGAAAAAAAAAAAATGAAGTCTACGCCTTTCTGTGTCCTCGTGCCTTTCTTTGGAGAGGTGATGCAGGTTGTTAATTAAATTTCGAGTGTTCCCCAAGTAGCTTTTTCCTTCCCGTGTGCATGTAGGCAGCCCTGCCGTCAGCATCTCTGCTGCCCTGGGGCGGCACCGTCACTGGATTTGGAGCTGGGAAAAGCAGCCCTGCTCCCTGTGGGTGCTGCAGTGCTGGCTTAGCTGTTAGCAGGAGCAGGGATGTGAACAGGCTTCGCGATCTCCGTTGCCATCTCTCTGCCAGCTGTGGCGCATCTGGCTCTTCCCTCCCGGTCCAGCAGCAGCCGGGGCTCTCCGCATCCTGCCGCAGGGATGCGGCTTTGTCGTCCTCCTTTGGAGTCTCCTCTGTTGGCAATATTGGAGGCAAATCAACTAAAATATAGGATCAGCATGGTTATTCAGACATCCACCTTCCTCTGGCGAGCAGTTTAGGGTGCAGAACATGTTCATTTACTCGCCTAAACAGAATTTCATCGTCCACCTCCAGCGGTGCCTAAGGAATTCAGACGAAGGTGCTCGACCTCGTCAGCCGCAGCAAACCAAAACGTTTCCCTAACGCAGTTTTGGCCCCCGTGAACCTTTTTTCAATTTGGGAAGCGCTGTCTTTGTTTCCCTTTGCCTCGCCAGCTGTAATCCCTGCCTGGCTGTGCCCCTTACTGGGTAGCCATTTATTTTCCTTAATCTTTTATGAAGCACTTTTATCATAAGCTTTCTGAAAATCCACTGAAATTAGACCCTCTAAATCACCTTCATCTATTTTAAAGGCTTTTGCAGATAATACTGCCAGGTTGCTTAGCATGCCTCTTTTCCACCATTCCTTAAGGAAGTTGCATTGCCTTGACCTGTTCAGATTATACTTTGCTGGTTTCTATATTGGCTGACCCCTAATCAGAGTCTGAGTGAAGTTCCTGCTCTCCTGCAGTTTGGTATTTAACTCTGCAGTCCTGGAACCGTCGTCTTCTGCTTTTTAAAAATAATAATAATAAAAAATACCGCAGCTGTCTTACTGTTTGCATAGCTTTTAGGAAAAGCATCCAGAGCTTGCTGGATATTGTGAGAATTATATTGGTGTTTGGTACAACTCTGTATCTGAGCTAAGAAACCTTTTCAGGTGTAAAGGACTGAAATTACCTTGGCTGCTGAGACGCACAAATTTTGCTAAGTAGCTGTAACTTGTGAGAAACCTCACTGTATGCCTCTGCAATAGCTTTTCTGATAGTTTGTGCCTCATTTCATGTCGGGGGGAGCATTTTTTCCTGGAGATGCTGATGTGGGGAGGGCTGTGGATGAGCCGGCTGCCCGCAGACAGTGGGCTTAGGTCAGTCCTGTGCGCACGGAGGAGCGAGGCTGGTGCACAGCCCAACGCTGTGCTGGGAATTATAATTTTTTTCCTTGTGTGGTAAAAAAAAGCCCATTCTCAAGGCGTGTGCCTGTGGCCTTTCCCCGGTGTGAAAGCTTGGGGAAAAATAACGTTGGCTGACCAGCTCTCTGTATTTGGGGAAATAAAGGCTATTCAGAGCAAAGCCCCCCACATTGCAGGCTCGGGCGTAACTGTATCCAGCAGTTGGAAGCTGTGATTAGATAAATCCAGGCTGAAAATGAAGCACAAATCTCCAAATGAAATTAGCTGGCCGGTGTCGGGCGGGGGGTCGTGCTGCGTGATTGCCGCCATCTCTCCTGCCTGCGTCTTTGGGAACAGCCAATTTCGGGAAGAGCTGCTCACGTGGCGGCTCTCTCCCGTACTCCAACTGCTGGAAGGCTACAACAGCCATAATATTGCTTTTTTTGTTGTTTGTGTGGTGGCGTTTTTTTTTTTCCTGCTTCCTACAAATAAATTAAGCTTTCTTCCCAGATTTCTCAGGAAAGGCAGGACACGGGAGGGATGTCGTTGAATAGAAAAATCCATCCTCCCCGGCATCCTTCCTCCTTCCCCCTCCATCCCCTCAGTCTTTTCCGCAAGGTGAAATGCCGCAGCGGAGATGGAAATGGAGTTTTGGTGTCTGTGCTCCCAAAGGCTGCTCGCAGCTGGGGAAATGCATCATCGTCCCGCTGGGCTCCCGGGCTCATCCCTCCTGGGGCTGCTCGCTGGCTGGTGAGCAATGACACGGACCAAAGGGGTTACTGACGATGTCCTCGGGTCAATGGGATGCTGGTCCCATCAAGTACTTATAATGGAGAGAGTATCTCTAGGAGCAAGGATTTATTTATTGTGTCTGGCCTGGCAGGGGTAATTTGGAATTGCAAGGAGTAAGTAACCAGATTTTCATTTTCTGCGGGCAATGCCAAGTAAAAATGTATGAGTCTATTTCTTTTTTATTGTTTAGAAGAAAAGAGACCTCACACCCTACACAATGGGGTGGGCTTTATATTAAAAATCGAGGTTAAAGCCTAGGGGCAAAGCTACAGAAGCCTTGTAAGACAGAGTCCAGGACATTTTCCCCAGTAATCTCAGGGTGGAAGAGCTGTTGACCCCAAGATGGGCTTGTAGAGAGAGGAAAATTGTGTTGTCCCCCATCCTCTCACCCCCAGTCTCCTTTCCTGCAGGACTCAGTGAATATTGTTGCCATCAGCCCATGGGAGACTTTATCTTCTGCATCAACTTGTCGGGGTGTGGATCAGGCTCTCCGGGAGATTTCCTCCTGCTGAAGCGTTACGTCTCGTGCTGTGCTAATGAAGAAAGATGCATCAAAGGTCTCAGTTTTAACAAGGGGAAAATTGAGCCCATGTTGCCCATCAAGGCATGTGTATACACACGTATGTATGTGTGTATATAAAAGCCTATTTAAACATGTTGGCCAATGTATTAAAAATAATTGTTATTGGTTCCACAAATTACTGGCAATATTGCTATGGCTGTATTACAGCCTAAATTTTCGCTTGATTGCTACCACATAATTTTTAGCAAATAATCAAAGCGTTCTAACTTAAATATTGTCACAGTATCCTTTTAATAGGCAAATGAGGTAATTATAATCTCCTTGGATAATAGGATAGATTCTACCTACCAATGTGCACCTGGTGCCATCCTTCCTGCTTGAGCTTTTACAGGGTTGCTTTTGTCTGGGAAGAGTTTGTCCACAGGCTGGGGATAAAATCTGAAATAACGTGCAGGCTTCAGCCCTGCTCCGAGCACAAGGAGCTTGTGGCAAAGCAAGTGTTTCTGGCATGGTGCTGGCTTTTTAAAACAAACTTTCAATCTCTTGCAGCCCCGCAAACTGGAATCTTCTCAGAGTTGCTTTCCAGCTCTGCAAATTGAATTTTGTGTGTGAGAGGCAGCAAGGGGCAGCGGGCAGCTGGTGCTGGGCACGGGCAGGGATTCGCATCACAGTTGTCTTTGGCGCCCACCAGCTCTGCAGCATCTTTCCCCTCCAAATACACCCCATGAGTATTCACGTTCCCCGTGAATTGGGGTATATGGGGAAGGGCAGGAGCCAGAGGGATTTTTGTTTCCACTTGTCTGTGTTAAACTTTTCTTGGCCCGCTCTGAGGTTGGCAGCAAGGTGCTGAAAGTGGCATTCAGCGGCTTGGATCTTGAATTGGCCGAGTGAAATCTGGCAGCTCTGCGTTCGTTCTGGTTTCAAAACGAAGGGCTGGGCGCTTGGCTCGGCTGTGGGAGCTGCTGCCCTTGGGGTGCGCATGGCGAGGGGCGGCTGGGTTAAATTTCTATCTGAGTTACCTGTGGCCGGGGAAAGGAGGGATGCAGAAGGTGCCTGGGACGGAGGCGCTGCCTGTGTGCGGGATGGCAAGCAGTCACAAAACCTGCATCCCAAACTGATCAGCTGCAGCATCCCCTACCTCTCCAGTCTTGGAGGTCCACAGCTTTGTGGGTCTCAGGAGCATCCAGCATTCACGAGAGAAGCGTTTCACAAACCAGCGTCTTCTCTGTCCCCTTGGTCCCCCTGATGCTCCTTCTCTCCTGCGACAGATGCTGATGGGCAAGGAAATCACAGCTGCGGGATGAGCCGCGCTGCTGTACCTTGCCATCACCTAAGCTGTACTCTGTCCTGCTCTTGCTCGCACCCTGCCTGATGATTGTAGCGGGGAGAACGCCTTGATTGCTGACAGCTTCTCAGGAGTTGCGGCACAATTGAATCAGTTCCCTTTCAGTGCATAGAAGCCCTTTAAATTGTAATCACAGGCCATTCTCCATCTCTGCATTGTGTTCAGCAGGCAGCTGCCAGCCAGTGCTCTCCTCCTCCTCCTCCTCCTCCTCTTCCTCCTCCCCGAAGCCCCCTGGGCTGTGCTGGCGCGGATCCCCTCACTCACCCCTGCCAGGGTTGCTCCTCAGTGGGTATTTGCATTCCCCCACGAATAAAAATTGTGATGGAGTGGGCTGGGATGGTGTGACAAAGCCAGCGGGAGCGGGTGAGGTGGCTTCTGGGGACAGCCAGCACCAGGCGGGTCAGGGATGCTGCGGGTCAGGGATGCTGTGCTTGTGCATCTGTATCTCTTTCCGAGATAGAGGGGTGGAAAGTCCTGGGCTGAAGGCAAAAGGAGGGTGCTGCCAGATGCCAGTCCCACCTGCCTTGTTACCCAAAGCAGATGGATGTAGTAGCTGTAATGCTGGCTTTGAGGTGGGTCTTCTCCTAGGAATAATCCACTTTTTTTGGGGAAACCCCAGGCACGAGCTGGAGGCCACCTCTTCCCTCTGCCCAGCTTGTCTGACCGAGTAGAAACTAGAACAGAAAGCAGAAGCGAGCTAGTGCAGTCCTAGGTGTAAAACCATCTGCATCTTCCCCTCCTGCTCTGCTGGGTGCCCCCCCGGGGCTGTGGAAAGGTGCCCAGTCAGGGCTGGACTGGTGACACTGGGAGCTGGGAATGTTCCCCTGGGTGAGGGGGGGACAGCCCTGCTGGTGCCTCGTCCTGGTGCCGTGTGCCCATTTTATTGCCGCGTGTCCACGTCAAGTTTCTTACCCCGTCAACCAAATTTCTGCTGGTTTTGCTCTCTTCTTTCTCTTCCCCTGACCATTCTTTTTCTTTGTGCTCCATCTGTTTTAGCTTTCCTTTTGTTCACCATCTCCCCCAACCGTGTCTTTCTGCTCCCTTCAGAAACTTAAAGGTCTTTTCCAATCAAAGTGGTTCTATGGTTCCTTCTCCATCGGGGCCATGTCCATGCGGATGCTGGCAGGACCAGGAGGGTCCCTCTCCTGCCCCTCGGCTCCTGTTTCATGGGGGCAGGTGACCGAGTGCTGCCTCCCACCCGCCCAGAGCCACCAAACGCACCCGAGGGTCAACGTGTCAATGGAAAATTGAGTGCGGAGAGAATTAAGGCAGCAAGGCATAATAATAAAACCTATTGCTGTTGAAACCGAGCCAGGAGAAGCTATAGAGGGAGGGCTGGGTGCCAACTATAGGGGGGAGGAGGTGAAAAAGTGCAATTCCACATGGACCTGAGCTTATCTGGCGGTGAGGATGGGGTTGGGATGAGGTTTTGGGAATATTGGGGGTCCGATCCGGCTGTGATAGGGCCCCAGCACTGCTCAGCCCCGCTCCTCTCCCCACAGAGACCAGTGTCTGCTGATGGTGTTTACTGGTCTGGCTGCTGTCAGGAGTTGTTCTGTTCCTTCACCGTAACGCTGAGGAGGTAAATCTGAAAAGAAAATAAGTATTTAGTGGGAGAGAAAAGCTTGAACGTGATGCGGGGGTTTTGGGCAGGTTTAGTTGTTTGGCTTTTGCTCACATCCCGTGCTTTCTCCAAGGGGAAAACCTGAAACTTGTTCAGCTTGAAAGGCCTGAAGTCCCCAGTGTGCAGCGTGGCCGGGGGGTAATCGCTGTCATGTCCTGTAAAGACAGGCCGAGTATTCGTGTGAATTTGTTCTGGGAGCATCGATCTTGATTCAGCAATGCAGCTCAGGCATGTGCTTTGCTTTAAAAACCTGTGTCACGGCGGCTTCGAGCGAATGCTTTGCTGAAAAGGATCGTATAGGCTCAAGATGCTGCTTGCTTTGTTGTGGCTCTTTTTTTCGTGTGTGTGTGTTGGGAAGAGAAAGTATCTCAAGGTGGCAGTCAATTAAAAAAAAAAAACCAAAACTCAAAACCTGGCTGCTGTGATCCATCGTTCTTCCAACTAAACCCCATTGGTTTCTTCTGAATACAGAAGTAACGTTAGCAATGCCAACAACGTCGTTATCACTGACAGCGTATTTAAGGCAGCCTGGGTTGTCTCCAAGGCTTTCAAAGTTTCTTTTGTCCCAAGAAGTCAAAGTAAATTGTAGGCAGCCAGCTAGAACATGAATTCCTGGGGGAGCCTCTCTCCTTGGCAGATAAGCGGGCTTTTTTGTTATGAATCGAGGTCTTGCTGTGTTCCTGAGCCCTCTGACTACAACCGTCACCGTTATGTGCTGTATAATGGCCCAGTGGAATGTACTGGGAAACCAGGTCAACATCTGGGGATGTGCAGGCATCCCTCGTGCATCCCGCAGCGTCCTCGCTCAGCATCGCACGGCACCTGGTGCATCTCAAGGCTTTGGTGCCTCAAGTTGCACCAGGGGAGGTTTAGATTGGATATTAGGAAAAATTTCTTCCTGGAAAGGGCTGTGGGGCATTGGAACAGGCTGCCCAGGGCAGTGGTGGAGTCACCATCCCTGGAGGGGTTGGACAGACGCGGAGATGAGGTTCTCAGGGACGTGGGTTAGTGCTAGAGTTAGGTTAAGGATTGGACTTGATGATTTTGAGGGTCTCTTCCAACCAAAATGATTCTGTGATTCTGTAGGAGCACCGGAGCTGGACGGGTAAGTAGAGTAGGACAGCTTGGTCTCCAGCTTCACACGTGGCTTCGTGCTGGCAGGAGCCTGGGTTTCCCCAGAAGGATGGTTTTAACCTCTTGGTTAACCCAGTCCTGAAACGGGAGAGAGGAAGGACCAACCCTCTTCCCGTGCCAAAGCCGGGAAACAAGTGGCCCCGACCTCAGCTTAAAGATTGTGTCCTCCCATCGGCTGGGGTAGAACAGCTCGTATATTCTTGTTTCCCTAAACGAAGGATGCACTCAGGCAATTGAAAACAACTTTGGGGAGAGTCTCGTTCCATTACATCTAATGGAACCGGGTGTATGTGGCGCGTCGCGCGTGCTGATAACTTAGAGAAACAAAGAGGGATTTTCCCATTATTCAGAGAATGGATGAGACGTGAAATGAACTCCTCAGAGGCGTCTCAGTTTGTCACAATAGAGCAAAGTGAGTCATGTTTGGAGGATTCGGGAACAAAATGTGTGCAGTTTCTTGTATTCCCCTGTTTGTGTGCTCCCTCCTTTTTCTGTCCCCCTCTTCCCTTTCCTGCTGAAATTTGGCAGCAGAAACCCAAACCCAGGGTGCACTTGCTTATATTCTTGGAGTCATCGGTGGAGGTTGGATTGAACTCCCCTGTCTGCCCGGACGGGGCTGCAGGAGAGGATGGCGTTGACTCGGGCATCCGCGGATGCTCCTGAAATGGGATTTTGTTTGCAGTTTTGTTTGTGAGCCCAGAGGAGACATTTTCTTGTGTCTTAAAAGCTGGCATTGACTGTGATGAGTAGCTAAGCCAGTGAGCCAAGGCAAGAGCATCTCAGCTCTTTTGAACGTAGTAGTTGGAGCATTAAGAAATAACCAAATATCCTGTGAACTGGAATAATTAATCTCATATTGATAAGTAAGCTAATGGATTCAATGGACTATGGGATGTTGTATTTGCAGCCCTGGGGCTGCTTGATGCTTCTTAGCCAGAGAGGAGCATCCACAACTTTGCTCGCCGTTTCCCTTTCAGAAAACAGAATTTCACTGAAGAAAATGGGGGGGTAAAGGGAGAGCGCTTAATTTGTACCCTCCGGTTGGCTGAATTAGAATTAAAACTGCCGTTTTCCTTTGATGTATTATTTTTAATGGCTGAATTACAGGAGGTTTAGGGTTCTGCTGGGCAGGTGTCCTGCTTCCAGCTCCGCAACCTCGTAAATGAGTGATGGGGGAGGCTGGTTTGCCATCAGCTTCGACATAAACCCAATGACGTGCAGCACTTGCTCAGAGCATTGCCCGTTGGAACATCTTTGCTTTGGTGGCTCTGAAATATTTCCAGAAGCCAAATGATGGCGCTGAGACGTCTGTCCCAGCTCAGGCGTGGGTAGGTGCAAACTTAACGCAGGTGAGGAGCAGCACAGAGCTGTGTCCTCCTGTCCTCCCGTAACGGGGGACTTTGTGCCAAACCAGTCAGTGCTTCTGGGGACAGTGACCAAGCGGTGCCTCACCTCGGTCAGCATGTGCTGGGCACCCCCCCTATTTTAGGTTATTTTACAATTACTAGAGATTTTTCCAAAGCAAGGCAAGGAGCTGGTGTAGGGATGGCGATGCAGAGGCCGGTGTGGGCATCACCTTTGCTCGGTCAGATTGTGCAGATTTGGGTAGGAGTGTGGAGTCTTTGCATGAAATACTGTGGTTTGTTTCTCCTTAAGCAGCATCATTTAATTTTCTCCTGCAAAAATGCTGTCCAAAAATAAATCCCTTGCAGGAGAAACTTAATTGGGAAAGTCTTGGACATAAATCTCGTGTAGGGCTCTTTGAGCTGCCCTAATCCCATCCTGGCCATGGGGGTCTGTGCGTGGTGAGGAGCGGGGAGCCCCTTTTCCAACACCTTCCCTGGAGTGGTTTCTGCTGCTTGTTGAGCTCCTCTTTGCTGCACCTGGGTTGCTGATTAAGATTTGCCTTGAAAAGCATCTTCAAACTCTAAAAGGACTGTTTCCCGACTTAACAAATCAATGCATTAAAATCTCTAAATATTTAATCGCTGTTTGTTCTCCAGCGAGACTGGCCTTGCTCCTCTTTCCCTCTCTGCTCCCCTGCCACCCTGCAAAGCCCGGATAATCTATTTGCTGATGACTGCTGCATGACCATGCCCCTTCTCTTCTAGCACAAGGTCCATAGAAGAAGCAGCTGCCAAAGACCATGGGAAAAACCCTGGCTGGGTTTTCTGCTACAAGCAAACCCACAAGTCCAATGGCAGGTTGAGCCATACAGCTTGTAAGGGGGTGGGATTCTTGTTTTTAAATGTTCTCCTAACTCCGTGAAGCTTCTGCCAGTGGTCAGTTGTGCGTGTGAGGTTTTAAAACTGCTCCTCGCTGTATCCAGGGGAAGCAGGAGGGGCTGCGTGTGTGGCATTGGGAAGTGGGGGCCAGCGCTTTGCTGAGAAGGTGGGATATTTGCCCCAGTTACACAGCGGCTGATTGCGATGCTGGACGGCCCGTGCCGTACCGGGAGGATGCTCACGGGCAGCCGACTGCCCAGGCAAACGCCTGTTTCTTTGCGAGCTGTGGCCCTGTGTTGCCAAATGCAAACCGCTCCCCAAGCAAACTGTAAAATTCTCTAAAAAACACACACAAATAATGTGGCTTATGAAAGGGGTTCTTTATCACTTTGAACGTTTTTATTTATTTATTTTTTTTTTCTCCCCCACTGCAATTAAATTCAAGGTCTTGTATCATCTGCTGTCATCGTTCCCCGGCAGGAGCGGTGGATGTGACAGCAGGAGCGTGTTGCGGGGAGGGTGCCAGGCTGCACCCGAGCTGGGGGAGGTGGGAGGGCAAGTGTCATGGGGGAAAAAAGAACATTTGGGCAAAAGCAGATAGCAAGCTTTGTAGCAGAGAAGGAGCAAAACCTCCCAGCCTGGGCTGCAGGCTGTTGTTTGCAAGAGCCTTTTCCCTCTCCTCTCTCCCTGCTCACAAGCCTGATGGCATCTTGCCGTGCTGCCGCGTGCCAGCGGCGTTCATGTTCTCCCTGTTGCTTGTTTGGAGGATTTCTGGGGCCCCGGATTTTCTGTTGGCCCGAGTTGTGGGAAGAGGTGGGTGTTGGAGCAGCTGTGTTGGCGATGCCGGGGCTCAGCCGCGCTGGATGCAGGCTGCTGCATCCCGGGGAACCTCATCCTCCTCGCTTTCTGCTCAACGCTGAGCAATTCGTTAACTTTGCCTGTCTTGGGAGGTATGGCTGTCTTCGCTTCCTTTCCTGAAGAGATGAAAGAATCAAATAGTTTGGGTTGAAGGGCCCTTCCCCGCTCCCGCAGTGCCCCCCCTGCCACGAGCAGGGACATCTGCACCAGCTCAGGTTGCTCAGAGCCCCGTCCAGCCTGGCCTGGGATGTCTCCAGGGATGGTTCAGCCACCACCTCTCTGGCCAACCTGGGCCAGGCTCTCACCACCCTCAGGGGCAAAAAATTTCTTCTTTATGTCTAGCCTGAATCTCCCCTCCTTTAGTTTAGATGACATTTGAGGGGCTTGAAAATGTGGGTCTGGGTAAGCTGGAGGTGGTAGCAGGAGCCATCCTGTTTTGAAAACAATGAAATGCGAAATGTCTTTATTTCCTCCAGTCCCCTCTTCTGAAATGGGAAGGAAATTCCAAAAAAAAAATCTCATCGTGACAAATCTGACACTTCTGTTCCCATTTGCTCCAAAATTATCTTTCAAGTATAGTTCAGTTCTCTCCAGCAGAAGACCTGTCAGAGAGAGTCTTCCAGGACAGCTGAGGAAGAGAGAAAATACTGAAGCAGCATCCATCCCCGCTATCTCTAATGGAACTAAACGTGGCACATTTCAGCTCCGGGTGCCTGTACTGTGCTCTCTCCTCCTGCAGCACAAATCCCAAAGGGAGACAATGTTCTGAGTATTATAATTTGATGATAATAATTCAGCATTTACAGAATCTTCTATCTCTGAATAACAAAGCATGTCAGGAAAAAAATATTATCCCCAGTGACAGGTGGGGGGATGAGAGGTGAAGTTGAGTGAGTTGAGCTGAAGATCTGGGTGTGAAACTGGGGGTTCTGAGTTGAAGGGTTTTACTTTCCTGATGCTCTCCCCGTACCCTGGGTGCCTCGCAGGGGATGTCGCCCAGGGGATGCTGATGGGATGCTCTGGGTGCAGAGATATTAGTGAGTTTGCATCTCTTTGTGCAGTTTGCTGGTACTCGGTCTCTGTGGTGCGGTCTGCTGGAAGGTGAGATGCCCGTAGTGAGGGGAGGGTGTCCTAGAGCTTTGGAAATGATGGACATCAAATTATTTGTTTGAAAATTAAACAAATGCAGTCTTCTGAAAAGGGTCTTGATGCACTTTCTGATGACGTAAGAAATTGCAAAGCTTCAAGGAGCAAGCTGGTTTTGCGGTCCTGCCCTTGAAGCGGTATTCAGACATCTGCATGAAAGCGATGTCCGTATTATCATTATACCTAATTGTTCAAACAACTTCTTGTCTGCATGACTTCACTTCTGAAATGACCGAACGAGAGGATGGGGGAGAGGAGGAAGGGGGGGTCTGCTGTAGTCAGTCAAAACCAGGGATTAGAACAGAAATTGTCTTGTAATTAAAGTTATAGAGCTGATGCTGCAGCAGCCTAATTACTAATGGGGATCATTGAGGCGCAGATGAGAAAGGGAAGATACCTGGATTGTGGTGAGCACCTGAGCAGGGGTGAGGAGGCAAAATGATGCTGTATGGGAGGACAGCTGGGCATGGAGATGGGAGATGAGCAGGGTGAAAGGAAAGGGATAGAGAAGCATCCTGTGCTGCCACAGCTCCTGGAGGTATTTCAAGCTGGATGTATGTGTGGTTTGAGATGCTCTTTGGCAGGGTTTGTGTGCCCACCATCAGGTGTGGGGAAGCACCTTGTGGTCCCTCCTGCCTGCAGCTGCAGGGGCCACCGAAACGTGTGTGTTTTGCTCCAAGAGTAGCCGACCTGCTGTTTGTGCAAAGGGAGCCTTCTGTTTGGTGAGGATTGGCCTCTGCCGCTTCATTTCATGCTTGGTGCTCGGAGATCAAGGGCCGTTTCTTTCCAAGACCTTTTTTAAGTGCTCCTGACTTAGTGGAGCTGGAGAGTTAATGCTCGGCGGGAGGGTGGAGAGGTGGTTTTTTCCTGGTTCAATACTTGTGGCTGTGTCCGTTGCATTCATCTGCCCCTTCCATGTACATGCTGTCTGTTTTTTATTTATTAATGTTGGCCAAGCGTTGGTTTTTGGGAGGGTTCTCGGTGGCGACACAATTAGAGCTGCGCATCCATAAACGCTCAGAAAAGAGCAGTTATCTGTGTCCGCTCCCGGCAGAGGCCGTGGAGTCACTGCTCGCCAAAATGAGCTTTGGTGACCCTGGTTTGGCTCTCATGCTCAGGGTCAAAAGGAATTGTTTTTATTTTCGCCTCCAATACCATCTCTTCTCATCTGGATGCTCTTCCTGCCTGGAGGATGGAGCGCAGCTGGATGTGGCTGCGGTAGCAAAAGGTACCGAAAGCCTCAGCATCCTCCGCCCAGGGCAGGAGCACGGGATGTGCTTCTCAACCAGCAGAAATCAAACTGATGAGAGCAAAGACTGTGTCCTGTGTCGTACTGGGGGGATTAAGGTGGAGAATTTGTTCCTGCTGGAACGTCCTCTGCAGCTGGTGGAGACCGACGCGGACTGGGACAAAGGGAGTGCCAGGCTGCAGTAACTAGTGCTAATGCATTTCCCTGCAATATGCAAAACGCTTACAGGAGCAATGGGAATTTCTGCCTGACCTCAGCTGGTGTGATCAACTGATGCCCTGAAGCATGAAAATAAATAGCTCTGACTCATAAGAACAAGTGGTGCAATTACTTTAGCTAGGATAAAATATTTGTAAGTATCTAATCCTTCTCTGCTCCGTGTGCAGAAGTGAGTACTTATCTCCCCGCTGCTCCCTCTTCCCCGCAGCAGCACAGCTCCCCGTGCACAAGGAGCCTCTCCAACCCCTCAAGTCACAGCACATCTGTTCCCGCAGCCCTTGTGCCGAGCTGGAGGTTGCTGCGAGTGGAAGTCCTGTCTCGCAGTTTGGGGTTATTTTGTGGCTTTGCCTTAAAAAAGCAGGGCGGGAGGGAGTGCCTGGAGGCCTGTTAGCAAACAGCCAGTTCAGAAGGAGCGCGGTGAAGCCCTCGGAGGGTTCTCTGCTTCCCAGCGGGTTGGTGAATGCAGCCACCAGCAGCCTTAGGGTTTCTCCTGCGGTCACTGGTGTGAAGGAGCTAATTCTGGCTTAGAACCGGCAGTTTGGTGAGGGCTGTTTGCTGCTTTGGGATGGCCACCTTGCTTTGCCTCTCCAGCCTGGCAGTGGTGGGGGAGATAGGAGACCCCTCCCAGCGGGATGCTGCAGGGATCACAGCAGTGAACCCCGTTAAATAACACATAGAATGTGGATTCAGCTGTAAACATAACTTTTTCTTTTTCCTTTTAATATTATCCACCAGCCGTGTCTCTCCCCTGGATTTGCTGGGCACTGGTTTGTGGTTTAATTTGGATTGCTAATCACTGCAGCTAATCTCGTGCTCAGTGGCGGGGACCTCCTGTGCATGGCCATGCACCTACTCCCTCCTGACCCATGGTGACAGGAGCTTTGTCCCAGTGTTAAACAACCAAGTCCTTGGATGCATCGACTCGGAAAATAAACTGCTAAACAGGGCAGCACCATTCCTTCCACTGGACAAGCTCGGCTGGGTTTCTGTCTTGCTTTCCTTTGCGATGCCCCGGGGTCATAACAGGGACTAAGCTGATCCCAGTGTAGAACTGGGATTTTTCTGACTCAAGTATTTTATTTTATTTTTTTTTTAAATAGGTTTGGCCCAACAGTGATTTAATGATATTTTTCTAAAAATTTGGGGTTTTCGGCTTTGTTTCAGGCATTCATGGTTTCAGAACTCATTGTCAAACGAAACATTAAGATCACAGCAAAACATTTTAAGGTTATTTTTCCTTAACGCTTTCAGCAAACAGAAAAATGACTTAATCTGATGCCTATGTCTTCATGTCCAATCTGCCTTTGGTAGTGCTATATCTGGACTAATGTACATGGCAATACATTCCTTTTTTTCTTTTCCCCACTGATTTCACAGTCAGAAGGAAAATAGTCCTGACTTGAGCTGTAGTCTTACAGGATTAGCATCTTGCAAGGACCTGCCCGTGCATTCGCATCTGAGGATGTCTCATGGTTCTCAAGGTTTCCTGCCCAACCTGGGAGAAGGACCTACTGTCGAAGGAAGGCTCTGTAGCACGGGACCACCGTGTCCAAACCGATCTGAGACAGTCTTGAGTCTAGCTTGGAGGAGCTCTAAAGCTGAGCTTAAGGATCCTGTGGTCCAGCGCTGCCCTTGCTGATGTTCCCCATCCTCCTCCTGGGGCTCTTGGGGGCTGTGGGTTTGTCCTTTCCCCATGTCCCCAGGTTATCGTGAGCCTGGGGAGGTGGTGGTGGTACCTCAGACCAAGTGAGCTCTGCCTGGGGTGGGACATCATCTCCTGGGGCTGGGAGAGCGGGATGAAGCACTCCCAGAATAATAGGATTTATTTTGTTTTAAGGAGACTAAAAGAAGCTGTTTCTCGTAGCTGCTTCTCTCTGTAAGATGCTTGCCCATGGGGAAAAAACCAGCCTGGAGTGCAGCGCTTTTTAGATAGCAAATAACTGGTGGGACAAAGCCAGTTTTCGAGAGCTTGAGGCCAGCGTTGTACCTGCTCAGCACCCACCATCAGAACTGGGTCTCTGCAGAGCCCTCGTTCCCCTACAGCTCGAGTATTCCTGCCAGGTTCCCCGAGCAGGGCTTGAAACTGAAAATGCCTCCAATGCACACAAACTAATTACTGTTGCCTGCCCCTGGAGAATGCATGTGATTTGAGCTGTGAGTCCTGTATCTTGATCGTTTCCTGGGGAAGAAACAAAAACAGGCTTGTACCCGCGGTCCCCGTGGACTCGGGAAGATGTGCGACTCGGGCTTGATTGCGTCGCTCTGTCTGCCGCTGTGATATTAAAAACATTTAATAAACACATTTGGAGCGCCGATTGACGTGTTGGTGCTACGCTTGCCTTGGGAGCCAAGTGCTGGAGTTCATTGGGAACGTTGTTTGTGGCCGTGGCCCCAGTGTCGTCTGGTCCTGGTCCTTGAGCTGGGCTTAACACTGGGAGTCACTGGTTTGTCAAGGGAATAATGTCTTGGATCTTAATGCGAAGGCTGGCCAAGAGGAGACCAGGCTGTCCCATAGCAAACCTCCAGGCTTCAATGCTTCTGAGCCCTGAGGTCACATATATGTGTGTGTTATGTGTGTATTATATGTGTGTATACATTTTTTTTTCCACTTTAAAATGGGATGTGTTGATTTGCCTGTCTCGTGCATCACAAAGGTTATACTTTGCAGTTTAGTGGCTTTCTTTTTTTTTGTTGTCTTTCTGATCAGAAGTGACAAAAGACTCCCTGTGGCACCCAACAGCCTTTCCACTGAAAAGTGAGTACCCTGGGACGGTTTTGGCTTGAGCAAAGCGCTCCCTTCTGATGGAAACCCATTAGCTGATGGTTTTTCTTTCCTCCCTCCTCTTTTCCTTGCTAGAATGAAGTGGTTTGCGTCGTTTTTCCCCTTGTTTCAGCCAACAAACATATTTGTTTCTCCTTAATTACCTGGGTGTCAATGGGGTACTTCATCACTGTCTCTCCTCAGCTGGTTCCTTTTCGTTTCAATATGCAGCAGACAATCAGAAGCCTCAATTGCAAATCCTGCAAAATCCTCCAGACTCAAAACTAGAAAATAACCCAAAAATGACCTTGAGCTGACTTTCCATGTCCATGGAAATTAAAATTAACTGGACTGATTTGCCTGGCCCGAGGGGAAGAAGGTATTTAAAAAAAAAAAAAAAAAATCTGACAAATGAGCCAGGAAAGTTTCCAGTGTCTCAGGTGAACGGGAACATTAGAATATGTATTAGTTATAAATACTCTGGTGTAGGGTGCCTGAAATTGTTGTAGGGAAATAATCTGCGTGTATGCATGAGGGAAATAATCCGCGTGTGCGCTTGAGGAGCGTGAGCGAGGTGCGCAGGGCTGCGGCAGGAACGCGACCCTGGAGCTGGGACGGAGCGTCCGCGCTCGCTTGCTGTGCAGCTCGGGCGAGCGAGCTCACTCCCTGCACTTTGCTGCCCATACGATGATTTATTTCGGTGGTGCTGGCAGCTCTGCCCGAGCTCGACGCTCACTTGTGCTGTGTGCTGCACAAGCGCAGAGAGCTGCGGGGGTCTGCGGCGGCTGAGCGCAGGGACGCGGCGGCCGGGCGTCTGTTCTGGGGGCCGTGGAGCACCAAGGGGCTCACGCAAGGTCGTGTAGGCTGGTCCTGCTGCGGGTCGAGCTCTAGTCCACATCCCCTGAGCTGCCGTGGCCGTATCTCACCTGTGAGGTCTCTTCTATATGGACGAACAAGCTGACAGATGTGAGATGGAGGTTGGAGGTGTGCATGGGGTTGGCCCTCTTGGGATTTCTCAGGCTCTGGGCTTTTGCTTTGAGCAACCACCTTCCCAGGGCAGTCGTACGTTGCTGTGACACCGTGAAATGTCACCCTTGCCCTCATGTCAACGGGACGCGTGTCCCGTGACAGCCCAATGGAATAGCTGTCATCTTCTATCTGCTGCCTGAGCATGGTCCTTGTCTTAGCCGGTATTTGGGGAGGTGAAAGAGAGTAGATGAAGGTAAAGCAGCCAAAAGCCTGGTGTCCAGAGCGGGGACCTTGTTGGGTGTGTTGACTTGAAGGAGCATCTCATTAACAGTGCAGGTGCATTGGAGTTACAGAATCACAGAATCATTTTGGTTGGAAGAGATCCTTAATATCATTAAGTCCAACCGTAACCTAACTCTAGCACTAAACCACGTCCCTGGGAACCTCCATTCCCCGTCCCTCCTGCACTGCTCCTATGAGAGGAGGTAGGAGAGTTGGGAACGGAGTGCGAGAGCGGCTTGGTGGGTGCGTGGCCGCCAGGCAAGGTTCACCCACCACAAGCACCGTGGGTGCAGGAATGAGCTGTCACCCCGGGCAGGGTGCCGGTGTTGGGGTCCTTGGGGTTGTGTGCTGGAGACTGGTCGCAGTCTGGAGCTGCTGGAGATGGGATCCCCTTGTGACGCCGCATGAAGGATCTGTGCTTTGTGATGGTCCAGCCCGCTCTTTGGTCTCCACGACTGCTTTGTGTTTGCCTACGGTTTGTCGTTTATGAGGTGGGGCAGCAGCGTTATCTTGACAAGAGAGAGAGATTTAGAGCTCTCTAATCCATGCTTGTCCATCCTAATTACTTCCCTTATCAGCCTTCAGGAGAGTAACTTTACAGTGGTAATTAGTCTCTTCAATCCCACCCTATCTTAGTAATTAACACAGAGTTAGAATGGGAGGGGAGGGAGGGACGGAATCTCTGTTTTGGGCTGGAAAGGTCCTTCTTGGGGGGAGAGAGGCATAGATTTCGTAAGCAATCAAATGCAGCTTGGAGACGACAGCTTTGGGGATGGCCCGGGGAGGCTGCGTGCTGAGGACCTGCGGGATGGTGACAGCAAGCAGCGAGCAATGCGAGCCAAAATGGTGTTTATATAGTGTGAGTTTGGATGTTTTATTAAAGGAAGCGGTTGGCAGGCGCCGGTGATGCAGTGTCGGAGCGGTGAGCATCTGCGGTTTGCATGGGCTTCACCTGGAGCTGCGAGCATCCAGCTCTGCTGAAAATGAGCCCATTCATCATCTCTAGTGTTTGAGACACAGCACAAAAAGGGCAGTTTGACCTAATACTGCCCTATAGCAGCTGCAATTACTAGAGTATAATTCATTTCAAATGGATCCAGAGATTTCTTTCCATTAACATCCGGAGCAAAAAAAACGAGCGTGTGGGCAGGATTCGTGGGCCAGGCAGTGATGAGCCCGACAGTCATCACAGGCAGAGAATAAGTTGCATTTTACGGAGGAAAAGGGCAGGATTGGACCTAGTGGGACTCCTCCATGCTTCTCTGGGAAGACACCAGTTTTAATTTCTGGTATTTAAATAAGGGTCTTACCTCTGAGTACAGGTAGCAATATAGTGTGTGATGGGGTCATCAGGGGCATCCACAGTGGCACATCTCTTGCAGGAGAACTTGATTCTCAGCGTTTTCCAAGCAGAAGGGCTTTGGTTCACAAAACTCAAATCTCCTTAGGGCAGTATGTTGGTTTTGGGTATGTTCTCTTTGAGAAGAAGGCCCACAGAAGAAGTTTGCAGGAGAGAGAAAAGTTGGGGCACTGGAAACAACTCAGTTCTCATCAATTTTAGGACATATTGCTGGGACAGGATGCAGAAGGTACTCTGTTGTTAGTTTGAACACTCCATGTTGTCTAAACTTGAAGATCTGTCTGTGTGTATCGAATTTGGCTTTGCAATCAGCTAAGTCTTAATTCAGTCTTGTTTTGTGCTTTTTGGAATGAAGTTGTTAATCAGCAAGGTGGGTCTGAGGAGCAGAAATTGCTTTTGCATGCAATGCCTGTTCCAGGAATGAATGCAGCCGGGGCGGCGATGCTCTGGAGCTGACCTCGGTCTCCGAGGAGCCTGTGAGTAAATGTACGTAAAGGGAGGGGTGGAATTGAAACCTTTTTTTAGGCTGCTCCTTTAATTTTCAGACATCTTCTGCCTAACCTGGATCTGGGAAAAGAAAAACATCTTGGTTTTTATTACAAGCCCCAAAGGCTCATACTAATAGGTTGGTTTAGAGCTGGCAGTAATACCTTCCAGAAAGTGTCTGCAAAACTATTTGAAGGTTGGACTCTGCCACCACCTTCTCAGTATCTCCATCCTCGTTGGCTTTTTCCATTATTAGTCCTGGTCTGTTCCCTTGTGCTGGAGCTCTGAAGAAGACCTGCCCATCCAGGTTAACCATCGGCCATGGCCAAGAGGGTCTCAGGTCCTGGTTCAGCCCAGGTTTTCAAGTATGGGTGCAGGGATATGGAGGGGGTCACCTGTCTGAAGAACTTCCCTCCCTTCCCAGGCCATTGCCATGGATGATGTATTTCCCTCGGCTTCTTCAGAGATGAATTTGTCCCCGCCGTGCAAGGGGCGCCAGGCGGGTGTCAGGCTCTGATGGATGGACAGACACTAAGTGGTTGGGTAAGGATCCCTTTTGGTCGTGCCCCTTGGTTCCTTGCCCTGTTCCCGTCTTCTACCGTCCACGTTTCCCTCCATCATCATCGTGCTGAATTGAAGAGACAGCTCCCTTCAATAATTTATAAACTCACGTAGTTTTCATAATATTTAAAGGAGGAAAAAAGGAACCCGTTTGGTTCGTCCTTCCTCCAGGCTGGAGGCAGAGGAGCAGGAGCGATGCAGGCTGGTGGGTTCCATGGGCAATGCAGTGATGGACAGAAACACCTCCTTGCAGCTAGATGCAGAAGACCTTCAGACTGGCAGGGACACAGGCCAGGTAAAAGCCCTTTGTAGGTGTGAATGTTGTGCTGGAGAAGGCTTTGCGAGCGACCTGTGCAGGGGTCAGAGAGAAAGTGCTGGCAAAGATTTTACTGTTTTGTTCGAGTATGTTTAAATTACTGCCATGCTCAAGTCTGGCGTTCAAATGGGATTTGATCATTCAGAAACCAGCATGTTACTGAAAACCTGCAAAACAGGCTGTTGAGCTATTTTGCGATGAGTTTTGAACGGTTCTCTTCCTGTCCATGTTAACTTATCCTCATGCAATGACTGTATAAATTGTGCTGCTTCCTTTGGCTCTAAGGTGAGATGCTGGATTTATCCTCTGCCCATCCAGGCTTATTTTCATTCTTGTACAGACTTTTCTGAAATCTGAGCAGAGGGTGCTGTGCAAGTCCAAAGTGTTTGATTGTTTAGAAGTCACTGGAGTATCCTGTGTTCATTATTTTAACAATTGGAGAGAGGGTTTTATTTTCTCCAGAATCATAAACACAATCTTCAGTGTGTTTTATGAAAACAATAAAGCTAAACTCTAATAACCACACATTTTCCTTGCTTTATGTGCACACATCCTTGGGGAACAGGGCCTCAAGGACTCATCGTGCTCTGCTTTTAACAGAGTTTTAATGTGCTCAAGTTGGTAAGTGGTGGAGAGCCAGATTATGAATTTGCTTTGGTACCTAAAGGAATTTTTTTTTCCCCTTTAAAAATGCTCAAGGTGAGCAAAAAAGGCACCTCTGGACGAGAAAGCCAGTGACGCAATGCGAAGATTTTAGCACTGCGATCCGAAAAATCAGGCTTCATTTAAATGCTGTATGTTGCAAACTCCTCTGTACAAGGACTAATTAGCTTTCTTGCATCTCTTTCCTATCCTGTGAATAATACTGTTTTCTTTTAGAAGAGATCTGAGGCTCTCAGAGGCAATTTATAAAGGAGGATGCTCTGCTACAGCTGGAGAACCAAAGCAGGGAGATGAAGGGATGCAGTTCCTAAAGTATTTAGCCACCTAATGGATTTTTTTAAAATTTTTCGGTGCAAAACTAGGTTGACACCTGAGCTCTGTCTGTGGTAGTGATTTTTTTGATTGTGAGCTCACTTAAAGGGGTAGTTTTCATCCAGAAGTGTTGAGAGATCTAAAATACCGTGAAGGTGCTCTAGTTTTGAATACTTTGGGGGGTGCAGAGGGCAGAGAATCCCATCTTTTTGGCATTTTGTCAACAGCGTGTGACCAGGTGGGTACGTGTCCATGTGTGCTGTAGTCACCCTGGGACAGCAAATGGCCACGGGCTTGGCTGGGTCATACCTGGTGCTTGTCTTTCACCCTTTGGTTGCAAGCTACGTTCAGTGTTTCTGGAAGGGATAGATGGAGAGGTTGTTTCCCCCTCTCCCTTATGGGGAAACTTCCAAATGGTTTGTTTTTATCCCACCACAAACCAGGATAAGGTTTGAAACTTCAGAAAAGCCACATAGATCTTGATGGGAACAGATTCTCTCTTTGTTTGATTTCAGTGCAGTGCGAGCTGGACATGCTGGCTGTGTCTCTGCCTTCCAAAAGCCTCAACAGGGCCAAGCAGAGGCATAAATATATTTTATATTTATGAATTTTGCTGGCTCGAGTGGCAGAGCCGAGGGTCGAGGAGCGGGCTCCTCAGTGTCTGCACATTGTGGCAGAGATGGACACCGTAAAGGATCTGCAGGCTGCACTTAGAGCTCACCCTTGCAAGCACCATGTGCCAGGAGCAGGACCCCAACGTGCGAGGCATCAGGAGGGACAATCTACATCTCTAGATCCCAAACCAAAGGGCTGGAGCCCTGAAGGAAAGCGAACCTGTGTGCCCGGTGCCCAAATGATGCCGGGGGGTTGGAAAGTTGGCAGGGAGGGAAGAGGAGATGAAAGATGTCGTTGCTGCTGACATGCGGAAGATGGTGTGGAGATGCTGGCAAGTGCATCTCTTCTTGGGAGAGGAGAGCTTTGAGCCAGTGCTGGGGCTGGACAGGCAGTTAATGGGTGGCAGGAGTTAATTAGCATGGGTTTTAACACGGCAGGGCTGCTCGGCGCTGTTGCCTTTTCAAGCTAACATGGATTTCTCTCGTCCAGAGTCCTTTGATGCTTGTGTGAGAGTATCGGGGCTCTCTGGTTTCCAAAAGGAGCTCTCAGCAAAAGAGTGATAAATGCGTTTAATTTTTGCAGAGCTTGTAGCCTGGTTTTATCCCAGAATCTGTCTCTTGAGGTTTTATTAGCTGACGGTGTCTGTAGGAAAAAGTCAAAGTGACTAGACAGGAACAGCCGTGGAATTGATGTAGGAAGCAAGAGCGTGTTTTGGAGATAATGTTTCTCATTCTCGCTGTTGCTACGTACTGAGTTTAGGCAGTGCTTTTCCAGTTTTGCCGTAGTTTTACAGCTGCTGCCAGCCAAAAAATCCTCCTGCCAGTCTCCTGCTACGGCAGGGAGCGAGTCGCACGCTCTGGTCGTGATGGGTTCCCTGCTCTGGTCCATGAGAGGGTCCCTGCTGGGCTGGAGCACAGGGACCAGGGACAAGCCAGGTGACAAACACCCTTTTTTCCTACATGCGGCTCTGTTAAGCCTTGCCCAGAGGAAAGCTTGGCTTGGCTTGCTGAGAGCTCTGGGTGGCAGGAGAGACCCGTGTGCTCTGGGTGTGCTGGCGTGGGGACATGATCACCCTACCTTTGGATCTGGGAGAGAGACAATTTGCAAACATGTGTTGATGTGTTCCCGTAGGAAGCCAGGCACTAAATCATCACATTGCAGCTCGCATGCGGATTCATCCAGGGAACCTATTTAATTAGGGGATAAATTTAGAAATCAATTATTATTTGCAGAAACAGCTTCTTTCCCTCTAATGAGGCTGCAAGGATTCATTCCCCTCTGCCTCTCTCCCATGACCTTTGCGTATGCAGATCAAGGGTGGAAATGCTCTGTGTCTCTTCTTTCTCTGTGTAGGTGGCCCTTTTTTGGGCAGCTGCTGGACACCTTTCCCCGAGACTCTGCTAGAACAGCAAATGCGGGTACAACCATGAAACCATGCTGCTTTGGGATGTAATGGTGTGGTAGTGATGGGGGCACCAGGCCCACTGTTAGTGGGGACATGGATTAGTCTCTCCTAATGGGGTAGGGGTTGGGAAGCAATATGAACTTGATGAGAAGGGGAAGATAAGGACGAAGGGCTGGAATGGGGTGGTAGCCCCATTGTTATGATGGGAGGGAAGGATGGGGGAGCATTTCCACTGGTTTGGAAATACGGGAGGATTGCTTCTGTATTTGGGGAGGTGAAGCACGTTGTGGGACGTGGGTAACACGCCTGTGTCACCCCTTGCACTGCTGGGGAAAGGGACCCTGCATGTGCCACGCTGGGGTGGCGATCGTGTTTGTGAGGACATTGCTGCTTCGGGCTTCGGTCTCTGCCACTTTGTCACTTCTGATCTCTGACAAATTGCTTAGCTTCTCTTTTGCCTTATCCACTTTTAAAAGGGGGAAAAATTATTTTGCCCACAGGCTTCGAGAAGTCTTAATAAATTCGGTTGCTTTTATTATTTTGGATTTTAATGTCTCCTCGTCTTACGATGCCACTTTCCGAGCCCTCCAGCGACTTCTCTGTGCTCTTAGATCAGCTGCTTTGAGTCCAGTTCATTTCAGCGCGAGTCAGTCCAGGGAGAGCTGAGGATTTTCACAGCGACGTGTCTCAGTAAAACCCTTTTGCTTCTGGCAGCCTGATGGTTTGCAGCCCCCCCACCGCAGCTCTTTGCTCCAGCACCGGGGCTGCCCAGGTGGTCGGTCCTGTCCAGGGTGGTCTGGCACCCCGGGATGGCATCCTTGTGCTCTTGCATAGCTCTTGCTGTTGTTCTTTCCTGCAGAAACCTGGTGGTGCTTGACCACTGGGAGGCTGTTGGTGTGTCCCAGGCTGATGGCATCCTTCTGGAGTAGATGAATGTGCAGGTTGCTCCTTGGTGAAGCTGTAGTACTGGACTCTTAGAGAGAGGCAAATTTTCTGTGAGGTTGCAAGAACTCTTTTCTACAAGTAAGAGCTGAATTTGGGGTTTGTGAGTAGCCAAGACAGAACCTGGGTGCTTGGGTGGTACCTTGGGTACCTGGGAGGCTTTGGGGAACTGGAGGCTTTCCAGGGAGCGAGCCATCAAAAGCCTCTCCCAAGTAAGACATAAGACCCTTGATCCTTTTTAACTGTGGTGGTTCTCTGCCTTGACAGCAAGGGAAGGGACTCTCCTGTCATGATGCACATGAAGGGCTCCAGCAAATGTTCATTCCTGGTAACTGGTATTTTTACCCTTTTGGGCAAGAGTACGCCCAGAATTTTCAGGCTACTTGGCTTTTGATGCACCCACTTGGTGCTCCAGGTGACACATAGGCTGAGGAGCCCAAATTATCTACTACCTGTTGTGTTGTTTTGTTTTTCTTTGAAAATTCCCAGCCAGCAGCCAGCTCCTTGGAAAAGGACGTCTGTGTCTCAGGAGGGTGAACCATCCTACTATTTGTCTCTCTAAAAAGCAGCGAGACCTTCTCTCTCCTTCCTCGCTTTCTCTCCTCCTCTCCCCATCCCACCCCGGCGCATGGGGAGTTTCTACTGGGACCCCCAGTGCTCAAGAGCTTATTGGGAGGGGACATCTGTGGAGGAACCGTGCTCGAAAAAATTACTTCGCTTCACAATTTGAGCATTGCCCTGAGCTATCAAACTACCTTATCATTTTAAGAGGTATGTTTCCCAACGAGAGGCATTTAAAAATGCATAGAGGTTATAAAGCACTTGGGTAGTTTTAATCGAGCTCTGAGCGATGCTCGCCCCTCGAGGCCGCGCCGTTTGCTCGCTCCCCGGCGTGCGCCGTGCCCAACGGCGGATGCTATAAAAACGAACGGAGCGCTCTGCTTTGTTGTGAAGTCTGCCTGGATTTGCGGAGCTCTTCGAGTCACCTGAATAGGTCACCTTGCCCTCGCGCTCCTGCCGCAGCTCGCAGGGAAGAGAAGCACGGTGCCAGCTGCCCGGCTTGTCCCTTTGCCTGTGCGACAGCCCCCGCTGCCCCTCGGTGCCCATGCCGCCGTGCTGCTGCCCTCTGCCCTGCAGAAACTCACATTCAAAGAAAAAGTTGCAGTCGCTGCTGTCACCTGCACAGGGAAGAGGCCGTGGGGGTATTTTTCCAAAAATAGAATGTTTTCTCGTTGCGCAAGCCTTGTCTAATTCCATTCGTGACACCCAGGGCTGCTCTGCTGCTGTGGCTTCTGTGTTTGAGGAGCTGCTGGCTGTCCTGGAAAAAGGCATCACCGGCCCAGCCTCACCGGCAAATGTCTGTGTCGAGGCAAGGAAAGCAGGAGAAGTGTGCTGGGACTTGGGTTAAAATATAAGCAGAACGCACTCGGCCCCATCTGCACATGCCAACGTGTGCTGTTACTTGGGAGAAGAGCCTGACACCCCCCCGGCTCCAAGCTCCTTCCAGGCAGGTCAGAGATCAGAAGGTCTCCCCTCAGCTCCTGTTCTCCAGCTGAACCCCCCAGCTCCCTCAGCTGCTCCCTTGTCAAAGATATTGGTTTCTTTAACAGGGATTAATAGTTGGACCATCAAAAACCAGTGCTTGCAATTTTTCAAATAGTTTTTTCCCCCATTTATCAGCTCTGTCTCTTGTTGGTTTTGAGGATCTGGTGTAAGTGGGGAACAGAAGACTGCTGCAGCTTTCCTCGTGCAGGTTTCATGGACTGGCAGCTCTTTCTCCTGTGACAAGAGGAAAGACTCGGCTCTTCCCTGCACCTTCAAGTGCTCCTTCAGAAGTGAACCCTGTGGCTCTTTTCAGTGAGCCGGGAGCCTTGAGGGAAGTGGCGAAGCTCGAGCTTGTCAGGAAAACCCAGAAGCGCCTCCAAAGCAAACTCTGGTACCTTAATTGAGTGATGGGGATGGAGGAAGGGGACAGGGCTGCTAAACAAAATTTGTGCATCAAGGCACTGCGGTCACGCTCATGGTTCTTGCAAGCCTGCCCCATCATCTCTGAAGGACACACAGGAGAGGCTCAAATGCTTAAAGTTGCTTTCCTTTGCCTTTTTTTTTTAATGATGGCTGCATCAGCTGGGTGGAGGGCACTGTCGAGGGGCTGCGGCTGAGCCCCCCAGTGCTGCTCCAAGCCTGGACATCTCATCTCCCCAAGAAAGCTGCACCCAGGAGCACTGTGCCAGCTGCTCTCCCAAACCTGGCATTTCTCATTCAAACCGAGAAGACCCGTTGTGTTGAGCTGCCTGCGACTAATTTTCTGTGGGGTTGGTTTAATATGCAGTAGCACCGTCTGTCTGCACGCACTTGGCTTCCACTGCTGGTCAATGGGAGTCTCTGCTGACAAATAAAAATGGAATTGGATGGAAGGGATTTGAAAGTCAAAAGGGCCCTGTAATAATTTTAGAGCGCCTGAGGCGCCACGCTGAAGCCCTGGCATTATAAATAAGGGTAATGTACTAGCGACTGTATTGCAATCAAAGCAGCCGTAAGAATCTGGAGCGTGCGCTGAGCTTCTTTAAGGTGTGTGAAGTCAGATATGATCTGTAAGCAGTGCAGGCAAATCAGTATCTGCTCACGGACGTATATACAGACCCGAAAGCCTGCGATTTGAAAGGCTGAAGGTTTTTGGAGCCAGCGCAGAGGGATCCAGAACTGGAGTGAGAAGAGCTGAGTAGCCTGACCCTCCGATTGTCTCCAAGTGTTTCCAGGATCTGAGTCCTGGAAGATGCTGTCTCTGTCTTCCCGGTTCACCATCTCATCGCCTGGACCACCTGTGTGATGGTGCAGTCTGCTGACCTCTTGCTGCAGTTCAAAATAATTACACCTGTCTCAGATATTATATTTTAAAAAGAAAAAAGCATGTTTATGAATGAGGTTGGTGGGAGGATGGGAAGAATCCAGATGTCCTCCCCTTCGGTTGCATTGCTCCGATTGTCAGGGATCCTTCAGCGGCAACTCAGCTCTTATCACATCTAGGTGATCTTTGAGGTGACTGGTCACAGGAACAAGCCCGAAACTTGGCTTTTTGTTCTTCTCCTTCCAGGCGATTCGAGCAAAGCCTCAAAATAGCCAAACCCAACTTGACAGCAAACGCCAGCTTGTCCTGGGATACCTGACATTTTGTCTGTCCAACATCTGATGCACGGTGCTGCTGGGGGAGCAAACGAGGTGCAGAGGGAGCACCCCAGCCTGCCCACGGTGTGGGTGGGCTGCCCCATGGACCACCCCAAGACCCAGGCTCCCTCAAGCTCTCCCCCATCCAGCTCCATCCCTGGACACGCACCGTGTCCCAGCAGACACGCGCGGTGCCGGAGCCACCCCTGAAATGCTCTGGAGGTGCAGCCCTGTGTTCCTCACAGACAGGGGCTTTGGAAAGAGATGATCAGAGGGAGCTTGTCATCTTTTTTTTCTTTTTCCCTTCTTAAACTTCCCAGCTTCTCTATTACTTTTTACGATCTGCAGCTGCGTTTGTGTGTTGCCCTAGGGAGTACTGTGGGGGGAGTAGAGGTAGAAGGGAAGGAACATGTTAAAAAACGAGCAGAAGGGAAAAAAAAAGTAATGAACTGAGCTAATGGTGGGGATAAAAAAACCCACCACATTGCCACCAAAAGACCCAAGTCCTTAGAACTATTAGGGCCTGTTTGACTGCAGAGTAGTCCCCTGGGGAGCATGGGGGAAGCCCCATTACTAGAGTCGTTTTGGAGCTAGTCTGCACAGAGAGCGATAATCTATTCCACAGGGAGCAATCCTGTGCTGGCAAGGGCACTGGGGAGAGCTCTCTGTTTATGACTTTCTGCATAAATTTGGGTTATTAGCATAAGTGGTAGCTAGCACCGAAGAATCTATAAACTAACACTTCACCGGAGGTTGGTTCCTCTGGAGAACATTAACTCAGAAGAGCCCCTGGACTAATAGCAGGAGAAACAGGGTTGCAGGATTAGGGGTGATGCATGAGGAAGGAGAGGACGATGCGGTTGTCAGTGCTGGCGTTTTGTGTGAGATGGGATCGTGCTTCTGAGCCTGCCGTAAAAGGACATATAATCACTAACCACATTTCTGGCTTTTTCCCTGCCGACAGATTAGGAGGATGAGGTGTGCAGGTGAGCTGATGGAGTCTGGCTGCAGGGTGCAGGTCCTGCGGAGATGAAGCAGGTGGTGAGGAAAAAGGCAGCAGGAACCTGGATCCACGCGCTGGAAATTACTCACAGGCTTCTCACCCGTCACACCAAGGGTTTGGTCCGTGTTGCGAAGGCGTCCGGCAGGTCCCAGGGTCTGAGCAGCGCTGGGGAGCAGAGAAGAGAGAAAGCGCAAGGAGGGGTTGGTTATCTGGGGGTGGGGAACCGTGCAGGGATGAACCGCCGTAAGCAAAAATGGCTTATTTTAATAATGACCTTCAAGAATTAAATAAAAATACAATAATCACGGTAGATTAGCGGGAACAAGCCAATTAAATACAAAGCAGCCTTTGCAAAACGCCGTGACAGATAAGGCAGGGCTGCAACCTCCCGAATCGCTGATGAATGTTGAAGCATTGCATAAGGTTGGGGGGGCTGGGGGGAGCCAGTGAATATTTGAATTGAAGCCTGGCAGTCTGCCTTGGAGAAAGCAGAGGTGAAAAGGCGATCCATCCATCTCTGCCTTCAGTGAAACAGTGCGGGAGGGGGCGGAGAGGAGGGAGGAGGTGGGTAGGGCGGCCAGGAGCCCGGAGGCACGGAGTAACAATCCTCCAACTTTAATATCTGCTGTTTCATTTTATATTCATCATGTCAGCATAATCTGCTTTTATGGGAATCGTCTTGGTTCCCAACCAAATGCATTTAGGCCCTTTTGCTTTTTTAAGTTTGATTGTAATACGAGTTGAAGACTCCAGTGAAATGTTTATGGGTAAGGTTTGTAGCAACGGCAAAGGGAAAAATGGCATTAGGGAATGAGTTGGAAGGGATCTCGCTGTGGTTGCTGCTGTCCCCTACCTCCCCCTGGGCAGCTGACCTTCCGAAGGGCATGAGCCCAGGTCCTGAGCCCTGTGAATGGTTTTGCTTGGATTGCTTGTTTGTTTTCTGAAGAACACGTGGAAATTGTAGTTTTATGGGACCCAGAGCCCGAGGAAGGGCAAAAAAAAAGAAGAAAGTGCTCTGTGTGCCCTTGTATTAAATTCAGGCGATCGTTAGATGATGTGGAAGGCTGGCGGGGCTCAGCTGAGCTGTGTGATGGGAGATGAGGGGCAGGTGGGACTGGGGAGGAGACACAGAGACATCTCTGCTCTGGTCGCAGGAGGAGCGGGCTCCTCAGGTCCTCTGCTGTGGAATGGGGAAATGTGAGTGTCTGTGCGCCTTGGAAGATGATGAGGATGATGACGAGCAGGGCTCTGGCTGGGTGCTGCTGGGACCTTTGTTGTCCCTTCCCCGCTGCTCTCTGTTGGGCACAGGGAGAAGGTAGGAAGGTGGCACGGCAGAGGTTTTGTGGTCTGTTTGGCTGTTTTACTCGGTGTTTTACCCACAAAGCTGTGTTTGAAGCCAGGCTGAGAACTCCCTATCTGCAAGATGCTGAGATTTTAAATGGCTATAGACTACAAGTGCTTTTCCATTGCTGCCCATTTAAAACCTTAACTGTATCTCATTCTGTTTTGGTGCAGGAATGCCCTTAATTTGTTCCAAAAGCATTTGAAAGCTCTGATAACAGGCAATCTTGCTGCAGACTATTGCATCCTTTCTGATGGATGGGCTATCGCTGCTGTAACTACCGTGTAGATAGTGGGGTGACAATGCGTGTCCAGTGAAACACAGCTGGTGTAATATTCATGTCAAGTATATGAGGCCAAGAAACTTCCCCGCGTTTGGATATTGAAGAGTTCAGCAGCTAACGGGGCTTGAAAAGGCTTTTCTTTCTTTGTAAGCAGCGAATGTGATTGAAGGCTCACGATGTCCTGGCAATGCTGGGAATGGGAATGGCTGGGTTTCTGCAACGCGGGCTGCAGGGGTGAAGAATGTACAGTTATTTATAAATGTATGGTAAATGGTACCCAGGCTTGGCAAGTCAGCTTTCGTCAGAAATTGCCTTGCTGCTGGGTTTGCTTAAAATTGTGAAATGAATGTTAAATTGAAGTTTCTACTTTTGGAAGAGACCTTTTGAAAATGAAACAGGCTTATCTTCAGTCTAGGCTAAAATCCAAAAAATTGCCTATATCTCAGAACTCCCCAGAAATGTTCTCTGTGATCCTTTTAAACATCCCATGCAAAAATGTGTGCGCAAGGGAAAAAATTTGGAGAAAGATTGACCCTGGAGGTTTTTTTTCCCCGTTTCCCTAATGTGATGTAGCCTTTGAGAACTGTAGCGGTGGGGTCCTGGTGGCACCTGCGTCAGGTCTGGGTGCTATAATCTCCTTTCCTGAGCTCTTTTGGAAAGTTCTGCTGCAGGGCTGTGTGTTAATACTGTAAATAATCCTCTCCTGTGGGTGACTGTTTCTCTGAACAGAACTAAGATGGTTTTGTGTAACCAGAGTCCTGCGTCTTGATACTTCTGTGCTGCCCCATGGCCTGTTTGCCTCTGTGGAAGAGTTTGTGATATCTGTCCCAAAGCTCAGTGTGTGCTTTTGCTCCTGAAAGCAGCATTTGTTGCAATTTTAATTAGACAAAGAGATGCTTTTCAGTACAGATCTCTCAAGTATTGCTAGGAGGACAACTGCAATTAGGCAGCCCTGATGTTCTTCATTTTGTTTTTACTTTTACCACTATAACGAACCTTCTGCTTTAACCTTTTTGGAGGCAAGAGACACAAACCCCTCATTTCATTAGATTCCCAGGTCTTGCACGAGCTGCTGTCCTGCAGTGTGAGCCGCAGAGCTGGCTCGATTTACAGGGTAAAGAGTGCAAGCAACACCTCTTGCTGCTGATTTGCTCCAGCAAACAGCTATTTATATTAAAGGAGAGAAGGGATTATTAGGAGCGACCTCATTGCAATGTCAGAGATATGACAGGGAGTTCACGTGTCCCCTCCAAAGTGCAAACGTGGGCTCTTGATGGATCCCATGCATGGTCAGGAGCTGTTTAGTTTTTCTCCTTTGAGTGCTCAGATGTGCATTGAGATTGGGGATAACAACCTGCGCTGTGCTCAGGAGGCAGAGATAATGAGCACAGCCCTCTGATTAGATTCAGGTGGCAGTGCAACCAGCTCAGGTTATGTCAGGTGTATAATTAGTGAGGTGCTGAATCACAGAGTTGGCAGTGACGGGGTAACCTTGTCTCAGCCCTTGGCGGGGGGGATCCTGCAGGACCAGGGACCTGATGGGGGTTTCTTGGGGAGCAGGGGGTGGTTGGCTCTGTTTTAGTCCATGATGGAAAGCCAGGAGCTTGCTGCTGGAAAATGTATTGATTTCAGGAGTAAGAAAAACTGTCGTTGATGGATTGAAAGGTGTTTTTGCTGGGTGGGGAGGTGGGTCTGTAGAAGTGCCTGGGCTCGTAGCCTGTGTGGCTGCTCATGAGCCACAACTTGGGTGTCTTGAAGTGTCTTGGCCCGAAACCTGTGGGTAACTCCTCAGACAGCCTCACTGAGCTCATTCCTTGACATGGATGTGCTTTTGCACAGCTGGGTTCAGGGGAATAAAATGCGAAACGCCACTGCCATTCCCTGGCCACTTTGCCCGCAGGGGAACGAGCCCTGTCCTCTCCACTGACCCTCTCCTGGGTGATGCTCCCCAGCCAAGGTGTGGAGAAGGACCTCATCTGTGTTCCCACCATGGCTGCCAGCCTTTCTGGAGCCGACACACAGTTCAGAATGTAGGTCATGGTCTGTTATAGCCGGTTGTTCTTTCCAAATAGGAGGGAATTGAATTTGGGTCTCCCACAAAGCAGGTGATTGCCAGAGCCGTGGGCCTGGTGACTAAGAGGACCTGACTTGCTTCCCATTGCTTATATTGCAAATGGAAAAACAAACACAGAAAGAGAGAGGTGGTGGAAGGAGAAATATTTTGGCTCGTTTTGCGCTAGTGTTTTTTATTCCGTTTTGATTTTACTGCCAAACTGCCAAATCAGTTCTTTGCGGAGAGGGGTTTAAAGCTTGATGGGCAGCTGTGGAGCTGTCAGCGCTCGTGCCCGTGTCTGCTGCAGCTGAGGCTCCGAGCTGCCGCCTCCCGCTGTGCTGGAGCCTGGGGATCTGTGGCTTTTGGTTCCACGGTGCCTGGGTTGTCCAAGCCCCTGATGAATCAGATGTGGTACCCGAAGTCAGGGGAAGCTGCCGCAGTGGATGCGTGTGCCTGGATGCTGTGGTCCCGGCTCCCAAGATGCTTACGCTGTAAATTGGGGTTGGATGAGATATAAAACTAACAGGAGGAGGCAGAGGAAGACCAGCAGACATGCAACCCCAGGACCAATATGTATTTATCAAGCCTGCTCGTTATCTCACTGGTGCTTGTTAGTCTGTGCTGGGACTGTCCCTGCTAAAGGCGGCTCTAGTGCTACGTTGCTACCTGGAAGAAGGCTTTGTTGTGAATGCCAGCAGAATATGTACCGATGTCTGCATTTTGGCTTGCTTGGCACCAAGAGGTCCTCCCTCTACCCCGTTCCAAGCAGCAAAGCTCCCCTGGGCTTGGCTGCAGAGCTCTGGGAGCTTCTTCCAGCCTTTTTGCTCGGAGAGCTATGGGAGGTTAAAGGTGCATTGTGCAATGCGTTATTTACAGTTGTTGTTGCCTTTGTAGTCCAGAAATCCCAGGGCACTTCAGAACCCCTTGCTTTTTGTTAAGGAAGACAACTGTTACTGTTTATACTTTGGGAAAATGGCAGACAAAGGCCAAAAAAACCCAAAGCTCAGGCTCCTCCAGGGGCAGGACGAGGGGTAAGACTCTAAAGTCCTGACTTCCAGGACTGCTAAGAAGATTGCCTTTTAGCATCATGGAGAAAAACACTGATCCTCGGTTGCGTGTTGTGTCCCTGCAGAGATGTCGGGGACCGTGGCTGACATCTCGCTGGTGCACTGGAAGCAGCAGTGGCTGGAGAACGGCACCTTGTACTTCCACGTCTCCATGAGCAGCGCTGAGCATCTCTCCCGGGCCACCCCCCCCAGCCTCCAGGAGCCTTCGGAGATTGTGGAGGAGCAGATGCACATTCTTCATATCTCGGTCATGGTGAGTGGAAGCTGCCGGTGGCATCTGCGGGGACAGAGGACCGTCTGGGAGGGGACAGCGGTTGACAGCTGGATGGTGGTGGGAGGGTGGTGATAAGGAGCTGGGTGGTGAGTCTGGTTTGCAAATGCCCATGTCCCTTCTTGTTTGGGCCTTTAGAGAAGGAGAGATGTATTTGAATGAGCCAGAAAAAAAAAAAGAGTGGTTGGTCTTTTAAGAAATTGAAATAAAATAAAAAAACAGACCATAGGGAAGAAGCTGTTGGGGGGGTGACAAGGAAGCTCATGGTTCCTCCAGCCTCTGCTGGCAACTGGGGAGATGTTAATGGGGTATTTCTCCTTGGTCTTGCATTTGGGCACGTGCAAAGGCAAAGGTTTGGGCTTGGTCATTTCTTCTTGAAGCTTTCTGAAACCGAATTCTACCTATCAAGTGAATATGGGCTGCAGCGTGTTCTTTCTCTTGCAAAGGATGAGTCTGATCTAAAAGTAAAAGGATGATCCAGATGCTTTGAGTGTCTCCATCTCAGGTGTTTATGTGACCTTTTGTTAACATATCGTGTGCGTGCTCTGTTGCCTTTCAAAATGCTTATATCAGTATCTTATGAGGTGGTTGCTTATGTATTTGGATCTGATCCATCATTCCTCTGTGCTTTAGCGCTCCATCTGTAAAATGGGACTAAATTTATTGTCCTTTAACTCCTATTGGGATAAATCATCGTGCCAATAAAAGAAAAAAAAAAGTTAGGCTTGTAGACCCTGTGTATATGCATGACACCTATTTGCCCAAAGAAAGTGTTTTATGGGATGGAGGTTCCCATTGCAGCAACCCTCTGCAAAAGGTGCATCTGTTCAGGTCTTGCAAGCCATGCGTCGTCTCCACACCTTCTGCTCCTTGTTTTGGAAGGAGGAGCAGAGACGATGACTGTACAAAGCCTTTTTTTCTTCCCCATTGGAACAAGCAGCTGTTTCTCTTTTATGACTTAAATATATTTTTTTGAGAGAGAGGAGTGGGGGACTGCAGCTTACTGGGTTGGATTGGAAGTGTTTCTTATGTCCTGCTAAAAATGTCAGTGTGATGGAGTATTGCGGGGGAAAAAGGGTAACACTGGTTTACCTAGAAAATGAGCCTGAAAAAATAAGTGAGAGACAGAGCAAGGAATAAAGACAGCAAACCCTGAGTCTGGGGTGTGAAAAGCTCGTTTTCTGGTTTGGGTGTGGGATTGCTTTGTTATCGTGGGCAAACCTGCGCCTTGGAGAAGAGACTGGTGGCTGCGGGGGGATGCTGGCTCTGGACCCTGGCCATTAGTGCAATTGCTTGAAATGCAGATTTTCTTCAGCAGAGAGAGATTCAGTCCTGGACCTCAGACCTTGCTGAAGCTGATTGTTCTAAAAAACAACATGAAGATTGAAATCAATTGATGCTTTGGCGAGAGAAATGAGTTTCTTTGAGAAATTCCTGCCCAGAGCCTTCCCATGCTGTACCTTGGAGCGTGGTAGGAGCAATGCCGGTGGACTGGAGCTGAAGGTGTCACTGTGCATATCACAGAAGAAATGTTTTTGTAGTCTAATTCCGAGTTAGCCGGTGAAGCATGCTTGGCCATGTCTCGCTGAAGCCGATGGCGTGGCTTTGTTGTGAGAGTTAACCCTGAGCTTCTCCTGCCCTTCTGCAAAAGCAGAGGGAAGACGGGAGGCAAACGATCCTCCTCCATCACAGAATGAGACATAATTCCAATTTCTTGATAAATCCGGACACTCCTCTCAATGGGAGCAGAGGTCCCAGGTGGGGTCGTGGTCTGGGATGGGATCTGGACCGCACGCGTGTCCGTGGCGAAACAGAAACCCTGGGCATCTCTGCCCTGGGTCAGGATTGCAGCACAGGCTTGGAACTTTGCCCAGTTTTTTTCAGAGAATTCATTAACTTTTTGAGAGAACCCAGGCCAAGTTTTGAGTTACTAGCAGAAGATAAACATGTATTTTATTGTGTTTGTCTGTGGTTTGGTTTTTTTTTTTTTTAACCTGCCTCAGGACTACATGGAGTTATGTAGCTAAAGTAAAACAGGGCGAAAATCTTTGTTTGCTGGGGGATATATTTCATCTGAGACCCCGGGCTGTGCTCAAGCTGCTTTCCTATGCCTTTACTCTCCTCCTTGACCCTGGCTACATCGCATCCCAGAGAGCCCTCATCCCTTGAGCCCTCCTGCCTCCCCAGCAGCGGGGTTCCCAGCCATCGCATCCCAGCATCCATGGTACCCTGCTCCTGTCCTCCCATCACCTGCCACATCCGTATCCCTTCTCCTGCCTCGAGGTGCAGCTGGACATCCCGTGTACTCTTGTCCGGCTTTGCAAATTCAGGAGGTTGTACCACGGAGAGTGTCGGTGTCTTCTCCCCAAGTAGCAAGTGATAGGATGAGAGGAAATGGTCTCAAGTTGTGCCAGGGGAGGTTTAGATTTGGTATTGGGAACAATTTCTTCCCCAAAGGGCTGTGGGGCATTGGAACAGGCTGCCCAGGGCAGTGGTGGAGTCACCATCCCTGGAGGGGTTGGACAGATGCAGAGATGAGGTTCTCGGGGACATGGGGCAGTGCCAGGGGTGGATTATGGTTGGACTCAATGATCTTGAAGGTCTCTTCCAGCCAAAATGATTCTATGACTCAATGACAAATACCATTTCTCCTGCTTCCTGACATAAAGCCTGATGTCTCCTACGTGCTCTATATAGACTAAAATACCGTTCCTGCTATGCAGGAGGTGTTTCAGCCCACCCCAGCGCTGCCTTGGCATTCAGGGTCTATGTGCCCCGTTCATCACCAGCCCAGCATCTTGCTGCGGGGGACGGGAGGGAACACGGGAAAGTGCTTCTTTCCGTCTCCTGTAAGTGGCTGTAACACTGACTTTTACCTGTCTCCTCGTCCTCCAGCTGAGTTATGGAAAGCCAGGGAAGGCTTGCCTGGGGGAATCTCACTAATCCCGCGCTTAGGGAGGGCTCTGGCAAAGCTTTATTGGGCAGCGAGACGTCTCCCTCTGATGGGAACGTTGTTTTGGATTTGTGTAGATGGTAATGACTTGGCTGGTCGCTCTTCCTCTGCCTCTAAAGCCAAGACCTCCCCTCTGCGCTGTGTGTGGGCTTTGGGAGGGTGTAAAGCCTGGGTTTGCTCCTTCTTCCAGTGATTTCGATGGTCAGTATGTGGCTTTCTTTGGAGCGGGTTTTCTTCCAGCGCGGCAGCCAAAAGGCCACCGGTGTCTGTGTCCCCGGGGCCACCATCTGCCCCTGCAAAAGCCCCAGGCACTGGGCGACCATGACCCTCTTCACACCTCCCTTCCTGAGCTCGAGGGCATCTTTAAGAACAGAATAATACTTTATTTTAATTTTTTTTTTCCCTTTCCTTGCTGTTTTTTCTTAATCTCTCCCCAATGAGACATAACATTAATTACTGCAGTTAAAGGGAATTCAGTCTCCATTACTGTCTGCCACCCTTCTCCTCTTGGCCTGAGCACCTGAAATTTGTCTCCCAAATGAAAAGAAGGGAGAAAGGGAAGAAAACAAATATGCAAATACTAGATTTTATTTATTTACCTTTTTTTTTTTTTTCACGCAATGTCAAGTAGAAAGGAATCAATATTTTTGTCATTACTCCTGTTGTGCTTTTCCCCCATAATCTTAGCTGTCATTTGGGTTTAATTGTGTTGTTTCCTCTCGTGTGGAAGTAAATCTTATCTGTTTTGGATTAAAATTCAATGAAGGTCACAGCAGCTCGAAAACTTACCAGGCTGCAGCAATTAATGTTCATTTGGCTTTGATAAATTGGAATGTTCCCCACAACAGGACTGGAGTGGATTTCAGAAGCAATAATTCTTCCATTAACTCAATGATTCCCTGCGTGATGGAGCGTCTTGCCACTGCTCTGTTTGTCATCTGTCACTTCAAGGATCTGGGCATATGCCTGATATGATTTATCATGATTATTGGGGCTGCTTGTGTCAAAACATTTTAAACCACTAATTATTCCAGCCTTGTAAATTGCTGAATTTAACAAAACATCAGAGATATTTATTCTTCTGTTGTTCCACACCGTTTTGCATCCCCGTTTAATTATTGCTCTGCGTCGTGGTAAATTCAGACCTGAGGCCATGTCCAGCCGCATTTGCTGTAGGTGGGGGCTGATTTGCTGGGCTCTTGGGGAGGGATGGGGATGGGCAGGACAGGAGTGTTTTATCTCATGTTTTATCTCTGCATTGACCCACCTTGCAGATGTTTGGAAGAGTCATTGTATCTCAAAACTCCTCCTGACCCTGTGGGATGCCAGGACCTGGGGGTTCAGCTGGAGAACAGGAGCTGAGGGGAGACCTTCTGATCTCTGACCTGCCTGGAAGGAGCTTGGAGCCAGGGGGGGTCGGGCTCTGCTCCCCAGGAACAAGCGCCAGGACCAGAGGAAACGGCCTCAAGTTGCGCCAGGGGAGGTTGAGGTTGGATCTGGGGAACAATTTCTTCCCCAAAGGGCTGTGGGGCATTGGAACAGGCTGCCCAGGGCAGTGCTGGAGTCACCATCCCTGGAGGGGTTGGACAGACGGAGATGAGGTTCTCGGGCACATGGGGCAGTGCCAGGGGTGGGTTAATGGTTGGACTCCATGATCTTGTAGGTCTCCTCCAACCAAAATGATTCTATGATTTGGGAAGAGGGTGCAAACCTGCATCCCATCCCGCTGCTGAAGGGGTGGGTTTGCCACCCTTAAGCCTGTGTGAGTGACACTGGTAGGAGTCCACCTATGGGAGATCGAAGCTGGGACCGTGCCCGTGCGGCGTGCAAACAAGCTGTGTGCTGCCTCTGCTCCAGCAGAAACACGGTGGGCTTTTCTGAGAATAGTAACAAGCAAAAGCCTTGTTTCTTCTCATACCGTCACCCTGCAAGGGAGCATTTCAGTGTCTGGAGTACAAGGTGACCAGACCTCATCAGGCTGCCTTCTGTTTATTATTATTTTTTATTTTTAATGCCTGCTTTCTGCAGGCTGTTACTGTCAGTAGACAAGTTAGGTGCTGGTTTCTAGGTCTCCCAGCAGATTTTTTTAGCTCTTATTTACACGAGTTTCCTTTTGTCGTCTTGTTCATATGTATCCTGATGTTTCCCTAATGATGAGCCATTGGTGCGGTGCTCCGCCAGGCTCTGAGCTGGGTATAAAGTGTGCTCTTCAACGCTTCGTTCTGATTCAGCATCCTGCCCTCAAGTGGAGCCGGGGAGGGTCCTGGGGCCCGATGCTCCGTGTAGGTGGGTCCTGGAGAGCGATTTCTTGGGCTGGGGCAGCTCTTTAGTTTCTTAATCACTGCAGGAATATCTGAGCGTGAGTAGGGGTTTAGGAGCTGCTGCTGTCTCCTTGCTGAAGCTGCTGTTGCCCAGCAAGGGCTATGAAAAGTGCCTTCATTTGCCTTTTAAATTTTTTTTTTCTCCTTACCTGTGACCCATCTTGTAACTCTCCTTCTCTCCATGCTCTGCTGCCCGTGTTTCGTCGAGGAGCCTGTGTCTCATCAGGCTCTTGGTTTCACCTTGGCTGCACAGAGCATCTTACGGGGGTGGCGTCGTGCTTGTCCTGCACAATTGTCGGGTTGCGATGGCAGCTGTGCCCTGGCGGGACGAGCCCTGAACACAACATCCATCCAGCGTGTTGGACAGGGTGGTGAGGTCTTCTCCAACCAGTTGTGTGAGCCCTTCTATGTCCGTGTGCTGGCAGGGGTTGTTGTCCTTCACATATCATAGCATGGCCTGAGTTGGCAGGGACCCACAAGGATCATTGAGTCCAGCTCCTGTCCCTGCACAGGACAACCCCACAGTTCACACCGTGTGTTTGAGGACGTTGTCCAGTCTCTTCTTGAGCACTGTCAGGCTTGGGGCCAGGACACCTCCCTGGGGAGCCTGTTCCAGTGTCCAGCACCCTGTGGGTGAAGAACCTTTTCCTAATGTCCAACCTGAACCTCCCCTTGGGTTCTGTTGTTGGTCACTAAAGAGTGTCCAGTGCAACTGGGCTTATCTTGGTGTGCACGGGAGGGGAGAGGAGGCTGAAACCCTTTGCAGAGCTGGTGATTTTCATCCTTCCCAGCAAACAGCTCTCCCAGGGATCGCTCCAGATCCTGTAGGCTTTGTACGCATCCATGTGTGGGCTCCTTCAGCTCTGGTGTTCCCATCTGCTTGGCCGTCATTTGAGTGGTGCCTTGTTGTCCTACCCAATGGTATTTTGTCCTTCTTGATATAAAACGTCCCAATGGATTTATTTCCCTCCCGACCGTGTGCTTGCAGCTTGCGTGGTGGTGTGTCCTGTGGGATATCTGGCTGCTCCGGTGGAGCCGGGTGCCCTGGTAGATGCAAAACATCGCTTGAACGTTACCCTGGCTCCTTGCAGTGTGTCTTGCTGATAGCAGCATTGGAGCTCCTGTCAGCCAGTGCACTTGCAGAAAAGAACAGTGTGACATGAGTAATGAGGTAGTGAAGAAGACACAACATCTGTGTCATCATTTCTGCACCAGGAGGTCAACCAGATTCATAAAACATGCACTTCCAGCTTGTGATATGTTTAGGAATTAATTAAGGGAGGGAGAGAATTGCTGCTGCAGCAGATTTCCTTATCTGAAAGATATTAAAAAGCTAAATTGATCTCCAGTGAGCTGTTTTTATTAAAAAACAAAAAGAAAAGCCCCAAAACCTCAGGAGTTGGGCTCAGTGTGTCCCTTTGTGACAACACTGTCCCCTCTCCTTGTGTGTGGGGAGTGGAGAAGAAGGTGCCCACTCCAACGTGCAGATGGACCGAACATCCCCAGGTCCCCAGGAGGCAGATGGAGCCGCAGGCTCTGTGCTGGTGACAGACCAAGCTGTTAGCACCTTGCCCAGGGCGATGTCCCATCAGCAGTCCTCCTGGATCTGCTGAAGGTGGCCCTGAGCTCTTCCTTGAGCTGCTCTGGGGTGGCCAAGGGGCCGGTGGGACCGTTGCTGGCTCTACTGGTCCAAGGCGGTGGGGCTGAGCTCTCGCAGACCCTGTCAGTTTGGGGACTGGAGCTCAGCACAGCTGAAAGCTGAACTTCACCCTGATAAGCTTGACCTGCCCTGTGCTGTCTGGGGCACCTTGGGGACAGCTATGAAGTCACGCACGTGCACTTGAGCTGGTATGTGAGAGGTTGCTGGTGGGTGAAGCTGGAAGCAAACCTCCTGGTCCTTTTGTCCCAATGCTGTCAGTGGCATCTGCTCTTTCCCAGGATAAGGACATTCTTTGCCTTCAAGTTTCATTTCCATCATGTCCTATTAACCAACATTTTGTAGGCTTTTTTTATAGGCTCTTTCATTCACCCTCCTCTTCTGCTCTCCTCCTCCTTTGCAGAGACGGTATAAAACAGGGAGTAAATGTAGCTGACGATGTGCTCTTGTATTTAGGGAATTAATTTGGGGGGGGATTTGTCTTTAAAGTGTCACTTCTGTGACAATGACACCTGTTACGTTGATAATTTTCCACTAATCTCTCTCTGTTTTCTACCTTAGCTACTGTGAATACATTAGACAGTTTATAGCTTTCTATCCAGTGGATTTTTTTCCCCCACTGTGTTAAAATATGTAACTGGAGTGCTTGATTTGCATCTCTGATAAAGCAAGGCTGAATAAATGCTCTTAGTTCATCCAAACCGAGTAGCAAACTAACTTTCTTGTGTCATCCTCAGAGCAACTGAAGTTGGTACTGGTGGAAAAGCCACTATAGGAAGCGTTGGGGAGGGGTTTGCTTTTTGCAGATGGCATTGAGCGCGTGGGAAGGATCTGCAGCCTTAGAAAATTCCCAACCTGAGATAAGAGAATGGAGGGGAAAAAGTAAGAGCTCATGTGGGAAAGGTGGCTGGTGTAGTCAGGGGGTGGTGGAGCTGGAAAAGGGGATGCTGAAGCGGTGAGGAGATAGGGGAAAAAAAAACCGCAGAAGGTTTTGGAAATGGGGTGAGGAGCATCGGAGCAGCGTTAGCTCCCGGCTCGAGGTGGGACACGCAGCAAGGTATCGTCTGCGTCTGCCTTCGCCCCCGTGGCGGGTCCCTCTGCGCTGCTGCTGACAGCAAACCCTGTATTTTTATCACGCTGCGCTGCGCGGGGAGTTTGCCGGTTGTACATTCTTGTCCTGAACTTGTTCCCTTCCTTCCTCCTCCTCGCTCTTCCCCTTCCCACCATCTGTCTGGGAGAAACACTTGTGCATCTACTGCGCTGTGGGATGTAGCTGGTAGCTTGACCTTTTCTCGGTGTTTTTTCTCTCCTCCTGGGCGTAGCAGATGGAAAAGCCAGGCTTTGGGGGGGTTCCTCTGCCTGGGATCCGGGTTTGCAGAGCGGTCGGAGAGGGAGGAGCATCCTTGTCCTGCGCAGGCCGGGTCTTGCTGAGCTGCAGGGCTCCTGGAGAGAAGAGCAATTCCACGCGGGAGCCCTGTGCTAATCCTGTGTGTAAAGTGCTGGGAATATTCCATAGGTACCTTTGCAACTTTGATGTCAACACAGAAATGCTTTGCAGCCACCAGCCTAGATCTAATCGCTTTAAACTGCTGGGCTCGCAACTACATGTGGTATTAAAGTTGTCGTGAAACGTTAATCCGGGAAAATTCTGGTGGATGCTGAGCTCTCGGGGAGGTGCAGGGGTGGCTGGTCCCTGCCTCCAAGGTAACTGTATGTGATGGAGAGTGTTTTCCAGGGCTGGCCTGGGTGTTCCTCGGCTGGTGGCAGCGGTGCTGGCGGAGCGTTGGGTGCTGTCCCCTTGCTCTTTCTGTTTCGGCTGCAAGGGAGAGCCTGCAGGCTTGGCAGCGGGGCAGCTCTGCAGGCAAGGAGTGAAATACCTTGTTTTCCTTCAAACTTTCTGTTATCTGCAGATCTCACTTCTCTCGGTTGTTACTCTTGTTTGAATGCAGGTTAGAAATGCTTGCATCAGTTAATGTATTATCTGTATCGGGCGCTGACTCGTGTAAAGGTGAACTGTGATGAACCTGATGCAGAATAGCTTAAAGGAGACTGTGAAAGATTTTACGTTACAGCACTACAAAAGACTAAATTTTCATTTGATTGGCACATCCTGAAGATGAGAGTAAGTGTTAATGACAGGATGAAATGCAAGATCATGTTTGTCCCCAGAAATATGATGTTTGCTTTCAGTTTGGGCTTTTTTTTTTTCCATTTAAAAATAAATTTGACTTAGTTTCACGAGGCGACGTTATACTGTGAAAAGGCAGAGCGCTTTTTGTTCAGGAAGGTGTCAGAATGAAATGTTTCTACTCTTTCAACACTTCCCATACCCTCCCCAAAACCGCTTACACTTGAGTTTCAGCTGATGTGAAACTGTCTGAGCAGATAAACTATTCCTTGAAAAACCTTGCGAGGCTTTTTGTAGAGTAACTGTGCCTAAACCAGAGGAGATGATGTGGTGTTGAGGATGACAACGTGGGTATGATCACCCACCAAGTTTCTCCAGCCTCTGCAATCCCTGGCCCTGGTGAAAAGGGATGCTCAGATACCTGCCAGCATGAAACAGGGGCAAGAAAATCATGCAGATGTGACTTTCTGTGGTCATCATAAGCTACTAAATACAGCAGAGGACTTTTTGATGTGCGTGTCTGGATCTTGCTACAGTAGGAAGTTGGGCAAAATTCCCACTGGCTTAATTGGGAGCAACATCAGGCCAAGCGTGGTTATTTTTACCTGTCACTGTTCCCACTCTGCCTCCGACCTCCATCCCCCCAGAAAAGAGGGAGTGAGCTCCGTTTCAACCTTTAAAAGGTCCCCGCCAGCTCCGAGCAGCCGCCTTGTGTTCACGATGTGCAGCAAAGTGGAGAGAGGAAAAAACCCACTAATTGTGCTTATTTTGAAAATCCAATTATCTAAAACTGCAGGAAAATAATTCTTTTTGCAGGGAGCGGTTCGGGCTGGCTGGGCTTTGCCCTGAGCGCTGGGCTGGGTTCGTTACGGCAGCGGCTGGAGAGGGAGCGAGCGGGAGCATCAGCCCCAGCGCTGCTGCAAAACACTCGGCTTTCAGGGGTTTGGCACTTCATTCGCTGTGTTGCTCTTTATCCAACAAGGAAAGGGGCTGGTTTCCCTTCTAGCCTCCTTCTTTCTAGCTCCTCAGGGCAGAGGAGCCCCCTTACTTTATTTTTGGATGGGGAGGCAGGAAACCTGCCTGCAGGAGGATGGCAGCAAAGCTGGCTGATGGTTTAGTAGTGTCAAGTATCTCCGTTTCCCTTCCTAGAGGCATATCTGGTTAGGAGTGACTTGCCAGCCACCCCTTAGGCAAGCTTGAGCTTTCCTGCTGTCCTGGGCATGGTTTTTGTCATTGCATCAAACTTGGGAGCTCAGGGTTTAACCAAGGAGTTGATGGCAGCGATTGCAGGGGGAGCAGAAAACAGCCCCAGAGTTGAATTTGCTGCTGATTTTTACAAACGTTGGAGCATTTTGGGAGCACGTTTCTGCAGAGGTCTGCATTGGAGGGTGGGTTTGATAAAGCAGAAGTAAAGGGACGGGCAGCCCTGCGTGGGTGCTGTGAGCAGCATTGCAGTCGTCAGCAGCGTGGGATTGCAATGGGGGGATGACTGGCTGGAGAGTGCAGGTTAATGCCCCAAAAGGAGTCTCTCACTATGATTAAGCTGCAGTTGTTGCTTGGCTTCTCCCAGAGATCCATCATTAGTCACGTCAGCACTGGGCCTGTCAGGTTCCCTCTGCCGCAGAAATTAATGATTTGAACTTGCCGGCCAGCTCGCACGCCGGGATGCGGATCGGTGACGCGGGCGAGGACTCTGTGGGGTGACAACAGAGCGGGGCACTGAGGACCTGATCCCATGCTGCATCCTCGGGATGCTGGGACCTCGGGGATGGTGAGGGCAAGGCAGCCACTTCTCCCACTGCCCTTCCTCATGGTGGGGGCTTGGGATGTGTAGCTGTTTGGCTCCTGTCCCCTGCATCCTCTCAGGACCCTGTGAGCTCAGATGTGTCTGCAACCCCCTTGGAAAATGATCCTTCAGCTACGTGCAGTCTCATGCAGTTGGGAGCTGTCACCCAGATGGGGTGTCCCTGTGCATGTGCTGCACTCCGGTTGTTCCTGGGCTGGATGGCTCTCCCGAAAAGACTCCTTCCTTTCTTCTCCCTTGAAAAAAAAATATATATTAAAAAAATAAACAACGGACTCATCCTGTCCTTCTCTGGGAAGCCGCTGCTCCGAGCTCTGGGTGCTGGTGAGCTCTGTCCTGCTGCAGCACCCCCGGCGGCGCGGTCCCCTCTGTGGGGACAGCCGCGTGCGCCAGGGAGGAGAGAGCAGGCTCGTAGCCTCTCTGCCAGCCACCCTCCGTTTTTGGGTCATGAAATTTTGAGGCAAAATCCCTCTGTTTCTCCCCCACGCACTCAGGCCTGCCGGCAGAGCCGTGCACCCTGCTCCTCTGCAGCCTCGCTGGGGTGGGTGTGATGCCTCCCTGGGAGACCTTGGTGTTGCTTTTGGGGGCTTTGTACAGCAGCATGGGGTGTGGGGGGCTGTGCAAAATGCAGCTACTCCCTCCTGTGTGTAAAGGGGGCAGTGGGACCGTGCTGGCTGGAGGATGTGGAAAGGGTGATGGCTTTACCTTGGCCACCAAGCAAAGCGATGGCCGCAGGATGTGTCCAGCCACCTCCTGCCACAGCTCCGTCCCCTCAGCTCTGCCATGTTCCCTTATAAAAAAAACCCACGCCACTTGTTTTGCTCTTTTTAAATGGCCACTTTTCACTTTTTTTTTGTGCTCTTCCTCCTTGGCATGCAGGTTGGCGGGGGGAGGGAGGCTTCAGCTGAGCTCTCCATCACATGTCCCTTGTTTTTTGAGAGTTATTTTTTCCCCGTCGCTGCCCTTGCCAAGGGAAGGACATTGTATAGCCGCTGAGACTGGCAGGGGCTGTAATGCTGCCTGCCAATAGCCTCAATGGCTGAAAAGGCTTAGGAAATCCAAGCTCTAAATTAGCTCCCAAATCTTCTTCTTCCCTTTCTGTGGTTAAAGAGCCCTGCAGATCTCCCAGCTCCCCTTTTGTCACTGGGCTCCCCGGTGAGCCGCTGGCTTTGCAATCGTGCCGGGGGGGCTTTGCCTGGAGAGCATCGTGTGATGGTTCCATGGGGATATGGGGAAGATCCTCGGCATGACGTGGCTTGAGGCAAGCTAGAGCACCCCGGAGAGAGGTGGGGGACAAATTTCTGTCATCGTCCCACTCCACAGCCTCCTCCCAGCCTTTGCTGCCCCGTCCCCCTGCCCAGCTCCCTCCCTAACAGCTTTGCAGCGCTCGCTTGGCAAGCGCGTCGGGACTCTCAGCTGCGGCGCTGGAGAGAGCAGGAGAGACCAGATGAAGTGGGAGGACGGGAGCAGGAGATGTGCTGGCCGCGGGTCCGGTAGAGAAGGGGACAACCTGTGCTGTGTCCAGCCGTTGCACCCCCCAGCACCTCATTTCTGCCCTTGCCAGGTCAGTGGGGGAAGGCAGCAGTTCTGCATCCCCATGTCCGGCCGTAGCAGGATGGAGAATGTCTGTCTGCAGGGGAACTTTTTTCCCCGGGGCCCTTGGTGAGAGGCGGTTTTGCAGCAGCTGAGCCTGGGGAGCAGCTTTGCTGTTGTGTTTCTGCATGGCTGTGTTGTGAGGCTTTGTCTTTTACCTCTGCTTTTTCCTCTCGAGGGCAAAGTGGAAATGGCTCTGCAAATGCCTGGCGGCTCAGCATCCCCACTGGCATTCCAGCCTTCACCACCAAGTACAATTTGTTCTTTAAATATCTCCAACAGCTCTCTGTAGGTAGCTTTCGGTGCTCAGGTGCTGCAAACCGAGCGCAGGCATCACATCCAATATACTCTCCTACACCATCCCAGAAAGGGGCTCCTGCACCTTCTACTTTGGGGCTCTCAGTGTCCCGCCTGGCTTTGCTTGCGGGTGAGGAAGGGGATCGTTTCCCGGAGGGCTGAGCATTGCTGGGACACATTGCTGCAGTTCAGCATCGCTCCTCTCCGGGTCCTCGGAGGTGACAAGTGCATGGGAGAGAGCGTGAGCTCTGCAGAGCAGCCTCGGGCGCTAAAGTCTACCCGCTTCATCCTGCCGGTGGTTACCTTGGGAGATGACAGAGGAAAATTCCACTTCTAGAGGTGTGGAACTTGGTTTTTTGTGTTATTTCTTTTAAAAGGCTCTGTCAAGCTCTTTCTCCCCCTCCCCGTGCTATGCAGCCATCTCTGAAGCAGAAGTGATATTTTCTGCCAATGCAATGATTAGCCGTTCTGCTAATGACCCAAGAACAGCGTCCAAAATAAATGAGCCCAACCTGCTCATCTTATTAACCAAATGATTGCAAAGAAAGAGGAAATATCTGCAAAAACCACTTAGGCAGCTGGAATTTGGAAGCGTGATGGAGTCATTGCCTGAAGTATGGAGAGGAGCCATATGTCTTCAAAAAGCTGGTCCTCTCCTGGAGCAGGGAGACCCCCTGTGTTATTGGGGTGTTTCTGCTCACCCCCTGCTCCCCCTTTTGAGAGGTGGTCCTGGAGGGCTGGAGCTGTGGCTGTCCCTGAGCTCTGCTGGTTCCCAGGGCTGAGAAGCTGGGGATGGGACGATATTTCTCCTCCTGTCCTCCATGCCTGGTTTGTGGCTTCCCACATCCTTAAGGTGATGGGCAGCAGCACTGGGATGTTGGTCAGGAGAGCAGCTAATGCGGTAATCGGTACTAGGTCACTCTTCAGGAGTAGTTCTTATGTCCTTCATGTTCTTCTCAATGCACTTGGCAAGGTCGTGAAGCATCCTTGTTTCACATGAGGAGGGATGAACGAAAAAGGAAGAGATTAGAGATACAGAGGGGTTTCTGCAGAAGGGAGGTGAAAAGAGGCAAGCCCCATCTCAGGGGTAGTGGTGGTGCTCAAGTGAAATGGGAGCTCACCTTGGGGAGGGATTTTATGCTCTCTGTTAATGGGCAAGAGAAAGAGGGTTGGGTGCAGGAGAAGGGATATGGCATGAGGAGGGTGAGTACGTGGAGCTCTGGGTGCAAGAACCCCTCTGAGTTTTGGACATAGCTTGATCTTCTATGTGGGTAAACTGGATTTGAAAGGTGGGTTGTCTCTCCAGCCACTGCTTGTGTGTCCTGGTAGGTCTGTCCCCAGCTAAAAGGCTTGTGCCCCTTGTGATGCTGTGTGGGGAGTGACAGCGGTGTGACAATCCCAGAGATGGGGGCTGAGGCTCAAGGCTTGAAGCTGTATCACATCAGAGGATGCGCGCAAGTCTCACGTCTCATTTGACAGCAGAGAAAAATGCCCTTGTTCCTCTTGTCCCCTTGAGCGAGGGCAGCTGGAGACCTGGCTCACATTGCACGAGGCTCTAAAAATTGCTGAGGAGGAGGAAGAGGAGGTCATCGTCCTTCCAACACCCGGTGTGCATGCCATATGTTTCCCCGACCTTCTCCGTAGCACGGGCGATGCGAGCTCCTGCGTGTATGTTCAGCATCGCAGCGCTCGGGCTGGTGCCGGGGGTTGCTCGTGGGGCCCCACCGGTGCCGGGGGTTGCTCGTGGGGTCCCACCAGCCCCTCAGAATTGCAGGTCTGGGCATCCCACCAGGACACTTCAGCAGGCACATACGCAAAGCTGATGTATGACCAAAAGTATGCTTTCATGCATATTATATGTCTCTATGTGTGTGTCTCCATATATATATATATATTTGAAATATAAACTTCGTATGTATGTGTGTAAATATAGTTTTCACTGAGCTGGGATCTGTAGGGTGTAATGTACGGAAATAGGAATCATGCCTTATTTGTTTTTTTTAATTTAACTGCATTCATCTGTAGCTAGTTTTTTGCTCTTTTCCGTTTCATACAGACTTAAATTGTGCCTTAGACTTATTTCTTCCTTTCCTAATTGGTGAGGGAATTGCTAATTGTATGTTTTTGTTCTGGGAAGTTTCAGGTTTAAACGATTATTTGTGCTGGAAAACATCCTGACAGTGCAAATATTGAAAACTCAAACATGAAGTGGATCAGCAAATGACCCCTGCTGTCTTTGCACCCGTCGATGTCTCAGTGCGCTGCACCTCCTTGGAACGCCGCTTTCGGTCCCTTCGGTCCCCAAGCTCTGGGGGTTGGTGAGATGCGGGTGCGAATGGAAGTTCCACCTGCACGCCCCAGGCTGCACGAGTGCAGCCATGCTAATTTTTCATTGTCATTTGCTTAAACAAGTTTTTCAGGTTAATGCTGAAGTGGTTTTGCTTTGGAAGGTGTGGCGTTTTACGACTGCAGGCTTGTGTTGAGTTTTGTATTTTTTGAGTGGGAGAGTTGGGGTTTTTTTTGTACCCCGAACCTCTCACACATGCCTACCCTGTAGACAGCACTTGCATCAGTTGGGATACTCCAGAGCTAGTGCCTTGCTTGAAGCTTTTGCAGGATGAGGATTACTTTTCTTTAGGATCTCCAGAGTGGAAGGGATTTGGAGAGGTCATTAAATACATCTCTGTGCCCCTGGGCAGGATCAATAACCCTTTGTCACTGGTGATGGATGTTTCTCTATCCTGTTCTGCAAGACTTCCCGGTTCCCCCAGGTGGCTGTTCCAACCTGCCCTATCTGATGCAGATTTGGGGTTGGCCCGTGGCCGCCCCGAGGGGGAGCAGCCTTACAACTCCCCCAAAACATGTGTCCCTGCCAGCACACTGCCTTCAGCCTGGCTTTGCAACAGCCTAATGTTTCAAATAAATTTTACAATGTTTGATCTGATTTAAATAAGCAGATGGTTTGAAGTGATTGATGGCAATCCTTTCCCTGTAAATGTTTTGCTCTGAGGATTTAGCTTTGAGTACTTTGCTCCTGGTACCAAGCTGGAATGCGGGCTGGCATCCTCCTCTTGCCCAGGCATTGCCCACAGCTCCTTGGCCAGAGGTTGCAGACACATGTGTGGACAACTATCTGCTTTTTAAGAAGAGTGGTCTAAGCACTTGTATTTTTTTTTTTCCAAGGTGTTCCTTGAAAAATGGGATGTGCCCGTGCTCCCCATGGCTGTGTCTGCTCCTCCTGAGTACCACGCTGGGTGGCACATGGGGCACTGATTTCACCAGGTCCCACATCCAGGTGCTCTCCAGCCATGGACTGGAAGGTTGTCTTCACCTCAGTGTTTTGCACATCGACTGGGTGTGCTGGGCTCCCTGTTTTGGGGACTTGGACAAGGACCATGCAGGCATGGACCAGAAAGGTTGAACCAAGTTTCCAGTGCTCTGTCTATACAGTGTGCTAGGGATGCTGTTATTTTTTTGGTGCCCTTTGTCCTGTGGGAAACGAATTTTTTGCGATGAAAGCCTGAAAGGAGGCGGAATGCTGAGCACATCAGCTGAGCACCTGGGGACCAAGAGGTTCTTTTTATTCGGAGCAAGAGGGGAGTTTGAAAGATGGAGGAGCCTGTGCAGATCTGTGCTGCCTGTCGAACGGATGTTTTTCTCTCCTCGCCTCCCCCCTTCACCTTGCAGGCAAGCTTCTCCACGAACACACGGCTCTATCTTCATCTCCCTTTCGTGCTCTCCCCTCAGGCAAAGCTGTTTCTTCTGCAGGAGGCCAGGTCTCCTCTGAAGATGGGAGCGTTGCATGGGCTGGGCTTAGTTGAGATTAGACGTGCACTTGTGAACTCAGCCCGGCCAGCTGGACGGGCACCGCACCGGGGTGAGCTGCGATGGAGCTGAAGCCAGGCGGGAGCTGGTTTTCCTGCCTTTCGGAAGCTAAAAATACACTGTTGGGGGGGTGCGTGTGTGTTGCGGGGGGAAGCAAAGCAAAGCTCGATACCCACTGTCTGCATCAGGAGCGGCAAATAAGGAGCAGAGAGGTGCTTTGTGAGCTGAAAGGTGTAGGTAGAAGGGCTTTATTAGCTCTGTTTGAAATACTTCATCCTGATTCCCATTTAGCTGTGGAATCTAACTTTATTTTAGCTTTAAATTTAGATTTTCAAAACAGGCCTGTCAAATTAGTAAAAGGAAATTTGATTTGGAAACGGCAGCGGGATTGAGGGCTTTGTTTTTCTCTGTGTGCGATCTGGCTTGGAGATGGCTCTTAATCAAAAATACCCTCTTGGAAAGTGTTTTTTTAGTTAATCAACACTTTCCAACTGGGGGGGGGGAAAAAGAGAGAGCAGAGATGGAAAATTCTTGCCAGTGGCTGCCCCTCGGCAGGGACCCGGAGGGTCGAGCTGGGTCCAGGGCTGCTGCAGGGGATGGTCCCAGTGCCACAATTGATGCTGCTGTGGGGGGCGGAGGGCTGGGAGGGGGTAACTGGGACATGGGCTGGCTCCAAAGTGGCCATCCTTGCCCAGTCCCTCCCTGCTGCTGGGGACAGTGCCACCTGCCATCGGCGGCTGAATTCACTCCGTGATTATTCACAGATGCTGCAATTACGCCAGTGACGCTGTGTCAGAAACCTCACAGCGGCATCGGCGTGTGCGCGGGGACAGGAGGGGGTTATTAGCCTGTTATTATCCATTTACCCAGATATCCGGGCTAATCAGCTTTCAGATGGGGAGAATTAATTGGTTTCATTTGGAGCACCAGGCATGTTTAATTGAAATGAATTCTTTCCCCTTTCCAAAAGGGCACTTGCTCAGCTGCTGTTGGATGGGGAGGGGGGGCTGCAGCGTTCCCATCGCGGACCCTCATGGTGCTGCAGCTGGGCTGTGGTGAACTGGTGGTGGTAGCAGCACCCTGCCATCCTCCCTCCATCTGGAAAGGGCTCTTATTTTTCTGTGCACGCACCCCACTCGGATACGTTCCAAACCCTCTGCTTATAGCAAGCCAGGGGAGCGCAAGTCCCAAAGTGTCTCAGTCCCTCGAAGCGTGTGGAGCGGTGTGTGCTGGCAAGCTTGGCAGGTCATGTTGGTGGCATGCAGGTGACATTGCTGTGACACTTGTTGCTTTCTGTGGGCAAGAGGTGCAGCTGGGGGATGGAGTTAAGAGATGAGGATCCCCAGGGCTGGGTGGGCATGTCTGGTCTGTGTGCAGGATGCTCAGGGCTGTTGCAAGCGGTGTGCCTGGAATAAAACCACGTTATACCCTTGCTGCTGCTCACCCAGGCTTTGGTGCAGCATCAGGCAGGCTGCTGAGCTGGCCATATGGGAGGAGATGTCCGTGTTGGGTGCGCTTAGATTTGGGAGAGGCTGAGCATCCCTGAAGCCCTAGCAGAGGTGGAAGGGGTGGCAACTGGTGGCATGTCCTGCAGGGGATGGCATTGCTCCTGCTTGCAAGGATGAAGGGAAAGCAAATCCAGCTCTGTGTGGCACTGAGTGAGCCCACCAGCCCCTTCAAACCCTCCTGTCCTTCTGAGCCGTTGCTGCTGGTGCTAGCTTCTCTTAATTAAAGATCTGTCTCCTTGTAAGAACGTGGCTGTAATTAGAGCTGGGTGCAGGGACGGCTTCTCACTCTGTGAGAGCACAAGTGAAAGCTTGTGGCTTTGCAAAGGTCCCTTTGGGTAGCAGGGGTGCAGCTCTGAGCCCGGCCCTGGGCAGGCTGCACCCAGGAGGTCCCCGGGGGTCCCTTCGGGTCCCCTTTTCCGAGTCCTGCTCTAGCCAGGGTGCGGTTATCTTGGCGAGGGGCTCAGAAATAGCCAGAGGCTTTAAATTCAAGCTGTTGAGGAGGGCTGGACTGTACTGTCCCAAATCTCTGGTCCTTTCTCAAAATGCACGGGTAAACATCCTTTTGGAAGTGTCAGCATCTTCGTACCTGTCCAGAGCCTCCTGTAATATTTTACATGGGAGAGATGCAAGTAGGAGCCCTGGTTTCTTCCTCCTTTAGTCTGTTCCCATCATCTTTGATGTCCTGTATCGATACAGGAAAAAAAAAAGAGGGACTTGAATTGCAGATGCCTTGAGCTGCAAGTGCTTTGGGACTGTCCCTTGGGTGTGCAGAGCTCTCCAGAGCTGGAGCTGCTCCGGCTGCACCCTGGAGGTGCAAAGGAGCCCTTGGCAGATGCAAACTCGGCTTTTCCTCTCCCAGCCCAGGTGTGGGATGCTCCGTGTTCCCCGTTTGCGGCTCTGCCTCCCCAGCAAGGAGATCGCTGCCCTCCTGCCCTTCAAAGCCACTTGAGAACAAGTGAGAAAACAGAGCCAGTGCGTTCCCGTCCTTTGATATTCTCGGCTTTCGATCAATACAGCAAGAGGGCTGGGCGAACGAGGAGCAGGGTTTCAGTGAGACGGCTTGACGTGGTCTGACATGCCACAGAACAAAAAGGTTTCTGTGGACCCGCGGGTGTGTAAGCGATGAGTGTGGGAGCTGTACGGCAGGAAAACTGTCCCCGTAGATTTGCTTTTCTACTGCGCTGAGCCCCGAGGTTGTTTGGAGGCATCACACCGAGGGCTGGGTAACAGGAACTCTGCGCTCCTGAGCAAGAAGACAAAAAAGCTCTGAAACACTTGATAGATTTTATGTATGTGCAAAGTTCTGGTGAATGTAATGGGAGTTAAGAGTATGGTTAAGTGCTGTACTTAACTGGACTCTTAATAAGCTGCTGGGAATAGCTGTGGTGTTTGGGGAGAGGAGAGGGTTTGTGGACTTGCTGAGTGTTTTGATTTTTTCTTTAAATCAAAGTCTTGGATTTGCCTGCTCTGTGATGCACTGGGGGGTCGGTGCCTTTTTCATATTGCATGTGTGGAAACTGTTAAACTCTTTTTTCCTTTTCCTGGTGTGCAATGCTGCAGGTACCAGTAGAGGCTCTTCTTTGGTGCAGGGGGGCTCCTGTGGTGGGAGTTACAACACCAGAATTGTAAAGATGCCAAATGCCACATAGACACGTGCATGGAGCTTTTCTCCCTGTTGTTGTGTTTGAACACCCTCACTCTCCCTCTGGAAAGCAGTGGTTTGTGTTGCTGCTTTTCAAAAAGATGTTCATTATGCTGAGATATTTGCACTTTAAATATGGTAAGGCAGGTTTGGTGTTTTTCTGTAATAAACCTTTGGAAAACCCCACCAAGCAAAAGAACCCTTTCGCTCCATTCCTGCCTGCACAACAGCACCTTCCCATCAGCTCCTTGCTCCATGAATTGCTTTGAGACGCCCATAAATGAACTCTAACCCCCCTTTTCCAGTCTCTCACCTGTCTTTGCTCCACCCTGTGTAGAGCAGCAGCACACACCAGTGGAGAGACCTGACCCATCAATGAGGTTTAGAGATGTTGGGCTACTCCAAGAAGTTCCCATTCCTTAATGCCGCAGTGAATTTTTCTCCATGCTTTGCCACCTTTTCTGGACAACTGTCCAAGATCTGTCAGTCCCCAGAGCTGGGTGGTTAATTGAGCAGAAAGGATGTTGTACCGTGTCACTCACCAGCTCTTGGAAGCTGGAGGCACAATGTGAATTGTGTTCGTGTTCCCTCATCCGGAGATGTGCCTCTCTTATTAGATTAATTTTTTTTTAATATATGCAGAATATACAGTGGGAACAGCATTAATTCGCACTAATGGCTGTGAGATCCACTGAGAATTAACTGCGTTTTTTGCAAATTGGTGAGGAAGCGGATAAACACACTTATTAAAAAAACAAGAAAGGTACTTTTGCAACAGGAGTACATGTTACTCATTTATCTGACAAGTGTTCTTTACTTTTAATTATATTTCATCACTCGCTAGGAAATGCTCTGCTGGTAGTATCGTAATAACCTTTAGTGATTTGAGCCCTTGCTTTAGCATTTGTTAAACCTTTGTTTGGAAGCGGGGAGAAGCAGCTGGGTCGTTCAGGTGTCCCGCAGTGACGCTGATTTCGAGGGACCCCGTGGTAATTGCCACTTGAATCTGTGGTGGCTCCCGATGGCCCCGGCTGATGCTGGGGTACTGCAGAGAGAAGCTGTGTTCACACACGTGCTGGGAGATGCTCTTGTGCACTTGCTGTCCAAACAAAGCAGGTGGACACGGGGCAGGAGCAAAGGCAGGACCTGCACTGTGTTTTGGGGGGGCTCTGAGTGGTGGCGACGCTGAAACTTGTGGATCAATCACTCAAGGGGACTGAAATCAGCCCAGCCTTGATGCAAAGGCTTCTAAAAGACGTGCAGCTTCTCTGAGTTTTATCCCTTTTTAAAAAGTTTAACCGTTTAATCGTTCTTTCATTGTGCCACGTCTACACACCTTTTGCTGTGACTAACACTGCGCTGCTCTGTCTGTTGGGTCCAGCTGATCAGCAGGTTGGCTTCTCCATCAGATGCTAAAATGAATATTCTGCATTTTTTCTGGAGGAGAAGGCACCAGCTTGGGCAGAAGCTGTGGAGGTGTTTGTGACCTTCTCTGGGTGGTGGGTAAAGCGCGAATGTGATAAAAGCGGTTTCAGAAAAACACAGAGCGGTGTGGCTTGGCCAGCACAGCGAAGTGTGATGTGCCAGATGCTCTGGTGTTGGATGCGGCACCTGCACGGGCAGAGCTTAGTTGGCAGCTCAGGGCAAGAAGGTCTAGAAAAACCCCGTGAGATGCTCCCATCTGTCCCTGAACCAGGAGGGGTGAAGCTGGTTCGAGCTCCCGCAGTCCCTTTGATATCGGATGGATTCCCATTTTCCCCTTCCCCTCTGCTGGGATGTCACCGCAGGGCATCTCCTCTGGCGTTCGGATGCTCCTCACCTGATTTGGGCTCTGCTCTGAAGATGGTGCAGAGAAGGACGTTTTATAGGTGGTGGTTCCGCATTTCCTGGTTTTGAGGGACTTTCCTTAGCCCCGTGTTTAACTGGAAGGTGCTTTGTGTGTCGGCACAACCCTGGGCGCTCGCAACCACCACGTGGCAGCCCTTGCTTCTGAGACCTCTTGTGCACTGGGAGAGACTTGCTGGGGATGTGGGGACTTCTTTTATTTAAATGGAAGGTTGGTTGTTCTTCGGTGGATTTTTTTTCTCTCCTTTGGAATACGGCTAAAACGCGATTCGGGTATCGGGTGAAAATGAGCCGAGCGGTAGGAACACCTGGAAGTGTCCCTAGCAGCTCAGCGGGGAGGAGGGATGGGGCTCGGTAACTGCAACTCCTTCAGAAAACAAAAAAGCTTTTTGTTTTTGTCTCAGCTTTGTGCTCAGCCGACCTGCCCGCGTTAGGGAAACATAAGCGCGAACACACAAGACCTTATGCATTTTAAAATCTTCCCTCTCTGAGGGCGAGCTCCGGGCTAGCGGGTCAGCCGATTTAGGTGAACCGTTTAGTGCGCATTAAAATCACAATTTATGCAATCTGCGCTCTGGCTTTAAAATGAGCTAGCAATCAGGTGCTTAATAAAATCACCTCCAGCCCTCCTCTTTCAGTTCACTGCAAATAAATGCCTTTTTTTTACATCATAAAAATGGATTAGAAGTCATTTTGAATTGTTATCCCAGCAAGATGTGCAGCTTGGGATGTGCAGGCGTGTTCAGTGTGATTGAGCGTTGTGTATTTTGGTGCTTGCATACAGGCCGTGTCTGGGAGACCATTCAAATAAACATTTACTGGAACATCACATCGCATGTCTGAATGGCACAGAAATGCTGATTGGCAGGTTCACTCCTCCTTTTTGTTTCTGTTCTTGGCCGAAAGAGCAAAACAAAATTCAGCGTGGCTTAAAAAAATATAAAATTGTATGGAAATGTGACTTTTTGTCTGACTAGTTATTTTTTTTTTTTAACGTGGAAGAGTCAGAGATTTTAAAGTTATGGTTCCCACAGCAACTGTAACTCTCATCTCGTGTGCATGCGTTATACATTGCAGGACTGTATATGCTATTATATTTATGCCCAGTGTGTGTACATACGGCACAACAAGCAGAACAGCCACGTATGATGGGTCTGCATGGATCTGATGGAGCAATCCTGTGGGAACTCTTCCTTTGGAACCTCTGGGCCAGATCCTGCTCTCCTTTTCACCAGTATAAACCCATTCAGAGAGGGTGGTTGGTAGGTGCTGCCGGCTCAGAGCAGGATTGAGTGATGTGGTTGTGATGAGAGCAACAGAAGACAGTGTCCCATCGTCGCCAGAGCTCGGTGATGTTGTAAGAACTATGGAAAAAGGGAATAAAAAGACATAATACGTTTCTCTTCAGGCCACAATTTAAGCAGCCATCCCTGCTCAGCAAAGCGCTGAGGCGTGTGCTACAGTCTCATGGACTGTAATGGGAATTAAACACATATTTAAAGTTAAGCATGTGGTTAAGCACCTTGGTGAAGAGATGCTTGAATGGGGATTTGAAGCGTGCAGGGAGAAAATGTTGTATTTTTTAGTAGATTTGCCTTGTGTCATTACTGTCTTATGGAGAGGTGGGGCTGAGTGGTTTTGAGATCAGGACCAGATCTCTCTGGAGTGTTTTTATTTTCTTTTTTATCTTGGTGTTCATCTCTTCCTCACTAGTCTTCATGCTGGCTTGCTGTCTGTCCTTGGTCTCATTCTCATGCTCTGCCTCAGTTTCCCTGCCTGAAGCTCCCCTGCCCATGGGCTCATTTACTGACCTGTGGGGGTACCTGCTGCCAGAGGGTGGCTGTGATTGATGGACAGGGGTGGGCAACGTGTCCCCCGCTCAGGCAGCACAGTTGGAACACCCCCCATCCCCAAGGCTTGCCAGCACTGCTCCATGTTTTGTGCAGATGATCTCCAGAGATGTCCCAGCTCTCCCAGGAGTATCGCGCATTTTGCCATGATGTTACTTCTTGAATGATCCTTGCTGCAAGTCAAGCTCCCAACTTCTCATGCCATCCATGCAGGAAGAGCATGAGCATCTTTCCATCCCTGGTTGATGTTGTCACATCCCTTCTGCTGGCAGAGGCTGTGTGAGGACCGAGCAGGCTTGGTCAGGTCCCTGCCTGTGTGAGCATCTCCTGAGACAGGATCCAGCGCCTTCCCAAACTCCACATGCTGCTGCTCCACTTCTGTCCATGACCCTTGCTTTCCTCTTGCAGGAGATAAGGCTACTTCTTGCAAAACCTGGTCCTCAAAACCCTCTTTCTCTCCTGTCCTCATGTCTTCATATGCCCTTGGGAGGCTCCAGTAACATGTCCCTGCCCTTGTGTGCAATGTGTGTTAATGGATGGGGTGATCTGGGGCCTCTTTCTTCTGCCCATCTTCTCTCATCGTGAAGCGGAAGGGATGTTGGAATTTCTGGGACCTCTTCTCCCTTTTTAGACTTGATTGCAATGGGACAGTGTACAGACATGTCCACATGATGGGGACAACAGCTGGAGGCTGATGTTATCCTTGCTCTAGGGAAGAACACGCTATAAAACACCTTTACAACATATTTTCCCCTGCCCTGCTGTTTGTTTAAAGCCGGAGGGTTCCTGTGCCATCTGCGGTTATGTCCTGTGCCCTGGGAGGTGAGGACGCAGCGGGGTGCAGAGCAGGTCGTGATAAACGGCGTCGTGCAGGAGAGGGAAGACTCTGCAGAGATGTCTGCAGAGATCAGCCTTATTTTTCATCGTTAACGATCTGAAAGAAGGTGCAAACAGCATGTTAATTAAGATTTGCAGAAGAAATATTTAAATTGAGAGGTACAGCCAAGAGAGAAAGAGAATAAGGCGAAGGAGTCCTAGGGAGAGGCTGGTGGGGAGGTTTGATGGGGAAAGGCAAGAAGCAGATGCCATGCAAACCAACACTTTAAATGTGGTATTTTGCTTCCAAAGTTGTCCTGAGTGTAGCTTGGTTGACGTGTGTGCACGGGGGTCCTGGTACAGGGTTTGGCCTGGCAAAGGGACCTGCTGGCAGAGCTGGGAGGGAGAGGATGGACAGAGCTGGGGCTGCCCCCTGCCAGCCTGGGCACTGATGGGTGTCTTCTCTGAGTTTGGCCAAGAGGTTTGATTGCCAATTAACAGACACTATTATTAATATAATGGCTAAGGCGGATGATCCCACCTCTGTTTGTGGTGAGGGATCTGTGCCTGGAAACAAGCTGCCTCCTGGTGAAGTGGCATTTATAGGGTCTCTGTGCTGCCATTCGCCATCACTTTTAGTTAAATTAATTAGAAATCCTTTAGCTCAAATTATGGCATGGCTAAAACCTAATGCAAATGTTTGCTACACCTGCTCATTGAGCATTGCTTTATTACAGCCCTCAGCAATGGTAGGGATGAGCCGGGAGAGTTTTTTGTGCCGAACTGTGGAGTTTGAGGTTTGGTCCTTGCTGGTGGCATCTCCCCCTTTGGTATGTGGTAGGGTTTGCCAGTTTGTGTCCACGGTCTGGTGGTCCTTTCTGTGTCTGAGTTGACCTGGGATGGGATGAAATGTTTGAAAAAGAGATAAGGTGCTCTAGAGCTGAATGCTGTGACTCGTGGAGAAGTGTGGGGAGGACAAAATTGGGGGACCAGAAAGGACTGTGCAGTCATCTGCTCTGCCCTCCAGTTCTGCACAGCTTGCAAGAATTCCCTGAAGCCTTCTTTATTTCTTGTTTGAAATAAAGCATAACTTTTCTAAAAGCATCCAGGCTTGATTTAAAAAAAAAAAAAAAAAAAAAAAAAATCGACAGTGATGGATAATCCACTACAACCCTTGGTAAATTGTTCTAGTGTTTAATTACCTTCACGTCCAAAAAGGAAAGAAAGGAAAAAGTACACAGTGTGAAGAGCTCTGAGGATTGTGTGGTTATTGCCGATACCTGTTTGCTTACCATGGTTCGCCCGCTGGGCGATGTGATGCTCTGGCATCAGGGTCCAGCTCGCCCCGGCTCTCTGAAGCTGCGGGGTGCGATGTGGTTTTTGTGCAGGGTTTGTGCTGGGCCAAGTCCCGCTGTCCCCAAGGACTGTCCTTGGAGTGGTGGCCCTGGGTTATGAGACCCCCATTTCACCCAGCAACAGGTTGTTTGTGATGAGGCTGGTTGTCAGCACAATGATGGAGAATAATTGGTTTGGGGGGTTTTGTGGGAGCAATAGCGGTTTCAAAGTTAGAAAAGAAATAGGGATATTTTTCCTCCCAAGGCAAAACTTTGTACTGGTGTTCAGGTCAGCACCAGGCTGAACCCTGTGCTGATTTACACCAGTTTTGGTTTGACTGCCTGTGCCAGGTCCACCCTGCTCCGGGGACCATCGCTGACTGAGGAACCTGGGCAGAGTTGGGAAGGGCCAGAGTCTATTGCAAGAAAGTTTGTCCAGACCCCAGAGGAGCAGCAGGACACCCTCATCTTCCACCACTTTGATAAGGTGTGTTGGCTTGTGTCAGAAGAAGCACTTGCATCCTCTTGCTGCTCAGAAATTGTTCAGCATCTCGGACAGATGCCCAAACAGTGATTGCCCTCCAGGTCGGCAGCCTTCATCATTTATATGAGCATCCAATCTCTTGGGCTTCGAGGTGGCTTCTTCCATCGGTTTTCCTTCATGCTCCAAATAAGTTCTTGCTGCTGTCCTGCTGCAGTTTGCACCTGTGCCATAAGCCCTGCAGTTCTGCACATGTATGGGTTGTCCCCACCAGGCTTCTCCTCCCTCCTCTTCCTCTTCCTCCCATCCCTCCTCCTGTCCTGGGGGTCTCAGCCCTCCGGTGCCCGGCGGCTGCTGCTCGGCCGGCGCGGGGCACGTGGGAGCACGGCAGGAAGGACATTACGTGGGAGAATATGCATGTTCACAGCTCAGAGGATTAAAGGCCCGTGTTCTTATCACTGCAGAACAGAGTATTATAAATCCAGCCTTAGAATACCAAATCCCCGTGCGGCTCGGCCATTGTTTGGGAATATTAAAAAGCTCGGAGACAGAAATAATCAGTTTCCGAATGACACATTGTCAAATAAAACATTTCTCATATTATCCCTTCCTTCCCCTTTCTCTCTCCTGCTCCCTCAGTTGGATAATTTAACATGAAAAATACATTAAAATGAGGCTGGCTTGAATGCCTCCGAAGTTCAACACTTTTTTTTCCTTTTCCCCAGGAAGCTCTCCCAGTGTGTGAATTGTGGTTAAACCAGCAGCTGCTGGCACAGGGTCAGGACGAAAGGAGCAGGTCGGAGCTGAGCCACTGACTGTGAGCTCACCCGGGGGGCTGGCATGGGTACCCCCAGCCATTTGGGCAGAGAAGGGGCTGTTATTTTGGTGGCTGGTGGAGCAGAGACCTCTGGCTTGTCCCCAGGGGATGCAGGAGCCACAGCTGCGCTGGGAGCCCTCGACTTGCTCGAGCCCACCTTTGAACTGAGCGGGGAGCAACATGTGAATAACATGTGCCTTTATGCCTTCTTGTAATTTCTCCCAAGCACAGAGATCCTTAATTTAACATGCTGACAGGTTTATGCGCTCCAAGCCATTTCCCAGGAGCAGATGCGAGGTGAGTGCAGCCAGGCAGGGACGTGGCCCCGGTGCTGCCACCGATGCCCAGACCCCTTCCCTGGCTCCAGCCAGCAAAGCCGCTCTCCATGCAGGGTTTTCTTGGTCACCCTGGCCTTTTCCAAGTTTTTTCTGGCTTGTCTCCAGTTGTGCTTTTCCAGGGAGGGCAAATGCCCGTGTGCCTGGGGGTGCGGAGCAGCAGGAGCAGCCCTGCTCTGCCCAGGCACCCTTTGCAGTCACGGAGAGCACCCAGGTCTGAACGATGTCCAGCCGGGCAACTCGGGGGCTAGGTGGTGATGCCCTGAAGACGGCTTTTCCCGGGAGTCATGTCCATGTTGTTCTGAAACCCTTCTGTAATGGGAGAGCCCTGGCTTTGCTAGAAGGATGCCAGCATTCAAGCTGGACTTGATTTAAGTTCATGGCCCTGCTGTGTCCTTGTCACCAGGCCTCCCTTTTGGAGGGTTGGATGTACTGTCATTTCTCTCCAGCAAACTGAACTTCTAAGGAAATGGTCCCAATGTGGTGCTGGGGGGTGCAGGTGGCTCACACCGGGGGGCTCCTGTGATGCTCTGGGGTCTCTGTGCGTCAAGTGCTGCGCAAACCTGAGGAAACATGTTTCTGCTCTTCCAGGTTGAGGTGTCCACGCTGTTTCTTGCTTCTGAGCGTGGAAGGGCAGGTAGGGTCCTCATCCCACTGGTCTTTCAGGTGCTCCGGTACTGCAGGGTATGAACCTGGCCGGCTCACCAAGCCCTGCCATTCTCCCACACAGACATCCCCGAGCATCTCCTGGATGCTAAACCACCTTTCCTGATGGCCCGTATCACCTAAATTAGAGAAGTCAAGCTGAGCAATGTTTTCCTGAATCCCTGAGCCCTTCTCCCATTGGTGCCAGTTTTGGGGGAGAGGTGGGAAGGTCCTGATGGGAGATGCTGGGCTGGGTTCCTCTTGCAGCGGGTCATGGTGCCGGGGTGGTCCAGGGACGCGTCTCTGCTCCTGAGGCCTCTCCCCAGCCAGCTCATTCCATGAGCTGCAATTTTCCACGCCACCTCTTTACAGCTGGTCCTGTTTAGGAGTCGGAGCTGTTCTCCGGGTACAGCACAATGCTTTGTATCGAATGCAGATGAGGTATTTGCGCGTCTCCGCTTTGTTTTCGCGTGCTCTGTAACGCTCTGGGCTGTGGCATCCCCTGTGCCAAAGAAACGCCTGCCCTGGCTGTTCCACATCATGCCGCAAAACCGCGATTGCTCGTGCTGCTCTTGATTTACATGCCCTTCTTTGCTTATCTGCCACGGGATAAAATTGCTCCGGCGCTGCGCAGTTGAAGAGGCCGGCAGCTGGCACAGGCACAGCTCCTGCCTGTCCGGGGCTGAATTAACCTCCAGAGCAGCCAGAGGCAGGGCTGGCTCCCTCGGGAGGAGAGGCCGCTTCCGTGGACATACGGATATTTAAGAAGTTTATTTTTTTCAGTAAAGACTCTTTTAAATTTTTTTTTTATTTATTTATTTTTTTAATTTTGGACGGTGACGTGGTAGAGAGCTACCTTGAAGAAACTTTGGAGGCGGGGGAAGAGCAGAGCTTTGCAGAGAAGGTCTCGGTGTGGAATATGTTGTGTTGTGCCCCCAGGGCTGTGGCTGAAATCTCGTTGGAACGACAGGCAAATCACAACCAGATATGATGGAGCGGGGGTAACTGCGCCCTGGGGAGTGGTGGTTACACGGAATCACAGACTGGTTGGGGCTGAAGGGATCTCTGGGCATCTAGTCCAACCCACCTGCTAACACAGGTTCACCCAGAGCAGATCGCACAGGAATGTGTCCAGGTGGGTTTGAATGTCTCCAGAGAAGGAGACTCCACAACGTACTCTGTCACCATCAAAGTAAAGAAGTTTCTTATGTTTAGACGGAACCTCCAGTGCTTCAATCCGTGCCTGTTGCCCCTCATCCTGTTGTTGGACATGACTCAAAAGAGTCCGGTCCCATCCTGACATCCTCGTGCCCTGTGCATCTCCTGACCCGTTCCCTTTGCTCTCCTCCGCAGGGCGGGCTGATCGCACTGCTGCTGCTCCTCCTGGTCTTCACGGTGGCCCTGTACGCCCAGCGGCGCTGGCACAAGCGCCGCCGCATCCCGCAGAAGAGCGCCAGCACGGAGGCCACCCACGAGATCCACTACATCCCCTCGGTGCTGCTGGGCCCCCAGGCCCGCGAGAGCTTCCGCAACTCGCGCCTCCAGGCCCACAACTCGGTCATCGGGGTGCCCATCCGCGAGACCCCCATCCTGGATGACTACGAGGACGAGGAGGAGGAGGAGACGCCGCGGCGGGCAGAGCCCAGCACCAGGGAGGATGAATTTGGCAGCCAGGTGACGCGGACGCTGGAGAGCCTGGGTCGGGGTGGGGAGGAGAAGCCCGACTATGAAAAGAAAGGTTTGTGGCTTTTCTCTCTCCTCTTTCCCTCTCCCTGTCCTTCAGCAGGGTGTCTGTCCTGTGCGGTGTCACCTAGAGAGGATGGTTCATCCATACGTACCCTGTTTTCCCAAAAATAAGACCTACCCCAAAAATAAGCCCTAGTATGATTTTTCAGGATTTTTGAGGATGCTCGAAATACAAGCCCTCCTTCAAAAATAAGCCCTAGTTACAGTTCATTAAAAAATCAATTTAAATAGTGTCGAGGCAGTTATACATGTAAAAAAGCAAGCATCTTTTGGAGCAAAGATTAATATAAGACCCTGTCTTATTTTCGGGGAAATAGGGCAGCCCTGTGACTAGTGCTTGGCTCTCTGGGTTTTGGTCGTGAGCTGTCATTGACAAAGTGGTTTGCAGATCTTGTCTTGGAGCTGCCCTTCCTGAGAGGGGAATCACCTTTGGATGGTGTTGGGGAAACTGAGGCACGGTATCTGTGAGCCCTCAACTGGAAGACACTCGGGGAGCAATAGGAGGAGGCCAGTGCCAAAGCCTAGACTGATTGCTCTTTATTTAGTTATTCTTTTAACTGCAGATGCAACTTGTGCTGCTGGACCATGTTGTTCTGCTCTGTGCAGTTGGGGAACTGTCATTGTGAGGGCTGGGTCTGGATGCTGCCCCAGCCTGTGTGCAGGGATGGAGGGACCGCAGGCTCCATGGGTACAATCACAGGACTCGGGGGGATCTCGGGGACTTGTCTGCTGTGCAGAGAAGAGCAGCACTTTCCCCAGGGTGTTTTTGCTAATGCACACTTGATTACGTGCATTTTTAAAGACTGTCTTTCAGAAGCTGCAACAACTACCTTTGCTTATTGAAGTGTCATTAGAAAGCATTTAATATTGTTCGCCTGCAATGTACAGCAAAATGCATTTCAATAAACAAAAGCAAAGTACATTAGTGCTAATTGCCGAGTGACTCCAGCAGGAGCGAGGAAGGGATGCGCCAGCTCCCTCCGTGCAGAGAAGGGGCTCGTGGGGTGATGCTGGACTATCCCCCCTTCTTCCCATGAGGGATTCCCACAAAGACTGACCAGTCCCTGTCAGAGCAGCCAAGGTGACGGTGCTGGGGGACAGGGGTGGAGACAGGGACTCTTCTGGGCTCTCTGGGGGAGACTGTGCAGCTCTGAGCATCGGAGCCAGCGAGAGCCCAGACGATGCATCATGCCTGGGAGGCAGGTCCCTGCCTCTGCGACTGCCGTAAGTGCTGGCTGAGGTTGTGTTTCTTCCATCCTTAAAGTGCTTTTTATTCTTTCCCCTTTTAAACAAGGTTATTACAATGGTGATGGCTATCGTTGCTCAAACAAACGTAGAGGTGCCCAGGGGTTCATCTGCCGTCCTTGAGCGCTGGTCTGATCATCCCTGTTGGCATCCCCCTTTGTGTACGCCTGGCTCTTACCGGCCCCTGGTGTTAAGAGATGTTTCCCCAACCCTCTGTTTGGTGAGAATGAACAAATGAAACCTTTCATATATCATAACATATTGCTGCCTTTTTTTTAATTCTTTCATATTCTCTTCTTTGTTTTGCTTTTCTATAAATTATTTACAGTTGTGTGCGTGGGGAAGACAGCAGTAACTGCATTTCAGTCCTCTTCAACACATGGTAGTAAACAAGATCTAGGGCAGAATATTAAACTATCCGAGGGCTTCAGGAATTAGCAATAAAGAATTTCTTACACTGACTGGAAAATCCCCCCAAGTCAGGGCTGCAAGCTGCCTGCGTAGCCAGGGCTACCCCAGCCTGGGAGACAGGTTCACAAATGTCCCCACCAGTTCAGCTTGTGATGCTGTCAAGCTTTGCACCTTGGATCAAGGCAGGTTTGTGCCTTGCCTGATCTGATCCTTCCAAACTGTGCTGTTCACTGTGTGTTTCCTCCCAGATGAGCACTTTTCCCTCCTGCATGAGGCTTTGCTTGAGGAGTCAAGCTATGGTATGCGCTAGTTGCTCCTCTCTGCTGAACCTGGATCATCAAGGACAAAGTGACTGTAGTTCAGGTCTAGGATTTCTACACCAGAAATGTAAATATACGTGCTGTGGGCTTTGCACTTCCACCTGGTTTGCCCACGCATGGGAAACGCAGTGATTTGGGAGGCAGCGGATGTGCCCGCGAGCAGCAGCTGCAGCCGGGATTCCCACAGGGATGCGGCAGGTGGGACGGAGAAACTCCACAGTTGGTGTGAGCAGACACCGTGTACCTGGAGATCCCCGGGGGCTGGAAATCAGTTCTGCTCAGGCGCAGTTTTACAGGTGGATTGAAGATGGATGCATCAGGGAAGACCCAGCTGGAGCATGGTCTTAGCTTGATGATGGGGTCAACCTTCTGGTGCCTGGCTGCCTTGGCCAGAGCCGCCAGGTTTTGGTGCCACCACCAGGGCTGGGTGAAGAGCTGTGCCAGCATCCTGGGGAGTCCGTCAGCACCCAAGGGAAAAGCTCTCCTTGCTGCTCTTGCAGTGTAGCGTTGTGATAAGGCATCAGCTGGGACTTGTCAGCGGGCTCCAAACGGTATCATCGCTGGGGCTGTCACTAGAAGCTCTTTCAAGTGTCACTTCCCAGCATTAATTACCAGGGATGGCAAATCCGATGAAGATGGAGCATTTCGGCTCGCCCTCCACCTGCCTGCGCTGCTCGCTTTCCCCTGTGTGCCGAGCAGTGATTGATTTGCAGGTGCCGGGTCGTGCTGACGGCGGGCGCTTCCCATCGTTTGGGATTCCTGCACCCCACGCTGTGCAGCTGTTGGGCTCAATCGCCCTTTCCACGAGAAAGAATATGGTTATTTTATTCCCCACGTGGGGTTTCTGGATGTATCAGGTCAGGCAGGGAATTGCACTGGGCGACTCTGCTATGTACAGCCCTGCAAAATGGGAGAGAATTTCCTGCCCGAGAGGTCAAACAGCAGAAATATTTTACAAATCAGGGGCGAGCAGAGCACGGATCAGCGAGCCAAACTTTCCTCGCAGGTCTCGGGCAGGGTTCTGCAGCGATGCAGATGGGAGGGCTGCTGCCACACGGCACCGGAGCATCTGAAGTGAAGCCCAGCGCAAACAAAACATGGGAGCAATGTGCTGAATAATGACACCTAGCAACAAACGTGTCTGAGTGATAAAGTTAATGAAATTACAGGTTCTGACCTGATACCAGGCTCTGCTGTGGGTAGATAAACAGCAGGGCAAAGATGAGATGTTTATTTCTCCCTAGTTGCAGCTGTAATCTGGATGTGCTGTGCAGGGCCATTAGCATTATTACTCTTATGCAAAATCATTTTTGACTTGGGGGAAAGAAAAAAAAAAAAGAAAAATCCCTCAACTCCCTAGAAAATGGAAAGCTGACAGAATTAGAATTGCTGCAGGAGCACAAACTGACCCGATGACATTGCACAGAGCCCAGATGAATTTAGACAGAAGAAAAATCTGAGGCAGTTTAAGAAGAAAAGTAGTCTCTTTTTTTTTTTTTTTTTTAATATCATAAAATGGAATGGAGTGTGTAAGGAGGCAATAGCCAGGCAGTCCTAATTAGCCAAAAGGGTTCCTTTGTGCTGGTGTGGAAAGGGGGCTGCGCCATCTCCTCGCAGTTTTGGGTTATCCCTGGCAATTCTGAGGTCTCTGGGGGTTTGGTGCCCGTGGGTGTGTGTGGTGCCAAGCAGGGTCTGCAGACGTGGGCTGCAGTTCCCGGACTTTGGCCTTTGCTGGGGAGACCCCCATGTCCAAACCCACCCCCTGTGCGTACACAGCGTTCTGCGATTAGCGGGATTTGGGTAAATGCGTGCAGGTGGTGTCCATCCCCTCACTGCCTCTGTCCTCACTTCTCCGGGTGGTTTCCAGTCTGTGCTCCTGGTGATTTCTGCTCCTCTGACTTTCCTGAGCAGATGGCCTCAAGCTCCAGCCCTTTGGGAATTCCTAACTTGCTTTTCTCCTTTAATATACCCGGCTCTCGTCTTTACCGAGGTGGTTTCATCCTGCAGCAGCAGGAGCCCTTTGCCTCTGTCTGTCAGGTGCTGTTTGAGGGGGTTTGGCCCCCGGTCCATCGCAGGCAGCACCGCTGCATCCCCAGGTGAGGCACGTTGGCTGCACAGAGATGAAATTAGTAAATGAAAGCAGGTAAAAATCCAGCAAGCCTGAATGTGGGGCTACCCACAAGTTCCCCGACAAGAAGACTTTGCCAGTCCAGATCTCCTAAGGATTGGTGAGAAGCAGAACTTCTGCCTGGTGAAAACCAAGCAGAAAATAGATGTCAGACTTGAAAATCTGCAATTCCAGTCCCGCAACAAAGGCTCCATCTTTATTTTCTCGGTTTCTTTCATGTTCAAAAAAAGGACTTTTCAAGCGAGCCTTCGTGCTGGCTTCACAGACTCTGCAGTCTGGGTATGGCCTCCAAGTCTAGACGGGAGACAGGACTTATTACCGATGATACTGATGATTAATACCATAGGCATATCAAAGGTGTGCTTGTGCAGTCATCTTGAATTCATATCTCCTGGACTTTCTTCTCACCTGCTGTGTTAACTTAGGTAAACCTCTGAGGTTTTTCTTACTTAATCCATAGATGCTTTTCTCTGCAGTGATAGCGAGAGGCTTTTGAGCAGGCCTGAAAGATGGCCCGGCACCTCATGAGAACCTGGAGATGTAGATCCAGCTCCACTCTGCCACCGGCTGCTTTGGTAACCCTGGTCATGTCACTTAATGGTCCAGTCCTCATCTGTGAGTTGGAGAGGGGAGCCAAGCAGCATTCTAGAGGTGTTATTTGTAACAAGTACATGAGGCCTGCTTTATCTTGGAGGTGAGATGTAACGACAGGGCCAGAGGCGATGCCTTTGTAAGGTGCAGAGTGATGGTGTTCTCCTCTGCGACAGAGACGGGAGAGCCCATGGGCAGCAGGAGAGAGATGACCAGCCTCATGTTGCCATCCTTGAGGGGATGTCCCCACCTGGCCGGGCACATGGCTGGTTGTGACAGGGACATGTCCCCTCCCTGGTGCCCACACCACCCTGCCAGTGCTGGAGCCACTACCTGCATCCCAGGTAGGTGGATGCAGTGCCACCCTGAATCTGAGCATTAACCAGAGGCTTTCTGAGCCTTTAATAAATAAAATGATGGCTTAACGTTCGCTGGGGCTGGAAGCTAAAATGGGACAGTACGTCAGGATGGCATCCAGTGTGTCTTGGGGCTCTGTCTTCTTTTCAGAGACCTGATGGGATTGTGACCCTCTTTGTCCGTGATCAGCTTTTTCCAGCTCTAATCCCCTCCAACTCCTTGTGTAATTTACAGAGACCTTTGAAAATGTATGTTCACGTCACTTGCTCCTGGAAAGTGGTTTTTAGCAGTCCACTATTCCTGGCTGAAAAACCTGGCTGCAAATTTCAGCTTTAAAGAAACAGGAAAAAAAAAAAAAAAAAAAAGAGGCCTAACAGGGTAGGAATCAAGTCCTAGTTCAGGAAAGCATTTAAGCATATGCGTAGCTGGTGTCTCTAGTTATCAGAGAAATTAAACATGTTTTTAAGTCCAACATGCTTAATTCCAACTGACTTGAGTGCATTAATGGAGAGAATAGGGGACCCAGTTGCAGAGGTTACAATGGATACGCCACTGGGTCTTTCAGTTCTGTAGTGATGCCAGCTCTGACTTTAATGTTGATTTGGAGATGTGCACACCTGCCGGGGAAATGCTTTGCTTTCCAGAAAGGTAAACACAGGCATAATTAATATATTAATTGCCTTTTGAGCTCTGAATGGAGAGCTGCCAGGCTGGAGTTTGGTTTTGATCATCTTATCACACCGAACTGGTTGCTTCAATCCAAAATTTGGGTTGTCCCCATCAACATGGGGCAAGGGAATTATGGTCTCTTGGCCTGATGATCCTGTGGGACACACTCCCCCTCCATTACACCCCAAAAATAAAGTGACCTAAGGCAGCACCATAGATGTATGTGAGTCTGCCCAGCAGGCGAGACTCACGTCCGACGTGCCTCCAGCAACAGGTCAGAAGGGATGGGGAAGCTGGTGGTCTCCTCTGGTCCTGCATCTCCCTGGACAAGGGAGGTGCTGTGCTGGCATGTGCTTAATGACTGATTAAGATTTGAACAGCTCTCAGGCTGGTCAGGGCTCTTCTTGGCCCACAGTAAGTGTTGCTGTTGAGAAAAGGCTGATAGGGTAGATTTCTTGATGTGGTTTTCTTGTTTTTCTCCCCACCCTTTGCAGCATTGCACTCGTAATTTCGTGAGACAGAGGAGGGAAAAAACCAGATGGAAAAGCTGCTTCTGATGGTGCCATAGGGAGTGGAAGAGAAAAGGGGTGTGTTAATGTGCCAGCGTTTTGCTGAGCATCCCGTAGGGGTGGCGGTTGCCTGAGGTCTCGCTGATTTATCCCCACGTTGCAAGGCTTGGGCTGTTCTCATGGCAATGCTGCACGACATCTCATGCGAGAAGCAACGCCCTTGGTCACCCCCTTTCCCACCCACCACTGGGTGACTTGTGGCTTCTCAACTCAGCAGCAGCTCTCTCAGCCTGGGCTTTTGCTGGGTTGTGTGGGCTGCTGATGCCCGGTGGAGATGTCCTGGCAGATTTGTGTGCTGGTGTCCTGATTCCCCAGGTGTCCAAAGTGCTTTTTATCCAGGCAAAAATCACAAGCTAACAGAAGATAAGCTGTGAAGTTTTGGCTGTCCAAGGAAAACAAGCCATCAGGAACTATATTTATATAAATGCCAGGTGCGCATTGTTGATCACTCTGTGCATCGCTATGAATGTTTGATAAAGCACTACATTATTTAAGGCCTAGCTGGGTTGTAGGCCAGTTGTTGACCAGGATTAGCGTTGATATGGGTTTTTTTTAACTTTTTCTTTTTCCTGATGCAAAACCTAAAAAATAATATGGTGACTGTTTATTCCCCTTGGGAGACCTTGAGGGATCTCAAGTGTCCTCCTCTCTCCTAAGTTTCCGTGCTGGGTTGCATCTTGCAGCTGCCTTGCGTGCAATGCAGAGGACATGGGAGAGCTTCAGCTCCATGGTGTCAGCATGGAGCAAAAATCTGCCACCGGTTCCTGAAGTTGGGCTGACGAGAAGAGGGTGTGGAATGAAGGAGAACATCCTAATGTTCTCCATTTCTGCTGGAAATACAGAGATGTGGTTGCTCAGGATGTGTGGCTCGGAGCTGAGGCTGCTTCAGGTCCTGTTGCGTGCATGAGAGCGATGGGTTTTTCTTGGTACACGGTACCCGGTGCATCTTCACCTTGGCTTTTAGTGGCATTGTGGCTCCACGTGTGAGAGTCTCTCTGCCTTGGGCTGGTGGGTTTTATGGGGAGGGGAACGGGCGGGCAGCTGCTTCACCAGCTCTTTGCATGTCCTCTTTGTACCGGTCGTGTTTTACCTGGCTATGGCACCGAGACAGTTAGTTTTGTCAGCTGGCTCCTAAGGAAGATGGATTGAGGCCGGGCACCTGCGCTGATGTTAGGTCTGCAGGCACCTTTCAGCCCCATTTATCATTAGGTAGCGACCTACCCAAAGGACCAGTGGGAGAAGAAACTTATTAACAAGGTGCTTCAAATCAATCCTCTCTGACGGCCCCGCTGAGTTACAGCATTTGCTGTGGCTTGTCCTGCGGGTCCACACTCAGCCTCGCTCCTTGCATGGCTTGGCATTGGTTTGCTGTTGATAACCTGGGCAGTTCCATCAGCTCCAGGTCTTCTTCTGAGGCAGAAAGCTGCTGCTCGGCTCCTTCTTTGTTGCCTGCCCCAGTGTGCTTCTCGCCGTGGGAGGTGGTTGGTCCCTGCTGCTGCAGGTGGGGTTGTTTTGGTGGTGTTTGGGCCACGTGTGCGCGGCTGGAGCTTCTTGGCCCCGTTGCAATATGGGTTTTTGGTGGCTTGCCTCCAGGTTAACATTGCTTCCTTGTCCTCCCTTCTTTGCCGGTACCGGGAAAGGTGTCACCGTGCCTGAGGGGCAAAGGAAATTCTATTTCCAACTGGCAAACTCATTCTGCTGAGCTGTGAGATGTGTTGTGGTTGAGGCTGGAGAAGGGGCCACGATGCCATGTTTCCCACCCACATCTGCTGTTCCCAGAGCCCTGCCCGTGCCCATCCCCGGGGTGCTGGGGCTCGCTCGCACTCACCCCCCTCCCGCTTTATAGAGGGCAAAGTGCTGCTGCCTCCAGGTCCGTGTTCCAGTGCAGGCTCCTCAGGCAGGAGCGGGTTGGGGCTTCCTCCTGCCCTCAGTGGGTCCCCATCCCAACAGGTTTTCCCCTGGTTTTGTGGAGTTTTGGAGATGTGCTGAGGTCAGTGCTGTGCTTTCTCTGTGCTCTCCTCCACGCAACATTAGCCCAGGCTGCTCCATGTGCCCATTAGCACCAAATCGAGAAGCTTCCTCTTGAGTGTTCTTATTTAACTTTCCAATTATTTTATAACTTGAGGAGCATTAGCTGCTACCGAGGGTCTGCCTTTCTTCCCCATTCCTCTCTGCATAAGTGAAAAAGTTATGATATCTCATAAAAAAGTAAGTTAAGGGTTTTATTGGAGCGGAGAAGGTGGGAAGCAGAGTCTCTGGAGGTTTGCACCTTCTTAGTGCTGGGGCAGGGAGCGATGGAGCGGGCTTCACAGGGCAGCATCCCATGGCCAAATGCTTTTTCTTCCAGAAGAAATGGGATAAAGAGAGAAATGCTGCATACATGTTAGGGGAGGGCTGTGCTGGAGAAGCTTCATGGAAGAGCTGAGGCTTCCCTGGTCAGAAACAGCTCCTGGGAAGGTCAAACCCAGCTGGCAGCAGCCCAAGGAGCGCAGAGACCCGTCTGCTTTTGAAAGATGCTCGTGATGCAGAGGTGCCAGGCAGAGGGGGGGACCGTTGGACCGCGGCTCTTAAATGTTTGATCTTTTGTGATGTGTTTATAATTCTATTGCATTATCTTAATTACTGACATGGGAAGTCAGGACCGTGGCTGGAGGAAGGGAAGGCAGGTAGAAAAGCAGAGAAAGCGTGGGGTGACAAATAACTTGCTGCCTCTGTCGACGGGGCTGCGATTGTGGTCGGAGTTGGAAGCGATGCTATTAATACAATGCTTATTCATTTCCTATAATAAAAAAAAATGGAAGTGCTTTGCAATTACCTAATTCCGAACGAAATTAACATTCTGTGGCATTTTCCAGTAAATGGTTAGTTTGCACACATGAGTGGAGGCAATTAGCTGGGAAGCGGTTGAGCGCCGTGACTGGAGAGAGGATGAAGAAGGGTCAGGGCAGCTGGTGCTGGGAGGGACCTGCTGTGGGCTCTGGCCCCCGATGCTCCTTTCCAGGGGGCTGGAGGTTCCCCCGGGTCCTGCTGGTTTTAGGAGCAGCTCACCTGGCTGCAGCAAGGACCGGAGCTGCAGATATTATCTTCTGCTTTCTATAGATGGGGGAACGGAAGAGCAAAGAGTGGATGTGGGGTCAGAGGGTTGTGGGGTGCCCTGGTGCTCCCCGGGGTCCTCGTCCCACTGTGGGACCCCAAAGCCCCACAGGTCTCCATCCCCCTCCCGTGCCGCCCCCCAGCCTCTCCTGCATCCCCCTCTTCCCCATCACACACCTCAAGCTTTATTAAAAACCAATGGAGACTTTTTTCTTTCAAATTTGTTAAACTACTGAAAACTTCTGATCCTATCAGGGCTTTTTTTTCCCTGCCTCATGCCAGATAAGGGCTGTGCTGGCTTCAAGCCCAGAGCCGAGGGTGGTGGGGAACAGGGTAGGGAAACAGTCATCTCATGAATATATGAAGGAGGAAAATACATTTGTTCAGTTTCTTTCAAAGGAGACATCTCGAATAAAACTTTCTCTTCTGCTACTCTCCCCCTCCAATTTGCAATTGAAATCAGATTTTTACGTACAAAAATCTATTTTTGTAGCAAGAGATTTATTAACATATATAATAATCTACTAATGTATTAATACCCACGTTAAAAAAAAAATATTTTCTATTTAAAACCCAACAAAAAAGGGCCAGGAGAGAAAAGAGAAAAAAAAGTCAAGATGGAATACAAGCCTGTTTTCAAAAATGCTCCTGGGTTCCCATATCGCTCCGTTGCTGCATATGAAAACCACTCTGTGTAAAAGAGCTTCTGGGGGAGAGATCGATCCTCCCTCGCATTGTGCTGGCAGGCTGGGCTGGGGGCCAGCGCCGGCGGAGCGCGCCGTGCCGCGTAAATCATTTCCCCTGGTGGGTTCGCCTAAGGATGCTTTGGAGATGTATGCATTGCAAGAGGTGCTTGGGGCCCTGATGTACGGGTATGTGGGTTCTTTGTGCTTTGTTTTGATTTTTTTTTTTTTTTTATTTAATGTATATATATCTATCTCCCCTGAGTTGCTCGTGTAATGCAGGCAATAGTCTCCTGGTGTTCTTAGCCAGGCTGTGCCTGCGTGTGCCATATGACCGAAACGGATGGAGAGCAGGGGACCGGTGGGGACAGTCTTGCTCGAGAGGTGGTAAAGGGGTTTGGTGGCTGCGGAAGGTGATGGAGAGGTAAAGTTCTCAGTATTTCTCACGTCATCGCCGTGTCCACCACTCTCTGTGGCAGGACGTCACTGTCCAGATGTGCTTTCTTCCCAATATGTGTGAAGCTGGTGTCCAAATCTGTCTTGCCGTCATCACAGAGGTATCGGTGTAATTACTGAATTTTATGCTAGTAAAGCTCTCTCCTTCCTGGAGTTTAGCACCTTTGGGGTGGCACTGTTGAAAATCTGTCCACATCCCGGTTTCACAGCAAACACCGTTGCTTATTTCATGCTTCGAAAAGCAGCAAGCACCCATTATTTAGAGCCGGTGAGAAAACAGGGTTTCTACCATGTGGAAAACTTCCAGTATTGTGAAATTTATGCTCATCCCAAGTAGAATTGGAAAGTTAATTTCTTGAAATACTTCGTAGCATAGAAATTTCCAAAATACTGATCCAGAAACATCAAAATGTGCTTATTGAAACGCTGGGGTTTGATTTGGAGGAGACAATTATAATGTTATTAAACCGTGTCACGCATAGCTGACGTTTACGTGGTGCGTTATGGATGTGACGATGTGTTAGATTTTTTTGAGCCAGTGTCAGTGATCCCCAGGAGAGCACCCTCCCTGTGCCTGGAAAAAGCAGATTATTTGAAAAATCCTGACAGCGGTGAGTGACGGAGCAGGAGATGGAGCTGGTGTCCGAGACGAGGGAGCTGTGGCCCCGGGTGCCGTCATGAATCCGTGCACAGATCAGGAGGTAAAAATTCCACCAGCCTCGACTTCTAATTGCGCTCAAACTTTTCCATTTAATCCTTGATTGAGTTTGACGTGTTCTGGTGAAACGCTTTGATTCCAGCGAAGCAGCTGGCGCAGTCAAGCAGCTCTTGAGCTGCTCTGCGAGTTGCTCCTCTCTCCAAAACTCCAGGAGCATTTTAACCACTGGTAATGTTGAGGAATCGATAACTCGCTCTCTGACACTCAGAAATCGGAGAGGGATGTGAACATCAGTTGCTTAAAGAACTATTTTTTTCTTTAACTCTTTTTTTGCTCAATACGTAGCGTGGGAAACTCTAGTAGAAGCTGCTCTTGCCTTTCCAGCCCTGTCCCTGCAGCGCAGGAGTGCAGATGTTGTGGCCGGAGGAGAGGGACGGTGGTGGCTCCAGGGACCGAAACTTTAAGCCAAACACTGGGAGACACGGGGGCGCTGGCACCTTTGCAGACGCTGAGCCTCACCGCTCTGTTGTAATAAGCTGCAAATTCCAGGTTGTGGGACCATCCAGCTCGTTGCAAGGCATTGAGCCTGGTTTGGGGGGGAGCTGTGTGGCATTGAGGGGGTGCCAGGTCCTGGGTGGCCGTGGGGTCTCTGTGGGCTGCAGGAGCGTTGGCTGAGCGCAGCTCTCCAGCACGTGCTACAGCTGCTCCATTCGGGTCCTTCAAGGCCACATCTGAAGACCCTTGAATATTTTTCCCAGGTAACAAGTGATAGGATGAGAGGAAACGGCCTCAAATGGGACTAGGGGAGGTTGAGGTTGGATCTTGGAACAATTTCTTCCCCAAAGGGCTGTCGGGCATTGGAACAGGCTGCTCAGGGCAGTGGTGAAGTCACCATCCCTGGAGGGGTTGGACAGATGGAGATGAGGTTCTCGGGCACATGGGTTAGTGCTGGGGTTGGGGCAACAGTTGGACTCGATCATGAGGATCTCTTACAACCAAAATGATTCTGTATCTCAGTGAGCTTGAGGGCTTGTTCCCAAGGGCTATGGGATACTTTTATTGCCATTGTCTCCATCCCAGCTTCCCAGCCTCTGCTGGCAGAAAATGGTGCACAGTCCAAGGGGTTTGGCAGTTCCTTATCCCTTGTGCCAGACCCTCGGTGATGTCCTGCGACGGCAGAGGCACCATCCAAGCGTAACCAGTGGAGGTGGAGGAAAGCAACTGATGTATCTCTCAAATATGGGATGTAGGTGTGGGGTTGTGGGTGGTTGCACTGATCCAAACCTGGGACTGCGTTTTGGAGAATCTCTCCTGACCACTGAAGCTGGTGAGATACTGGTTTTGGTCTCTTCCCAAAACAACCCCCATAGCCAGCCTGTGCGTCAGGACAGGTATGACTCTGCTGGTTGTGCTGGGATTCCTGCAAGGGCTGGAACAAGTGCTGCTGCATCTCTGTTGCAAAGTATTTTTACCCAAGTATCGCTCATATTATTCAGTCGATGCCTTTTTTTTTCCTGTTGTAATTTTTAAGCCAAGCAACATATTTCCCCACTGCAATTTGTACCAGCAAAAAGGAAGGAAGGGAGGAAGAAAGGCTATTGGTATGAATTGTTTTGTGGGAGACGTGCAAATGAATAGGGGAGCCATAAGGAGAGCAAATCGCTTTCAAAATAATGTATGGAGGTGGACAGGAGGGAGGTGTATGAAGGAACACGTAATATGCTTTACAAAGGTACAGTGACCTTCAGCTGCATCCTTAAATTGCTGCTGGAGTTGGAAGCTGATTTTGCAGAGGCTGGAGAGCCTTGTGCTTCCTCTGCTTCGGTTTGTTCCTGGGGTTGTTACGCTGTCAAAGGCCCTTGATATAGGATGGGGTTAGATTGAGATCATCGCGTTGTGCCAAACCCCGGGGTGGATCTCACCACCTCTGCCAGGCTGGAGAAGCTCTCAGCATGGTGACGAAGATGTGAGCTCAATAGCCCGGATGGATTTATCTCCTGGAAACCAGGGATGGGAGAGAAGGCAGTTTGGCAAGCTTTGCTCAAGGAGAGGATGGTCCCATCGCCTCTAAATCTGCATCGCGTTCGGCCGCATCATCGGGTGATGCAGCTGCAGCGTGCGGGTCCTGCGGCAGCACCGTGAGCCGCCGGCTGAGCTGGGGTTTGGCACGGGCAGCACAGGAGGGGCCCGCAGGGCAGAGCTGGGGTGTTGAGGCATCCTAGTGTGTGTTCCCCTCCTTTTCCGAGCTATTAAAACCTCTGTGGGAGAGGAGAATGCCAAGCACACACGTAGCGCGCGGCAGTGCGCGCATGTGGACTCGTGTTTGCCGTGCGGTTGTGTGACTCTGGGGGTGTTTAAAAGGCATATATATAGATGAGGTTCTTAGGGACGTGGTTTAGTGCTAGAATTAGGTTATGGTTGGCCTGGATGATCTTGAGGGTCTCTTCCAACCAAAATGATTCTGTGATTCTTGGCCCACGGAGGCATCGGTCCAGCGTTGGGTTCCTGCACTGGGCTTTCCAGGCTTAGATGATTGATGGTAGAAAACCCCAGGTGGCAGTTTGTGGCAAACTGTGTCTCTTTTATGGATGTGATGGACACCCCAGTAGTCAGCAGGGTCCCAGCAGTCCTGGTGAGTGCTGTGATCATTGCATGACGGTGCGGTGGTTTCTTCTCCCTATTTTACGCAGCAAGGGTCAGTCCTTCCTTCATCCTTGATCCCTGATACTTATCAGTTGAAGCCCAGCTACCTTTTGTTTGTCAGTGAGAGTTTTCTCCACCGTGTCTATGTTGAACTCCACTTGCTGAGATCACGTTGACAAGGGGTTTTTATTTTTTTTTTGTGGGTTTGTTTGTTTTTCTTTGTTTCCTGGCCTGAAACAGGGGCTGAGTTGAGCTCAGGGGCTTGTTGAGACCAACGATGTGGTGGCGCACACGAGTTGTGCAGAGCAGAGGGACGCACTAGCTTTTTGCTCCCATTCCTGGAAAATAAGTATTTCTAACATCACCACAAATAACCAGCTACTGCAGGAACCCTCTCCCCGCCCAGGCAACGCTCCCCCCAGCTTTTGGCATTTGCTCCACTGTCGAGTGCAGGAGCAGATGCCTCTGGATGGATGTGCCGAGCGTGGTGGCCAGATGGGTACAATCACTGTGGTACTGATTACTCCCATCAGCTGAGCAGGGACCACGAGAGAGCTGCGACCTCACCACGTTTCATCACTGGCTGATGGCATGGCCCCCTCCTCCTCCCCTCCTGCGCTCTCCTTCTGGCCTCCTTTCGGTAAATAAGCCTCAGCCGCGCGGTTCCCGAGCTCCCTGCTCCACTTGCACGCGTTATATATCGCACAGCCCCAGGGTTCAGATAACTTGCCATCTGTTCGCGGGGAGGCCCTGCTACGCTTGCTCCCGGGTGAAGGAGCTGCAGGGATGGGCTTCCCCCCGCAGACACGAGGGGGATGCTGAGCCCCGCCGGTGCTGCTGCAGCATCATTCCCCGGCACCTCCGGGGAGCCCTGCGAGAGGAGCTGGATCTGTGCTGTCGGGGTGAGACTGGGTGCTCTTTGGAGACCTTTCCCTGCTCTTGAGTTTTGTTTTGTTTTTTTTTTTTTTTTTCTTTTTCTCCCCTCTGCAATGCTGCAGGATCTGGCTGATGCCTGCCGTAAATGCAGAGGGCTTTGGGGAGCTCTGCCTTTGATCTGTGGTGCTCCTGGTGTGGAATAACTGGAAAATGTAACATAGCTGGTCCCTTAGGCCACCCACTCTCTGGAGCTCTCCCGAAATGGTTCCCACCTTCGGTGCTTACGCAGGCAGCGGGTTGGATCCTCGTCTCCCCATCGCCCGGCGCAATGGATCCTCTCGCGATGCGCCTGCGCCCACGGGCACAGCAGCCGGTCTGCGCTCCCCTCCCTGCAGCGTGGGTGGCTGTCGGAGGAGTCTGCTGCAGACTCCGCATTTAAGTTAAATCCTTGTCTAGGATTACAAATGCCTCGTCCTGCATGGCCACCTTCTCATTTCGCACTCAAGTGGCCCCTGCTACATGCTGCAAAGTCCATGATCTACAGCAGTTATGCATCCTGAGCTCACCGGGTGCCCCGTACAGATCTGATGTGTCTCTGGACTGGGGCGTTGTGGTGGGGTGATGCATCTCCCTGCCGGGCTGAGCAGCTCCAAGGTGGTCACTTATCCCTTATCTGAGTGGGATGTGGGGTGGCTGTAGGGCCGGTGGTCCCTTCCAGCCCCACACGGACACGCTGTGGGCAGAGTCAGCTTTGGGAGCTAATCAGTGGAGACAAGGGTGGAGGTTATGTTCCGCTAATGAGTTTATTCAAGGAGCTGACAGAGGCCAAACTGTTTGTTAAACCTGGGAGACCTCTGTGGTCTGCCAGAGGACAAACCTTTTGATCCTGAATTTTATCTTTGCTCTTTGTGAGTGGTTTCATGATCTCCCATAACTGCCTGTTTTGTGGGTGGGTGGTGAGTTTCTTAGGACAATTCTGGTTTGGTGGGGGTTTTTTTTGGCATTACTAGTTAAAGGGGTGTGTGAGAGCAAGGAGGGGAGTTGCTTAAACATCAGCTGGCTGTGGTGTGCTGTGGGGTGGTGCAAAAAGCTGTTTCCTGAGCTCAGGAGCTGCTCTCCAGCATGTGGGTGCAGCCCCTGGAAGACCCCGGGGATTCGTGCAGCATCTCAGAGCCTGCCCAGACTGGCTGTACATCCTTGACCTGGTCCCACGCCAGCCTTGCCCATCGCTCTGTAACCCCAAACTTGCCTGGCAGAGAGTACCCAACCCCCCAAAAGCCTACCAAGCCTCGGGTACAACTCCGAGCTCCCGGGGCAGAGTTAAACTCGACCCAAAGGTAACTCAGTGTCTGGGGGGCTCTTGTGTGTTTTGAACCCTTCAGGCTGTAATTTGGATAAGGGCAGGATGCTTCCATGTGCCCCGTGTGCACATGGGGGAAGAGGCAGGGAATAGTCCAAAATGCTGGAAAGCAGCGTGAAAAATGCGATTTCTGTAAACTCAATTTTCTAAGCTCTGTGGCTTTGGTAACACTTGGAAAGTTCTGGATGGGTCCCCGTGGGTGACATCGCGGGTTCTTGGCAGAGCTCCTGCCCCAGGACTCGCCTCCGGCTCACACTGTTCTTTGCTCGGAGGGGGTTGTGCGGGCAGTGGGGACGTGGTGGCCCGGTCCTCTCTTAACCACAGTCCCTTTGCTGGTGTTGCAGCTCCCGAGGTGACGCAGGAGACGGTGGAGTCCCTGATGCAGAAGTTCAAGGAGAGCTTCCGCACCAACACGCCCATCGAGATCGGGCAGCTCCAGCCCGCGCTGCGCAGCACGTCCATGGGGAGACGGAAACGCCGCAGCCGGCCCCGAGGTAGGTTGTGCCGTGGTCACCGGCTGCTCCGCCGGCGCCCTGGGTTTGGCTGGGGATGAAGGCAGGAGCTCCTCACCCTCACTGCTGAGCGTGGGGATGCCAGAGCTCTGCTGCGATGGGGTGAAGAGGGATGAACCCCCATCAGCATCCTCTGGGTGATCTGAGGGAGGTGCTGAGGAGTGCATCCCCCCGGGGGTTTATCGAGGGTCCCTGCCAGCTGCCCTGGCTAACTGAGGTTTGATGGGAGTGAAATGCACTTTCTTGGCAAGTTTTTATATCGGAGGAAGGGGTGAAGTTCATTTTGGGTGTAACTCGCATCGCTGAGACCTCTCTTCATTGCACTTTCCCAGTACTTGGGGTTTTTTGGGCTATTTTTTTAGGAGCCTCACAGGGGGTGGGAGCAGCATTTCATGGCTCTAAAGCCTGCACTGTGCAAAAGTGAGCTGGAGGGATCCCGGGTTTTATTTGTAGCCGTAATGGCCATTGTCACCTGCACCGGGGCAACCAGAGGAGTTTGGCTGGTAGCAGCCCTGGGCAAAGGAACGGTCCTTGTGTTGTATTTCAGGAAGGGAAACTGCCGCCTCCTATTGCTATTACTGCTTAAATCAGTAATGGCTGAGGGTTAAGTGGTGAGTGCCAAGGGTCTGCGGAAGGTTTGGGTCCAGATTTCCAGCTGGGGAGGAGGAGGAGGACGAGGCGTCAGGGTTCCTCCAGGGATGATGGGCAGGGAGGTCCCTTGGCCATGGTCCACCCTGCGCACTGTGGGTCTCTGGCAGTGCCAGGAACTGGGAAGGAAATACTTTTCTCTCTGTTTACTGTTGGTTTTGGTTTTCATTTATTTATGAGTCTGAAATGTGATCTTTTATTCTGGATACATTTTCCTGCAATACAGGCCTGGAGAGGGCTTTTTTTATTATAGCTCTGCCCATAAATTATTCATTTAGTGTGAAGAAAATGTTCTGACTCCTTAACTGGTTTAAATTATTTGGTTTGTTTTCTAGTAGTTATTCAAATACGTATATCTGGATTGTGCATGTGTGTGGGTGCTTTGAGGTCCACAGCGACCGCCTTGATGAAGTTCCCTGACTCCCTGCTCCTGCCTCATTTTTTTTATTTCCTTGTTTTTATTTCACTTTTAAATCACCTGAAGGCAAGAGGTTTTCTGGTCACTAATGGAGTAAGTCAGTTAATCCTCATAGCCCAGCTTAGGAGGAGATGCGATGCCCGGCTGCAGGCAGAGCCTGTGGCTGCACGGGAGCAGAGTGTGGCCCTGAACCAGCCCGGCTTGTCCCCCGTCTCTGGGGACACGTACCCTCCATCTCCCACCTCCCCTGACTGGAGCTCTCCCGCCTCCCTGCAAATCCCTGTCTGCACCGTCCCAGAGCATCCTCTAAGGCAGGAGGAGATCTTCCCCACCCTCACCCCATCACCACCATCCCCAGGATCCCTCTGCCCAGCGGTGGGAACAGTCAGTGGACACCAGGACAAGAGAGCCCTTCGTTACTCTCGATTTCTGCCCAGGCTTTTGTTTGCTCCTTATGAGGGTTGGGGACCAGCTCGTGCCCGACATCTCTGCTTGGGATGGGGAGCTGAATTTCTCCTCTGCTTGGCAAAGCACTCATGGTGCTCAGTGAGGCATCTCTCCATCAAGTGTGTCTGCTTACAGGACCCCTTGCTGACACAACCTAGAAAAATATTTTCAGGTCTTAATTATGAGAAATGAGTGAGCAGCCCCCCCAAAATGCGAGCTAGTTCTAACATCTCCAGTGGCCGTTTCACTTCCCACAGCCCCATCCCATCCTCATCTCCTTTTAATTGAAATTACATTTTGCTTGTGAAAGCCATGGTGCTGAGGCCCTATCCATGCCTTTCTCCGCTCCTCTCCCGTGTCGGAGGTTTTGTTTTTACAGCCCGTGGTTAATTGTCCCTCCGGCGGGCGAGCGGTTGGAGTGCTATCGAACATTAAGGTTAAACGATGATATCACAACTCACGATGTTTGCATTTTACATCCAATTGCAAACATAAACCCTTCGCCTCATTAATCCTTTGCAAGCCGTGGGATTTTTTTTTTTTTTTCCCCCTCCTCCTAAATGAAATTGTCCGTTTGGGATGCATTTATTTCCTCCTAACAGCCGTGTGACAGTTCCGCTGATGGAGTTTGCATCCAACTTTGTTACTGGGTAGTGACAAGTCAGCCTGACGGATGCATGTGTGTAATTATTTTCTCGTGGTTCGATTTAATTAATGTTTAACCTCATCAGAGCCCTGCAGCTGGAGCACTCTCCCTGCAGGAACCGTGCACAGCAAAAGGATTTTCTCCTTTATGGAAAGGCTCCCACTATCCTGCATGGGATAAACCAAACTAGAAACTGAACAAGCCACTGCCCCAGCCCAACAAAACCAAATCTGGGATAAGCTTTGCTTTGCTTCGTTTCCCCGCACTAAGTGTGTTTAAACTGCTGCCTATTGCCTGTTATTAAATCTGATTCTGCACTAAGTGTTTCTAGCAGCTCTGGGAAAGGTCGTATATTGCTGAGAAGATTGACTTAAAAAGAACCCCACAAACCGCACACCACCCTGTCCATTTACAGTACCATATAACTTTATTTTGTCTAATGCTTTTTTCATACAAACTTTCTCCCCAAACACTTTTATCCAGTGAAGCGCATTTAGAGTTTATGAATAATAGAGGGGGAGGGAGGATGAGAAGAGCCGAGGTGCAGGAGGGGAGGGCTGGAAGGAGGATGTCTCTGTTGAGGGCTAGGAAGGATGCTGCGTCCCAGAAGGTCTGGATTTACTGCTTCCCAAAAATGCAGCCAGGGTGGTACCCAAAGCATCCCAACCCGACTGAGTGAGCGCGGGACTTAAACTGGGAAGTGATGCCCAGGAGAGGTGGTGGTGGAGGGAGCGAGGATGCGGGTTTGGCCGATGGAGCACCCGGTGCACCCACCCCAGGGGCTGGGTGGGATGTTGGAGCCTTTGAGGGTGGTCGTTTTGTGCAGAGAGGGGGTCTGGTGCCCTCTCCTGGGGCAGGCCTTTAAAAGCACCCTGGCTTTGAGGATAAATGAGCCATTAATAGGTCCTTCTGCCTGAATTGGGGTCCGCTGTCGGTCAGGGCTGAGAATTCTTGTGTTTTGGAGGTCTTGACTGTGTTATAACTCACCCAAAGTTACCCCAGGGAGAGGAGCCTCAGCTCTGCTGGGCTCACCTGTGGTCCCTGCTTTGCTTTTTGTTCCACCTCACCCATTTGTCCATCCCCCATGGAGCATCACATTTTGCTGGTGAGGCTGTTTTGGACTTCAGCTGGGCGCCTTCGCCTCACTCGAGTCAAAGCATCACATCCAGCTCCTTGAGTTGGTCCTTGGTGAAAATAAAACCCTTCGCAGCTGTGCAACGGCTGAGATCAGAGTGACCCCGGTTTTCCGTGGTTTCTGTGGGGCCATCACCTGGTTGTTGAACCACCCATCCTGGTGTGGGTTTTTTGGGTGGAGGCAAAAGGAAAAGGGAAGATCAATGAGGAGGAAGAGTTTTTGTTGGCCAAAGCCAGTGCGTGTGTGTGTCCCTGCTGCAACGACAAACCAGAGCAGAATGCTCTGGCTTTTTTTTCTTTTTCCCTTGTTGTTGTTGTTGGCTGGATAGATTTCAAAGTAAAATGTTTGCATGGTTTGTGTGGTTTTTTTTTTTTCCATTCCCTAAAATTGCATCTGATTTACCATTCTCTGGCCACATTTGTTTTTTTCAGTTGACTGGTGCTCTTTTGGGGGTAAATTTAATTAAACTGAAAATGTCCACTTAGCTGATTGTATAGCTCTGCATTGCCTGGCCAGCCCTTGGTGCATGGACCTTGCTGGGAGGATGGGGAGAGGAACTCCTCATCTGGTTTTTACTGGGAAGCCTGGGAACAAAGGGGTTTGTTGAGCACCCAGCAGACTGTGGTGCACAGGGCGAGCAAGTGTGGAGTTAAAGAGAACTGAACACATTTGAGCAGGGAGGTCGTGGGTCTTTAATGCTGTGGTTGTACAGGGTCTGGCCCTTTTCTGGAGGGGTGTGATGCAGAAAATCCCTTTGCATTGACAGGGGGATACATGGACATGCTGAGTGACACCATGGGGACAAATATGAGGTGCTACTTCTGTTATGACATTCAGCTTGGAGGATCAATCTGACCTCAGACAGGAGCTATCCAAAAAGCTCCCATTACTTATTTCTTTATTTTAACTCTGTGTTGATTTGTTTTGCATCCATTTTGCTTTCCTAAGAAGCCCGGTAACCTCCTGGCTTTGGGGAAGGCATTTGAAATGTCAGGTTTGCTTTTAATTTTTAAATGATGGAAATGCACCTTTAAAAAATACACATGGCTTTAGCTAACGGGAAGTCTTTGGGGATCACAGAGCCTCTAATTCCTGAATTTTATTTCTGTAGTCCCTATTCAGTATTAACTCTACCATCTTTAATTACAGCATAATGAGCAGTGTTTGCCTTGGCACCCCGCCCTTGCTCCCGGCTAAATTAGTGTCGGGCTCAAAACCAGCACCCTGGCCCAGCACGTGGCTGAGCTGCGATCCATTTGAACGGATTAACGAGCTTGTAAATCTGCAAACAGGATTAGAGGCAAGAGCATCTTCCTTGAGCTCCCCCTCCTCGCCCCCACTGCCTGGTCCCCGTGGGGCAGGAGGCGGGGGTGCGGATGAGGAAGGGGAGCTTTAGTTTTTTAAATACCAGGAGCGAACTGAGTGTAAAGGGTGTAAAAGCTCCCTGGGGGAGTCACTGCAGAGGATTGCAAGTGTGTTATGTGTACCCAGTGCTGTGAAGCTGCTGTTCCCCTGTCCTCTCTCTTTAAGCATCTTATTCTGTTTTGTAATCGGTCGTGGCAATTAGGATCTTTTTTTACTTTCTGTTACTTGGAGGTTTTCTCCTTCTTTTTAAAAAGAAAAGGAGCGCTGACCAGGCAGGACTGCGTGGCTTTATTGGAGTGGTCTCCCTGTTCATCCTCATCGGTAGCTGCACGTGGGTGTTCTTTGCTGTGAGCATCCTCATCCTTGCCGTGAGCATCCTCATCCTCACCATGAGCATCCTCATTGCCGTGCCCTGGCGAGTAACCTGCCACCGAGGCTGGCTGGTGGAGCTGGTGCAGGAGGCATTGCCCCAAGTGTGAATATCTCACAGAGACGCTTTGGCCAGATTTTGGGCACAGTTAAACATGAAATCAGGCTCACGGCAAGATCAGTCAAGGATTAGCACTCCTGCATCCGACAGGCTGACTCAGCTGGCCTTTGGGACCCCCAAAACCACCGCCAAGATGCGTTCTGGTATCCTCTATAGCATGAAGGGCTAAAAGCACATCCCTTGCAGCCGTTTCTCTGCCTGGACTCGTGTTTCCATGCTGACCTCTGCCACCGCGTGTTGGGTCAGAGGAGACGTTTCCGCTGCGGGCTGGGGACCTGCGCCGGGTCTCCCGACTCCTGTATTCGTACGTCCCGCGCAGTGCTGGGTAATCAGAAAATGCAATATCGCTGTCACCAGCTCTCCGAAGACATCCAGCCTGAGTAATTTAACATGTCAGCGCCATCCATCACCGAGACGCGGCCAGCACACAAACGCGGAGCGGCCGGAGGGGGCTGGGATGGTGGCCGGTGGAGCAGCTGCTGCCTGGTCACGTCAGCGCGGCACGAGAGGGGAGCAAACTCTGGAGATCGCTGCCTCTGTCCGCCCCCAGCCACCTGCCTGCCCAAAAGCGACCAGGTCTGGCTCAGGGGAAGGTGGGAGAGGGACAGTGTGATAGAATCACAGGATCATTTGGTTGGAAAAGACCCTCAAGATTATAGAGTCTAACTGTTAACCCAACCCTGGTGCTAACCCGTGTCCCCAAGAACCTCATCTCCAAATCCGTCCAACCCCTCCAGGGATGGTGACTCCAGCACTGCCCTGGGCAGCCTGTTCCAATGCCCGACAGCCCTTTCCATGAAGCAATTGTTCCCAAGATCCAATCTAAACTTCCACTGGTGCAATTTAAGGCAGTTTCTTCTTGTCCCATCGCTTGTTCCTGGGGAGCAGAGCCCGACCCCCCCTGGCTCCAAGCTCCTCCCAGGCAGTTCAGAGATCAGAAGGTCTCCCCTCAGCTCCTGTTCTCCAGCTGAACCCCCCAGTTGCGCTGCCTGTGTGGTCAGAGGAGCTGGCTCTGCTGAGCTCCGGGAGAAAACCCTCCCGTAGCTGGTGTCTCTCCCATCCCTGGCGTTCTCTGCTCGGCAGGACAGGAGACATGCTGCAGAGCTGCTGCCCTGGCTGGTTGCCCAAGGGCCTGCGTTAGAAGCGCAGGTTAATTAAGATTTTCCTTGCTGATGTGAATAAGCTTTACTGGTTTTACCACTGGGCTGTGCCCTTCCGAACCCCAGGCCCTGGGCCTTTCCTGAAGTCGGATGTTTGCTGCAATACGGGGGTCCGAAGAGGGGCTGATGGTGGGTTGTGGTTTGGGGTTGCGAGTCTATAACCCCCCTCGAGACCCCATGTCCAAACACTAAACGCTGCTGTGTGCAAGCCCTGACCCCTCCTGCTGCTTTCAGGAGGAAAGTAGCTGGCGGAGCCTTTTCCTACCCCCCTATTGAGACCCCCGCAGAGGTGCTGCAGGGACAGGGCAGGGCGCGGACAGGGCAGGAGCCACGTGCCGAGCTCCCGGCGTCCCTGCGGCTCCTGCCAGCCGCCTCTCATTGCGGTGATTAAGGATTTCAGAGGGCAGAATGCACTGCTCGTTTTCTGTTCTCCTGCCAAGAAGTGGGGAAATTGTACTTCTGCCTAGAATAAAGGATTTTTTAAAAACAGTAAAATATTTTAATGGCAGTTTAAAGGGCCACTGTCAACCCCCAGAGGCCTCTTTGCTTTAAACTCTGCAAGGATTGAAGAACTTCTGCCAGTTATAGTCTACGTTGCTTTTTAAGCATCCATCACTCCTTGGTGGGTCTGGCGGCTCCTGCAGCATCCTGCACCAGCTCCAGCATCCCACACCAGTTCCAGCTCCGGGAGAGAGATGCTGGGTAAACAGGGGACCAGCCCTGCTCCTTGCCATGGCTGTGGGTACCGGCTGCTGCAGGGATGGATGCTGCTGGCCGTCACAGCGAGCTGGGGGAGCGGATGGGCCAAACTGGGTGCTGAGGGAGGGAAGATGGACCCTCGCCAGGCAGTGGGGTCCTGAGTGCGCCCCCTGCCAAGTGCTGCATTCCCCCTGCACCACTTGTCTCTGCTGGGTTTGCTTTGAAGCAAACACCTAAAATTCACCGTGCTTCACCACATAGGTGTCCTTGGGGAGAGCAGCTTCTCCATTCGGTGGTTTTCTTTGTAAATACATTGCAGTGCATTTGTAAAATACATTCCTAGGGGCAGAAATCATCTTCTTACGTTCACATCGCAGTTGGCGCCATGGGGTCTTGATTCCTGATGAGGGCAATGAGGATCCAGTGAAATCATGAGTGGCAAAAGTCTCCTGTTTTTTCAGCAGAGCCCCTGGACCGGGAGTGGTGGATGTTGGCCAAATCCATCACCTCTGCCCAGGAGCTCCTGGCGCCCCCGCCGCTCCGCATCTCAGCGGACAGGGCTGACTTTTTCCTCTCTGTCGCTTGCAGGTGGGATCGGGTTCGGACGTGCCAAGGGAAATTCTGGCTCAGAGGCGGACGATGAAACCCAGCTAACCTTCTACACCGAGCAGTATCGGAGCCGGAGACGAAGCAAAGGTACAACATGATATAGGTACCGCTGATGCACGTGGGTTTAAGAGAGAAAAAATGGTGGAGCACCTTGACTGTTTCCATGGGTGGTGCTGTCTGATGCCGTGTGAGTCCAGGTAAGGACCGTGACACCATTCTGTAGTGGTAAGGACATCCCAAGATGTGCTGTTTGTGTGATGCAGCACCATGCAGGAGCCATAAGCAGTGATGTTGCTGAGGTTCTGGGTCTCTTTGATGGTTTCTGGTATCAGTTACGTTGCACATGCGTTGGCACTTCCCTAAAGCTGTGCTGGCCTGTGGTCACTGTGTCTGTCATCGTCCTGGCACCAGTGCAGCTCTCGGGGATGGTCACCTTGGCAGTTTGTTGCACCAAACTCCTGTTTTCTGCCCTTTATTTCCCATGCAAAGCATTCTATCAGACGGAAATTTCCCAGCCTTCCTCTCGGCACAAAGGCAATTAAAAGGAACAAATTCGAAATGAGGGCTGGGGCAGGGATTTGTAGACCGGCATCCCTTCAGGCTTTTTTGTGAGTTAAAGGAGCTGAGAAACTGAAATATCATCTGCAGTTTGAAATTAGTGTCTACGTTTCCTCCGGAAATCCTCTGGATTGTTTTTGTTCAGGACCCTCGGACCAAGCTCTTTGGTGGATGCCAGGGTGATCCTTGCTGCTGCATTTGAAAAATTGCTGTCAGGAAATAACTACGTTGGGAAGCAATTTTGAAATTGCACAGCGGGTCTGTTCCTTCCATTTGTTTCGTGCATTAAGGCGGCATCGGCAGAGCGCAGCACGCCGGAGAGTTGCTTGCGCCCACCGCCACAAACGCGGCCCCATTTGTTTCAATGATTAGACATTCCGATAAACACTTGCAACGTGTTTATTTGAATGTGAAATTACCTCAACACCTCTGATCATCTTGGTGGTTGCATGTGGGAATAAACACATGGATGCACAGGGGTGTATTGCATTCTTTCCTGCTGAAAGGCAGGGCATTCTATATATTTTTTTTTCTTTTCCATGTGTTTTAGAACCACCAGAAATTCTCACTGAGTTTCAAACGAGCTTTTGATGAGAAACGGAGGGAGAATTTGTGGGTTAACCTGTTGCAGTACAAACGTAGCTGTGTTAAGGAGAAAACGATTTGCAAGAGAAGGAAGAAATTGATTGTATTGCAAACAGGAGCAAAAATGGTCCCAAGAAGTTGGTGGCGCAGGGGGAAAATTTCCTGTGTGCTGAAGTAATTTTTTTCAGTAACTTATTCTGAAATACTGGGCTGGGTGAAAGTCCCTGTGTACTTTGGACAAGTTGCTGAAGTTTGGGTTTTTTTCAGCTACTACAAGGGAAGGGAGAGATGGTGTGTGAGCAAGGTGTGGAAAACTGTGTTTTAATGAAAAGCAGATAAATCTTTGCTTTCCCGCTGCTTGATGCCATTCCTCGCATGGTCAAGTGTTCTGTCAATCTCTCAAAACACTCTCCTGCTGTATGCCAGGTACAAAGATATTCTTATTGACATAAACGTTGGCTTGGGGTTGTTTGTTTAAGCTTCCTTGTAGGGCAAATATAAAGGAATGGATAAATGGGAAGAATTCCTTTCTTTTCTTTTGAATAAGCTGTTGTTCACCTGGCTGCTTTGATGGCCAGGTTTGAAGGGAATTCGGGAGGAAGAGCTGCCTTGCGCAGCTGCACAGAGCTGGCTGTTAGATCTATGTTAGCGTTTGAGTGGTGCTGCGAGAACCTGGTTTGTTCGTGTTCAGTGGTGGCGAACCGAGGGAATTGTCTTGCATAAAGTCCCCATTGTATTCCCCCTCCTGTCTAGCTAATTTTTGCCATCGCTGCGTCCTTGAAAGGAATTTTCCATTATCCTTTCATTGAGTTTTCTCTCCCTCGTGGAAGGAAAGCAATAGCTTAGTGGGAAGTCACAGTACCAAACTCATAATTACAAGTTCAGCAAAGATCCATAATTGGACGAGATCATAACTCTAATAGAGAAGGATGCGTCGTCAGATACGGTTAATTCTTGCAATGATGTTCCCGTATCGATTTCGCCATGGTTGTGTGTCATTGCAGGTGCCGTGAGGTAGTTATCAGGTCCAAGGAGAGAAATTCCTCAGGGTTTTTCTTCTTGGATTAGGTTTTGCAGGATTGAGTCTAATTACTGATACTGTCGAGGCATTGATCCCAGCTGATGTGATGGGAAGTTTCCTCTTAGGTGACGCGTAGGATCAGTTTTGTTTTGAGCTTTGTTGAAGTCAGCTGGCTGAGTGGTCATGGGCTTCGTTTGTCTCCTGTAGAAGAAAGACTGCAGATGTTGTAGTATCTTGGCAAGGTATTTTAGAGGGACATTCCTGTAGGTAAAAATTGAGCGAGGGAGAGCTTGTTCTGGTAGCTTAGAAGCAGCAGACCCGTCGATATCTGGTTTTCAGTGCTGGAATCCATGGAGAGGTAAATTTGACCAGTCTGGCCACAGAGGCAGGGACAGCTGAGGCATCACCTTCTGTGGTCCCAGCACGCTGCACCACACATCTTCCCAGCTTCTGGGTCTGTGTGATCCCCTTACCCTTATGTTCCCTTGTCTTTGGAAAGTCTCCAGAGAAGTTACAAGGAGGGGAGCGTAAGAAATAGCGCAGAAGAGGCTTTCCCGTGGAGCGTTGGCCCTTGTCTGCTGTCGGGCTCAGCCCCATCTCTGGGGTGTTTGGGCTGGGAGAGGCGATGCTGGTCACTGGGGAGGTGGCTCCTGCCACGAAGGGCTCTGTTCGTACCCACCTTCAGCGAAGGTCGCTTTTCTTCACCATGACCACGTGCTCACGCCCGCTCTTCGCTCTCTGCTGCTTTTGGTGCATCAGCGTGAGCTCCGCTCTGGACGGCAGGGCTGACAGCAGGACTGGTGTGCGGTCCCAAGGGAGCTGAAATTTGGACTTAATATCCTGCTTTTCCAAGTGAAACAAGTCCTAAGAGGGGCTGTTGGGCCCTGTGGAGCTGTGCTGGGAGGCTGGAGGGACCCTTAGCTGGGGATGGTTGGTTTGCTCCTGCCTGCTGACCCTCATCTCTGATTGCGCAAGATTTTCCAGAAATTAGATTTTCTTGCATCCTGTTTGCAACAGGTTTGTGCACTCCAGGGTTCTGCTTGCTGGGGGAGCTGGCTCTCCCCTTTCCAACTCCCCTGGGAGATCTGGGAGGTCTGGGAACCTCCTCTTGTGCCAGCTGTGGCTCTTGTCAGTCACTGCACCCTTCACCAGTGCTGAAGTCTCTGCGAGAGAGAACTGCCGGTGTTGTGGAGATGCTAATCCACATCCCCAGCTGCCCATTGCATCCAAGACCAGGCTTTGATATTCACTCGGTTCCTCTCTTCTCCTGAGCAGCATGGGATGCGTTCACTCAGGTCCTCCTCTGAGTTTGAGAGGAAAATATTCGTAGCAAAAAACCCCCCCAAACCAGAGAGGCAGAGCCTCATGCACAAACTTTGCTTGCATGGTGCATCACTCCTGCTCCATCCTCTTGCTCCGAGGTGGTGCCTGGCTCCTGCCCAGCAAAATATATTCAGCTCCAGGTCTGATTTGCAGTGCCAAGCCCCACAGGTTGCAGGCAGTGCCTGCCCGATGGCTGTTCAAATGGAGAGAAGGCGAGGGGGTGGAGAAAAGAAGCACTGTCATAATTCCAAGGCCATAGCAGGCTCGCTGCAGTGGTGGGCTGGCCCCCATGCTCTGTGCTGCCCAGCTCGTCCAGGACTCGGGGAATCTAACGAGCCTCCTCCACCTCCGTCTGCTTCCCTGGGCCCTGGAGCAGCTGCTCTGTAACGCAGAAATGTTCCTGCTCTTTTAAAGGCCCTTCTAGGAGGTTTCTGAGGGGTAAACGAAGAGCAAATCGGCATCGCATCGGGTCTGCAGGGCAGATGCTGCGCAGCTGCCTGGCTCAGGGGAAACTGAGGCAGGGAAAGTGATGGTGTCATGTGGAGACCCTGTGAGGGGCTGGGCATGGCGACACTGTTTGTCTTGGAATCCTGGAGATCCTTTGGTCCCTCCTGCAGCCTGGCTGTTGTCTGAGCCCTTGGGATCTCTCAGAGACCCCATGTCTGAGCCCCTGGGACCTGCCGAGGGTCCCCAAGGCTGCTGATGGGCCCCTGGGGTTGCTTTTGCTCCCTGTATCAGGCAGAATGGTCAGGTACAGAGTATTGCTGCAATCCCCGATACAAAGCGGAACGCTGGGTTCAAGCACGAAGCGATGCTGTAGAGTATGGTAATGGCTGAGATGTGGAGGGCGCCCAGCACGGAGACCCAGCTGGGATCTCATCCAGCATACTCAGCTGAGTTTTGGATGGCTTCACCCCTGTCAGCTTCACCTCTTCTGCAGCCTGTTAAAAAAGGACGGGGAAATATATCCCCCCCCTGTTTTCACGCACAGCTTTTGTTCAGGTGGTGCCTTCCCATCCCAGGAGAGATCCCCAGCACCCCAGGGAAGGGAGGACATGGTTTTGGGATGCTCCTCAGCTGAGTTCTCCATGAACAAGGCACCCAGCTGTTTTTATAGTACACGGTGATGGTTTAGACAAATTAGCAGAGTCCAATTATGTTCCTTGGATTGGTGTCAGCCGCGTGTGTGTGCGCGCATGAGCGTGCCTCGCTGGCTGGCGAAGTCTTCTGAGGGCTGTTAGAGAAATGAGAAGCTGAGCTTTGATCTGCCTCTGTATTTGGTGTTTAAAACAAGGCCTTTTATAAGGGAATATTAGGTATTCGGAGCCTGTTACATATGAGGAAGCTTCGCTTTGATCCTCTCCTGTCTCCAGAGGCAGGAGACATCATTTCACGGGGAACTAAACGAAATGCAGAATGAAATTTGGGTACCGTTCTCTGCGCTCTGCTGGTACCCCTGGCCCCACCGGGGCTGAGCGAACGCCGTGGGCAGCACATCGCCCTGTCTCTGCCATGGGCAGCACGTCGCCCCGTCTTTGCTGTGGTCCTCAGGGAGTTGCCCCCCCCGGCTTCAGCTCACCATGCCAGCAGCCTTCAGAATGAGGGAGATGCCGTCAGGAAATCAAATGGGAGACAAAAGGCGCTAAAGCAAACATGGTTTTGATTGCTTACACTAGTAAGAGGGAGTAATGGGCCCGTCCATGCCTCATGCTGTCTGTCTGTCCTTGGGGAGTGTTCTTCCTTGCTGGCACTGGCAGCCCCATGCTGGCTCAGCTGCTGCCCGTCCCCTCATGCGGTCAGTCCAGCTGTGTCTCTGCTTCCGTGGGAAGGGGACGCACAGCCAGTCGCTGCAGGGACAGACGGACAGGACGGTGCTGGTGTCTGGCGCGCACTCGACTAGTTTGGGGTACATGCTGCTCTCTGTGAGGCCAGGGAGGAACACCCCAGAGGGGACAACCGGGGTCCCCATGTCACCTGGACATCCCCAGATCCCTGAGGATGAGATGCTTTCGCAATACAAGTCGGTGATGCCGATGGGCGATGCTGTTACTTCCCAGCCTTTCCTGGCTTTTAAAAGCTCTGCTGGAGGCGCTGCTTTTCCAGCGAGCAAACAAACGTGGTGCTTTTGCATGATGGCTTATTTTGCTCGCGGAGTAAGCAGGTACAGCATCAGCACATCTAACCTCCCCAGCAACCCTCTCCATCCCTGTTAGACCCCGTCTGTGCTGGGCTGGGCGTGCTCCAGCAGACGCTTTGGTCCTGTAAGTCCCCGGGGTGCACACGTGCTCCTGCCCGTGCCTGGGTACATTTGTGGGATACGGAGGTTTTGGGGAAAGGAGCTGCTGCTGGAAGCTGGTTGCAGAGCGTGAGCTGGGGAGCAGAGGGATCCGCAATTAAAGCGGTCGTGGTGCTGCGGCAGCCGCAGGCTCTTTAACTTCCCCGGACTGCGCTAGAGATAACGGCTTTTACATCTGTTCCTGGAGGCAGTGTGGGTCTTTCTGTTTATTTATTTATTTATTTTGATTGTATCTGATACAGCCTCAGCAAGTAATTGAGTGTTTGAGAGTGAAAAATTATCTCTCCGGCTTGGCCCTTATCTTGACAGCAAAGCAGCACTTTTAATTTAATTTTGTTCAGAGCATGTGGGTAACAAATTTCACTAATCGCTCTGCTGTCGCCCTCCGCATGGTAACGAGTCTCTTGTTTCCCAGGAAGTGGAACATAAACACGGAGCTGGATGCAGACGGGAGGAGGGTGAGGGTTGGGGCTGGCTGGAAAATTAAGATGTGTTTCGGCATCGATGTTTGACGCGCCCGTGACGCGGTGGATTTGTCCCCTGGCTGGAGCAGGGGGAAGAGAGGAAGGAGGCAGAGGGTGGGGGATGTCACGCTGTGCTGGTGAAGCTCACTTTGCGCCGTGCTTGGCTGCAGGGGAAACTGAGGCACGGAGGGGACGTGCCCCAACCCTGGGGAGCTGTTGGAGAGCGGAGATTTTTGTTCCCACCCTGCATCCATCCAAACATAACAGGGAGAGGGGAAAGATGGTTTGGGTATGTTGGACGGGCAGCACGGTGCAGGTCCAGCTGTGATGGGCAGCTCACCGGGTGCTGGGGCATCTCCTGCCAGGTCCTGAGCCCCCCGTCAGGCTGGGCTCCATCACCTCCCTCTCGCCGTCTCCACAATCAATTCAGCCATCTGACCAGCCCTTCACTTGCTGAGCGCAATCCTCCCTGGGCTGACTCAACATGAGCTGTTTCATAGATAATGATTACTTTTTTTCTTCTTTTTTCCTGTAGGAATAATGTTTTCGTTACACTGTGTTGAAAATTGCTTTTCCTCCTCCTCTAAAATGAAGCCTTCCACTTAGATTTGCCTTTGTGTTTGTATATTGTAAAATTGGGACTCAATTGAAGTTTAAAACAAAAAAAAAAAACTCAGGCCTTGATTCCAGGAGAAGTGTTTCCGTTGGTTTGCATGAAAGAAAATTCCAGTGCAGGCAATCTCTGCCTTGAAATGTGTAACTGTGTCTTTAATGTGATTTTATCTCAACCAATTCAGCACTGAGAACATGAAAGCAAAACTGACTTCATTGATTTTAATTGTCCATGCCCAGAGAAATGAAAAAAAATGTGTCAGAGCCAGGAGAGCAAATTTGGTTTGCATAAATTCTTCCCCCTTTGCTGTGCCGGGGAAGATCTAAGACGTGCGGGCAGGAGAACCTGCTCGAGGTGGTGACAGGGCAGGTGGTGATGGGCCTGGACGTGATGGAGCTGGAGTGGTGACCCCGGTGGTGATGGAGTTGGTGGGTCAGCAAAGACCAGCGTGTCCACCTGTGCCACCTCGGCTTTCTCCATTTCCCCCTCCACTGCCCCTTCCTTGCCTTTCAGGGCTTTTCCTTTCCCTCTGCTTTCCCCATTCTTCCTCCTCATGACTGAAGTTTGCTGATGGCATCTCCTTGACCTTGCCATGGGCTCTAGCAGCATGTCCCTGACCTCCCCGTGGTGACTGTGCCATCCTTCAGCATCCTCCTCTCCCTCACCCCCGCCCCAGGGCTGCCTTTGTTGCCGGACTGGAGGACACCTCAGCTAATTGCTAGTGGGTAATTCAGAAATGTTAATAGTATTAATCTGATTCAGCGTGCGCTTAGCAAGATCAAATCCTCTATAAATCCAGAAGTGTCTGACGTCACCGTGCCGCTGCACAACGCAGCTGTCATTCCTCCTCTCCTCCCCTCTGTCCCTTCTTGTTTGCACCCTCTCTGCCTTCTTGGAGGGGAGAGGGGTCTCCCCAGGGGTGTCCTCCAGCACAAGGGGGAGCAAAGCCACCACTATGGGGCTGATCCCTGTCCTGCTGTTGTCACCGTGAACCTGGGGACAGCCCTGTGCCCAAACCCTGACCCACATCCAGACTGTAGACGTGAGCACCTTTCTGGGCTTTGCCCAAGGTGGGGATGGAGAAGATGCCAGCTCAAGGAGAAGCTGAGCCCGGGTTTTACAGAGCGGGTGTGCAATAAACCGCCTGCTCCTGTTCTCACCCTGCCGCTCAGATGCTGCCTGGGGGTGGGGGTTGTTGCATCAACATCTGTATATTGGATATTAGGAAACATTTCTTAACAGAAGGGGTTGTGAAGCACTGGAACAGGCTGCCCAGGGAAATAGTGGAGTCACCATCCCTGGAGGGGTTTAAAAGAGGCAGAGATGACATTCTTAGCGATGTGGTTTAATGCTAGAGTTAGGCTATAGTGGGGCTGGAAGATCTTAAATGATTCTATGACTCTGTGATCCCCTTCTGAGGGAAGCGGCACTGGGGCAGGGTGGGTGGTCCATGAAGGCTTGGTGGGGACCATGGGGTGGGAGAGCTGCGTCTGGCTGGAACGAGGATGTTCTATCCCATCCCATCCCATGCCATCCCATCCCATGTGTCTGGTGTGCTGGAGAAAGCGGGACCATCCCAAGGTGGCAGGGCTGGGGGGGCAGATGGGCAGCGATGCTCCCCAGCACGGGGCCGCTCCGTGGCAAGAGCCGCCTGCCAACACCGCTGCCCATCTTAATTGGCGTTTGATTTGATTCGACATGATCGCCCGCTTGTAAAACCACCTTGAAATATTTCTGCGTGCGAGAGTGTCCTGGAAACGCTGTTGTGCCGTATTAATGAGCTTCTGCTGGAACATAAAGAAGCATCATTAGGAGTGCCCGGCTCCTCCGACCTGCCAGCAGCCTTGGTGTGTGGGGAGCAGCTCGGGGATGCAGGACGGGCTGCGGGGGGGGATTTGCTGCTCCCGGGGGTGTCGGGGGAGCTGCTCGCCCCATCCCGGGCGCTTCTGCGTGCGGCTGCGCCGAGCGTTGCTAAGCAGTTCAGGCACTCGCTGTTATCCCGCTCGGTTTCGCCATCCCCGTGTTCCTCGGGTGATAGAAATACATTTTAATATCTGAGTAGCCGCGAAACATTCTGTATTATGCTATTATCTCCGGGGGGTGGGGAAGATTGCAAAGCACTTGGCGTTTAACACCCACATATGGCTAACACCATGGGCTGTGTGCTGATAAAGATGGGGTAATTAAAGTTTATTTTTTTTTATAGAGTAATCTCCCAAGCATGTATTCATGAGCCTGATTTAGAAACATCATATTACCAAGCGTGCGGGATATTTGTGTTGCTCGTAAATCCATATGTGTTCTGAACATACTTTTTTTTTTTTTTTCCTTAAATTTAGGCAGCACTGCCAATATTAAAAGGAACGAGCTCAGAGTTTTCTTGAGGTTTTTTTCCCCTCTTGTCCTTTAGGTGGGCAAGGGATAGTGTACAAAGCAGCGAGTAATTAACTGCAGGAGGAAATGATATTTCAAAGGAGACACGGTGCATTTGGAGGGGCTGTTTGCAGAGTGTTTACACCAGTGGCTTCGCATTTATCTTCATCTTGCAGCAGGTGCAAAATCTTGAGGGGAATGTGGTGCTTTGCAAGCTGTTCCTGAGCTGTTTGCAGAGGGACCCGCGTCCTCTCCGGGAGGCCGGAGCTGGGCCGATGGGCACCGGTGTTGAAGGGGGAAAACGTCCCAAGTGGGAAGGGTGGTGGTGGCTCCACTTGACCACAGTCCTGGCTGCTCCTCTTGTCTTCCAGTCTAATTAAGCTGCTGTTAATTGGATTGCTAGCAGGACACATCTTGGGTATGGTTGTGCCCTAAACTGGAGCAGTTTGCCTTTCCTTTCTCTCTCTCCTTTGCTCTTGCAGGCTGGGGGGGATGTTACTTCTCCCCGTTTGGAGAGAAGTAATTTCTTCTCACCCTCCGTCCTCGTCGTGTGTCCTGCCCGCTGCTCTGCCGCTTCCCAGGTCTGTCTCCTTCAGGAGCTCCCACGGGCCATTGTTTTCCCCCCAAAATAGCCTGTCTGAGCACTCGGGCACATGCCCATGCTACTGCAACCATCCAAAATGCAACAGAAACCTGTTTAACTAAAAATATAAAGAGGTGAGCTCAACATGTGAGGGATTTAGTATGGCAGAGGAAGCTGGAGAGTGAGTTTGGTCTCAGCCGTGCCTGGTCACCACCTTCTTGGGCTTTTTGGACCCCACAAGACCCAAATGAAGAAATGTGCAAAGGTTGCATTGGGTGCTGAGGCTCTTGGGGCTCCTGAGTCCCATCAGCCATCCATGAAGGTCTTGCATTCCCCTGAAGCTCCCTCCTCTTGGTAAAGGAGGTTGATACCAGCTTGTTTGCTGGACCCGGCTTTGCAAATCTGCACTTTAAACGCCTCCCTGAAAGCCTGGAGATGACATGGAGAGGAGGGAACAAGCAGGGTTCAGCCGGGTACAGCTTGTGTCTGTGGTGTATGTGGTTCCACCTGAGTTACCAAGCTGGCTTTGGATCCCCTTGCCAGACTAAGGAAGGAATGGATCACGTTGTCTAGCTTCTTGAAGAGGAGCATGAAGCCCCAGCGAACCCACTGAGGTTGGTTTGGTTAGCAGGGGCTTGCTAAGAACACATTTTCTTGTGGTTTTAGAGGCCTGGCATGAAGCTGTTCACCTCCAGATGGGTGTTTAAAAGCAGCACAAGAATGCTTCTGCTGGAGCATCTGTGATCTGAAGAGCAGGCGATGGGGTGGAGAACAGGAACCATGTCCCTCACTTCAAAGAATGAGGGAAGAATCTGCTTTTCCAACAGCCTCCCTTCAAACCTGGCAGCAAACTGGTTGTGAGCAATAAAGAGCTGAGCTGGAAATCCAATTTCTGCTCAAGCAGAAGACCCTTTGGTTTGGTTCAGTTGGTCAAAGGTGGCGTCAGGCAGTTCTAGAGGTCAATAGTTAGCACCGTGATGGAAACAAGTGGGGAGCGGGGAAGGTAGTTGCAGGAGATGTGTAGCACATCGTCCCTTTCCTTGGGCAGCCAAGCTCAAACTCATTGAGCTGTTATGGGCTTTTTGCTGTTTCAAGCTCCTGTGCCTCATCCTCTGGGTCACGGGGAAGGAAGAAGCCACGTGGACCGATGGGGATGGGATCTCCCAGATCCTAATTCCTGTCTGGCTGCAGGATGGTGAGAGCTGCCGTCGTACCTGTGATTCAGGCGCTTTGTGAAACGGGGATAATACTTGTCTAACTCAGAAGGGATTTGTGATTTAATGTTTGCAAAGCGCTTTAAGACCCTGGATTCAAAGGTGATTTATAATGGTAAAATCCAGTGTTCTCTGGTCTATTGTGTACTTGGCTGTGTCCAATTATCCTGATGGAGGCTTTTTTCCTTCTTTTTTTTCCTCTTTTCTTTTTTTTTCTCTTCCTTTTTTTTTTTTCCTTTTGCATTCGTGTAGTAACTCCAACCATACACAGGGTTTGTGGCAGGCACAGTAATGCCCTGCGAGAGGGTGCATTTGCCTCCCAAGGAGGTGCTAACTTATGCCGGTGGTATGAATAAAGATTGAGAAGAAAAAAAGGGGGATCACAAGGTGAATGGCGCAGGAGTTTGGCGATAAAGCTGTGAAAGTCAGGGTGGGAAGGCTGTTGAGATGATGCATGCATAAGGAGAGTAAAAGATGCTTCATAAATAATCAATTTGCATACTCCTGTTGGTTGCAGCGATTGGGGTATTTTCCAGCAGATCAGCCACTTCTGTCCTGCAGATGCAGGTTGGAGCATCCGCTGTGGAGATTTCACCGTGGATGCTTTAGTGGGGCTGGAAAATTCAGGTTGTGCCGTGGGCTCAGCCTGAGCACGAGATCCCTGTCCTGGCACCGTCAGCTCTGACAGTGGCTTTGGTCAAATTCCAGGGTGAGCAAGTGCTAACTTGATAGATGTATTTCCCATTCAATTTGCAAACTGATGCTTTTAAAATCTCACCTTGCTGATGAGATGGCGAGGGCTGGGAGGAGAGGCTGGATTGGCTTCCCAAAATAAGTAAGTGTCCTCACCTGCATCCTGAGCAGAGATACAGTCAGGTCCGCCGGGAGCTCGGTCACCTCGGCGGCACTGTCATAGTCTGTGCAGCGGTTTTCTCCCTTCTCTAGGAAAATACAGTCCCCAGGATGAATATAACTCAGTGAGTGAGACAACATGAATGTTAAAAACGCAACCAAATGAGGAGTGACGGGAACGATGGGGTTTGCAGACCTCAGGAGCTCTTCCAGTGCTGCTGAGCTGTCTTGATTTCCAGCACCTGCCCTTCCCCGGGGCTGGGGCTCTCCTGCATCCCTGCAAGCCCATGGTACCACTTTAAGTTTTGGCCACCCACCCCTCTCTCTGCCTTTTGCAGGTTCGATGAAGAGCCCGGTCAACAAGACAGCGCTGACCCTGATCGCGGTCAGCTCCTGCGTCCTGGCCATGGTGTGCGGCTCCCAGCTCTCCTGCCCGCTGACTGTCAAGGTGACGCTTCACGTACCCGAGCACTTCATCGCGGATGGTAAGACCCTCCGGGGACTCAGACCCCTCTGCCCCACTGGGCGTGTTTGGGACATGGGTGTCCCTCTTTTTGGGAACTACCCCGGCTGCATTTGGCTGCAGGGATCCCCCTTCCCAAAGGAGCGAAGCACATCTGCATGCCTGAGGCTGAAATCTTCTCAATCACGTCTTATTATTATTACTACTACTACTACTAATTGCATCTGAAGGATATTCCTGTTTTCTTCTCTGGGAGCCTGTACAGGCAGACGGCTGCCTGTCCTGCAGCAGCAAAGCTGCTCATCCCCAGCCCCTTGCAGCAGTGCAGAGTGAAATTGCTGGGATTTGAGCAAAGGCAGAGATGCTTTGAAAAATTAGACTAGGGCTGCTGTCACTGTTTATTGCTTTCTCCAGCTGGGCTCCTTGCGTTTGTTGTGTTTCACTGACCTTTTCTTTATAATGTGCAGCGAGCATCGAGTGCAAGTTTTCGGTAACACGAGGGCAAATTTCATTTTCTTCCAGCAGACGGGACCCATTATTCAGTCGGTTCCAATTCCTCAGCTCCTACACTCGTCTCGCTGCTCAGAGCATGTGGAGGGGGCACTTTTTCTCTGCCAAAAACGTGAGGCACAGAGCTGGTATGTTGCTGGGATGTCCCAGCGTGGCCAGATCCTGTAGAGCCCCCTCACTTTGGGGGCTGGGATGGAGAGCAGCTCTTGAGAGGATTAATATTTTGGGGAGATGGTTAAAGAGATAGTCAAAGCTTGGTCCTTAGAGGAAAGAGGAGGAGAGCGTCTACTTTGTGGTCTCAGGTTGGAGGAACTGAACATCAGTGGAGACATGAAAAAGACATAACTTGGAACAAGGGACTTAGCTATGCCTTGACCTGTTTCTAAAAGGCTCTAAGGGTTCTCCAGGCTGCACATAAATATTCTGAAGTCTTCACAGACTGTAGCTGGTGAACAGAAACTCATTTTGCACTTGGGAAATGAGGTTGCTTCAGTGTTAACTCGTGTCCTGTTGAGACAGGCACCGGCCAGTTCATCACTGGGACTGGGAGCTCACAGCTGGTTTTGATACTTGCCAAAGGTCAGGAAGGCAGCGATGGACACAGGACCCCAGCATCCTGCTCCCCGTCTGCAGTTCTGGGCCAGGGAAGACAGCGTGTCCTCAAAAAAGAAAATAAACCAAAATGCAATGTGACTCTGTAGAATTAAAGTGAAAAGCTGAGCCTGTGGTTGTCACCGGGAAGGGGGCGGCAATGCAAATTATGCAAATACGGAGAACACTCGAATGGAAATGACAGTGAAATACCAATAAAACAGATTAATATCTTTGAAACTGGGGAAAATGGGATGATCTCCAGTCCCGACTTAATGACTTTTCTAAAGAGAAAGTGGCAAGAGGACTGGTAAAAATGGTTTGGCGAAGAATTAAAATGAGCTTTGTAATGAAACTGTAAAATATAATTACAAACCGCGAAAAGTTTTTTAATATTTTTTATGAGAAACAGTCAAATTCTTCACATAGAAGCAGCCAAGATATTTTGCAGTGGCCATCATTTTTACTGAAATCTCATCATTTTATGCGATGGCAGTCCCTTGCCTGGAAAGAGGAAAGCTCTTAAAGTTGTCCCTTCTTTTTGAATAACAGCAAATCCCAAGGCAGCACCCAACTGGCAGCAAAATATTATAAAACATTTAAAGACATCACAGAACTCAGATGACTTGGGAAATTTTAATGATACCCAGGAAAACGTGCCTGGCTGTGTTTGCAGAGGCTTGGCACCCAGAGCCTTACACTGATGGAAAATAGGAGACTTGTTACTCCCTGGTGATCTGGGTGGGTTCGAATCTGCTTTTTGCTCGGGTACAAAAGGGGGTTGGTGTGGGCATCCCCATGTGAGCAAAGCGGTGGTAGAGCTGATGTCTTTGGCAGCTTTGATCAGTCTTAAACCAGTCTCTGATATGGCACCTGATGACACACGCCATGTCTTCTGAATTCTGCCATGCACTTAAATAATCTGGTTCCTGAAGCTGTTCTCGTTTGTATTTCGCGTGATAAGGCAGGGATGGTGCATGCCGTAGATATGTTCCCGTGCTAGAGAAGGATGCCCTCTCATTTCTTTTTGAAATGCGGTATTTCAATAGACGTCGGTAGCCAAGGAAAATCTTACAGCGGAGCAGCTGCCGACACCTCTGCAGGAAAAGCCAAACAAAGACAGAGGCTGAAAGAAATCCCTCTTGTAGCAGATGAAAACTCGTCTTTGAAGGAAACTTTTAAGTAGATGCCAGCCAGCTCCAGTGCACCAGGAGCCAAAGCCAAGCTGGGAAAAGGAGTAGGGGGAGGAAAACCCCACCAAATGCCTCCAGCCTCGGAGGAAAGCAGCTTTCCCTCTCTGCAGCGAGGAACAGCGTTCGAGAAAGAAGCTGCCGATTCTGCTGGAGTGGCCGGATGGGAAATGGAAGGACTGGGACCAGAAGCCAGTTGGCAGCAAAGGCTGGGAGGATACGTTCCAAGTGGTGGTATTAATAACCAGCCCATCTCTGTTGTCCTTATCTCTCTCTCTTGGTTCATTTTCTTCCTTTTGTTCATTTGATGGGGTCCCCCCCAGCTCCTCTCTCCTCGGAGCAATTACTGCCTGGTTTGTACAGCTGCTCTGCCGTCGGCTCACCTGGTCGGTGCCTCTACATCTTCGCTTAGGATGCGATGGTGGGCGCATCTTCTCCTCCCTCCTGCCTCTGCTCTCTCCAGGGCATCGTGTTTTGGGGCAGCATCAGCCTGTGCTGAGCAGAAGGCATCATTCTGGTTTTGGAGGTGGCTCAGATTTATAGAAGGACTCGTAGTGGCTTTTACGAGGCTCTGGAAATGCAAAGCATTATTTAGAGGACCCTTTAGCAGTGTCAAAGGGGGAAGAAAGGAAAGAGAACCCCTCCATCTGGGCAATAAAACCCGTTATGAATATGTGAGCTACTCAGCTCTATACAATCAATAGTTGTTTTTCTTTCTTTCTTCTAAGTAATGATTCAAAAAGTAGAGATACAGCAATGGGAGCAGCTTGCAGGGAAGGCAGGGCTGGAGAAAAGATACCCCAGAGGACTCAGCCTGGAGTATGTCCTTGCTGCACAACAGTTTGAAATATAGTATCAATTAAAGCTTCCCGTTTTTACAGCCTGCAAAGAGGTTATATATGGCGTGGGTGGATGTTTGCATCCGGATACTTTAGTGGGAGAGGTAGGTGAGATCCTCTGGCGCGTACAGGAGGAGGCAAGAGCGACATTTAGCTGGGGGCTTGTAGGGCTTCTTTTTTGTAAGTGGAAATAAAGCAAAGGGCATAAAGCAGGTTTCTGTCACTTCAAAAACATCCCGGGGCATTCGCAACCTCCTTCTCTCCTCTTCTCAGACAGGTGCCAGGGGAGATGTGGTAATCCCTCCCTCCATCTGGAATTGCCACAACTGAGGGTCTGGTAAGGTGGCAGAGCTGGAGGAAGCTTTTTTGGAGCTTTTTTTTTTTTCCTCCCCTGTTTTAAGCTTTTGGGGAGACTTCATAGCAGCCTTCCAGTATCTAAAGGGGACCTGCAGGAAAGCTGGAGAGGGGCTTTTTACAAGGGCATGTAGTGATAGGACAAGGGCTAATGGCTTTAAACTGAAAGAGAAGAGATTTAGATTGGATATAAGAAATTCTTCCCCATGAGGGTGGTGAGGCCCTGGAACAGCCTGCCCAGAGAACCTGTCTCCATCCATGGTGACATCCCAGGCCAGGCTGGACGGGGCTCTGAGCACCCTGAGCTGGTGCAGATGTCCCTGCTCATGGCAGGGGGGCACTGGGGGAGCCGGGAAGGTCCCTTCACCCCAAACCATTCTATGATTCTGCGATCTGTGTCTGCCTGTTTGAATGATGACATTCCGGGATTGTCATGCAGCTGATCAGTAATTGTTTCATCTGAAGATTATATCCTACCTTCCCCCCGCCACTATTTCCTCCAAGACACCGATGGAATTGGATGCTGCTATTAGCAGCTTGTGTTAATTTTCCCCCAAGATTGCCAGAGCTCTGCAGATTGCAATTGTTGGACTCGCAACAACTTCTCATTCTGGTTTTAATTAAACGTGTTGCTTTAAATTGTTTGCTTTTGACATCTCCTGCTCAATCTTCTGCAGCCTTCAGAGGTGACCAGGCATTAGTCTGTGTCCTCAGGCGCTGGCTCACACGTGTGCTCAGCACGTGCTGTGCATGTGGCCGCAGAGAAATGAGCAGTGGGAGGTGGGGGACCGGCTGCCTCCCTCTTCCTTCTTACAGCAAGGAAAAGCTGCAGATGCTCTTTGATTTACACATGAAACACCTCAGGTTTAAACCAGAAGGATGGAGAAAGGGGTCTGATCTCAAAGGTACCTGGGCTTTCAGAGAGATGCTACCATTGAGGTCTCCCGTGTTCTCCAGCTGGTCCCAGCCCCATCTGAAATGAGCAGCGGGAATTCGCTGGCTTTAAATCGGATTTTTCTTGCAGTGTTTTCTCCCCCTGGAGTTGTGCTGCAGAGGTGCGTGTTTCACTGTACAGAGACCTGGGTCAGGGTTTCGACAGAAGCAATACTTTCCCATTGCAGACTCAGTGCCAGGTGTGGCACCCCATGTGTTTCTGGTAAGGTGGCCGTGTTTGGGGGACAGCTTTACAGATAGCATTTCATTCCATCAGTTCTTAATCACCAGGTCACCTCTGTGTCTGCATCACCGTTCAATCCTGTTCCCACGCCTGCTTGGCTGGCAAGAAAATGCGAGCAAATGGCTGCACCGTTACCAGACGTGAACTCTAAATATTAACATCAATTTATAAACTGTATCAGCATGGATCAAAGGGATTCCAAGACGGTTTCACGGCGCGAATGCTCTTCGCATGAAGAAATAATAAGATTCTGGGGGCTGAAGTACATCATGTTTTTATCGTGCTGCTGACAGGCCTTGTGATCCTGTGCTCGGCTCTTTCCGTGCCAGCCTGGCTGCCGAGGCAGCTGGGTTTGCAAGGGAAGGCAAATGCCTCGTGTTTTCTCCTTTGTAGGATTTATTGGAGCAAATCTGGGGAATTGGTGTTGATATTTGGATGGTGTCAGCAGGGACCGGTTCAGAGCCAGAAGCTGTTGCATCCTGAGCTGCTACCAACACCGGTTACCCTGTGATTTGGGATGGATGATGAGGGAAGGCTGCAGAAAGGCACAGTGAGCATTTTTGGAGGTTGCGTATCTAGAAATGTGCTACTGCACTTTATAGTTCTCCCAACAAGAAGTATTGCTGGTGTGCAATCTCTCAGTGGATACGTGGTAGCTTATCTTGGTTCCGTGGTGCGTTAACTTTGCACGTGCTGCCTCTTGGTTGAGTTTTCTGCCATCCTGGGAGGATGTTTGGTCTTGGTGTGCTGTCTGAAAAATCTCCATTCACACACACTTAATGTTTTTTAAAGCTTATCATAACTCATCTGTCACATACTTTGTGAGGCGATTAGATTTAGGCTGGATTTCCTCAAACCCTTGTTTGGTATCTAGAGAGCATCACTAAGGAAGAGCCTCAGGCTGGAGCGTGGGAGTTGGGAGATACGGAGCATTAAGGAGAAGCTTTTATTTAGGAGTCTAATTTCCATCTCAGCCATTGCTGGCCCAGATGCCTACTGAGGACAGAGAAGTGCTGTTACTAACATTTGCACAATTATATTGTCTAATAATGCCATGGGAGATCTTGTTGCAGAGTGAGCTTGACCACAGAATGGGAAGATGTTGTCTCGCTTGGGTTTGGAAAAAGTTGGCCAAGTCATCACCTGCTGAATAAAGTTAAATCCATGAATTTAAATCCACTCATCAGAAGTTCAGCCCCGGCGAAATCAAGACTGACTGCCAAGAAAACCCAAATAAAGAGTCTGTCAGAATTACCAAGAAAGTGCAATTTAACAATTAAAATGTAACCCTGCTCTTCCCACAGGAAAGATGCTTCTAGTCTGAGCTGTAATTGCACGCAGATTTGTATCACTGATTTGCTCCTGCTTTGCCAGAGTGGGAAGGCTCTGGCAGGACTGATGGTGTTTCCAAAGGATGGGCGTCTCTGGGTTGGATCATCAGCGGGTTGGGGAGTGTCGGCGTGAACAGCCCATGACTGTGCAAATAGTTCATGTGCTGAAATTCCATCCTTGAGTCAAGCACTGTGTGCGATATAAACTGTGTACGCGCTTCAGCTGATGGAAGGGTAGGTGAAAGGTGTGCCTGTAGGCTTTTGTTGTTTTAAAAACTTGCTGTCATAACTTTCTGGTTTTAGGCATTTCATCTTGTTCGAAAGAGAAACCATTTGAAAAGCAAGATGAAGTGGATAGCTTGGATATTAACCTGGTGCGATACTATCCCCGGATTCAAATTAGAATCTGTAATTATGAGTTTGACTTAAATTATTTCAAAATTACCTAGTTTTGCGTTGAGCAGGAGAGAGGGGGGTGGTAAAACTGAGCACTTTTGCTTGCATAGGTCAGTGTATGTGTGTCCTGGGCATCCAATGTCTGTCTGATTCTTCTGCATTTTCTGAAATAAATTTAAGAAGCAGAAGTTTTTGTTCCATGGGACTAGGACAGGAGAGTGAGAGCTGATCAGTGGAAAGAGCTGAGAGGGGAGGAGCTGTCGCTTTGGGAAATGTTATTTTAAGTTTAACAAAGGAAAAAAGAAAAGGTTTGTAAAGAAACCAAATAGGGTTATTCTTTATATCTATAGAATGAAGCAAGAGGGATAATCCTTCCTTTAGTGTCTAAAAAAGAAAAAAAAATCTGTGACAGGATTATAATTGCATGATAGTATAGGGATGGATACATTAATAGCAACCTGTAGTATGACCTCCTGTAGCTTTACAACACACAATACTTATTTTAGATGAAAAGGAGTTTCGTTGGCCAAGAAACAGCACATGGACCAAAGATGACAAAAAGAGCAGAGGGAGGAAGAAATAGAAATTCTTAAAAAAAAAATTATTTTTTTAATCTCTTCCCTTGAAAAAAAAAAAAGAGAGGGAGAAGGGAAAAGCCAAACCCTTTGGGCTGCCTTTTGAGCACTTTGTTCTTTTCCCTTGTTAGATATATCTTCTGAGCTGTTTTATCCTGTTGTGTTCTGGAAAATGATTTTTGAAATGTCAAAACTTCAAGCCTCTTTTGTCGAGGCTTAAACAGTTCCACTGAACTTTGAAGGAGACCTCAGCATGAGAGACGTGAACATTTGGTGATGTCTTAACTGATCCGGCTTTGATCAGCGTTGGAGAAGGGAGGGAGGAGGAAAACACATACATACAAAAAACCCCAAACAAATCAATCCCCCGAAGTGCTGGTGGAGCTCATGGAGCCGGGAGGTGGTTGCGTAGCCGTGTACTGATGTTCTCCATGGCATCACAATGCTGCTCTACCACATAGACTGGCTCGTAAAGTCAACAGTGCTCAAGGGACGTGTCCTACAATGGGGGTTCCTGGGAGGAGGAGGAGGAGGTGGTGGTGGTGGATGGAGAGCTGCTGTTTCGTTGTTGTATTCCCTTGTTTGGTTGATGGTTGCTTTACCCTGTCTCAGTTTAAGGAGGATTTCACTGAGGTTTTGAGTGAGAGGCTCGAAACTTGGATCCAGGAGGACACCTGGGAGGGGATGGGGTTGGCAGGAAGGGACAGGTTGGCCAGAGAGGTGGTGGCTGAACCATCCCTGGAGACATCCCAGGCCAGGCTGGACGGGGCTCTGAGCAACCTGAGCTGGTGCAGATGTCCCTGCGCATGGCAGGGGGGGCACTGGATCAGCTTGAAAGGTCCCTCAACCCAAACCATTCTGTGATTCTATGACATCACTGTGGACGGTCCCCCTGGGTGTCTTTGGACAGTGTCTCTGCTGGGATCAGCTCCTCGGGGTGCACAGGCAGCGCCAGTAGGTGTGAATTAAACTGGCTGCAGGTGTTGGGGCAATTTGGTGGGGTCTGAGGTCCTCAGGGCAGGTTCTCAGAGGGTGGTTTGGAGCAGGGTCTTCCCCCCGCCGTCCCAAGTGGTGTGAGCCCCTGGGGTTCCCCGTCACCCCCTTTCCTCCTCCATCTCCATCCCTCGAGAGACAGCACGTGGATGAAAACCAGCCTGGCTGGTGTTCCTGGGAAGCTAAAGGTACTTGAAATGGCTCTTGCTTAGAAGTGTTTGTTCTCAGTAGTTTCTGAAAGGATTTGATGCTCAACCTGCCCTTTCTGAGCTTTTCAAGGTGGTTTTGAATAAGTGGGTGCTGGTGACTTTTGAAAACTGTTTTCTATATGTGGATTCTTTGAAAATGAAGAGGAAAAAATGTGTGGAAAGGCTTTGAAATCTTTAGAATTTTAGCTTTCAAAATATTTGTAAGATGCTTTTTCCTGTTATTTCTTTCTCAGGCAAGCCATAAAGGGATCAAGGTTGGGATGTATGTTTGTTTGTGGGAGTGAAGGTGATGAGGGTGGCTGTGAACATCTCCCAAAATCTTACCCAGCTGAGCTGCAACACCCTCAGCTTCAAAGATGTGAGAAGTTTCCTTGCTGCAAGGTGTCGCCTCCTTCCTCCTAGGAAGGAAGGAAAGTGTTTACAATTAACTAAAACCTTTAATTCCCCCTCCCTTTTTTTTTTTTTTCCTTAGACTGAAGTAGAAAAGCCTCCACTTTAGACTGACCTTGAATTTAGGGAATTAGTATTAAAATGTTTTCACTGCTGCCTTTTTTTTTTCTTTTCAAATTTTTGATATTGAGAATGATTTCTCAGTCAGGCTTACTAAAATCAAAATAAGTACTTAATCTTGAATATGCCACGACTTTTTTGTTTACCTTACGCTTGCATTATATTTGGGAAGGTCATTCTCTGTACAGAATACGGCAAAACTTGATAGATTTGCAAATTATTTCAAGCTTCTCAAATTTGTGGTTTTACATGGACACCAAACTTCTACTGAAAGAGAAGTTGTTGGCTCCTGGCTGGGCATCACATGTTGGTCTTGATTTAGGAGGTACTTCCATAAATAGATAGTTTTGGGGGTTTTATACTTCCAGCAGCAAATGGGCTGGGTTATCCAAAGGTGAAAATTTGGCAACAAGGCCATGAATGTTCTTTCTCCTCTTGGAGGAGCTCAGCACATGGGGCTGGTGGGGAGCTCCAGGGGTCACTTCTCCATTGTCCACCCCACCCATGGGTCCCCTCCATGTAACAGCTCCTGGGCCAAGATGCTCTTCCATCTCAAGTCACCTTCATCTTTATGAATACTAATGATATATGACTATTTTATGTCTGATTTGCTTCCACTACTGTCAGGCTGGCTGTATTTTAACTAGAAGTGGGGTTCATTAAGTTGGGATTTAATCAAGAGCTGGTGGTTTTGCTCTTCAGACTTTGGGTGCAGAGGGGCTTGGATGTAGCTGAGCCTCAAAATGCGCTTACACGTCTCCCAAGCCTCGCTCTTTATTAGGGAAATACAAATATAAGGAAGAAAGCAAGATTGACGGGTTACTACATAGACGCGTACACGTAAATAGTAAAATACTCCCAATGGCTTCATGATGCATTTCAGTTTGGTAAAATAAACCAGCAATATTTATCACTGGTATTTAAAGCTATCTTCAGATATTCATGGAAAAGAATGATAATTAGAAAGAAAATAAAATAAGGTACTTCTTTGTGCTTAGCGTTTCAGTGATTTCCACTGGTGTGGTGGAGTTTACCCAGCAATTTGCTGCTGCCGTGGGTCTGATGGAGCCGTGTCCTGCAGCCGTGGTGGTGCAGGCTCCTGCCTCATTGTGTGTCCAGAGCAGCTGGATCCTGGGTGTCTAATTTTCATTTACTGGAACGGTCAGTAGCTTGGCAACCTCCATTGGCTTTGAGTGTAGAGATGCGTCCGTGAATATGTTTACAGCGTAAGTGTAGGAGATTGGAATTCATGTGAAATTAGGGCCCAGATTTGGATGGTGCTGAGGTCTCAGGGTGCTGAAACTGGGGTCACTCACTGGGGTGCTTGACTTCAAGCTTTGCTTGAAGGGATGAGGTTTAGAAGGGCTCCTTCTTGCTAAAGCATCAGTGATTCTCTTCAAAAGGAAATCAAGAGTTTGTGTTCAAGCAGGTTGATGTGGGGTGGTTGCTGCTATGGCATTTTTTGTCCTGCTTTTTTTAGTTGCTTGGCTTTCCTTGAGCTAAGATCTTATGAAGTGCTTAGAAAAATAATGTCCCAGTCCTTTGCTAAGTGGTAAACCCTGAAGTTTCATGAAAATACACCCTGGACCTATATACTTGTTATCCTTGGGTGATCACTAAGAAGGACTTGAATCTTCACATAGTGGTTGTGGATTTTGCTCACGTTTGCAAGTCCTAGAGCTCAGTGGAAGGATGGCTGTGGGTTCCTGGGCTGCCTGGCAGCTCCCCTTGCCCGCTCCTCTTTGAAGGTTTCTTCTTCCCTGTTTTTAGAGGCTTTTACCCTGGTAACTTTTGCAAAACACCACTTAATGGCGGAGGTTTTCTGGCTCCCCTCTGATCTGTGCAGCACTGTTATGGAGGCAGTCTTATAATCAATGTAATTGAAGATCAGAGTTAATGAGGACCTCTGTGTCTGCAAAATCCCCCAAGCGAGGCTGGGCCTCAGATGTTAGATAAGGAAATGATTGGGCTGAACTGAAAATCTATTTGGCTAATTAGATGATGCATATTCCCAGATGCCAGTGGGGAAAAATACATTTCGCAAAATAAAGAAACGTAAGATTTTGTAAGAAAAGATTTTTGGCAGGAATTCACTTTTAACTCTACGGAGGGAGTGCCTGTGATACAACACGGCTCAGACGAGAAGTTGTGTGTTGGGCCAGTTTGCTCACCTTTAACTAAAGCACTGAAGTGGGAACAGCCTGTGGTGCTGCTGCCCAACTGCGCCATGAGCCGGGCACCCAGGTATCTGGTGGACACCAGCTCTGGTGGACACCACCTGCGTGAGCTGGGGAAGCAATGCTTCCGTCTGTTGGATCAGGATGATTACATTGGTCCATATTTCTGCAGAGATCTGGGCATCAGGTCTAGTATCTCGTGATGCTGAGCAGGGTAGGGGAGTGTCTGGGCAGAGGAGTGTCCCAGCTGGAGGACCATTCCTTGAGGTGCATTCATATGGAGAGGAATGGCCAAATGAAGTTCTTTGGGTCCGAGTGTTGGTGAATTTGGTATTATTTTGCTGATGTCAGCATCACAGCAGCTCCTGAAGAGTAGATTGTTCTGGTATTGGGCCAAAATGCATGTGTTTTTCTGTTTTACAACTCCTCTAACACGCTTTTTTCCCATCCTCCAGGCAGCAGCTTTGTTGTGAGTGAGGGAAGCTACTTGGACATCTCCGACTGGCTTAATCCAGCCAAGCTGTCCCTGTACTATCAGATCAATGCCACGTCCCCCTGGGTGAGAGACCTCTGTGGACAGAGGACCACCGATGCCTGTGAACAACTGTGTGACCAAGAGACAGGTAAGGGCGGCCGGGGAAGAGTGAAGACCTTGGAGATGCAAGGGAGAAGGTTGGTCTCTGGGTACCTCAATGCCCGCTCGGCTCACCTCTGCGTTAGCCTGGTGTTGGGCATGAAGGACCAAGAGGTACCAGCCAGGTCGCACAGTGGTGACCCTTATCAGCAAAGTATAAAGAAGGTGGGAATAAGGATGGCGATTTGAAATGAAGGACCTATCAGTTGTTTGGTGTGGCAGCTGCAGGCACGTGGAGTTTATCTGCTTCTAAGTTGTGCTATTTTGCTGTCTAGTCTGAAAATCCTACTCATGAGTTTGCTCTATCTCCACCCCTTTTCTTTTTTGACCATTCCACCGCTCAGCACCACGTTTCCCATTAGTGCTTCTGCCTGATGGTCACCTAGGTTGGATCTCTCCTGCAGCCTTTCCTTAGGGAGTTGTGATTTTTCTCATCTTTCCACTTCTGTTAATGACCTTTTTGCTGAGCATGTTCTGCTTGCACACAAGGGCTGCCCTTGTGAAGCAGCAGCCAGCCCTGCTGGGACTCTGAGATGTGAGGCCGGGCAAAGGAGAAGTGTCACCTTTCCTTCTGGGCAACGTGATCCTGGGTGACAAACGGGGATCCTGGAGTCCACAGTGAGCCAGGAACACAGAAAACAGCAACCGTGCAACTAGTGAACGAAGGTGGGGGGTCTGCATGGGAGGGATATAAATATGTGACCCCAGCCAATGGCTGGCTCTCAGGAGGTGGCATCTCCTCAGTGGCTGGGGGTGACAGGACCTTGCATGGGAATGTGGCTTGGGGGCTGTGCTGGTTTTTTGTAACGTGGGGTGTGCCGTGCCCTCTGCAGCGGTGAGCATTGCTCCTGCTCCCCGGTGCCTTGCCACACGTGGGATGCTCTTGGTGGTGTGGGAACAAGTGGCCCGGTTGCTCCTGGTGTGCTCTGCATCTAAAGAATGTCCAAACCCCCTGTCTCCTTGCAGAGAAGTTCTGTTCCCAGGCTGTCTCTGGCTCTTGGCGTGAGCCCCTTCCCTCCTCTCAGCAATGAGAGTTCCTTCGTTGTGTGTTTGTGGATGAGATTTGCAGCTGTGAGAAGGGATGTTGGTTGCTGGTTTTGCCAGGGGCTGTGAAGAGGTATGGCTCACAGCTTTTTCTGAGCCTCCCACTGCCATGGACTGTGCCATTGATACACAGCACCTGGAAGGGAAGAAATCCTCCAGAGTCGTGAACGCACCATGGGCTGGTGAGGGCGACCCTGTTCTCATCCCTCCCTGCTCACCTGAGGTGCAAATACTGAACTTGGTCTCATAAATCGATTTTCCCGGTCAAGACGATGTTCTCTTAGTACTCCTGTTCTTCACGGCTTGCCTGCACGGAGGCACTGGCAGGCATTGCTGCAGCAGAATAGTTACGCTGGATGAATTCCCCACATAGACGAGCCCTGGGCATCACCTACAGTCCCAAGGAGGGCTGGGAGGTGACAGCAGCCACCGTGGCAGATGGAGATGATGCAGGAGGAGGCTCTTCTCTTCCAGATGTCACAGAGCAGAAGGATCGTTTCAGGCATCGGCGACACGCAGCCGCCTCTGCGGGAGAGGGAAGATGCATTCAGCTGTTCAGGGCAGGAGAGGAGAAAAACCTCTGCCTCCAGCAGAAACATCATATGGAGAGAGACCACGACTTCCCCATTGGAAGAGCCTCGTGGCTCCACTCGCCAGCCCCACGCTGTCCTTGGCACCGAGCAGGGCTGGTTTAATCCTCGCATGGCCTCTGCTGCGAGGAGCGGCTGTTTTCCCGAGCTGGCCCAGCCGCTGCTCCCCCTGCGTCCCCAGCTCTCCGGAGCAGCTTGTCGCTCTCGCTGGCTGCCCCACGCTTGAGCAGGATGTGTCAGATCTCGTTTGCAGGGACGGGAGCGATGCTCGTTAGCCCGGGAGGTGCTCTGCTCCGCCACCGCGCTGGATCTGAACCTCGCCAGCTGCTCTGTGGCTCCCGTCCATGTTCCCATCCTCCCTGCTTACCAATGATGGGAGGTGAGGGCAGAGCAGCCTTGACCTGAACCTTCAGGTTCCTCTCCCAAAATCTGTCGATCGGCTTCTTCCCCCTCTCGCCAGCCTGGTAGTTTGCATGTGGATAAAGCAAAAGCATTCTCCTGTCTGTGCCGGTTGGATCCTTAGGGGTAGAGCAGGACATGCTCGTGGGGCTGCTGGTTTTCAGAGCCTAAATCTAGAACTCGTTTAAGAGCTCCAAACTTTACAAAAGCTGAGCGATCACCCACCGAAAATTAGGCCTGTGGAAGTACCAATTTGACACCCTGCCCCAGTATGGAGCCCCAAGCACTGCTTACATTCACCACCGTTGACCAGCCTTTAGCTAGTGAGAAGTTTTCATGCCAGGCTGGGAGCAGACCACAACTCTGTGATGCACTGCGTGTATTTTTAGATTTATTTTTATTAATGTCATTCTATTTTTAAGGGTGATTTATTTTTATCACCGTGAGAGAGGCAGGTCGCTGCTTTTACTAGGAGACGTAAATCCTGCCTAGAATTCAACCTTTTCAGGTCAGGGATTTTATCAGCTCTGTGAGCGTCCCAAGCAATGGGTACTGGGGGTTTCCCCTGCCTTCTGTTCTCTTGGGCTGGACAAAGCATCCATGAGGAGGATGGACTGAGGCTTGTCCTGTCTGGAGGATGAAAGCCTAGAAGCCTTGTCCTCGGTGGCAGTGCCACAGGCTCCATGCACAGGTGTTGGACAGATGTCCCCAGGTCACGTATGCTCTGTCTGGTGAGGCTCAAGCTCTTACCCCTTCCCAGCACTTCCTTTGGGTTGGAGTTTTATATAAATGTCCATACAACGCACTGACTCAGGATTGCAGCCACCAAGTGCTACTTCAGGATGAATAATAATCCACACTGAAAACAGAGGCCCTGAAACACTAGGAAATGCCAAAATACGTTTTGTTTGCCTGACCTTAATTTGCCTTCCCTTGTGCCTTTGCCGTGTGACTCACTCTTTAATTAAATGATTGCTGCCCCCCTGACAAATTTCAAACCCACGTTGCAAAGCACCAGCTCATCAGAGCTTTTCAGCGGGAGCACCAACATCTGCACATGAGCAAAATATCTTTCTCCTTCCCCCCCTGCCTTGGAAACGGGCAAGATGGTTGGTCTGACATGACTGCAAATACAGAAATAAATGGAGGCTGCTGCGGGTCTTCCCCCTGCAGGTGTGACACGGTGGCCGTGCCCCAGCTGCCACCTCAGATGGGACAGATGTTTCGCCGGGTCAGGACGTGGTCCTTGGCTGATGAGGTTCAGCTGAAACGCCCCATCCTCTTGGCAGGTGCTGACTGCGCTGCTTGAAGCGAGAATGCGGAAGGTTTATCATCTGCTGGGACTCGCAATCAGCTCTCCTCACTCTCTATATTTTGGACAGATGCGGAGTATGTTGCCAGTACCGCTGCTCACACTATGCACTGGGAAACCTCTGTAAAATCCAGGAGTGCTGCTTTTTCACTGGCCTCCTTTGCCAGCACCGGTAACATTTGGGAGAGCATACGTTCTCGGCAGCATATGCAAATCCTGATTTGTGAGCACAATTACCTGCTTTGTATGCACAAAACTGATTCACTTGCACATTCTGCGGGCATCGCTTAAGAGACATGCTGGAGAATCGGTCCCTTAGGGCCAAATGCTGGAAAAAACAGCCTCTGATTTTGTGCTGTCAGGCTTGCTGGAGCAGTGGCATAAATGAGATGGATAGCTACCTTGATTAGCAGGTGCAAATGCGTTGGATTTTTTTTTCCCCCCCATCTATAAATTAGGCACTTCTCCATAGAAATTCTTTCTTTTGCATCCACAATTGATGGCAGCCCCCAAAGCATTCGGTACACCCTTGTAAGGGCCAAATGAGATGTGGTAGCGAAGGATCTTTTCTCGAAATTGGCAGGAGGAAAAGAAAAAGGTTTCCATCATCTTCCAAATGGGCTGGTTTGTCACCGGAGCCGCAGATGGTGTTCCTGTCCAGGTAGGACAGGGGTCTTGTGGGCAGGAGACAGATGAAAGTCATTTTTAAGCAGAGTCATTTTTTAAAGGCAACCTGTTAAGGGGATTTGGAGGTTGCAGAGCTGAGCATGTAAATCCTGAGATGACCAACCTTGGTGAGGGTGTATTTTTGTTTATGAAAACAGCCGTTTTCTCTGATAGTTCAATTTAATATCATGCAGCTTTTGTGCACATCAAGTAGTATTTGTGTGTTCTGGTGCACTTCTGCTATTTTCGCTGTTGGAGGATCATAGTGTCTTTATTGACTTAGACTTTTATAAGATGAGGTTCTGTCTCTCTAAGGTACGTAGTTTAATAACTTGGTCAAAAACCATGTAATATACGATTTCTTTTCATGTGGCGGCACAGCTTGCCTCGTGCACCAAGCAGGGCAGGAGGCAGTTAACTCCCAAGCTAATTTAGCTTCGGGCTGAAGTGTTATACATAAACAGCAATCAAAATGCATGCCTTGGAGGGGGCTGAGTTAAGGTTATCTGTGCTGTCTTTACACTCTCATTTTCTGCCATTAGAGTGTTTAATCCTGCAGCTGCTAATGTTCTTGTAATGGCATTTCTGTGCTTGTCGAAAGACCACGGAGAGCAGGGAGGAGAAATGAGTTTTGCGGTGCGGAGCCACTTCTGGGGCCATCTCACCAACATGACCTGTCCCACCAGCGCTGCAGGAGGTGGCTTGTCACCCTCCGTGGTCAGCTCTGGGACAGTGGTCACCCCAGAAGATGACAGCCATGCCATGGTGGACCACCCTTGGTCCACCCTTGGGATGTCTGGCTGCTGCTTTGTGTCAGCTGCACACGTGTGCCCAGGGAGAGCTTCCGCAGTGGCTGAGCGGATGATAATGAGAATAAAATCCATGCAGAGCGTAAACCCAGACGCAGTCCTTGGAAGCTAAGCTTGTGCTTATGGGCTGTGATGGATCTGGGTGAAGACAGGGACTTGCAGAGGAGGGAGACAAGGGATGACTGTCAAATTACCTCCAGGTTTTTCTTCTGTACTGTGTGCCAGGTCAGCTGGGCAGGAGCCACCTTCCCTGTGTTATTCCTCAAGAGCTAACCTGCTTTTACTGAAATTGCATTTCTTGTCAGGACGAAGCAGATATCAGGTTTGGAAAGTGCCATCCCTGAAGGCCAAGGACAGCAGACAGCAAGGGCAAGAAGAGAAGGTTTTTGCAGAGCTTCACTGGGAGCCAGCACTGCTGCTGCGGTGGTTGGAGCAGCCACGGCCTCGGGCTGCTCCTGGGCAGGATGTCGATGCCTTTTGCAGCCGCCTTTGCTCCTGGCCCAGGGGGTTCAGGGAATGCAGTGGGAGCTGCTGATGGGGGCGAAGGCTTTGCATCCCTGCAGCAGGGAAGGAGGTGAGGGGGACCCTCCAGCCCTCTTGCCTCGGAGCAGGCTGGTAACCCTGGAGATGTCTCTGCGCCGGCCCAGAAGAGAGGGGCTTTGTGCCGCAGCGAACACTGGTGCAGTCAGGGCTGGTGAGGCGGGCAACCGCTGTGCTCAACGGCCACCTCTGTTTGCCGAAAAATGCTTGGCCTCGGCTTTCCACCCAGTGCCCGTCTCCCTCGGCTGAGCTTTTGCCTTCCCGTGCAGCGGTGGGTAGAAGGAGGAGAAGCGAGGGGCAGCGTTAGGGTGACAGCTGCGCTGGAACTGGCCCCGTGGCTGGATATGGGGGTTCTGTGCGGGGGATGACCCAAGTGGGCTGCAGAGCTGAGGGTGGGTGGGGAAATGGTGCTGCAGCTTCCCAGCTGGCTGGCACTGAGGGTGCTTTGCTGGAGCTGGCGCGTCCCCTGCGGTTGTGTGTGTGTCCAGAGAGGAGGGGACCCAAAAAAGCTGGGGCCAGGCTGCGCATCACTTTGGGTGGGAGAGGCAGCCCTGAAGCAGGTGTGTGTGTGTACGTGCAATGCTCACACGGGTCAAACGGCGTGTGTTTGTAGCCGTGAAGCCTCCGGGAACAGGCTGCTACTCCAGCTGGGGTCTGGGCTTGTCCCCAGGATGGTGCCTTTGGAGCTTGGCACAGCAGGGCATCCCTCCGGGACCAGGGACGGAGATGCTGCCCTGGGGTTGGGAATCATGGACACCGGCAGTGCCAGGAGATGGTTGATGTGCCACAGGTTTGCTCCATCGCTGCCCTAGCCCCTCCGACTCCCTAAATTAAAATGCCAGTGACAGCAAACAGCAGCTTTCCCAGGAGCACAGGGACTCTGGGAGCCTCCGCTTTGTGCTGCCTGGGTGGATATGAGGGATCTTGCAGCATTATCACCACAGATCACCTCACACCCTAATGATGCTGATGGGGTTATGCTGGCGCACTGGGGTACAGCTCTGCCCTGCTGCTCCCGGGCAGAGCGCAGGCACAGCCGGGGTGGTGCGGGTGCAGCACAAGACCCTGTTTCCCCTTTCAGGAGGAGCAGCAAGATGATGCGAGGGGCGAAATGGAAGAATAGTTCTGCAACTTCCAGTTTAGATATAAAAAATAGAGAGCTAAAGCCTCCAGCTGTGCTGGTTGAGATGCAGCAGGAGCCGGAGGGCTGTTTTCCTCTACGCGATTGGCTTTGCACCATGCCTGTGCCACTGGAGGGGATGAGCTCGGATGTGGCTCGTGTTAGATTTGTTTCCTTCAGGCATGGGCGACCCTCAGCATGTACCAAGCCTGAGCCAAGAGCCATAAGTGCTGAGGATGCTAATGATGGCTGCAGGCTGCTCCAGCCCTGCCCTTCTGCAGCTCCAGGACTAAAGCCAGTGTGAAGCACTGGCAGTGCAAGGAGCCTCGTGCTCAGAAGCAGGCAGAGGAAGCTCATGTCTGCATATGGAAACTGAGTTGATGTGTCCTTAGTTTGCCTCGTTCCTCCAGGTCAGGCTCCTTCTCACCTTCCCAGCCGAGGGCAAGAGCGATGTCTGCAGCGTCGTGGGACCAAAGGGAGCTCAAGCTGCATGGGCACTTCTCTGGGTGCCGTGGGCTGGGCTCCCGCTCCCACCCCACAGCAACTTGTCACCTTGCTGTGACACTTGGGGCTGAGCTGATAGCAGCCTCTTCCATCAGCATCCATGGGGATGAGGCACAGCAGGAGGGAAGTTGCAGACAAGATGTGCCTGCAGTGTCCAGGGATGTGTCCTGTTCGCTCTTCCCGAGCAGAAACTGGCACAGAGAATCCCTGTCACCTGTAATTAGCCAAGGCAGTGAGGTCTGTGATGAGATTTTGTGTAAGTGGGGAGAGGGGAGCAGGGCAGGATGGAGAGCGGTGCTGGGGGGCTGCTGCGTTCCCATGGCCTCAGCGCTCCCCTTTGTCTTCTGTATAGCTGTGTGTGTCATGTGAATAATATATATGTTTTCTGAGCTGCTTGCTATAGCTACGATGTGGCATTTCTTGCTTTATACATCTTTTCTCTGCAGTGGCAGAGGTGTTTTGTTAAATAACACACTGAACATATAACATGGGATCTCCAGAGCTGAGCACTGGCATCTGCTCTTGCTAAAACTGAGTCAGCAGCAATCCTTTGTTTTGCTATAATAGCTCAAAATTTGCCATGGATTATCTGACCTGATTTGTGGGCTATGAATCCGAAGGAAGAGCAAGGCTCATGCACACCTGTGTTTTAACCGTGGGCAGGGTGCAGGCTGGTGACTGTGGAAATAGGATGCTTGTCCCAGCAGTTTGTAGATCCTGATTCATTTGTCCCCCCGCAGCAGCCGAACGCTGCACAGGGACGTGTGCAGGACCCGTGGAAATTGCATCCGGCTTGAGGTGCGGTTATTTGTCAAACTGGGTTATTTTGGTTGACTTTGGCTTTAAGCTCAGGTTGAATCCTAACTTAGCCCGAGCGATGCTGAGCGGATAACCTCACTCCTCTCCGAAGCACACAGGCTTTAGGAGCTCTGAACAAAGGTGCTGCTGTTTTGGCTTTTGGTGGTTTGGTTTGTTTTAGCAGCGTGTTGAAGTCTGCCCTTTAGAAAACGCACTTACCCTAAAGAGGAGTTAGAGGTATGGGAAACCCTATTCCTGCCACTCCAGGGACTTTCCTGGGTGTTTGTTGGTCTGTGATTTGCCTTGGTCCCCTGGCTGGGGCTGGCTCAGCATCGTGCCTGGGGAGGATGGGGACAGACAGAAAATAAGGGATGGGGGGACAAAGAAAAAGGTGGGATGCTGATGAGGAGAGAGCAAAAACTCATGAAAACCTGAAGGAGCACAGCAGGTTCTGCTGAGGTTTTTTTGGAAACCCCACAAATTGCCTGTTTGTGGTTCTAGATACAGAAATAGATCCTAAAGCATCTGGCCGGAGAAGATGGAGTCCCCGCTCCCCCAGCGGACTGCAACGCTCAGCGATCCCGTGCTGGCGCCTCCCATCCCATTTCTAAAACTCTGCCAAAAGTGTGCAGATCTCCTGGGGAAAGCTGGTCCTGAGTGGTCCTGGTGAGGGGCAGGTACCTGCAGTCCCCGTGCCCTGGGTGGCTTTCCCAGTGTCCCACCCCTCTGCTGCCCCGGATCTCCTCCCCAGCTGGTACCACCGTTTGTCCTCTCGCTTACTGAAATAAACCTCCCAATAAACCTCCCAATAAAGCCTCCAGCACCGCCTGTAGCTGTTGAAACTCCAGGATTGGAGTCGATAAAATCAATATTTCTGCAGCTTGATAGAGTTTCTCCTCCTGACGCCAAACTGATGGAGCAGTAAACAAACCAGCGGACAAAATAAACCCTCCTGTGCCATGGGAGAGGGGTTCACCGTCCAGGTACCTCCAGCCATCCATACGGAGGGAGGTGTTTGGGCTGTTTGATGCCAGCCTCTGTAGGTGATTTTTCCCTACTTGCTCTAATTTCTGTGGCAGAAGCAGAGTGTGAGCCGGTGCCCCAAGACTCCCAGCTCTGCTTCGCAAGCACTTTGAGATGTCTCTCATTTGTAGAGCACATATTTGTTATGTAATAAGCGGCAGGAATTAATGATCCGCGGCGCAGCTTGGGGAAACTTGCGTACTAAGCACCCAAGGAAAAAATAACTTTTCTTTTTTTAAATCACTGATGGAGCCATTAGCACCCGCATTTTCTTGCCGTGAGACCTCCCCAGCCCCCGGGCACGGCTGAGCCGGAGCAGGGGCTAATGCTGCCGTCTCCTTCCCTTCGGAGCAGCAATGTTCCTGCCGCTCCCGTTATGAATCATGAGGTTAGCAGCTTTTGACAGATCATAAATCAGTGCTTCGAAGTCGCTAGGACAAATCCCAGGACATTTAATCTTTAATATTAGACGTGTTTAAGGCAGTGAATATTTCATGAAGGTGCTATTGCATTTTAGCACATCATTAGCTGTCTCTTCCCCCCCCCCCCCCCCCCTTTTCTTTTTTTGCCACCTTCCCGTTTCCAGGCGGCTCTTCCTCAAAATCTCAGCAGTTGAACCACTGTCTTGCTCTGTCCTGACAATAAAGCTCTTTACTGTAATCCCTGCGAGGCATTTTAAGAACTTGCTCAGGATCCAGATGAGCACGAAGGTACCTGTCAGTCTGCATTAATGCCATGATAGAGTCCCCCCCAGCATCTTCTCCAGGTCCCCACTTTTGCTGGTGTTTACAGCTCAACCTGCTGCACCAGTGGGGGGAGAAGAGGGGGAGGAAAAGCATCGGCAGGAGCTCATAACAGAAACTCCACCTGCAAATCCAATTAATCTTTTGATTTTGCTGTTTCTTGCTCCGGGTTATGTATTTCTAGCAAACACAGAATCAATTTGGGCCAAGCACGGCTGGGTTTCTGGTGCGGGAAACGTCTTCTCCTGCTGTCAAAAGGCTGTAACAGGGTGAGCCTGTACCCGGAGAGTGAAGGGAAGTGGGGATGAGACCCCTTTGGCTGTGGGACGGGGACATGTCTGGGTGCTGCCCGCAGAGGATGGAGGTCGGGGACTTCTGCATCCTCCTGCGGGAGTTTGGGCTGTGGAGACTCTGCCGTCCCATCGCCGTGCGAGGTGGCAGGAGCAGAGGTGGGCAGGGGACGTGGCCAGGATGGGTCAGGAGCATCCCCTCGCTCAGCAGGTGCGTGGGGGTGGACACTGGCTCTCCTTGAGCGAGATGATGAGCCCTGGTAAGGAGGGAACTGCCGACCCCCGAACTGTTCTTGGAGGCCTTCAGGTGAAGGTTTGCTGAGCTGGTAGAGCTGCAGGGCTGCATAGGAGCGCAAGTAAAGGGCAGACCTTTTGCATCGTGAAATCCCATCCCCAGCTGCAGTGTGAACTACATCACTTAACCCCTTCCAGAAGATCTACGACTTTCTTGCAGCTTTCCCTGCCTTCTCCTCTGCATTTCCTGGAGGTTTCAGAAGAGTCTGAAGTGCCCCAGGTCTATGGCGGGGACCAGGAATGGCCGTGAACCGGCAGAGATGGACAGCAGGGGAGGAGGGCCTGATGCTGTGGTTGCTGACGTGCCTCGGGGGCACAAAGGTCTCACTCTGCCCTCTTCTCTTCCAGGAGAGTGCAGCTGCCATGAAGGCTACGCCCCGGACCCCGTCCATCGCCACCTGTGCGTGCGCAGCGACTGGGGACACAGCGAAGGGTGAGTGGTGACACGGTGCTGCTCTCGCTCTGTCCTGGCGCCCGCATTGGTGAGGAGCCCAGATCTTCTCCCCACGGGCCATTGCCAGCACCAAAGCCCCGGGGCCGGGCTGTGTTCCCTGCTGGGTGATGTGCCACAGCTGCTCTTTCCCTCTCTGCCTCGCAGGCCGTGGCCCTACACGACACTGGAGCGGGGATATGACTTGGTCACAGGAGAGCAGGCACCGGAGAAGATACTCAGGTGAGTCAAAGGAGTGTCCAGCTTGAACTTTTGGGTGGGGAGAGCTGGTGAGGACATCCCAGCAGATGCTACCTCTTGGTCACTCCCAGCTCCATCTTCTTGTGCTGGCTGGGGGACAAGCTTATTATTTGCTTTTAGAATCATAGAATCATTTTGGTTGGAAGAGACCCTTAAGATTATCGAGTCCAACCATAACCTGGAAGATTTGTCCATACGGGGAAGGGTTTCCCTCTTGTCCCCTTGGCCAGACACGGCTCAGCAAAAGGGAGGATGGTGCGCACACAGAAAGCCTCCCTGGACTACAAGGAAGAGCTTGACCATCCCCATGTTCTCCGTGTCACGTCTCTAGCTATGCCTCTCTCATTTGGATGTCAGGACAAGACTAAATGACTAACTTATCCCATGGTGCCACCGCTGCCTTGACGTCCAAGTGGTCAGGTGCAGTAGAAGGCCACCATTCGCTGTGGACACTCTGTTCTTGTGTGACATTTGTCCTTATTTCAGGTCCACCTACAGTTTGGGTCAAGGCTTGTGGCTGCCTGTCAGTAAGAGCTTTGTGGTGCCCCCCGTGGAGCTTTCCATCAATCCTCTTGCCAGCTGCAAAACAGATGTTCTGGTGACAGAAGATCCTGCAGATGTCAGGTAGGAAGCAAATTTCTTGTTTTTCTCATGCTTGAGTGACTACGCTGCTCTTTAAGTTGTTACTGAGGATGAAATGATTTCTATGATAATAAGTTTGATTTATTTTCTTCCAGTAAGAAATCTGATGGGATAGCTCTCCAGGCTCTTTTGGTCCTGATAAGTCTAGACCACACCTATGTATATATCTCCAAAGCTGGCCAGTCCAGTCTGGTAAATCAGTATGAACCTTTGGCAAGGCAATTTTGAAGTGGCTCAAATGTAATGATAGATTGCATAGCTTAAATTGATGTATTTACCGGTATGGTGGTGCTGTCATCTTTCAGAAACTCATGTGTATATCACATCCACCCAGCCCTTGATAAGTCTGCCTTGGTGTTCATGAAGGGTCGAGGTCAAACCCTGGTGAAAGGCCATGTTGCTTGTCCAATTATTATACAATTAGAGGGTTTTTTTTCCTTCCTCGTATTCACTAAATGCCTGGATATTTCTCTGGTTCCTTCCATTTTGGCTAATTTGTATTTTAACCAGATGGCACTGGGCTTGTGACAGTCTGGTTCAGAAATGGGGCTGAACAGGGCATTGCAGGAGGAGAATTGCCCTGGTGGAAGGAGAGGCTGTTTGCTGGGAGAAGGGGCTGAGAGTGGGCAGAAAGGGGGGCGTCCTTTGGAAGAGAAGCCGGGAGAAATGGTTGTCCTCTGTCCCCAGCTGGAAGGGGAGCAGCAGCCTCTGCCTTGGAGGAGGGCAGTGATGGCGATTGGCCTCCTCTGCTGGGTTTACAAGGGTTTAAGCATAAACTACAAGAGCTTAACTTCAATTCCGAAGGTGCGTATTCCCCTCTCCTCCGTTAAATTAAGATTGAACGTGTGCCAGGGAGACTCCGTGATCCCTCCCTCCCTTCTCGCTGCCTTCTCTTGTTGACTGAAGACACAATTTCCTGACCTGCAAATTCTTGTCTGTGTTGCAAATCATCTTCCTGGACACTGGCGGGATCCTCGTGTCCCCCAGCCCCTTCTGTCATTTCTTTTCCCAGAGTGATGGGATGGTGGGTTTCCATTCTTCTGTCCCATCGCCTTGGCAGAGCTATGGTTGGCACAAGTGCCTGCAAAACCTATGGCAGAGCCCGGACTGGCATCCAAGAGTCCTCACTTCCAAGTGTGTTTTTGTGGCTAATTAGCGCTTGTTCCTTTTCCTGCAAAAAGAGACTGATGGTACATACCTATCGCAGTTTGGCTCTCTTAGGGGCATTGTTTTTTCTGTCTGCAGAAGAGTACTGCTTGTCATTTGCGAAGGGTCGCCTTGTTGTATGTTAACATTTTCCAAGCCAAAATGCCAGGAGAACATTATTTCTTGCCTCTTCACATCTTTGTTCAAAGTACCTTAGCAAAAGCAGAGGCTAGGGAGCTTGTTTTCTGCTCCCGTTCAGTGATCGTCTCCGGGCACTGGTCCTCATTTGGAATCTCGGGATGGGTGAATGCCAGGCAGGAGGACGGGGGTTACTGGCGCACAGATTGTTGCCTGCTCCCCTCGTAAATGAAACCCAAAGTGAGAATTTCAGGTATAAATATTGGAGTGACCCAGGTAGAATAAGGGAGGCGAGTTCACGGCACTTGGATCTTACATACAAGAGATGCTAAATTATTAAAACTTTAATAAATGTAATGATAAATATTTGATGTTGAATTATGGAGGGTTTCACAGATACAGTGAAAACCAAAAAGCGATTTCTGCATTAGAACTTAAACATTTCTCAAACGGGCATCGGGCTGCAGGGTCCCGAGCACCCTGGGGTGAGTGGAAACCAAGATGATGCGACCTGAGCGGAGTGTGATGGTTGCAGAGGAGCTAACGCTGGGGCTGTCCAGGTCCACTGCACTGCGTGAGCAGGGACGTTGCTGTGTTGGGTGCTCACAGGCATTGTTGCCTATCTCCAAGAAACTCCTCTGAGATTCTTCGATGCTTTCACGCGATGAGAAAGGTGCTTTTAGAGCTGTTTATCTTGGAGACTCTTCGCTTTGTCCCTCTGGACTGAGACAAGTGTTGGCAGCTTCTCAAGGGAGCGGTAGCGCAGCAGTTTTGGTGGTTCAGATGTCCAGGCGATGACCTGTAACGTCAGACCTACCATGGGAGGTAAACACGTGCTGTCCAACGTGTAGGTGTTCAAACGCAGCCATCCCTCTGCACAGGGACCTGTCCCCGGGGTGGGGGACCGCGGTGACACTGCTGTCCCTCCACGCTGGCAGCTCCTGCAGCTGGTCCTGTGGCGTGGGAGCTCTGATGCTGTCACGTCCTCGTGCCAAGGGGCAGATTCTGGGCTGTATCACACCAGCTGCGACACGGCCGTGTCTCAGCGCCTGGAGTGCCCTGCGTGCTGTCCTGCGACGCTGTGATGGTAGCTCAGAACTATTTCTTCTGTATCTTTAATAAGGAGCGTGCTGCATTCCTCCAGACCTTTCATTAGTCTGACATCTTTTGCCTCCGGGGTCACTTGTCTTGAAGAGTTTAATGGAGGGAAATTGCAGAAAGCCTCGTTTGGAGAAAACAAGTGATGAAGTCTTTACAACTCTGAGGGTTAAAGGTTCAAACGTTGCCTCGTGTTTTTATGAAGATGCCTGAGACTGCGGCAGGGATGGGTGAGGCGCTGCCTTTCAGCAGCTCTCCGGGAAATGCTGACTCCCCGCTGTGCTTCTGGAAGGGATGCTGGGCTTCTGGAAGGGATGCTGGGCTTCTGGAAGGGATGCTGGGCTTCTGGAAGGGATGCTGGGCTTCTGGAAGGGATGCTGGGCTTCTGGAAGGGATGCTGGGCTTCTGGAGGGATGCTGGGCTTCTGGAGGGATGCTGGGCTTCTGGAAGGGATGCTGGGCTTCTGGAAGGGATGCTGGGCTTCTGGAAGGGATGCTGGGCTTCTGGAGGGATGCTGGGCTTCTGGAGGGATGCTGGGCTTCTGGAGGGTTGCTGTGCGATGCTGTTCTCTGTGTGCTGCACTGCTGAGCAGGGCAACAAGCTGTACATGCTGCTTCCGTGGGTGGGAACGAAGGGCCCAACCTTCCTTCTGTGGCTGCAGCCAAGTCATTAGGGAAACTTCCTATAGGCAGGAGCCAAAGGAGCAAACATCCCACTGGAGACGCTGCCGCATGTGCTGGGGCTTGAGTGGGGACAGGACTTTGCATGCAGAACTTGGTGGTGGAGGTTTTAGGGCTGCGTGTCATAAATTAAGCACGAGAGTGCTTGGAGTTAATGAAACTAATATGTATAATTCATCAGTAACCACATTGAGCATCCCCTCATCCACAATGGAGTCTGGTCCTCCACATGATGATTATGTCAGTCGCATGTCTGGGATCATCTTTGCTTGTGTGAGGTTGGACTGGAGGCTGGGTCCCAGGTTAGGCTGGATCTCAGGTTAGGCTGGGTCCCAGCAGCACATCCGCTGCCGGGACAAGAAATACCTCCCAGTCCCACCTTGTCTCACTTGTTTTCAAGACTTCCTTTAGTTTTCCTCTCCCCATTGCTCCCATCCCTTACTCTCATCTGTTTTTCTCCCATAACCTGGTGATGAATGCAGTAGTCTATTTTTTTTTTTTAAGTAAATTGCTATTAAGTGTTTAATCCTTCTGCCGGCCTTCCCTGGACACCTCGCTGTTTGTTTTTGTCCCTTTAGGAGGTACCACTCATCCTGTGGGACCAGGAATCACTGTAATTGTGGCAGTGTACCCTGCTCTGCCCCATGGGAGGACCCACACCCCCAAAGTCTGGATCCCACCACCATCAGCTCCAAGCATCCCCACGGGGGGTGATAAAAGTAATAAAAGCATCCCTGTAGGGGATAATAAAAGCATCCCTGTGTGGAATAATAAAAGCATCCCTTGGGGTGCAGCTGGCTGTGGGGGACCGAGAGGGGAGATAACCCGGGGAGCAGAGCACGGCACTGGCAAATGCCTGGTGGTCCCGGTTCACTGTGCCACCCGCTCTGCAGAAAAGTTGGTAATTTCTGGTGAACGGCTATAAATCAGAGGCGCGAGCCTCAGCTGCCACCTGACATGACATATAGCTCTATCGTTATGGCAACCACAGAAACAAATAAAAGCCTTGCCTTCAGTTGACAAGCCTTTGAGATGTCCTGATGGAGAGACAAGTGTTCAGCAGCAGAATGAATTCTCTTGAACTCGCTGTCGATTCATCTTCGTTTTGCTCCCAAGTGAGCCCCTTTACTTTCTGAATTCTTTACCAAAGTACAATCCACTGGATTTTTTTTTCTTCTTTATTTGTTTGCTATTTTATTTCCAGCTCTCTCGGCGGCAGAGAGCTCTGCTCCGCAGCTCTGCACCTGCACGCATCCCATCTCGTGTCAAGGACAGGAGCTGGGCTTTTGCTCCTTGCTTGTGGCTTTCCTCGGTTCAGCTCTGCCATGCCCTTGTGACACCACCCCTGCCTCAGTCTTACAGGGCTTTTGCAGTGATTTTTTGCAGTGATTTGGGCACTTGTGATTCTGCAAGTCAGTGCCGAGCGCCGTGGTGTGAGGCTCCCTGGGAGCGGAGGAGGCTGAAAAGCAAAATGGATGAGAAAGGCAAAGGGAATCTGGGCCAGGAGAGGGGGAACAGCTTTGCCGTGGCCACGCTGTTGCAGCAGCCCCATGGCTGAGCCTCGTGCCTTGTCTGCAGGAGCGCAGGAAAATGGGTGCTGCTGCAGGTGGGCACCACTGAGGCTCAGGAGGTGGCTTGGGGCAACATTTCGGTGGAGTACAGGCAGAAGCAGGCAGAGAACACCCTGCGAGCTCTTCTTGCCATTCGGTGCAGGAGGTGCCACGGGAACTTGGTCTTTTTTAGCCTCTTTTCTGTCTCCTGGAAGAGAGTGGGCTGTGATTTCTGGGTGCTCGATGCTGGAGGGACCCTCAACCAGGAGGTCGGGGGACAGGGGAAGCCTCATTTTGGGGCCGTTCATCAGCAGGGACTCTGGGGATTTGCCTGCAGAGGCTCTTGCTCTGTTAGTGCCAATAAAGCGGCTGGCAGCCAGTGCCCGTGATGGATGGACGGCTTCACGTGATGGAGCGAATTGATCATTGCATCACCAGGCACAACTTACTCATTTCTGCAAAGAGGGCAATTCATTACCGTGCACATCACAGAGACACAGTCATCCCTGCAGATAACATCCCCAGCGCTCTGGCCTGGGCCTCTTATCACCCCAACATGCCGTCGTCTCGAGAAAGGCTTGGGGAAGCAGCTTGTATTGCTGAACACAGGGATAATGGCAGCCTTTGGCCTCAGCCTCTGCAGGGATGCTTTACATAGAGGCAGCCACCAGCCCCTGCCCTGCATCTGTCAACTTGGCATCATCCTGCCTGCTTGCCAGGATTTTTCCTGCTCCCTGGCTCCCGCTTTTGTTTATGAGAGCAGGTTAGAAGAGTCGGGTATGTCTCACTTGGCTACGGGGTGACTAAATGGAGACGTAACCTTCTGGCAGCCACTAAGGGTGTGAGCAGCAAAATGAGAGATGAATTACGGGAGTGGTGTGATGGGGAAACAGGGGCAGAGAGGAAAGGGGAAAGGAAAAACACTAAAGTTGAGCTGAAATCGCCCAGGGAGTATCTAGGGTAGGTCAGAATTGAAACACGGGTCACCCAGCAGCTCTGGGAGAGTGCAGGGACCTCACTGGTCTCTGATCCATCACTAGCCATGGGTGATCTTTCATGCCAAGAATCCAGGGGACATTTCAGCCCTCCTTCTTTGAGGGCTTTTTTAAATTCCTGCTATGGTAATGCTGTTTGACTCTCTCTCTGTGCTCCCATCCTTATGCAGTCCTGCTGCATTTTTGAGGACTTGGTGCTGGGCTGTAAAACTGCACAGAGAATGATCAGACCTCGTAGGGCTAGTAGATGTAAAAACATTTGGACCTGGCTCGTAGGCAAATCCCTCGTTGGGAGCCCCAGCAACAGCTATGGGTTTGGCAGCTGAGCGATTGCTGTTCCTCTCGTCCACGGAGCTGCAGAGCCCAGGAGGGATAAACAACCCAACGAGCGAACAGATTTTGTTTATATATTTATTGAAACAATTAAAAAACTACGATACCCGCCAAATATGCAAATGTTGTCTCACATCAGAATTATTCCCTTTAATGTTTCTGGGATCTCCCAGCACAGAGTGGCAGTTGGCATTGGACTCTGCAGCTGCCCCTTAGGGCAGATGTGCTGCTGTAGCCATGTGTCCGTCTGTCCAGCCGCCTGGAGCAAGGTCCATGGTGGAGCAGGATGCTCAGAGGGCTTGGAGGGGGAGACGGGCTCTAAACCACCATGCTAATGTGTGTGCTTAGCAGAAAGGGAGATGCAAGGCAGCGAAATCAAACCTTGGGTTTCTCCAGTGAAAGTTATCCCGTCCCTGTTTGATGGTGGTGGTTGTTTTTATGTCCCTTTCTTTGCTTCTTGTTAAACATCAGCCAGAGCATGCTTTGTAGCTGCCTTTTCAAAGTGCAGCCCTGTGGCCTCCCTGTTTATACAGCCTGTCTGTACTATTTTTCCTGAATTGCTTTTTTTTTTTTCCCCACCCCATCTGAGTTTTTTACCTTTGCCTTTATATGCATCTCCTGCCTGTGAAGGGGACTAGAAGGTTTGTAGGTGGGAGTGGGACCAAGCAGTTTGTCCAAGCTGGGGCAGCAAGGACCTGCACCAGGCTTGGGACAGGGAACTTCTGCTCTCCTCCTCCTCTGTAGTGTTTTTGGAAAGCGTCAGGCCTCTGGGGATGGACACAGCGGTGCCAGCCAGCACAAATATTTGGGGGTCAGCTCTGCCCTCTCCCATTTCAGATCAAACCGACCCACATCTCCTTCACCCGGTGCCAGCCGAGAGCGTGTGGCTGCCCGGCCGGTGGGCTGGCGCTTGGAGTTGCACTCATGGGTCACTGGGGACAGGAGAGGGACAGCGGTGGAACGAGGATGGTGGCAGCAGCAGGAGGGACAGAGTTCCCTGGGTGCCTGGGGAAGGATGCTCTGACCCCCTGCCCTCTCTCCCAATGGGCAGTTTTGTCCATAAGGCCCCCAGATGCTTCAGGGCAGGGTGGGATGGTGGCCGTGGTGCCGTCTGGACCTGGACGTGCAGCTCTCCTTCAGCTTAGCGGTGTCAGTGGGAGGTACAGTCCCAGGTGGGGCAGTGACATTGGGAATGGGTTAACACCTTTTCTTCACCTATTTCTTAATGCAACTTAGTAGAAAGAGCTGGCACCTTCCACCAGCCAGTTCTGATGAGACTTCAGGTGCCTTAAACTTGCCTGACGTGGACCATGTCTGCTCCTCCTTTCTTGTTTTTATCTCCCGTAAGTACCATTGGGTCACTTCATCCAAAGGACAAAACTGATAAAATTCAGCCAAGCTGAAATGTTCCTGGGAGCGTGCCAGGGACCTGCGACAGGCTCTGCAGCCAGTGCAGGAAGGAGAAATTATCTCAGTGGAGAGGATGGGAATGGAGGTGGACATGAACAGGAGAGCTTTGTCCTTCTGCTTTAAGAGCACCATGAGAAGACGCTGTCCCTTGCAGGCTTGGAAAGGAGTCTTGGGGAAGATTAAGGTTTATTTGTATGGGCTTTTTTTAATTGCTGAAGGGAAGAGGGGGATGCACATGTTGCTGCAGCGGAACATCATTCTTGCTGTGGAGGGATGGGGGAAGGCAGCTCTGTGCAAACCAGACACAAGCGAGGGGCAAAGATCTGGTTCAGCCTCACCCCAGGGCAGGCACGGGGGACATGGGGCAGCCACAGTCACGGCCAGTGAACCGGGACGGCCGTGCTCTCTGAAGATTAATGAAGTTAATTAGTTTCAGCTCCTGCTCCTGGGCAGCTGGGGCCAGGGTGATGTTTCCGTCGGCTCTGCTGGACTCGGCGCAGTGCCCCGACACCACGGCTGCTGCCCCCGAGGGATTTGCTCCGCTCTGGGACATCACCCCGGTTCATGGTGTGATTTATTAAGGCCAAATGCCCTCTGTTCGTCCTGCCAGCCTCGGGGCAGCAGAGGAGCCATCGGTGCAGCGCTTTCCAGGCAGCTCAGAGTAACTTTCCTCCTGCCATGCTGGTCTTTCTCCTTCCAGGCGGTTTCCAGATGCAGGAGGGATGCTCTGCAGGCTCTCCCTGGTCCCCCGACCTCCAGGCACAGGACAAAAAGCAGCTCAAAATTAGATAGACATGGTTTAGAGACAGCATCAGCCTCCCACAGATGGTGCACCCTGTCTGGCGTTGCCCGTTGGCTCAGAAAACCTTTCCGTGCTTTGCCACAGCTGGACCGAGTGTCAGCTGCAAATCGTCGGTCCTTTGCCTCCGCTCTGCCCACGTTTTGCATCATTGTTCCTTTTTGTCTGTTTATTTGCCACTTACTCGGCTTCCGCTTTTCCAATTTAGATGTTTATAAGTACCTGTCAGGTCTTTCTTCAGTTTCCCCAAAGCTGGCTGCTGGCTACAGAGCAAAAAGCAAAAGCTTCTTCGAATTTTTCTTGCTGCTCCATGTTTAAAGCTCAGAGGTCCGGTGGGCAGTGGTTCTTTCCTGAGCGCTCCGCTGGAGTGTTTTAAGCAGAATATTGTTTTCGGGGACTAAACCAGAGTATTGCAAAGCTGGAGAGGTTTGGAAGGAGGGCTGGGGAGTGAGCAGAGGGGGAAAAAAAAATCAAGAAAATTAGATGAAGCCTTGCAAAAAAATAATCCCATCTTGGGAATTGCCCTGCTTTCACTGCCTGAAGAATTACTGTGCCATAATCAATTCAGCTCTAGACGTTTCCTGCGGTGTTTTTGATATAATGAGGTGCTATTGGCTGCAACCAAGTGCCTTTTATCATAACGCAGAGGTGCGGTTGGGGACGCGCTGCCGTGCCATGTCGGGGCTGGGTGGAGGCAGGGAGGGCAGCACTGGGATGGAGGGATGGGGATGAGGATGTGATGGACCACACAGTCTGTATATAATTCATCTAGCACCGGAGGAATTCATTCTCCACCGGAGGAAAGGAAAGTGACTGGTATTGAGCAGGCTTTAGAGGGGAGGCAGGTCGGGGGTGAAGAGCCCCCAGTTACATCTTGGGCACATTCAGGTCTGTTGGCATCACGGCTGGGTGGGTTTTGCGGGAAGAACGTTTTCTTGTCTCCTGCAAACGGGAGGTCCAGGTGTTGCATGTGGGGGTTTGTCTCAGGTATCGCACAGCCAGGTCACTCAGTGCAGACTGATGATGTTTTGCCTTATCACAATCACTGAATAGTTTGGGTTTAAGGGACCTTCAGAGCTCCCCCAGTGCCCCCCCTGCCCTGAGCAGGGACATCTGCACCAGCTCAGGTTGCTCAGAGCCCCGTCCAGCCTGGCCTGGGATGTCCCCAGGGATGGTTCATCCACCACCTCTCTGGCCAACCTGGGCCAGGCTCTCACCACCCTCAGGGCCAACAATTTCTTCCTCGTGTCCAGCCTGAATCTCCTTCCTTTAGTTTAAAACCATCACCCCTTATACATAAGGCAAAACTGTCTCAGGCTGGGGTAGTGTCCCCCGATGCTGCTCACCCTCCCAGCTGGTGGCTCTGCCACAGGCTGTCCCCCTGTCACTGCCTCGCCACGGCCACCCAGCCCTGCCCCGGCACCACGGGGTCTCTCCCAGCAGCAGCTCGTTGGGAGCCGCGCTGAGCCCCACAGCACACAATTAAACACCAGCTAATACTTGCCTGCTACTGCGAAGGTCTTAAAATGACATAAGTGACGAAGCTGAGAATTACGGCAGGATACTGTGTAAATATGCGCTGAGCTTTTGCAGTGAGAAGTCTCTTTGTTCAGTCCACATTTCTTTTTTTTTTTTTTTTTTAAATCAGTGCATATCAAACACAGATGGGCCAGATGGGCCAGAGCTGGAGATGATGGCTCTGAAGTGTGAGTCCTCCGGAGTTGGACAGAACTTGGGGTTAACGATAAAGTTGTGGGTGGTTCGATAGAATCATGGAACAGTTTGGGTGGGAAGGGATCTTCAAAGCCCATCCAGTGCCCCCCCTGCCATGAGCAGGGACATCTGCACCAGCTCAGGTTGCTCAGAGCCCCGTCCAGCCTGGCCTGGGATGTCTCCAGGGATGGGGCATCCACCACCTCTCTGGTCATCCATCTCACATCATCCCTGCCTGATATGACCGTAGGCAAACAGGAGTCCATCCTTCTCACCCTTCTGCCTGGGCGGTGGGAGCCGGGTTCAGGGGAAGGACCCTCCTGTGTCTGTGTTAGTTTGACTTGGTGCCATACCAGTGGGATGACATGTTTTTTGGGGGGGTGAAAGCCATAATTTATGCCCAAACATAGTTCATACATGATACTGATAGTCAAGAGTGGCTGCCATTGACCTGAAGGGCTTTTTGTGGCATCTCACTTGGAGCTTGTGGAGAGTTACAGCCTCCCCCTTTCCTGGTGAAACTGGGATATGCTGCATCGCAGGCAATTATAAGCAGAAACCTTCTCTTTTACTGAAGCCTGCTTTGTAAAAAGAAAAAAAAAAAAAAGGAGCTTTTAGTATGAAAAACTTCATTGCAGTAAAAATAGCGCCTGGCTTGCTTCTGAAGCGCAAGTGGGCAGCAGATGGGCTTGGAAGCAGCAGGGTGACCGGGTGGGGGGACAGTACCTGTATTTGGGGAGCAGCCATGCTCATCTGCTGCCTGGCTCCAGGGTGGGAAAAAAAAAAAAGCAGAAATTCCTGCCAGACTTTGGCGCTGGCAGACTTTGCCCCCAAACTCCTCCATCCTCCGAGGAGAGCACCGGTGTGAATATCAGATAGGATCAGTCCCCAAAGGGCTCGAGAAATGGTACTGAAAGTTCCCTATCGCATCTTCCAGCAGAACCCCAAGGCTGCTGTGGTTCGGTCTCCAAGCCACCTCGCAGTTTCACATCAATCCTTATCCATGGTCACTTTGCTAATAAATTCCCTACATCAGTGAAATTATATGTTGATGTCCAGATGGATCAGGTATTTCCCTTTCCTTAAAAAAAATAATAGAGGTCTCTGGCCCCCTCCCTGCCCCATCCCAGCGCAAAGTCCCCCCAGAGCCACCCAAGACAGAGGGGTTCCTGCCTTCTCCTGGTGACAGAATCAATACCAAAGGCCTCCATTAGTATTGTAGGAATGGCAGAGAAGATTGACTGCCTCATTAGCAGGCATCGTGTGAAACTCTGACAATAATTAACAACTCAACGGTCTTATTTGCTGGCCTATCACAGAAGTATTCAATCAAAAATGTAATTTGCTTGACGCTCCCATTTACCATAAAGAGAATATTCCTTCGAAGTTTTAAATAGACTAATTAAGAGGGAAGAAATACAGGGAAAAAAATTATTAACAGTATAGTTTTAATGGGAAATTACTAGAGCGTATTAATAATGCAATAACCATTTTTAACAGCTGTCTGTCAGTTTGTGGGCCGGGGTAATTAAATTAGTCACTAAAGGGTTAGTCAAATTAGGTGTCGGAGAGCAGCGCTGGGGCTAACGAAGGTGCGTCAGGCTTAATGCTCTGGCACACGAAGGAGGACGGGATGCTGAAGGAGGATGGGATGCTGAAGGAGGACGGGATGCTGATGGTCATGACAGGTTCCCTCTGAGGTCCCCAGGGACCAGGCAGGGGGAGCCCCTGGTCACCCCAGGCACCGACATCTCCCATCTTGTTGGTTTAGGTGAACCTGTTGTGCCGATTGATGCAAGGAGCAGGGCAGAGCTGCGCGTTGGCAAAGGGTGGGTCGTCACCGGCAAAATAATAACGGGAAAGAGTCTTATCTGAGCATGAGCGTGGCACAGGGTGGCCTCCGTGACGTCTGCTTCAGCCTGATGCTGCTCAGTTTTTAATCTCTTTCCGAGAGCCAGAAGGCAGCTGTGCAGGGGTTTTTTGGCAGTTGCTTTCAAGGCTTTTATATTCTGTGAGTTTCAGGCTTGTGCTCCCCCTCTTCTCCCACCCTTTGCCCCTCTTGAAATGAATCCCAGTTAATTTTGGATGTTGTCGAGCCTGGAAACACATCTTTCTTGCCTCCAGCCTATTAAAAAATATATTTACAGCTCCATAAAGCAAAGCCAGCTGTCAAGGTAACGTCCTGCTGGCTACCCTGTGTTCAGGGCGGAGGGTAAGGATTTAGGGAGGTACTTGCTTGCGTGATTGCAGGGAAGATTTTAAACCCAACGGAGAGGTTTCTGGCTGAGGAAATCATTGTGTCCAGCCCAGGGAGCTGTTTGTGGGAAGCACGGTGCTTGTAGGACTTGGGGTGTTCAGGTTCCCAGCCAGGGGATGGTGCTGCGATGCCCCGTCGTTCTCTGCTCCCTAAATCAGGATGGGGATGCTGGCTGCTGGGTCCGAATGGGAATGGATTACTGCTTCCAGTGTGGGTTTTTTTGAGATTTGAGATATTTTTCTCCATTTTATATTGGTGAAGTAAGACCCTTTCTATAGTGTGTTCATGTGAAAAAAACAAACCGACACAAAGCAGTAACCCAATCCCAGAGAAAAACCCTTCACCCGTCAAGAGGAACCAAACACTGTGGTGGCTGGGGTGTTGGAGGGTGTAGCGGTCTCTGAAACCATGGCCTAAATCATGCAGAGCGAGGACATAAATTTCCATGTATCAGCTAAATGTCTGGGCTATTTTTTGGGCAATTTTCTTGCTCTCATTTTACAGAGAAGTGCTCTCGAGATTTGAGATAGATAGAGGTGATGGCAAAGCCTGTGCATTCCCGTGAGAAGTTTCCATTTTCATGAATCAATGCTTTTTTCTTTCTTTTTACGTAATTCTTTCTCCTGTCATCCCCATTTAAAATTTAAGTTAACTATAGAGAAAATCTTACCTACCTGAGGAGGACTTTCTGCTTCTCTTTTAATATCATTAAAATAGATACAAAGGTAGCAGTTGCTTTAGCTGGGTGATTTTGGGGGAAAATATGCCCCTCATGGCACACGGGGGTCAAGTAAATACCCAGCGGAAGCAGCTCTGGTGCAGATGTTGGCTTTTCAGATTATTTCAAGGGGAGAATCCTGGGAGAAGGGAAATGGTAAAACCCATCAAAGCCACCAAAACATCTCAATAACTGCAAGACAAATGTTCCTGCCCGTATTGCAGTGGGGTAGGCGGCCAGGCTGGGCGCTTGGGTGAAGGCAAGCCCTCCTCTTCCTCACATGTTGGAGAATTACAAGCTATATAGATTATTTTAATGGCCGTATGACTTCCAACTGTGCCTCCACCATCTGTTCTTCCCCAATTACGGATGCAAAAACGCAGCATGTTTCTCCATTCCGGCAGTAGAGAATGAAATATAAGCGCCGTAAAAGGGTGTATATTCTTTCAACAATGTAGTTGGCGCCTACGATATTTTGCTCACACTTCCGACCTGCCTCGGTCGGGATGCTCCACCTGGTCCCTCTGCATCGCTCCCAGCCAATGCTTGGATCCGTGGTGGCGAAGGGAGCCGTTGATAAAATGAAGAGGCTGGTGTGATACGTGGTTTGTCTAAGCTGTGCAGGGCAGCTGAATTATTAACGCTGACCAAGCATCTAAGTGTTACAAAACTCAACAAGAACCTCTTACCTCCGGCACGGCAATAAACAGGATTGAGGCACAGGGAGAGGGAGGGAATTAAGACAGGACATCAAAGACTAGATTCCTTCAAGTAAATCATGCCATTGCTTCAGTAAAAGAGACCCTAAATGTTTTATTAGGGATTTTCAACAACTACTAAAATTAAGATGGAAGGGATGAATTATTAAAAAATAGATTAACTAAACTAGCCTCTGAATTAAACATGAAAGGTACCTGTCGGGAGCGACGTGGCCAGCGTGTGCTGCAGCATCCAAGCCCTGCAGCGGGCATGGTGGGGGTGGCCGGGCGGAGAGACGGTGCTGGGGATGGAGAACCACGGGCTGCTCCTGCGGGTTGGGGTTGCATTGGCAGGACACAGGAGGGGTCGGGAGAGCAGAGTGTCAGGGGCTGCACAGGCATTGAAGGAGAGGTTTCTGCCTTGGAGAGGTGCAGGCTGGATACATGAGATCACGGAATCATAGAATCATTTTGGTTGGAAGAGACGCTCAAGATCATGAAGTCCAACTGTTACCCAACACCAGCACTACCCCGTGTCCCTGAGAACCTCATGTCCGTCTGTCCAACCCCTCCAGGGATGGTGACTCCCCCACTGCCCTGGGCAGCCTGTTCCAATGCCTGACAGCCCTTTGGGGAAGAAATTGTTCCCCAGACCCAACCTCAACCTCCCCTGGCGCAACTTGAGGCCGTTTCCTCTGGTCCTGGCGCTTGTTCCTGGGGAGCAGAGCCCGACCCCCCCTGGCTCCAAGCTCCTTTCAGGCAGGTCAGAGATCAGAAGGTCTCCCCTCAGCTCCTGTTCTCCAGCTGAACCCCCAGCTCCCTCAGCCGCTCCCATCACACTCATGCTCCAAAATGGATGGAGCAAAGGAAAAAATGTTGGCCCTCTGTTAAATAACGCAGGAAACCTGGGTGCAAAAAGGTGACTTACCTGAAGCAGTTGAGCCAGGAACTGAACTTTCTTTTGCTGTGTGCTGGTCTGGTGTTGCCAACTCAAAACCTTCTGTGGCAGTGGAGCCTGGCTACGGCCCGGGGGTTGCGGCTGCCACTGGGGACTCTGCAGCTGCCCCCGGGTTTGATGCTCAGCGCAGGGTGAGGGGGGCTGCAGGTCTGAGAGCCCCCGGGTGCTCCCGCAGTCCCTCCCGCCAGCACACCCCGGGGGACGGGAACACAATTTGGGTGATGCTAACAGCTGGGCACAGCTGGCGCTGCCCTGGCTGGAGCAGGGGGGTCTGTCCCTTCCTTTGCACAGCCCAGGCACCCCGTTCTGCCCCCAACTCGCTGGGTGCCTGTAAGCAGGCGGTTTCAGTGTCCTGTGCTACGTTTTTTCCCACCTGTCAAATAGAGACAATGTATTAATCACTTCTTTAAGTGGCCGTGTGATCTGAATTTGCTGTTTAAGTGCCCTTGCAGTGCTATCTGTCCTGATGCTACGCATGCAGGGCTACGGCAGCCCGTCAATGTAAAGCACAGGCAAGAACAGGAGGTGAAGAGCTGCTGTTGTCTCTGCTTTGTTTCGTTCCAGCTCCCAGGGGGATGGGAGCATCGTCTCCAGGTGCTAAGCATAAAAATGTGGTGGAATTTCTATTTGGTTGTTCTCCCTCTCTTTTTTCCTTCCCCAACACGTTCAAAGATCTTATGTGCAAGTCTACCGTCGAACTCATGCAAATGCCAGCGGTAGTACAGCAGCTGGGAACAATTCACAGTGTCTACAGCAGCACTGCTTTAAGGTGCACTCTGATGGAACAAGCGCAGGCTTCATTCATAATAATAATAAAACACTACTTTGCAGTTATAGGCTGCTTTTTATCTTCACAACTCAAAGGAGCATTAATTAACTGCGCGGCACGGTGGGAGGTAGGTAGCTGTAGTTGTCCCTGTTTTACAGATGAGGAGTCGGGAGCGTTGACACATCCTGTGAGTTGCCCACGGTTGTGCGATAATTTGCCATCCGAGTCTGCAGCCGATTCCGAAATGCCGGCTCCTGCTCGGGGCTTTATTCCTGGAGACGCTCTCTGCTCGTCTCTGGTGGCAGAGCAGCCCCCTGGGGGTTTTGAGGTCATCTTCATTTCTTTTAACCGAGTTTGGGTTTGGATAGATAGCGGGTGAATATTGCAGAAGTTGAATTTGAGTCTTCTAATGTGAATTAGGGCAAATGCTGAAAGTGAGTTCATTGCCTTCAGGCCAGCCATCAGGCAGCGTTTCAGCTTTGCGGTGCTCCTTCCATCAAGAGGAAGAACTTGGAGAAATAAGTTGAGCTCAGTCTTTCCTGTGATTCCTGCTTTTTGCAAATATGTATGGAGAAGCTTGTTTGGATGAAATGGTAAAAATACAATAACCAAATGTTTTCTTGCATGTAAATCCCCAGATTTGCCTCTCCAGTGAGCTCTGCCTCCACAAACTTCCTACTTGACTCTTTTTCTAAGGGTTACACCCACAGAGGCTTGCTTCTGCTGCTGCTTATTGGCTGAAAAATCAATGTTTTGGCCCTCGTGTATGTAATCGAAGAGGAGCCTTGGCCTGTATTTTGGGAAAGCATTTGTCTGAGAGCCTTTGGGTAACCCTCACCTCCCCTTGCACACGGCATTGGGTCGGCTTTGCCCTCGGTGCAGCCGCAGGGTGAAGCAGGTCAGGCTGCGGGGTCACCCTGGGACGAGGAGCGGGATGTCGGGGAGCAAGCTCTGAGAGCCCACACGATGCTTGTAGGATGCTTCTGGCATCCATTGGATCTTGATCCACTGCTCCTTGCCCTGGCAGGAGGGTCGGGGGGTCCGTGGGGGGAGCTGGGGCCCCACACGTCTCTGCACGTCTGTCTCCGGTGCCTTTCAGAGGAAGCAAATTGTGTCCTCCTCGTCCCCGCGGGCAGAACTGGGATTAGCACGGAAGCCTTTCCATTTAGTCTCCGTAATTAAGATAGACACTCAACTAAAGGCGGCGGGTGGAATGTGATGGGCAGGAGGAGGGTGCTCCTACAGCGTGCAAATGCTCTTCTTGTCTGTCTTTTCCCCCCCACCCCATTCTGTTCTCCTGTCATCAGTCTCCTGTTGCTAAATGTGCAGCCACAGAGCAGGTTCCCAGGCAAAGTCCCTCTGATCGGCTTTGACGGACCTAATTAAGCAGGAGTAGTGATGACCATGTCCCGCGCTCTTGTGCATTGCAGTTCAAACTGAACATCCTTCACCATGACATTGGCAACTGAAACGAACCTGATGGTTAAGATCTGGCTGGCCCGAGGTGGGGGATGCCGGATGCTCCCATCCCACGTGCCTGCATCTCCCATCATCACCCGCAGGCTTGGGCCTCCAGTTCATCCTTTGCAACCTCTGCCACAGCGCAGCTCTTCTAAATACCTGTGATGTGGGACACTTAGTGCCAGTAACTGAGCTCAGGGAAGAATCTGCCAGGAGGCATAGTCTCTTATGCCTTTAATAAATGCGTATATTCTTTATGTTTCACTTAATAATGCGACAGTGCAAAGGTTTATATATAAAGGGAGGGTGTCTGTTCTGGGATGCTTGGTATGAGAGAAGCTGGAGGAGCCCCGAGTGAAACTTCGAAATCAGTGTGTGTTTGTGTGTAAGCAGGGTGCTGCTGAGCCCCCAGGTGAAACACCCTTATGTGAGATACAGATGCACTCTGCTTCAGCCTCTTTGCCTTTTAACCCTCTCTCTTCCTCAAGTAAATGATGATGTTTCCTATTCCATGTTCAACTCCCCACTCAATTCATCTTGTTTATTGACTCAAGCAGAAAGTCAATGTTTTCTTCATCTGCCATTTGCGTAGATGGCAGCCAATTTGGTTCAGCTGGAACAAAAATGTATGCACTGGGGTTCAGTGCTGGATCTTTCTCCCTTTTTCTTTAAAAAAAGCTGATTATCCTTTTTTTTTTTTTTTTTCTGAACGCACCTGGCCCTGGACACAGCTTGGCATGTGATATGGCTGCAGGCAAGGCTAAAATTATACAGCAATTACCCTGCAAATGGGAGAGCCGGGGGGTCAGCTGGTTACAGACGGGTGTTGCTGCGGCTGGGGCTGTCAGCTCCCTCCCGCTGGGTGCTGTTTGTTTGTGAAACCTTGGCCTCGGGAGGTTTCATGTGCATTTGAAGCTCTGTCTCTTCCTCAGAAGTTTGAAAGCGATGCTTTGCAGCCGTCACCTGGATCGGAGATTTTTGGTCACCGCGCTGTGGGCTCCCGGGGGCTGTGGTTTGCAATGTGGGGGTGACAGGGGACAAGGAAGGACTTGCTCGTGTCTCCACTGGAGTATTCGTGAGACTGCAAAGCAGGAAAGGGTCATTGAAGTGCATTGAAGAGAGCTGCCCCCCACACAGGTCTAAATACAGCTTCTGCCCCAAAGAGTGTGCACGTTGGGGACCGCGTGTGGCTGCTTGGAGGTCTGTCCAGGCAGCAACCACTGACGTGGTGGCAAGCGAGGTATGGAGCATGTGGCATCTTTGCAGAGGAGATACAAAACCAACCCTCCGGGCAGCATGGAAGCAGTTTTAGGCCATAGCCAAGGTGATCTAATGGGTTGTGGCCACCACACAGGGTGGTCCCAATGTGCATCGCTTGCCCCGTGCCAGCAGTGGCCTCTCTCTGATCCTGGGCTGAGCTTGTTCAGGGATTTAAACCAGCAGAAACCCCTCTCCTTCTCCGTGCTAGGAAATAATTTGCTCTCAGATGCCCACATCTCCAGTGAGATGCGTCGCTACCAAAGGCGGTGGCAGATCACAGGTGGTCCTCACCTCTGGAGATCAGACCCATGGAGATGGTGTCATCGAAGCGCTCAGTGAGTATCCAGGTTACCAAGGAGGGTGCTGCCCTGTGACAAACCCAGCTGTGCTCCAAGGAGCTGCTAATGGATGCTGGACACCTTGGAAAACACAGTCTGCATTGGGTGCCTAGATAAGAGCTGAGTCCTTTTAAAAAACCTGCCCACATGGACAGAAAATCCTTATGCAAATCTCTCCCTAGGTATAAAATTAATTGGATTCCAGCTTCAAAGACTACTTTTGGAAATGAGCTGTAAATAATCTAGTCGTGCCTCAGTTCCTCTGTCTGCGGACATTCACCTGGCTTTTTCAAAGCCAGCGAGCATTGCTGATAGAAGGTGCTATATATAGCAGCAAAGCTATGCATATATGTATACATATGCTAAATGCATCCCTAGTAACGGACTCAGGTGTGTGGTGTTTTCTAAAATACATCTTATGGGTTTGGTTCTTCAAAAAGCTCTAGTTTTGCTTCGCAGGGGCTCTAACCCCTCTCTCTATGCAGCCGTATGTACCCCCATGCCGGAGGGTGCTGCTCGCCTGGTGCTGTGGCCGGGAAGCAACGTGCTCAGTTCCCCAGGTCTTTGGGAACCTTGTGGTCCCTGCGATGTGGGGGGGGTTGCTGAAGGTCACCCAGCTGTGTGGCTTTCAGGGGGGTTCAGCTGGATGGAGCTTTATTGCAGAGCCTGGTGTTGCTCCTGGAGCTGCACGGCGATGCTGAGCTGTTACAGTGTTATGGGACTCTCCTCTCCAAGGGCTTTCCTGCCCCTGGTGAGCATCTGAGCATCTCATCAGGACAGGGATCTCCAGCCCTGACACTTATCCCTGCCCGTGCAGAGATGCCTGATCCCTGGCACCCGGTTTCCCAAGGGCTTGACACCGTTCCCAGTGGATCGATAGGAGCATCTGTGAAAAATCAGGGCATGGATGTCTGATCCTGCAGCCCTCGCCATTTCCTATTTAGCTAATCTAATTCTATTGGCATTTCTAAAGCGCTTATCACCACCGCATTTAAGCACTTTATACGTATCTTGAAAAAACCCCAATTGCTGGGTAATGAGAGCGGTCGAGTCTGGGATGTGGCTGGTGCCGGTGCCTGGGTGCAGGCAAACAACAGGCTGAAGGATAACCCCCTGCCTCTCCCAGTTTCCTTGCAAAGTCCAACTTTTCCTGAAATTCCTCATGAATTGCTACAAAGTCAGATCTGTGAGAGACCACCAGAACAGAAAACTTGCCCAAAATACCTTTGAAAGCCGTAAAAGGGAAGGAAAACCCTAGTGACTCATTCCTGCCTAAGCAGATGCTGAAGTCTCAGCCCCAAACTGGGATTTTCCAGCTCGCCATTGCAAAATGCTCATGATGACCATGGACAGATGCAGTTCCCTGTGCCGGCTACATCCTCAGTGCCCGTGCGATGCTGTGGGTCACCTCTGCCTCCCTGGGGCTGGAGACAACCTGCTCATGGGGAGCCGTGCCACCCCAGGGATGTGAGCTGGGATCCTTCCAGTTCCTCTCTGCCTTTCTGGCCCCTCCGAGGTCCCCCCAGCAAGGAAATTCCCAATTTGTAGGTAGGTCAAGCAGGGTGGAGAGATGGGAACACAGCCAAGCTCTCTTTTGAGCTAGAATACGTGTATGTTTTAAATAGGAAACATCCTTTAGCTCATCCCAGGCTCATCCCTTTGGGATGACGAATGAGCGGTGATCTGACATCTTGGTTTGCTGATGGCTGATGATTTTGAAGGGTGAAGACAAGGGCAAGGTGGCTGGATGCTCAGTTCCTCCCTGGCATCTGATCGCGTCTGCGTGTCAGGAGCAGATACGGGTGAGGTAGTGAGGATGTGGCCAGAGCTCATCACGGCAGTGAGATTAATGACATTTTCCGTCATGCCACATAGTGTCTATGTGAATCTGTATTATATTTGAATCAACCCAGGCAGGGCTGCAATCTCTGCCTGGTACCAGGGTGGTCTGACCCGTCTCATGATGTTTTCAGCCTTTAATAATTTAAGATGAGAGATCCCAAGCCTTCTGTCTAGGCTTTTGCTCGATTGCTTGTTTTTTTTCTGAGATTTCTTTTTCTCCCCCAGGCAAAACTGTTGCAGAGGATTGAGGCAGACGTTTTGCGGAGGGTCTCTCTTTTACAGGTGCAGAACTGCCTTAATTTGGCCAACTTAAAAGCGCTTTTGAAAAACATGAATCGCTGCACGTGGTGTGAAGTCTTGTTAGATTTTAGCAACGAGAGCCGGCAGCAATCCTCCATGCCCGAGCATCCCTGCTCCACAGCATCGACCGAGGGCGAGGGAGAGCGGCACAGCTGGCCAAAAATACAGAGTGTGGGTCTAGCGGGGAAGGGAGACTGGGGAAATGGAGGAGAGGAATGGGTTATAAGAGAGGATGGGGATGGTGAGCGGGCAGGAAGGTGCCTGCCCAGGCAGTTTTGCCCCAAAGATTGCTCTGCCCTCAAAAAGCTGAACGATGCTGCGTCCTGCAGCTGCTGTTAAAAAATGTCGTATTTTCCAGGCTGAACACCTTTCCCTTCCTCCCTGCCCTGAATAAAAGCCCCATGAGGCTTCTCTTTAGCAAATATTACCAAGTTTGCAAAACTCTAAAGCCGGGAGGTGCCAGGGTTAGTTTGCTGTGCAGCCTTCAGGCAGCCCCTCTGTGCATATGCATTATGAAACTGTCTTTAATGGCATGATCATATCCTAGTTTTTCACCTTTGCCTCGCTCAGCACAGCCGATGTACCTGCTCTGGGAACGATCTGCATTAATATGGAGCTGTAAAAACTTCAACCGAAGTCAATGAGAGCTGTGCTTTGAGCAAGGGAAGTGCCATTTAATGCTAAGCACTCTGAAAAATCAAGTCTAAATGTCTCAAATTTGGTGCACGCAATGTAGTGGATGTTTTTTACATTACCACTTCTGGGCCTTAGCTCCCCATCTGTAAAACGGGGGTGGTAACAGGGAGACTGGGAACTTAATCCATTTATTGGTTGTAAAATATTGCTGCTTTCTGGTGTTGAGCAAAGAATCAGGAACCCATGAGGAGCTGAGTAATTGTACATGCACAGCAGTGTCTGAGTACAATAGAGTAGGAGCTACACGTCCTCCAAGGAAGGGAAAACAAGATACTGAGAAGCTGCAGGTGAAGTTGTTTTTAGGGTGCAGAGAAGCCTGCGGATGTTGATAGGTACCCAGGGGTGGGGTTTGGGATGCCTACATGCTGAGCTCCAGGTTGTTTCAGGCACCCGGACACCTGGTTACAGCTCGGCACCGTCACCTTTGGTGCCTGGGGGACGACAGGTCCTGCAGATAACCCTCCTGTGTGTGGTCTTGCAATCAACACCTTCAATCAAAGTGCATAATTTCCAGACACTGAATTAAGGTTGCCTTGGCAACTCTGGTTGTCGCATTTTTTTAAGTTTTGTGTATGTGACATTGCAGCCTTTCTAATTTCCTTTAATATACTTTTTCTGCCTGCTCAGACCTGTGCGTCCCCACGTTGGGTGGCAGTGGATGCCTGACGGACCTCGATGTCCCATCAGCTTTGCAGTGCCCATCTGCTGCCGTGGGCTTTCCTCAGACGCTTGCTCTGGGTCTGTGTTGCACAGCTGATGTTCCGCAGGATCCCTTTGCCAGTGGAGATCCCACCATCCAGGCAGAGACAGCCTGGACGTGGCCTTGGAAGTATCTTGGGTGCTCTATCCCAGCACCCTGCAGAAGGTCTCTCCAGCAGCACCAGCGAGATGGGCTGGTTGTTATCACCGTGTTACCTCTGGGCATATAAAACACCCCTCCAGTGGCTGTTTTTCATTTCTAAATTTAAGCCAGAAATGCGTTTACAAGTTCACTATTTTGGAATGAATGTTTTGAGAGGATGGGATGGAAGGAATTGCTGGGCAAACGGAGCTAGTAAAAATACTAATTAGCATAGAGAAATCATTTGATAATTTTGATGTATGTATTTTTTAATTATGCTTTGCTGCCTTTACTGATAACCCCTGCACCAACAGCGTGATCCATTTTGCTAGATAAACATAATACTTCGTGAGTTAATTAGTGCGCAATTACTACCAATTAATACATACTACTACTACTGATGCCGTGTTGAACAAGCAGATTCCACTGCTATTAACTGTTTAAATTATTAATATTTGGAGCTGCCTCGTCGAAAGGCTTTTATTGGTATTTGCAGGGGTGTGAGGGTCCAAGGTGGCTCCTCAGTGAGCCTAGAGCTTTCTGTTCCTGGTGGTCTAAAAGTTACTTTTAAAATTCTTTAAATTATTAAGATGTTGAAACTGTGCTTTCCCCGTGCCTCTTGTTTACTGCCTTTTTTTGAACTTTTAAGAATTCACATTATAAAGTTTTTATTTGCAGCTGAAGTTTGGAGGAGCAGTGTAGGGAAGGGGGCAGGTCAGGCTCATCTCATAACTTCGCATGCTTCATGGGTAAATAACTTAATAACTAAAGTTAATAAAACTGAATTAGGTATGTCTGGCTCTGGCTGGTGATATGGTCGGCAGAGTGAAACAGATTCCTTTGAAGCTGAAAACATCAGCTGGGATATTAGGAGCGGTTGTGGTAATAGCAACAGGGAGATGCTCTGCTTGTCTTAACTGCAGAACGGGATGGTGGGGACATGAGGGGGGCTGCAGTGGGGTGGGGGGTCCCAGCGAGCCCCCACTTCCCCCAGCACATGCGTGCATGCGATGGGCTTTCCCAGCTTGCTTTTATTCCGGCGTGGTTGGTTTTGCTTTGCTGTAATTAAATTTCTGGCCCTTCTGGTTGCTGAGGTGTGAGCTTCAAAACACTCTGGCAGAGCGATGGTTTTATTCAATCTCTAGCAAATTATTGAAGCGTGGTGGGGAATTTTTCACACTTTCAACCTCAGGGTTTTTGGGAGAGAGTTTTTGCAAGTGTTTATTATAGTATTACCACAGGAAGTGAGACTACCTGGAAAATTTATAGTAAGCAGCTCATCAGCAGTGGTGTGTCAGCATAGCTCCATTGAAATACCTTCGCCGTCATCACTTTAAGGATGATTTCTCCCAGTTTAGGACCTGCATGATGGTTTTTCTTGAAACCTTCCAGCGCTATTAAGTTGGCCGAAAAGTGTTTGTGGGTGCACTGGGGCAGAAACTCATTTTTTCTGCATAAAATAAGAAATGCATGCCATACACACACAGCTTCAGGTACCACACTAAGAAACCTGTTTGAAGGCATGGACATAAGTGTACCAAAATTTCAGATTGTGAAGTCCCTTGGTTAGAAGCTGCCACCAACTTGTCAGGTCGTCCAATGCCAGGGCTGGAAATTAACTTTTCCAGAGCATCCCAGCTTGGTCAGTGCATGGATGGACTTGCTTGGGGGACTGCTCAGGGCTCGGTGCTGCATTCACTACAGATGCAGTAAATACTGTAGTGGGTGCAGGAGGGGGTTGTAGAGAAAACGGTCTCTTGTTGCAGGCAGAATAAAAAAGAAAACGGTTCAAATCCTGGAAAAAATATACCCCTTTGTCTTTAAATTGGAGACCACTTTTCTGAAATGACCATACATTCATCGTAATTTGGGCGTATAGTGGCATGGTCCTGTGTGCAGAACAGCTGAGCCTGTGGTGCAATCAAACCGGGTTGGAATTGTGCTGTGAGCGCAGGAAGTGCTAAAAGTACTAAAAATAATTTTGAAAGTGTCTCCTGTTGGACATCCAACAGTGGTGAGCACCTTTATTCCTGATCTCTTGTTGCCTTGGCTCCTCGTCTTAAGCATTAAAGAAAAAATACCTGGTGTAGAGAAACTATGAGAATAAACGAAGGTTTGTGAGGTGCTGGGGGTCCCGGGTGGTGGGTTCCCAGGGGCAGGGCTGGCTCTGCCAGGGAATGTCACATGCTGGGAGTGGGTCTGGGGTCATGGGTGATGGCACCTCGGGGTCCCCAGGGACCTGCCTGCAGCCAGGGTCCCATCCCTGCGTGCTGGTCAAATCCCGACAATTCACTTCTGACCGCTGGGCTTTGCAGATGTCATTTGTATTTTGTTGGTTATATGTAATGCCTGTATAAAAATGTGCTTATGCACTTTGCACGCACCCTCAGCTGGGATGCACGTGTTGGTCGGGCAGGCAGAGCCTTTGTGCCCGTTTCTGTGATGAATTTTGCTGGGCATTGCGTGAACATGCCGAGCAATTCCCAGCCTTACCACGGCCAAGCGCTGCAGTGCAGGAAGCCGGGGACAAAGGACTGGGTTAACTTTGCTTCTGCTGTGATCTGTAATTCCCCGTCCAATTTGGTATTCAAGCTTGCAGCTGAGAGCACCTACCCCTCCTGACTCACCATCTTCCACCCAGCATTTGCAATTTCTGGCTGGCGAAGAAGTTTCCAGGCAGAGCAGAGGCAGAACCGTTTGCACAGCAAAAAAAGCTCGTGCAGGTCCCGCTTCCACCGATCCCATTAATATCTTTGAGGTGTTTAGTCTGCAACTTGAGGAAGAGTTCGGCAACCTCGCTAATGGTTTCAGCGCTGGCCGGATTAGCAGAGGAAGGCAGGGGTTTAGTGGAGGAAAAGATGTGAGGGAGAAGAGAAAAGGAGCGGAGGAAGGCGGGAGTGGAATAGGTGAGAGCACAGGTGATGCTCAGATGGAGCATTTACTGGGGAGGAAATAACCAGCTGTTACAAGTCTGGGCTTGTGTCTGGGGACTCCTCAGAGGTATTTTTCCCCAAGCTGAGCATCCAGCTCCTCCTGGAAACTGCCCTGGAGGGATGGGTGCTCGGCTTGAGCTTTTGGGAGTAGAAGGGGCAGCCACAGCTCCCACATGAGCATCCATGGGGCAGAGGGTGAGTGTCCCTCTGGGTGGAGCCAGCTCTGGGTGAGATGACCTAATGGGACAAAGAAGAAGGGTGAAAGGCAGGGAATGTCCAGATTTAACCCCTGGCTGGGCATAATGGGAAAAGGAAGCAAATTCTGCACAGGGGACACCTCTCCGATGGGCTCTCAGCAATGAGGAGACCAGCCCTTTCTCAAGCCTTGCAGCACAGTAGAAGTTTTGTGGCCAGAGCTGGTCAAAATTGCTCAGGCAAGCAGCTGTCGGGCCGAAAATGCAGAATGTGGGTGTTGCTCTGCACTGCTTCACGAATGCATCAGCTGCGAAGCTCCCTGTTGACCGGGGTTTTGCTGACGGGAGTGGGAAGCAGCGTGAGGTGCTGGACACCGGACACCCTGGCTGGGCTGTGTTGGGGCGTTTTGGGTTCCTGCTCTGTACCGGTTCCTTCCCTTGGGGTGAAGCTGCAGGTGACACAGCATCACGCCTTCTGCTGCTGGTGTGCCCTGACTCTAGAAACTCATGAACCTCAAATCTCCCCCCTGATCCCTCTCCAAACACAGCTCGGGGAGCAGATGGTGGAGCTGCACTGGCTTAGTCCCCAGCTCGCATCCTTTTCTTTGTTTTGCTCAGCCATGGTTAACTTTGTAAGACACCGAAGTCTTTAACTATTAGCAGGCAATAAGAAGGGGCAGCTGAGTTGGATAACACCCGCTAATCCCCTTCCAGGATGAGCTGGAGAGAAGAGCCACTGTGAAGCTCAGGAGCTTATGCTGAGCTGAGTGCTTTGGAAGCTTTGAGAATTGCCTGGTGTTGGTATTTCATGAATAAATAACCCCCAGTGATATTTGTCACTGAATCTGTTTTATTAATGAGGGCCTAGAACAAAGTGGGAGGATGGAGAGAAGTATTTTCGAGGGAGTCGAGGCGAATGTGGGTGATGGGAGGTGGCAGGGGCTGGGTGAGGATGGGTGCAGGTCTGCACCCAGGCTGGTGGAGAGCCCTGCTGTTGTGCGTTGCACTGGCTGTTTGTGGCAATAGAAAACGTTAAAAACTGGGCTTTTACTGAAGCTATGTGCTGTCAGTGCGTCCTGGCAGAGAGGGGAGTTCATTTCATTTATAAGCGTATCATCTGGGGGTCTGCGTGTGTCTTTGGGAGGGCTGGAGAGTTAAAGAAAGAGCCTGTGTGTACGTTCATAGACATGCCCGTGCTTATGGTGAGAATCGGACACCAGAAATCAGGCCATTTGCTCCAAAATGCCCTTTTCGAGGGGACCTAGCGTCTGTTTCAAGGTAATGAGGAATCGCTCGGCTTGATCCCTGTGGTTTCGGCACCTGGATCCGGCCAGGGCCACCGGCAGCTTCTCCCGGCTCACGGGTCTCACCGCAGAGTCCGTCTTCTCCATCCTGCCCCGTCAGAATGAACCCCAGGTCACTCAGAGAATTTCAACACAGATAGATGGAGAAGAGGAGAAAAGAGCTGTTCTTTTGCAGACAAGTCATTACTGCAGGCAACGTGATTCATCCATCAGGGCTGGTCTAACCTGGCGTGCTCGGGCGGTGGGGAGGGACGGCTGTCCCCTGCGGGCACCGTGCAGTGGTGACCAGATGCTGTCATCGCTCCTCCGGTGTCCCCTGCCTTGTCGGCACTGCCGGCTCTCCAGGGCTGGCTCTGGGATTTGGGGCTGCGGTCCCGTACAGCGGGCAGGGAGGGATGGGCAGGGGTCACCGCCGGAGCCGTGTGGGTGGAAGATCATCTGCTCCGTCCCATTGTCGCTGCGGGAGGCAAGTAATTAATTATTGCTCTTTACCCCCTAAAATTAAACGGAGCCGCTGAGGCTGGCAGTGCCGAAGGCTCAGCTCTGCCTGCGCTGAGCTCGGCTCTGCCGGCCCCTCTGGAGGCAGACGAAAGCCAAGATTGCTCCCAGCTCGCTCGGAGCATCGTGTCAGCCCTCTCATCTGCTGACATCCCCCCTGTCAGGGCACCGCGTTGAAGTGATGCTGCTCTAATCTCACGACGACCGGCGCAGAAGTGATGTGGCCGAGCAGCCTCCCTCCATCTGCAGGCAGCAGCGTCACCTCGCTCCTCTCGCAGGTGACATTTGAACACTTTGCTCTGGCTCTGCTTCCCCACCTTCGAGCGAGGTTAATATTTTAATATGCTTAATGGCTCATTCCAGCTCGGCGGCCCCTGCCCGTGCTTTGTCGAGGGTCATCCATTATGCCAGGCGTGATTTTGGAGAGCGAGGTTCCTGGTCCCATCCTCCGCGCTCTCGAGGGCAGAAGGTCGGCTTGTGCTTCCAGCTTTTAATTAAAACCATGATGAGCTGCCCTTGGCAGCCCCAGCCTGGGAGCACGGCTGTGGGATGAGCCGGCTTCTCCCAGCATCTCTCCAGAGCTGCCCAACCGCAGCTCCAGCCCCAGGGTCTCCTGTCCACCCCCCAGGGCAGCTGTAGCTCCTCACCTTCTCCCCCCAGGGACAGGGGAGCTGCGGGGGAGGCTGGCTGGTTGGTGGCCAAACAGAAAAGTCAAGAGGGACGATGGGGACACGGTTCTCCTTGTGGTCCACCTACGATGAGAAACCCCCCGGGAGGAGCAGATGGGGCTGAGCTTTCTGGTGGGCGGTGGAGGAGTTGTCATGATTTGTTTCTTTTTTTTTTTTTTTGGTAATAATTCTCCCTACATTAATAAACAGTGGTTTTGGTTAGTAAATAACATGCCCTTTCTCTCCCCCCATCTCTCCAGCAGAAATACATGCCCTGATGTAATATATTCTGCCTTTCTCACTCCCTCACTGCAGAGGAGCTGCAAATTCTGGTGGGAACAGAGTGCTAATAGAAAAGGGGCTCTAAAGATGTTTGAAACATGACCAAGAAAGGACAGAGGGAGATTCAGCTCCAAATATGCTGGAAAATCTAGGAGAGAGGCCAAGAGAAGGGGGAATATCGGAAGCGTGATCACCAAGAGGGAAAAGTTAATTGGGAAGCATTAACTGGGGGGGAAGCGGGCAGCACAGATGGGAGTTTGCGACACGGGGCGGTGATGCGGCTGGAGGCACCGTGATGGGCACGGAGCTGCACCAGGGCTGGGCACTCGTCCATCCCGACCCACGGGACCTGCCAATTTTCCGGTTCTTGCTGGTTTTAGGGTGTTTTCCCTGTTGAAATTCCCAGCTTCTAGAATCCTGTGTTCGCCTGGAAATCTTGAATCTGCAAAATCACAACTTCACTACTGCATAGGGCTTTATTTCTTTGGGTTTGGTCTCTGGGTGGTTTCTGGCTCTCAAGTCTGCAGGGAAAAGCGCGATTATGCCCTAAAGGCTCAGAAAGCAGAAGGCAAATTTACGAGGAGGGGGAACAACCCAGTGACTGATTTATTTTTAAAATCTCATCGTTTTTATGCCAATCTCATTATATAGGGGTTTTTTTTAATGCCTGACTCATGATTTTTCCGAGCGTTTGGTGCTGGCAGGGCTGTGAGTGTGACAGCGTGTGTGCGCGGGGGCCTCGCTGACAGATAACGCGATGCCGTGGTCCTCAAGGGCTGGCGAATATTCCTCCACTGCCATTTCATTGCGAAGCCCACAGTTTTCAAATTAAAAAACCCCCAAAAAAGGGAAACTAGCTTGGGATTTGAGTTGTTGTGTGGCTTTTTAGGTGCTGATGGAAGAGTGGGGGAGATGCTAAAGGGGAATAAACCACCCTGTGACTCCTGGCATTGCCTCTGGGGGATATTTTAAGGTCAGAGGGCTCAGTGTTTATTTGCAGCCCCCTGTGGATAAAGATCTAATAAATAGCCTGTGGAGGTCAAGGCCATCGCCGTCAGTGACTTGTTCTGTGACCCTGGGTAAATCACGTTGTCTCTCTCCTGTCGGTGAGCGGGTGACCGGATCTGTTGCCCGAGATGGGTTGCAGGTATCAGTTAATATTATAAAATGTGCTTTGAAGATGAGTAATACCTTGGAGATGCTTAAAGCTCTTGATGAGCATCTGTGTTCCCTTTGCAGGAACCCAGCAGAAAGCAAAGCGCCCGAATACTTTGTCACAGCCCAAATCTGCTGTGTGTGCGGCTCGGAGCGGCAGCCCTGGGAGCTTCCCCAGGCTTTCTGTTGCCATTTGGATTCGGGGGCATTTACGCTTCTTACTTGCTTGAGAGAGGGATGTCACAGCGCGGCCGCGCCTGCGGCTTTGCAAGCTGGAGCGGTGTGTCCCCTGCTCCTGGTCCCCTGTCACCAAGCACAGGGATGAGCCTCTGCATCCCAGCAAGCACAAAGCCAAGTCCCACATGGCTTTCCAGCTGTGGCGGTGTCCCCAGGCGATGGACAAGGTGCGGATGTTTGGGGGGGTTTCTCCCAGCTGTGAAATGTTCAGGAGTTTCACTGTTGTGGATTCGCTGTTGCCTAGTAGAGGGTTGGATTGACACACAACTGCAGGCTGCTAATAAAGTATCTTTTAATTGCCAGTTTGCAGGAGAATGGTATATAGTATCATTGAAACCCCATAACTGGTTCATTTTCATCACAGATCAGATGTTACACAGCAAATTTACTTTATATAGCTTAATCACAAAGCCTTAATTTTCTAGGGACGCCTCCTTTGCCTCACTTTTGCTAATCAAAATGCCATGATTCTGCCTGAGCAGCTTTCTTCGTGGCTTGTCCTGCCCATTACCATGTGCCACCAGCTCCCTGCCAGCCCTAACGGTGCCTTTTCTCTCGAAGGGAAGAAGCGATGCTGTCCACCTACTTTGAAACCATCAATGACTTGCTCTCCTCCTTCGGGCCGGTCCGAGATTGCTCCCGCAACAACGGCGGCTGCACCCGCAACTTCAAGTGCGTTTCGGATCGCAAGGTGGACTCGACGGGCTGCGTGGTAGGTCTCCCGGGGCCGGTGTGTGTTTTGGGGACAAGCCGGAGGGGACATTGCCTGCTGCCTCTCTGGGGATGTGGCCACAGGGACATGTGTGCTGGTGGTGGGTTCCTCCCAGCCCTGGGGCCCTCATGGCAGATCACAAATGCCGTGTGGACCGTGGGGAAGGAGCCCGGGGGCTGAGATGAGCAGAAGAAAAATGCTTGAGGCTGATGGTTGTTTTCCTGCTTGTCAAGAAAGCCCGGGCTAAAGCAGCTGCGCTTTTTCTCCTGTCTTGTGCCTCTCAGTGTGGGAGAAAGATGAAACGTCTCCCCATCCTCTCCTGCTCTGCACCCCTCTGACGCCATCAGAGTTTTTATTTGTTTCTGAATGTGCTCACGTGTTGCCAGAAAGCCTGAATCCCAGGTGTTGCCAGCTCCCATCCAGAAGGCCTCTTTGACCCCAGCCGTTAGTTTTGGGCACAGGCTCTGAATCACTGCCAGCTATCGATGCACAGAGGGGTTTTGCTGTTTTTCCATGTGGGCTGCAGCAGAGCTCAGCACCTCTCCCGGCTCTGACACATCTCCCCTTGACAGCAAAGTCACCACTTCCCTGTGTGCGGAGCTTGTGCGAGTCTGGTACCACGCAGCGATGCGGGGGCAGAGCCTTGGAAGACCGGGGGAACCCGGAGCATCCCTTCTTGTCTGTCTGTTGTAGGAGCCGGGCAGTAGTTGGTGATCCCTGAGGTGGTCCAGAGCTCCTCACCTGCTCCTCCTGCCCTGCAAACACACACCTGAAGCCCCCAAACCTCTCTGCCCCTTCCCTCTTGCCGCAGGCAGAGCCCCCATTACCCCACCCCTCCCATCTCCACAGAGGAGGGAGTTAAGTGTCTCTTTATTTATTGAAGATGTTTATACACGGCAGCAGGAAAGGTCAGGCTGGAGCGGTACCGTCCCGGGGGTGGCGTTTTCATTATCCTCTTCTCCGGCTGCTTGTTAAAGCCATTTAGTGCGACAACCTGATGTGTCACCAGCAGCACCTGGTGCCATCCCCCCCTTGCCGCTCCTCTCCCTTTCCTCCTTTCCTTTCCCACTGTCATTTTCTTTTGTTCCCTTTTCCAAGGAGTAGTTGCCTTTCTCATCTTTTAGAGGTTTTTCCTCGTTTTTTTGGGTATTATTTTGCTCTGAACGCAAACGTGCCTCCCAGACACTGTCAGAAGCAATCGGGACTCCAGTCGTCCCGTGCCGCTGGGAAGACGTGCCTTTTTTTAAAAGTCAGGATATATTAAGGTAGAAATTATCAATTAATTACAGGCCTAGCGCTCACCACGCTGGCATGCGGAGAGGCAGAAATTGAAAACTGTGTCACTCGGGGAAGATACCCGCCCTGCTTCTGTAATGCCCAACCGAGGCTTTATGTAAAGAGAACAAACTGCGTACAGGGGCAGGCAGGGGGAAGGAGGATGTCCTGGAGAGCATCCCCTACCCGAGAGGTGACACATGGGGAACTTGAGACCTCCTCCTTCTCCTCTTCTCCTCCTTTTCTCCCCGCTGCAGGAGCGTGGGGCTGCTCTGGCCTCTCCGCAGCCCCGACTCGTGGGATGAAGCTCCCCAGCTCCCCACCCCAGCTGCAGCAGGAGGACGGGAGAGCTGAGCGCCGTGGGGCAGTTTGGGGACAGCAGCTGCGTCCCCTCTCCCATCCACATCTCTCCCTGCTTCCCATCGGGCCAGCACCAGGGCCACAGAGCTTCATCCCCCCAAGATGTCCCAGCCCCATGTGGCGTTTTATACTTGCAGGTCCCCAGCAATGGCCGGGGTGCGAGCAGAGGTCTGTGGGATGCTGTCCTGTCTTCCTTACCGTGGTCCATGGCTGTCGTCTGGGGAAAAGTCTGTCCCCGCCCCGAGCTGTGCTCGTGACACTGAGTGGGTTGCAGATGATGGGAGCTGAGTTTCGGAGCTCACCACAGCCCCAGCGGGCGACCTCGTGGCATCTTCTGCGCCAGTCCCTGCGCTGGGCAATACGATACGTCCCCTCCTCATCCCACCCTGCTCCCCGAGTCTGCCAAGTGGGAGCTGGGCTTCCCTCGCGAGCAGGGATGGGGTCATTTGCTGCAAATTTACAGGGATGTCAGTTAGTTTTAAAGCTGAACTGCTGCGAACTCAATTTGCCAATTTGGTAAGTGCTATGGGCAATATCAGGATGTAATTTAATTAAGCTATCCCCTTTTTATAGAGTTCAGGGAGCATTCACGTGCTAATTTTAGCACTAGATTTCCTTCAGCTTGACTCTGGACGCTGTTTCGCAAATCATGACATGTTGTTAATCTTTACCAGTCAACAGTTTATTAATTTGCGAAGGCCACAGAAGTATATAATCAGTGGTTCATCAATCAAGGCTAAATCCAACAAATGTTCCAGGCAGGTATTGAGCATAAAATATACATGCAGCCTGGTAAGCAATTAATACATAGCAGAGCCAGAGCCTAGCAGCTCAACCAGGGAACAGCACAAATCTCAAAGATTTCTTATTCCTTTTATATATAATCATCATCTGTTACCAGTTCCTTCGTGCTCTTAATACGGCTTCCAGTAATTCTGCAGGGACCGGGGATGCATTTATCTTTGGGCTTTTTAGTGGCATGGGCTCTGCCATTACCTAATTGTTTGGCCTTAAAAGGACTTGGGTAAAACGTCAAGGGCGGTTTGCTTGCAGTTTGTGGTGGAATCTCTCTGAGGACAGTCCCCTTGGGCTTACGAAGGAGAAACGGGGACGTCGCTTTGGTCAGTTAAAACCCTGCATGCGAGTTGTCACCTGGAAGACCCCAAGGGCTCTGCAGTGGGGTCCCCAGCTTCCATCCCACACATCCCATGGGGCCCTTTTTTTCCCCCTGTTCTCATGACTTTTCTGTTATTTTTATGTGCACCCAGTAGATGGCATTAGCACATAAAGGTTTTCTGTGGTTCTTTTCTTGTCGGAGGCTTTTTTTGTTTGGGTAATTTTAAGAAGTATGAGCTGCGACCTTGCTGAGACCCTGACATCGCTAATTGGAGCCTTGCCTTTGTGCCCTACCTTGTAACACAACAAGAGAATCCCCAAGCTCTAGAAAACCTGTTTCTGTGCAACTTTTCCCTGTTGCATCCTAGAATTGCTGTCAGGTCTGGAGAAACCATGGACATTTCCCTAGAAAACAAAATCCCAGTGAGCTTCTCTAGAGCTGGTGCCTCTGCATGGTGAGTCCAGTGTGCATTTTATACCATCTTGCAGGGATCACAGCAAAACAGGAGAAGCTGGAGGAATAAGTCAGATCGTTGCTAGGAGGAGAATATATATTGCTGATCCCTTCTCCCAGCATGATTGTAGCTGCTCAGCCAGGAGGGAGGATGCTGAAGAAGGGAAAGTGGTTGACCCTCATTTGTTGGCGATTTGTAATTTGAGATGAAAACCTGTGAATTGGCCCTAAGAGAGTGAAAGAAACACCTGTAAGGTGGCTTAAATTCAGGTTTCTCCACCTGTCTCTTGGCTTGGCTTTAGTCATGGGTGCCAGTGTTCTTGGCTGCTCAAGGAGAAGGGGGTCACTTGTGTCTGCCTCCCCAGAGAGGCAGGATTGCAGCCCCAGGGAATAAGAGGGGTGAGGATTTTTTTTCCCATGAGGAAAATGATCTTTGTCCTTAGTACACGAGCTGGGCGAGGAGGTGGATGGTCCCTCTCCGGTGCATGTTGGGCATCCTCGGTGTCTCCGCAGGAGGAGGCAGCAGCAGGTACGGGAATGCGGTGCAGAGCTGAAGGTGATGGGGTCTCACCACCGTGAGGACCTCATGGAGATACAGGGGGGCAAGAGCTGCCCAGGCGGTGGTGGGGAAGGCAGCGCGGTGTCCCACAGCGAGGTAGGAGCAGAATTAGGCCCCTTGTTCCCTGCTGTGTGAACAACTTACCTGGGGCAAGCGGTGTGATCTGATGGTTCTGCAACATCTGGGATGCCTGCAGATGTTGGTGAGTTAGTCTTTTTAAGTCAGAAGACTGTGGCTTGGGCCATGGAGGCCAGAGATGTTGCGGGTGGGTGTGGAAGGGCTCACGGCACGGCTGAGCTCCAGGATCTGTCCCAGCTCTGGAGAGGTGTCGGCAAGAGGCAGGAGAGCCCAGTGAGCCCAGGTGTTCTGCACAGATGTGAAATCCTGCCGGTCATCACCATCTCCCTGCTCACAGACTGGAGTTCCTATGGCATAGTTTTATGACTAATTTGAGCAAGAAAAAAATATAGTTTGGCAGTATAGCGAACTGTTCCTCTGCCCGATCACGGGGTCAGCCCATCGGGCAGGAGGAGTTTGTCTGGCTCGGCTCGGTGTGCAGAAGGTAGAGCAGCCACCAGAGAGTCTCTCAATGAAGTTGTGGCCCACGGTGACACTGATGTGATGTCAGTCCCAGACTTTTTTGCAGAGAGAAGGAAGAGAAATTTGGCATGGTCCACACAGGCGTATAAGCCTCAGTGTAGCCTGTCTGGAGCTAATCCTTCTGTTTTGCTCTCTCCCACATCAAAATGATGGACTGTTCCTTAGCTGCTGCAAAGCGGGGCTCAGAAATGGCTTAATGTAAGAGGGTAACCGTTTCGAGGAGAAGCGGGATTAGAAATGAAGGAGCAGGGCAGTGGCTGCCGCCCCGGTCTCCTCCTTCCAGCACGTGTCACCTGAGGGTGGCCTGGGGGCCAAGGGGAGTGGGGAGATGCTTCCAAATGAAGCAGATGAAGCTGAGAACTGATATTCTTGCTGGAGCGGGGTGAGGGGGGAGTGGAAATTGGGTGTTTGGGAGTTTCAGCCCAAACCAAAATGCTGTGCAGAAGTCCCCCACATATTTGCAAGTCCCAAAATATTTTGGTTCAGAACATCTCCTTTCTGCGAAGGAGGGGGAAATGTTTAATGCCAACATTATCATCTGGAGCTTTATGTTGTATATTGTGCTATCCCAGTGTACAGCCTGAAATAAAAACAGAATTAGGCAGTGGAAACCAAAACATTTCAACCTTGTCAAAACTAAATGCTTTTCTAATTTCCCAATGAATTTTGAGATGTAATTGATGGAATCCCACAAAGCACTTAAGCTTCATCACATCTGCATTTTTTTTCTGACAGACAATTGTTCATTGAAAAATAAAAACTCATCCGTCCCTGCCTTATGAGGCACCTTAGCTAATTATGTTACATGCACACGCAAGGGAGGGCGATGGGGAGGAAACCGTTCTCTTCTAATCCCTTTAAAGTTTAGCTGGCTCCTTGAAGCAGAAGATGACTCCTTCTGCAGGTCATGGTTGGAAGCAGAAGCCCCCGAGCTCAGCAGCAAGCCCCCTCCTGGGAAGCCTGCGGTTTCGGATTTATCTCATTAAGCCAGGTAACGACGTGTGATAAAAACGCGATTTAAGGAAGAGAGATGAGCAAAGGGTGGCAGAAGCCACTGGGGTCGGTAGCTGGCTGTGGCAGGGAGCGGGGGACAGGTGGGAGCCCCCCACCCACCTTTGCTTTCAGTGCTGCAAAAATGGGTTTGCACTGTGCCAGCGATTGATGGGCAAGTTTAAAAGCAAGTGGAACAGCTCAGGAAGTACCGAGGTGAGCTGGAGGTCTCTGCCAGAAGTAGTTTGGGTTGTAAAAGCCCCATTTTCTCCAGTGTTGGCTTTTTCAGTGGAGTTCCTTGTAGGGCTTCGTGGGCACCAGCCCTCGCCCCTCTCCTCCCCAGCAGACTGGGATGCTTCATGTGTACCGGTCGCAGCGGGGCTGGGTCTTTGGATTTGGTTTGGATCATAGGATTTGATGTAGAGCGTTGTGGCTGGGCTGTACCCTGGGTGCCAGGTGGGGCAGGAGTTGAATTTCTGGTCTCCCGAAGGTTTATGGGAGTTCCAGCCTCCACTGCGGCTGATGGGTGGGAGATGCCAACGCACCCCAGAATGGGCTGTTGGGGGCTTCTGGAAAGAAAGCAGCTGGAGGGTTTCCACTAGCTTGATTTCCTTGCCCCAGGAGCTCTGAACAGTTACATCTGTGTACGTAGCATCCCAGCAGCTGCTTGAAAAAAGTCCATTCCACTTTGAGGTGCAAAGAAAATATACATAGTGACCTGCCTCAGAGGATCCACATGAGAGCTGTGCGGTGGCCAGAGGCGAGGAGATGCTCTCTCATTGCCCAGAGCTTCGGTCTCCTCGATGGAGCCCCCAGCCCCGCTGTCATGGGGGGACCGAGCCGAGAAGCATGAGCTATTGCATCATGTGCTCAGGAGCCTGGAAGACAGATGGGTTTGATTTTCTAAGGCTAAAATAATGATTGATGATCTTGAAAGGGAAAAGGAAGCAGGGGAAAAGGAGGCGGGGGGGGAAAATGGGAAGATAATGACTGTTATTTCAGCAAACAGTTGTGATGTTCCTGTGGGAAGGATGCTCCCCCGCAATGGGGTGTCGCGGGGGGGGTCTGCTGGAGCGGTGGTGTGGACATCACTGCCCTGAGGAGATGAGATAGGGGTGGAAAGAGACTGCCTGCAGCCAGTAGGTGCTTTAGCAAGTGGCTTTTTGGCCCATTTTACCAGAATAATAGGACAGGGGGGATAAATCTCACCTGTAGAGACGAGGCTGTGTACAGCCAGGCTCTGGTCCTGCAGCTGATGAGGAGCGTTGCTCGCTGGGGCCCTTCTGGACTTAGAAAGCGAAGGCAGAATAAGCCAAAGTTATCCAAATATATGTGTGTATAAGGACGCAGAGGAGTTTACTGCATTTGTATCATTTCTGAGCTCCAACGAGCAAATCAAATCCATGCCAGTGCATAGTTCGGAGCTCATTAAAATGCTGGCACTTGCTTGTACCTCAGCAGTGCCTCAGATTAATGTATTTGTCTCAAGCCGAAGAGGTTCCTCGGTGAGGAGTGAGGATGCCTCTGAACGAAGCGGGGTCATTAGGGCCTTTGGATGCTGCACTCGGTGCCTCTGCGGGGCTGAGCACCCAGCCCTTTCCGCTGAGGATGCACCAGGAATAGGGACGGGGTCTCATCCAGCCGTGGGTGTGTGGTACCTGAGCGGTACCGGGAGCTGGGGGTTCCTGGCAGCTTCCCTGTGCGGTTTTGGGGGGCCCAGAGCATCGCCTCCGACACCCCGGCGTGGGAGAAGTCTGGGCTTTTATCTCTGACAAAAAGGCTGCTATTGTTGAGAAAACAGACCGGAATAATAAAAAGGGCAGTTTACTCTCTACAGAAACACTTTATTAAATATTCTTTTTTTAAAACTAATAACAGAAGAGCTGAGCGGAGAAGCCCGGGCAGGCAGCTTGGATGCGGAGCTGATATCCTTTCGTCTGGGGGATCCGTGTCTGTAATGAGACTCAGATTTTGTTTCCAGTGACCCCCTCACCCGTCTCCCTGCTAATGAGCTTTGTAAAGGAGAAAGGAAAAAAAAGGAACCCTTTGCTCACTAATGCGAACAGGGGCTTGTGCAGATACTTATTTTGCTAAGACACTGTCTTGTACGGGTTTTGGGGGATGCTTTTGTTCCCCGCGGAGTTGATCCTCCTTCCGTTGCGTTTGTTCTGGCTGTGCTGAGGATGGTGGTGATGGGTGGAGGAGCTGTGCCATGTCCTGGTGGCAGGAGGCCACCTGGTGTCACACACTGTGCTGGGGTGACAGCCGTGGGCATGAGCATCCCGTTTAATTCCAAACCACAGCCCCGCGCGTCGGCAGGGTGGGCTCTGGTGACCTCCCGGGGTGGCAGCTGGCACGTGGCAGCATCTCCTACCAGCTCTGCCACTCCGTGTCACCTTGGAGATGTCATTTAAAAGGGGAAAAAAAAACCTCCGCCTCTCCAAAAATCAGGTAAAAATAGCACTTTCTTATTCAGCATATCCATTCCCTGTGCGTACTTGGAGTCCGTTTGCTGACTGAAATGACAGAATTAAAGCCCTGGGTGTTCTGCCTGGTGTGACGGGGAGGGGATGAGCCGGTGCCCGTCTGTGCCGACAGCCGGACCCCACGGAGCCGTCGGCTGTTCCCCCTTCGCAAACCCATCGGCAGCAGCAGGGCCGGGGTGTTGTAGCTGTGGGTCACCTTTAGCCCGCAGGCTCTGTATTATCAGTGCTAATGCAGAAGGAGGTAAGGGAGTAAGTTTTCTTTCCAATCCCAAGAGCAATTTTCAGGGCTGGCCCTCATCACAGAGAAACCGATTCAGTCCCGCGTAGATGGAGTGGATTTGCAAGGCAGTGGAATTACATTTGTGTGGTAACGGCTTCTCGCTGGCTGTTCAGAGCAGACCAAGAGCTTAAGAATCTCCTCCTACCTTCCTTTTCCTCTCCATAGTGTGCATTAAGTACTAAACACTCTTCCCAATCTCTGAGATATTTTTGCTTGTCAGATCCGTGGATGAAGGATGGTCGGGGAGTTTGAAGCGAGTTCCCAAGCAGCGTAGGTCTAACGTGGCAAACCACAAACAGCTTTTTCTTTCGAAGAGCTGACTAACAGTTTGTAGGATCCCTTTGCCTCCCTGGGTAAATGGATCCATCCCGTATCTGGACGGGGGGTGTGCAGAGGGGGTTGGCCGGGGGCTGCGGGGACACCTTGTCTCACCAGCTGTCCTCCCATCGGGGAGGGACGTGTCACCCGTGATTGCCCAGACAGAGTTATTGGCTGAGTTGCTTATTGATTTTCTAATCATTTTCTGACACAGCCCCCATCCTGTGTCACTGCCAAGGCAGATCGCAAATTGAACTGCAGCTGAATTGATGGGGGATTGATTAAAACTCCCCGTAATTATTGGTTCTCTGCTGCCCGAGCCAGACAAATCAATGTCAGCAATAACAGATCTGGACCTTTATAAAATCCCAGCAAATGCAGAGCAAGTGATGGGTTTGTGAGCCCACCCAGGAGCCCAGACCAACCCTTCAGCCCAGCCCAGGGAGTCGGGATGAGCATGAGCCGGCTTTTTCCTGGGGCATTTCTGAACTATGAGAAGAACTATAAGAACTTTATTGCACCCAAACGGGCGTTGGTTTTCCCCTGGCTCTGATCTGTGGATGGGACATCCCGATTGCAAATCCTCTCCTCCAGGGGCAGGGAAATCTCTAGTAAAGTTTTACTGTGCTCAATATTTGCTCCATTTAGCTCTTCATCCCTGCAAACCCCCCGGCTCGGCAGGGCTGGCATTGCTTCTCCCGCCGTCTGCCTGTTTGTTTTGCTGGCTGGCACTAATTGCGGTGCTTGCTGTCCCTGGCGTCTTCGTCCCCTCCAAGCGGGGACATCTCCCGTGTTTGTGTGTTGGCTACCGAAGCTTTGTGTCCCCGGGGAGCTCCTTGCTGCAGCAGTACAGCCGGGGGGGTGCGGAGAGAGGGAGTGCTTTACTTGTGCAGGTTTTGTGCTGAGCTATTTGCCTGTTGTAATTAACCCGTTAGGATGCATAATGACAAACAGAAAGGAAACATGTTTTCTGGTGATTAAAAGCCGAACTGGAGGAATATCCCAAAGGTGGCCTGGAGCAGAGTGGGGCTAAGGGAGGGAAGGCTTTGGTGACCTGCTAACCCAGTCCTGGGGAAAGAGCTGGGGCTGGGGAAGATGCTGAGCTCAGCACACAGATCAGCGCCAGGACGAGAGCTCCGAGTGACAGCTCAGAAAAGCCGTGACTGATCCCCTGGCTGGGATTCTGTAGCTTCTGCTGGCTGAAGGTCCCATCCAGTTGCCTTCAGCACCCTGAAAGGTCCCGGGGAGCTCCAGAGAGGACTTGGGCAGAGTCCCAGACCTCCCCGTCCCCTCGGTGTGCGGATGCGGTGCCGTGGAGCGGAGGATGCTGTTTGCAGCCAGCCCTCCCTGTCCTCCAGGGAGATGCCTTTCTGCCAATTTGCACAGCTCTTATTCTTACAACGAGGCCGGCAGACGCGGAGGAGACCGCAGGAGGCAAGTGTTGTATCTGCGGATTCACAAACACGCTTATCCTGATCCTGTTTCCCAGGCAGCTCGGCAGTGAAAAGCACAGATTGTTCTAAGTGTCCTCTTCTCCTTCATATTTATTCTGTATATGCAGCTAGAAAGCTTCCTGCTCCTGTGTCTTCTGCTGCTACATGTCCAGGCGAGGCTGCTGGTTTCTGGGCTGCCTCTCCATGGTCCTGCCTGCACCCTGCCTGCTCTACAGAGACAGGCAGCACCTTATTCCAGAGCCCTTTGCTGCTAATATCCTTTGGCTAGAAAAGCCGTGTGCCCCTCAGTCTTCCTCGCCTCCCCTTCTCCCCTTACCCAGTGCCTGCAAGGAAGGTGCTGGGCTTTGCAAGGTCAACCCAAGCTGTGGAGATGAGGGCACCAGAGCCAGCAAAGTGTCTGAGGGACGTCAGGTGGGGCAGAAGCAGCTTTGATGCTGGAAAATGGGTTTCTAAAAAGTGGAGAGAAACTCGGATGGGCCAGGACTCTCTGGAGCATCTTCTTGATGTCCCCTGTGGGCAAATTGCTTCTTGAGTAGCGAAGAGTGAGTAAGGCTCGGCCGCCCATCGGGACCCTGCATGTGACAGGGGTCCAGGATCTCCTGAACTTTTATTAATATGTACAGCATTTTGCTCACAGGGAAAAATTGATTTTCTTTTTTAAGCACAAAGTATAGCAGTTTTATAACCTTTCTTCTGCTTGACAGAGGCCATTTATAACCTGCCTTCATCACTACCTGTACAAGCTCCAGTCTGACTCATCTTCAAGAAATTCCATAATGCATTTTTAATTGCGAGCTGCTGCTAGGCAAGATTTATTTATTTTTTCAAGGACTGGCCTTTTTGTTGTTGTTTGTGTGCATGCATATTTGGCGGAAAGGGATAAATATCGCAAGTGGAATAGAAGAGCGCTTTAATCTGGGTGACAATTTATTGATGGCATTTGCTGCCTGCTGGGTTTTATCTTTTGGGACAAGGAAAGCCAGCTGGGGAACTGAAATTAAAACCCAGAGCCAGATCCCCAGCTTGTGTGAATCAGCATGGTTCCCTCGGCTGTGGAAAACTGTTCTGATGGGCTTGGGACTGGGATTCTCCCCTTCCCAGGTCCTGCCTCCAGCACGGGCTGGTCCTGCCCACAGCTGCCTCCTCCCCGGGGAGACAGCGAGATGCTTTTGGAGATGATGCCAAGGCCACGCTCGCTGGCCTGCCTGGTGTGGGTTGAGGTGCTTTTCTGGGTTGGTCTCAGGTGTTGAGATGGTTGGTTTTGGGTTACAGCAGATTTCTCAGCATCTCAAGAGGAACGGGGAACAACTGCAGAGGGTTTCTCCAGCACATTATGGAGTGGGTTGTTGCGCTTTGCCCCACGCTGGCTTGAGGCTTCCTCGCTGTGTAATTTGGCAGCCTTGAGGGTTTCACTCTCCTCCAGAGGGAGGATGGGGTGTGTGGCTTTTGCATTAGATCAGCTCCTTGCCCTGTGGTCTTTGCCCCTTTCCCAGCCCCTGGGCTGTGCCATCCATCACTCAGGATGCACTCATCTCCTGTAGCAGAGTTCAGCAGCACAAAACACAAATCCCTCTGGCTCGGGGGGAGCGTTGTGCCCTGGGAGGGCACCCCTGGGTTGTGGCTCCAGGGTAGGTGGGGACCCACGGTTGACCTTACCGTGTCCCCTCTCTCTCTGCAGTGCCCCGAGGACCTCCGGCCCATGAAGGATGGCACCGGTTGTTACGACTACTCCAAAGGGATCGACTGCTCAGATGGCTTCAACGGCGGCTGCGAGCAGCTGTGTCTCCAGCAGACCCTCCCTCTGCCCCACGACCCCTCGTCCAGCACCATCTTCATGTTCTGTGGGTGAGTCGCCTTAACGCTCTCGCTGGCAGTAAATCAGAGAATCACACAACAGTTTGGGTTGAAGGGCCCTTCCCAGCTCCCCCAGTGCCCCCCCTGCCATGAGCAGGGACGTCTGCACCAGCTCAGGTTGCTCAGAGCCCCGTCCAGCCTGGCCTGGGGTGTCTCCAGGGATGGTTCAGCCACCACCTCTCTGGGCAACCTGGGCCAGGCTCTCGCCACCCTCAGCATAAAAAATGTCTTCCTCATGTCATACAATAACCCATGCCCTTTTCCATCCTTGCCAACCTTCCTCCTCTGCCACCCGTCCCCAAACTGGTGTGCCCAACAAGGGAACTGAACGCCCAAGAAAAATTCTATTTATGGAGCTGACTTCCAGCAGGGAATAGAGGCACCTGGTTTGCCTGCAGGCAAAAGTGTATGGAAAGGCGAAGAGCAATGTGAGCAGATGCACCTTCCTCCTCTCCCCACTGTGTGACGGTACAGCTTGATCTGTGACTCACCAAAAGGGACCCAAAAATTGTACATTCCGTGTTGGAGGGGGAAAGTGGAGGATTTGTTTAAAAAACACTAGTTTTTAATTTTTTTTCCTCCCCTGTGCCTCTCTTAAAATAGAGTTTCATCCCTCATTTTGGCCAGGATCCTATAATCCTACACAATTTAGCATTTTCTCTCCGGAAAATCTCCCTGGCTGCAGTATGTTCTAAAAGGAGCTCAGTGATTATCTGGCTTTATGCTGCACAGCTGCAGCCGGGCATTGCCCACCCCGGCCCTGTGCTCTGCAGATCCCATCTCTTGGCTGGTTCATGCTCTGGGGCACATGCAGGAACCTCCTTCACATCCCTGTGGGAAGGATTAGGGCGAAAGAGGGGGGAAAGGAGCCCTTTGGAGAAGCAAATGCCCACAAATTCCTTGCGGTAACTTTGAGGAGCATCCGTCGTGTCCTGATGCTGCAGGTGCAGCAGAGACCTCATGCAGCCCACAGAGCTCTGCCTGTGTCAGCTTCTCTTTTTTTTTTTTTTTTTTAAATCCCTTTTTGCTGTTTTTTGCGTTTGTTTTTGTTGTTGTTTTGCCCCACCTTCTTTTTTTATTATTGTTTAGCAGCACAGAGTGCTTTAGTCACTAAGAGAGAGCATGTTTCCTCCACCTTGCCTGCAAAAGGGGTTAGGAATCCATCGAGGCACAAGCAACCTTTCTGGGGAGCATCTAGAAAATCTTGGGAAATTACGTAGTCTCCATCCACACCCACACAGGTGATCTGCATTTCAGTCTTTTCTGTCCCCAAGGACAGAGAATATTTCCATTTTTTTCCTTTTTTTTTTTTTTTTTTTTTTTTTTTTGTGTTAAATAATCCCTTTTCAAGGCAGAGCTGCACTTTGGGAACAGGCAAAGCAAAAGTGTGACAGACGGGGGGTAGTTTCGCATGCAGCAATAAAACGCAGTAGAGAAATGGGAGAGGAGAGAGAACCCGGGTGGAGGGGGGGCTGGTGTGAGCAGAGCTCTGCGGCTGCGGGGGGCACGGGGCAGCTGGGAGAACAAACGCTGGGGAAAAGACCAGAGGAAGGAGAAAGGAAGGAGAAAGGAAGGAGAAAGGAAGGAGGGAAGGCAGGATGAGCACACGTAGAATCAGAGAATCATTTTGGTTGGAAAAGACCCTCAAGATCATCGAGTCCAACCATTAACCCACCCCTGGCACTGCCCCATGTCCCTGAGAACCTCATCTCCATCTGTCCAACCCCTCCAGGGATGGTGACTCCCCCACTGCCCTGGGCAGCCTGTTCCAATGCCCCACAGCCCTTTGGGGAAGAAATTGTTCCCCAGATCCAACCTCAACCTCCCCTGGCGCAACTTGAGGCCGTTTCCTCTGGTCCTGGCGCTTGTTCCTGGGGAGCAGAGCCCGACCCCCCCTGGCTCCAAGCTCCTTTCAGGCAGGTCAGAGATCAGAAGGTCTCCCCTCAGCTCCTGTTCTCCAGCTGAACCCCCAGCTCCCTCAGCCGCTCCCATCACACTTGTGCTCTAGACCCTCTAATTCCTTTAGTTCTTTAATTCCTTGGTTTAGAGTTGACTATGTTTCAAGCCAGTAACTCTACCTGGATGCTCTCTGAACCAGGGCCAGGTGTGGTTCCTTATGCTCTGTAACTTGACTCGTTCCCCACCTCTCAAAGGACTTGGGTCCAAAAGATGGCACTGATGTTTCCAGTGTCTGGAGTTTAAATCACATCCCTGCTGCCTGCCTCAGTTTCCCGTACTGTCTTTTGAAGATGAGCATGTGCATCTTACCCACAGTGTGTTGGGAAGTGGGACCAAAGAGCAAAGGAGCGGCCACGCTGGAGCTGCTTCCTTGCCAGAGGGCACTGCTGGGTGGGAATAAGGGTGGGAGCTGGATTTTTGGTTTGCCCGTCGGGTGCCTGTGCCTGTGCCTGGCCCGTCCGACGTAGCTCGTGATCCACAGGTGCGTGGAGGAGTACAAGTTGGCCCCGGATGGGAAGTCCTGCCTGATGCTGTCTGACATCTGCGAGGGCCCCAAGTGCCTGAAGTCGGATGCCAAGTTCAACGACACCCTCTTTGGGGAGATGCTTCACGGCTACAACAACAGGAGCCAGCACGTCAACCAAGGGCAGGTGTTCCAGATGACTTTCAGGTATGGTCCGGTTCTGCTCCTCGTTTTGGGAACGTCGGGATGGTGAGATGGGACCAAGGTCTGTTGGTGTAGAGACAGCATCTTTTGACACGTTCACTAAGGCAAGAGCAAGAGAACAACAAGCATCCCTGGTTTTCCTACTTGCTCATCCTTCCCAGTGGCAGCGGCTTAGAACCATCCTGGGCCAGTCTATGTCTCCTCAAATGAGTGTTTAATCACCTTTGATAGGCTTTTCCCAGTGGTGTTGCCTCATCTCTTTCTGAACACTGAGGTATTTCATCTCCGCGATATCCTGCGACAACCAGTTCTGCCATTAATTGTATATAGCATGAAAGAGCACATCCTTGGTGTGTTTCCAGTCTCTGCGAGCTGGTTTTATTCAGTGGCCCCAGTTACAGTACTGGGAGGAGCCGTGAATATAACATAACAAGAAATAGCATAAATAAACCGAAGGTAAATGCCCAGCAGGGTCTGAACTGCTGGATCTTCACCTTCCTGTGCCCACAGAGGAGAGCTTGCTGATAATTGCTGAATTCAGGGCTGGAAAATGAGTAGATTTATTTACTTTTCTTCACTTCTCCCGAATGCAGCTGCATTTTGATCAGGTGTAAGCTAAGGGGGGCCTGTGGATTTCAAAGCAGCAGCAGTGATTGCAGTCAGGAGAGGATCCAGCCCACACTAACATGACTCCTCCTTGCCCAGGATCTGCCAGTGCACTGAAGGGGTTTTTTCATGTTAGACCTCATTGCTGCCACTGATTTTAGCTGCAGTTGTGGGTGCCCATCACTGCTGGCCACGGTGGGTTTATGGGCACTGTTTCCCCAGCTGAATTCAAAGCCGTCCTAGCTGTGAGTTCGCGCTGAACTCTGGCCCTTTGCTCTCGTGATGGCAGATGAATTATGGGCTCCACCAGCACAAAGGGGCTCAGGATGCTGCAGCCAGCGGAGCACTCAGAGCCAGCAGAGCCACAGCCTTTGCTGGAAGTGAGAATTGACAGTACACATAGGCGATTTTCCCAGTGGGCTCCTCTTTGCTTTCACTCCCTCCCATGTTACAGGCATCAGTGTGTCCATGAGAGCAGAGCCAGGGCTGCAGAGCTGAACTTTTCCATGAGCTGCTGGGCTGAGCAGATCTGCGGGCTTCAAAAACTCCCAAAGCCCATCTCCTGGAAATGCCAGACTAGGACAGGCTCCCCAAAATGAGGTCCAGCCCCAGCTTATGCCATCAGTCTCTAAGCACCAAACCTCCTTTTGCAGAGGCTTAAATTTTCTCTGCAGCCTGTCCTTTGTTTGCATTGCGAAGTGGGAGGGTTGGAAAATCATCTCGCCCCTGCCTCAGCCAGGGCTGGGGTCTAAGGGCTGCTTTGTTGCTGCTGGGAAGCCAATACATCTCCCATCCTCAGGGCTAAATTCCAGCTGGAAAACACACAAGGTTGCCTGTGGGTCTGGTTTATCGTGGGAGATGTGGCTTCTCCAAGTCACACTGTCCAAGGACATCCTGGAGATATGGTGGGTTTGGACAGTCCCAGGCTGGACCAGGAGCGATTCTTGCAGGGCCTGGGATTGCATCTTCCGGGGCTCAGAGCCCAAAGCACTCCCTGGTGCTCTGACTGGCAGGTTTTTGGGTTTAAAAAAAAATAAGGGGGTTGTTAGTGATCCCAGGGCTGGCACCACTCCTGCCACACTGCGGGGTGGATGGCAGAGTATGTGCAGTGATGGGAAGATTCTCCCTGGTCCTCTGCACAGCGTCACCATCACAAACAGGCTTTTCAGTGCCCAGCATCAGCTGCGGGACTAGTCCTGGGTCTAACAGCTGTGAGGGGCAGGAGAAACCGGGTCTGAAACAAGAGCAACCTGCAAAGCATCCCTGCGTGTCACAGGCTGTAGCGTGTGATGCGCTGGCTCGGCAGAGGTCGGAGCCTGGCGGGAGGCAGCACGTCTTGCTCCAGAAATGCTTTTGGCATCCTACAGGGTCAGCACGGCTGCCCTTTCCTGTTTGAACATAGGCTGTTGGCTCCAGAATCACCAGACAGCGATGGGAAGGGCTCGTGTCCCCACGCCTGGCGTCCTTCCCCGCGGCCAGGCTGTCCGGCGTGTCGGGGTTTATGCCATGGAAGCACCATTACATCATCTCCTAAAGAGGGAAGAGGAGGAGGTTAATGGAGAAGAAATTATTAACTAAAAGATGTAATTTGCCTCTGATTTTCATAGATATTCAAGAACCTTTCTGAGCATTAAGATACCAGCTGTTAGAGAAGCCCTTAATTTGGTGCATTTGAAACATAGCAGGAAGCTGCCTAATACCAGGGATTAAAAGCCTGTTTCTGCAAAGTAGGAGCAAGAACCTGCTATCAGAACAAGGGGCTGAGTATTTTAGAGGGATTTATAACTGCTGGGATCCTTTAGCTATGCAGATGTGACAGTCCTTTGAATGGTGTCTGCTTCCCATGTTGCCGCATCTTCAGTGTCTTTCATAAATAGGATATTCTCAATCCACCAGGCATGTCAGCGTGGTGTTGCGAGCGAGGCTTTGTGCTGGGAAAAGCCGTCTCTCACCCCCTGTCCTGGGCAACATCTATCGGTTACAGCGGCATTTCCATCCCATTGGGGTGGTCTCTTTGCCACCCAACGGTCTGCGATGCTTATTAGAGCTTCTGCCCTTCTAAGGGCTGGAGGGATGGAGCTGTGGAGCACTGACGGCTTTATGGTGCCGAAAGGACGGGGGTGTGCAGTGGGTACCTTTAGGACACAGAGTAAGGGTGCTGTGTGATGTGAGCATGTCACACACCAGGCTGGCGGTGGGAGAGCTGAGCAGCTTGGAGGTCCCAGACCTGTGGTTCTAGTCAGTGTGGGTTCAGATTTTGGTTTTCTCCTTTAACCCATGTCATTTTATCCGAGGCACTTGGCACCCAACATTTTGGTGGCATCACTGAGGAGATACTAACGCCACAGGGAAGGATGGAGGAAATAATACTGGCTGCTATGACCAATGTACCCACAGCAGCCAGCACCGTTCATACTGTGGGCGCTATATGTGCTCCATATATACACCAGCATTGGTGCAACACCTCGTTGTGTGGCGCAGAGCCTGTCCCTTCTCGCACGTCCCTTTGCTCTGATTCCAAGGACCATTTCCCCATCCGTGAGCCACAGTGAAGCCCCAGCCCAGCAGGACGTGAGCACCACAGCATCCCTGCAGCTCAGCTCAAACCATCATTAGTTAGGAACTCTGTGGACAGCTTTTTCCATACCGAGGTGGCTTAATAACAGCTAATTATCACTGTGGTGTTTGACTGACCTGTTGGACAAGCCATTGTCAAGGTTCCTGCTGGGGGGAGTGCGCCACGTCATTGCTGTTGTTTGATTGCGAGAATTTAAATCCAAGCACTCCCGCAGTGATGCTACTGCTGCATGGTGCCTCACCGGGCACTGCGGTGGGGGACAGAGGAGGGGACTTTGATCTTCGGAAGCACATTCAGAGCCACCTTCTTATAGGCATCCCTCTCTTTTTTTTTTTTTTTTTTACCTGTTTTAAAAAAAAAAAAGTTTCTTCTCTTTGGTGAAAGGCTGTGTGGTGGTAGTAAATGGATGGGACTGGAGCTGATCTATTCCAGTCACAGCTCTTGGTCTAGCCGGGAGGCGCAGCGGTGGATCCAGCTCACTAAAGACTAGATTAGAGCGATTTTCCCCCCGTTGCCTCACGGTGGGGCAGAGCCTGAACTCAGCGCCACCCCAAGTCACCGGGGGATTATTTTCCAAATGGGTTGTTTGTTCATTCCTTATCTGTTTTGTGCCGTCTCTTTGCCACGAGGGAATAGAGATTTTTGTTTAAGAGCCGTTTGTAGTTTCAGACTGTTGCTTTTATGCCATTAATATGGAGAAGACCCAAATTACTTACCCAGGGAGCCAGCTTTGCTCTCTGGATCATTGCTGCGTGGCAGACGGGATGTCAGAGCGATGTGCGAGGGGCGCTCCCCGGGGAGCAGCCGTCTGCCCTCGCCGAGGTCCCTTCCCATCCCCGCTCTGGCTCTGCCGCTCATCCCGGCTCTTGCTCCAGCTTGGCACAGCCCCGCGACACGGGAAGCTCCTTGCTGACCCACACGGCCCCCATTTGAACCCCCTCCAGAGGAGATGCAGTGAGTCCAGGGAGTTTCTGGGTGTAGGTGGCAGATAAAGACTAGACACGAGGAAGAAGTTTTTGACCCTAAGGGTGGTGGGAGCCTGGCCCAGGTTGGCCAGAGAGGTGGTGGATGAACCATCCCTGGAGACATCCCAGGCCAGGCTGGACGGGGCTCTGAGCAACCTGAGCTGGTGCAGATGTCCCTGCTCATGGCAGGGGGGGCACTGGGGGAGCTGGGAAGGGCCCTTCCAACCCAAATTGTTTGATGGTTCTGTGATAAGCAGCCAAAATGGCTTGGTGGCTGGAGAGGGGAGAGGATTTGTGTCAGCGCTCCTTCACTGCAAAAAAACCCCGGCTAAACACCAGGTGTTTTCCTCTCTCCAGAACCAGAGGGGACAGTTCTGGGGGGATGCAGGGATGCTGTGCCGAGCACCTTCCTGCAAACTGGAAGCGCCCTTCCCTCTGCAAATCCCTCCTTGGAGGATGCTGTTCCTCTTATCACCACCTGTAAAACGGGGCTGCTACTTCTTTACAGTCTTAGGCAAAGAAAAGGATGGATCGGTGGTGGTGCTGAGCAGCACCGAGGTGGCCGGGGTGCCGTGGGGAGGGACGGACACCCGCTGGCCCCCAGCGCTGCCAGCCCGGCAGCCAGCTCTGCCACCGTGCAGCCACGGTGCCGCTGTCAGGCAGCGCGCCGGGTCGCTGAACCAATGCGGGGATTTGTCATAATATTGATGGGGAGTTTGGCAAGTTAATTTTAAATCTGTCACTCCTTCCCCTCGTCGCTTCTCAGCCCTTAATAAACCGGCGCGGCAACGGCGGGGCGTGCTGACAGCTCGGTGCCAGCCCTGCCCGGGGGGCTGCTTTGGGAAATGTGCCCACCCCGTCGCTCCCCGCTGCGTTGGGGGAGCTGCACTCGGTGCCCCCCCCAGCTGTGGGTGCTGGTGGGGGGCAGGATGGGTGCTCAGCCGGGTTTTTTAGCATCACGTCCAGGCGCTTCGCTGGTGCCGCCCGGCTGGGAGCTGGCAGCCAGCCCCGGCGAGGACATCCTGCCTCCCCCGCGGCATCACAAATGTAACGTCTGTAACTAGTTAAATTAACGCTATTGATTTTTTCATATTTTTTTCCTCCTCTCTTTGAAACCTCCGAGCAGAGAAGTTATAATTGTGCTGTTTATTATTCCTGTGCCGGCGAGCTCGGCGCCAGCCGGCACCCCAACGCCTTGTTTACCTATTACCCTTCAGGCCGGGATAACGGATGGATCTTTTTTCCAGTGGCTGCCTTCCATTTCATTTCTCTTTTATTATTTGTTGCTGCAATTCTATTACCTGTTCACAACTCTGAAGCCTCAGACACGCTCGTTGGAAGCAATGATGTCTTTCCAAGCCCAGCTAATGCCCCAGGCCGTGTCCTCAGGAGCAGGTGAGGGGTTTTTAGTGGTTTAGCAGCTCTCTGGAGCTGTTGTGGGATGTGACGCTCCGCTCTTGGCCCCATTTCCCAGACGTGCTGTGTGGAAGCCCTGTCAGGGATATCCTGGCTGCTTTCTTGAGTCCATCCATCCCTTTTCAGAGCCCACAACAGGTTGCACATAGACACACGCTGTGTATTTTGAGCACATCCTCACTGGCCAGGTTAAGCATTGAGGTTTTATCAATCCAGTGAATAAATGACTAATGCAATTAGCACAGCACTCCGTCAGTTAGGTTAGGATTACATCCTGCGTGCATCAGCCCTGCTCCGTTTCAAAGCTCACGTCCCACCGAGAAGGAGAACAGATTGTACGGCTTTGAGCGGCTATTTCCAACAGTCTGCAGCCACGTGCTTTTGCACACTGGCTTGGTGGTGGTTTTTTATTCTTCTAGCAAAACAAAAGTGAGTCTAGTGCCAGAGATATCCTAAAGAGAGTGTAGGGGTCCAGGGTGGGTGAGATTTTTTTAAAATATACTGATTGAGATGTCAGTAATTAGAGGTGTTTTAAGTACTAGAGGTTTTCAGATTTGTTCTGCACCTGGTGTGGGGAGGATTTAAGGAGTGGACCATTGCATCCTTGGCAAGCATGGGTGTCGCAGCCACCTCCTGCTCCTGCTGCCCCGTCCCTGCTCCAGATGTCCCTGAGCTGCTCCGTTCCGTTGCAGCCTGCGCGGGCAGCGGGGTCACCTCGCACGGGGTCGGTCCCTGCTCCCCGCGTTCCCCCGGCCCTGGCAGCGCCTTTGTGTCTGCGCAGATGTTTGTATTCTCTGCAGCTGATGAAAATATTCATTATCTTGTTAGCTGCTGCGGTGGAGGAAGTTCAGATTTGCATTTCCACAGCTGAGCACGCAGCGCAAACAGAGCCTGTCACCCAGCAGCGCTAATTGGGCAGAGCGGGGCCGTGCCTGGGCAGGAACCCCCCTCCTGCCCTTCCCACCCTCCAGATTCCTGGGGGTGTTGGGGGAGAGGGGCCGGCACCACGGCAGGGGGACACCATGGGGCGAGGAGTTGAGAGAAGGGAACGGAGCTGGTGAGGGGCTGGAGCACAAGTGTGACGGGAGCGGCTGAGGGAGCTGGGGGTTCAGCTGGAGAACAGGAGCTGAGGGGAGACCTTCTGATCTCTGACCTGCCTGGAAGGAGCTTGGAGCCAGGGGGGGTCGGGCTCTGCTCCCCAGGAACAAGCGCCAGGACCAGAGGAAACGGCCTCAAGTTGCGCCAGGGGAGGTTGAGGTTGGATCTGGGGAACAATTTCTTCCCCAAAGGGCTGTGGGGCATTGGAACAGGCTGCCCTGCAAGCCTTTCCTATCGCTGACTTTTATGACACTAATTATAGCTAGTGTTATTGCATAGTTAATCTGCATTATTAAGAGATGCAGTGGAGATTGGTTTTATAATAACAACAGCTCAGATTTATAAAGTACCTTTCATCCCAGGGGGTCCTTATTGGCTTTATAGCCGTGCTGTGGTGTACAGGCTTGCAGACAGGAATTGCTTCTCTTTCTTTCCTCCTCTGATGTGGGGTACAGGGGCTCTGCACCCCCTTGGGACACATGAAAATGAGGGTTATGTTCGGCTGAAAAGAAGGAAGGGAGTGAGGCGGGAGGGTTTGAGGCTGTAAATTGTAATCACCCAACTCTAAGCTGTGATAGCAGGGCTTTTCCATCACGCTACAGGCAGTTCTTTGGTGGTCACCATTAGCACGGGCCCTGGGTATGTGCTGCTTGTGCCACGGACACGGCTCCAGCGGCACCTCTGGGGACAAGACCGACACTTAGCCACCCGTCACTGCTCCCCCTCACTAGTGCCAGTGCTGGTCAGTGGAGATTCCCCATCCAAGGACTAAATCGGCTTGACATTGACTTAGCAATGCGAATCCTTGCTGCAGGCAATGCAGTCGCGAGCAGGCACCAGCGCGGGATATCTGAGCGCTCCGCGGCTCTGCCAGCTGTCGAACCGTACCTGCTGCCGAGCTGGCAGCAGGGCTTGGATGCAATCCTCAGTGCAGCAGAAAATCTTGGCTTGTATCGTTCCCATCCCAAGTCATCTCTCCAGAGATGGAGGATTTGCTCTTCTGTGTGTTGCGGGGAGAAAAGAAGGCTCTGGGGAGACCTTATTACAGCCTTTCAGTACTTAAAATGGGCCGATAAGAAAGATGGGAAGAGGCTTTTGAGCAGGGTCTGTTGCAGTAGGATAAGGCGTAATGGTTTTAAACTAACAGAGGGGAGATTCAGGCTGGACATGAGGAAGAAGTTGTTGCCCCTGAGGGTGGTGAGAGCCTGGCCCAGGTTGGCCAGAGAGGTGGTGGCTGAACCATCCCTGGAGACATCCCAGGCCAGGCTGGACGGGGCTCTGAGCAACCCGAGCTGGTGCAGATGTCCCTGCTCATGGCAGGGGGGGCGCTGGGGGAGCTGGGAAGGTCCCTTCCAACCCAAACTGTTTTATGATTCTGTCCCCCAGCGATGCTCCCTTGGTGTCCTGCTCTCACCCTGCCCAGAGCACAGCAGGCGAGGAGGCATCTCCCATGGGCTGTTACCTGCAGCAACAATTTTCTTGAGATGAAAACTCAGGGCGTTTCTGCCAGTTCACTGGGCTGTGCACGGCAGCTCGCTGCAGAGCGGCTGCGATGGTCTGCGCTGGCGGGTTTGCTGCTGGCAGAGCCACGGGTCAGCCGAGCATCCTGCACGGGCACCTCTGTGGGCTCCCTGGGGCTGCAGCCCTGACTGGTGGGCACTGGGCACCACTGGGGCTTGATGGAGCCCCGCATGGGGATGCTGGTGTATGGCAGGTCTTGCATGGAGGGGAAGCGGGAGCATTAACTGCGTTGAAATGACTATGTCGGAGTGCCAGCATATGAAATGTGTGGTGATATTGCAGTCCTGCCACTGCCTGTGGCTGTTTTTCTTCTGCTTCTAATGACTAATAGAGAGAAGACAAAACAATTTCTATTAGTTTCTCCCACGCCGCAGTGGGTTTCTTATTTTCCAAACCTCATTAGAGTTTGTAATACCATGGTGGTAGTCAAGAGCGGTCCGAATCACCCTGGGGGAAAGAAGAACCGAAGAGATACGATGTTCAGCCCAGTATTAACACTGCTCCTGGCTCATTTCCAGGGTCCCTCCTGATTCCTTTCCAAACTCTTATGCCTTATCTCCATCTTAAAGGTTAACGATGAAGCCTAGGAGAGAAAAAAATATGCTTAAGATTCCAAATTGTTAAAAGAGAGTTGATATGTGTGCTGAGCAGAGAGCTGGTTCTGCATTTACATTGGAAAAGCAAATATTATTCAAACGGCAGTGCTTTGGCTTCCCAGGGCGTTGCAGCTTTGGGGATGGGTTTCCCTGGAAAAGCTGCTTGTGTGCAGAGAGGCCACCAGCTTCGGGTCACCGTGCCCAAATCCTATAGAACTGGATGCAAGTCTGGTACCAACCTCGCACCAGTTCCTTCGGAAGTCCCAGCGTGTGGTCCTGGCTCCTCTGGCGTCAGTGGGAGTTTTGTATTTGTTGCCTCGTTACAACTCACACTGATGGAAGCGCCAGGCATGGAGCTGCTTGAGCAACGCCGGAGAAATGATTGCAAACAGCACCCAAACAACCCGCGCAAGAGGACCTGCAGCCTTGGCTCAGCTCAGCGCCGAAATAATCCTTCATAAGAGGCAGCCAGCCCTGCTCTGGCCTGCTCAGGAATAGGAAAACCATCCCCATAGAGAAACCATCCCCAGATCATGTCGCAGTGGCTACAGCTGGTGGGCAGAAGCTCCGTGAGCTGCTCCAGGACGTCTGTCTGTCTGCACGGCTCTACCCCATCCAAATCGTTAAAAAGCTGAAAGTTGCTGAGCTTATGGAAGCCTAAAAGGTCAGAGCCTTCGGCTGTCGGTGATGGCGAAGCCAATGGAGTGAAGCACCTTGAAGAGCAGATACATGGAGCAAGACACAGATCCTGCTGAGCAGCACCAGCCCTTTGTGAGCGGGCGGTTTTCTCATCAGCTCTTGGGTGATTGCGACACCTTCCCATTGCAGAAGGGTGGCACATGGCTCAGATGTGTCTTCCTGGCTGTGCAACCAGGTTGCAGGCTCTGGACAAGGCTGCTGAGGCCACAGCCCAGGCAGATGCGAGCAGTGGTGGAGCCACCACGTATCTCACCGGTGAGTTCAGCCAAATGCTAAATGTATAACATTGCATGGAGAGGTTTGGGCTACTCGTTGGTTTGTTTTGCCCCTACAGAAGGAGGAGAGGGGCAGAGAAGTGTGTCCGAAAGGGTGTTTTCTGGGTGATGATGCGCCTATTGATGTCGCTCACCTAAGGTATATGGCAGTAAATGCAAAAATTTGGGGCCCTGCCCTGTCAGAGAGAAAGGGCTGTCAACGGACTCAGGTATTTCAGGCTCTGGTCCTGATGTAGCAGGAGATGTTACCTGGCTTCGAATGTTAATGGTGACAGTTTCTGCATCAAGTCGTGCCTCTGAGTTCACTTGCATTTGCTTCCTGAGGGATTTACTCTCAGTGTAGGATTCCCAGAGCAAGTTGTGCCAGAGTTACAGGCAAACAAGAGACAGGTTGTCATTCTCTTCTCTTTTACTAGCTGGGGCTGTGTCAGCTTTTCGTCCTCACCCTCTCACTCAAAATTTTTTTTTTTTTTTTTACTTTTCTTGAAACTTCTTGCAGAAAATCACCTTTAATCTTAGATTAAACATGCAAAATATCAGTCTCAAAGGGAATAATCTCTATATTTGCAAAGTTGCGTAAGGAGCTGAAAACTAGAGCTTTGCATGGGATATTCCTCTTGCAGCCCTGACTCCGTAATTAAGGCATAAATCCAGCTTTGCGTGCCTGCGCGCTGCCGGCTGCACAGGCGCCAGGCGTTGCTGTGGGAACCGTAACTTTCCGAATTTGTTTTTACTCGGCGCTCCGCTTCTGCCTGTTCCCAACGGGCACGCCAGAGGAGGAAGATCCACAGCCTACCGCAGGATTTCACCCTTTACTGGAACAAATAAATAGCTGTACGATGGGAAGTGGGGCAGGGAAAGTAAGACAAGGTGATAACCGGGTGCCGGGCTGCGGACGCTCCACCCGGGCTTCGTTACTTCTGCTGGCCAGAGCCACGTGCCGGTGGTGAACCTCCTCCAGCCGCTGCCAGCTCTGGGGCTCGCCGGGGTGCAGGAAGGAGATCTCTGCTCACATCACTTGTGGCTTGTCCATCTTTCCATCTCAAAGCAGATTCCAGTGTGTTTCCTTTAGAAATGGCTTCAGGAGACGATGCGTTTTGTGATGGCGAACATGATGTTCCCCATCGGTGCCATGGTGGGCACCGCTGATTGGGTTTCCCTGAGTGGTGTCACTGGGGCTGTGTGGACCAGAGGAGGGCTTTAGTGTTTGCGGGATGTTTTTAGGTGATTTGTAGAAAAATCAGGTTGGAGTGGTCCAGCGTTGATGGAGCACGATGCTGATGGGCACGGGCACAAGATTCCCAGGTCCTGCTGCTGACCTGGGCTCGGGCACGAGCGGTGCAGAGAGTCGAGTTACCGGTTCAGCAGCTGAACTGAAACACCAGCAGCAGCATGCTTTGGATTACTGGGAAGTGAGTTTGATGTTCTGGTGCACTAATGGAGAATGGGAAAGCAGTCACCCATTGGGACTTGCCTTCAGCTACTGGGGAGATGCAGAACCCCTCTGGGAGGCACAGAGGTGGTGGCAGCATGGTGGTGGCATCTATTCATCTTCCTTCATCTATTTTGTATTTAAAAGCAACAACAAGCAAAAAAATCTCTGCATGGGTTCTGCAAAAGGTTCATAAATAGTTTAGATCAAGGAAATTCCTCTTGTTTGGTGACTAAACCGTTCACCAGGCAAGAATCCCCTTCCCCGCCTCTGACAGCTCCTGGAGAGCAGCACTGCTCCCACTGCCTGTGTCCTTCTGTCTGGCTGTCACTGCTGTCCCAGGTCTTGAAGTCCCATGTCCAGATGTCATTTGGCTGTCCCCATCACGGTGCCATGGCTGGGGTCCCTGCATGGCACCACACGCCTGGGGGCACAGGCACTAGCGGGCTTTGCAGCTCCTGCTCCCAGCCGTGATCGCTCGTGACAGCCACCACCACCCTCTGCCCGGTCCTGCAGCTCTCGCTGTCCCCTCCCATGCTTCGGTGTCCCCAAACTGGGCACAACAAGGGGAGAGGAGCCCAAGCGGTGCCACCGTGGCTGTGCCGGTGCAGCACCATGATTTGTATTCCAGTGCCGTGATGAAAGAGCCGCCCAGACGGAGCCCACGGTGTTTTGCGGGTGCTGGCTGTGCCCTTTTCAACACCTCCCTGTCACAGAGCCGGTGACTTCGCCACCGCAGAGCCCCAGCCCCGCAGGAGAGAGGAGCGGGAAGGGGGTCCCGGTCGCTCCCAACCCCACGGAGCGTTTTGGGGCTCGGTGGGGCACGCGGAGGGATGATGCTGAGGACCATGGATGCAGGTACATCACACCAGCCCCAAGGAGCACCGTGTGCGCCCAGGGGCACCGCGGCCCCAGCGCTGGCGTGATTTACCTCCCCGAAACACCTCAATTTAAATGCTAATTCTCCCTGAACTGAGAGGTAAGGCAGCTATTGAATATTGTTGGGCTGTTTATTGCTGGTGCTGAAGTGGGACATGCTGGGGAGGGACGGGCAGCGCAGGGACAGGACTTATCCACAGCATCGGATGATGGAGGAGTGGGGGTGATGGCTGTGCCCATGCTGGGAGGGGGCTCCAGGGCCTGGCAAAACCTGACCCATCTCTCCTTTTTTTATTCTGCCTCATTATACAGGAGTGGGGCCCCGCTAAAATTAATGACCAGTAAATTTGGAGTAAGTAACAGCTGCTTCAGAGCGTTTGCATTAAGCCTTTATAATTCACCAGTGCCCGAGGTCATAGAGACAAGTGGGGGGAGATTTACAGCATGCTTACCTTTTCCAAAGTGGCTGTGGAAACAGGACACCCTCTTTTCTGTCTCCCAGTGACTCTAGATCAAATTTTTTTGGTGACGACAAGCTAAAAAGCAGCTATTTCTGAATGTCCCCGTGTCAGATGCAGGCTGAACTCCTGCAAGCTTGCAGCCACCCCAGCGGGAAAGCTTCTCTGAGGGAAAGTTGGGTCAAAAGCTGGCACTAAATAACCTCAAATCCATCATGATCTCTCCAAGTCATTGCGGGACAGAAAGAAGTAAGATTAATAAATTATTCTTGCCAGAAAAGGCATCCTCTCAGACTTGCATAGCAGAGAGTGCAATCCTCACATAGTCACTTTGCTGAACATAAGCACGCTGGATGATAATGTGATTAACATTTGTAGCTGTGCCGGCTCAGATAAGGGTAATTAAATCTCACGCTTCAGGGCATCAGCTAATCACTTGTAGGGTCATTTTATTTTTTTTATTTTCTTTTTTTTACCCCTTCATGAATATATTTGCCCAGTCGCTGCGATGCAGGGTGAGCATCGCTGTCAGTGGTGGATGGAGGCAGGAAGCCCCATGGCAGGTGATGCTCAGATTTGCTCATATTTGCTCTCCAGCAAAACCCCCTGTCACTCAGGGATGCTGTGGGGTGCTGGTCCTTTCTGGGGACTGTGTGAGATGCTACCAGCACTGTGGAGCACAGCAGTGCTGCCCTACGCCGCACCGCACCACGGCTGCATCGCACGACCTTGGGTGTATTGTTTAAGGTCAGATTCCCCGAAAACATCTCTAGTTCGTGTACCGGATTTCAGAAGGACAGGAGGACACCGGCACAGCAGGCTCACGCTGCCTGAGCCCTTCTCCTCGTACCTGAGCAGCCACTAATTGCCTTTACCCCAACCAGCACCTTGGGACAAGGGAGCTGCTGCCTGTTATCTGTCACCCGAGGCAATGAGTGGATTTTGTGACTCTGCCAAGGTTACGCCATGTGTCCATCAAAACCAGGATTTTGCACTCAGTTTAATCCAGGCCACCCTGCCAGTACAAGAGCTCAGTAAAGCCTTTAGCCGTTTGACCTTTCCCAGCGTGAAGACTTGTTTATCTGGAAGTCAGCTCCCTCCCACGGCAGGGATGAACTCTGGGTCGGATGCTACTGGGGACTGGGGCTGCAAAGGAGAAACAGCATCTCCTTGTATAATGACTCAGTATCTGCAAAATGTGCTGGAGGATGTGCAGGTCCCTTCCAGGCGAGCTCTGCGAGTCAGTGAGTGGATTCAGTGTGTGCCGTGTTGGAGAGAGAGCGTGCTTGTTGCTGCTGCTGCATCGGGCATCTGCTCCGTGGGGAGACACTGGGGAGCAGAACAGGAGATGGAGGAGGATGCTGTGGGTCTAGCAGGTGCTGGGAGCAGGCGGATTTGCTGGGCTCCCTCCTGATCCCATCAGAATAAATCTGGCTCCATGACTGGTAGGAACCACTAGGTCATGAAAGTGCCGCCGTGCCTCTTGAAAATGTCACGGACCCCGAGGCGTGAACCCTGCACATGGTCCCACACCCGGTGGCTTGGCCGTGCCCCAGGAGGGGACACGTGCAGCGGCACGTGCACAGGGATATTGTCACATCCCGCTTGTCTGTGTCCCTGCCCCTAGCACAGAGCCCAGCGGCTTTGATCAGAGCTTCCAGAGAGCACAAAAGCCTGGCAGAAACTCTTTTTTTGTGCCTCTACAGCCAGCAGCGCTGCGAGCCGCAGGGTTATTAATAAGGCACGGCGGAAAGGAGCGGCAGCCCTCTGCCGGCAGCAGCCGCCTGGCACAGGTGGGTTTGGGTGGCCCCATCATCTGCCCTCCTGGTTTGCCTTCCTGCACTCCCAGAAGCAGGGGGGGCTCAGCAGGGGGGCTGCACCATACCCAGACCCTGCACCCAGCGGGGGCTTCCCCCTGCATGGCTTTGGCTCATCCCTGCTTTGGGGCGGTGGGGAGAAGGGAGCTGGAGGTGGGGAGGGAGGAGATGCAGGAAGGGTTTGGTAGCAAAAACACATCATCAAACTGCTCCTGGAGTCCTGTACCGCTGCTCCCCCCTGTTCCAGCAGCACGTTGTGGGCGCACACCGGCGTGTGCACCCACGCCTTGACTCGCACTTGCCCCTTGTTTTTCCTCGACCTTTCGACTGCCGAGCAGTTAAAGCAAACGGCATTACAACAAGTGGCACCGCAGAGCACGGCTTTTCAGTAAATACCTTTTATTCGAGGCGTCGGCTCCGAGCAGCAGCCGCTGAGTGCAGGTTCCCCTCGCACTGGTGTGCGTCTCCCCCACCTTCTCCCTCTGTAGCTCACGTGCCAGGGCCACCAGCCCCGGGGGACGGTCCTGCCGCCCAGGGACAGCCGGTCTGTGTGCTCATGGCATGGGCAGGTGTCAGTGAGATGGTCCAGGTAGGTTTGCATGGTGGGAGGACACGTTGCTTCTTTGCATCTTCTCTGCCCCATGCATGGGTGCAGGGTGCTGGGTTAACGCAGTCTCCTGGTGTCTGCCGTGCGACGTGTTTCTGTCCCTCGCGGCTGAGCTCTTCTGGCACTGCCAGGTCTGTCCCCTCATGCAGGGCGGGGGGAGAGCACTTGGGAAGGTGCCACCAGCCAGTGCCATTGTCCTCCTGGGCATCCCATCCTGGTTCCTGGGGAGGTGGGATGTGGAGCTGGGTCTGGCGTGACCCGCCTGGCTCTTGCACTCACACTTGGGTGCAGGGCTGACCCCTCAGGGAGGGGACAGTCCTCGTGCCCCGGGGTGGCACATGGGCTCAGCACAGCTTTCCCAGTGCAGCATCACTTGGGGATTTGGTAGCGCTGACGCTTTTCTCCCTTTTCTGCTGAGACAGAGCAGCAGAGACACCGACACCTTCCTTCCCGTGTTCCCTGCCGCCTCGTCTAATTTTGCAGCCCCTGCTTCCCACCGCCCACACAGCTTGTGGCTTCGGCAATAGTTGCCGTTCCCCTGTTTGCATCGCTGAGCCAGCGCAGGGCTCCCAACAGCAAAGCACCGCTCTGCCGTGGGCATCCCGCACGCTGCGAGCAGGAGGAGATTTGCGAGCACACATGTGAGCAAGAGGCTTTTCCCCTCAGACAAACCAACCACTTTTTCTCCAGCAGCACCTACAGTGAAGCTCCTGAGGCACAATCAGGTGCCAGCGGCTTTGAGACGGGGGTGCAGCGTGAAGGCAGCCACGCTCGGCCCCACTTGTGTGTCCCCTCCTTTGGCTGCTTGTCCTGCTGCTCCTCACGCGTCTCGGGGCCAGGAGCATCCCCAGGCTGGTTGCCCGGGGCTGTGGCATCGGCTGTATCTGATGCTGGAGGAGGGAGAGGGTCCCAGGGACATGCTCCTCCAGCCCGGTGTCTCACTGCAATGGGACCCTTGGAGATGGCCAAGGTGTCCCCACTTGAGAGATGATCATGGGGTGATGTAGCATCCCTCCCATGGATGAGCTGCCAAGGGTAAAACTGGGGAAGAGGGATGAACCCAGCAGCTGTTTAAAGGAAAATCTGTTCAGAAAGATGCAGCTGGGACAGGCGCTGCCAGCCGGAGCCTCCCCCCAGCTCCTGGGGCTGACCTGATTTTGCAGGAACCTCCCATTTTTCTGCTCCACTGCCCTTTTGTCTCCGCACCCAGAGAATGCAGAGCCTCATGGCCTATATTTTGGCTGTAAGATCAATATTTAAAATCCCCCCTCTTGTTTCCTTTGCACAGACGCAAGGCGTTTGGTTTGCTGGGGGAGGCTTGTCTCCTAGAGACCTGTCTGTTCACCATTTCAAATAATTTCCTTGGTATCGTTGTTCTAGAAACAAATCATTAGAGGCCTATTATACAATGTTATACCTGCCAAGGTTAGAAAAGATCCAGCATATGTGGTAAAATTGTACCATGAGCTACATGCAATGACTTTTTTTTTGTTGCTGTCTGTGTATAAATGTACCTTTTCCTCCTTTTGCAGAGCCAGTCACCCACGAGTAAAGCTGTGGGGTGATGCTGCTGCCCGGGATGGGAAGCCCCAGCGGGGCTTGATCTGGTGCTTGGTCACAGTCTCGTACTGGGAAGATGCTGCGGGCGGTGGAAAGGGGCAGTTTTGGGGTGTAGCAGCCGTTCCTCTCTCCTCACCGCTGTTTGCCCCCTCTTCAGTGACACCATTGGAAAATCTGGGCCAAAACCAGTGACCAAGTCCCCCAGCTGAGTGGTCCCATGCTGCTGGCGAGTTAATGGAGCTGTGGTCCCCAGGGAGCTCATTAAACATCATCTTGGAGGGCTGAGCAGCAAGGGGCAGCCGTTGGCAGGGGCTGCAAACCCTGTCCATCCCCTGTTAGGTCTCTTGCCTACAGGAGATGTCCCTTGCCCTCCTAAACCATCTGTCCCCGTGCTGCCGGGGCGGCTCAGCCCCCCTGCCCGGCCGTAGCCTGCATCGTTGCTTTGCAGTTGTCTTTTTCTCTCTTGCAGGGAGAATAACTTCATCAAGGACTTCCCCCAGCTGGCCGATGGCCTCATGGTGATCCCGCTGCCCGTGGAGGAGCAGTGCCGCGGTGTCCTCTCCGAGCCCCTTCCCGACCTCCGGCTGCTCACCGGTACGAGCTGCACCCGGGGTCAGCCCCGGCTGGGGGCAAGCACAGGAGCGAGCATCCCTTCTTCCACCCAGGATCCTGTGGTCCGAGGCGCATCAGCACCCCTATTATCTCAGGGTCCTTTGGGGCATCAGCACCCCTATTATCTCAGGGTCCTTTGGGGCATCAGCATCCCTATTATCTCAGGGTCCTTTGGGGCATCGGCATCCCTGTTATCTCAGGGTACCTTAGGGCATCGACATCCCCGTTATCTTGGGGTGCCTTGGGCCATCAGCATCCCCATTATCTCGTGGTACCTTGGGCCATCAGCATCCCCATTATCTTGGGGTACGTTGGGGCATCAGCACCCCTGTTATATCAGGGTACCTTAGGACATCAGTGTACCTGGGGCAGAAATAACATATGGGCTGTGTGAGTCCACCCCAGTGTCTCCATCCCCACAAGCTCCCGGTAGCCGCTGCCACCGCAACGCTGGCCCTGCCAGCAGCTTTGGGACCCCACGGCGTGACCACCAGAGGTGGCACCGTCCCTGCCCCCCTCCCATTTCTCACCCCTGCAGGGCACAGCAAAGCCAGCGCTCGATGAGAGCGTTAGCAGCTGGGTCGGTGGGGGCTGAGCACCGGCCCTTCCTTTGCAGGAGACATCAAGTACGACGAGGCGATGGGCTACCCCATGGTGCAGCACTGGCGGGTCAGGAGCAACCTCTACAGGGTGAAGCTCAGCTCCATCACCCTCTCTGCAGGTGAGGGTTTCTAGCAGCGGGGAGATGCATGTCTGCGTGGGTGGGTGGTGGTCATCTGCCCCAAGGCGCAGTTGTACCGAGCATCTCACCAGCATTTCCCACCTCCAGGCTCTGCTCGGGCAGTAACTCGTGCTCCCAGCGCTGTGGCAGAGGCAAGCAGAGAGATTTATCTCCTTTTTACAAGGGGGAAACTGAGGCAGGGAGTTTGTGCAGCTCAGTCACACAAACCAAGAGCTGGGGCCAGAGCCAGGGTCAAGCTAAAATTTGGGCCTTTAAGAAAGATGGGGACAGACTTTTTAGCAGGGCCTGTTGTGATAGGACAAGGGGTGATGGTTTTAAACTAAAGGAGGAGAGATTCAGGCTGGACATGAGGAAGGAATTGTTGGCCCTGAGGGTGGTGAGAGCCTGGCCCAGGTTGGCCAGAGAGGTGGTGGCTGAACCATCCCTGGAGACACCCCAGGCCAGGCTGGACGGGGCTCTGAGCAACCTGAGCTGGTGCAGATGTCCCTGCTCATGGCAGGGGAGGCACTGGGGGAGCTGGGGAGGGCCCTTCAACCCAAACTATTCTGCGGTTCTGTGATTCTGTGATTCTAAGTTAATAAGCAACACTGCGGGGAGGATTCGTGTGGGGGTGGCTGTGTATATGTTCATGTACAACAAAGAGTAAATTCTTGAAAAATGTGGTTTCCAAAGGACCCAAAGTGCTTGTAAATGTGGGTCATATAAAGCAGAGAGTCGCAGATGAAGAAGGGGCGGGCGGGAAGATCCTGGAAACGTCAAAACATTTCACTTCCATGTTTTTATAGCTACACATTTTGTTTCAGAAATGCTGAAACATTTTGTTACGACCTGAAACGTTTTGCCTTTTCATTTCAAAACAGCATTTTTTATCTAAAAATCAACCTGTTTTTAAATGTGGAAAGAAAAAAAACCCAAACATCTAGCGCAGACAGGCTGCACAGCCCCAGAATGAAATAACCTGCTCAGAGCTGAACAAAATATTTGGGTTCAGCTCAAAATGAATTCTAGCTTTTTTATTAAACCAACTTTCTCCTTCAATAAACCAAACAACCAACCAGCCAGACAACCTCATTTTGGAGACAGTTGTGATGTATTTTCTTGCAGTATGTTTTCAGTTCCGCCACTGAACCAAAGCACTATCGGCCAGCTCTAAATGATGCCAAGGCACTGTGAAGTCACCAAAGCCTCCTTGATATTTCACCTTCGTAGAGCAGTGAGGGTCTGTGTCCTTGTCCCACGGGTGATGCTCAAGAGATGTCCCAAACCTTGTACGCCCCCAGAGCTGCCGTCAGCCCAGCCCCGTGCATCTCCAGCTTTCCTAAAAATAGTTATTGGTTGTGCAAGGTATTTACACTGGAGATGGTCTGCAGTGCCACCTGTAATGACACCAGGAGAACATCTCTGGTTGTGGTTACTGCAGAGCAAAGGCCAAGCACATCCTTTGGGGAGAGTGTTGATGTCCCAGCAGCCTGGAAAACAGGCTGGAGCTGGCCGGAGGGTGTTGTGTGTCTCTGTGTTCACATGCACATCCCTGTAAAATGATTTGAGAAAGGAGAAGAATCACAAAAGGATGCCAGAGCCACAGCCCAGGTCCGTAGCAGGTTGTGGATTCCAAAGGATCACGTATGCAAGAGAGGAGGAGCTGCACTTTGCACCTCTGCAGGGACTTGTCTGCCTTGAGCAGGGGACCTGCTGGCTCCCCTTCTCCCGGCTGTAGCTGGCAGCCCTGCCTGGGCCACCGGCAAACCCCCTGCCTCCCTCCCGCAGGCTTCGCAAACATCCTGAAGATCCTGAGCAAGGACAGCAGCCGGGAGGAGCTGCTCTCCTTCATCCAGCAGTTCGGCTCGCACTACATCGCGGAGGCCCTGTACGGCTCCGAGTTCAGCTGCACCATCCACTTCCCCAGCAAGAAAGTCCAGCAGCAGCTCTGGCTCCAGTACCAGAAAGGTGAGGAGAGCGGCGGAGACGGGCAGTGCCACAAATGTCAGTTGTCGTTGGTGCTGTTTTCCATCCATCACCTCCTCTTCCCTGTGCACACACCATCAGTGGTTCGTGGGCGCAGAGAGGAGACTTGGTAGCATGGAGGGTGTTGGTCTCTTCGCCCAAGGAACAAGCGATAGGATGAGAGGAAACGGCCTCAAGTTGCGCCAGGGGAGGTTGAGGTTGGATCTGGGGAACAACTTCTTCCCCAAAGGGCTGTGGGGCATTGGAACAGGCTGCCCAGGGCAGTGCTGGAGTCACCCTCCCTGGAGGGGTTGGACAGACGGACATGAGGTTCTCAGGGACACGGGACAGTGCCAGGGCTGGGTTAATGGTTGGACTCGATGACCTTGAAGGTCTCTTCCAACCAAAATGAGTCTATGATTCTATGACTTGTACCAAATGAAGTGCCCAGCAGCAGGAGATGGTGCCACATGCCCACGGGCAGCATCCCTGAGCCCGATGAACCCATCCTGCCCACTCCTGCCCTTCAGTGGCCACTCTGGCTCCATCCATCCCCGGGGACCCACGTCCCCATTTGCCCCCGGCCCCACTGTGGTGGTGCTTGGGGTCACGTGATGGAGATGTGACACTGTCTCAGAATGGCTTCGTTTTATTGCTTGTGACAATGACAGTCTTTAAGGAAGTGTATTAAATCAATAGCAGACTCATTGTGCTACACCATAAATAACGCGACACATCATTAAACAGGGCAATAAACTTCAGGACTTTGAAGTAATACAATTAGGTTATGTTTATAAAAACTCCCTTATCGCTGTAGCCTTCCATTTGCCAATTCATCTCTCTCCTCCAGGGAGCTGGGGATATTCCCCAGGTCTGATATTTTTCTGTTGAAAAACATCTGTGCTGTTTCACAGGGCCCGTCATAGGGCTGATGGTAATGAAGGTCATAAAGGCACTTGCGTCCTGCCCCACGGGTGCTGCCAAGAGCGGCCTTGTTCTGCGCAAGCTCCTGTTGCCTCCATCGCTTTCTGCTCATTTTTTTGCTCTGTCTTCCCAGCACAGCTTGTCTTGTAAATGTATTTATAACACCCTGTACTCATTTGTTTGGGTTTTAAACTGTGATAAATGAAGTTTGCCATAGCAATGCCCCTGTTTAGCAAGAGAAAGCATGGTGGAGGTGTGTTGTTTATGTACTTGTAATATTATTAATCATTCTGGCGTGCTCCCTGAAGTCCCTGGGTGGGGAGCAGACAGGGGACGTGGTCAGCAGTGGTTCCTGGGGCTTAACCGTGAAGCCTCGCGGTGGCACAGGGCCTGAAGCGAGCAGTGCCTTGCTGACAAAATAATTTCCTTTTTAGTCCATGGTATGCAGCTGGCCAAGGCGGGCTCCCTCGCTCCCCCCTGGCTCCCACCTGCGCCCCTGGAGCTGTGCCCACCCCTGGCAGGGACATCCCCGGTGTGCTGGGACATCCCTGGTGTGCTGGGAGCATCCCCGGTATGCTGGGACATCCCTGGTGTGCTGGGACATCCCTGGTGTGCTGGGACATCCCCGGTGTGCTGGGACATCCCCGGTGTGCTGGGAGCATCCCCGGTATGCTGGGACATCCCTGGTGTGCTGGGAGCATCCCCAGTGTGCTGGGACATCCCCGGTGTGCTGGGAGCATCCCCGGTGTGTGGGGACATCGCCAGTCTGCTGGGAGCATCCTTGCATCCTTCCCCACCACCCTGTGAAGCAACAAAGCACGTGTGGGACCTCAGGGTTTCTCTGTAGATTTTGCATGTGATGCCTGGACATAAGTGTTAATTTCTGACCGCGCAGTGTTTGGGTACCGGCTGCTGGTTCCAACCTCATTCTTTGCGTGTGGCTTCGTCTGTGGCTTTGGTAGCTGGTGTGAGGTTGAATGTCAGGACTGTTGGTTCTGCAGAGAGGACAAGTGTCTCTGATGGCCAAAAAATGATGTTGGTAGGACACTGAGGATGTTCAGGCCTCTTGCCGATACTAGGGGAGATCGGCTCTATGGACAGAGAAGGTGTCACGGAAGACTCAGGGCTCTCTCCCCAGTTAGGTAAGAGAAAGACCTTGCTGTTTATGGTAGACAGATTTTATTCCTAGCTTCTCTGCTGATTTACTCTTGTTTTGCCAGTGACTTAAGGAGGACTGGAATAAATAGCCCCAGCTAGACAGTTCTGGATGTCTTCTCCACTCGGAAAAAGCTCGGGTCCGCCGGGCTCCCCGCTGCAAGCCAGCCCGTTTCCGAGCTGCTCCAAGGGCACACATATGCATCATCTCTAATAAATACAAAAGTGAGGCCAGGACAACTGTAATTTGTTAGCGAGCAAAGCAGGTCAGAAGAGGAGGGGGAGAGGAGAGTCTGGAGCTAATTGGAACATCACCAAGTATGATAAAAATGCACATTGCGGTGTGTTTGCAGCACCACACAAAATTATTTTAATATTTTTAATCAACTTCATAAATCAATCGGCAAGCCTTAGGAGGAGGCCTCCGCCAATACAGCGCACAATCTGCGCGTCCAGCCCTAACTGAAAACACAGTCTCGAAGGAGAGACGGCGCCGCTGGCAGCCGGGCTCCTTCCAGCAGCTGGAGCAGCCCAAATGCCGTGATGTGGGTTGGTGCCTGCAGAATGCTTCCTTCAGCCAAACAGAGGAGAAAGCGATCTGTTTTTTACCAGGGACAGCAAAAAGTTGGTGCCTTCTCACTACCCAGACCCACCGCCCTGCCGGGATGGGTGTTTGCAGGATGCTGTGGTTGTTGAAATGCAAAACGTTCCCCTTCCTCCTGGAAGTAAATCGGGTGTGTGCTTGCTCTCTACAACTACCTGAAAAGAGGTTGGAGCCAGGGGGGTGTTGGTCTCTTCTTCCAAGTAACAAGCGATAGGACAAGAGGAAACGGCCTCAAGTTGCATCATTGGAGGTTTAGGTTGGATATTGGGAACGATTTCTTCATGGAAAGGGCTGTCGGGCATTGGAACAGTCTGCCCAGGGCAGTGGTGGAGTCACCATTCCTGGAGGGGTTGAACAGACGTGTAGATCAGGTGCTTAACAGCATGGTTTAGCAACGGCCTTGGTGGTGTTAGGTTAACGGTTGGACTCAATCTTAAAGTTGTTTTCTAGCCAAAGCCATTCTACGATTCTAGAATGCCATGCTCAGCAATAAAACTGAAAGTAGAGGCTGGGGGTCAAGCCAATGCAAAGATGCTCACAAAATGTACAGGAGGAAGGAGAGTGATACCTCCATCCAGCAAATCCACGTGTCGGCGACCACTTCAGGTGTCTGATAAACCTTTAGCAAGGTTTTAGCTGAGGTTTAGCAAGGGTTTTTTCCTTTGTGGCCCCTCAGTCTGGCTGGATGAGGAGGAGGAGAGCTTGGTTAGGGAAAGAGAAGAGCTGCTCTGATAGCAAAACCTGACAGCCCCGGTGGGATTTCCCCACGAGCTGTTCTAGCTTGCCTCGTTCCCACTGCGATACACAAAATGCAGAACAAATGTCTGTAAGTGCTCCGGCACTTAGAGAAAATGAAGCTGTTATCAGCAGTAATGCGGAGGGTCTCATCTTGTCAAGCCTTTGAGTGACAACTCTTCCTTCGCACGGTGCAGACGAGCTGAGCCTCAGCGTGGGAGATTTCTCTTCTCCAACTGGGAAAAGCTGGAAAAAGAAGCGGTGTGCTGGTGGCGTGGAGCTGCGGGGGAGCACAGAGCTCATGGGGGCTCCTCTCCCTTCCCACCCAGGAGCTGGGAGATGCACGGCTGGGCAGTGGGAAGGATGCTGATGGACAAGGGTGGAAGAGATTCTGAGGGTTTCAGTACCCAAGTGTTGTGTTTCAGGGCTGCTTTGCGTCTGCAGTGAGTGAAACGTTTGTTTTTCTTGCATGTCCTGTGATCTCTAGGTAGAGTTTCCTTGGCTAGAGGTGACCTGGCCGTGTTGGGCACTCAGCAAGCTGAGCTTTGAAGGTGGCTGCTACAGATGTGACAGATGTTCCTCTCAGTAACAGATAGAGGCAGGTCCTGTCACACTCCCTAAGCCTTTCTGCCCACCAGCCCCTCCAATATTGGCTTATCTCCTCTCAGACCATATGTTGGTGGTTCTATTTATCTTTAAGAGGTTACAATTTTCATGCTTTCTTGTGAACATAACAGTTTAGACAAATATCTTCATAAAATAGAAGCCACTTCAAGCACACAGCCTTGAGTTCTGCTAAAACAGCAGTCCACGTTCTTCTGAGCAGGGTCCGCGGGTCCCCTCTGTCCTCTCAAGGTCCCCTTCATCTCCATGCAGGTCTGGTACTGCCGTAACACAATTAAGTTTGAACTAGTCCACAGGAACGCTTAGTTTTCGTTTCCCAGGCACAATCAGGTGCATTGAGAAAGTTGTAAGGCAAGCTTTGCATCTGTTAGAGGAAATAATGGCTTTCCCTTAGACCTGCTCGGTCAGAAGTAGAACATATAGAATTTCCCTGTCCTTGAGATCCATTCCTATAAACAACCACTCCACTACCTCTGTAACACTCCTACTACTTGCAGTTTATGTCTTTATATGTTTCAAAACCTCAGCTTTTGACATTTTGTTCGGAGGAGGAAAAAACAATCTAGCTGGTTGCCGTGAAATTTAGTTTAGACGAAAGTACGTGCTGTGACTCACTCCGCTAAATGACCTTACGCACTGCTCATTGTAATCCAAAATTGCCAGGCAAGTAGAGTAATTAGTTGTGCAAAATGAAATAACTTTAAATCCTTGCATTGAGTAATGACCCAGAAAAATCACTTAAGCTATACAATAGAAAAGACTCGAAGCATCTGGCTTTATTTTTACTTTTGTAGCCCTTTGATTAAGGAACAGTCTCTGCCCCTCATCCCTTTGGAAAGCCCAGCTGTCGGTTGCTGCCCAGAACAAATGTTTGTGGCTTAGTTGCTGCTGTTCTAAGAAATTATAACTTCATATAAAGCATCAAGGTAAGTCTAACAGGACTGGCACGGCAGTTGTTCTGCAAGGATGGTGTATGTTTGATAAACCAGCATCTTGGATCTGTTACCGAGCGCTTGGTGCCAGGGGATTTGGACCAGACCTTTAAAACATCAGGTGAAAAGTAAGATACTGCCCTTGTGGGACTATCAGTGTGAATTAAGGCATGAAACTCTAGTATTTGTTTATGAGGTGGGTGGGGGAGTGTCAGGTAAAGTTACAGGAGACCTGCCAAGGAAATCAGATTTATCCTCTGCAACCTGACGGCATAAAAGGGGTCTCGTAGCCATCATGTTCCCAAGTCAAATCCCCACTGGGTGTAGAAAAAAATCTGCCACCAAAGGGAGGAGATGAAGTGTTTTTAATAAGAAAATGAGCTGTTTGCAATGTGCTTTTAATTGGATCAATTTTTCCTTTATTACACAATCTTTAAAAACCAAACACATACGTATAACCAGACAAGCTCTTCTTCCAGGTAGAGAGCAGAAGCCAAACTATTTCATCGCAATCCTTAATTACCCCATTTCATCTCGCTTGGCAGACGATCACAACATTGCGTGGGGGCACCACGGCAAGAAATACAGCTCTGCAAAATCATCTTGTAGTCGCTGTCGAGTTCTGTCAGGGGACCTGCAAGCCCTGGGTGAGGGACAGTGGGGTTTTTTTTCCATTTTCTACCTAAAACCCCAGGCTAGAAGAAGAGCCGCAGGCGACATACACCCCCAGGCGCCGATTGCAGTGTCCTGGCCCACCAGTGCATCGCAGGGTAATGTTGTTTTTCTTGGATCTCTGAGTGAGAAACATGACGGACGCTTTGTTTGAACTGTGTGACCAGGAACGGGCTGGGTAACGAACTGCTCAGTTTACCAGACCAGCTTTTCTGTCCCTTCAAGCACTCCAGGAAATGTTATTGCTAGCAGTGTGATGTTTATTGCCAAAAAAAAAAAAAATCCATTGGAACAGAAAATGAAAGAGGTACATATTATCATAGATAATATTGCTTCAATTATTCAGGTCCACGGTAGCTTCCTGCTTGGAGCAGTTCTTAGAAAGAGGAGAAATGTTTAAAAGAGATCAGTAGGAGAGGAACTGTCATTACTGCAATACTGGAAAAAACGCCTTGAGTTACAATGTAATTAACTGCAGAAGGGCCCAGTAATAGTCATCATCTCCCAAAAACATACATGCAGGATGAGATCAGCTCCCCATATTACTCCTACATACCTCGGGCGACTGCCCCCTCCCACCCAAACAAGAGCAGCAGAGAATGTAAATCATTCTGTGCAATTTGGCAGCCTTGGCAAAGCCGGGGAGCAGCTGAGGAGGGAAGGGGGGCAGTTCCTTGGACCATCACCCGTGTCAGTGTCTCAGCCCCTGCTCCTTCTCCCCAGGCTTTTTCCAGAGAATTTTAGCAAGAGAAATAACAAGTTGCCCCAGACAGGGGGCACCTCCATCAGCTGGGTGTTTGTGTGCTCTTCGGTGCTTTGCCTGAGCTGACCAAGGAGAGAAACAAACAAATAAATAAACAAAACTAACAAACCAAACAAAACCCAAACAAACAAAAAATGAAACAAACCCCCTCCAAACAAAACAAACAGAAAACCAAATGAACCAAACAAACCCAAACAAAAACACTAAAGCAAACAAAGAAAAACCCCACAAAATCCCAGCAAAATCTGCTCCCAGTGCTTATGCAAACCCTGTAACTCCCAAACAACCGGGTGGAGCAGCAGCGGCTCTGAAGCCTGTTATACTTTGCCGTTTCAATAGGGGAAAGTATATGGGAGCTTAAAAAACAAAATCACCTGTTGCATACATGTTGTAGCACAAGGAGCAAACAATTTGCTGTAGCACGGCACCCGCTATAAAATCAGTTTTTATATTGTCTGTTGTGCCCCCAAATTTTCAACTACGTTGTTGATAGCAACAAATAAACGCACTGCGGTCTAACTATTATCTGTGGCAGATTAACATGCTACCACTGTGCCCTATTTAAATGCATCTTTCCTTCAATAAACGATTCTAGGCGAGCAGCACCACACTGAGGTACACATTTATCAGCCAGGAGAGTAGCACTGTGGGGGCCTCGGTTCACACAGCTGCAGTTTTGTGCTTCATTTGGCCCAAAGCCGCGATGAACATGAACTCCAGTGCCTGCTGGTGCCGTAAAAAAAAAATAATCTGAAGAATGTAGTGTTTTGCTGTGCAAGGGAAAAAAGGCAATGCACCAATGGACATGTTTCCAAGTATTAAAAAAATAAAGGCGAAATGGTTTTCCCTCCATCTCAGCCGTGAGTTGCCTAAATATCCAAAGTGCAGATGGGTGGAAACTCTCGCTAAATGTAATGGCCTGGAATGCAGAACAGTGAAGTGCAGGTGAACAGACAATACGTTGCATTTAATCTCATTTACTATAATTTCCCAGTCTTATTCTCCCAGCCCTTCCTTCCTCCCCTATGAACCTTTAGATACCAGACATACCTTCCAAAGACAGTTTCCAGGATACATTTAATAACAAAACAACAGCAAATATCAACTGTAGATTTCCCATTTTTTTTTTCCTCCAGCCCCCTCCCTTTTTACCCCTTTCTACCTAGCACAACTCTTAGTAGTCATAAAAACCCTGTTGCCATCAGAGGGCACTTTTCTGGCTCAGCTCCGTCTCCCATGATTGCACAGGACTCACTTCACATTGAACAGACACGGTTCACAAATGGCATGACAAAGGACGATCTCCTGAATACCAGAAAAGCAGAGAGAGAAAACCCTCCCTCGTCAGTTTGAAAGTAAAGCTCTGTCTCCCTGCAGTCTGAGAGGGCTATTTCGGTTTATGCAGTGCTGCAATCAGAAATTGCTTTCTCTAGTAGTTGCCCAGACAACTGCTACCCAGTTCCTTGCAAGTACCACAGCGAGAAGAGGATTTTGCCTCTCTGGTCCTCTAAGGGAAGGCGATTAGAGCAGTCAGTCAGTGTTTATGGCACAAAGATACAGTGGTTGAAGCTGGAAGTGTCAGAGATGTGGCAAAAGAAGGTGAGAAGTTTATGACCAGTCATTGAGCAAGGAACCAATATTCCAGAAGGATGGATCCTTTCCCTTGTGCTTGTTCTTTTTTATTGTACTGTTTTTATATAAAAAAAGAAGATAAAGCAGACCACAACCATGTAAGCTATTTTGTTTCTAAACACAAAACATGATGGCCTCTATGCCAAACCCCCTTCAGTTATGGCACAATCTTCTTGAACTCTTGCTTGACACCGGTTCCCATCAGATTGCATCAAGGCTGGAAGAATCTCTGCTGCCAAAAGAGGTTTTGCTTAGAAACGTGCCTTTAAGGGGTAGAATATCTTCTCAGATGGTAACTGTAGATCTTAATGCAATGATCCCAGCAGTCCAGCACCAGCAGCTGCCCTTTGGGAGTAATGGCGATACCGACGGGACAGACGAGTCCTTCCCGGATTAGGATGTTATAGCCGCCTCCTTTAGGAAAATGCAGGATTTCTTTCCGGCTGCTGTCGGCAACAATGAGGTCTCCCCTGGCATCAACACACATCCCAGCGATGCACCTGAAATCCTCATTCTCGGAGAAGAAGTGGCTGATCTGGCGTCCTAGCTGCCCATCGGGGCCGACGGAGCCGATTGAAAATCCTCCTTCCAGGTGGTGTTCGTACTGCCGGTTTTCCAGGTTGAGCCCCAGCCCTTGGGTAAAGTAAATGGTCCCTTCAGCATCGCAGGTGACAAACTTTGGGCGCACGGCGCTACATAAGCAACTGTACTTTACTACCCCCACACCGCGGTCCACTGTGAAACACCAGAGTTTCCCCCCTTCCACGTCGGTCACTACGAACTGCCCCGAAGGCAGAGCTGTGATGCCCCAGGGCTTGCTGAGCTGGCTCCGGTGACAGGCCACGCAATGGCCATCCATGGTGTAGACCTTGACGGAGTTATCGTAGCTGTCCGTCACACCTATCAGGCCGTGGCAGTTCATGGTGACAGAAAGGGGAGTCAAATTGGGCAAGTCTGCCCCGAGGAAACTCAGTACAAAGCTATCGATTCCGCTAGGGCTCCGGCGGATCTCCTTCAAAAAGCCCTTGCGGGTAAAAACCTGGATTCGGAAATTGCCTCGGTCTGCCACAAGCACCTCTCCTTGCAGGGTGACGTGCAAGCTGACGGGGAGGTTAAACATCCCTGGCAGGCTGCCCTTGGAGCCCATCTTCTTGATGAAGTGACACTGCTGGATGCTTGTGGCTGCTTCGGGCATCCTTGGCTTGGCTGGTGAGGAGCTGGGTGTGCAGCTGGGCTCTTCTTGCACCAAGTCGGGCTCCCGAAATGATGCCGATGAGGATGCTGCGGTTTCCACAAGTGATTCCTCCATGTTAACAGTCCGGGGTTTCTTCACCACCTGCCCGATCTGCAGTGGTCCCACGTGGCTCACCTTGAGGAGTTCAACCTCTTGAAGAGTCAGCTCCCTTGGGAGACTGTTGGTCAGTTCTGGTTCTTCCTCATCTGCTGCCTCCTCCAAGAGAGCTATATCTCCCTGCTTTATTTTGGCAAGGAAATAGTCACAGCGAGACATTATCTGCACTTCTGCTAAGTTCAGCAGATAAGCTTGCTCCTCCATTACCTGATTATTTACCTTCTCCACATCAGACAAAGAGGTGGTGAAGAACTTGCGTGACCTGGCCAGTTCTTCCTGGATCTTGCGCTCTTCTTTGCTGTAATCTTGCAGAACTGCTTTGTATCTAGATTGTAGGTCTCTCGAAACACCCTCCAGAGATGCTTTTCTTTTCTGCAGATCACCCATGAGCTCCCGAAGTCTGGCAAGCCTTGTCCCAAATTCCCTCCTACGCTCTTCAGCAGCCTCTTTGATAGCAATGACTCTATGCCCTTGGGGCATGTGTGATGTCTCCTTGCACGGTTCACACAAAACCAAGCTACAGCTCTTGCAAAAGTGTCTTGGCAACCTTCTCCCACAGACCTTGCACATGAGCAGACCCACCACTTCCCCCAGTCCGGTGGTGTCTATGATCTTCAGCACAGTAAGGTTGTCAGTCAGCTGAGCTAAACTCGTGATCCGCGTGATTTTGCTGCAGAAGGGGCAGCGTATCCCGTTAATGCTGTTTGCCAGGAGTTTCTCCAAGCACTGTTTGCAGATGGTGTGCCCGCAGTGTAAGAGTTTGGGTCTCAGGTGCTCCTCGGTGAAGGACTCCATGCAGATGGGGCACTCCAGGACCTCTCGGAGCGCATCTGAGTTGAGATGAGGGGCGGCAGCCATGGCTTTCCAGGGCAGCTTTAGCTGGTGCGGCGTCTTGTACTTGCATCTATTCCAAGGTGCTCCGATTCTGTCCAGAAAGATAAGAGGAAATGTGATTTATGTCATCACCAGCAGTTACATATACATGCAATTTATTTCTGATTTATCACCCAGCCATGGGAAAAAGAAGCCCAGTTAGCTTTTCCACGTTTGGGAAGGATAGATTAGTCATAGCTAATCTTAGAGTGGGCAAATTCCAAAACTAACTTGCCGCTCCTAGTGCGATGAATTATTCACTTGCAAAATATATAAGTAGAACTGAAAGAAGTGTAATGGCAGCAATAAGGAAGCCCAATAGATATTGATGACTGAATCATCTCCTCATGGTGCCCATCTCCCGCTGCCAAGCCTCCGAGTTTACATAATTTACTGAAACCCAGGGAGATTAAACCAAGCATTCAAAATGTAGCACATCGAAAGAGGAACCAGATGGTGCAGCGCTTTAGGACATTAATATATCACCTCTGGAGACCTGCATTCAGATGTGACATCAGATACGAACAAAATAAATGTGGTTGTTTTACTCTGCTTTTCTAGGTAGCCAAAATAAATTTTCAAGGTTTCATCCATTTGCCAGAAAGTGCAACTAGAAGGAATGATGTCTCAGCTTTCTCTCGCTCTGGGAATGACTGTACATACTGAAAACACACAGCAAAGATTTTTACGCCAGTGTATTCATTAACCTCTGCCATGCTGCATCATGCTTCAGCATGCAAATTAAACCCAGCTTGACGCAGTAGTGTTCTAGCAGGTCTTAGCAATAATGGAGTTAGCAGACAACTCCAAACATTCGTTATTATCTACTACAAGTGTTCACTATTAGTTCTTGAACTTAGCTTCGTTGCATATAATCTCTCCTTATTTCACAAGCTTGCAGCGTTGACCTCGTTCTTGTATTCTGGTTCAGTTTTATACTGCTCTGGTTGCCGTTCAGCTTCAATCCAGGTTTCTCCGTCCTGCCATCCCTCGCAGCAGGGAGCAGATCCCAGCAGCTCTCTTGCTAAAGCAGCCATCCATTCAAAAGGAACAGCACAGGCTTCACATCATTAAGTTATTATTCAGTAGACTGGGTTTCAATACCTTTGCTATTGCATTGCTTAGCCGTTAAAAGAAATGGGGAAGAAAACATTTCTTCTAGGGGGAGAGGAGGAGAAGGAAGTCGTTAGTCTTTAAAATGAAGAGATGGTCGCGAAGGGATGTGAGCAGACAGCTTCTTCTGAATAATGGCTGCATGCACGCGGCGCTCTCGCTTCCCCGCTGCGTTTGCTGCTTCATCCTCAGGAGCGTTTCAGGCAGAAAGGTTCACTGTATTTCAGTTTAGCATTTGCTCAAGTGGAAGAAGACAACTGCAATGAAGAAAAGTTCTTTATGTTCATACAGAGAAGAAAAAAAAAAAAAATTTCATTTATCAGCTTCAGTTCACAGTCTTTTAAAGCCCACATTTCAGGAAGGGATTGAGTCGCGTAGCAGAATCTCCAAGTACCAAGCTGGGATCTGATCCGTGGCTCCATGGTGGCACCCGAGGAGCAGGGGCACTCCTGCCGCTGGCACTGAACACGTGTCCCTTTTGTCCTTAGCACAGAGCTCAGCTGGGGGAGCAGAAGCCTGGGCACTGCCATGCAGATCAGAAACCTTCCTCTGAGGGATGAAAAATCTGTATTTTAAAACGATTTTTAAAAATGAAACACAGGATACCAGATCCATTATTCTTACTTTCCTTAGAATGATGTCAAAAGACATGCTTAGGGAAGGCTGAAGGAGCAGCATAGACACCAGATACTGAGAGTTACATAAAAAGCTACTTTTAAAACAACTATTTTCATTAAAGAACAACAGCAGAGGGGATTTTGTTTAGTTTTGTTAGGTTTGGGTTTTAGAAAGATGATTTTTATGGCGTTCTTTTCCTACATAACCCCCTTTTATTGGAATACCAGTGTGTGCCTGAGTAATGTGAAATTATTTTTACTGTCGCGCTTTTATCTTGATCTTGCACTCGCCTGCGCCGCCGTGGAAGTTTCCTTAACAGCGAGTTGTTCTGGCGTGTCGGTGCCTGTGGGGCAGCTCCTCTGGTGCAGAACGGGGTGTTGGAGCCTCAGCTGTGGGTCAAGCTGAAAAACTCTGTAAATTACGTGAGTTTGGTTTCCTTATATTGAAAAAAACATCCTGCCGTGGCTTCTCTTCCCACTCTGTAGTTTTTAGTTAGGATGCGTGGCGGGACAACTAGTTTAACTAGTAATTCATCGCTTGTGCCATTAAGGAGTTTAAATAACAGGTTAAAGCTGCACAATCCACGTTGTGACCTCTTCCCGTGGCATTTATGACAATATTGCCTGGGCGGCTCCAGCCCGAGCAGGACAACGCGGGGATTTGGGGTTTTTTTGCTCAAAACAGACGCTTGCAGCGTCTCCCACTCCCCGGGGTGGTTTGATGCCGTTAACAGAGCCCGGGCTCCCAGGAGGGAGACACATAGAATCATAGAAGCGTTTTGGTTGGAAAAGCCCCTCAAGATCGAGTCCAACCATTAATTAACCCACCCCTGGCCCTGAGAACCTCATCTCCGTCTGTCCAACCCCTCCAGGGATGGTGGCTCCGCCACTGCCCTGGGCAGCCTGTTCCAATGCGGCTTTAACGGCTGCACGGGCTGACAGGGCGCTCGGTTCGGTACAAACCGCCGGTTTAACCGCAGGACGAGCTCCCTCCCGCCTCCCCCCGAGCAGGTGCCTGGGCAAGGCCGCGGCCTGAGCGGGCTCGGCGGGGCGGCCCCACCCCAGCGCGGCCGCAGGGGGGTCTCTCATCGCCCTTCACACAGAGGCGCGGCCCGGCGGGGGTCCGGGTGGGGCTGCCCGGTTGGCGCTGCCCGGCCCGGCCCGGCCGCCTCTCCCGCCCCGGCCCGCTCCCGGAGCTGTGAGGGGGATCCCGCCCGCCGCCGCCCCCGCCCCGCCTGCAGGGGGCGCCGCCGCCGCGGGCCCCGCGGTTCTCTTACCTGCCCGCCGCTCCCGGGCCGCGCGCCGCTCCCCGGCATGCACCGCGCCGCCGGCGTGACGTGTGCGCCGGGCGCGCGGAGCCTGCTGGGAAATGGAGTCCCGGGAGGAGCCCGGGAGCGGGAGGATCACAGGATCACAGCATGGCAGGCGTGGGAAGGGACCTCGAAAGCTCATCCAGTGCAATTCCCCCGCCGGAGCAGGAACATCCAGATGAGGTTACACAGGAAGGTGTCCAGGCGGGTTGGAATGTCTGCAGAGAAGGAGACTCCACAACCTCCCTGGGCAGCCTGGGCCAGGCTCTGGCACCCTCACCGGGAACAAGTTTCTTCTCATATTTAAGTGGAACCTCCTGCGTTCCAGTTTGTACCCATTGCCCCTTGTCCTATCACTGGTTGTCACCCAGAAGAGCCTGGCTCCATCCTCCTGACACCCACCCTTTATATATTTATAAACATTAATGAGGTCACCCCTCAGTCTCCTCTTCTCCAGCTCCAGAGCCCCAGCTCCTCAGCCTTTCCTCACACGGGAGATGCTCCACTCCCTTCAGCATCTTCATGGCTGCGCTGGACTCTCTCCAGCAGTTCCCTGTCCTTCCTGAACTGAGGGGCCCACAACTGGACACAATATTCCAGATTCGGATCGGGACAGGTGGGCACGGGGCCCGCAGGCCGGTCCCAGGAGCAGGGAGCTGCCTGCACGGGGAGCTCCAGGGTCGGCCAGGCTCCCCCCTCCATGTGGGGCTGTTTCTGTCAGGAAGAGTTAAATGAAAAAAAAAAAAAAAAGAGGAAACAGAAACATGTTTTCTTTATATTTTCTGCTTTTATTCTGTTCAATTTCAGGTTGGTCTGTGCCCTTTCTCCGCTCAGTCGGTGCTGCAGCGGGAGCAGCCGCTGCCCGTCCCCCTGCCTGGTCCTGCCTGTGGGTTGATTTTGCGTCGTCTATTGAAAAATTTGTCTTTCTGGGTCCATTTCTATCGTGGTTTAACCCCAGTCAGTAACTCAGCCCCATGCAGCCACTCGCTCACTCTTCCCAGGGGGATGGGGGAGAGAATTGGAAAGGTAAAAGCAATAAAACTCGTGGGTTAAGATAAAGAGAGTTTAACAGGTAAAGTAAAAGCCACATGCGCAAGCAAAGCGAAACAAAGGATTCATTCACTGCTTCCCGTGGCAGGCAGGTGTTCAGCCAGGCCCTGTCACACCAGATGCCATCACTCCAAACATCCTCCCCTTCCTGCGTCTTCCTTCAGCTTTTATTGCTGAGCGCGGCGTCATGTGGTGTGGAATGAGGAGCGGTTCAGGGACCTGGGGGATTCAGCCTGGAGAACAGGAGGCTGAGGGGAGACCTTCTCATCTCTGCAACTGCCTGAAAGGAGGCTGGAGCATGGAGGCTGTTGGTGTCTTCTCCCAAGTAGCAAGTGACAGGACAAGAGGAAATGGCCTCAAGTTGTGGCAGGGGAGGTTCAGATTGGATATTAGGAAAAAATTTTTCCCAGAAGGGCTGTCGGGCATTGGAACAGGCTGCCCAGGGCAGTGCTGGAGTCACCATCCCTGGAGGGATTTAAAAGACATGAAGATGAGATTCTTTGGAACGTGGTTTAGTGCTAGAGTTAGGTTAGGTTATAGTTGGACTCGATGATCCTGACGGTTTCTTCCCACTGAAATGATTCTATGATTCCATGAATGTCCCTTGGGTCAGTTGGGCTCAACTGTCCCTGCTGTGTCCCCTCCCAGCTCCTTGTGCACCCCCAGCCCACTCACTAGTGGGTCGGTGCGAGGAGCAGAAAAGGCCTTGACTCTCTGCAAGTGCTGCTCAGCAATCACAAAAACATCCCTAAATTATCAACTCTGTTTCCAGCACAAACCCAAAACACAGCCCCACACCAGCTACTGTGAAAAATATTAACTCCAGCCCAGCCCAAACCAGTACAGTTTCATAAACTGCATTGGAGCAGCCCTGTGGACTCTCAGAACTGAAAGGACTATTTTTAGGTGAAGAATAGCAAATGTAATCAGTTGATTGGGATGTGCATAAACACTTTCCCTGAGCAGACAGGCAGCTGCAGCTGCTTGTGCAGTGACTTGCTCAGGGCACGACCCGGTTGATATTAATTCCTTTCCCACAGTGGCCCTGGTTCTGGTGTTGGTGGCCGGTGATCAGTGCAGCTGCTGTGGTGCGGGCAGGAAATCAGCGGTTTGTGAGGAATCGAGCAGTTTGGGGGTTTGCCCTCAATCAGAGGAGAGTCTGTGTTGCCAGGTCGTTCAACTCCTTTGCTCGCGCCTGGGAGGTGGCAAAGGATGGCAGCTCTGTTACACCCCTGCAGAACTAATGACCAGAGTTGTTAATCAGAGAATCAGTCGTTTCCCTCCTGCCTCTTCACTTCTCGTCCCTCCTGCTTCATTTCTGACCTCTCCGCCTGTCTCACACCACAGGCAGGCTGGCAGCGGTGCCCAGAACTAGGAGTTTGGTCACCAGTCTGTGGCTCCGCTCTGCTCTGGTGTTCTTTGGGGTCACGCTGCTGTATGGGCTGTCTCTGGTCCTGCTCCAGCTTGGCTTTCGCTCGGCTGTCACGAGACATTCTCAAGGACATGGTCTAGGTGTGGACTTGACAGTGCTGAGTTAACAGTTGGACTCAATGATCTTAAAGATCTTTTCCAACCAAAACAATTCTGTGGTTCTATGGCAGAGAGGCCAGTTTTACTCTGACCCCGTGGGGCTGCACAGTCGATCAGGAAATGCTGGGGCTTTTGGAGCGGGGGAACCCCGGCTGGGCAGGCAGGTCCAGAGGAGCCGTGTCCTTCACGCACCAGCAGCGGCATCCCGGCAGCGTCCCGCAGTCAGCCCTGCTCGCAGGTTGGTATGCAGGTGAAGGTCCGGAGGCTCGGAGGAGTTCTCTGCCCTTGGTTTAACCATTTCCCGCAAACCCTGCCTGTGGCCTCTGTACCAGCAGCTGTGGGGCTGTGCCCAGACCTCTCAGCAAAAGCTGCAGCACGGTTCCAGTGTCACTTGCTCCCGGGCTCCAACAGCTACCAGCCAGCACTGAGGAAAGCACTAGCATAATGCAGCAATTCTTGCCACCTTCTGGTTTCAGTATTTTTGCTACTCTTTTCTATTTTGAATAGAATAGTTCAGTTGGAAGGGATCTACACCTAGCCTGTGGTCAGGAGCAGCAGGGACCGGCAACGTGGGCAGTAGATGCACTCAAAGGCAGAGAGAGCAGACACAAAGCCTGACCAGGGCTGCAAAAGAAAATGAATGAGATTTACAGTCTCCTGTTCCACACTGTGCTTCAGGCCCGGAGCAGCAAACCTCAGCGGGACCCCCCCAGGCAGCAGCGGTTCCTCGAAGGTGTTGCTGTGCCCAGGGAGGGGACTCAGGGTTCACTCTGGGCTCCTGGCATCACCAGGGAAATGTTATTTTGGCCCCTGATGTATTTTCCAGTGAATAAAGGTGGACATTAGCCTTGAACCAGTGGCAGATTTTATGAAAGTACACCTCAAAGTGAACCATATGAGGGAAAAATAGAGGCAGGAATAAGAAAATAAGCTTTTAATGCGTTGTGGGGAGAATACAAAGGACTCTCTGTGGTTAGTTAGAAGTGATAACGATGATGTTACCCAGCGTGTCAGAGTGTGGGGAGCCTGTGACATGGCAAGGAGGGATGGGATCACCAGGCAGAGCTATGTGTCCCCAGGGGCTACCCCGTGCTGATGGCCATGCTGGTGACAGGCTTGGCACATCTCGGACATCCCATGGGAAATGAGTGTGTGGGTGTGTTGGGGCCGGGGGGGAGCCAGCTGCCCATATGGGTCTTGCACAGCAGCCCGTGGGGGGTGGCAGCAGCGATTTGGGGGGTCACAGAGCCGTCCTTGCAGGGCTGTAGTGGCTTGGAGGTGCAGGGCGAGCACGGAGGTGCTGCTGAAGGTTGCTGAGCAGGGCAGGGCTGCAGTGGCTCTTCCTGAGAGAGCTGGCGCAGGCAGCGGGGACCGTGCGGGGCTCTGCAGAGCTCGTTCCTTTGATAAAGCAGGCTCAACAGCAATGCCTGCACCATCCCCTTTTATAGAGGTTTGTCGGTGGTCTCTAAAAGCTCTCCTGGCTTTTCGTCTTAATACCGCAGGCTTGCACGTCTGTAAATGTCTTATCTGAAGCTGAGGTTATGGCAGAGCCTGCCTGGCTGACATGTGGGCAGAGGAGGTGATCTGCTCTGCGCTTTCTCTGCCTGTTCCTCGGGGATCAGGCACGGGCAGAGGGGCTCCTGCAGCAGGCAGGGTGCAGGCAGGGTGCAGGCAGGGCTCATGCCTGCTGCTGAGCCACAAAGCACTGCGCTCTGACTCTCCAGCCACTCCTCCAGTTGGGCATTGGGGCACTCGTCCGCAGGGTCCTGTGTTTAATTGAGTGAGGTTAATTGGCTGGGAGCAGTGGTCAGAGCATCAGCAGGGAGAGGAGGGGTTTGCAGCAGGGGGGCATAGCAGGCAGGCAGCTGGCAGTGTGGGGGTCTCCAGGCATGATGGGGAGAGAAAAGGGGTCACAAAGCGTCACGTGCGGGAGATTCTTTCCTGGTGATACTCTGGGAGGTTACACATTTGGGTGGGCAGACTTCTCTTTCCGAGGCGTAGGACTCCCCGAAGGATGAGGACTCCGCAAGTCCCTGCAGAGGCGCTGTGGGGTGACAGTGACAGAGCGAGAGGTGATGGGATCCCCAGCCCGGGAGCCATCGTCCCGCGGTGCCACGAGAGGGCAGCAGGGCCCCACGGACCGAGGTGGCCACAGCTGCCCCGCAGACACGCAGTGACAGAGCCCCATGTCGCGACAGAGCCCCACGCCATGGCAGAGCCCCATGCTGTGGCAGAGCCCCATGTCGTGACAGAGCCCCATAGAATCAGAGAATCATTTTGGTTGGAAAAGACCCTTCAGGGGTCATGCCTTTATCCAGGCTTCCCGGGCGGGATGCCGCGCCACAGGATGGCTGCGTTCCCCAAAAGCCGGCAGTGGTTCCTTGGTGAGCCCTCCCTTGCCCCAGCCCCGCTGTGAGCCCTGGGGACGGCGCATTAAATCCGTGCAAGCTCTTCACAGACCTGTTGGTTACTGCACTGACAATATCTCACTGCAAGAGAAATTCCCAGGCAAACACATCTATCGATTTTCTTTCCAATTCCCTTTCGATGGATTTGCCAACAATCGGGGTATTATTCCACCAGGTGACAGACGGGCAGCCTGTGCCAGCGGGTGTGTGTGGCTATAAATCCCCTCGCCCTGCCCATGGTGGCATTAGGTCTGTCCAGCCAGAGAGTGATGTAAAGGGGATGGACCAGATTTACACCTTCTTGCCTGAAATGCAAAGCCCAGCTCCTAAATCAGGCCCAGCTGAGCAGCCGGTCCGTGACGGCACGATTAACCCGCTGAGCCTGGAGGAATCCCTACCTGGGTCTGTTCCTGACATTCCCTCTACGGCTTCAGCTCTTCTCCTTGTTCCAAGCTTTTCTGCTGTTGAAGAGCTACCACATCCTATCTCTGATGTGGCCGCATTCTTGTGGTAAGTGGAGTGATTCCCAGTTTTGGAATGACTTGGGATCTTTTGGAAGAGGCGCTGCATAGAATGCTGAACCACTAGCAAAACCCTCATCTCCTGGGAGCTCTCAAGACAAAACAGCACTCCAATACAAAAGAATTAGGTATTATGCTTTTGTTATTGTTATAGTAGTGGTGTTATCGTGCTTCCCTCTTGTCCAGGCACTAGGAGGTGCTGCTGGGAATGCTGGAAGCATTTCCCCACATCTGCAACCGCTGCATCCTGAGCAGGGACCCCGCGTGCCGTCACCTCGTGCTGTGAGGTTATTAAATCCTGGTGGAGCACAGAGACAGAGCCAGGCACCCGACAGGCGAGCGGTACCTCTGTACGCCCCGTGCTGCTCATCCTCCCTTTCTTACGCAAGACTTGACGCTTAGCGGAAGGCTGTTCTTTTATTTGTTTTGCTGTGTTGTTTTGTTTTATTTTAGTTTTTTAAATACATATTTCTGACAAACTAACTAATAACTCCCACAAGTTGCCGTGGTGCGTCTAACCACATCCGCGGCCCCATGCTTCCAAACAGATGTTGCCAGGATTCAGCGGAGTCGCCAGCAGCGTTAGCGAAAGCCTGTGCAGATGCAAGGGCTGATAAGGAATCGATCCCTCCTTCCTCGCTGCTGCAGCCCCTGCAGCCCAGCCTCATCCTCCTGCTAGCACGGGGCCTTTGCAGCACCCCAACAGCAGTCACCTGCAAAGCAGAGGCTTTGCAATAACAATCAAGTGCCCTAGGAGGTTATCCAGCTGTGCACGGGGCTCGTGCAATGTGGACCTGAACGCTAAAGCTGGATTTACTTACTCTGGACTGGACCCAGCTTGCAGTGAAGACAACGGGAGCATTCCTGTTGGCTTCACTGAAGCTGGAGATGGCATTGCAGTGGTGCGTTGCAAGGTCTGGTTCTGATTCCAATCCAACGGCAAAATCTTTCCTTGACTTTGTCAGGAACAGGACTGGGCTGCCCGTATTTTTGTTCAAGAAGCAGCCAATCAGCTGGGCCTGAGCACTGACGATCGCTGTGCAGCGATGGAGTAATAAAAGCCAGAGCAAGGCTCCAGAAACGTGCAGCTTTCTGCATTTCACTGTTGGGAAGAGTGGGCTTGTCCCCAACCCCCCTCTGTGTGTGCAGGTGGCTGAGCAAATAACCAAAACTGAGCCCATAGATGGGAGAGAGGGAGATGAAGGGATGCTGCTCAGGGAAGTGGTGGCGTCACCATCCCTGGAGGTGTTTAAAAGACGCATAGATGAAGTTCTTAGGGACATGAGTTAATGCTAGAGTTAGGTTATGGTTGGACTCAATGATCTTGAGGGTCTCTTCCAACCGGAATGATTTTATGATTCTCCCTTGGTTACGGTTGCAATGGCAGCTCTGGGAACAAAGGAGTGTGTTTTGGGGGAAAATACCTCTCAGATCAGAGTAACGCCTCCGATGAGATGCTGCAAGTCGTGGATGATATGGGTGGGAATAGGGAGAAGCACAGTCTCCGTCAAGGAGATCACCAGCTTTCTAGGGATGAATGCAGTCCTGAAGGCACGCGCAGCTGGTGCTTTCCACCTCCCGAGCAAGCAGGTGAGGAAGGACTGTCCTCCTCGCTGCTCTCCCCGGCTCCGGGGGAGCTGGCTCACAAGCAAGGTGTGCAGCTGGCACTCTCAGATAGGTTTCAAGAACAGAAACAGGCTGATTATTTCGTCAGGACTGTACTTAAGTCCCTGAAGCTCGTTGCACAAACGCTACCAGGAATTGCTATCCAGTGCTGGTGGCTTCGGTGTGCTCATCTTGATGAGAGCTGGCAATTTGGCAGTGAAGCCCATCTCCCTCTGATGAGTTGCGTCCTATTTCACTTTCCTTCTTAGACCAAGGCAGAACGAAGTAAGGCTCTCTGGGTTTCTCTCTTTGTAGTTAAGACCACCAGAAAGTTCCCAATGGGTTTCAAAGACCTGAATATTTCCTGAAAGCAGAGTGTTTGCTTTTGGAAACATGCCCATCTATTCCCCGTGGGGTGAGACTGTTGTGGTACCTGCTTACCCCTCTGCCAAGGGGCTTCATCCCACGTTGTAGCATCTTTGCCAGCCTCTTTGTGTCACCCAAAAGAGAGAGCTAAGGACCGCAAGGACTAGAGAGGGCTGGCGTTGGGGTGGGGGCAAGGGCACTCAGCTCTTTGACCTGGTCCCTTTGCAGATGTTTCTTTTTGGCAGAGAAATACACTTGGGTGGTTTTGTTTCATTTTGAAGGGCAGAAAGCGAATACGCAAGTTACAAAAAAGGAAGCTGGAAATGCTCACACTTTCTACCCACTCCCAAGCAGTGACCTGCAAGTCCCGTTTTTCTCCTTTTCTCTTTGATCTTTCTGGTTTCCTGCTCCCACCTGGCCTTCACCTTCAGCAGCTGAGTTTATCCTGGCTACAGCCAAGTCTGGGATTGGGATGACTGTGCTGAGACTTATTTGATGTTGTTTGGTTTCTTCCCTCTCCCTAAATCAGAAACAACTGAGCTCGGAAACAAGAAGGAGTTGAAATCCATGCCCTTCATCACCTATCTCTCGGGCCTGCTGACAGCACAGATGCTGTCTGATGACCACCTCATCTCAGGTGTGGAGATTCACTGCGAGGAGAAGGGGCGCTGCCCATCCACCTGCCATTTGTGCCGGCGCCCGGGCAAGGAGCAGCTCAGCCCTACACCGGTTCTGCTGGAGATCAACCGAGTGGTGCCCCTGTATGCGCTGATCCAGGACAACGACACCAGGGAGGTGAGTGATGAACCAGCTCCACCACCATGATTTTGCCTCAGTCACCTCTCAAGTCTGCCTGCTTTTGTCTATGCATAAATGTTGGGTTCCCCTGAGCGGGCAGTGTTTTTGTGACCATGTTTGAGGACAGTGTCAATGAGCTTGTAGCCCCAAGGCCAACTGTATCTTGGGCTGCACCCCCAGCAGCGTGGGCAGCAGGTGCAGGGAGGGGATTCTGCCCCTCTGCCCCGCTCTGGTGAGACCCCCCCGCAGTGCTGGGCCAGCTCTGGGTCCTCAGCACAGGACACACATGGACCTGCTGGAGAGGGGCCAGAGGAGCCACCGAAATGATCTGAGGCTGGAACAGCTCTGCTGGGAGGACAGGCTGAGAGAGCTGAGGGGTTCAGCTGGAGAAGAGAAGCTCCGGGAGACCTTATTGTGGCCTTTCAATACTTAAAAGGGGCTGATAAGAAGGATGGGGACAGAATTTTCAGTAGGGCCTGTTGTGACAGGACAAGGTCTTCCTTTTAAACTAAGGGAGGGAGATTCAGGCTGGACATGAGGAAGAAATTTTTTGACCCTGAGGGTGGTGACAGCCTGGCCCAGGTTGCCCAGAGAGGTGGTGGATGAACCATCCCTGGAGACATCCCAGGCCAGGCTGGACGGGGCTCTGCGCAACCTGAGCTGGTGCAGATGTCCCTGCTCATGGCAGGGGGGGCACTGGGGGAGCTTTGAAGGTCCCTTCCCACCCAAACCATTCCATGATTCTATGGCCCTGGCTGTGATGCCGTAAGCAGCCAGTGCCACAGTCATTCCTAGTGTCCACCCACAGCAGACACCGGTGTGCAGGATGAGTCCTGTCTTAAAAGCCAGATGTCAGGTCAGTCATTCACTCCTGGCTCTGAGATCTCGCTCTTAGCTCTGCCAGGGGTGGCCAAAGCCCCATGAGGCTCCAAGGTGGCTTTGCAAAGTGCTGGTGCAGAGGGAATAACTGGCCCCTCGGGACAGTCCCACAGCCACAGGAGGTCACTGTTACTCCAGGAGGGATCAGCCAAGCTGGTATTCACCCTTCCCTGGGGCTGGGCTCCTCTGCCTCCTGCAAGAACTTCAGTGTTAATCCCATGGAGATTTATTTCCCACTTTCTCAGTTTGCTGCTGCTGCCCCCAACCCCCCTCCGCAGCCCTCTAACCCCAATCCCAAGTTTAAAAATGACAGACCTGCTTAAAGTCACTTATTAGCCCTGAGCCTGCACTTGATTAAGATGCCTGGAGTGAGGCAGCGCGCAGCAGTGGTGGGTGGGATGCAGAGGGCTGCAGGTCGGGCAGCAGTCTCAGAACACAGAGGTGGGACCATCAGGAATGATACTTCATCCCCTTCCCAGATCCATGGGCAAAAGAGCCTCAGTGTTTCTTCTGGCCCCCAAGTCCCTTATGAGGATTGTCCCTCCTTGTCTGCCCCTTCATCTTGTTCCTGCTTTACTGTCTGTCAGCCCTCCTGGTTCGTCCATACAGCCACGCCTGACTTCCACACCTTGTTTCCTTTCTCTTTCCTGCTCTTCTTCCCATACTCACATTCTCCCACTATTTTCTCATCCTGCATCCTTTCGCCACCCAAACCTGCTCTTCCCGCTGGGCAGTTCTTGTATAGACATTGACCTGCTGTTATCAGCATGTCCGGGGCAATGCTGGGATGTGGCATTACGGGAACAGGGAGAGCAGTGGGAAAGCTGTTTCCTTCAGGCAAGACAGGCATGCTCCCTACCAATGACCTGCAAGAAGACAGTTCTTTTTTGAGTAGAAGAGGTAGGTTTGCCAGCGGGGAAGGGGTAACAGTGAGAGCAAGCAAAGCCCAGCAGGATCTGGGGGATCTCCACAGACCTTGCTCACCACGGGCTCCCCTTCCCAGCCCTGTGCCCAGGTGGCAATGCCACCCTGCCTCTCTGGCACTGGCTGCAAGGTGCCCTCCTCCTCCTCCTCACCTGTCTCCCCAGCCCTGCCGATGCTGCTGGGCTCACTTTGGGACACCTCCTTTTCCCGGGGAGCTGGAGCCCATGTTTCACCAGCAGCCTCCTCCCCCTGGCCCCACCGGCTGCAGCTGGAGCTCAGCCCGCATTGTGCTTTCTGCCGGGGCGCTGGGAAAAACGGCAAACAAACATGCAAACAAACAAAAGCAACCAAGCAAGAGAAGCCCCAGTCATCTTCCAGGGAGCTGCATTTGATGCATCCCTCTTCCTCCTGCCTCCACCTGCTCGCCCGGAGGCAGAGGGGCACCCTGGGGAGCCTGGCTGTGCAGGGTGTGCAAGGGTGCTGGGTGTCTGCTCCCCCTGCACCCCACGGTGCTCTCGACCAGCAGTGCCGAGGTTAGAGGTGGCAGGTGAGGGAAGAGAAGAAATTGTTCCTAATAGTCAATCTGAACCTCCTCTGGCACAACTTGAGGCCGTTTCCTCTCGTCCTATCACTTGTTACCTGGGAGAAGAGACCAACCCCCTCCATGCTCCAGCCTCCTTTCAGGCAGTTCAGAGATCAGAAGGTCTCCCCTCAGCCTCCTGTTCTCCAGGCTGAACCCCCCAGGTCCCTCAGCAGCTCCCTGCGCCTCTCGCAGCATCATGAGCTTGGGGATGAGGGATGCCCGTGGGGACAGGTGCATGGCCTTCCCTTTGCCTTCCCCCATGAGTGGGGAAGGAGGGTGACCAGGAAAGGGAAAAGAGTCTGGGGGCAATGGGAAGCTGCCACCACCCTGGTGGCATCACCCCGTCACCAGGACCCAGTGATGTGCCCTGGTCCCTTGCGAGCATGACAGGCACTGGCTTAAACTGCTTCTTTGCTCTGCACACCAGGACGGGCAGGTGCTGTCAGGAGTGTCTCGTACAGTCTGAATGATGAAATGTCCTTTTTCAGCATCAAAGAGGAGGCCTGGGGGCTTCCCAGGCACCAGCAGGGTGGTGTTTGCCTGTGGCATAAACAAGGTTTGCAAATGCCTTGGGCTGAGCCAAGTCCTGCACCTCCCAGCTCAGCATCCACAGCTCAGCGCTCCCCTGCCTGCTTTTCCCCATTCACGTGGATAATAATCAATACAGTAAACACTGACCTTACGGGAACTGCAAGCAAATCCTAGTTCCTCCGTAGTATTAAAAGAACAATAATCATAAACAATTAATTTCTTTTTCTTTGTATATATGTATGTGTAGTTAATTATACACATACACAGAGAGAAAGCAAGGTCATTAATAAGGTGGATACTGACGTCTATAAAGTTTGCTGAAAGTTCTCCCCGCATAAGCCTAGCAGCAGAGATGAGGCAGGACTCAGGTAAAACCGTTTTGCCCACTTCAGTATGTGCAGGGCTTTTTTAGCAGGTTTATGTTTTCATCTGCCTCAGTGCAGTGAGTTACGCACTTCTTAAAATTTACAGCTACAGCATGGTACAAGACCATGTTCTCGGTTGCTGATGACCTTGCCAGACTCTAAGTGCTGGGGTTTAAGTTTCCTTGCTGGGTGTCTGCCTTGGGCTGATGTGTCATTTTTTCTATGTATGCATGTTTGATTTCAGCTAAAACTGACCATTTCCAAGAGGAAGATTAGGTGAAAATATATTGCTTTGCCCACGTGAAATAAGTTGGAAAACTCTTTATTTCCATGTCATTGGGAACTGCTGTTTTCTTCTTGCTTTGAAGCAAGGACTTGGAATTTAGATTTGATGTAAAACTTGACGGATTGAGCCCCCGCTGGGGAGTGTTTCTGTTTCCCCCTGTGGTTTAACAGCACGGGTCAGAGAACTTGCACAGTCGCTGGTAGCTGCAGCCTGGCTGGGGACTTTGGCAGTGCTGGGGTGGGCAAGGAGCTTCCCAGCTGATGATGATGGGGCCAGTGTCCTTCCTCCCCAGCTTGCACAGGTGATGGTGAAGTGGTGGTGGCAGTTTCAGAGGGAGCTGTGCAAACTGGTGTTGCTTTTCCTCCTGGGTCCAGCTGCTCGCTTTCTGTATTTCACCAGCAGTGTGAAGTGTCACTGGTTTTGATGCTGTCTGTTGGTGGTTCTTGGTCAGGTCTCAGGGTCAAGGTTGTCTTGCACTTGCTGTTTGTAAGGTACGGTGTGATGGAGCTGAGCCCTGGCTGTGTACTTGGAACCCTTCTGTGAGTTTATACCAACCCTTAATTACTGGGATGGATGGCCTAAAGGGCTCACACTGGGATGAAAAGCATCTGTCATATCTCCATCACCTCCTGTTTGTCAAGGTGGTGGGGAGCCCACCCTGGTTTGTGCAGACTGGGCTCACCATTGTGGCTCTCCAGCCCCTGGGCAAGGAGCTGGAGCATCCAAGGGTATTGCCGGTGCTGCGATACCCTTTGGCGTTGACACTGCCCTTAAAGGGCACAGCAGGTGGAAAAGAGCACACTGGAGAAACCCAGGATCCTGGCGTCCCAAGACCCCGTGTTCCTGATTGCCTCGTTGGGCACCGTCTGTGCTCTGCTGCTGGCTTTGAAATCGTGACTGTGTCTAGGAGAGGAGTCCTTGACTGCGTTGGGTGAACATTGTCCCTGCAGCCATCCCGGTTCAGCCTGCAGAGAAGCAAAACCTCCCTAAGTGGATACCAGAGATGTGCCTGGGGGAGATGTGTCCCGGGCTTGAGCAGGACTCAAGCCTGGAGGAGAAGGGACAGAGGAATTGAGGCAGAGGCTAGAGAAGTCATGCTGGGACTCATTTCTCAGGGAAGAATTTGGCCGTTCCGCTGGATCCCATCCAGGAGGGCAGATACCTGAGCCCTTCCCATTGCCATGGACCTCAGGGCTGGTCATCCTGGTGTCCTCTGCCACCTGGGCCTGGCAGGAGGAGGGTGAAGCTTTGCAGGATGCTCTGGGGACAAGGTGAAAGGTGTCCCCAAGGCCACAGGCTCACTTTGGCCCTCATATAGCAGCCGGTGGCAGAGCTGCTGGAGGACAACAATCCTCCCGGCATGTACACAGCTTCCCCGAAGCAGCCCCTGAAGGCGCGGAGAGCCAGTGCCAGGGATTTCTTTTCCCAGTGCCAAAGCTGAAAGGGAGCCAGGGCGAACGGGGACAGCGTTTGTATTGTTGAGGTGTGGTTTTTGTTTTGGTCTGGAGTGTGTTTTGTTTTGGTTTGTTTTTTTGTTTCTGATTTATTTATTTATTATATTACTTGGTTTTGCTTTGTTTTAATATCTGCTAATTGGCCCTTGTCCACCGCCTTGCACACCGGAGCATCCTGCCGCAGCTCCAGCCCACATCCGAGTCGCGTTACCCGGGGAAGAATAGCCGCATTGTAGCCACCCCGATCGTGCTATAATAGGGAGCTTTGTAGCCGAGGTGTGAAAATGGAGCCAGTTCCCCAGGATGGGGCTCTCAACTGCAGCGCGAAGGCTTTTTATTTCCCCTGCTGCCAGGTTTTCCAGTGTCCTCTGCTGCTCCCTCAGATCCCATAAACAACAGGAACCGGGATGCTGCCCACCCTGGGTCCCTTCCAGCACCCTGACCTTTCCGGCAAGCAGCTGCTGGTCCTTCCCAGGATGAAGTGCTGGTGATGCTGCTCCCTGGGGACTGGCCGCGGGGGCAGGAGCGTGTGAGCAGCCCAGGATGAGATCACCTGCCAGCAGCATCGGGAATCTTCATCCCCCTTTGCTGTGAACCTGGAGCAGACTTTCAGACGCGAACTGCATGATCCTGGAAAGAGTCTCTGGCCTGGGAAATCCTTAGTTTTTCCTCTCCTTTTTTTTTTTTTTTTTTTTCCCCCCTCTTCTCCCAGAGATGTCTAGACTAAGGAGCAGTGTTTCTCTCCTGTGAACAGCACTGAGCCTCACTGTAAGGGCATGGAAAGCTTTTCCTCTAGCCACCCTATCATCATGGTAGCATCCCATTGAGGCTGTGAAATCTCTGTTTGAGCCTACATCCCATATTCTTTCCCTTGATGAACAGCCAGTAATTGCTATTTCTGGACTTCTTGGAGCATGGTAGCATTCAGCAGCTCCGGTTGTGTTGGGCACCATATGGGGCGACTGGGTTTGCTGGTGAGCAGAACAGGGCTGCCCAGGAGGGATGGTGGTGCTGGGCAGGAACCATCTCCATCCTGCAAACTGGAAGGGACAGAACGTCTCCGTTGGCTGCCATGTCCATGGATGTGGGGCTGAGCCTGTCCGCTGGCATGACCCAGCCTACTACCACTCTTCATCCCTTTTCTACATCTAGAAGAAGAAAAACAAGCAAACAAAATCATGGAAACTATTGTAGAACCCAAAATGTACTAAATTGCCAGCTTTTAGGTGATCTTTGATATTTCCAGCATATCTGTGTCCAGCCTGCTTGCTCGTTTGTGGTTATTTTTTCATTTCCCTGTATTTCCTTTTTAATTTTTCTAGAAACTGAGGTGTGCACACCAACCACAGAGAAACCTAGACTCAAAAAACCAGTTGAGCCAGATTTTCACATCCCTGTCAGCCATGGAGAAGACCAGATATTCACAGATAAGCACCCAACAAATGCCCTTTTCAGTACCCCATCTGGAAACACCAGCCCCTGTGGTGCCTGACGGGTCTTGCAAATGCTGATCCGAAAGGTTCCTTCATGTCCTATAATATTCCTCTTGGGGGATGACAACAGAAAACCCACGGTCAGGAATAACTTAATGCTCTCCCTGCATCAGCCAGGTCTAACAGAGGACAAAGGAAATGTTCTTCTATATTTTGTTGCAGAGTGTCTAAGCTATAAAACGGGGCCAAATGGCCTCCCCTGAGCACAAATAACAACAGGAGAAAGATCCATATGCAATCGAGTGTCGGATAAATGTCCTTAGCTGATCATTCGTTTCCCTAATATTTTTTTTTATGAATAGGCTTAACTTATGGTAAGATGGGACTTTATGGTCCTGTAAGTCTTGCTTGTGTCAAAACAAATGAACTAGTCATCCTATAGGGGAACTATCAATCCAATATATGTGTGTGCATGGGTGTGGGGAGTCAGACCTATTATACCTTTAAGAGCAAATTAGATGCTGTTCCTGTGATTCATAATGCTATATATCTAATGGCATGACTCGTCATCTAGAAAATAAACGTTTCGAGCCAGTTTCTCATCTCATAAATTTCCCCTCTGGCACTGAAGGACATAAACTAAATGGGCTGACTCACAGGGAAACAATACAATTTGGATACTTTTAAATGAAAGATTAAATTGCCTTAGGGCACAGAGGGGCGTTGAGATGCCGGGGAGTGGTTGGCAAGTGCGGGACGGTGCGTTGGGGACCGCTCTGCCATCCCCAGCTGGCAGGGCTGCTCCTGGGAAGGCCTTCACCCTTCCAGAGCCTCTTGGGTTGTCCCAGCTTGGTAGCTTGGTGTGCCCACCATGGTGATGCATCTGATGCAGAGGTTTTGGAGATGATCGTCTTGTTGTACCTGCTGTCTCCTGGCAGGGAGGAGAGCATTTGCTGGACGTTTCCGAGGATGGCAGCAGGGAAAGACAGGAGGTGTGGAGGTGCCCACACCGAGGCTGGAGGGGAAGATGGTTCTCAGCAACCACAGACCAGGGTTGTCCTTCTGTGTTCCCATCTGCAGCTCTCCTGAAGGCTGCAGCTGGCTTTGGGATGTGTCTCAGCATCTTCGCTGCATCCTTTGTCCATTGCTCTTGGTCTCCCTGTGCTGTTGGGTCCCTGGTTTAGGTGGCAGCTGCTCTTTCTCTGGGTTTGTGTGAGCAGTCCCATCTCTCCTGGGCTATGCTGTCAGAAGGAGAAAGGGAAGGAGAGCTTTTCATGTGGTTACCACGCATGGAGGAGCACGTGCCTGCAGGTGCCTTTGGGGCTGGGCTGGTTAAAGCTGTCACTTTTGCAGGGGAAGGAGATGCCAGCTGCGGATCTCTGCCGAGAACCAAGAGCAGCTTCTGCCAGTGCAGCCGGTGGCTGGACCAGGCTGGGGGAGGCGAGGGAAGGACAGGTGGACTGTGTGTGAACTACAGCAAAGCTACAGCCAGCTTCAGGGTGGGGAGGACCACAGAGTCCTCAAAACTCACTGAGACCGTAGAATCATGGAATAGTTTGGGCTGAAGGGACCTTCCCAGCTCCCCCAGTGCCCCCCTGCCATGAGCAGGGACATCTGCACCAGCTCAGGTTGCTCAGAGCCCCGTCCAGCCTGGCCTGGGATGTCTCCAGGGATGGTTCAGCCACCACCTCTCTGGCCAACCTGGGCCAGGCTCTCACCACCATCAAGCACAAAAATTTCTTCCTCATGTCCAGCCTGAATCTCTTCTCCTTTAGTTTAAAACCATCACCCCTTGTCCTATCGCAACAGACCCTCTGTTTGTCCTGGAGTTTCTGTGGAGCAAGTGCGTGTCCCCAGGGAGTGGGCTGGTGTCCCCACAGAGAGTGTAGAGCCTCCTAAAGTGATGGTGAACATCTTCATATGGAGAGCTTCATCCCTTCCTTCTGCACAATCTTACCCGTTTCCCTGTCACAAGTTTGCATTTGCTGCTTCCCCACCCTTTGATATACATAGTTCCTGGCACTGACGGGAAAATCCTAGGAACCCCTGGCTAGAAATCCTGCTGGAAGGTGAGGGGAGCTGAGTCCTGGCTCCCCTGTCACCCCAGCCTGTCCTTGATGTCACCCGGTGCTGGAAACGGGCCGGAGGCAGCAGCCGGCACCGGGCCGAGCCGGGCTCGGGTAACCTGGTTAGCGCGTGTAGGTGTGTTCGCCTTAATGAGGACAATTGAAGGACGCATCGATTAGCTAACCTCGTTTGCGTGGAGGTTGACACAAGGCAGATGACGGCTGGGTACCTGCAGGATCTAATTAAAATGTGCGCGAGGCCGGGCAGGCAAAGCAGAGGGGATTGCTCATCCAGCCTTGCACTTACCATCAGAAAAAATAAAATAGAAGGAAGGAATCAACTATTGGATTGGGCTAAAGGGAGTGGAGGTGTTGGGTGGGATTTTTTCCTGGGGTTAGGAATGCGCAGGGAGGGAGGATGCAGAGCGGTGGGTTTGGGGACGGGGTGACAGCGGAGTGGTGCTGTTGGTGTAATGGTGCAGCTCTTCCAGGGACCACCAGACATCTGTCTTTGCCCACAGTGTACATCTGCACACACGTCTACCCACAACATATGTATTTATCCTGCTTCCTAGGGAGAGCACACGCTTCCCCATCCATCTACCTGCATCGCTTTCTGTTCCTATCCTGTGCAGACCCGCTGCTCTCCACAGAAGCGTCTGCACCCATTTATCCATGTGTCAGATAAACTCCTCTGCCTTCCCTGCTCTCCAATTACTTTGCGATGCCCTTTCCAGCCCAGTGCTTCAATTGCATTCTAAAGAACGAAACAAAAGAACATCACATTTTCTCTCTTTCACGTTTTTCCCTTCCTTTTTTTCCTTTTTTCTTTTTCATTCTGGAAGAGCCCCATTTTGTAAATGCCTGGAAGCAGAAAATGTTTCAGACGTGAGAGCCTCGAGGCGCCTCGTTAAAGGTGTTTGGGGAGAGCGACAAAACCCCGGACAATGGCAGCCCTGACGTCAGGCGCTATTTATACCTCCCCTTTTCAGAAACCTCCCCGGGATGGCGCTTTTCCTAGAGTTTTCTGCTAAATGCCGCAGCCGCTGGAGCCATCCCTGTCCTCCTCAAAGGGCAGGTTTTTATCTTGAAGGCGTAACCGGGCGATATCGTCGGGGCCAGGCATCCGCAGGCGGCTCGGAATGGGCGGACTGGTGTTACTGGGAGCTGGGTTGCACAGGGGCTGGCAGCGAGGCTGCTCGGCGTGGATGAGGACCCGTGAAGGCGTTTCGGCACTGAAAAGTGCCTTTTAAAAGGTCAAAAGCATTACAAAGAGGTTTGTTTGAGTGGCTGAAGTTTTGGCGTTACGATTATTCTAGCAGGGCGTTGCGGCTCCACAGGGTCGGGTTGAACAGGGACAGTGCGTGTGTGCACGGAGAGGTGTTTTCTTCCAAGCTGGAGGTTTAATTAGGCACGACAGGCAAAGGTAGCAGGGGAGATCACTGTGAAGTCAGAACTACCGCAGGGTATGGAGCGAGGGATGCCCTGTCCTGCAGTGTGGGGACTGACACCAACCGTGAGATGAATGCAGGGAGGACGCTGTGGAGTTAGACCTGGAGGGCTTTGGGAATTCACTCAAAGGGTTTCAGCCTCAGACCCCAGCAGATGGTCAGCTCTTATTCTGGGGATCCGTTGTTATTAGTAGGAGCGGTTAGGAGGGCTCCTGGTCAGGCTGAGGGGAGACTGCCCAGCTGGGAAACACCCTGCAAGTATTTTGCAGGATTTTATTTTTTTCTTCCAGATACTGCTAGTGAGTATACCTTGTGCAATTGAATAAAGGAGCAATTTTTTTGCAGGAGGGCAGCTCATGTAAATAACAAACCTACAAGAAGGCTGGGAGTGGTCTATGTTGTTGGGGATGTAGGAATTACTTTATTCTTATTAGGGACAGAAAGAAGATGTGGAAGATTTTCACTGTGCACAGCAGTGTAAAGGTACCCTGCGTACGATGTCCAGTGTCACAAATGGTCTTAAATTTGCATTTCTTCAGGCAGCTCAGTCCTCCATCGCAGGAGATCGCCTCTGTACGTGCAAACACTCCCTGTTCCCACACCAAAACCAGCACCCAGGGATGAACCAGTATCCCCGGTATGGGGATGTGCTATAGCACAGGGAGGTGAAGGGACTTGCCCAGGGCTGTGCGGAGAGGCTGTGGCAGAGCTGGGAAGGACCCCGCTGTTTCCTGACCCAGCTGCTCTGTGCACATGCACCCCTGACGCTCAGCACTGCGAGGCCGAACTGCTGGCCAGATTTCACCGAGTCTTTAGCACACGTGTTCACGCTTTTTGTTCTCATGTCAGGCTTTCAAGGGAGCCCTGATGAGCTCATACTGGTGCTCGGGGAAAGGCGACGTGATCGAAGACTGGTGCAGGTGTGACCTCAACGCCTTCGACGAGAACGGACTCCCAAACTGCAGCCCTCTCCCTCCGCCTGTGTACGTATCGATGTGACCCCCTCCCACAAGTCACAGCCCCACAGCACCAGCCCCTTCCCCACAGGCTCAGCCCATGGCCATCTCCTTCCTCTCGCCTTCCAGCCCTGGGGCCGTGGTCCAGCGCTCCTCGCTGTGTGACTGATGCCTTTAGGATATCCTGGCTCTGGCTGTGGCCCTGGAAGGTTTCCTTATAGATTTTCATCACCTGATTAGCAGGGCTTGTAGAATGGGATTTTAAATGCTGAAAGAAATGGAATTATGGTGCAATTCGTTGTGGCTTGTCAGAGCAAGAGCAAATCAGGAGCAAGCTGATGGGGAATTAGCTGAGAAAGCAGGAAGACTGGCTCCAGCAATCCATGAGGAGCAGAACACCTTCTTAGTGAGCCAGTATCCTCAGAGGGGATTCGTTTCCCATCCCAAGTTCAACAAACACTCTCATATGTTTGGAGTGGGGCTCTCCGTAGTGCTGTGCTTTGTGTTGTCGTTTACCCCGGTGCAAAGAGCAGCAGCTGCTCTGCCTTCACCCACCACGTGGGCCCTGATCCGGGCAAGAGCTCCTGCACAGCTGCCCTGCATTTTCTTTTGCTCACACCCAGCGGAGGTTTGCTCGTTTGCAGCTGGGTAAATTCACAGCCACACCTGCCCCTTCACTCCCCACTGCCCTCCTGTGCCTTTGTTCACTGGACTGGACCTCCCCTCCTGTAGGCTCAACCCCACTGGGGTGTGTGAAGGTTAAGCTGGATCCTCCTCTGTTCTTTTGCTCCTGGGCAGCTGGTCCTTGGTTCCCCTTGGGGCTGCTGAAGTTCAGCAGTTCTCCCAGGAGATGAAGGCTCCTTTAGATGGATTTTTTGGGGTTGCATGACTTAGGCTTCTCCAGGAGCAGGGACAGGTAAGGACACACATTGCAGTAGACTGGACCTAACTGACCTTCAACTGGAAGTTCTTCTGTGCTCACCTACCTGCTCTCCCCCTGTGTGCATCCCTGTGTACAAGTGTGAGCCCTGCCTGGGGTTGTGCTGCTTGTAGAGGTGAATTCCTCCCCAGAAAGGGAGCTGATGTCTTATTTTGGTTTCTTTCCTATCTCCTGCCTAGCCTGCGGCTCTCCCCCAATGTGGAGCCTTCCAGCACCGTGGTGTCCCTGGAATGGCTGGACGTGCAACCTGCCATCGGGACGAAGGTGTCTGACTACGTCCTGCAGCACAAGAAGGTGGATGAGTACACGGACACAGACCTCTACACAGGTGGGTGCAGCTGCCAAGGGCAAATTCCTCCTGGTGCCGAGGTTGCACTGCGATTCATCCCACCTGGCTGGGAGATGCGGCTTTAGTGGAGAATGGTGCATAGGTCCAAGGTGTTACATGAGGTATTAAACCTGGTCCATTCAGGAGAGGTTTCTGAAGGCTTCCGCAGATGCAGGTGTTTGAGGAGAAGGGGAAATACAAAAGTGCAGCTTGGCAGAGGAAATGATTTCCTCTTTTTGGGTAGGAGGGCTGTGAGTTGGAGTTTCTGACTGTAGTGACTGCTTAATTGATTGGGCTGAAATGCTACAGGGTGATGGGTCTGGGAGGAAGGTCAGTCCCCAACAACTCAAGAGCTTTGTTGGTCTGTTCCAGTGAGTATTGCATTGCATGCCAGCCTTTGAAAGAACACTTTAAGTTGCCTTGAACACCTATTGAAGTAACTTGTAGTCTGCAAAATTTAGAGAGATCATTTAAGCAGCAAAAAACGTCTCCAGGGGAACCTGAAACTTCCCTGTGTTGGAGTTTGATTCCCAGCTCAGGCTTGGACTGAGCACTTTGAGCCTTGCAAAGATTTTGTCAGCAATTCAAGCCACGCTCCAGAAGCTGCTGGGCAAGGGTGTGAAGGATGGCGTTTGATTTGGGTGAATCAACGGTGTATTTCAAAAAATAGCACTTGATACCTTGAGCGATGCATGGAAAGCCAGGCAAAAACTCCTACAGCTTTTTGCTCAAGGATTTTGGATGTTGTTTGTTAAAGAAGCTCAGGTGACATGTCAGGGGCAGCCAGTGTTGTTGACCAAAGTAGATATTTACCTTTGTGCAAAGGGCCCCTTCCCCCAGACACTGGCAGTACTGAATTTGTGGTGGCTTCTTTCTTCTCCTCACTAATTTCGTAAGACCCTCTGCTGCCACGTGCTGCCACGGAGCCAACTGCTCCAGCTCACAGCCACAGGGAAGTTCTCAGTCTCTCTGTTCTCAGGCCCATCCGTTCTGCTTCTACAGGTTTTTTCACCATCATATCCAAATTTTTTGCGCTACGGGAGCTGGATTTTTACCTGTTGTAGAGAGCCAGAGCCCCACGTCCTGGGAGGCCCCGGCTGTTTGTGGAGACCCCCATGAGAAGGAGCTCTGGTTCCTGGCTCATATCCAGCCCTGTCCCATGGGAGCTTTCTCCTACACCTTCTTGCCAGCATCCACTTCCAGAGCTGCCCGATGTGGCCATGGCCCCTGGGTTATGTTTCCAGTTTCCCGGCATGGAAGAAAGCTTGTTCTTTATCTTGGAGGGGCACTCTCTATGTAATGGAGAAAGAAAACAAGCCACCAAAGGAGGGGCTTTGTTTTGGATGGGGATTCCAGATTGCTCACACATCAGTCAGGTGAGGCCAAACCAGGGAAACGTGGGGTTTTTTTCCTTTGAAGTGGCTGGATCTTTGCCTGGCAGCCAGAGTAGGAAATACAGATTATTATTATTATTATTATTATTTTCCTTTTATGACTGCCATGTGTTTGACAGGCAATTGAATTCATTGTGGAGAGCTGCCCTCCCCTCTCTCTGCTCTGGGGGACCTTTTGGACGGAATGACCCCATTAACAATTAAAGAGAAAAGCCAATCCTAAATCTTTTTTTTTTTTTTTTTTTCCCCCCTCCTTGTTGTTTATAACCAAACGACATTGCTGCCTTCATTCCTTTCTTACCCTACAGGCCCCTAATGCCAGATGACTTTATTCTTGCAAATACCTTGTGTGGGTTTGCGGAGATGCTGACGGCTACAGCTCTCAGAGGCTTCGCTTGGTACCGTGCTTCACCTGGCCAAAAACCCTGCCATGGGTGCCCCATCACCCCCCTGTCATGCTGCAGCACATCTCCAGCCCACCTGAGCAGCATCCAGAAAAACAATGTCAACCACAGAAGGGGGGAATCTTCAGAAGAAGGGTACGGGTTATGGAATTTGGGTGGCTTTTGATGGATACTGGCACATCTTCCTTCCCCGTCGGTCTCCTGGCAGGTGGGAGCAGGATGTGCACCACTGGTATCAGCTAGGCTGGGAGGGTCCTGCAAGGTTTGAGGGTTCTCGAGGCTGCTGCCGTTCATCCCTGAGATCCCTTGAGTTTAAATGCTTGGGCTATTTGTGCTCGTATTATTTTTTGTTTGTTTTATTGCAGTTGTAGTCACTTTTTATTGGGATTCTTGGCACTGGTTGGGGCTAGAGCTGTGCCAACCTGCTTTTCAGCCTCACAGCAAGTTAGATGGTACCTGGCCCCTGCCTAACCTGCCTTCTGCTTCCCTCCTGCCCCCCAAAAACCTCCAGTCTCTTACCCTTGCAAAACTCCTTGGCCTCCCCCCTTCTTCGCAACTGGAAGGTAGAAGCCTTTCCCTTGAGACGGAAAATATTTGTTGCTGTTCTTCTTGGAGCAGAGTTGGGAGGGAGTTTTGAGGCTGGTGGAACGCGTGTCCCCTGTGCTCCCTGCCGGGCTCTTCGCGGGCTGGCGATGCTGCGGGACGGGGTGAAGGAGCTGGGAGCTTGCCTGGGTCGGCTGCCCCTGGCTGTACGTGCTTTTTAAAGAGGCTTGTTACTGGTGCTTAGAAAAACACAGCCCTTGGACCATCTGAGGCGAATAGGAGGTGAAGCTGTGTGCGAAACAAACCGCGCTTTCAACACCAGCACGTGGGGAGCGAGCGGCTCTCCACTCGGGAGCCAGCAGAGAAGACGGAGAGCAATTACATCCCAAACTGTTTATTAAAACTTGTGGAAATTACTCATAACTCCATGTGCGCGACGGCTTTGTAGTTGAGTGATGCTCTTTGTTTGAACATGGGGCTCTCGAAGAGGGTGCGAGCGTGTGTGTGTGTGCACAGCCGAGCCCGCCAGCGCATTATGTCATGGACGAAGCAGGCGCTGCACTTGAGAGAGGAAGAGGGAGAAATGTGTTTTACAGGGTGAGGTACAAACTGAAATGGCTGCGAACATCTGGAACTGATATTAGGCTTGGAAAATGTTTTCTGTCACTCCAACACTCCTCTGGAGGAAGGTTTCTGAAGTTAAGAAGCTCCAAAGGGGATGAGGGGGAGGGACGAGGGCACAACATGACTGCGACGCAAAGTGCTTTTTATGTCTTGGTTCTGGTTGCTGTAGCCGGGCTGTGTCCCTGCCTGTGCTGGATGGGTGATCTGGGGTGTCACTGTTGCTCGTTGTGGTGGCCCTGGCTTAGAAGGTGCCACAGTGGGAGCTGAGCTCTGGGACGGAGACGGTCCTGCATCCTCCAGCCTGTGATGGGCAGAAGGACAGAAGGATCCTTTCCCTGGTTTTAAGGTTGGGAGCTGAGGCCTTGTCTGAAAGGTGATGGGTGAAATCCTTCAGTGGGGACAGGCAGACCTGTGCCTGGTTCAGCACCACCTGGACCATCTCTGGGTGGTCAGACCTACCTGGGGACCGGCGCAGGTTGTGGCGGCTGCTGCGAGTGTGCAAAATGCAAGGTCTAAAAGTAAAGAAAAGCGCTTTCAATGTGTTTGTAGCACACACAGAGCAGGACTGGGGATGGCTGGGGGAGGATGGGGGGCTGAGCTTTTGCTATGTGATGGGTTTGGGTCTGTGGGCTTGGCAGGGGCTGTGCCACTCTGGGGTGGTGGCTGTGGCACTGCTGTGATGCTTTGTAACTCTGGGAGTTCCTCAGTCCCTTTCTCAGTGTTCCTCTCCCTGGTGCAGTGTTTTTCCCTTCCTGCCCATGTCTCCGGTCTTTGAACATATACCGGGGGGGGTTTGGGGGTGGCCACCGTGTGCCTGCAGAGGGTGGTGAGAGCCTGGCCCAGGTTGGCCAGAGAGGTGGTGGATGAACCATCCCTGGAGACATCCCAGGCCAGGCTGGACGGGGCTCTGAGCAACCTGAGCTGGTGCAGATGTCCCTGCTCATGGCAGGGGGGGCGCTGGGGGAGCTTTGAAGGTTGCTTCCAACCCAAACTATTCTATGATTTTATGATTGTGGGGTATTAGCTGAAGAAAGTATACAACAGAAAAGTCCACTGCTAATTTGCTTTTTTCAGTCACAAGATGCCAAGGCTCCCAAGCTTTTTTATTTCTCACGACATCAAGGAATCCTGGCAGCTTCTGTGTCGCTTTGGCTGGGCAGTGTTTATGTTTGTAAGAAGAGGTAGTCCTCATCCAGAACAGCTTGTAGTCTTTCAAGAAAGGAGGAGAACAGAAACACAGACTGCGGAGTGAGCTTGTTACGGGTCACGTAGACCTCAGAGCAGGAGAATCAGATTTTGATGGCTTGGTCAGTTTTTTAGTATGTCAGGGCCTTCTATATACAGAACTGGTGTGGAGAAGAACTGATGGGTAAGCTGGGGCTGTGGGGATGTCTGGAGAAAAGACCGGGCAGAACGATGTGCAGAAGTTGAGGGTATGGGTACATAAAACCTGCGCATGTCACCACGCCGGCGTTACAGACTTCTCTGGAGCGATGCTGCTCTGCAGAGGAACCTTTGGATTAGCATCACGTCTATAAAAGAAGGCGAATGAGGTCTAACCAGAAGGCTTAGCGTTTTGTACACTTGCGAGTTGTGCTCCACGTTGAGGCTTGAGCGTATCTTATTTATAACTTCACTGTGTTCTGTAGAGCATCGTTCTGACGTGTCTGGATGGCCGGGGCTGTATAGATATAGCTATGGCAACCGTCACTTCCAGCACACCCTTGTGTGTGCAGGCTGTGCTGCTACTGTCATGTGGAAACCAGGGATAGGCTGGAAGAAGAGGAGGAAAAAACTATCTGGCCAGAACAAATACTGTGCCTGTCAGGAAGGAGTCGGTGCACTGTCTGTATGACCAGGTTGCGTTCCTATTGCGTGCCTTAAAATCATCTTTAGGAGCTGCCTTCCAAACGGGCCGGGCACCAGAGGGAGTATTAGGAGTTGACACTGCCCTTAGAAAGCTGTAGGAGCTTCAGGTCCAGCCAGGAGTTGGGTAAATATGTGAAAATCCAGAGTTTTAATTCATGCCAACAAAGTGTGGAGGATGTTAGAGCATGAATGTTTAAACCAGTTGTTGTTAAAGACACAGACGATCTTGAGTGTCAGTGATGGTACTGACCGTTTCTGTATAGCCCTGTGGAGGCTAAGCTCTCTCTGTAGAGCTGGGGCACCTATATTAACATAGGTGCCATTCTCGTAGAAGGTTTTTGATTTATCGGTTGGCCCAGGGAATGCGGGCTCTGCAGCTGGTGGATCCCAAACTGAGACTTGGCAGAGACCCCCAGTGTCTGTTTGTTTCAGGAGAGCAGTTCTGCTCTCCCTGTCTGTGATACCAGACTGCTGCTCTCCCTGGAGGGGTTTAAAACACGTATAGATGAGGCTCTTAGGGACATGGTTTAGTGCTAGAGTTAGGTTATGGTGACCCTAAGGGTCTATTCCAACCAAAATAATTCTGTGCTAGTGGCGAGGAAGGTTATTGCTCAGCTTGGGAACGATAGGCAGCTCTTTCAGGGGGCCTCTGTGTGTTTGACTCATGTTCTGAAGAGATCCCTGAACATCACCAAAGTAGAACAGGACCTGATGGCGGTCAGGAGCTGGTGACCCCCTATTGCCAGTCTTACCCTCACTGCTTGGTTGCCTCTACCTGCTCGTTCCTTGGTCATCTGCCTGGTGGATCTCAGCTGGTTCCTCGGCGGGCAGGTGTTTGGTGGATCCCAACCACCACTCGGTGAGGACTAGCTCGCGTGCTGGGGATGGGAATGTGGCAGAGCTGCATTTCTGATCTGCATCTCTGATCTCCTGGGCGCAGGGCGCCTGGGCTCTGCTGCGTGGAAACTGCCGTTGTTGCTGCCTCTCCTGGAGCTAGCACGCGGGTAAAGATGTTTTCAACACCCAGAATACCCTTCTGGAGTGCTGAATCCACTTCACTTGTCAGCAAAAGGAAGGACTATTCAAAGGGGAAAAAAAAAAAGCGCCTTTAAAGAGAAGGTCAAGTTTTTGGAAGCTGCTTCCTGGGATGTGTTGTGTAACACCCACTAAGCAAGTGCTTAATTTTGGCCATTACGCTCACTGTGAAGCAGTGACTTCTCTCCCACTGGGACAGCTGTAGTTATTTCCACCTACCGGTGTCGTTTTTGTATCCTGGAAAGCAGAAGGGAGGTGGAGGGCTCTCAGCTCTCAATTAGGATTGAGTCAGTTGCTGAAATATTTCATTAATTCACATTTCCATATGGTCGTTCCAGGTTTCGTTTGTGGGTTTTTATCTGCCCAGACACCTTTTGGATGGAACTGGGCATTATCTTCTCATTCTCCCAAATAATTTCATAGGTGGGGAGCTGGTGCTGTCTGCCTGTTCCCTGCTGACTGCGGAGGATGGAGCAGCCTGGATGGTGCCACGAGTGTGTCCTGCCCTTTACAAGCAACAGTGTTTGCCAAGGGCTTTGTGCTGCCTGGTCAGAGCTACCTCTCCTCCAAAGCAAAGGACAGCTGGAGATGCTCCCTTCTAGCTAAGAAGGCTCTGAACTTCTTAAATGACAGTTAATGAGGCCAGTTATGGAGCTTTTTTTTTTTAGTGGTCTGTAATTTTATCCTCTAGGATTAAGTTTCTCCTGATCTGGAAAAGTCAAGTCCACAAATCCATCTTGTCAGAAGGCATCAAAAGTGAAGGCCGCGACATAGATGGATTGCGGCATGTGAGCATAGTTCAGTGGAACCTTTTTGTAGAAGCCTTTATTGACTAGACAGGCTTTTCTAATCAATAAATTGTGGCTAGAATTTGGAGGGAAGCTTAGTCTGTGTTTGCAAAGCTGGTACTTGGCAATGCAGCCCCGAGCTACTTGGAAAATTAAGGCTGTGGAGCATCTGTGGATGCAGCACAACCATGCTCTGGGAGGAAACTTGGGCATGCTTGCTGAGCAAAAAACGTGGGTCTTCCCTTTGGATGGGTTCTGAAGGACAACCAGACTGGGATTCCCCGCCAGGTTAGGATCTTTCTGGAGATTTCGCGTGTTCTTCTCATTCTAGCCAAAGCCCGAGATGAGATCCTGGATGGGATGGGGAAGTCTGTTTTCCACCCTGCTGGCTGCTGTTGAGGTTTCCCATGTGTTCCGCTTTGTCAGGTGATTGAAACACTGGCCCAGGTTGGCCAGAGAGGTGGTGGATGCCCCATCCCTGGACACATCCCAGGCCAGGCTGGACGGGGCTCTGAGCAACCTGAGCTGGTGCAGATGTTCCTGCTCATGGCAGGGGGGGCACTGGGGGAGCTTTGAAGGTCCCTTCAACCCAAACTGTTCTGTGATTTTATGATTTTGTCACCTGTTCCCCACACTGCTTTGGTGTGAAGGAAGTTAAGCAAAAATGGAGAGGGATTTAAGCCTCAAGTCAAGGGATTTGCCAATTAAAATAGCTGCTCCTCCTGCAGGTTTCGTATGATACAAGAACTGGGAGGGACCCTCTCCATCTCCCCCGTGACCCCTTCCCAGTTTGTTCAGCTTGCTAGGGATTGAGATCTGGCCCTTAGGAGCTGGGTCTATGTTACATTTGATGATGTTTAGATAGGATCAACCTTTCCTCCCTGTAATTGGGTGATTGGACTGGTGAGCTTTCTCAGATATTAATCTGGAGACCCTAGAGGGGGTCAGATTAGGTTATGGAGACATAATAGGAAATACTGCTGTGGCTAGTTTGGGTTATAGGGGATAGAGTGGATATTCTGCGGCATTCCCCTGCTGGGTTCCCACTGGTGGGGTCTGCATGGTGGGGTCAAGGAACGGTCTTATCTCGGCATCGGGTTGACTTGGTCTTTGCTGGGAGCGACTGTCTCTGAACTCTTTCCACCCCTGTAATCCTGCTCTTCCAGAGAACAGGACCGTGACCTTTCCTTTGCTGGGGACAGGGGTCGGTGGTGCTGACCTGCTGCTGGAGCTTGCTTGCAGATGAGAGAACATTTTTAATTCAAGTGGGCATTACATCTGTAGAATCCCTGGGATAGAAAAAGCTTCATATTCTGAACTGCTCTTGTTCGGACCAAGTAAGATCTTCCTCCTAGCTTGCATGTGTCGTGCCAGTTGTGGGGAAGGGGTTGATACGTCTCAGAGGGGATCACTAAGAGCAGCGAGTGTTCCTCTGCCCCACGTGAGCGATGTATTTGAAGAAGGATGTCACGTTGGTCCAGGCAGAACCAGTGAGATGAGCTTGTCCCTGTGGCCAAACGAGTGTTTCAGAGCAGTACTGATTAGGGATGCTGCGCTGAAGCAGCATCCAGAGGAGTACTGGATGAGGGGAAACCACCATGTTTATTCTGGAGACGTGCTTGGGGTGGGGGTTAATACCTCCTGCCGTTCCCGCTGCCGTGTGCGGGAGCAGCTCTGCAGTGCTGCTGGACGTGAGCTCTGCTGAGCCAAGCCTGGCTCCAGGCGCTGGTCTGCAGCGCTCCTCCAGCCCCCGTTTCTTTTCATTAACACTGAGATGACAGATAGGGGATGGTCCTTAATTTAATAAAGGAAGTTTCTGATCACGACTGCGGAGGCAAAGTCCTGAGGTCTTTCCTGGTGGCCTGATGACTCACCCTGATGAAACAGGGTGACACTAGGGTAGGAAATACCTCCCCGGAGCTCAGAGCCTGGCAGTGCCTCTTCCTGTATAACAACCCAACTTCTGCAGTCGTTCTGCCATCCTTGGCCGGGCTGTCCTTAGGACTGGCCTCACCAATATGGTCATTACCCCACTGAGAAGACCTGAATTTCAGCTCCAGAGAGACCCCTTGGTCTTATGCAGCTAGGTCAATTAGCTGGCTTTAATGAGGCTCATTTCCCTGGTGCTGAACACATGCCCAGGGTGAGGGTGAAGTCAGGAGTGCTGAGGTGTGGCTGAGGGACCCCGCTCTCCAGTGTGGCTGTGCTGCGAGAGGAGAGCTTGTGCACAACCACAGAGAATATTTGGCTTTCCTTTATCCCGTGCTGTCATCTGTGGGAACTGATAAATCTCACCAGCTTCATTGTGCAGCCTGGGGAATTGAGGCACTCGGCAATGATGGTCAAAAATTGTGTGTGGACTCTAAATCTAGAAGAGCCAGTTAAGAGCAAGGGGTGTAAATTCATGTAAAGTTAATACTTACTGTGGTGTCTTCTCTTAAGGCTCAAAAGTCCATGCTTGGCTTCAGATTATTTTCAGATCTAAAATATCCTGTTCCTCTAGACAACCTCAGTGTCACGTTGGTGGATGGAGAGAGTGTCAAAGCCAGGTGAATGTGCCCATCCTGCTGGGGCCCAGGCGAGCAGGAGCGATAGCTACAAGAAGCCATGAGGTCTGCTCTAGCAGCTGGGAAATGGCCATCTCATCTGGGTGTCCTGGGGCACACTGGACCCTGTTGGGACAATGTGCAGTGGCCACGGGAACTACTCCTGCTCAGCATCCCGACTTCCCTGGGGTTCCTCCCACAGCCCTGCAGCTGATGGAGCTGCTTCTGCCAGATGCCCCCAGGATGGTGTCCAGCAGTGCAGCTCTGTCTCAGCACCCTGCTCTCTGGGGACAAAGGCATGAGACCTTATTTAAGCTGAAGACCTTTCTTTGAACTCTCCCAGACCTTTTCCAGTCCTCAAGGAATGAGCTGAGAGAAGCAGCAATAGCTGCTGGAAATTGGGCGCTGGGGCCCCTCAACCTAGTGAGAGGCTGTGCATTCCCTCCCGGGGGGGGCTGAGAGGACTTTTGGCTCCTGCTCTGCCTGGCCCCAGCTCCTGGCCTCCCTGCTCCCTCCTGTCCTGGAAGCCATGGCTGCGGAGAGACATGTCGGGGCTTGTTGGGAACGGGGCTGGAGAAGGGAGCGTGTGAGCTGGAGAGATGCCTGCGATGGCGGGGGACACGGGAAAGCCGCCCGGTTCATCCACACAAGGCGAGAGGTGGGTAGTGGACATGCGGGTAGCTGGACAAATGCTCCCTGCTCGCCCCAGCTGTGCGGCACGAGGGTCGGCTGCTCGGCATCTGCCTGCCTCCTCCAGCTGCAAACAGCTGGCGCGGTGGTGAGGAACACAGAGCTGCGCCGGGACCGACCGCACTTCGGCGTGGCCGGGTCAGCCGGCTGATCCTGCACCCTGGGTGCTGCGGGGAGGGTCCTGTCCCCTGGGGTACCCCGCAAGCAGTGCCGGGCTGACCCCCTGCCCTCCTGTCTGTGTGTATAGCGGTGAGCAAATGGTGCAGTGGACACCAAAGCCGGGCAGCGGGGTTGGGGATGGGAAATGCCTTCCTCCCTGCCCCTCATGCTCATCAGCCACCCTCCTTGAGCACGTGATTCACTTTATCTGCTGATATTAGTCATAAAACGGTCCAGCTCTGTCCATAATCTGGTTAGAGCCTTTGACTTTTGCCTGGTGACTCCCAGCAGCTCTAATTACAGATACTCATGCTGGTGATTAATGACTTGATTCATCTTCAGTGGCACCACTTTTACATGTGAAGCCCACTTCCCCCCCCCACAATGATTCGTGCAAAGGGGAAATAATCCCTGGTGAAAACCAACAGCACAGAAATGTGACGTTGGCATTTTGCCTTCATCTGGTTCTTCTGCATCCTGTCCATCCTTTCACTCATCTCCCCCCAGCCTTTCATCTTGGGGAGAACGACCTCAATTGCAGCACGCTCTGATTTTACTGCACTGTAATCCATAAATCACTCCCATGCATGGAGCATTTTCATGCTCCTTAACAAAAGGAGCGAGATTTTTCTCCTCTGCTGCATTTTACAAGTGGCTAATTGTATCAAGGCACCTTTGAAGCAATGACTTCATCAATTGCTCATCCTGCAGACACACTGCTGGTTATGTATGCCTGATCAGAATCCTACATTTATTAGGATTAATTTATTCTCCAATCATTTTTCTTCTACCACAAGGACAGGGAAGTTGAGTGATGTTACTTGCTCAGCTACGTAAGCACGATTTCTTGCCTCATTACTGAGCCTGAGATATTTTTGTTACGTGCTGAACTTCTCCACATGAAAATGAGAAATGTTACATCTTGGACAGGAGTGCTCCTGGGACATTAAAGAAATCAAATTATTTCAGGGTACCTACAAGCTGGCTTTAGATCTTCATCATTTTCCTTTCTAATTTTGTCCCCTGCTTTTGTCATAGGGCACGTGTCTGCGGGAGCAACGATGCTTCTTGGGGCTTTGTACAAAGTAAGAGGAGATGTTTCTCCCAACTAAAACTGGGGGTTCTTGCTCTGGGTTAGCAAATCCTTACGAGGCTGCTGGCAAACACACTGGGTGCTTGGCTGAGCGGGAGGGGTGTGGAAGGGCTGAAGAAGGATGTAGTGAGCACAGGCTGAGCATCTCCGAGGAGGAGACGCTAACTGGTGAGGACAGAGAGCAGTAAACGCGGCTGAATTTTCACATTTTCTCAAAAGCTGTGGTTGAACTGTTTCATAGGAATAGGGGCTGATAACAACTACCAGAAGCCCTTGACTCAGCTGCAAACCTCCCACCCCAAGAAAGCCTCTTCTTTTGGGAAGGACAGAGCTTGTTTGCATCCAGGCAGAAATTTTGCCTCAGCTACTCCCGGTCTGCTGTTCATCTGCCCTTAACTCGCTGCTGGCCCCAGGAAGTTCCTTGGTGGCTGGGGGGGAATTTTGCAGCATTTTTAATGGACTAAATGGGGTCATTTTGAACCAGAGCTGGATTTAAGGCTGTGGTTTGGGGGAGCTGTGGCAATGCTGGAGAGCATCACCTGGATGATGCGGTGGGGTGAGGAGGTGCAGGAGAGAGGATGGGGAAGGAGCACTGTGGATGGATGGTTTCCTTTTGTCGTACCACAAGGGATTGCACCAAAACCCCCGTAACATGGGCTGGGAAAGTGCTTATGCAGCACCGGGGAGCTCGGGTTTGGCAAGAGACCGGAGAAAAGTAGGTGACAGCTTTGGAGAGGTTGGAGAGAGGGCAGCTCTGGACCTTGGAGATGTACCGGAGCCCAGAGCCGTACAGAGACGTGCTTGTTTTATTTTGCCAGCAGCAAGCTGGCAAGGCATCGCCTGTTTTGATGGCAAATCTGCGGTCCTGCTGTATGTCCAGCCTCGATTCTCATCGTGTTTAATGGGGCCATCTATTAACGAGCACTGGAGCAGAGACCCGATCCCTGGCTGGCACAGCGCCCTGCATCCTGCTCTTCCCTCTGTCCCTGCAGTGGGGGCTTGGGTTGGGGTGGACGAAGGTGCATTGCCAAAAAAACATGTCAAGAAGCAGAGGATGGCTGGTAAAATGTGCGTCTTTGCCTACAGAGGGGGCTCCTGCACTGCCCGAGGCCATCGGGGCTGGGAAGGCAGGAGAAGGGATGCAGCGGCTGCCAGCTGACCTTTCTCAAGCAGTTCATGGGTTTCCAGAGCAGCCGAGGTGTCAGCAGTGGAGAGCAGTCACAGCTTCCCAGTCGCTGGAGGAGGAAGGCAGGGGGCACTCGAAAGGGGAGGAAAAGGCTCAGTCCTGGAAGGGTGGAAACCTTGCAACCTATTAACTGTTTCTCAGCAGAGAGAGGGAGATGGAAAGCAAACAAGGGTCTGATTTCTCCTGCCCTGTGCTTGCCTGCTCCCATCCTTTCTGTCTTTCTCTACCCCTGCTTACTTTTCTCTCCTGGCTCCCGCAAGGGCAGAATCTAGGTAGTGACATTGAGGATTTAGGTGAAAAATCAGCTTTGCTCCTAACAGAGCAGCATACTGGAAAGCAAAGTGTGCATCCGTGCCCACAGCCCGGTGGTCCCCATGCCTGCGTCTCTGTGCAAAGCCCTTTTTTTTTGACAAAGTCTCTGCAATCAGACTTACTTAGTAGGCAGGGACCCACAGAAAAACCTCTTCCAGCCCTTTTTTTAACCAGCGTGTAGCGAGCTGCTCTGTGTTGTCAGATCTTTACTTGCTGAAAGCGTATTTGTCTCAAGCAAGGGAAGGGGCTGAGTTGCTCCTTGACAGCCTAAAACTGAGACGCTCTTGCTCACGAGTGACAAAGCTTGGGAGTAAATTAGCAGGCAGAGCCTCTGAAAAGAAGTGTTTCCTTAAACATTTCCATAAAAGCTAATTGGCCTGTAAGACCAGTGTATCTGTGGGCACGCTGCCTCCTGGGGTTTGGGGCTTGGGGGATCTATTCCTGCCTCAGCTAATAATTTTCAGTGTGACTTTGAGCAGGTCATTTCAGTTCTTTGTGCCTTGGTTTCCCTGTCTCTGAAATGAGAAGAATACTCCCTTCCAGAGCACTGACAAGATTTAAGTACTAAAATTTTATTACTCAGTTGAAGATCCTTGGCAGAGGGATATTATGCAGATAGAAGGTTAATGATGATGATGGGGAGAGAATAAAATAAGAAATTGCTGTTTTATTTTTATTTTGTTCTTTAAATGATGTTTAATAGCCAGTTTTCAATTCAGGAATAAAACCCAGTCCTCTGTGACCACCAAATTATCTCGCAAACGCTGTTGTGTGTGTTCATAAAGCTGGCAGAGAAAGCGAGGAGCGTCCCCCTTCTCTCCGCTCTTAGGAGCAATCAGCAAAACATGTCTTGAGCAGCTGATCTCCAGCGAGAGTCTTTTTTTCTTTTCCTAATTAGGCAGCTTGTCTTGATTTGTGAATAATTAAGAGAACAATGCCCAAGCATCCTCCACCCAGTGTCGTGGGTGTGTTGGGGCTGGTGGTCCGGTTGCACCGGGCATGGCATGTGCTGGGACCGGTCCTTGCCCGTGGTCCGAGGGGATGGAGGGACCTGCCTGGGGTTGGGTGAGAAGTTGAGCAGAACAGTCAAGCGGGACTTTAGGTCTGCCAGAGAGAATTAAAGGCTGAAATGAGCCATTACCCCCCACAAATTAACCTCGTGCCTTTCCACAAGAACCTCTAGGCAAGCGCGTCCCACCGCTGTGATGACCCAGAGAGCAGAGGTGCCCCTGCCAGGAGAAGAACCTCTTGGTGTTCGTGGTGATGCTGGAGGGGTGTCCGCAGGGTGGGTGCCCGCCCATCCCATCGCACAGCCCTGCCCAGAACACCCAGACCAGCTTTTCCAGCAGTACCACTGGCCACCCCAGTTTGTCATCCTCACCACAGCCACTGTAGGCTGTAAATGTCAACCACAGTGAAACCCAGCGCAGTCTGCAGCTGCGTGTTTTGCTTCTTTATTTCTTTTTTTCATTTGTTTTTTTTCACAAACATTAGCGACGTCAAGAATACCATGTTCATCAGCCCCAAACTATTAAGAAAGTTAAGGTTAAATTCACAGAATGGTTTTGGCTGGGGAAAAGAACAATGTAGGCAGGTTGGTCCCTGGTGGGTGAGGTGTGGGGGCTGGAGGATGCTGTCTCCTCTCTTTCTGTTGGTTGTAAACGAGGGTTTTCCGTCTGGGTGGTGATGTCCAGCCCTGGGGTGGAGGCTGTGTTTGAGAGGATGCACTCTTGGTGCTTGTGCTCCCTTTTTCCTGCTGAATTCCACTTTGGAGAAATATTTAATGAGATGTGGTATGTTAGGAGCATTAACCCACCCACCTCAGTAAATACAGCCATGGGGAATCCGTGCAGACATAGGTTGATTTGGAGGGGTTTTTACCATCTGTGTCTGTACAAAACTGATGTGGGACTCTGATGGTGACAGTATTCGAAGCAAGAGTTGTCTGCTCGTATGTATGTGTTTAAGATCTCTCCCAGAAAGACCCTGATCTCCCTTGGGACATTGAGGTGCTACCGTAAGATGAAACAATTGAACAGCATTGCCCAGAAAAAGATCATGTTGTGTCAGTAAAACTCATCTTTGTGAAGAAGAGGAGCTCGTGCTACGTCTCTGTTTGAGAGCCAGGCTGCAAGTTGTTTGGGTGTTTGGTTTGGGTGATGAATGATGAAGAAAAGGCTGAAGAGATCCCACAAGGTGTGATTTTTTTTTTTTTTTTTAATTTATTATTATTTTTTTTTCCCCTCCTGCACCCTCCCTGCCCATGCTCTGGGTCCTGCCACTCACTTGGTGCTTATTCATCCCAGGAATAAACCCAGTCCTTTTTTGACCTTAAGTGATGTTACAGGATTTCTTTTATTTGTGGACCTTGGCTTGGCCTTCTGCCGCTATTTGTCTCTCCAAAAAAAGGATTCTGCTCTTTCAATTTCTGCATCCAGTTTGGAGTAGGGGGGGTATTACCTGTCAGGATCAGTAAATAGCTCATCTGACTTCGTAATACTTAGCATTTAGATAGCGCTTTCCCCTGTCAGAGCCCTTTGCAAATTCTCAGTAATCCTCCCAGCACCCCTCGAGTTAGGTAAGTATAACTAATCCCAAACAAATAGCTTCAGTGTGGAACTAATGTAGAGAATGCATAAGAGTAATTTAAGGTTTGAAAGGAAACTAGTGGGTAATCTCGCAACAAAATTAGAAAAAAAGGGCAGAGAGAAGGGAATAAGCCTGAGTTATTGAATGTGAAAGTTAAATCAGACTCGAACACATTATTATTTTGCATTTCAAGTAGCCAGTTTGGCTGCAAATATTACAACTACTTAGCGTAGGTCCTGCCATTTGAAGGTACAAAATATATCAAAGCTAGAGTAACATATAAAATAATTAAAAATACCCTCAAGTTTAGCCTTGTTGTGCATGTTAGACCATATCAGGTTTTCCATATAGTATTGCAAACAATGCTGAATTCCATATTTTCTGTGTGTTTATATCTAACAACTGTATTTCTGTATTAGTTTCCTGATTTCACCCCCCTCCTGCCTCTCATCTCTGACTCGGAACTCGAGGAGATTAGTACACCCTCACCTAGTAGGTTCATCAAAGTGGCTTGTAATTTGTGTCTTGGTTCATGTTTTTTTCCAGCTCTGGTTGAACAGTTGCATTTGGTGACCAACAGAACTCATTAATCCATGTTCCATTTGGGTTAGATTTGAGTGAAAGGGCTCAAAATCAGATTCTCTTTGGAAACAGAGTACCTGACCTGTGTTCTAGACAATGACCTGCCTTCTTGTGCATCCTGAACCACATGCAGGAGACCACGTCTTGAGGGGCTTGCGAGGGGGAAAGCTGCAATTAGAGGCTCAGACTTCCAGTTCTGATGGCTCAACAGGCCACCTCCCATCTGCTCTCCAGTGTCAGCCGGGGGTTAAAAGACAACCCCCTGTTTAGAGGCACCTCTTTGCTTTTCTTGCATCCGTGCATTGCAATTGCGACCAGTCCCTGTGTTGTGTAAGATGTTGCCTGATCGACTGGGGGTTTTACAGAGCAATTTAGCTGCAGATGCTATTGCAAATCACAAGTAGTTATAGAACATCATAAGGACTTTTTGCACCATTTTTATTGCTCCTGAGCATTGCCCTCCGATCCAGGTCCCCAGCACAGAACCAGCACTCGCAGCAGCGGTGTATGTTAAAGCCCCAAGTGTCCCCACTGCCCTGGCTTGGCTTGGAGGGGCTTAGGGTGACCTGGGGTGACAATGCTGATGTGCAACCCTGGATGAGCGCTGGCAGGGCTGTGGGCAGTGCAGTGGGGGGGTTTTCTGGTGTGGGAGAGGGTTTAGACCTGTTGCAGGGACTCAGAGTCCTGACTGGGGCATCTCAGGAGTGGAGACTAAGAGTGGCTCAAGCTGTGGTCCAGGCCAGGCTAAGCTACGTTAGCGGAACAGCAGGGGATGTTCTCCAGGTGCTTTTCTCCCTTACACTCACTTCAATCCAAAATACAGTCTCCTGCCCCATGTATTTCTAAGCAATTACATATTTGCCTCAGACTTCTCTTCCCCTCCACTCTCAGCCCCATGTTTTGGAAGGAGAGTAATGAAACACACCTGAAGAGCGCCAAGCATGACCATTTATTGCAGAGCTTGGGCTTGAGAGGCAGAGGGGAGCCTGCTCCCCACCCTCCCCTCCGCCTGCCGTACCCTCTGCCACAAACATCTCAAGAAGAAAGAATAATAAAGGTTTGGCAGGTCTATTCACACAGTGTAAAATTGAATTAGCAGAGGTATGTGAGGAACATGGTTCGATTTCCATGGGGACGAGGAGATCTTTATCGCCACCCCCCCAGGATTATCCCCTGCAGCACGAAGCTGTTTTCAGTGCTGGTGGGTGGGAATCCCCTTGTGAGCCTTGTTGGGGGTAAAATTAAGGTGATGTCTGAATTGGGCTGGCCTTGCTGGGCTGGGGGGGAAGTGAAGGGGGAGAACCGAGCTCAGGGGAAGCTGAGGTGAATGTCTGCAAAGGTGCAGGCTGGAGATCAGGCAAGTGATAGGAACTGGGAACCCCTCCATTGTTTTCTGCCCCCTCTTCTTTGACAAGATTTGGCACCTTTTGATGCTCTTTGATGAACCTGTGGGGTTTCAGGAGGTCCTGAGCCATGGCTTGGCCAGTGGGGACTGGAGCAGGGGAAGGCACTTGGAGGAGATTGCATCCTAAATCCTAAAAATAACAGCACCGCTTTCCCTATCTGCTGCTGGTGAGCATCGTCTCCCCCTGTGTTCAGTGGCAGCTGAGAAAATGTCCAGGACACGACCTGTAGAGGTGTTAGCCTTGTTGCAAAGGAATTATCATCCGTCTGCCCCAGAAAGGTCCCTGCAGCCCATCTGAAAGCTCGTCCAGCCCGGCACAGCCCCGTCAAACCTCAGGGAAGGGCTGAGGCTTCAGCCTGAGCGTGGGTGGCAGCACCGCAGGACGGACGCGACGGTGCTAACGACAGGGGAGCGATGGGAAAGCAATCCCAGTTTTCTGGGCTTATGGGCTTCGTGTTCGCCGCCCTGGACGGCAAAATGCAAAGGAAAAGCAAGAGGGAAGAGCCCTGTTTGCGCACACGCCCCTGCGCAGGCAAGCCAAGCTCGGGGGCCAGGCGGCCGCTTTGCTTCCTCCCTCTCCACCCTGGAGGGACGTGGCTGGGTGGAGATCTGGCCAAACATCTCGTCGTCTTACTCACCAGTACAGCTGGGTTGGGGCAACTGGTATCTAGCACCCGTGCGGTTCTGGCGTTGGCAGGAGGGAGAAGCGCTGTGCATCCTCGTGCTGTGATGAGGGTGGAGGAGAAAGTCCTCGAATGAGATGGGAGAGTGTGTGGGATGGGTGTGCTGTGGTTTCGGGGCTTGCAGGGCAGGGTTTAAAGCAGAGCCCCACCATGTCAGGCGGGAAGTTATCTTCTCATTGCGTGGACAGCATGGGAAATGGTGCAGGGCTGAGAGGAAAGGGGCTGTTGGGGGAAGAAGAGCACCCAGAAAGAGATGGGGTCCTGTGGGTGGGGGATGATGGAGCAGGGAGGCTGGAGAAGCACCCCAGCCCTTTGGTCCTCCCTCCTCCGTCAGCTGGATCTGCCACTCGCGGCGTCTTTTTTCCCACCTCTGAGCGGTTTGTCCTTCTCTTCCTGCGGGAGGGCAGCAGCCCCGTTCTCATGGACGGCCCTGCTAGATCTGCTCGCCGAGACCTGCCCATCCCAGGCTGGGGAAACCGGGCCCAAAATACCATGCGACGAGCAGATGTTCCCTTTGGGTCGCTGCCCATCCCCAGTATCGCAGGCCAGGCTCCATCAGCGCTGACCCCTTGCGCTGCACGCTGATGAGCCTCATTTTTATAATTCGGAAAAGCCTGTTTCCTTTAGGTGTGAGCCTTCACCATCGTAAAAGTTAAATTTCTTATTTTCCAGAGACTTGGGCACAATCACTATGGCTGGGACCCTTCTTGATCAAGCCTGGCCCCTTGGGGCCTATTTCACACCTCTGGTGTTCCCCGAAATGGCAACCAAGGACTCCAAACACTGATGTTTTACTTTTGCAATGAGGACCTGCTTCCTTTCCAGCATGTGTAGCTGCTGGTAACCATATGCTACTCCTATATGGCACCCGTGTGCAAGGATTGTGCGAAACTTGACATCTAAGCATCCTCCAAAATGGGCGGGAGGTCTGCAAGGGGCATTTGGGGGAGGTCCTGGGGACCCCTTGCTGCAGCATTTCACCCGTCAACCCCCTTCAGCAAGACAGGGTTCCCATGAATCGGTTTGGCACTGCACGTTTGGGGAATGGGTGCTGGGGAAAGGCAGAGCAGCCTCTCCTGTATCCCGCATCATCACAGGACGCCTTCTTGATGCCAGCACCCTGGCTCAGGTACTGAAATAAGCTTCAGTTTCCAGATTAGCAAAGGGTTAAAAACAACCCTGTGCATGGGCACGGTGCTGAGCTGGGCAGGATGGGGACACGGGGGCTGCCTGGCCACGGTGCTAGCTCAAGCCCTTGGCATTTGCCCACAACACGCCTTCCCTCATCCTTGGGAAGCAGAGAGCCCACAGACTTTGTGCTTGTTTGGTTTGGTCCTGTAACCAGCCTGTTTATTGTTCTGAAAAGGTTAAACTGGTCAGGGGGAAAAAAAAAAAAAAATTTTTTTTTTCTTCCCCTTTCTAATGAGAGTCTGGGGACCTTTTCCCTGCTGACGTCAGAGTCATATCCAATAGCCTTTGCAGTGAGGCCTGATTTGCAAAGGACACCCTGGGGAAAAGCAAAAAATCTTGGTGAAACCTTTAAAAAGAAAAAGCACCCGTTGAGACGGTTTTCTGCTTCTTTTATGTCCTGATTTCACCTTCTAATTATTAATTCCTTATTATTATTTTTTTAATTTTTTATTTCCTAGCCGGGGCAAGGCGGGAAGGGAGGGCGTTTGCAGCCTCCCGTGCACGTACTCTCTCCCCGCGCTTGGCTCTCCCCCCCCAGCTGCCATGCAAGGAGAAGCCAAACCCCAGCAGCTGGGCTGCTCCGTCCTGCCTTGGCCGGGAAGCCGAGGGGGCCCCGTCTGGGTCGCTCTGCTCGCAGGCAGCCCTGGCCCTACCATACGCTGTACGTGCCTGGCCCTGCCCGGGCTGCCGCGCAGCATCGGCTGCCTCTGACCATCCCGTGGGTCCCGAGGGGCTTGGGGGGTCCATCACCTCTACCCAGGCACTGTCCCTATAGCAGGACCAGCGAGGGCGGAGGTGACAGGGGCGTGATTTTAGCTTGCCGAATGTCACACTGGGGAAAGATGCCAGAATGTCCCGGGTGGAGACTGATGTCCTGTGTCTATGGTGAGGCTGTGGGAGATGCCCACTCGCTCGCTGGGCACTGGTGGGGGTTCAGGGGGAGCTCTTGGCCCGAGGTGGCATTTCTGAGATGCTGCTGTGGGCACCGTGGTTCCCTTGGAGCCGCAGCCCATGGGCGGCTGTGGCCGTGGTCAGGAATTTGACTCAATGCTCTTAATTACCACCTCGGCACAAACGATGAGTTGTGATCCCATGTTCCTGCTCCCTGGAGGGAAAGGGCTCCTTATGTGCAGCTGAGTCGTTCGATACCCTCTGGGCAGAGGTTCTGTTTTAGTAGGAACATTTTACGTTTGCCATTAAAAGTTCAGCTGCCTCTTCCCCTCCTGCCCATGCTGCCCAGGGGTGGAGGATCCCATCAAACCTCTGCCCACCGTGCCAGCGCAGTGAGAATGAGCAGGAATCCCCCAGATCTCCACACCGTGGTCAGAGATGGCCTCGGGTTGCTCGTCTCCTCTCCTGCTAAGCGATGGGGCTGGGATGTACAGGGGCACCCAGGCCTCCTGGATGTGTTTCTTTAGTGATTTTCTGGGTAGCTTGTTTGCTGTTTTTGAGGGCACTCAGAGGAATATGTCTCTCATCCTCGTTATAGCCAGACTCAATGAGATTTACTGGGCTCAGAGGTTGCTTGTTTGGAGAATGCAGAGTAACGCTGGTCACAGGGCAATGGCATTTGGTTATTCTCCTATGTCCTGGATGTGAAGCTCATCGGCTTCCCCCATGTGTTGAAGTGGCTGCATTTCGGGTGGGCTGCCCTGGGGTCCCACCTGCCAGCAGCAATAGGTACTTCCTCCAGTGGTCCCAGTAAAAAAAAAAAAAAGAAATTGAAACAGTGCAAACTTGCAGAAGTTTAGTTCTGTGTCCAAACTGCATGGCCATTCTTGTCTTAAGGAGTTGAATTTTTTCCCGGTCTGAATACATCCAAACTTTGAGTGAGCTCAGCTTCTGCTCTGGCTCTTAAAGCCAAGCTTTGCAGATTCAGTCTCTCTCCTTTCTCCTGCTTTGCTCTGGACACTGTTCAGCACTAAGCAGAAGACCCGGGTCCAAGATCCGTGCTTTCCTCATCCTCCCCAAAGCTTTTTCTATCCGGCAGTGGTCAAACCTCTTGGGTTTTGTGTGCTGAGCCTCGTATCCTCATCACTCTGCTCTGCTGTGCAGGCAAAGAGCCTGGGTGTCTGCACAGACACCGGTGCAGGGGGATGATTGCACCTCGCTGGTGCAATTAGCAGGACTTGCTATGAATCTCTCTAATTAGTATCTGGTTGCCTACTAAGTGCAGGCTATGAGCATGCACTCAACCAGCAGCAAATGTCATTGGTTTGACAAACCTGCTTGTTCCTCTGCTGAGTGCTGGCAGTGGGGAAATTCTGCTGGGAAAAGGTATCTCCTGGAAAAATAAATCTCTCCTTGCCCTGATATTAGGGGGGGATCTGTATGTGGGGTTCTGCATGTGATGCTCTGGTGGTGTCCAGGGCTCCCTTTGTGATGCAGACCAAATACCTCTGCAGTAAAGCAGGGACCGGTGCAGGGTGGAAAGAGGCTTCACAAGACATGGAGAACAGGGCTACGTTATGATGAAAACTAGCTCAGGATCTGGTCTGTCTATTTTAAGGCAAGATTGCTTTCAGCGCTCTTCGAAGTGATTGAAATAAGTGATTTGTTCGGAGTAGGTGTGTGTTACCTGTCTGCCTGACAAAGGTCCCAGAAGTGATTTTTTGGATCTTTGCAGTCCTGAGGATGCTCCTTCTGGGCTGAGGTCAGGTCATCACAGCCCAGGAGTGTGACCTGTGGGGGAAGAGCCAACAGGGACACACAGCAAAGCCCCACAATGGCTTCGGCACGTGCCGCACCGTGCTGTGCCACGGCAGCTGGTGGCAGGTCTGGGGACAGCCCCATTTGCACGAGGGAGCCGAGGGCTGTTGTGACATAGAGAGATGACACAATGGGGTGCAAGTCACAGCACTGAACCGCTCTCCATGGCCCTCCTGCCACCGACAGCCTGTCCCCGAACAACTGCAGCGGCCACCTCCTCCAAGAAAAACATCCCGGCTGCCGCCACAGTTGAGCAAGAGGCTGGAGGGAGCGAGGGTGGTGTGACAACGGCAGGTCCCGACCACGGCTCGCACCGGGCTGTGGCCCCGGCTGTCCTCTCGCTGCAAACCTGCCGTCCAGCCAAGCTTGTCTCCAAACAGCTGCGGTACGTCAGGACGGTTGGGAGCACCCTCGGGCTGCCCCTCCTCCTCGTTTTCCCTTGTCTCCCTTTTATTTCTTCCTCCCTCCTCTGCCCCATCGTCACTTTCTGCTGCTGCGTCTCACTTTGGAGGTACCTTCAGCAAACACGGAGCCAGGCAAAAAAGCAGCTCTGGCCCCGTGGCCAAGCGCAGGCTTAGAGGCACAGCACAGACACAGCTCCATTAAGCCAGGCTGAGCCTTACGGGAATCAGTCCTGGCCCGGGCTTGAAAAACAAATATAGCATGTTGGTTTGCTTTGGCTGCACCAGGAGGGTCAGGCAGGGACACAGGTTTGCTGTTCTGATGGGAGGCGAGGTCCAAAGAGCAGCGTAATAGGCTGGAAAGCCATGGAAATGGTATGTCATTATTTACATGTCAGGGACGGAGCCAGCAGAGGCTGAGGATGGGCTCGTAGGAAGGATCGGGGCTTGTGCTCATGATGTGTGAGAGGGATGTGGGGTGTCACAGAGGCTGGGGGGTCACAGCCACATGTCCAGCCGGAGCAGGGACAGGTGAAAACCCAGCCCTGTCCCATCCGTCTGAGCTCACACCGCTCCGCTGCACCCGCTCTCCAAGCACGACAGCTCCGCGCCGAGCCGCAGCATCCCACGATTTGCTGGGTTTTCGCGGAGCTTTGGCCACCATGAGCCCACCCTGGGCACTTCTCCTGCCATGGCTCCGGCAAGGGGGGTGCGGAGATGCTGGCAGCGGCGGTTCCGTCCGGGAAACTTTCTGTGCTGCCCCAGTCAGGGGATTTATTCTGTCCCTTGCTCACAACCTGGGCAATGAGACTTTTCTCCCAGTTTCACTACCTCTAAACTGTTTAAATCGCCAGTTCTTTGGGATAGGAATTATTAATCCATAAAGCATCCAGCATGTGTTGGTTATTATTTGGATATGTTATTATGAGTCCAATAGGCAGTAATGATTTATGGTGGAGCTGGAGCTGACCTTTGTACACCAGGGAAACCAACCTGAAAAGGGAAAACAGTGACGACATCCACTGTGTTTAATGACATTTTGGCTTTTTACTGGCATGTTTTCAAGCACCAAAAAAAAGTCAGTAAGTGGATTCTCTATAAGTATGCACAGATATAGGGTATAAACATGATGTAGAGGCACAGGGCTTAGTTCTATATGTTTGTTGTGTGTGTATAGATATATTTGTATACATATAAAAATGCAGGCATCGGGTTTGCAAAATCAATGATTTTCTGTGTGCGTGCTTTCTGTTTATGACCAGCACATGACTTCCTTTTCTTTCGTAACCCAGCATTTAACTGAAAAACAAAAAAGCCATAAATCTAAATTATATATAAAAACTTTGCATATCATCTGAAGCATACACTAGACTGGGGGCGGGGGGGAAGCCTTAAAATTAATTTACCATTTTTATTGCTGCGTTTGGGGTGGGCGGGGAGAAATACGGACTGGTACCAAGATTCAGTCTTTGATTTTATGTCTTTTCTTTACGCTTCCTCTCGGTAATTTCGGCGCTGGTTGCTGGCCCCATCCCGGAGGTGGGCAGAGATGTGCCGCTGTGCACGCACACACGCGTGCACACACCATCTCCCTCCTCTCTTTCGTGCTCACATCCAACCCAGCCCATGTAGACAGCTCTTCGACTGCTCAGTCATCACCTTATAAATAACTTTTCCTTCACATACTCAGCCAAGTCCATAACGCGGGGAGCTATACCCAGAGCTCCGTGCGTTCTGGTTGCAGGTTTGCTGCTGACCCATGGTGGGAGTTAAAGCTGTTGCTTCGCCCCTTAGATCCTAATTCATCCTTTGGTTTGCTCTTTTGGGATCGGGAATTGTCCAGGACAGGGATCGCGTCTACATGCCCAGGACAAACATATTAATTAAACCCAGAGAGGGCCTGGATATTCGGTCTGAAGGGAAAAGAGGTGTGTTTGTGTATGTACGTATATACACAATATGCATGTATTTAATTATGACAAAAGGGAACAGTTCCCCTTCTTTCCATCCTATAATAGTTTGAAATATTTCACTAAATAAAATCTCTTTACAGCTCCATACCTCCCCTCCATGCCCCCTCATAAAACCTGCTTAGGGTTAATTTAGAAGGCTTTGTTGTGTGAAAGTGAAATATTTTTTCTTTTCCTGACCTTTTAAAAACATAATATTTTTAACCATAAGTGATTGTTTTTAAAAAAGTGATTTTGAAAGCTAAAATTGCATTGTTCCATCTCCAAAATCTCGTAGTGGGGCAGTTTCAACTCTATCAAAGGGATTGCTTCACTTTGTTTGCCCCAAGCCAAAATTTCTTTGACCTGTACGCCTGTTTCTGGACTTGTCCTTTTTCAGCAGAAGGACTTTTTTGACCTCGTGTTCCTAACCAGTCCTGCTCGTAACTGCAGCCTGGTCCCTTGGGAGATGCTGTAGTTGGTTTGGGGGTGGCCCAAGCCTTTTGCTGTCGGGGAGGGCGCTAGTTTTGGGACCGTTTACATTCCCCAGGTGAGCGCTGGGAGCTCTCGGGCTTGGGGACATCCCCTGGCCAGGTCCCACCACCCACGGACCTTCCCTGCCCTGTTCTCTGCCACCAAGAACTGGTGACCCCCTGGGCACAAACCCCTGCACTGAGCCGGGCACAAGCACATGTGTGCAGGTGCACGCTCGTAACCTCGATTTATTATTATATGTTTTTGCAAGCCCTGAGCTTCCCCGGGTCAGCCAAGAACGTGTCCTTCTCCTTCTGTACCACAGCTCCCCGTTGGCTTGGCTCACCGGAGGGTTTCCATGGCCTGTGGTCTCAGAAGACAAAAGGGTTGGGATTTCTCCAAGTCCGGGATGTTTTTTGTTTTGATTTTTTTTTTTTTTTTTTTGGTGTTGTCCTTGCAAGGTGAGCTGCTCCAGCTGACGTGATGTGCCTTCAGACCTCTCTTTCCACTCGTTCCTCACATGGGAAATCCCACTGTCCCTCCCCGGGTGTCTGCAAACCCCCCCTGGGCTGCCCCAAACCCTGCCTCATGAATGTGCTTGGCAATAGCTCCAGCAGCACCTTTCTTAAATCATGTGTGTTACACACAGCCTCAATGTTCGCTGGGAGGCCACTGGAATGGCTGGGAGGGATTTACCAGGTCCAAATTCACTTGACAGAAAAACAAAATTCCAGCGTAATTTTAACCAGCTGTGGTGAGAGAGCGAAAGACAGAGAGAGGCAGGAGAAGGAGAGCTCGGGGTGCGGGGGGAGAGGTGGTGCTGCAAAGGGGCTGATCGAGCAGCCTTTGTGCGAAGAGGAGCCCAGGGGGGCCACAGCATCATAGGCTGGTGACAATGGGGACTTGGTGTCTCCCCTTCCCCACGGTGGCTGTTGCCCCTTTGCTGTTGTAGGAGGTGATGCTGATGCCAACGAGGCAGCGCTGGGGCTGCTTAGTCCTGCTGAGCCCTCGTGGCATCGCTGCTGTTTGCCCGGCTCGGTTGATGTTTAAAAAGAGGGAAAAAACAAAACCAAAACCAACAAGTTTAAAGAGAGAAGAGCTACATGGGTTCAATACCTAGCTGGCCCAGGTTGGCCAGAGAGGTGGTGGATGCCCCATCCCTGGAGACATCCCGGGCCAGGCTGGACAGGGCTCTGAGCAACCTGAGCTGGTGCAGATGTCCCTGCTCGTGGCAGGGGGGCACTGGGGGAGCTGGGGAGGTCCTTCCAACCCAAACTATTCTGTGATTCTATGATTTTTATGTTGTTTGGTATTACAGAATGAGGAGAGCATGACCTCCAAAAACATGCGGCAAACAAATACATTAGGTTTCAGGATGAGTTTAATTTTAAATTTAATTAAAGTAATGTAAACAGATATTTTATTGTGTAATAACATCATTTATACACGTATGTTGTGTGTGTTTTGTAGGTATAATTGGAGCAATGTAATTTTAAATTAAATATGGGATACTTTTAAGTCTAACTTTGTGAGAATTCATGTTTACGACTTCAAAAGTTAGACCACTTACAAAGAGAGATTTTTTTTTAATAACCTGAAATGTTTAAAAACATTTTTATTATGTTTTATTATGTTTCCCATCCCCTGTTTCCATTTTAGACTGCGTGTACCAGTAAGTCAAACATCTGATGAATCTGGGGACTCCTGTTTGAACTCTATTGCTACGCATTAGTTTTTCTACATACATAAAACATAAGTACAGCTTCAAACTCTTCTGCAAGCTGCTCCTGAATAGCTCGTTGAAGCCAGGGAGATCTCAGGCGTACACAAAGCTGTGCCTAAGTTGAGATTTTGCAGGATCAGGATGATGTGTTATGATGCATAAATGCTGGGGGACATAAATAGAGGAGAACATTGTCACCGTCTACAAGATAAAGCTGCAGAGTGCTGTTAAAAGTACCCAGCTGAATGCTGTCCTGTGGGGAGGGACATCCTGCTCAGTTGAGAAGAAATTTCTTGGACATAAATGAGCTGAGCATCCTGAGCTTCCCAGTGATAATTTCCATGGAAATATAACAAGTATGTTTATTTTATTTTGGTTTACTTTTTTTAAAAAAGAGTAGCACAGCGTTGTAGCTCCTTGCTTGGTTTTGTAAGGGGTTCTGTGTGCACTAGACTTGATGCAGGCAAGAAATACAGTGTGGTGGGATTGGGCTGGAGCAGGAAGGCCATGCAGCGAGGGCAGAAGGTTGGAGAAATCGGCTTAATCTCTGGTGCAGAAGAGGTTTTTGTGGGGCAGTTGTCCTGGATGTCCTACAGCACATGAGGGTGGCTGAGAGTCCTTGTTTCTCGTCTGCCCCCACAGCAGTGCTCTCCTGCTCCCCCGGTGCTGTTGGTCTGAGATACTTGTGTGCCCATCTGCAAGTGTGGTACTTGCGGCTGATGTTCTTGGAGCGTCTGAAAAGCCCAGAAGACAATGCTTGTCCCATTGACTATGTCCCCACCGTCCCCTTGACTATGTGCCTGCCATGCTTTCTCAAATCTTTTCCCCCTAGATGTTACAGTTTTGTGAAGGCAATTACATGAGACTGGGTTTTGCATCTTCTGGAGATGGACACCTCTTCCTACCCAGGCGCAGTCTGCAGATCAGCTCAGTCGAAGCCATAACCCCAACCAGTGGCAGAAACTTGACAAAAGCCAACTGTGCGAAAGAGAAGCCCAGCTAGGTGGGAGGCAACTGGTTAGGGTATGGTTAGACAGCCTTCAGTGTTGCTATCGCTCCCCATTTGTGTATCTGTATGTTGTGTAGTTTTTGAGAGCCTGATTCGAAAGAGGCAAACATCTAAAGGAGCTGTGTGACGGCTCCAGTGTCATCCAGCTAAAAGTGGTACCTCTTCTTCCTGGGAAAGGCTGCTCGTTCAGTGTGGCCTGAGATCCCTTGGAGAAATATTTCTGCATTAAAGATGCAAGCGGTGACGGGTGGCATTGAGCACACAGCCCCAAAGATGTCTTCTGGGCCCACTTTCTGTAACAGCTCTGACCAGGTAACATCGAGCTGCCTGTTGACTATGGCTTGTTCCCCTGGACACCAGCACTCTCACTTTGCTTTGCAACCAATTAGGTGATTTCTGTCCGACCAAATGGCCAAACTAGGCTTCATATGTTTATTTTTTAACCCGATTGGCATGACTGACTTTGTTTCTCTGCTCCTTCACGGCTCGGAAAGGCACCAGTGAAGTTGGGGGGCCTGCAAAGGGCAGCTTTGTCATACACCAGGCTGTGTTTTACCTACGGCTACATTTATTTGCCTTATTCTTATTCAGTACCCAATAGATTAGGAGGAGGGAGACCAAGAAATGGCAGCAAATGAGTTGGAATGTGATTTCCCAGTGATTTCTGAGGTGCCACTTACCTTTGCCTATCCTGGGTACAATGCCATCACCGCTTCTGGAGATGCTGCCAACTTAAGTATGATTTAGCGTGAAACGACTGAGCTTAGATGTAACATGTGTCTAAAATTATCTACCTACCCCTGGGAGCCCAGAGGTGTTGACTGTCTGATCATTCAGTCCCGGGCTCTCACCCATGGATAATTACGTTCTTCCATGGATGATCCTGAAGGCCAAGTTCTGCTGGAGCGAGAGGACTTGCAGGTGGGCAGTGGTCAGCTCTTCATTTCGTGCTTCGTACAGCTGTTGCCGCAGCCACTCTTTGGTTTTCTGTCTAGGGAGGGCTGGAGACAGGGAAAATAAACCTTTGACGTAACTGTCCCTCCCTTCCTTGTTCGGTAGCAGCAGTGAAATTCATGATCCATTCCTGTTGGCGCTGAGCTACCCTTGATGGCTTCTCGCAGGAGCACTCAGGACTTTGGCTCAGTCCAAGGGGCGATATTAAGCAAAACACTTCGTACCTCAGCCCATAGCCATCCCTGGACTTGGAGCTGGGCTGCTATGGTGACAGTCTCCCTCGAGATGCCTGAATCAATTAGACAGGGTCACATCGTCTCTGGTCTCCAACTTTTTCCCCCGTTGCCCTCCCCCATCCCATCTAACTACATGTTCTGTGTGAGATACCTACCACTCCCAGCCGGTAATGACTTCCACATGGGGCTGGACCTTGTGGACAAATCCCCTGTAACAATAGGAAATGTTCCTTGGTCTCTCATTGTGTCTGTCTTTGGGAAGGAGGAGAAGGCGTTGACGACAAGCCGAAGAGCTCTAATATTCCTCCCGGACAGCTGATTAATTCCATCCTCTGCATCCGCTCTGGACCATCCCGCCCCGCCCCGCGCCTTCTGCTTTTTATTGTTCTCTCCACCTGGCTCCCTCTGGCAAGGAAACCAATGGGATTTCGTGCCACGTGGAGCTCCAAATGGAAAACCCAGACGGCGAGAGCCTCTGTTCCCCCCGCGATCCAGGCCCAGTGGCTCTTGCTGGAGGAGGAGAGGCTGCACCTTCCTCGCAGCCAAGACCGAGCGCTGGAACGGGGATGCAGCATTCCTCCCCGGCACGTCTGCTCCCGCGTGGGAGAGACGAGACCCTGCCTTTTCCCACTGCTTCCCCCACCATCGGGATAGCTCCTCTCGTTGCAGATAGCCGCAGGCTCGCTTTCCCACTCGGACCTTCATCGTACCTGTGCGCTTAGAAATGGTCCAAGCTCCTGCGGGGATGTGCCCATCCATACCCTGAAACTTGCCTACCCGTGGTGTGCTGCAAAGCCTCCCCTGCTCATTCTTTCCCCTGCTCGGGGCGTTCGTTCACCCGCGGGGTGACATAGTGAGTGCTTGTGACAGCTCCCACACCCGGCTGTGGTCACACCTGCCCGCGGGTTTGCACGTTCGGTCGCACACGTCCCTCGCTCGTTCGCCACAGCCTGGTTTTGTCTCAAGCACTTGCCATTCCCTCGCAAGCCGCACGCTCCAGCCTTGTTGCTCAGCTGTGATCCGTGGAAGGGGGAGAAAAAGAGAGACAAGGGCATTTTGATTATGATTATGGAGTTGATTTATTAGAATAATTTTAAAACACAAAGCCATCTGTGTGCCTCTTCCCCATCCAAGATTTTTAAAAGACCTAAACCATCCATCTGACCCCCAGCTCTCCCTCCTCTTCCCCTGCCTCATCCTCGCCTTCCATTCTCCTCTGTGGCTCTCTTGCCAAAACACTTGCCCATACTTAATTCTCCTCCCAGAGAGACAATGCTTTGCATTCTTGGATTGAAAGCCAAAAAAAAGACAATTCTATTCTGTCTCTGCTTTGCAGCTTGTTCTACTAAGTTGCTTTCCCGAGAGTCTGTGTTTAAAACAAAAAAAAAAGATAAAGGAAAAGACAAGTTGGTGCTGAAAGGTTCTGGAACCTCATCGCGCGGGGGTAACATTTTCATTCACTCCACATATCAAACAGCCGCTGGCAGGCCGTCCCTAGGCGAGGCGAGTGGGACTCGAGCCTGTTCCAAAGGGCTCACCTTTAGGGCGGAAAGACGCTTTTGGACTCTTTCTCCCATCCTTCCTCTGCTCCCTTTTGAGGGCCTTGGCTCAAGCCCTGGTTTTGGAGAGTTGAGGTGTGCTGACAGATTCTCCGAGCAGGATGAGCCGGTGGCCGAGGTCCGAGTTGCCTGGAACCGTGTTGTGACAAGCAGGAAGAGGCTCAGCCCTCCTCTTCCTCGCTGCTCCACTTGATGCTGGTCCAGCCTCCCTGGGCTGCAGACATCAGAAGAGCTGTGATGATTTACACCTCTTGAGGATTTGCCTCTCCCTGCCATGGCCAAGTCTTTTCACCTCTCTATGCCTCCATTTTTTCCGCATCTGGACGCTTTAGGCTTTTCTGTGGTCATCAGAAAGACTAAACCGGCACCACCAACTGGGAGTTAAGGATTTTGAAATTATAATGCTGTCATCCTTCTCATAAGGTTGGAAGGTAGGGAGGAGATCTGGAGCTCCTGTCTTAGATGAAAGGAGAGCTAGAGGGAGTATTAACATATGGTCTGTGTGAACTAGAAGTCGTCAAATGAAGGTTGAGATTACTTAATGCATGTTTGGCCTTTTCTTATTTACACATCAGGGAAACATTTTCCTCAGTTTCAGCAAATCAATTTGTAGCCAGTGTCCAGCAATCAAAGTCACAGTGATGGTGGGAGAAGGTCACGGGCAGTGGTGATCGCAATCCTGAACAGCAGTGTTTTGACTTTGACCTTATTTGTGTGTGCTTGGGTACAAACAAAACCTTTCTGGGTTTTGTAACTGTTCTTTTGAACTTCATCTTTCCATATAAATCTTATTTCTGTGTTGTTAGTGGTTCCCATATGAGATCTGACGTTTGTTATTTGATACTGGCAGAGGAGAATGAAACCTATTACTGGAGGCTCATGGGTTCAACAGGATCCTTGGGAATAAGAGCAGGGCCTGCGAAAAGACCTGAGGATTTAATGTCACTGTCATCCACTCGAGCTCTTGAATCTCTTTACTGACCCCTTTCAATCCAGAGAATTGTCTTCAGTTTCTCTGGTTCCAGGTGTATATTCACCAAAGCTGATGACTTATCCACTTTGTTGTACACTAAATCACCCAAGTGCTGAGTGTCCTCCAGGACCTTTTCACAATTCCCTTATGTCTGCTTAGAAAAGATAGGCATGACCTCATGCATTTCTTTTGTAAAGAAGGAAAAAGGAGTTTTAGAGCACAAAATTGCTGTGGTTTGCGTGGCACCTCTTTGCACTGAGGTCCCTCTCACTCGTCTTTCGGAAGGACATCTAGTAGAGAACAGACACTGCTCAGCCGGGCTAAAATCAATCAGGAATCTCCTACGAAAGGCCATGGGGATTGAGGGTCTGACCAGCAGCCTTCCCAGAGCATCTTGTGTCTGCACTGAAATGCCCAGCTGTGAGAAAGCCTTAAAGATGACCCACCGGTCTGTGTGTCCCCAAATGAGTGAAGACAGTGAACAGCCACATCTCACAGACTCTTCATTCTCGGATCGGAGTGCGAAGATCCCCACTTGCTCCGTGAATGCCGACCAAAGAAAGGGAATTTCCAGCCCGTATTCCCGACGCTCCCAGCTTCTCCCTTTTGATTTCTCTTGAACGCGCCGTTCATCTCCGCTTCCCGTCCAACGCTGCTGTCTCATGGTTTAAGCAGCTGCCACGTCCCACCCTCGAGGCAGCTGCGTCTCGGGGCTGCTTGGGGAGCGCTGGGCTCCTCTCCCCGATGCTGGTCCCACCGCCCCAGCGTGATGGGGCCATGGGGTGCAGCTCTGGCCGGAGGGATGGGGCAGGACCATGCCAGGCCATCACCTGGTCTTCCTTCACACTTTGCAGTCTGGTCCAGAGATGCCTTTTCTGCTCGTTTTTTGCCTTCCCTTTCATTTTTTCTTTTTTTTTTTTTTTTTTTCCCACTCTTGTTTTTTTTTTTTTTTCCTTTCCATTGGTTGTTTGGATTAAGGGGCCTTAAAGGGGCCAGACATTTTTTGTGTTCTCTCATACCCTATAAATAACCGGCACCTCTCCAGTGCTCCAACTCCACCCTTCAGTTGCAGATTCCACTGTCTAGCTGCCACCACTCCGCATGGCCTTTCACACTCTTCTTCCTCTCTATTTAATATGGAAATATTAGTAAAAAAAAAACTTGCTGTCACCAATTCTCCAAGAGGAGGAGGGGGGAAAGGGAGAGAGGTGGGAGGCGGGGATGGGAGGCCACAACCAGCCAAAAAAAGTATCCGAAGGAATGTTCTTCTCCCTCCCAGGTTTACAGCAATGCCTTTCCATCCAGAGTCATCTGTTTTGTTTTCCTTCTCCCTCGGCCTGAAAGTGCTGCAGCATTATCATGTAATGTTGCTTAATGTGACCAAAGGCTTCAGCGAGTCGCCTCGCGGACCGCAAGCATAGCCCAAATTCCACGGCAGCGATGCCTGCGGCGTCTCGTTAAAGCAGAGGACTTGCAACCCTCTGTGTGTCCCATGAATGGTTCTTTGGGGTTTTGTTTTTTTCCTTTTTTTTTTTTCTTCCCTCCCTCCCCCCCCCCCATTTTTTTTTTTTTCCTTTTTTTTCCGAGTGCATGACACCACTCCAAGTGCCGGACAGGGATTTTGTAACCACGCCGGCATATCTGGGAGGTATGCGTGGAATCTTTTGAGTGTCTGGTCAGTCCTCTATGGTTCGTTTCGAGGCGCTGCCCACCCTGCCAGCCCCCACCAGCCCTTCCCAAGCCCCCTGACATGCAACCATTGCGCCATTCACACCGGAGTTTCACATGACAGTCATCTCCTTCGGGTTTTTTTCCTGTTCCTTTCCTCCTGCCACGTTTCCTGATGCTGGTGAAGGATCAGAGGGGAATAGCCCTGAAAACTGAAGCAGTCTTGAAGACCCCAGAGCAGACAGAGACAAGCTCTTACCTACCAAGTGTCCCAATGCAATTTAGGGAGTGAGATGTAAGCCCCACTCGGTGCTAGATGGTGTTGAGAATTTGAGTGAGGGAAGTGGGAAACTCCAGCAGGTGAAGGCTGGACTTTTTGCTCTACCCGAGATATTGTTCCATCAGTATTTTGTAATGTCTTGTGATTTTTTTCAACCATCTCCAGGGCAGGGAACTCTTGTTATTTTCATTTTTGGAACAAAGAGTTGAAGCACGAAACCCTGCCTGGGCTTTCCAGCCTGGTTGGTGCCCGCTGGCTGGGGTGATGGGCTTTCAGCCTGCGGGTACAAGCTCCCATGTATTAATGTCCTCATGGCTCTGTGAGAGATGTGCTGGTGGGTTGTGTTGCTCGTGATTTTGATCAGAGTAGTTGAGACTACGCGGATGGAGATGTGGACCTGGGGGGGTGGTATCTCATGCTCCTCCCTTCTAAAGCTCAGCCCACCTCCACATTTCACTTGTGCCTCGTTGATGGTGCGTAGAGTAGCAGAGTCTGACTCTGAGACTGGTTGTTTCCATGAGGGTTTAGCTGGATCCTTAGGCCTGGGCATGTCCTCATTAGCGTCATCTGCACGGCCAGAACCCCGCAGTGGTCAGTGAAGCTGGACGGGTTTCCTCTATGGGAAATCGCTCTCGCATGACTTCATTAATGTTCTCTGGGTGTGAGGAATTGCTGTCAGGAGATACCTTTACCTTGACTATAGGGAGAACATAACTAGATGCCTGTTTGGAGAGGGCTAAAGAGGCATGAATCCCAGCCAAAGGGATTTATTCGGCAGCCGAAGAGCTGCCCTGCTTTCTGCTCGCAGGGTTACCTGCTGAGCAAACGGCAGCGTGTGGTTATTGTTACCACTTGCAATTAAAAAAAATTAATAGAAGAGAAACTCCAGTGCACTAAAACAAGCAAAGCAGCAAGGCCTGTTCATGCAGAATAGGTCATAATTTGCAGGACATATTGCTGTGTTAGTGGGTTTTATTGTTGGGAGATGCAAAGCAATGTTGTTCAGGCCCTGAATAAGTAGTGACAAAGCTGTGGGCTGCCTTTTGGCTGGGGCGTGTTCACCTTCAGGAGGGATGTGTACGTGGTGTGGTCCAGTGCAGGAGCTGTGAGGGGCTGGAGCATCTCGGGGAGCGCAGGAGAAGCCAAACGATCTCTGTGGTGAGTCTGCAAGCCTGAGTACCACTGACTTTGCAGCGCTGCCAATTTGAATGAAATTTCTAATGACAAAGCTGTGTCCTTAACGCAGTGACCGTCCTGTCTGCCAAATGCCAAGTCCCTGCTCTGAACACTGAGGCTTCACAACAAAAGTTGTAAGTTGGTTTCGGTTTCTTGACTTTTTTTTTTTTTGAGGAAAACTGTATTTTTCCCAAGCTGCCTTGTTGGAATTGGCTGGACTTGTTTTATCTGAAACTTTCAAAAAAAAAAAAAAAAATTCAGTCTGAGGCAGATACCCAGTGTGGAAAATTTCAATCCAAACAGTTAAGGTCTGGCAGTGTTGTAGGAGCTGAACATATAGAAAGTGCTGGGCCAGCGTGCTGAGGACGTGCTACCTGCTCTGCTTGGGTTGGTCTTTTCATGGGCATCTGTCTTCGTGCAGATATGCAGTAAGGGATAGAAACATCTGTATTGGGTTACAGGAGTCTGCGTGCTAACTGTAAAACCACTGCTCATGGTGGGACCCTGCCCGGTCACCTTCACAGAGATGCTGGGCGAGGTGGATCACACCTTGGGGCCATCAGGGCAAGGCTGGTGGGGTTGAGATGGTCCGTGCGAAGGATGGGTGACTTGAATGATGGGTGACTTGAACAAGGGGAAGGGTCTTCTCCTGCCTCTGATCCCACTTAGCAAACTGAGGGTGACACCAGCTGCTGGCTGGTGGTATTAACCCTTCAGAGCTCACACCCGAGATGTGTGCTGAGACCACATTGTACCCGTACGCATCTGCTGTGATGGTGAGAGGCCTCCAGCATGGGCAAATGTCCACCCCAAAGGTGAGCAGTTGCTTTACGTTCCCTCCATGGACTCAGCATCAAACAGAGCCGTGGTTTGGGGCAAGTGCCTGGGAGCCCGGCTGTTGTGCCAGCTGCTCCCCAAAACCCCGTGGCCTTCCAAGGCTCCTCTTACTCCACTCTTGCTGTTGGCTTCAGAAAGAAGTTTGTGAGCCTGGAGTTGTTTTTTTCTTTCATTCTTGTTGTTGTGTTTTTACTAAAGCCTGCAGCCTTTTTGAGGAAGCGTTTAATCACGTAAGAGTCTGTTTGGTTTTCTCAATGGGGCAGCATCTGCTCGTTTAATCACGTAAGAGTCTGTTTGGTTTTCTCAATGGGGCAGCATCTGCTGGGCATTTATTTCCCCTCTGTCACCCGTGATGGGGCAGGACGAAGGGCTCTGCTCTCACCTCAGCCTCCCCTCTCAACGCTGTTTTCTGAACAAAACCCAAACATAGCCTGGAACCCAGCGCCAAGCCTTCAGCTTTTCTTTTCCCTGCCCACCCTCCTCCTTGCGCAAATGCACATTGTCCCCATCACCCGCCCCTGCCAGACGCATGGGGACGGCCACACGCACGGGATCATGTGCTACTGCCAGACAACCTGAGTGATGACTTTTCTTAATTAATCTGGCTTTCCTTCTTTTTGGTTTCCGTCCCCAAAGCGTGGCAGAACACACCAGATGCTGTCAGATGTTGCGCAGGCAGGGTGACATCAGCTCCTTTCCTTTGGGACGGTGCTTTACAGTCCGGCTGAAATTTTTAGGGCCGGTTTTCATTAGAAGTGGCTTTCGAAAATGGCTAAGTAATAACTTGCTAAATCAGGCCCTGAACTGCCCAGTTTAACAAATTATTACCTATTTTTTTAGAAGACTCTGTGTAAAGGGAAGCCCAGTTTAACGAAAAATGGCCAGGTTGGATCAGGCTGGGTGTTAATTCCAGTTCGGTGTCACCACCATCCTCATCGCAGTGGTTTAGTCATGTCCTTCTTTACATGTTAATTAAACTGCTGTGTCAGTAAGTGTTATAAGTACAAACTTGGGTAGTGTTTGTTTTTTTGCCTTTGCACTGTTGCTTTTGCAACATTTGTTTAGTTTTCACTCAATACATAAAATATGAAGGGAACAAAAAACTCATGCACATTGTATCATGTAATTAGGCAAGTAACCAGATGTTAATTAATATATGAATATCGTTTTTATTTCCAGTCGTCTGGCTGTGGTTTGAGCAAACCTATGTCCCCCAGCTGTTGCTACACCAGACACAGAGCAAAAACAGAGCTAGAGTTAGCTGCTCTGTTCCCAGAGCACAGACTATCACCCCAGCTGAAAGAGGAGATGCTTTGAGGATGTGCTGTCCCCAGACGTGACACAGCAGTGTGACATTCTCTTTCTATCCAGTGGAGGGCAACAGGGGACATGCTCAGAGCCTCCAGACCAGTTTGGGGAACCAGCAGTGCTGGGGCTTTGAAGCCCTGTGGAAATGCATCCAGGTCTCTCCTCCTGGACACCACAGTCCAGTGGGATTTCTCCTACCAGGCAGTGATGTTTATACGCCAGCTGTGTGGGTCTTGAGGGAGTCCCTGGAGACCTTCAAAACTCAGCTGGATAAAGCCCCGAGTAACCATGACCTGACTTTGAAGCTGGCCCCAGTTTGAAGAGGTTGGACTGGAAACGGTACTGGGCCACCACATTCAGCCTTTGGCTATCGAAGGACTTGATTCTTCTCTGTTACAATGGAAGACCCTTTCTAAGCAGATACAAAAGTCTCCTTTTCTTCAGCTCTCTTCCAGCAGCAACACGCGGTTGTGCTGTGACCAGCCAGTGCATCCAGGCATTTCTCCTCCTTTGTTTCTATCTGCAGAGATTCCTGCTAACAAAAGAATAATTTTAATGTCCATCTTGAAATTAATTTGCATTTTAAAATATTAAATGTTAAAATTCATTCCACCTGTATTACTGTAGCCCTCAAGATCTTTTCTTTACTTTTGACCGATCCTCTGATCTCTTGTGCAGTAATAATGCTTCCACTTCATCGCTGCTAAAATCACTATTGTATTTCCAGTGAGAAATAAGATTGATTACAAGCCTGATCATTGAGGAACTCTGCTAGCTATAGCTCAGTTCCCATCTCTCTCCTCTCAGCACAGCCTGTTTTCATTTGTCCATTACTCAGTTCCTTACATGCTGTATAATTCTTCTGCTAATTCTTATCTTTTCAAGCTTACCTAATAATTACACATGTTGTGTCATGGCTAGTGCCTCTTGATACCCAGATAAATTAGAATGTACCACACTTCTCATGTCTGGCGAATGAACTGTCTCATTGAAGAAATACATCAGCTTCGTCTCACACGATTTACTAAAGCTGGAGTTGCAGTTTATTCTCCTTGTCTCCATATATTAATGATTCCTTCCTTTAAAAGGAGAAGGAAAAAAAAAAGAGGGCTCTATAATGAGATCACTTTCTCTCTCAAAGCTACACCTGTTTCTTGAATATCAGCAAGGAAGGCTGAGCTATTCAACCTCCTTGACCCATCACATGGTGCATAGGTGCATTGACTTTCTCAAGACATCCCATCTTCTGCTAAGTCAAGACAAAAGCCCGTGACTTTCTCTAAATTGCTTGTGAACTCCCTGACACTCTCTCTTTGTCTCGGCCTTTCCTCCTTTCCCCTCCACCCCCCCACCAGCAGCTGGCACGAGTTGGATAACAGTGGAATCTCCCACATTGCTGTGGTCCGAGCAGGTTTCCCTCCTATTATGTCTAAATAAATATTAATAAGAAAAATGGAATAAGACCTCATTGACAAATTCAGCAAATATTTGCCTCTGCCTTCCCTCTCCAGCCACCTGGCTCCCGGAGGAAAGTTTTGCCCTTTCTCAGACCAGAGCATTCAGGAAATAAACACTCAGTTTATTTTCTCGGAGGAGGAGGAAAATGAAAATAGCATTACGGGGCCCGGAGCCCACATCTCACATTTTGTGTGGCTGGAAACGAGTTCAAACCACTACCTTGAGCAACGGCTTTTGTCTGTGCCTTCAGATGACAAGCTACCACAGAACTGTCCGGGATGGGCTTGAATGATGCCCATGATTTCACCTTGGTGACCCAGGGTGCTTTTGTGCACCCTTGGAGGGACTGTGTTCAAAATAACTCCAAGAAAAAAAAAAAAAGCTGCAAAAAAGATGTCCTGGAGAACCACAAAATCCAGTGTCTGGGACATTTTCTGGGTGTTTCTGTTGTCTTTTTGTCTTCCTGCTCAGAGGAGCTGCACTGCACCAAGCACGATTTATAGCCAGGCTCTCGGCTGGCACAAATTGGTCCATTCCCACTCGTGTCAGCGGAGATTCTGCAGCTTGTATCAGCAAAGGCTTCGGCTATGTCCTGGACACATCTCTCTGTGTCTCTGTTTCTCTTTCCCCTGAGGAAATGGTCTCTTGATGTGGTCTTGCAGAGGTGTAGCAGAAACTATATGTTAATCACACTTAAATCTGACACTGTACGGGATGCCTGTTTTAATTTAATAGCAAGCTGCTGGGGGAAACAAGCAGGAAAACCCCAAACACAAAAGCTCATGAGAAGCCACCTTCTTCAGAGCGATGGTAGAGACAATTCCTCGGTCAATGGTCATAAAGCCATTGATCCACCTAAGCACCCCAGACTTGCTACTGGGAGCCTCGCAGGAGTGAGACCAAGGCTGGTTTATGCATGTGTGTGTGAGCGTGTGTGTATATATATATATATAAAAAGTATAAAAAGTTCATGTGTGTGTGTATATTTTACTATGTTAAGCTATAAACTGTATGGGTTAGGTATGAATTAGAACCTTATAAAATGTGTTTACTCATTCTGTGTAATTCAAAGCATGGATTAAACAGTAGGAAAAACTGAGCAGGAGAATTTTCCAAGCAGAACAAGTTTTACGGCTCTCATTGTGAACTTGAGAGGGAGGACCTTTTTTTTTTTTTTTTTGTATTTAGGGTTTTTTTCAGAGCAAGTTTTTTGTGTTTGAATTTTTATGGCTATTAGATAAAAGGATGCAGAGGGGCATCGCTGAGGAGGAAGGATGAATGGAGGGATAGCAGGAGCGCATTCTGGCAGGCAGAGCTCTCCCCAGGCACCTGCGCCCCATCCTCCTCTCCATCTCTTGTGACAATGCGCTTTCTGTGCCAGTGGCGTCCAGGAGGGCCTCCCAATGGCATGCCATGCTCCTGAGCAGACCCTGCTTTTCTCATCTCCTTGAAGGCCTTTTTTTATGGGGAAAACAGAAGCTTTAATGCCGCTGAAGTTGAAGGGAATGTGTGCAGGAAAGGAGAGGCAGAAGCAGCAGGGAGGTGAGGGCTCTGCTGGGCATCTCACGCAGAAGAGAGGTAGGAGCAGGGGATGGATTGAGGTTTCACAGCTTGTTTGCCCTCCTCCTCATAAAGAAAGTCTGGACAAAGCACCAAGGGAATAATCTCAGCACTGTCAAGTGAGTCATCCTGGATCGGTTCCAGCTGAGCGGTGTTTGATAAAGAGCAAGGTGAATGCAACCCGGAACCATTTCATTTCTTATTTCCTCCCCTTCTTTGATACAACTTTCTTTCCGTACCCTCTTTTTGGTCTCTTCTACCTTTAAGTTCTCGCTGCCTTGGTGAATCATCTCTGCCTTCAGGGCTGGTGACCCTTGTGCAGTTAGCAGAGCCTGACTCACTCTTCTCTACATGTTATTTCCACAGCCTTAGGAAGGTTGGGGTTTGGTTGTTGGGGTTTGGATTTTTCTTTTATTTTCCATTTCACTTTATGAACATTTTCCAGGGGACCAGGGGAAGGGAGAGGAGAAGAGAGACCTGAGAGGGTTCATTGTTTGGGAGATTTTTCCCTGCTGCTAAATGTCAACATCCTCCGCTTGATGCTTAGGGTAGGGAGCAGTGGGGCTTCTATTTCAGGCTTTACAAGGGATGAGAGAGACTCACCTTATCTCTCTAACATGGCCCAAGCGATGTTTGGTTTCTATTTATGGATTTGAAGAAAGGAAGGAAGTGATAACCTCGCCGTACGAGCTCCAGGTTGGCTACCTGGCACTGGCTTCTCTCGTCAGCGCAGATCCTGGAGCAGCCCTGGAATCCATTTACCGCTTGGCTTAATCCTGCTCTGCTCACTCTGGGAATCTGTCTTTTGTCATCCGAGTGGTGAGATGTTGCACAGTCGCTGGTGATGACATGTGTCCAACTAACCATCCCCGAGCGATCGGTGATCTCGGGGATGGGAAGCATGCCCAGATACCTCACTTGGCCAAGGACATCTAGGAGTCAAACAACTGTTCCCACCATCGCGGACCTTTGGTGAGGTGGGTTCCCATGGGACATTATCCATCAGAGCTGTCCTGGCTGCTAACAACGCTGCTTTCCTGGGGGTGCCAGTATTGATTTGTCTTGGTTTATCGGAAACATGACTTACAATTCAGAGCAGAAGGCATTCTTTTTGTGCCAGTGTCCTGCTGCGCACCCGTGGCAGGTACCCTCAGTGCCTGGAGTATGGTCCCTTGTAAAATAGGATTAACAGTCTGTCAGAATTGAAAGCCAGCTATTCGTGGTTAGAGATCTGGACTGGGGCTCTGGGTTATAGCCTAAAATTTGCCTTTTGCCTGCTGTCTTGAAAAAGTAATTTCCTTTCTGTGCGTCCCTGCTCCTTTGTCAGCCACCTCTCCCGCTGCTGCGTTCTTTGGCAATGCAGGTGTGCGTCATAATGTAAGCACTGCCACATTGTCAGAGCCATTAATGGCTTTTGTGAAGTGCCATGAAGTCTCTGGGTGTCAGGAGCCTTGTCAACACGTGTTTTGTCCTCCAGGAAACAAAATCAGCTCAATTTAAGAAATTAGAGATCGCGTTCTGTCCTCATGAGCGATGGGACTGTGCAGTGGTGCAGGAGATCCTGTCTCACCTTGCAGGCTTAGTGGAAAAGATGGAGTGATCGCTGAGATGATGATGGATGCTGGAGTAGGCTCTTCATGACCAAGAGATTCCCAGCTCTTTCTCCTCTTTCATCTTCTCATGAATCAAAACTGTGAAGAAAAATGTTAACTTCATTATGGGGAAATCAATAAGTGAATGATTCATTAGCTGTGTTAAGAAAGCTGTTGTGAGTATACTCTAGTAACCCAGGTAATTCCATGTTCAAAAACTGATGTCAACTCATGCATACATTAGGCCTGAGCATGTGGATATTTTCTGCCTTCTGAGTTTGATCAGATAGTCACTTATTTTCTCAGTTTTATCCTGATGTCACATTTGGCTTCTCTTATGATACCTGCTCAGCTAAATGGAGAGTTATGAAAAGAGGCACAGTCAAATGACATGCTTTCTGGTCTGAATCTGCGGTAACCGAACATATTTACAAAAATATTTAGAACTCGCTGTGTTTGCACAAGGTTTAACCTCGGTCCTGCCAGCGTGTACTTTAGTTTATCTGGCACGTGAGTGTAATAGAACAACTCACATGTGTAAATGTTTGCAAGATATGGGTCAATAATTCTTTGGAAATCGTTGCAAACCAGCTCTTTATTTTCTTATGCAGTGATATTCTCCTATCCATCTTAGACAAGCGATCTGAAATATCTGTAATAATCATTATGGTATGGTTCTTCCAAATAGCTCACAGCCAAGATACAGAAACTCAACTAGTGTAAATTGTTATTGTTCCATTGACTTCAAGGGAGTTACAGGAGATTTTATGAACTGAGGATCTGCCCCCACATTGTCGAATGTCCAAAATGGCATATTAGGGCCAAATACAAGGTCTACTTGTATGTGGGTCCCTCCATCGGGACCGATTTTTCTAAGCGTTCTTTGGCTAATAGGTTGCAGATCTGGCTGCAGTTGTGTGCGCTGAGCCCATTGGAATATGCTGGTCCAAAGTCTCCGTGAACATCAGCATCTACACATACCGCCTCTATTTAGAATAAATGGGACCAAAGAATAGGGTTTTTTAAATTGGTTGCCACTACAGGTAGTGAATTTCAGTCTGTGGTTTGATCAGCTTTCCAGCACTGAGCCATGAAGGGACCGAGCGCAGGGTTAGGCAACAGTGGCAATAGAGAAGAAATTGGCTGATCTCACAAGTCCAAAAATTCCACTTTCTCAAAAAATGCAAGGAGAAATGAAGCACAGACCAGCTGATAGCTTTTCAGCATAGGTTTAAAGTAATTTGATTTGACAAGTCTCTTGTGATAGTTATGTTTTTAGCAATTAATTGCACACTGAGTTTCTTTTAGGAAATGTTCTTTCTCCCTCCTGCTAGTCTGGTATTTGCATAGAGGTCTAAGGCTTGATCTCCGGTGGGTGTGTGTCAGCCAGTGAGGTTCTGTGGGGCATTAAACTTACTGGAGTATTTAGTCATAAAGAGCTGAAAATAAAGGAAAGAGGCAGCTCAGTAGAGCTGGAAATTAAGGACCTGACCCTGCTGTTTGGCAGGTCTACCCTGCTTTCTTCATAGATCATCATGTACTGGGCAGGTTAGGAAGTTTGTGTACTAGGCAGATTTGCATGTCAGACGCGTTACTGGAATCTCCCCAGGGCCCACTTGGACTGACCAGAATCCCCTTGTCATTGACCTTTTTTAGGAAGGATCCCAGGATTTGTCATCTGACACGTCTCACGGTGAAAGCTGCTCCCTTTCAAGTTTAGTCACCTTAATACCAGCAAAAGATGGAACCTCCCAGTACTCTGGACCGGTGGAGCCCAGCTCCTTGGTGCCATCTTTGCATCCAAAATTTAGGAGTCATTTTCAGACATGAAAATGAAAGGAAAAGCAAGAATGAGGATGGGAACTAGACCTGTGGGGATGAGAGTGAGAACTAGATCTGTGGTGATGGACAAAAATCTTCTGCCAGACAGGAAGTATCTGAGGACAAGGCTCATGTCTTTGTGTCTGCACAACTCCCAGCACGAATGGGTTCTCACTTTGCCTTGAAATCAAGCAACTATTTTAAGCGTGCTGAAGAGCCCAAAACACAAACTCCAAGGGAATAGATAAATTCACTTGGACTCTCCACCATGCTAATGCGAATATGTGACATTGAGATTGGAACTGGCTCATGCCTGGATGGCTCCAAGCATAGAGTTGGCTTGCGTCTGTCTGTGGTTGACCCTTAGCAACCCAATGAACCCTGAGAAATGCTGGAAGGCTCACAGCACAGAATGAAACGCATTAATTCTCACTCTTCCTCCAGCAGCGTGCTGCCTTTGGGGGAGATGGAGGAGATGATGCGTTTTTACATGAGTTGAAGCAGTTTTTCTGAGGTCTTAGATGTGGACTGTGAAAGAACTGTGCTAAGCAGTCAGTGGAGAGCTCAGGCAAAGGAGCAAGTGAGTCCTGTTGATTAACCTAAAACAACACACTCATGATGAGCCTTGTGCATCATGTTTTTAGAACATTGCATCTCATCCAAATTAAGAGCATTACCTTCTGTTCCACTGGCTGCTCTTCATAAGAACAATGCAAGACAGGTCGTCCTTCAGTTCTATGTGGTCACTGTGTGCAGCAAGTTCTAGCCCTGGAGAGCACCAGCGAAACCATTCAAGAGACTTTTGTGGCACTGGAATGCAACTTTTAGCTCAGCTAAAGCATCGCTTCTTAGATTTAGGCATCTACAAATGCAGTCTTCACCAGCAGAGGAACTGGGAAGCCCAGAGGAGAAGACTGCATCGTTATTAAGGTGTCTAGTAGCATATAGACACATGAAACAAGTTCTCTCAAAATTCATAATGTAGGCAAGGTGAAGTTGTTCAGAGAAGTGCTGCAATTTGTGCCTTTGTACAAGTCAGCAAGTGAGGCACAAACCGTGCCCAAAGTTGCACAGAATAATCATTGGGGTTTTCTTTTTGTTTCAGTCTAGACAGCTTGTGCCCAGGCAGTGGGATTCCCGATGGATGTATCTGAGAAAAGGCTTTTTCCAAAGTCTTCAGGCGTTGTCGGGTGTGGGGCTTAGGCTCCCATCTAACAAGGGAGGCTGGCGTGCATGGGGGCTCCCAGAATGTGGGCAGAAGATTTTTTTTTTTTTTAATAATGACTGGGCCTTTTTATTTCTTTTATAATCTGGCAAGCCATGTGGGGAAGAGGTTTTGACATCCTTCCACCAGGATCAGTGGGGACGGTTTGCTTTTAATGATCTTCTAGGCAGCGAGACAGACCATCTGCTGATGTAAATCGGAACAGCTCTGTCGCCTGCAGTTATGTTACGCTAATTTAAATCAGCCCATCATCCCCAAGACAAACCGCTTTTCGGCGCCTTCCCTCACCGAGTGCCATATCTGAAGCACATTAAACCCAGGTACCACCTCGTTGTGGAGGAACCACCCTGCGAGCCTATGCTCCTCATCTACCCATCCAAAAACCTGGTCCAAGCCTTCTGCTCGCAGCCCTCCTCTGAACCTCCCCTCATCCTCAGCAGAGCCAGGGAGGAAGAGGACGGTGGGACAAGGACCCCCAAAAGGTGACAAACCTGGAGGGCTGAGCGTGCCATTTGTTTCCTCATTTCAGGAACCATAACCTGGCAAGGGCAAAGTGCAGGAAGGTCTCTTTTTCCATCTGCTTCGCTGGCATTGCTCTGGAGGTCACTGCTGGGGACAGAGGTCCTCGGTGGGCCCCATCTGCCTTCCCTGGGCTCCCTCGTTTATGCCCACTTGGGCCTCTGACATTCTACTCTGTTTTTCTTTCCTGGAAAATGGATCGGGAATTGGGAGCCGCTGCGCAGGAACGCGCCTGTTCCCCATTACAGCTCCACCGGGGCTGTAACACGATCGTGTCTGCTCCGTACCCACACAGATATTTATTTATCCATACAGGCTTTCTCCTTGTTTTCATTAAGTTAGGCAGAAAAGGTTAATCTTTCTTCTGCTAAAGCTTCAAAACTAACCAAGCTAAATAAAATATTATTTCTTTCATTTCTTTTTTAAAGGACACTCTCTCCCCTTCCCACCCCTCCACCCCCCCTTACCAGGATGAGGTCACAGTCAGAGATGCCACAAGAGTAAATTGAAAACAGGTTGAAAAAAGGCAAAAGGGAGAAAGACGGAGAGAGAAAACCACAATCAGAAGAAAGCCACTGGTGACGTTGCAGGGTTGGTTTCGTCCAGTCTAGTGAAGAAGCTGTCAAGATAGAGATGTTGGTGCCTTCCTGCTTTCCCCTTTGTGCTCTTTCTAGGAATTTCACAGGTGAATCGCACCAGGGAGGTCTCGCTTCTCCGTTTCCACTTTGGGTTGCACTGCCTGGGTTCTGTCCGTGCACAGGGACACAGACTGAAGGTGTGGAGATGTCTGTGGGGGTCTCAGAACTTCCTTGTGCTCCTTGAACCTCCTGGAGTCTCCTGGCCTCACTCTCTTGTTTGATCTGGTTGAACTCAACACCCCAGCTCTTCTTGTCTTTGGTGGGATGGTTGATAGGTGACTCATCTTGCCTGCCATCCGCAACTGCTGGGCGCTGGCACAGGTCGCGGTGGAAGGACTGAGGCAAACTAAGGCTGTTGGATGCTGTGAGTGAGCTGTCTGAGCTTGCTCCCATCCATTTGCATTCCTTGGTCTCCATTCCTTCCCATCTGAGCCTCCTGCCACCCGAAATGTGCTTGCTCAAGAACAGACTGCCAGCTCAGCCTCGCAGACAGGCAGCTGGGCCAGGGGTGTCCTCCTCCTCCAGAGCAGGCATGCAGTTGGGTTGGCCATCACCCGTGGGTTGACCTATGTGCCTTGGTGTGGCCAGGAAAAGTTTGTGAAGCTTCACAAAATAAAGCTAATCCCCCTACAAGCTCCACATGTGCTGTTATTTCCTTCTGGTTTAGGGAGAGCTCTGACTCACCATACCAGCAGAATCAGTGTCAGATACACATTTACAAAACCAAAAAAGAGGAGGTTTGCCAAACTCCACAGCTGTGTCGGCAGAAGAGGAAGAGGCAGTAGCAAGGGGTTGCACTGGAGAGAGAAGGAAAATGCCACTGGGAGGGAGCTGCATCTTCTCGACAGTCATTAGTAGACCAGAGACTGATTTTTCAAAAGCCGCCTGGGGAATTGGATGGTTTGGGGCACACCAGGCCTGGGAAGGGAGTAGCATGGAAATGAGGGAGAATAGAGTCTTGTGGGGATTTGGTGCACGGTCAGGAGTTATCGGTGTGCAGCAGGTACCATCTTTTGCTCTGTGCGCAGCACTTACCATGGTGCTGCTGAGCTCTGGTCTGGATTTTGTACTACTGAGAAGTGAACACAGGTGAGGCATCCTCGCAGGAGCTGGTCATTTGTCCTTGATATCTGTAACAGCTTATTGCTTTATTTAGCGTGACATCAATTATTTATTGCTATTAATGAAGGACACAGATGGCTGTCTGGTCAATAAAATATCTCCTACTCCACAGAGATGATCTACTTAGCTATCATTTGCTCTACAGAGAACCTTTGGATTCTTTCTGAAATTTAATAATGCGAACAAAGATACTACAGCAATCTAGGAGGTTTGTGCTTCAGGGCTGCTTTGGGAGGCTGAAATCCTTCTTTATATTTACTGGCAGGGTGTGTGAGAACACAGGTCCGGACGGGAAAGAGAAGCCCCTTTGCTTTCCATCACAAGCTACTTATCCATATAATCCCTTTTATGAAGTGATCAAACTCTTTCTTAAAAAATAGTTAGGTTATTTGCCCTTCTCAGGAGTAGGAGTTTATTCATATCCAGTTTGCTTTCTCTTGCCATTACTGCCCATTAGCCTAAATACTTATTTTCCATCTGAGTGCCTGCCCTGATGATGGATTCACAGAGTCCCATATTTCTGCTTGGCCTTTCTGTGTCTCTGCTCGTATGGTAAACTTGTGCTTTTTCCTGTTTCCATGTAACTCTTCTCTCCTGCTTTCTTCATAAACACAGGTGAGCAATACTCTGCACTGAGCTGTCACCATGGCCTTGTGCAGTTAGATCACCATTCCTCCATTGCTACAGCATCCCAAGGCCACTTTTACTTTTTAAGGCAACATTAGTGGTCCATCATCCTCTTGCAATGCCAGAAAATGCACCTGTTGCCCTAGTTACCTTCCACCGACAAGATCCCAGTCTGAATCTAGAGAACAACTTGTTTTTTGGTCCTCGGGAAGGCTCAAGAAATTTAATTTCACCTGCTCTCAGAGCACCACGGACTGAACAAGGAAATACTTCTCTTGTGTGAGATGAACAACTAAAGTTGCCCTGTGCCCTGCGTCACCCAGGGTAGAGCACGGACAAGCAGGTCCCTGCGTTTGGTGCGGATTGACAACTCTGGGTAGCCGATTTGTCCCTGGGTGTCCCGTCTTTACTCCTTGGTCTGTGCAGTCTGGCACCACCAGCAATCTCACCGCTGCTTGTACAGGTGCAGAAAGCTTCCCAGCCTTGGGGCTGAGATTTCAGCACCTTTGCTCGCAATCTGTTTTGCTATTTTCATAACAGCCTCTTTGCTTTTGTTTGATCATAGCAGGGCCATCGAGAGGGGAAAGTTCCCCAGAGGTTCAGGATTGAACAAAAAGCAACCTCTTGCTTTGGGGATTTTGTGGCAAGGGGTTTGGCTTAACCCAAGTTGATGCTGCGTTGGCAGATCCTGAGAGCTTCATTTCCTCGCGTGCAGGGGACAGCAACGTTCTCCACAACGTAGGCAGGTCCAATCCATGGCAAACCAGAACATCGTGTGATGCAGCTGCCGCTGCGTTTCAAGGCAGCGCTCGCTGCCAGCCTGTTCCCATCAAAGCTACCTGGAAAAACCATGAAAGATGAGCACTCAAAAGTCAGTGGATGCCTTAAAGAGAGTTAGCTGTGCAATTTTAAGACAAACTTTAATTCAGTGGTTGCACGTGACATTTTCCGTCCCATTTCCAGTCTCCTGCATGTGTTATTCTCTCCCATCCATCTCTTATGCTCCTTGGCACAGATGCCCTGACTCATGGTCCCTGTGCTCTGTCAGGCCAGATCTCCCCTTGGTCTTGCCCAGTTGCTCATCACAGTCTCTCTGCCCAGCTATTTTCTTTGCTACCCCGCATCGACTGCCTCTCAACCCCGTGTGAGATCCTACAACAGCCACCCACGGGATGGTCTGTCCCTCTGGGAAGTTTCTTCCTGGTCAGAAGCTGGTCGCTTGAGATCTGAAGAGGCTTAAAAGCTCTTGCTTTAGTTCAGCATCACAGTCTGGTCCTTCTTCTTCATTACATGCTTATGATTTGTCTGGTTTGTAAGTCATGGCAGTGTCTGTCTTCAAGGACTTCTGGTGACAGAGAGTTGCCTGGTCCAGCCTGATGTCATAGGAAGAGGGACAGAAGTGGAAGTTAGAAATGAGCGGGAGGGTTTTGTTTGTTTAAATCATAAACCCAGAGCTAAGGGGCTTGCTCAAGGCCATTCAGTGCTCGTGACTTCCAGGCAGTGATTTTACTGCTGCCAACCCAACCTGGTGGTTGAGTTGATGTGAGGTTTGGTACAGACCTGGGACTGGGTTAAGCAATGGAGACCAGTGACAGAGCTGCCTGAAAAAGTTTGGAAAGAACAAGTTGTGCTGGGAGCATTAAAATGAATAATTAAGGCTTGGATTCCTTTAGGGAGGAAAAGAATTTATTGCTGCTCTTTTCTCTAGCCAAGGGGGACATTTGTTACTGAGTTGTGTATTTTGAGACAAGACGTAAATACATCTTGGGGGGCTGGGGAGGGGGGATTTTTCTTCTACCTGGGTAATCCAGCCGCACAGCAAGATGTTCTGGGCTGGTTAAACCCCTGCATGATTTCTTAGGGTCTGTACCAAGAACCTAGACTTGTGCTTCATTTCAGTAGTCCTCAATCACTTTTGCTTTTAGAAAAATAAAGTGCTGAGGAGGGAATTCTCCTCCTCCTTCTGCTGCGGTGTCTTGACATTTACACATACACAAGGTACCCGGCGCTGCAATCTGGGTCCAGATTTGCTTCTACCAGCACAACTCCATCAGCTGCAGCTGCCCGTTCTCCGATTCCGTCGGTGGGAGTAGGGGCACAACCAGGGCAGCTGCTCTAATTTTTTTTTACTGCTCGGTACCTTGGGCTTTCGGTTACACTGATGCAAAATGAGAATTGAACGCAATGAGCTCTGTCTGATAGACAGCCTGCCCTGTGCAAGGAGACAGGTTGCACGGCAGTGGATAATCAGGCCCAAAAACCTTAATAAATGGAGCGTTTTCAATTTCAGCTGGGTTATGATCTCAGTGCTTAATAAGCTTTATAAACCAGAAGTCCAAAAAAAAAGGGGTTTTCAGCATTTTTAATATGTAGTATTTTTCTTTGAATGCTTGTAAAGGGGCAAGTGTCCTTCAGCACAGCTGAAGGAGCTTCAGTCAGAGCTCCAGGAGCCGGCAGAGTGCACATGAAAGGGAATGCAAAACTACTGATTAAAATTAAAAAAAAAAAAAACAACGCCCCCCCAAAACCCCAGCACATTGAGAGCAATTGCATCCAAGCTCTAAAAACGTCTCCTTTCCTGATAATCTAAGATAGCAGAAGCACATTTCACTGTGACAGGTGATTTTCGAAAAAGGCCCTGTCCCCTTTAAGAATGGAATGTGCAATTAGGGCCAGAAGCCCTAATTAGCCAGGCTTCCAGCTCTCTGGGGACCTGGAGCCTGTTCCTGGATGGTTGTTCTGTGTCTGGTGGTTGCAGTGGGTCCACAGGTTGTCCGTACACTCTGTGATTCACCCTTCCAGTGCCCTGGCCGTGGTTTCTGCAGCGGGTCGCTGTTACAGCTGGTGGCCCAGGTGTGTCACGCCATAGGTGACATTCTCCATATGGACTTGGGACCATTCCTGTCAGCCACGGCCAGTGAGACTTGGTTGTTTGCTTGTGCTATGTAGCTGTGTGTCTGCAGGAACAATTTCTTCCCCAAAGGGCTGTGGGGCATTGGAACAGGCTGCCCAGGGCAGTGCTGGAGTCACCATCCCTGGAGGGGTTGGACAGACGTGGAGACGAGGTTCCCAGGGACATGGGGCAGTGCCAGGGGTGGGTTAATGGTTGGACCTGATGATCTTGAAGGTCTCTTCCAACCAAAATGATTCTACGCAGTGTTTTTTAAATGTTCACCAATAAATTGGCACCTGTATTGATGTTTTGGGCTTTCTCCTCTCTTTGCTCTCCAGGAGAATCCTTGAGCTTTGCAGATGATTTGCTTTCTGGCCTTGCAACATCCTGTGTGGCAGCGGGTAGGAGCCACGGAGACGTCCCTGAAACCAGCCTCTACTCAGTGATTTTCAAGTGCCTGGAACCAGATGGTCTGTACAAGTAAGGAGAGGCATGTGGGAGGTGCTGGGGGCACAGGGCGGTCTCTGATGCTCTTCTTCATTTGTTATTAACATTTTTGGTCAGCACTGTGTTATACTAGACAGTGGACAAACAATGAAACTCTGTTGCTTTGGGTGTTAGGCTCAACCGGTGAAATGGAAAACCAGTGTCTGCCAATACAGCACTGGAGGCACTGGGATTTTGTGGAAGACTCCACTGGAATAATTTATGTTTTCAGTATGCTGGGCTGCCAGGTCTCTGCCTGGTGGGGTAGGGTTGTCTCTGATGGATGAACTGAGCTAACGTGGTCAGACTGAAGCAACTTGCCCACTCTGACCAAATACCTGGTGGACAAAAGTAGCCAGATGTCAAGAATGTGATTGGTGGTGTTTGTATAAGTTGCTGTTTATATTAGTAGGGCACGTACACCAGATCAGAGAGACACCAAATTCATCTGGTGCTGATGTTCTTGTTCACTTGAGCCTTCTGAGATATCATTGACAACATGGGATTGAATTTTCTGTTTGAGCCCTACAGAGTAATTCATGTATGAAGCAAAGAGATAATTTCGGCATCCAAATATTAGCTTCTCCTTCAGTATTGTTTGGAGGGGGTCTGGGCTTTTCAACCTGGCTCATTAGCCAGGGCATCCTCTGTCTTGAGGGGGATATCAGGAGTCAGGACGGTAACAGAGAGAAAAACAGAGAAAAAAGGCAAGGAGACGGAGGAGAGACAGAGTGAGCAAGAGAGAAATACCCAAGGCTTAATGTCAGAGTGACTGTAATAATTAAAACGCATTTTGTAGTGAGTAATGAAACTTTTTATGGGACCACAAAAGCATTTAAAGTGAGAGCTGGCAAATGGTCTGTCAGCGAGGACTTTTAAAGATCTTGATTAATACTTTCCCTTTGCCTCCCCCTCCAGCGCCCCCCAGTTCAGTATGTTGACAGCCTCTGAGGAAGGAGAAGCCTTTATTATGCACCTCTTGGCCAAGGCTATGTCCAGAAGCGGGCTCCAAGTGATACCTCTTGCCGTTTAATAATTTTAAATGTTTTCCTGTTAAATATATACAATGCATAAATACAATTATTAATATCTCTGAGAATGAGGCTGCCCTGAAAAGGTGCCAGGGGAGACCGGAGCAATCACAGGGCTTGCTAATCACCCGCCGCCCATAAAATCATCCGGGTTTGGGTTCTCAGCCATTCGGCTTGCGGCTGCCAGGGGCGGCGGGCGAGGGAAGAGCCACTGGGTTTGCTGGGGAGCTGCCGCGGGGGTGAGCGCACGGAGCTGGGAGCCAGGAGGTCTGGCTCTTGGGCAGCCTGGGCTGCCAGATCATCTTCTCCATCTGCCGGGCAGGAATAATTGCACTCGCCCATCGCTTGAGGGGCTCTGTGATCTAATTCCTGATGTCTGCAAAGGGCTGGGAGAGCCCTGGCTTCGTCCGGGGTTGTGTCATCCCTTTGGTCCAAGCCAGGCTGCTGCGTTGCAGGCGTGAGGTGCGTTGCTGTGGTGGGGCGAGCAGAGGTTGGTGATGCTGCGTGTCCTGGGGGTGGCTGTGGGCAGCCCCTGCTTCTCTGTGGGTGCCCCTGGGTGAGGGCCAGTAGCTTTTCGTGGTGAGCCCTGGCTGCAGGCAGCCAGCAGGCAGCAGTCCCCTGGCATCCAGGAGCTTTGGACCTCGTCCTTCTCTGGGGACAGGCCCTGGGGTGATGCACAGGGTTGGCTCCGTCCCGCAGCTGATGCTCGGCAGGGCTTGGCACGCCGTTCCCAGGGCTGTGCACGCGTAAGTGCACATGTATGGACACATGTTCATGTTGGCACCCGTGGGGTATGGACCCGCAGTCCTGGGCATCCAAAAACACGCGTGCACACGCACCACAGCATCCCCTCCTTGGCATCTCGTGCTGCACGCCCAGCACACCTGCCCGGACCCATCACCTGCTGCTCGCCCTGTTTGCACGCACGGCTGTGGGCGCATGGGTACCCAGCACACACACACATTTGCTCCAACCTGGGACCCAACCGGCACATGTTTACTGACCATCTGTACGTTCTCAGCTACGTAGGCACCCACATTAAATATTCCTCTGTTCAGATGTCCGCACAGTTGCAACACAGCGTGAAGAAAGCCAGAACAGTGAAATGTGAGGCCGACACTCTGTTCTGAGCCCACGCAGACGTAACAACAACAGAAACACGGGCACAGGGTCATTTTTTGAATTGAATTTCTTCTGCTTGTTTCATTTGTTTCTGTGGAAAAACAGCGATCTTGGAAGGGCTCCGGCTTGGGTATAATCCTGATTATAGCCACTCAGCAGGGACCTGTGCTTTTCTCTAGGCTCCTAGGTGAGCACACAGAGTCTGCAGCATCAGAGCTCTTCAAAAGCAAATGCTTTTGCTTGTTCAGTAGTCTGAGGGTGTCACATAACTGAGAGAGGGGACTGTGAGATCATGGAAGTCTCTTCTTCTCTTTAAATGTCAGACATCCTGTCCCTTTGCTTCTGTAGTACCTATGGCAGTTACACTCTGCTGTTGACCATTTGTTTGGAGTATTACCAGACTGAGATCAAAGCTGGGCTTGAGTATGAAAAACAAAACCAAAAAATGCTCTACTAGCAAACAAATAAACAAAGTGTGATTGATTCCTCTGCTTTTGAGACTTCTGTAATTTCAAAATATAAACTAACAAAAGGGTAACTAGTTTCTTTGTCCTTTGCAACTTCAGTCTGACAAAAATGTGTTCCCCGTCAGCCCTCTTCTTTCCCCTGCCTGTAGGACACTGGGATCGAGATGCCATTCCCTGCACGGAGGTTTTTCAGAGGGGGAGTAGATCATGTCAACAAAGATGCATGTGCTCCATACACTCGTGTACACGTGTGGACACTTCTGCCGGTGTGTCAGATGTGGGGATCCATGTGAATGTGCTTGTGTGCACGCACACAAGGGCACTGAGGATGCTCCTTGAAGACTGTCAAGTTTAGTTTAAGCTCGTAAAAAACAGAAGTCTTATAATCCTTGCAAAATGCATCACAGGAGAGGGGATTGTTCTCCCCAGAGGTCAGCTAGACCAGAGCAGTCTGTCAGGCTTCCTCCCAGGTGGATCTGAAAGAGGATGGGGTGAGGAAGGCAGAGGATAAGTTGTCTGTGTGTCTGTTAAGTCCTCATCTTGCATGGACCAGCCAGTCAGACTGATGGTTTGGGAGCTTGGGAACACCACGCTGTGACAAGCAACTGGTGATGCACCAAACACCAGTCCAGAGAAGAAGCTCTGGCTTGTCTCAGAGGTCAAACTCAGCCTGGAGAACTGAGCTTACCTTGCTCACGGCCCTTATATAGCTCAGCACTCTACGAACCAAACCGACGTCTTTGCTGTGAAGACAGGAGCTTCCCCTGTGCGTCCCGCAGCCTCATTGGGCCTTCAGCCCAGCTCATCCACCTCAGCTTCTCCCCCCATCCTTCCCTGCGTGCCTGGGGATGCCTCTTCACTGAGCTGTACCTGATCGGCTGCTGGAAAGCAGCTTTGCCAGCCCAGCACGTTCAGTTCAGATCCTTGGGGAGACACCAAGTATCCTTCAGCCAAAAAGGGAAATTTTGGAAAGGGAAATGAAAACCCCCTCCGGTTCCTTGGTGGAGCTGCAGTGCAAACACACCAGCTTCTTCCCTTGGCCACAGATTCTATAATTATAGATTAGATTAAGTCCCAGTGTTTCGCTTTATTTACATTCCTGACCTAGCCCATTCATTTCCGGTGTTTGTGCCAAGAATCAGCACAAAATTTACTGGAAATAATATGGAAGTCATCAGGATCCCTTCCAGAGCCTTTCCTTGGAGTGTGTTCATGTGCTGAGAAGGAGCCTCGAATTTACGTTCCCTTTGCTGGCTCAGATAGGGTTTCCCTGGGGTAGTCCTGAGCCAAAGGCTCTGGGAGAGTGTGTTTCAGGAGTGGTGGAAAGGTGGAAACCCCTTCCTAGGGGATGGAGGTCAGGCTCTGCCATCGAGTAGAATTCAGTTGGAGCTCAGAATGACCACACAAGGCTCCCAACCGCAGCCGAGACCTGCCCGGCCGGTGTCATCCCTTGGAGGCCATGGCCAGTGTGGCCAGGCTCAGCCTCTGTCACCGAGTGCTGGCCAACAGGGAACAGAATTTATTTTGGTGAGCTTAAGGAAAGAGGCAAAAGCATCGAGTAGGGGAACCCATCGTAGCACGGAGAGACAGCAGTTGCCGTTCAGCAGGCTGGATGTGCTAAAGGAGCTGGCCCAGAGCAAGGCTGATGGATGTTGCCCTGACCTCTGCCTCATGCAGAGCTGGGATAAAAAGTGGAATGGAAACCCTTGGTGCTCGAGAGCGTGCTAATGCTGGCAGCAGTCCGCTGCTCCTTATATGATGCTAATTGTTATTGTTGGTCGTCCGTCAGGAAGACACGTGAGTGAGCACTGGAGCAATCGGAGGCAGATCCCAAATAGCTCAGTGGCATGGGTTAAAACACATCTGTTACAGCCCTTGGCTGAGTCTCCTGTGTGCACAGGAGCTGTGCTGCTTCACTGAATCCACCTCTTCTATTCCACATGCTCTCCAGCTTCCAGAAGCCAAGTGGTGTATGGCTGCAGTTTCTTCTCTGGCTTGCAGAAGCTCAAACAAGGCAAGTCAGGAGTTGAACAAGTGTTTGCTAAATCCCAGGCCGGCGCTCTAACTGCAGGCTCGCTCTTCCGCAGCAGTTTAGGGTTGCTTCACAACCAGACCGCCCAAATGCTGGTTCGGATGTGGTTTTGTTGAAGTAAGTCCAGCACGAAGCTGTCTGGTGGATTCGCCCCATGGAAGATGGTCTGTACAGGGAGGTCGGGGGCTCAGCAGAAGGAGATAGTCTCTCTTTCTGCTGCTGTTGATGTAGTCCCGTGCACAGAAGGTTGGGCTCCTGTTGAAGTTTCCAGCATTAGGAGAGTACGCGTACAGAAGCCACAGAAAAGACAGTCATGCTTTATTCAGGGCCAGTCAAGGTGCTGGAGGCTCTTCCCAACTTTGCTATTTGTTCTCCTGAATGATGCAAATCACCTTGTCTCACTTTCATCTTCATCTGTTTGCTTGTTCCCTTTATAAGGTCAGGTTTTAAGCTCTCTCTGGCGCTCTCTGTGCAGCCCAGCCTGGGTGACTCAGATCAGGGCCTCCAGGTGCTGCTACAATGTTGTTGTACTATCCATTTGCAGTTGGCTTTGTGCCTGAATTCTCCTTGTGATCTGTCTGTGCCATCAGTATTCAGCCACTTGGGACAGATCTGGAGTCAGGAGATGTCTTTCCACCCATCAGTGGAACCTTCTTCCCCAGTATCTGCCCAGCATATGAGCATCTCCTTCCTTCTCGCTGGAAAGACCAGGTTGTCCTCCCCAAATTCTCCACCTCTGCTCATATACCTCATGTCACAAAGAGAAACAGAACAGCCTTTGTTGCCTCCCATGGCCAGCTCCTCCCCACCCTTTCCTCAGGATGTCTGGATTGAAATAACAGTCTTGGTGGTTTTGTTCTAAAAACTCCTGGCATCTGAGCCCCAAACCTGGCTGGGTCCAGTCCCATTCGCACCTCTGAGGGTGGCTGGAGGAAGGCTGGCAGGCATGGACACGTCGTGTAGGGCATTGCAACTGGGGGACGGTGCAAATATAGGGTTCTTCCTGGAAATGGTAATAGGGTGGACAGGAGGAGTTTGGTCTCTTCATCTGTTGGTAGACAAATGGACCTTTGCAATTCCATCTTCTCCCCATCGCCAACCCTTTACAGTTACAGACTCAGACGATATTCTTATTTCTGATTGTGTAGAAACCTAATGCCACTGACATAGATCCATCCAAGTCTTAGCTCATTTACTAATGGGAGAATGAGTACAAGGGATACGATATAAATGACACAGGTGTTGCTGGCTTTGATTTGCCTCTGAGCCAGGAAAAGCTGTACTGTGCTACTGCATTGGAGTCATTTGTTTATCGGTTCTCCATGGTACAGAGCACCTTTCTCCTGAAGGCTGGAAAGCTGAGGGTCACGTTGATTTGAGTCTTACAGCAGGGTTTGAACCCTCTTCCCTTCCAGCTATTCATTCCTTGGAGTGGGTGTTTATTTTATCTTGTAGAGGAGAAATGGGCCAGGAGAAGAGCAAATGTTTTTGTTCTTCTTGGCCATGTCCTAGTTAGGGAAACTGAGGCAGGGAGAGATGATGGGACATACCTGAAGCTCTTCAGTGGGCTGGAGCTGAGCAGGGTTGAGGGATGCCCTTGCTCACACATCACATAAGCCCCACTCCAGCAGAGCAGTTAAGAGTTGCTTTTTTTGCTCAGGGGTTTGAGCAGTGCCTCCTGCACAAGAAATTAGATTTCCTCTTCCTAATTTCCTCATGCAGTCTGGGACTCAGATACCAGAGAGGTCATAGCAAGGAAGTCAAGGCAGGTCCTCGAAAATGCTGCTGGCTGGCTTGGTGCCTCACGCTCTCCCCTCTCTCTTCTTCTTGTTCTCAGTGTGTTGGTGTTTGGGTGTTTGGTTGTTTGTTTTTCCCAGCAAAGCCAATCTGGCAGCAAAATGTCTTTTTTTTGCACAGTACCAGAGACAGCGGGCGATGCCACTTTGCCAGCTGGAGTTTCCCCTCCTTTGCCAGTGCAGATGAAGCTCCTGCAGCTGCATCTCCATCCCGGGCGCGTAGCAGGAGTGATGCTCGCTGGCCTTGCGGGGGGCAGCACCAGGGCTCTGACACAAAGAGGCAGTGTTACCTCACGGCTGCAGCTCCTGGTCCTGCTCTCAGTCCTGCTGGGGTGCACGCAGCCCAAAACAAGCTCTGCCCGTGCTGATCCTGGGATTTAAATCATAGGCAAGCATGATGCAGAGCGATCCAAGCAGGCTGCGTGCGAGCCAGCCCAAGGCAGACGCAGCATGGCTGCGTTTGCTTGGCAGTCTTTGCTAAGCTTGGCTTTACACCTGCTCTGCCAAGGCAAGAGGAGACCAAGGGGCTGTAACAGGGGATATAACAGAGTGCAAATCTGGGCTGGCAGGATTGATCTGCAGCAGGATTGGAGCTGGTGCCTTACGGGCTATGCTGCTAGTGATGTTTTCCTGCTCAGGTCTCTGTTGGGGTGGTTATCCCTTCACCCTGCGTTGTTCTGTGGCTGGATAGCTGTTGTACACCCCGGGCGGGCTTTGTCTCTGCAAAATGATGGTCAGATTTGCCATGTGTGGGTTCCTGTGTCACCAGCCAACACTGTGATGTTTGGATGGGAAGTTTTTGCCCCCTCCTCTGAGTGCTGCCCTGCACCCCGTAGCAGCTCAACCTGATGCTTGCAGACAATTCAAGTTTTTAATAGGCTAATTCTAGCCTTAAGGAATGGCCAAAAGCAGCTCAACCATAACAATAAATGTGCCCCAGGAAGGATGTGACAAGCTGCTCTGGTACCCAGGTGTTCAGATACTGCTGAACTTACTTGAAGCCAGAGCTGTATCCACAGCCCAGGGAATAAATCAGCTCAGACTCTGAATGGGACCCCAGGGCCCAAAAGCTGGAGATACTGGGCCCAAAAAGTGATGCTGATTCAAATAAAAGGGTAAGTCACAAACGAATTCTGCCTACCCATCTTTTCCTCCACACTCTAGAGGCAAAGTTTGCATGCCATTACCTACAAGATCTGTCCCAGCTCAGACCAGCAATGTGCATATTTCTCATATGTGGCCTGCAAGTCCATAAAACTAGTTAAACATTTTTTTGTTTCATCTTTCCAAAGGACACCTGCAGCACATCCCACTCCATCCTTTTCTTGTAACAACAACAGCACAGAGAGTCTTTCAACAGCTTTATCTCCCAGAGAGCACTTTGTTATCTGCATGTCCCCTTTTTTTTGGCTGTGTATTTAAAAAAAAATACATTTTTCTTTTAATCTTTGGCTTGTGCAGAGCGTTACATCTGCAAGCACCCACCTCCTGGTCGTGCAACACTGGGTTTTATCAGCACACAGCGAGACTCCAGCTCTGCCTCCCCTTCTCCCTGCCAAGGCTGCAGACAAGGCTGTTTCCCAGCTGCAGGGAGGTTGTCACGGGGGACCAGTGACGATGGCACAGCCCTGCACAGGCGTTCGCTGAACTCAGCTGCTTTCCAGCAGATCTCGAGTGAGCTTTGACTTATTCCTTGGATTTTGGGGTTGTTTCCCCCGTGCAAAAGAAGTTTGCTTGTGTTTTCCTAGCGTGAGGATACTGAGTGCATCTGGGCTTTTCTGTGCTGGTGCCGATGGGATGTGTTGTTCTCCTGGACCTTGGGCAGCCTTGGGTTCAGGTGATGGAGCAGGAGCGTGGTAGGGCATGGCCTGCAATTTCTCCGCTGAAACTGGTGCTGCTTAACTCTTTTGCTTAAAAGTGGGCTCATCAGGAGTGTTAGGACCTTTCTCAGTTGTATGTCCTGAGGCTTTAGAAATCCCTCAGCTGCACAGCCCTCGTTGCATGTCTTGAGTTGTGTTAGTGCTTAAATGACCAAGTTCCTGCTGCAGAACCTGTGTTTGCAAAAGTACCCAGTGAATTCAGGCATCTCAGTTTTGGGAGCATCACAGAATCATTTCAGTTGGAAGAGACCCTCAGGATCATCGAGTCCCACCATAACCTAACCTAACTCTAGCACTAACCCATGTCCCTAAGAACCTCGTCTAAACACGTTTTAAACCCCTCCAGGGATGGTGACTCCACCACTGCCCTGGGCAGCCTGTTCCAATGCCTGACAGCCCTTTCTGGGAAGAATTTTTTCCTGATATCCAATCTAAACCTCCCCTGGCACAACTTGAGGCTTCAATGGCAGAGCCGCATCTTCAAGGCTTCACTGGCAGAGCCACAGTTCCCATTGGCTTCAGCTGAATTTGCACCGGAGTAGGTCCATGTAAAATGGAGACACTCAAGGTTATCAAATAACCTCAAGGTAGCTGCTTCTTCCTGAGTTTTCCCACATGTAAAATAGACATGTTAAAACTGAGCTACACCCTTTGCTAGGTTTCCTATATAGTGAGGAGAACAGCATAATAAAATGGGAGAGAAAGCGAAGAAGTAGCTGCTTGGTGGCACCTACATGGTGAGGTGGGACTTGCCATGGATGGTTCTTCTGCTGGAGCTGTGGCCCATTTGGTCTCTGCTTAGTCTCTCCAGTCCGATGCCACTTCGTACTGCCAAGGATATTTGCCTTGAGCACCTTCAGAATGAATGTTCCCAGCACACATTCCCCCGTCGCTCCTGGTCACCTCACACACTCACTTCCCTCATCAGGAATGAGATAAATTCAATTATACAGCAATATGGTTTCTGTTATGAAAACGGGAAAGAAAATACCCTGGCTTTTCACCGAAAGCCCTCGGAGCCAAAGCTTATGTCATAATTTAAATGTTTCTGGAAAAAAAAAAAAAAGAAAGAAGTAGAGGGCGAGGCTTTTTGTTCAGAGGATGGTGGATGGAGGGGGTGGTGGGGCAGGGTCCTGCCCTGATGGAGCTGGGTGTGGAGACCTGCTGCCCTGGCAGGAAGGGGTGTGAAGGGAGCCCCCATACGGAGCTCGATGCTGGGTCACTGGTAGATGTTTGCCCAGACCCCTGGGACCAGCTCGGTGAGGTGGGCTTGGGTGCTCACCTCGACTACGCTCTGGGCTATCATACCCCTGAATCAGGGACTGTTGCTTTTCTTCCATCTCTTCTCCTCTTGGTTTCTGCTGATGAAGCTGCAGAGCAGCAGCAACCTGAGCTGTGTCTGGAGCCTGCCAGCCGCTGGCATTGTTTTCTCCTTCCTTCTGAGCATCTCTCACTGCAAGTTGTCTTCGTGGTCCTACGCTCACCTCCCTTCTTGCAGGAGCATCTGTCCCACATGGGCAAGGGCTGATGTGCATCCCCGCCTTGGGTAGCCTGTTCTCCAGGGGAAGTCCCTGTCTTAATAACAGCATCTTCTTGCTTAATGGTGAGCTTAGTTGTCCCAGAGCAAGTCTGGGATAATGCCCAAGAGTCACATCAATGCAGCTGTCCCTACTTTATGCCCACAAAGTAGACCAAGACAGAAACAAGGACTCTGTCTCACCTCAAACCCCTGTCCTGCCAGCCCAGCTGGCCTCATCCCCATCAAGACAGCATGTGGGGGACCAGTGGGGACCTGAAGCTGCTAGGGTCATCCTATAAATCCGACCTTTGTGGCACTGCTCCAGGCTGTGATGTATTTACCCAAGTGACAGGCTGCCTCTGGGGAGCATCAGCACTACCAGTGTCACCTTCATTGTCCTCTCTGCCTCTTGTTCTCCTCGCTGGGTTTGGGGGCTTGGTTAGGGTTTGTGTACATTTTGCAGTGCTGCGTCCCCATGGTGCTGCTCTTTGTCAGTGCTGGAACAGAGCGTATGGAAATGTATGGATGAGGATGCTTTGTGTATCTATCCATACTGTTTATGGGTTTGGATCAAGGAGGCTGGGGCATGTCACTTGGCTGGGGGTCTTTCCCATACCAGCAGCAGGAATGTGTACCTTAGTGCTACCCAATAGCCCTATCAACCCACTATCCCATAACCCTTATCCTGTAGCCCGTCTGAGGTGAAGTCATTGCTGCTCTAAATAACCTTGGGGTGTGCAGGTGTATTTTGAAGTGTTTGATGAGGAGATTGGATAGATTGGATATTGGGAAAAATTAGGATATTAGGAAAAATTTCTTCCCGGAAAGGGCTGTCGGGCTTTGGAACAGGCTGCCCAGGGCAGTGGTGGAGTCACCATCCCTGGAGGGGTTGGACAGACATGGGGATGAGGTTCTTAGGGACATGGTTTAAAGGTGGATTTGGCAGCGTTAGTTTAACAGTTGGACTTGATGATCTTGAGGGTCTCTTCCAACCAAAATGATTCTAGGATTCTATGAGACGTGACGGTGCACACGTGGAGCAGCCTGTGATCATTTGGCTGCTCAGCCCCTGTGCCCTGGCAGGTGAAGCAAACCCTTCATGGAGAGCTTTCCACCCCGGTCACTGCAGAGAACAGAATATCCTAAACGCCGCTGCAGCCCAGCAAAGTGCTGCACCCCGTGTTCCCCTTGGCAGCATCCCCCAGCAGCAGCAGGCAGTGACATCCCCGTGGCTCTTCCAGTGCTTACCCAAACCCGCCTGATCGCTGCTCCGGCAGAGCAGCCTCGATGCAGCCCAGCCCATGGCATGAAGCCCCCCCTGCATCACCCCACACAGCTCCCCAGCTTTCGGCTCTGTCCCTGCCTTGTACCTGCTGCCCTGCCACGCGCCGAATTGTTTTCCAAGCGGAAACATGAGTTGAAGTATTAACTCCACAAGGGCCTTTCTGTGCAATGCGCCGGGATTAAATATTTATGTTGGCAAAAAGCATGTAATAGGCAGCTCAAGATCAGAGATAATGAAATTGAGGTGTGTGGAGAAAGGGAGGAGGCCGTGGGGGGCTTGCGGGAGCAGGAGGGAGAGGGACTCAAGTGGGTTGCAGAATGTGTGCATGGGCGATTGCTTTTGGTTTTGTTAATACCCCACCCGTTTGCGGGGGGACCCCGGCCCCATCGCTGCGAGCTCTGCAACACACATGGGAATGCAGAGATCGTCCGTCGCCATTCCCTGCGTGCACACCAGTGTCGGGCAGGAGTAATTGTCACCCAGGTGACTTTAGCTTAGAGCCAGCTGAGTTGAGGCAGGTACCGTCCTGGGGAAGATGCCTGGGCAGGGAATAGCAAGGAATGAGACCTTCTCTGTGTCATCTGCAAATGATGTGCAATCCGAAATCATTAATAGTGGTGATATAGGATCCCTCGCTCTTCCAGATCACTGAAGTCAAGGTTATTTACTGGTGACCGTGTCTGATCAGGCAGCAATGTGGTTTGGATTATACGGAGGGCTCCCGATCGGGTCAGGAGGATGCTCATTGCAGTGGTCGCAGCACACAGAGCGGGAAAGGCCCGTGCAAACCTCCATGGGGGACGTTAACAAAGAACCCCGTGAGGATGGGCATTGGGGTGCACGGGGGGAGCGGGCAGAGGCGAAATGGGCAGCGGGGAGGGCGCTGGGCGATGCAGGAGGGAGGACTCGCTCCTCTGCCACGGGAGGAAAACAAGGGGCACGAGAGCAAAGGACGCTGCTCTTTCTCAATTCATTATCTTTATGAGACAACAACATCTCTCCCTTTCCCCCCAATGACAAATATCGCGGAAGGCGGCGCATGGGGGGGTCCGAGTCCCGTGCTGTGCTGTGGGACAGCAGCCAGTCGCGGAGCCTCGGGGGAGTTATGAAATGAGGGATGAATGGAGTGTTAGGAGAGAATGGAAACTCTCCATGGGCTCCCAGGCCGTTTCTCTTGCGGGGGGTCCCTTGCTCACGATGACTGCGCTGTCTCTCATAAACACGTGTTTCCTCATCCCCGTTTGTTTCTCTCTCTTGTGCAATCTCTTGTACCAGACGGGAATGGGAGTGAGTCCCAATGGTACGTGAATGTGTTACAAAAAACCTTCCTGCCCTGCCACCAACGAAGTACTGAGAAATAACAACAGGGTTTAAAAGAAATAAAAAGAAAAGAAAAAGATGGAGGAGCCGGATGTGTTTGCTACTGGGCATGACTTATTCTCAGTGTAAACTCAAGGTCATGGGTCTGCTGGTAGTTTGCAGTATCAACCAGCACGCAGAAGCCCCCGGCTGCGCTCGATACTGTGCATTCCTCTAGGAGAAGGAAGTTCCTTCCCCAGATGACTTCCTAGGTGGAAAATATGGCACAAAAACAGGGACAAAATAACTTGACTGAAATCATGTAGTGCTCAAACCAATAGGTGGTTGAGTCACCATCTCTGGAGGTGTTTAAAAGGTGTGTAGATGAGGCTCATAGGGACATGGTTTAGTGCCAGTGTTGGGTTAATGGTTGGACTCGATGATCTTGAGGGTCTCTTCCAACCAAAATTACTATATGAAAAATGATTCTGTGATTCTATAGTCCTAGCTGCACTGTCCCCTGTGCTGGGCTGATTCACTTGGGCTGTACAAGCAGCACAGCTGCTGCCCTGCTGCCAGTCCATGGACATCAGCCAGGCTGCCCTTCTCTACCGATACTGCTTGGATAGAGCACAACGGGGATGAGGTGTGACGTTAAGGTGTAGGAGCAAGAGCAAGTCCCACCATCAAACACGAGTCTCCTGGACTGGTAGGAAGGGTTAGAAAGTCTCCTGGACCTGGGCTGGTGGAGCAGGGATGGAGGATCCATGTGTTAGCTCTGGCTGCAGAGGAAGAAAAGCTGCTGGGAGTTGCGCTCTTTCCACACAGAGGGAAAAGCAAAGGAAGAAGCCTGCAGGAGCGATGCCCCCAGAGCAGCATCTGCGGGAGATCAGGGCCGGCTCCACACCTCTGCGTGTTCGCAAGCGTGGCCACCGCTGTGTCGGGGAGTGCTCCCGAATTGCAGGGCAGCGGGTCTCTGGTCCCAGCAGAGGTCTGCTGGGGGTAGCAGGGCCCTTCACTCCAGGCTGGTCAGCGCTATAGCCGTCATTTCAATAAAGAAATGATTAAAACGGGGTGGGGGAAGAAAAACCCCAAACATCTGTTTTACTTCAAATCAGAGAAGATTCCTTTGCTTGCAAGGAATGTGTAAATCACGCCGGGCTGGGAGATGTACATAACCCTGCCTGAAAGCTCCTCTGCACTTCAAACGAATTCTAACGTGCTTACTGGGATTTTGTTTTTATTATTTGTTTCGGGTTCCCCCCTCGTCCTACCCACCGCCCTCCCTGTCTGCCTGCAGGAGCTGTGAGAACCTCCCGCCCGCTGCCAGCCCCTTGCCCTGTCCCCCTCCATTCGGGAGCCTGGGGGCGTGGGGGGAGCAGGCAGCGGTGACCGCAGACCTGACGGGCATCTTTCCCCGGCACACAGCATCCCTGCTGTGCCACCATCCTCCCCACATCGCGGGGTTGTTGCAGGGACCCGATGGCTCCCGCAGCCCAGCGCCAGGGTACGGATGCCTCTCGCTTGGAGGCTGGCACGTCGGGATCCCGCCAGGGATGCTGCGAGCGCAGCAAACAGAGGCGTCCCCCTCCTCCCAGCTGTTCCTTTGTGTGCCCTTATTGTTGTGGTGCTTTGTTTGGCTTTGTTTCATGCGGAGGGTGAAGCTAGGGTTGGGACACCGTGCTGGGGACAAACCCAACGGAGACAGATGGGTTGACAGCCTCTGCTCGAAGGGGTGCACAGTCACCTCCCTGTGCCAGCCTACTAAGGTGACTTGCAGCAGAGGAAGCACCCTCAGGGCAGAGGACAGGCTCCGCTCCCTGCGGTCCGTGCAGCCCTTTGTCTTTCTTCTGAGGCTGTCGAGCAAGAGGCCCCATTGTGGTGGCTTCTATAAGAACCGTCAGCCATCGGGTCGCTTGTTGTGGACCACCCACTACTCCTCAGATGACACTGTCTTTTGAAGTCGCTACCAGCCTGGGCTGGATTTCAACCAGCAGCCCAGATGGAAGCCAAGTCCCCAGGAGGATGAGAACAAGCCCTACCAAGGGGTTCTCCTGGCGTAGCAAACTGTGGAGTGTCTGGTTCTTGTTTAGAGTGACTGTGAGGTTGGGAGGGGCAAACGTTTCCCAATTTGCCAAGGGTCACAACCTTCCTCTCCCCCCATCTCCCCAGGACTGGTGATGGCCAAGCTTTGCAGAGCGTTGGTGGGTTGAACGGCTGGTATGGTTAGCTGAGAAAATTCCATTGTGGAGCTCACTGCAGGGGTCCAGGGCCTCGTTTGTCTCTCCTTTCTCCCTGGCACAACTGCAGGAAGAGTTTGATTTATTCCCTCTCTCCTTCTGAGCAGCCTTCTCGTCTCCTGCAGCCGCAACCTCCCCGAGCCGCGCAGGAGGACAGCAGCTGTCCCAGGAGTAGCTCGAGGATGGTGTTAAAGTGATGTGCCTCTCTTGGGAGACCCACCCGGCATGCAGATGAGACCGAAAGCCACCCACCCATAGACCCGTGCAAAGAAGACAAGAGAAACCTCCGGGTAATGACTTACCCCGAAACACGGAACCTTCACAGAGCCAGGGCTGGAGGCTTTGGGATGTCCGTGGCTGAGGGATGAGGAGCATGATTGTCCCAGACCTGAGGGGAAATCAGAAGGTGTTGCAGCAGGAGGGAAAGAGGATGCAGATGCTGCCTAGGGGTACCTGAGACCTGGGAGGAGATGGAGCTTTGGGGGGGATCGTGGAGAGCTGGAGGGATCCATGGGCATTGCGGTGCCCTTGTGAAGGCTGCGGCAGGACCTGAGGGACGTGTGGGACACAGAGCCTGGGGTGAGCCCTCCCTGGTGGTGCTGAGCCCAGGACAGCTCAGTCCATCACTCTGCAGCCCGAGCGGGACAAGCCCCTGTGGTTTGCAGCCTCAGGCATCAATCTGAGCCATGGTGTGGAGGGAATTGTTCCAGCAGCACAGGCAGTCAATGGCAACTTGTTTGACCTTTGTCCAAGGGCTTTGTTTGGGATCTTGTGGTGAGTCCCAGCAGAACAGGGACTCTGGTGCGTGACAGACTGATACGAGCTGCTTTTGCTTCACTGGATCCAAAAGCACCGGGACGTAGCAGCTCAGCGCCACCTCCTTCTGGTTCTTCACCAAAGGACATCAGAATTCACATCCTGGGTGACCTGCGACCTTCTCTGGCCTTGCCAGACAGAGAGGGGGGACACCTTGCCCCAAGCCCTGAGACAGGCGGTGGAGATTGTGAAGAGCTGGGCCAGTTCTTGCTGTATTGCCTGTATAAGCACATCTGTGAATCTTCATCCTCACAGCCAGCAGGACGAAAGCGAGGACACTGCCAAGAAATACAGACCTCAAACACCCTCCTCCCCAAAACTGGTAATTCCATAGTGATCCTGCTTTTTCTGCCATCATCCTGTCTTCAGAGTTCAGGGACCAACCCTATGGGATACCCTAAGGGTCTGCTGGGCATCTTCAAGCTAATGAAAGACTTCTTGCTCTTTGGAGCAAGCCGAGGAGCTAAAGCCCTGGGATTGCAACACAGGCTGTGTTAATGTTATTTCATGTCAGGGCGGCTTTTTTGGGTGTGCTGTCCTGCCGCCACGCCAAGGAGCTGTTCTCTCATCTGCGTCCCGTCTCGGTCAGAAGCTCTGTGCTGTGTAGCCCCTCTCTCCAGGGAAGCTTGCTCGGTTCTTCCTTCATCTATGGTGTTAAAGCTGCTCCTGAAAAGATGTACTCTGAGCACGAGCCGTGCACTGGGGAAACAGAAACCTTATCAAGGATGAGGAAGTAATTATCTGCTCCTTGCCAGTGGTTGCAAGGAGCAGGGGTGACAAGGAGGAGAGCAAGGGCAGGGGGGCACAGGGGACACTGCTGGTGCTCTCAGCACCCTGAGGACATGGTGACCAGGAGGGCTACGCTGACCATGCTGCACCTTCTGGGTGAAACCACAGCCCTGCTGAAACAGGCTGGTGTTTTTTTCCTCGGTTCCAGTGAAACACGTTTTTGCCGAAGGCGATGTTGGCGCTGCTGCGTGCAAGGTGTCCCGCTGGCAAAGGGGCTCCTTGTGGGATCTTGGCCCTCCAACACAGGGATCATTCAGGAGCAGGGCTCTGGGGAACGGGAGGTGGCCTGTGTATCAAGGCGCTCTTTCACAGCCATGGTGCTACTGGGAATCGCTGCTCTGCTGGAGTTTATTGACAGGGTTTCAAGGAAAATCTTGGGAAAATGAGGGACTGCAGCTGAGGCTGGGAAGGTGAATGTCCTGCTGGGGATTTCTCTAGCAGGGAGGCAGTGGATCCAGGCAGTAGCAAGAAATGGTCAGGATTTTTAATTAATTTCTTTCTTTCCCTTTCATCCTTTTTTTGAATCTTGTTCAGCAGGGATCTGAAACAAAGAGGTTGATGAAGTGCTGTAAGGAGCGAGAGCTGAGCGAATCCGCATCGCAGCTCGGCCAGGATTGCAGCGTCTGCCACGGGCGCAGAGTCGGGGACCAGGCTGCACCTTCCCCAGTGCAGGGTTGGGCTCTTCATCACCTTGCAGCTCAGAGACAGAGGGCAAGCTGAGGAGACCTGGACCAGCGCGCTATGCTGACCCAGTACCACACAGAGACAGCATTTCAGTGCCGAAAGCCACAGAGCAGCGTTTTCCCATCCCTCAGCGCTCAAACTGATAGGACTCCAGCAGAGCGAATGCATTCGCGCTACCTGGGGATTGACCGTGCGTGTAGACGTGCTCAGCCGTCTCCTGTGATCCTCTTCTTCCCCCGGCATCTCCCCAGATAACCTTGCAGTGCGGATAACCCCGGGCGACTTTCCCAGGGTTGTCATGGGGCAGAGGTGGACCCGTGACTGTGCCAGCCTGTCCCCTGTCCCCAGCCCCACAGCAGCTCCACCTGCCCTCACTGTCTCAGAAATTAGTGTCTCCTGCACCCTTTTCCAGAGGTCTCCTTGAACAAGCAGCCCCTTACTCTGCAGAGCAGCCTGTGCTCTTCCTCCTGCCAGTTGTATTTGATGGGCACTGTTTCATACGCTTCCAAAAGGCATCACACACCTGAGGCATGTTGTGGCGGGTACATTTATTTCCCTCCATCTGAGAACTGTAGTCTGGTGTTGTTGGGAGGCATCTGTTGGGGGATAACGATTAGTCTCATAGCATTTGCTGTCCTGGGGGGGGAAAAAAAAAAAAGGTGTGAATTGTGAGAACAGTTTACTGACAGCCTCATGTATGCACAAACAGCAAAACTTCAATACTCTGGCATAACACCAGCATCACTGCTAACCTGTTCCTCCATCACATGATGGGAGCAGGGTCAGTTGTCACAGATGGTTAAAAGAAGCCCAGTTACAAGAGGTACTTGTCTTGGTGGTAGAACTATGAGGAGGGCTTTCTAAAAGACTTGGTTTTTTTCAAGATGATGCTATCTGCCGTGTCTTTATTGCCCTTCTGCAGAGCCATAAATGGTGGCAATGCAGAGCAGAAGATGTCGGTCCTTTTGCACAAGATTTACGATATATAAGCAGCAATTCGCTGCGTGGTGGTAGCAGGTTGGTGTCACCTCCCTCGGTGCCTCTCCCCAGCATGCACCGAGCTGCTCCAAATCTCCTTTTCCACGATGAGCTGTCCCCTTCTGCTGTGCAGAAGGCATGGGGAAGCTGTGATTGACCAGAGGGTCGTGGCGGAATGTGCATGTAGCACCAAGGTGATGCGATCTCAGCCATGGCAGGGTTTGTGTTATCATGCTCAGCATCACGGCTGGCGGTACCTGCGCTGCCATTGCACCTTGTATGTGACACCAGCCAAGTCTGCCCTGCGCCCAGCTCCTGCAGCCAGCAGCAAAACAGAGTCTGGTGGCTGCAGGAACAAGGCACCAAGCCCAGGCTCATCAGCCAAGCTCCAGCCAAGCCCTACTGGCAGGAGCAACTTGTGGTTGCACCACTTCGGAAAGCATGAGAGCGTATTTCTGCATGATGCTGGACTCTGGAGCAGCATCTCTGCCCTGTCCCCCATTTAGGTGGTGCAAGGATCTCCTTAGGACACCGGGGTTTGCCACAGCCGTTGCTTTTGGATGCAGCCACGTGTGTTCGGCAGCTGCAGGAGTGCTTACTGGGCTCCTTATCAGACCCTTTTCTTGGCAGCCCGGGAATCTTGTTTGTCGTACGGCATCTCACTGAGCAGCTGCACAAGCCCAAAGGCTTCAGGAGGAGCAGTTCACAAGGCAGAATAGAAATGCCTGTGGTATCTCTGTAGGATATAAAGAAATTGTCCGTGGAGCTAAGGAAGGTCAGACGCAGAAGTCCTTATCTCCCTTCCCGCAAATAAGGATCATGAGTAAAGCACTCAAACATCGTGAGCTGGAGTTAAAAAAACATGAGCCGACGTTATCTATAAATAAATAACACTTTCTGGGGTTTCATTATCAGCCTTATGTTCTCGTGTCTTTAGAATTTTGTATTGTAGTGGGGGGCTGTTTGCAATGAGAAAGGACAGAAACATATTTTTCTATTTTTTAAATTTCTCTCGGTATGCAATTGACAGGCTTCCACAATCATTGGCTTCCAGGAACCAAAGCTTTAACACCCCCCCCTCTGCTTTCTCTTCCTCCCCTAAGAAGCATCTTGAGCCTAGTGATAAAATCCAGGCTTCGGCCAATGTTGGGTGGGGTATCTACGAGGAAGGTGTTGCTGACATTTAATGAGGCCACATGTTAATTGCTTTCTGTCTCTCTCTAAAAGTTCCTTCGGGTCCCAGTAGGTTTGAATATAGTAGTAAACATTGAAGCGGCATTGCTTTATAGGACTCATATGCCGTGTTTTGCTGCAGAGATGGCAGCATTTCCAGGCACGGAGGGGCTGATCTCTGCCAAGAGCGTTTGTGCTTCCAGTGGTGAAATGCTCTTTGGAACCTCTTTGGGCAAAATATATCTTAGTATTTCTAGAAAAGCAAGTGTGCGTGTATGATCTTGCTGAGGGCACGGGTGAAAAAGAGGATCAGCTGTGAGATGGTAGCAGGTAGCCCCAAGCTCCTTTGGAAAGCAGGGGGAGAACATGAGAAAACGTCGTGGGGAAAGTTGATTGCTAAACAAAACACCTCCAGGTTAGGAAGGAGGCTCTGCCAGATTGTAGCTGCCATATGGCATTCCAGGTTGTCTGACGTGGTTTCATGCACTGAGTGTGGGTCTGAGACATTTTCATTTCTGGCTTTGACTTCACCCCAGACATCTTCTGCCTTGGGCAAAACACTTCAGAACCACGCTTTGGCCTCTTTTTTTTTTTTCTTTTTTTAATTTTTTTTTTCTTTTTTCACAAATTATCAGAGTTGGCATAATCAGGTGCAGTTCCGTCGTTGTTGGTGGGGATGCTGCCTGTTCTGGTCCTTGTCCCAAGACGCTGTACGTAGGTATGGCAGGAAGATCTCCACATCGCGTTGTAGAGCTGACTGCAGCCCGCCGCGTCCTCCCGTAGCTCCATCGCTCAGTCGTGCTGGCTTCAGTTTTCCCCTTATTTGCCATGCAGACGTCTCCATCCCTCCCATGGTCCCTCTCCGTGCCCTGTTGGGTCTCAGGCTGGTCCCGTCCCGGCCAGCAGCTCCTCGCCTGCATTTGCTGGAGTTTTAGGTGCAACAAGCAAGATCAGCCTGTTAATGCCGGTTTACACCGAGCCACAGATCTTTGCACTCTCTTCTCTTAATTGTCTGTTTCCGGGAACAAAAGAAAATAATAAACCCCAGCACTCTGCGCTGCACCATTAACTGGCCATAAAAGTGTTTTGCCGCGGAGAGGCTGGCTGGTCAAGTAGTTTGAGAATAAGATTGGAAACATCATCTCCTGAGTTTCCAAACTGTTCATGTCGCTGAGCCTCTCTGGGGCACAATGCTTCACCCCATATGTCTCTGTTTACCATCGATAAAACTGAGCTATTAATACTGCTGTGCTTCAGGGTGATCTTTTGGACCGCAATTAATGTTAAAACCTTCTGAGATCTCTCACTGGAAGGAGCTGGGGAGGTGCAGAGGGCTGTGCACTGCCGGGGCTGCCAGCTTCCACCAGAGCTGAATTTATTAGTGCTGGTTCCAAAACATCTCATTCAGAGCGAATGGAAATGTAGGACTTTTCCTCTGAGGTTCTTGAAAGAGGACTGGTTTCAGGTGAGGTAAAGCAATTGTATTTCTTTTCTCAAAAAAGGAATTTTTGACCAGATCAAAATGACTTCGATTCTGATGTTTTTCCGTTTACATGTTGTGGGGTTTTTTCTTATATCATCTGAAAAAGTGATGAAATGAAGGGCTTGTTTGTTGCTATGCATTGTTTAACCCGGGCCTGACCAGTACAGATGCTCTTGCTCTTGGCAGCTGAGTGACTTTGCTTCTGTGTGTGTGTGCTGGGCAGAGGGGAAGAGTGCGGTCAAAGGGCTGCCGCAGGTCTTTAACATCACCCCAAGGACGGGATGTGCTTTACTGCCCTGCCAAGCAGAGCTGCTCCCTCCTGACCCCACTGGCAATGGGACAGGTGATGTGGGCACTAATTGCCAAATATTACACTTATGTTTTGATAAAAGTCTGCTGGTTTTCAAGGAAAGCGCTCTGGCACTGATTGCCTGAGAGCTAATGGAGCTTTCCTGACTGAGCCGCTACGGGCAGAGCAGAGGTTACACATTAGCTGTGCTCAGCCTTTTGAAAAAGAAAACACAACACAAGTGCTGTGGCTCAGCGAGTGACCCCAGGATGGGGATGGAGATCAGCTCGCAGCAGTAACCTGCTCGTTAATCCCTCTTACTGCTTGTACGCAGTAAGAAAATTGTTGCCCCTGAGAGTGGTGGGACCCTGTCCCAGGTTGGCCAGAGAGGTGGTGGCTGAACCATCCCTGGAGACATCCCAGGCCAGGCTGGACGGGGCTCTGAGCAACCTGAGCTGGTGCAGATGTCCCTGCTCACGGCAGGGGGGGCATTGGATGAGCTTTGAAGGTCCCTTCAACCCAAACTATTCTATGATTCTACTCATCTTGAACCCCTCATTTGTTAAGAGAAGAGGAAGGACGGTGGCACCTCTGGGATGGGATGCAAAGCCCTGCAGTTACACTCCAGTCCTGAATTCAATATTACCCTATTGCTCTGTTGCTGTCCCTTAATTATAGCGGGAGAACAGCCTGTGTGTGGTACTTGTGAAGTTGCACAGTTGCGGACATCCTTCCTGAGATGCTCCCACTCTGAGCAACATTCCTTGTAAATTAAGGAAAATGATGTCATGCCAAAGAATTAAATAGCATCCCCTTGGGCGAGCTCAGCGTGTGCATCCCCTGCATGCCCCAGCTTTGTGAAAATGGGAGTTGTCCCTGCACACCAGTGGGTTCCTTGGCAGTCTCCTGGCGTCCTTTCAGACAGCAAGTATTGTTGAGGAACTAGTGCTAATTGCTCAGAGAGAATATGTCCTGTGCTGGGAATTGCTACCGTGCAAATGTCAGCTCTTATCAGCCGCGTGTGGGGTGTGCAGGGCCCGCGGGGAGCAGCGAGGGGGCTGACGGTGCTTGTGTGTGGGGTGAGGAAAAGGGGGGAATTGCTCCTGTCCCCGCGAGGGATGCTGAGGAGTTAGGACCGTTCCTTAAGTAAACACACTTCAGGTCTCAATCTCGTTTAAGCTTCAGCTGCTTTTATGGTACTCCTTGCACTCCCTTGCAAGAGCAGCTCCGTTTTACCTTAGAATAAGGAGCGGGGCTGTGTTATTTCTCGGGAGCTGGGTACCCCACCACCCGGCATCTCAGACCTCCAAGGGGTACAAGCCAGCTCCTGCACTTTGTCAAAGCCAGCTCGAATTTCCGTGCCTGGCTCCGAGTGAATAAATGCGAACTGATGCCTTTTGGGAGGGTGGATGGAAGATTGTCGCCCCTGCTGCGAAGAAACATTCTCATTTTGGAGCTTTGATATTCCGACCAGGACTTTGAGCTCAGCATCCTGGGACATCCCACGCAGCCACAGCCTGTTTATTCAATGCTTCATCCAGTCATATTTTATTGTCAGATGCTCTCCATTAGCTTCAAGTGTGAAATTATCATTCCTACCCTTTTACCAACCCCACCCTGGTGAGGAAATGAGGGAGAAAACAACCTCAAGGGCCATTCGCAGGACATGTACGAGCTGTCACTTGTCAGCACGGAGCCCGCTTACAGCAGGAATTACTGCTCCACTCTCAGGAGGGCCAGAGAGCAGCCCGGCTTGCAAACACCACAGTGTTATAAGGTTTGCATCGGTGCCTGGCAAATAACCCCGGGGATGTTGGCATCCTTTTGCAGTCAGGCAGCTGCAGGGTGCAGCCCCGCAGGGCTCCCAGGAGAAGGAGATGCAGGACGGGGACACAGTGACCTGTCCCCCCGGCCCCTTCCCCTGGTGCTCTCCTAAGCCAGAGATCGTCTCACATCTCCTTGAGATGCCGGCACTGACTGATAGCAGCCTGGACCTCATTTTTCGCCGGTTCCCATAACAACCTGGCGGTGTGGGACTGAGAGATAAAGACATTCTTTTCCTTTTCCTTCCTGCCTTCCAGATTTACCCTTTACGCAGTGGATACGCGAGGGAGACACTCGGAGCTGAGCACGGTCACCCTGCGGACAGCCTGCCCACTGGTAGATGACAGCAAGGCAGAAGGTCAGTGTTCAGGCACCTAGTTTTCCACAACAGAAGACATTTCCTGCTAAATTTGCTTTTTGTATATTCATTGTACTCCTGCAAGCCCCTCTAGTCCATCTTCTTGCCATGCGAAGGCTCCTGTAAATTCACCCACGGGCACAGGGACGTTAATCTGGGGAGGGGTGACAAATTGCAAGAGTGTCCAGTGGTAAAGTCCCCTTGGCTGGGGAGCTGGGGGCTCCCATGGTCCTTCCGTGTGTGTCCATCCCCACACAAAGCTGTTGGGAGCCGATAACGTGTGTTTGACACACATCCCTTGGAAAAAGAGCGATTTCTTCTTGCAGAAGCGAGGGAAGCAGCCCTGGCTGTGCTGATCAGCGAGCCGTGTGGGACAGTGTTGGCTCCGGGTGTTTAAAGTGATGCTGGTGGCAGATGCTTTGGTTCTGAAACAGAAACACCCAACCACTTCTGCACATTGGTATTTTCCAGTTTTGAAACCAATGCCATTTGTTCTCACACCCAGAGTGCTTTGCTGCTTTTAAATTTAAAAATATTCCTCTCAATGAAAGGCAAGTTACGTGGTTTCTTTCTTGTTTGCCTTCTGTTTTGAAAAGCAAGCTGAAGAAAGTTTCATTAATGCTTTGTTTCATGTTATTGCTAAGCATTCCCAGGAAAAATGAGCAAGTGTGAGACTAGAAAAAAAAGGAAGGAAATGGGATTTTTAATTTTTTTGTTTCCAAAAAGAGATACTTTTCTATAGCAGAGGTTGCACACCCTTGTTTAATACCTCTGAGCTGCTCTAGTCAATACCCACAGTATTTCTGGCTCAAGTACCATTTTGTTATCAACAATGTTATATTCTTCTGACCCTTTAGCATCATAGCTGTGCGATTGCTTTTGTTTTGGTGACTTAGGGGAGAACTTGCCTGCCCTACCTGGGAGAATAAGGCGGCGTCCCCCTCCTCGCCTCCTCCCGTTCCCTCATGGAGTATTGCCACAGGATCAGCCTGCGGAATCACTAAACACTCCCGTCCTGCCGCTCCTGCCAGCCCTGCCAAGGGCTTTGCTCCTCCTCCTCCTGCGTTAGCACCTTCTGGCTCTTCATTAATCCCGTCCCTTGATCCTTTCCAGAGATAGCTGACAAAATCTACAACCTCTACAACGGCTACACCAGCGGGAAGGAGCAGCAGACGGCCTATAACACGCTGATGGAGGTCTCCGCTTCCATGCTCTTCCGCGTCCAGCACCACTACAACTCCCACTACGAGAAGTTTGGAGACTTCGTCTGGCGCAGTGAGGATGAGCTGGGCCCCAGGTACCTGTCCCTTCCCCGCGTCCCCCCTGCCCCACCACCCGGAGCCACCCGTCTGCTTGGCAAAGATGGGAGTGAACCCCATTGCCTTCTTGTCACTGAGAGAAATCCTCTTTTGGTGGTCACCAAGCTGTCCTACCATCCCTCAGGACCACCAGGTCCTGCTCAGTCTTTGGATGAGTTCTTGATGGGATGTCTAGCAGCTGGGTGGTCTTTGGATGAATAGACATATAGCAACCAGGCTGAACCACGTGGGTGATGCTGCATATGAGCTCAGTGTGTTGGAAAAGGTGAGGGGCAAAGGGCGTAAATTAGGCCTGGGACATAGTAAAGGACGCCTTTGAATGCACAGCACCTCATCTGCTACCTATATACAGCTTTATGCTAGAAATATTTTCTCTTTACTATACATTTTGTGCTCTGGGGAGGGCTGGGAGAGGATTGTCCCTGGGAGTACAAAGAGCAACTTTTCCAGAGGGGCTGCATTTGCAAACCCCCGGTGTACAGCCAGAGGGGTGGGAAGACTCTAAGTGGTCACAAATTTATGGACTGCATCGTATCCAGGGGGCTGGCAGTGTCCTGGCAGTGTCCCAGTGCAGGCCAGGCTGTCACCCAGCCCCTTGGGACACAGCCTGAAAAGCTCAGAAGTAGCTGTATCCGTCAAGATATCATGAGATCTCTTACAGGATTCAAAAAGCCTTGACCTGTTTTGAAGCTTTCAGAGACACAGTTCATCCAGTGTCCTCCTCTAACATGTTCTCCGGGAAGCTGGAGCACAGGAAGGTGGAGAACAGGGTCCTGCAGTCCATGAGTAACTGGAAAAGATTTTCCTTCTCTCCCCCCAGCTTCTGTTTATTTGTTAGCTGTGGCTGAGGATCTGTCCATAATACCAGCATGAGAGCTCCTCACAACACTTTATGCCCCTCCTGGACAGAAATCTAGCCTGGTCTGGGGCTTGTCCTCTTATAGAGGTGACCTTGGTCATGGTTTCTCTGGTAGTTCCTTCGCCTCTGGCACAGAGCCACTCTCATCCTTCCTCCCTCTTTGATGACACTGCAGACTTGTTTGTCCTTTTCGATTGCTCCTCTCTCTCTAAATCCCTGGGAACCATCGGCCTCCTCTTACACATCCTTATTTCCTCCATTACTCGAGATCCAACACACTTATTGAAGGATGCTCTCTAACCTGATACCTGCAGCGAGCCGTGAGGTTTGCAAGGTGACATTTAAATCACCCGTATTGCCCGACTACACCAAGCTACATCTGGAGTCAGCAGTCGATTCGGCTGCTGTCTGCCGTCCTCGCCGAGCCAGATGAGCTCCTAGAAGTGCTCCTGTGCCCCTGTTCTATACTTGAGAAATACATGACTTGCAGCCAAGGGGAAGCATCTCTAAATGCCGCGGCAGCCGGTGCCAGGCTCTCGACAGGAGCGAAGCTCTGTGTCCAGCCCGGCTTCGCAGGGAGCTTGGACAGGAACGGAGGCTCTGACGTAGCAGCAAAGTCAGGCTGTGCCAGGGGAGGCCATCTCGTAACACGATTTTAATTGACGGACTGTTCTCCTTCCCAGGGGGACGTTCATTTTCATACCTTGAAATGTTTATCAGATGAGCCTCAGATTCGCAGTAAATGTTCGCTCATAAAACTGAGCGACAAGAGGGAAGTTGATTGCCTCCGTGTAATAAATACATCACACTGGAGTCCTCGTGAGCCCAGTTTCCATGAAAGCCACAGGTTACTGCAAACAGCTGCTTGCAAGAAGACACACTGACAGCCAGATGTCCCAACCAGACGGTTTACATTAAGGAGACGTTAAAAACTTAGCTCATAGGTGGCCCCAAACCAGGACTTTCTGTGGTCAGCAGCATCTTGGCACCTGGTTGTGCCTCATCCTGCAAGTCTCCTTTAGCAACAACAACCCCTTTCCTGCACCCCCCATTCCTCTTATAGACACCAAGCGAATCTCACGGAGTTAATTTGTTCCAACAAAACAGAAGAATCTGTCTAAACCAGTGAAGGCTTAACGCTACTGTGCATTCAGACCTTTGGATCTGTGCAGCAAGAATGCTTCCTGACACAGCGACGGGGAGATTTCTCTGTTTTTTTCTCTTACTGTATTTTCGGGACAATTCTTATGACCACTACAAACAGAGCCTGGCTTTCAGAAGAAGGCGGGATGAATAATTAAGTTAAAATCTTTCCGTGCCCCTGCTTGTGGGTACCAGCAGCAGTGGGGTCAGGACGTGGCAGCAGCCCAGGGCTTGCAGCCTCTCCTTTGCTCGAGCCAGTCGCCCAGGCAGGGGGCCGGGACAGCCGCGGGAGACAGAGAGCATCTCCAGAGCAGCTGCCTTCTGGTACCGAGGGGGAATGCAATGTACTGATGGGAGGCTGTGATAAGAGGCCATCGAGTCCCGGACTCATTGTCCTCTCAGACGAGGGTCTGACAGACCCAGGTCAGTTCCCAGTAGAGTGGAAAAATCTGAATTTATGACAAAATCACCCCATATGGGAACACAGCAGCCAGGCAGCCATTCTCTCCCGGCAGCAGTCCTGGGAATCTCATCCCTCCAGCCCAGGTATCATTTCTTCTTTGCTTCTTTGTGCTGGTTCATTCTCCTTTACCATCTTCCTCCCAAGTGAGATAGGGCAGTGTTTTGCTGGCTTTGGATGTGCTCCCATCCCACACCAGCCATCAGGGTGAGTAATCACTGTCCCCTGTGCAGCTGGGGGACAGATGTCCCTGTGGCAGCACCCCCAGGGCTGGGCAGAGCAGGAGGTAACGTGTCTCCTGCTCTTGGGCACATCCTTGCAGATCTGGGGCTGGCAACCAGGCACCTCGGTGCTCTGTCCCCTGTGAAGTCACTGCACCTCACTCCCTCACCGTAGGGCCACCAGTTGACGCACGAGCCCTTGCAAAGTGCCCTGGCAGCAGCCACCCGTCCCCCTCCCCTTTCCTTCCCCACCACACCGCGAGGTACCGCAGCGGGAAGCAGCCGCGTAGAGCCGTCACTATTTTTAAATCCCCCTCTCCATCATTTATGACTACGGCTGTGACCTCCTAAATCCATCACTTAAGTGGAGATCAGAATCGGTCCCTGGCTGGCGCCAACTTAAAACAACAGCCCCTGTGGTGGGCACAGGTCTGGTGGGGGGGGGCTCATGCCAATGTGGGGACACCCCCTGTCCAGGCTGTGGGGTGAGGAGGAGGAGGTTTGCTTCATCCCTTTGGGAGCTGAGAGCTCGGGGTCTGGCCACAGGCAGCCATGAGAGTCACCCCCCCTTGCTCGCTCCCCTGCCGTCCTCTCCCAATTCCTGCCCTTTAATAAGGCAATAAATTACCGTTTCTGGCAGGGATGAGGTTGGTCAGCATTTAGGAAGATTTCATTTCCAGTATTTGAAAAGGTGGTCGTTCTGACCCGACAGCCCTCCACAGGGAGCACTTGGGTAATACCCAGGGCTTGATTTATGGTGTAAAATTGGCAGCCCAAGAACTGCTCCTGTAATTTATTACCCAGCCTTCACCAGAAAGCCTCTCTCTTTCTCACCCCTCCCCTCCCCCTCTCTGTCTCTCTTTTTCCTTATTTTTTCAAAGAAGAAACAGCTGACAGCCGAAAGCTAAATCTAACATTTACACATGACTTCATTACCCCACTAAAATAAATGACTCAAAGCAGTGAAACCCATCAAAACTGGGGCTTTGGCACCAGACACCAAAAGCGAGGGGCCTGATTCCCTCCCTCCCCATCACCCTGTCTCCTCCTTGACCACAGTGCAGCGTGTTTTCAGCATCCTCGTAGGGCCAACCCATTGTGTGCTGCATCCCACCCTTCAACATCGATACTTTTCCTGGGACCGACTGCGTCGAGCACAGCTGTACATGCAGCAGATGTGTGGGGACCAGCTCCACAAGGAGCACAGCACAGCAGACATCAGCAGGTCTGGATGGGTTGTCTCCTGGACTTCTTGCCACCTCGAGCTTGAGGGGCTTGCCACCTCCTCACACACAGGAATTTTGGCCTGGATGAGACCTGAGTATGGATCAAGAAGCAATGACAATGTGATGATTTTTAGCAAAATCCAGAAGATCATGTGGTGGAGAAAGTAATGAGAATGGGAAGGCGGAGAAGGCCAAGGGAGATGGAGGCAAAGGATGAGCAGGTTGTGGAAGGGAGAAGTGAGAGGTGGGTGAAGAAAAGAAAACTATGGAGGGGAGGAGGAAGGTGAAGTGGTGAGGAAGAGAAGAACTTGGCTAGCAGATGTTTAGGTGCATGCTGGGGAGTCCTCTCCTTATGCTAAGGCCAAGTCCTGGTTACCCACCTCGGGGGTTTGCTCGAGGGCTGGCCATGGCCACTTGTCACTCCCCTCTTGTCGTGGCCGAGAAAGGCCTTGTGGCCAGCTGGAGTGGAACCAACCAGGAGCAAAATCCATGGGGTTGCTTGGTTGGCCTTCAAATGGACATCTTTCCCATGCCAGCCCAGCGTTCAGCCCCACAGACACATGCAGCAGCACAAGGAAATGGCCAGGGAGAAGCTGTGGAAGGGACAATATCCGCTTTTTGCAGTAGAGGTGATTTATGATAAATAAGGGTGACTGTGTAGCTGTGGCCTCAGAGAGATGATAGTTATCGTTGTTGAGGAGAAGGGTATTCTGGCTAAATGCTCTCCTCCCAAGCACTCTCAGCTCACATAAAAGTCCATCCCATGAGCTGACTGCGGGCCCTGCGCTTGCTCAGTCTTCCCTGAAAAATAAAGGGAGAATCAGCACTGATGTTAAGAAACCATTTCTCAGCGTTAAGCTGGGTGAGCACTGAAAGCCAGCTCTTGGCCCTAAGGACAGGTTAGACAGATATTCATGAGGGCAGGTTCATCCCAGCAAGGAAACGGCACTTTTGGTCCCATCCGGCACCAGTGACTGTGATTTGCTGAAGCTCGTTAACTGTAGCGACAGTCATTACAGCCTTTGATTTGCTGCTGAGCTTAGCTTTAATCAATCAGTCTTTACTGAAAGCATCTAATGCCATCGTGGAATTTCATAACTTCTCAGCCGCAGGCGTGCAGCAGCGCAGGACCTGTTCTTGGCACTGTGTCTGGTCTTGACGTGCGGTGGGAGCACCAGATGCTGTAGAAGGTCGGGTGGCTGCCATGGAGAGTTGCATGAGCAGAGTTATTCTGTCAGAGCTGGGCACAGCTCAGCCCAGGACATCGTTATTATACCTGTGTGTGTACAGCTAAGGAGGCTCGAATAGCCTAGTCAAGCTTATCTTTATAGATTAAATTGATACATGGGTACCACATAGTGCTGTCCAAGAAGGGCCACCTCCCTTTGCTCTTCCATTCCACCTTCCTGCTCCGGAGCAAGAGCTCTGCAGCTGCTGGTGATGCCGGGATGTCCTCTTGCCTCCCGCTGCTGTCTCTGCCCTCTGCTCTGGCACTGGGGTGACTCTGGCCAGCCTGTCCCTGTTGTCCCATCCCCGATGTCCCATTCCCAGGGTGCCTGCGGGTTTGCAGCCGTATCGGTCTCCCGATGCTCCCCCCGATGGGAGCTCCCAGCCCGGGCTGCAGCATCGCTCAGCTCTCATCATCACATAATCCCCGTGTTTATGCTTCTCTGACTGACAGCGCTGCCCCTGACATACCATTATCGGGAATTTACATTCCTGTAGGAACTGTGAAATCCCTGAGCCCCGAATCCAGACTTTCCTCTGACACCAGAGGGAGAGGAAATAATCTGTGATCTTGAGACTTTCAGACCACTGAAGTAAACCCTCTTCCCCTCTCTTTGTTTGATTTAGCACTTTGCAGACTCCCATGAGGGGATTCTCAGTTTCTTATGGGTTTATTTTGTTTTGTCTTAATGTGTTGTGCTTTTATTCCTCTCTCTTCTAGTGTCAGTCCTTTTGGGCCATTTGCCTCCTGGAGACTTGGGAAAACAGGAAAGGGAGGGCTGGGCTCATCAGTTGGGAGCAGTGGGGTGCTGGGGGTCTCACCAGGGCCCAGGGGAGGCAAGCTGGTGTGCTGGAGCCTGCCAGAGCACATGGCGGTGGTGATGACCATCCAGCCAGGGACAGAGAATGTCCCCAGGGCACCCGAGCTGCTCTAATAGGTCAGACCTGAGGTCCCTCCAGGCCCGTTGACCTGGTGCCATGAGATAGTATAGAATTATAGAATCATTTTGGTTGGAAGAGACCATCAAGTCCAACCATAACCTAACTCTGGCACTACCCCATGTCCCTGAGAACCTCATGTCCGTCTGTCCAACCCCTCCAGGGATGGTGACTCCCCCACTGCCCTGGGCAGCCTGTTCCAATGCCCCACAGCCCTTTGGGGAAGAAATTGTTCCCCAGATCCAACCTCAACCTCCCCTGGCGCAACTCGAGGCCGTTTCCTCTGGTCCTGGCGCTTGTTCCTGGGGAGCAGAGCCCGACCCCCCCTGGCTCCAAGCTCCTTTCAGGCAGGTCAGAGATCAGAAGGTCTCCCCTCAGCTCCTGTTCTCCAGCTGAACCCCCAGCTCCCTCAGCCGCTCCCATCACCCTTGTGCTCCAGCCCCTTCCCCAGCTCCGTACCCTTCTCTCAACTTGCTCCAGCACCTCAAGGTCTTTCTTCTCATGAGGAGCCCAAAACTGACCCCAGGATTCAAGGCACATCCTCACCAGTACCCAGTACAGGGGGACAATCAGTATCTACACCCAGAATGTTTGGGCAAAACAGTTTCTCTCCATGTGAAACAGGAAGGACGATGTCTTAGGTCTCGTTCATTCTCGCCACGAGACAGAGCTGGTGGTGGAACCCAGAAGTTCTGGTTTCTAGTCTCCTCTTTGCATTGCCTGCCCTGCTCTGTCTCTATGTCTGTCTGTCCTCTCCAGGAAGGCACACCTGATCCTCAGGAGGCTGGAGAAGGTCAGCAGCCACTGCTCCACCCTGCTACGCAGTGCCTACATCCAGAGCCGCACCGAGACCATGCCCTACTTGTTCTGCCGCAGCGAAGAGGTCCGGCCGCCCGGCATGGTCTGGTACAGCATCCTAAAGGACACCAAAGTAACGTGCGAAGAGAAGATGGTCTCCATGCTGCGCAACACGTACGGGGAGTCCAAGGGGCGGTGAGGGAAGGTGCGGGCCTGGAGCTGCGGGAGGCCAAGGGACTCCGAGGAGTCGAGGACTCGTGATGTGCTGAGTGGCTGGTGGGGTTCGGGGTCGGGAGTGTTCGGAGGGGGTGGAAGGGGACAGCGAGGCCAAACAGGACTTTCTCATGCAGACAGCAGAGAAACAAGAAATCAGCAAGTTGGACTTAAATTTCTTTTCCTTTTTTTTTTTTTAATTTTTCAAGAGGAAAAAAAAAAAAAAAGAAATTACCTAATTTGATTCAGTATAAAAGCCTCTCCTTTTTAATCTTTTCTTACTGAATTTCCTGGACTACATGCTCCAAAACCCTGGGAGGAGGAGATACCCGCTGGAGGCCAGGGCCAGCAGAGGGGAGCTGCTGGGCGCAGGGTGACCCCGTCCCTGCCTGCCCTGCCGCCGGGCAGGAGCTGTGGGGCGGGTGGCCCCGGTGCTGTGGCAGCTGAGGACGCCAGGAGGAGGTGGCACGGGTGGCCGGTAGACGCGCCGCTGCCAGCGCTGGCCCCCTGGGGGATGCCAGGCGGGTGCAAGGACGCTGCAGATGAGCTGTGTGTTTGTACCGCGCCGAGCCGAGGGACCGGCTCCGGGCGCAGCCTTGGGGCGCGAGGCTCCCGGCAGCTTGTTCTGTGCATTAAAGGTTCATATTAAGTTCCATCTTCGCTGCCTCCTTGCTGGTTCTTCCCGACACCGTCTCACCGCTGCTTGGGCGCTCGTAAGGTTTCAGGACCGGAGAGGACGTCACCGATGGTTTTCGCCGTGCCGGGATGTGGCTTAGACAAGGGGCTGCATCTGGAAACTGGCGCTGACCCTGAGAGCTGGACATGCGGAGAGGAGGGGAAAGTGCAGGATCTTTGCGGAGGGTCCTGTCCCTCCCCAACACCCAGCTCAGGCACCAGCCCCGGTGGGAGCTGGAGACGTGTGGGAAAGCCCAAGAAGGAAGCCAAGGGCTAAAAAAGACATGGAGAATCTGGTTTCTTTTACTGTCAGATGTGGGTTAGGCTGGCCCAGGATCCCTGTGGGTAATGGATTTCTCAGCCTGGTAGCCAAACCAAAAAGTGCAGGAGGGTGAGAGGGGAAAAAAAAAATAACAGAAATCAGATCAACCCAAAGCTATTGCTTTTTCTTTTTAAAGCAAAACAATGAACCTGGAGGGGGAAAAGGGAACAGTGTGGGTTGAATGAATCAGTTTAGTCAGCCCAAAGCAAATAGTTTTGTTGAGTTTTTTGGGTTATTTAACCCTTTAATGTAAAAGCAAGCAAGCAGGAGGTGAGTTTCAAAATGAAAATGTTTTGAAACCAAACAAAGGTGCAGGATTTCATGTGGACGAAGTTCAGCCAGAGATGTTTTCCTTCTTGAGCTAAACCTATTTGCCTGATTTGCACCCACTCAAATAATTCTGATAATTTCTCCCAAACTACTCTTTTTTTCCCCCTGCTTCGGTTTTACCTCTTCATTTGTCTTGAGTTATATTGATGTTGCATGTTGGGAAGACCTCAAGTACCTGGTCAAAGTCCTGCTGGAGTTCACAGACAACTTTGCACTGACATAGCAGCCTGTGGAGCAAGCACCGAAGCACTGCGGGTTGCCTGAGCTATCAATTTTTGAACTAAATCCCTTTTTGTGATGGAGAGGGAGAGGACAGTGACACTGAGGGATCTGGGCTATGGCCACTGCGTTACTGAGGCTTGTACAGGAGGGACCTTGATGCCACATGTGTTAAAATCTCTCAGCCCCCGGCACTGCTGCTGCCTGTTAGCCATCCCTTTGCCCTTTGGAGGTGGCTGGTGGCCACGGAGTTTGGCGTTGTCTGTGGTTGTGGGGATGAAGGAGATGACCGTGACTTGCTGCAGACGAACATAGACTTTGCACTTGCTTGGCCCGAGCCCCCACGCACCAGCCAGACCCGAGCTGCAGATCTCGCACCTCTGGAAATGGGAGATGCTGCTGCAGGAAGAGGTGAGGCAATATTTTTTCAGCTTTCCTATTGTGTAAAACAAAACACAGCAAAACCCTTTAAATGCACATGTGCAGGTGCCGCAGCCAGTGCCCGGACTGGTGTTTCTGGCACCGCGGTGTTACACCGAGCCGCTCATGTCATGTATGGCCATGACACGCTACATGCACTGCTGGGGGGGGCAGAACCCCCAAACTTCTCTTTGGAGCCACTGATGCAGATTGACCAGGACTGATCCTCCTCTCCTAGTGGCTGCAGAGCAGATGGTGGCTCCATCGCCCCATGGGACAGGTCCCCCAGGTGCTTGGTGGGACATGGCACACACCAGAACACACTGGTGGCAAGGCGCTGCTGGAGCTGGGGGCACCTCCAGGTGCTTTGAAGCCATAGTGTTTTCTCAAGGCTCTGGCCCGCAGCCGTGCCTTTTCCTGGATTTTACAAACACGGTGTTTTGTTTTGTTCTTGTTTGTTTTTTTGTTCAGAGGTGATCGATTTCTCTTGAAAGCCCAGTACAGTGTGTACTGTGATGCGGAGCAGCTCTGTGGTTTCACCGAAGGCGAGAGCCGATGTTGACCAACCTGACGGACAAATTTCTGGTGTTTTCTCTAACACCGTTGATGGGACTGGTGGCGATTGTAGGTGTGATGGGGCTAGTGCTGCTTGTAGGATTCCTGACCCTCTTGATTGTGGTGCTAGGAGTTAGGAATAGGAGTCGCCAGCCAAAATGCAGCGTGGCTGGCTGGATGCCCTTCAGGATGTTTTTTTCTGCTCTGGTACAGTGAGCTCCCCCGTAGTGGTATTTTTTTGCCCCTGGAACACCCCTCCCTGCAGCCTCCTTCAGCAGAGCTGCGGAGAAAAGGCAAAGCCTGCAGCATGGGGCTGGTTTGCTGCAGATGGCGATGGAAAGGAGACCTTCAATTCTGGCAGCCCTCACTTCTGCTGGGAACAAAACAGGAGCAGCGCAAGGACAAGCTGGCTGTCCCCCTAGCTCCGTGTGGCGCTGGGGGCTTAATTCTTGCTGTGTACCTTGGCAGCTGCTGGAGAGCTGAGCATCACATCCTTGGTGCGTCTGGCTGTTGCATAGGGGTACGTGTACAGAGCGAGGTGTGTGTACACCTGTGTTAAGGGTCCAGACTCATGGGCTGTGGAGTTTGACAGCTCTGAACCTGTCGAGAAGTGCACCGAGCTCCCAGATCAAAGCCAGAAGAGCCTCTGGCTGGTGATGCTACCCAGCGCGCTGTACCCAAGCCAAACAAAACCGAGGAATTCGTCGAGGTTATGCATCCTCCGGCACGCAGCTGAAAGGAAGGGTCTGTATTTTCTCCCTGGAAACTTTGGAGAATGTAACTCGCTGGCTTTCAAGATAAACAGTTGCAGTCACAGCCCAGCAATGCTGGCAGATGGACCTGTGCCCTGCAGCGAGCATGTGTGCGCACAGACAGACACACAGACCCATGGAGCCATTCCTCTGGCTCCCTTTGGGAAAAGGGGTCCTTGCTCCAAAGCAAATGTCTCCTGCTGCAGGATCTGGGTCCTCTTGGCAACCCACACCCACATTTTGTGTTGGCCCAGGGACAGTCCTGGGTAGGGAGAGCACCAAGGGGATGGATGAAAGATGAAAAGTGAGTGGGAAGAGGGGCAAAAAAGATGCCATTATCCAGGTTTAGTAGATCACCCCAATCCATTTGCATCCACCTGGCATCAATGACTCCTGGGTGGAGTCACCACCTTCAGGATGAGCTCAGGTCGAAAGGAGCCGCCTCCTGTGTGTGCCTTTGCAGTGGGTGCTTGTACAGGTAAGTGCGTTGGTTTCGGTGCTCGTGGGTGCGTGCATGGTGTTCTCTGCTCCCTGCACAGCCCAGCCCTGGTTCATGCACCCCCAGCACCCCAGAAACTCCAGCTCAGCACCAGGAGGCTGTTTCTTGCAGAGGCCGCTCGGTCTTCACCATACATGTGTTCACACTCCTGCTTTTAACAAATATATTCACTGCCACTTCCAGCATCCCTTAAACATCCCAGTGGGCACATGCTCTTCTTAAGGGCACCCCAAATCTGCCACTTGTTTGGCAACTCAGAGCTGGTGACAGCCACAGGTCCCCTCCCAGGGCTGCCCCCTCCCAAGGAGCAGAGGGGCCCTGAACAATCCCCATTGTCCCCATAGCCATTGTCCCCCCGCCAGCCCTCGTCCCGGCCGCGCTGCAGCTGGCACGGTGCACAGAGGGGCTGATTGTTCGGGTTGCTGTGCCGCGGGTGGCACACCGCTGTGGGACAGCTTCTTCCCACGGCAAAGGCCTCGGGATTCAAGAGCTGTGTTTGCTGCTTTATTTATTTATTTGCTTTCTGCTTTTTCCTGTTTTTTTTAAAGCAATTTTTGCTTGGTTTGTCGAGGTCGGCTCTGCTGGGGCTGCAGAAGAAGCCAGGGCTGTGCAGCACGGGCATCCCAGGTCCTCTCCATCCTGAGGAGGGGGTCCCTGGATGCACAAAGTCTTGCAGGAGCACTGATGCTCGGCCATGGCCGTGACCTGTGATGGGACGTGTGCCTTGGTGGCCAGGCAGCTCACGTCTTATCATACTGGGAGGATGCAAACTGTGCATTGTACCTGCTGGGCCATGGGCAGGATTAGCTCTTTAGAAGCTGAGCATCACCAACACGAATCAATTGGTGCACTGCAAGATGCAAAGGAAAATGTTTCTGGTTTTGTTTGTTTGTTTTTCTTTTTGTGTTTTTATAAGCATGCTTGGCCTCTCTGCCTCTTGCAGTGGCCCTTTGGCTGCATTTTATCAGAGAATTTAGGCCAGTTGTTGACTTGAGTGATATAGGCACCAGTTATTCCGATTCAGGGCAGAGAGAAAATTTGGGGTCGTTGCAGTAGTTAATAAGCAGCAAAAAAGGTGAATTCTGGCCTGGGAACTGCTGAATTTTCTCCAGCTCCCACATGTGTGCATTAGAAACTGAAAAACTGAAGAAGTGGGCTGGAAAAGCCCAGGTGAAGATAGTGCTGGACCACAAAGGGTTTGCTTCTCTGTATATGTGTGTGTGTGTGTATATGTATGGACCTGAAAGTTCATTTGATCTTCAGATGTGCTTGCTTACATGGAAAGAAGTTTTATATTAGTATTTTCCTTTATATTCCAGTCTTTCCACAGAAGCCTTTTTTAAGCCTGTGTGTCTCTTTGCCCAAATTATTCAAAGTTGCTAACAGCTTCATTTTCCCATTACCGCAATTAAGAATGCCGTACTTGTTTGAGAAGCTGTGGCTTTCAGCTGGGAGAGGACTTTGACGTATGAATTCAGAGCAATTTCCCCAGCTTTCATACATAATTAATGCAGTCAGCTCCTTTTGATTTAACGCAGCCCACAGGAACTGCATCTGGTGTCCCAAGTGCCTCGCAGCCACTTCAGCACATGGGCCTCTTGGAGATGCTGGTGGCCCAGTCTGGGTGACTTAGAGTGTGTCATGAGCCTCCCTGTGCTTTTCACAGCACAGCGAGGTGACCCACGCTACTGTTACAGGGCTGAGTTATAAACCTGCCATATTTAACGTGTGCAGGTGGCCACGAGCCCTGTTGCCGTCTCACAGGACAGTGGCTCTAGACCTTGTTCAATGAGTATATTGATTTTTTTTTTTTTTCTTTTTCCCCCACTTCCTGGTCTTTGACAATCAAATTCCAGACAGACATGTAAACTGGACGTAGAAACTGTTGTTTTGACTGTGCATTTCCATTGGCCGTGCACGTATGGGAGGAGCAGAGCTGAGCACAGCCCAGCCCGGCAAGTGCCCGCTGTTCACTGGCGTTATGGGTTGCTCCCATCTTAAAATCCCTTTTAATGCATAATAGATAGTTCAACACACAGCCAATTGATTTGTATATTGCTATGGACACAAATCATTTAATACATTGTTTATGGGCCTTTTTATCTACAGTATGTTCTATTGATAGGGCTGTCTGTGACATGCTTATACCCTATTAATAATGCATTGACCATAGACGAGGCTGGTATAGAAAGCATGATGTGCTCTCGCTCGTGCTCTCTCTGTCTCTTTCTCCCTGCTCAATATATTGCAGTGGATTTTGACAGTTCAAAGGTAGAGCATTTTTTTTTTTTTTTTTACTCAGTTATGCCAGTGTGAAAAGAAAAAAATAATTTACTCTCTTCCTTCAGTCTATTGGCCCCAAACATCCCATGGATTGTGTGGTGTGGAATTAAGTTATTGATCAATCCACAGGCCGTTTATGCACTGTGGTATTACTGCAATACTTTTAAAGGAGAACAAGGTACTAGCCAGTAGTACGACTATAATACATCAGGATGGCAAATGGAGCTGGCGTTACAGCCCAAGGCTGACTAAAGCAGATGCAAATGGAAATGTGTAACTGGGAAAGCACAGGTGGTATTTAACACTCCTACCCCCATCGCCCCCTCCTTGTCCTCTGCCCACGCTCCCAGCCTCTGTGTCTTATCATAGGTTTCCTGGGGAGTTCAATCATTAATGAGTTTGGGAGTTAACTGGGTTAAAAATGACTCTCTTGAGGATCAGGGGTCAATAAATGTCAGGGCTAAATGGCACCTGTCCTGACTGCTGCTGCATCCTCAACGTTTGGAGCTGTCAGTGCTGAATCAATTCGCATTTGGAAGTTGAATCAATACATGTTTCTCAGTACAGCAGTATGAAGTCCCTTTCCTTGCCTGTCGTGGGGGCTCTGAGCCGGCTGGGTCCTGCACCCCAGTGTGGGGGTCCCACTGGAGCAGCAGCAGAGCTGGGGCAGCACCGGCAAAGCGGGGCAGCGTGGCAGGACCAGCGCTGCTTGGGACCAAGTAGGGGCAAAGCCTCAGAGAGAGGAAAATCTGCAAAGCTACTGGGCCAGAAAGGGGCCAGAGGACCCATCGCTTTAATTGCCCAGGGAAGCTGCCCTTGGCTGGAGCTGCAGCTCCTCCAGCCCAGCCTCCTCTCCACAAACACCTGCTGCGGCAACAAAAAGCCACACTTTTGGTGTTGAAGGACCAACAATTTCGTAAGCCAATTCAGGTTATTTCACACTTTAGCAAGAACCAGCCACCCCGTGGTTTGAGTCCTTTTGGACCCGTGCCTGCCTGTGGGCACACAGCTGAGATGGGTCCATCTCAGTGCCAACCAAAGTGCTGTTATTGGGTTGCAGAGCCTCGTTCTCCAGGAGGAGGAAGATGTGTCTGCATTGCAAGTGAGCCAGCTCTGAGCAGGGGTCAGGACCAGGATGGGCTGTAATGCTCTATGTATGTATATGTGTCTGTGTGCATGCTGGGCACACGGCTTTATCAGCACCAGACCATGATACACCTGCAAGCTGTTATCTCTTGACTATTGGAAACTGCCTTAACTGTATGTTTTCTTGTGCATCCAAAGGCTTTGTACATGGCACGTTCAGCTCCGTGGCTGCACATAGTTCATTTTCAGTCTTCCTTCCCTCTTAGGTAACACCCCTGAGTCAAGGCAAAATTTCTGTTGGGACTCGTTTTCTGGATGACCACGTTTTGCATATGATGGAGTGGGTAAGCAGAGACCATGGACAATTGGAAAAAAAAAAAAAAAAAAAGAAAAAAAAAAAGAAATTAGAAGCATCCTGCCTTCAAATTTGCACGCCTATCTGACACCAAAAACCTTAACCTGGGCACCAGTGCAGCAGGTCCTGAACCAGCTGGTCAGAACCAAACTCACTGCATCTCCCTTATGAGGAAAGGCTGAGGGAGCTGGGGCTCTTTAGCTTGGAGAAGAGGAGACTGAGGGGTGACCTCGTTCATGGTGATCAATATGTAAAGGGTGAGTGTCAGGAGGATGGAGCCAGGCTCTTCTCAGTGACAACCAATGATAAGGGGCAATGGGTACAGACCGGAACACAAGAGGTTCCACTTAAATTTGAGAAGAAACTTCTTCTCAGTGAGGGTGCCAGAGCCTGGCCCAGGCTGCCCAGGGAGGTTGTGGAGTCTCCTTCTCTGCAGACGTTCCAACCCGCCTGGACACCTTCCTGTGTAACCTCATCTGGGTGTTCCTGCTCCGGCGGGGGGATTGCACTGGGTGAGCTTTCGAGGTCCCTTCCAGTCCCTGACATTCTGTGATTCTGTGAAATGGGCTCCAGGGCTGACACGTGGTTCCATCTTCCCCGCACCCACCGCAGCCCTCTCCCATCAGCACGCTGCCAAAACACCGCAATTTTCAAACCCCTGCCCAACACCGAAGCGCTGGAGCTCTGCAGGAGCACATGGACGGGGTGGCCCATGCAGCTGTGCAGCCAGATGTGGGACCCTGCAGCTGCATTCACCTCCACCAGGGTACCAGTGATGCTCGACCGAAAGCAAAGGAGACGCGGCAAAACCAAGTGATCCAGTTCAGAACTCTTTAATACAAGCTTATATTGTTTGTGTTTCTGATTCTCTGTTCTCCCAACATCTGGGGACATTAACCCTCATATGTGTGTGAGCATGTGTATGAAGATATATACAAAATCACACAGTTAAATATTTAAGCATACAAGGTTTTATATATTTATATAATATAGAACTTTAGGGTATAGGAATCAACAATGGCAAAATATTTCTGATGAATCTGACATAACTTTTTTTTTTGAGTGAAACATGACCTGTTTTTGAAAGACCAGAGGAAGTTGTTGTTTATTAAATGAAAGAGAAAAACCTGTATAAAGAAATTCTGTGAAAATGATTTAAAAAAACCTCATGAACCAAAAAAGGACAACTGTTAAAAACTGTATTGAAAAAAAATAAATTAGATGAACAACTGTGTAAATATAAATTAAAAAAGATGACAATCTTAATAAATAAGCTTTACTATTTACATCTTTATATATTGCTTGGAGACTTAAATTAGATCCGTTAAAAACAAACGAACGCAAAATAAAACCCAAAATCGGAGCAGCAAACGTACAGGCGTGAGGTACAGAATTAAGGGTTGAACTGTATTTTGCTTGTTTCTTTTTTTTTTTCTTTTTTCTTTTTTCTTTTATACAGTAGACCAGTAGAATTCTTGTGAAAATAGATCCTCAGCACTTCATTGGAGTATTGGTTGACGTGGCTTCCAAAAGGTGCCAAGAAAGATTCCATAATAATAATAATAACCATAATAATCATAATAATTATAACAATAATAAAAAGATACAATATGATACATAAATATGGAAGAGCAGTTGGTAATATGAATACATTTTTCTCTAGACGAGATCACAGTTTTATTTGTAAATATTACACTGATATATATATATAATATTACACATATAATATTATATATATATCATATATATATATTTATATATATTTATATATATAGTACGGCTCAATCCTGCTCCCAGTGAAGTCAACAACAACAACAAAACACCTTGTTGACTTGATGGGAGCAAAATTCAGCCTCTCATCTGCGGACAGGTAAGTAATTACAGAGGCCGTACAATGCAAACTCCGCAATGGTTCCAATTCCCTCTTGAATTGCTGGTGAAATGTTATCGTTAAAGCCCTGGTTCTTCGCACTCAGAAGATGGAAACTGGTGGCTGAATTGTGGCCTCACTGAATGAATGAATGAAAAAAAAACCCAAACAAACAAAACTAAAGACCAAAAACCACACCAGAATGGGAACCAAAGACAACTTGGACTCATTAGCTCCGCATCTCCATCTAACAGGACGAACACCACCAACGTGTAGCACCAAGACTCCTCATCTGACACATGAAGCCAACGCAGGGTCTTGTTTCTGGCCTCAAGGGAAGCGACTATTAGTCGTAATGAATCTTGGATGTATAGATCAGGCAAAAAGGGGAAAATTCAGTTTGCCAAACTAAGACAGAAACAGAACTTGAAGCCCCACTTTGCTCCCACTAAAACAACGGGGATTCTGAACACCAGCTCCGTGGGTGGCAGCAACAGCCCAACACCAAAGCCCTATCGCCCAAATTGACCGCAGCTCCAAGGAAATACATCTTGAGACACCTGGACCTGCTCTTGCTGATGTTTTGGTCATGCCCTCATTGAACTCTGTGGTCAAGGTCCTCCAGTGGGAAGGGGACTGTCCCCAGGGCTCCAGCGTGCCCAACACATGAGGTCAGCTGGAGGTACCAGCGCCTCCATGTCCCCGGCAGAGAGATGGCTTTCCCCAGATGACGTGGAAGAAAAGCAAAGCAAATCTTCTCAGTTGCACCACTGGGACCAAAATGGGGCGCACAACCATGAAGATACCCAGACCGTGTCTAAGCCATGCAGACATTCCTCTCCCAGTGATGCCAACATGCCCATTAACTCTCACTGGGGCATCCAGGCATCGGGCAGGGGAGGGCTAGACGCTACCGAAAGGCTGGGAATTTCTACAGCATCAAAAAAAAAAAAGTTCAAAGGCCAAATGGCCAACTCAGAAACCCCCTTTGAGCGTCCCAGCCTCGGCTGCCTTCACCCCATCCCCTCTTCTAGCTTGGCCTCGAATGGAAATGCCAGGAAGGGGATGTTGGGCGCCCGCTTTCCGCTGCCGGGAATCACCCGTCTGCTCCTGGAGCACATTCCTCCTTCCCCACATCACTCCAGCCCCTCGGGATTCAGACTGTGCAGTGCTTCCGAGTGCAGTAATTAGAGCACAGTGGAATACTGGTTAAATGCGTATGTACAGTCAGATAACATAAAAAATAAGCACAAATACACACTTTAAAAAAATAATCTGGAAAAAAAAAAATAATAATAAACTCCCCCCCTCCCCCCCCGCACAAACAACAATATATCAGGGGAAAAAAATACCTTAACCATAACTCCTGGACTTATCACAAAGCACAAGGAAAACAAAACCAGACACTGTTATAAAACCTCACAGTACTTCTAGGGAAATCTACACTTAAGTATCTAGCGCTCTACTTAGCTGGCAGTGTTTTCCTTTCAAGCACACAAAAACAGGCTTTGCTCTTCTTGGATTTGGATTATGCGGGTTTTCTTTTCTCCTTTTTTTGAGTGTGGGGTGTTTTTTTTCCTTTTTTTTTTTTTTTTCTTCCTCTCTGTAGCCTCACTTATTATTTTTTTTTTCCCCCACTTAAATCAGTTACAGCAAGAAACTCTTGTTGGCTATTTGGCTTTCTTTTTTCTTTCTTTTTTTTTTCCTTTTTTTTTTTTTTTCTTTTTTCTTTTTTTTTCTTAAACACAGGTGAAACCTAGAACACACCGACAGTTACAACCAAGTGACACCAAAACCGTAAGGGAGGTAGCTGGAACCCGACTCCAAGAGTCCTCTGGTGCCATCCTCCTTTCTCAGCCTGGGGGTGGGGGGACAGCAGAAGATGCAAGAAAAGCAGGAGGACACCAGCTCAGCCCATCTGCGAGAGGGTGAGGAGGGAGAAGGGTAGCAGCTGATCGGAGTTTCCCACCCCACCACGCACCATTCACCGCTTTCTGCTCCAGCTTTCCCTCCTGCTGGCCATGGCCACCAGCTGGTGGTGGCCCCAGGTAGGGCACAGCCTTGGCTCACTGTCTGTGACAGAAAAGATCTTGGCACTAATGTGACCTGAACTTTATGAGCAGCTAAATTTCATCACCCTAAGCACCTTCTCCTGTTCCCCCAAGGTTCTTTGTCTGATGTCCTACACCACCGGCTGAGTGGGTGGAGGTGGTGAGTAATGTCTCGCTCACCTCCCACCCAATGGCCATCACAGTCATGGAGGGTCTTTCCTAGGGACTCCGCTGGGCATTCAAGGCCTTTACAGTGGAGGGGTGGCCTTTCCCCAGGGTGGGGGCACAGGGGACAGGAGCTGGACAGGTGGCCATGCCCCAGAGCCCTCTTCTCCACATCCCCTGGACGCACAGTCCAGCACCTGAAACGAGGAAGGCAAAGCTTTGCCCCAAAGCAATCAGAAAAAAAAAAAAAAAAAAGCCATTGGATTTAACATGATTCAGAGCAGCACTCCTTCTGCTCCTGGTTCTGTCAGCCCTGTTGGAAGAGGTGGACAGTGCCAACATGGCAACTGGGAAAAAAAAAAAAAAAAAATCAAATAGCAGCATGGAAAGCCTGCCTGTGGGAATAGGAGTTGGGTCACCCCTGGGCTGCAGGAGTGACGCTGAGGTGTCAGGCTGTGCTGGTGAGACGCCACGGTCTCCCTTGAGCTGAGAAGGACTCAAACCCAGAGAGCAGAGGCTGCCCTGGCTGGGCAGAGGAGCTCAGCAGGTCCCGAGCTCCCACGAGCCCACAGCAGCGAGTGGCAATAATGCTTGTACAGATCTGTCTCTCCTGGATAACGTCCACGGTGGGAAAAGCAAATGGAAAATCTCCTCTCTGCTGAGAATGGGATTTTACAAACCGAGCTGCCATCAGGAGGCATGCAGGACCTGAGCTGAGGCTCCTGCTAGGGTGAAACCCCGGTGGGATGTGGGGGGAGATCATGTTGAGATGCCTCGGGCATTGAGGACATGATGCATCAGCATTCCCAAAGGCTGTTGAGGTTGTGAGCTCTTCCGATGGGCTGGATGGCACATGAACAAACTGCCAACACAAAATGGGAGGATGAAGGGACCAGAAGGAAGCAACCTTTTCACATTTGTTTACTTTCGTTGTTAATTAGGTGGCAAGGGGCAACAGTGGAAGGTTTACCACGGCTCTCTACACTGAGGACATTCAGCCTCACTCCATGGAAGGAGCCCTGATCCCGCTGCACCTCCCTTTCCTGTCCATCCCCACAGGTCCCATGGCCAGGCTTTCTCAAGGAATAACTAGAAGCTTCCCAACCGAGAGCTCCTCACCTTCTTATGACAATCACCTCTCCAGACATCTACGTTTCAGCTCTTGAGATTCATCTCTGGTTTATTCCAAGAGGAACAACCCCAACAGCGGGTGACAAGAGTCTGGCTCCTTGCACCCACAACTTTGTCAGTTTGCCATTTCTAGTTCTCCTACCCGTTTTTACATCCATCTCCATGAACTAAATGAACCCCTTCCTGCCCCGCCCCCTTTACCTTTCTGCCTTTCTCCAGTGCCTAAACATTCAATCAAGCAGGAGTAGGAAAAAAAATCTTTCCAACCTATCTGTACCCAGTAGATTGTACAAGTCAGGAGAGTCCCAAGACAAGACTCAACACTTGGATGGATGCTCTTTTGGATGTGTGTTCTTCCAAGCAGGAGCCTGAAGCAGCAGGAGACAAGCCCAAGCCGCACTGCGATTTACATGGGATGGGTTGTAGCAGCAGCACTAGATGCACTGGGCACCTCAGTGACTCAAACCCTACGATGAAATGAGTCCCCAGGTGTCTGGCACAACATGTGCCCCCCTGGGCTGAAACAGGAGGATGGAGCTATATTATACAACAGGGAAGTATGAGGTCTGCTGCAGCTAATGCCCTTCCTTCTGGAAGATTACAAGCAGCTAAGCTCCTGGTCTGTCGAAAGTATCTGACCCACTGGCCTGGCAGCTTAATACTGACAAATATGGCCAAAATTCTAATACTGTCTCCTGCGGTCCTTTCCCCATAGCATGTACTGCCTTCTCTTCTTCCCTTCTCCTGAGAAAACCGGAGCATGAAGCAGTCGTTAGATACAGACCACTGTGGAAGGCAGGTGGAGAAGGTCTAGAGAGCCACTTGGCTGGGTGGAGACCAGAAAGCAGATTCCTTTAGCTGGCTGGTGTCCTGTTTTCTTGCCCCAATGCTGAGGAAGAGACCAGAGGGTTTGAAAGGCAGGTTGTAGATAAGCTTTAAGGCAGACTGTTTGGTTGCATGGGGTTGTTTTTCACCCTGTCCTGACACAGTAAAGAAACTAGTTGTATGGGACATAGCAGCAGGAGTAGCAGCAGCAGACATGCTCAAATGACAAGTGCGGGCGCGAGTTACCCTCTCTGCTCCTCAGAAGCAATCATCCACGTTCTTCGATGCCAGTCCTTAGAGTCCCTGACTCCACCATGGGCCCAGCTGCCCACCTCCACACAGAAACGGCCCTGCGGCTTGCAGGCAGGCTACAAGGGGGGCTTTCTGTTGGCTTTTCGAGGGCAGGGGGAGAAGAAGGAGCTGTACAGAAAGGCCACTGCAGTCTGCTGAGCTCCCTGGCTGGGAAGTAGCGTTCCTGTGAGGAGCAGATACATCCCACGTCTCGTGCTGGCTGGGTGTCTGGCAAGTCACTTGCCAAGAGGCACAGCCCTGTGGAGATCCCACCCCAACCTCAGTGCCCCGAGCATGCGATACCTTGGCATTCAGCATCAGAAAAGGCTCAGCTTGGAGTCCTCCAAGAGCACAGCCTCTTCCACGAACGGTCTGAGTTGTGAGTGCTGGAGAGGGGAAAGTGTTTTTGCGTTGATCTCTCACTCTCTCTTTCTCTACTTATTTCTATAAATACGTATACATAAATAGCTTGTTTCTCGCCTTGAATCTAGATACGAACTGTTCAAATTAGGTGGGCATAACATGCTGTTTTGATACATGAAAGTCTTCTCGACTTGACTCTTGGTTGTTTGTTTCTTGTCATCACTATTTAAGATATAGTTAATACATAAACCCCTACTTTGAGTTCTCCTTGGACAAAAATTAAAGGCAGACTGGTTGAATTCTAAGGGTCCCTGGTGCAGAAATGCCATCCAGTTGAGCAGCTAAATGTTAAAAACGATACCGAAAGGGATGTGGTGTCTCTCCTAGCCTGCCTTGAGCAGTGTGGTACTCCATTCCACGTCGCTCGGCATTACCCAAGACTGAAGCCACGGAGGTCCTTCTGATTGTGCTCTTGGGCGTTGGGGTCCCGGCAAGCACACTCTCCTTGTAGGTCACAGGACATAGGGAAGGGAGTAACCTGGCAAGGAAACAGAAGACACAAAGATCTGAGGGACAGAATGCACCTACAGCACCCCGAGAACAAACAAGACCTCTGGGGTGATATCTTCAGAGATCAGCTACAGCTTTCACCTGTGGTTTGTTTTGTTTTGTTTTTCTGTGATTTATTTTATTGCTGAGCTGGTGGTGCACTGAGGCCTCAGGTGAGCTACCTGTCCATGAGGGGCTGTGAAAAGCATAAAGAGCCTGTTCAACTCATGCAGTTACTGGTCAGCAGATACTCCCTTCACATCAGGCACATGAATATAGCTGGTTGGGGAAACATGTACTTCTTAGGCAACTCTGGGGCGTTTTGGGGTACTTACCACGATGCTTGGATTATCAACTTTTCTGAAAAGCTATCCTTACCCCAAAAACTAGAAATGATAGCAAAGTTACACACCCCTCACTTCACATGACCAACTCAAATGATCACCAAACATGACTGGGTCCGGCAGGTTCCAACTCCAGCCTCCTCATAGCACTCCTATCCACCTCCAGACTGGGGGTTTTGACGAAACCACTTTGCAGCAGTGCCCTATGGCTTGGGTGCTGCTGCCATGTGTAAGTCCATTCGTGCATTTAACTACAAGAAAGACAGGGACAGACTTTTTAGCAGGGCCTGTTACAATAGGACATGGGTGTTGGTTTTAAGATGAAAGAGGGGAGATTCAGGCTGGACGTGAGGAAGAAATTGTTGCCCCTGAGGGTGGTGAGAGCCTGGCCCAGGTTGGCCAGAGAGGTGGTGGCTGAACCATCCCTGGAGACATCCCAGGCCAGGCTGGACGGGGCTCTGAGCAACCTGAGCTGGTGCAGATGTCCCTGCTCATGGCAGGGGGGGCACTGGGGGAGCTAGGAAGGGCCCTTCAACCCAAAATATTCTGTGATTCTCTGAATGGTCTTGGTTTTCAACTCCTCAGGGCAGGAACTGAATCAAACACTCCCCAGCAGATCGGTGAAGCTGCAATACAGCAGAGAGACTTCTCTAGATACCTGCTGTATTAAAGGTCAAGAGATGCAGCTAATGGGCACAGAGGAACAGGAAAGGAATGCAAGTGAGAGACTGCTACGTGCCTGATCTGTCATCTGTACATGATCTCTCTGGAGAAGGGTGGGAAAGAGCTGAAACAATAGCCTGCAGTGCCTGGCTAGCAGGATTTGATTTTGGCCTATTGCATCATAGTATTTACATAAAGAAAAGGGGGTGGCAATAGAACAGTGTCTCGCTTGCCCTGAAGTGAATTCCAAATAATTTCTCCCATCTGCACAGGCTGAGAAAATGACCTCATTCCCCTCCTTTACCCTCCTTCCAAGACAGAGCCACCACCTGTTCAAACGTTCCCGGCGAGGGCTGCACGCGCGCGCTCCGTCTGCTTCCCTTGGCTTCGCTGCCACATTTTTGCTCTTTTTCATAAGCACTTTTCTGCAGGCTATGAAGCCCAGGTCTGCCTGTTCCCTACGTATAATCTAGGAATGTGGACCAAGCGCTGTGCGTGAACACATAGCCGTCATTTCCATCTCAACCTTCCATACGTGTCCCTGCGTGTCCATCTCCAGAGTGCCTTTCTCCTGACGCACACAAGAGCGGGATACAGGGCTGTGGATCTTCATTTCACAACGGGGGGAGCCTAAGGCAGGGACAAGCTGACAGAGACATTAAATAGCCAATGCTCAACACCAAATCAGAGTTTAGAGAGCCTCCTCCTCTTGCCTTTGACTTCATTCCCAGAAGACCTGACCCTCCAGGTAGAATCGGGTGGTGACTCTCCATTGAGCCATGGCCTTAAGACTTACAAGCTAAATAACCAACCAGTGAATAATCTGACTCTACAACTGTGCAAATGTGGAGGTTGCAAAGAGAAGAGAAAGTCCAAAAAGTTAAAAGCGAATGAATTCAAATAATTGGAAACTAAAGAAGTTCATAAACTGCAGAAAACAATAGGAGCTTAAGGGTCACTTGATCCAACAGAAGCCAGCCAGAGGACTGTCTTATATCACACTGCTATGAATATTCTTAGACAGGAAAGCAGAGAAGTCTGCAAACAATGGGGTTTGGGGAGGAGGCTTAGGAGGGATTGTTTAATGACTGAATTAAAACACTGGAAAAGAAAAAAGGAAAGATAATTTTTTTTAAAAAAAGACATTTTTGTTAATTGTAGAAGAAAACATTATGGCTTAGACTATCTGCTATAGTTCAGGTTTGACCTTTCCCTCCAAGACATACAAATAAAAGAGATTATTTTGGAGCAAAAGTTATATCTTGAAATAAAAACTTATTTCAGTTAGAAAACGCTCAAACAAAATGTCTAAATATGTCTGGAGTTTTCTCCTATTTTTATTTTTCATCCTGAATCATTCAGTTCAATCTGGATTTGGCAATGATTTTGACTTAAAAAATCCTCCCTGTTGTACAACAAAGCTACTGGTTGGAGGCGAGACCTGGGAACCTGATTCTTTCATTTGTCTTGATCAAGCTTTTCCCTCTTCCTGGCTGGATTCGCTGTGTTCGTCTGTAACAGTCTAACAAAGACAATTACGTGGCCCCTGCATTCAAAGGAGAGAGACAGGCTCACAGAGAAGGTGGACTCACATTTTGCCTTGAACCCAGGACAACCACAGACCCAACTCAGGCATTTCAGTACAGTGACATCCTGCTGCGCTTTTCCTCTGCTGTGGTCCCTGAACCAGTGGGGCAGTGAAACGCCTTGCAGGCACCGAGATCCCCAAAATTTTGCCATTTCACTTACAGAAACATCAGAGCCAAGAGTGAAAGCCCAGCATGACTGTGTTTCCAAACCAGCAGCTCACGTTCTCTTAACCTACTCTGTGGGCTGTGCTGAAACAGAATCATAGAATCACAGAACCATTTTGGTTGGAAAAGACCCTCAAGACCATCGAGTCCACCTGTTAACCCAATCCTGGCACTAACCCATGTCTCTGAGAACCTCATCTCTGTCTGTTCAACCCCTCCAGGGATGGTGACTCCACCACTGCCCTGGGCAGCCTGTTCCAATGCCCAACAGCCCTTTCCGGGAAGAAATTTTTCCCAATATCCAATCTAAATAGCAGCCTTAGAAACCCCAACGGGAATGAGTTTGATGTTGCTGTGAAGCTGCCTATGTTTTCATGCCCTCTACTCCCATTTCTCCTTCTGAGTCCCCCGCTTTGCTTTCTTACCAATCACCGTGTGTGCTCAGCACCGGAGCAACCTGAACAAATGGTGCACCAAAGAGACTGGATCGCTATGACATTGCAGCCAATTTCTGGGAAGAGGGGGCCACTAGAGAAGAACCAGAAGAAATCTCTTGCCATGTGTTGTCCCCTAGAAACCCTCTGCTCTCCTAACAGCGGTCATGGACAGAAGAGCAGGAGCTTTCTCTCTGGGCCAGTTTCGTGGCTCAGCAGCAGTCACAGCAGTGGGTAGCCCAAGTATAAGAGGGTTTCTTCCTGATCAGATTAGCCTTATTCACTTTATGTCCCTTACAGAGGATTTTTAATGCAATTTGATTTTTACAGTGCTATTGTCCAGATGATAGATGAATTGTTTTGTCTTATGGCAGTGAGCTCCAGAGATCAGTTTTCTATTATGTGAAAAGGCAGCAATTTCTATGGGTAATGAGCACAGCCACAGTCACACTACACAAGACAAAACTCTCCAAACACTTAGCAGTAATACAGGGTTTCCACTTTAAACAACATCTAGAACAAATACACATTTGAGTTCCCCATAGACTTGATTTCCACAGGTATTTAGGGAATCTAACCCACACACAGCATCTACCAGGATTGTCACAAGTACCCAACTCAGAGAAACCATAAAACTCCTTTAGAAGAAGGACTGTCTGCTGCCTTGAGCTGGTACAGTCATAGCTCTGGAGCACAGAGGCATGAATAAAGCTGCTGGATGTGCTAGAAATAATAAATGCTGAACCTTTTTCTGAATGATAGCCCATTTAGGTGTGGAGCCCAGATATACATACTCGAAGATTAACTGCTGCTTTTCTTTTTAAATAGGTCTGTGAAAGCCTAGCTCATTAACAGGATATATGACCTGTACTGAAATTTCCAGATATACCCATTTTATAGCCAGTGTTAAAGAATGGGCTCTTCTTCCTTCTACTTGCCAAGTCCTGCATTTCACCTACATCTATCTCCCCTTGTAGAAAACCTGGTTAATATCTATGAGGGCAGGGAGAAAAAAGTAAAAATTAAGCTTGAGGCCTGGCTTGGTCATTTGATGAAGTAATGCAGGGTATGGTCTCCTCCGACTAAACAAAATAGGTTGAAAAAGGCATAACTGAAGAACACAGCTCTACATGCCTACACACACCCCCCCTAATCACACACACATCCTGGAGCTGATCTAGAACGGAGTCACAGTGTGGGTCACACCTGAACCACACTGGACCGCAGACCTATCTATCTTCAAGGGAAAAGGGACAGAACCTAAACCACATCCCTCACCCCAGGAGCATGTACTGTATGACACATCCTGCCCTGAACCTAAAGGAGCAATTGCAGCAGGTGTAGGCTTATGGGCCAGGCAGGAGGCTAGAACCAACACCTGGGGTGTAACCACAGGAGATCTGAGACACCTCCACCCTGACCAACTCACCACCCATGCTGTGCAGTGTGTGAATCCATACTTCCCCAAGTAACAAGGATGAGAGGAAATGGCCTCAAGTTGCACCAGCCGAGGTTTAGATTGGATATTGGGAACAATTTCTTCCCCAAAGGGCTGTCAGGCTTTGGAACAGGCTGCGCAGGGCAGTGGTGGAGTCACCGTCCCTGGAGGGGTTGAACAGATGATGCAGAGATGAGGTTCTTCAGGACATGGTTTAATACCAGTGTTAACAGTTCGACACGATGATCTTAAAGGTCTTTTCCAACCAAAATGATTCTATGATTCCATTCTCCACAAAGCTATGGGAGCCCTAAGCATCCTCTCCCACGCCAAGCGATGAGACCTTGGATAAAACCCAAGCTTCCTCTTGGAAACAGGGTGGCATTTGTCCTTGATGCCATGCTCTCGACTATGGGAACAAAGACAATGATACAACAGCCGGGTGCAGAATTAGGATCCGGGTCATGAAATGAATGAGAGGCCACAAATCCTCGCTACACGGCACCTATCTAAAGAGGCTGGTGACATCCCAAGACAGATCCCTGCTGAGAAAGGCCAGTCTACAGGGGACCGGCAGGAATGTTGACAGGAGAAATCCCAGACAGGTACAGGGAGGGATGGGAAACAGTTCTGCAAAGAGTTGGAGCTCATCCCTCGCACAGGCTCGTATCAGGTTGACCCGGTCGTACGTCCCACCCGGCGCACGTGGGGCTGGTTCACAGCAGCACCAGCACAGGCAGGATCAGACCCAGGGAAGGGCCCGGGTTGGAGGCAGGGGGAAGCAGAGGAGGAGGGCTGCAAGGTGCTGGGAAACAGCATGTTGTTAGAGTTCAGCCCTGAAGTGTTTGCGAAATCTCCCAGACAAGCCTCACTGGAAATCTGAAGGCCCCACTGCAGACGGAGGCCCCGCGGGCGAGTGCGGCGTGTCCAGATAAGCCTGGCAGCCCGTGCTGAGTGTCGCGGCCCTGCGCCTCCCCAGACCCTCGCAGCTCAAACAACGGGGAGTATTTTGTTCCCTGACAAGGCCCTTATGGGACAAAAATGCATCTTGTAAGAGTCTTCTCAGTGGTTTTCAGCATTTAGGTCACCAGGGCTGTTTTGAGATAAGGGAACAAGAGCGAGCCCCCTTTTGACTCCGGTGGCCGGTATGCAGGTTCACACCTAGAGCACGGCTCTGGAGGGCCTGGGAAAGGCGAAGATGAAGCTTGCAGGAAACCTCCTTTACAGGCAACATATAACAGTTTTAAAGGCTCGAATTTTTGTTAACTGCCTCGCACAAGCCGGGCTTTTCCCCCACTGAAGCCAGCAAGCCTGGTGTAACAAGACGTAAGCTCAGCTGAACCCACCAGATGCTCCTCTCTCTCCGTTGGGTATAAATCGGGAGCAGCCTCACCAGAATGGGTGGAAGCGGGATGGCCCAAAGCCAGCGGGGATCCCCGGGAAAGCCCAGCCCGCACAGATCCCCGCATCCCCCGCTGCGGGGAATGGGGGAGCCTCTTTGCCAAACCACACGGAGCTCAGTTGCTCAGCAATCAGCTGCACTTCCTACCCTCGTGCTACTGATTGTGCAAACATGAATGTAATTAGTCTAAGTAATCACCAAAGATTTAATAGGAGCCAGACCACCCAGAGGCCAAATAGCTGGCTGTGGAGCAGGGAAGGTTTGTTCGCTGTTTTTTGTAACACTTGCTAATGAAGTGAGGTCGGATAGCAAAGCAAACACCCTCCACCAGCACGTCCCCTGGGAACGCTGTATGTTGTGGGAAGCCCCACGTCTCTGAAGCCAAGAACGTTCTCTTGGGAGAGGCAACATGTGCTACTACCATCACTGCTTTTAATTTAACCCCGCCTGGAAAGCCTCCCTGAACGATTACGAAACCAAGCTCTGAGCCCCAAAATAAGCTTCCATCCCAACCATGACTGAAAACGCTCCTCACATGGCTGCGGCCAGCAGCGCATGGGTGAGTTCACCCACATACCTGGGTGACCCATCGCGCTTGGAGCCCGCAGCAGCGCTCAGCGACGTGAAGCAAAGCTCTACATTGTGTCCGTCCGTCCTTCTTTCCTTCCTTCCTTCCTTCTCACCCACCGTTCATTGTATCTAGCCAGCTAATTACAGAGATGACAAACACACCCAGCTGGGGACGTTTAAGTTGTTGGGAGCATCATGGCAGGAACATCAGCTCTTCTGGAGAAGCAGAATTTCCTCAGAGTGGTCACTTAGGCTGGTAATTGCATGAACTGCCTTAAAATCACGTTCTGCCAATGGAGCAAGACCTGAGATTCCCTAAGACAGGTCTGTGCTGCAGTTAAGAGAGCTGGGAGAAGGCAGTTATTTCTCCAAAATGCTGAGAAGTGGTTATTTCAGTTTTCTTGGGGGTAGGAGTGCAGCAGACCCCCCTTCCCAGGGAGACAGGGAGGCTTTGGAAATCCCTGCTGGAGCCAGCATTAGCCCCTCAGTTCAAAGCTCCTTTCTTTAGGCCTTGAATTCTCGGCCATAAAGTCTCTGAAGAGGTTTTGATAACTTACCTATCTTGTAGATAAGCAAAGCTTTGGATGAATCCCACACAGTCCTGTATCTACTGCAAGTCCTCATTTGTTTTCCGCTGAGACACTTGCTGGTTTTCCTCTCCAAGGTGTTGGACAGAAATGTCAAGAGGCTGAAGGGGCGGCATTTGAGATAGGAATTTTTGCCAGGACCATTTTTCTTTTTCTTTTCTAAGTGCTATGGGGCAAAGCCGTTGAGGGAAAACCCAAGTGATAACTGAATGAGACAGGTTTTTCTCACGGGAGCAGTAGGTTTACTCCTTATGTGATGAAAAGGAAAGGCAGAGAGGAAAGACAGATAAAAGTTTGCCCTTTCAAATTATTTAAGTTAGGAGAATTTTAAAACGGTAAATTCTATGTATGTATATTTGCAGGGACTGGGCTGCAGGATCTTCAACTAAGCAAACCTGCAATCCGGGTCTGGAACGAAGTACATAAGCAGAGCCTAAAGAGAGACATTTCTGATTTCTCCAAGGCCTTTCTAGACAGCCTTGTCCAGGCAAAACTTGTAAAAGGGAAGGGGAAGATAAAAGAACTGAAGAACGGTGGCTGGAAAGAAGATTTCCTGAAATGAATCAGAAAGAAATAGCCAGAGCCTCCGTCCCTGCAATGCCACACACCCCAGGAGTTCCTTGCAGGCGGCCCAGAGACAGCCAGTTATGCCCAGGTTATTTATTTTTCTCACTTTAGCAGTGTCATGTATTTAATGTTTTCTAAAAAAATAGTGTCGTCTTTTATCTGTGGCAGGATACAAAGCAAGAAGCAGCTTCCTAGAGCAGCCAGGCAGAAGGGAGCTGGCGACTTGTGCTGGGTCAGGAGGGGAGGAAGATTAAAAGGAGATGGGATTTTGCTTTGTCCTTCACGGAAGACTTTATCCCCTCCAGATACGCAACAGAAGCTTTCTCTCCCTTGGAGGTTGGCCGGCAATGGCCTTCCTGTCTCTCAAAGCTGCTCCTGGGTCATGCACAGGGCGAGCAGCAAGCAGTGCAGCCCCATCCTCTGTCCCGGCCGCAAACCCTGCGCCAGCCCCGGCTCCCGCTGCAACCCCCTGCCCGGGGCTGTGACATCGGGCACCCCAGGACCTGCGGCCTTCCTTCCTTGGGTGGCACGGTCCCTGCGCCAGCCCTGGCTTCTCGCCCGCTGCGAGGCCACGCTGCTCAATTAGCGCACAACAAATAATTAAGCTGATGAATGTCTCTTTTTTCCCCGCTTGCTGACTGCAGTTGCCTCGAATTTATGCCCAGAATATGACCGAATTTATTCGCTGCCATTTGTAGCATTCAAAAGAGGTCTTTAACGATTTCTTTTAAGCTCTCTAGCCTGATCGTGAATAGTGCAGGGCAAATACTCATTATTTCCTATCTAAGTAGCAGTGCTGATTAGCCGGCGGTTGGTCAGATAAGTCACACCGCTCTGTTCCCCTCTCACTGCAGAAATGCACAAGGTCATTTGCTGCTAATGCTCACATGCAAAGGGAAAAACATGACCTAAGTGAATGCTGCGGTGGAGTTCTCTTGTGCATTTTCAGGGCCACAAAACAGGAGTGTGCAAAATCCCATGTTAAGAGGGCTCAGAATTAAGGTGAATATGGGTTGAATAATTTTGCTTTCAAGCAGCCTCATTCACAGCATTGTGTGTAGCCGAAAGTGCTTTTGGGAGGGTAGTGGGATTGCACTGAAACTCGAGTCTTGACAGTTTGTGGACATTAAAGATCTGAAGCCAGCTCTTACTCGACTGTTAACTCCTGAATCTTCACATGATGCAATGTTAATCTTCAGCCCTTTCCTAAAATAATGTGTGGAGTTGCTATGTTCTGTTAAATGTGAACCATGTGTCACCTCAGCAATGGCTGCAACAGTGAAAAGATGATAAATCTAAAGCTTGTAAAATGTCCTGTGACGTTTTGGGAGAAAAACAGGTGTTGCATAAATGTTAGACATTTATGGGTAAACTTGCAGGGGCTTTAAAAGACTGACACTTCTGCCACATAGTATGTAACCCTGAAAGAAAAGGAGCACAGCACTCTCTTTCATGTGTCTTGCTCTTTCTACAACCCTATGAAAATACAACCTCATCTGGTATTGGAATTAACAGAGCTGGACTTACCGCCCCCCCGCCATGTCTCCTCCAGGTTTCTGGCTTTTACACCCAATGTGTATTTTAAAACTGTGCCTTTTTAAGTAGGTGGCAAACTGTGCTGGAAGGATTTGGTATGCGGAGTATTTTTATTCAGCTCCCTTTTCCCTCACCTTTCATTGTTTTTCCCTTTGGAATATCTCCTGTAACGCTCCACTCATAAAACCCCTTCAAAGGCAGGGCTGTATTTGAACAGCCTGCCCTGAAATCTGGTCCCAGTCAAAGGCCTCAGACGGGAAAATAACTCGCCGAGCCGAGACCCGCGACCCCACGGCTGCAGCCGCAGGTGCCGGCGGCCGCTCTGCAGGCAGAGCCACCTCTTCGGTTTTGACGCCGTGGCCCCACCGGCTGGGTTATTATTCCCCCTTTTACCCTATAAATGTAATAAAGTGGGGCTTAGCATCTTGCTTTTGGCATGGAAGGCCCAAGGAGAAGGTGGTTTTCTCACTCCTGCCGAGCGCCTTGGTCAGCTCCTGGGATGTTGTTGGTGTTTTGGGAGAGAGGAGAAGCTTTTGGAAGCAGGATGTGTGCCGAGGAAACGATGGGCTCTGTGGTTCAGCCCTCAAACCGTGCGATCTCTAGGATGGAGGTTTCTAAAATACAAACTAGAGCAAGTGTAATTCCCCTGGTCACTAAGGTACAGCTCCCAACGAAGTCAGTAAAAGCAGACTTACGTCCAAAAAGCTACAAGACCTCCCTTTCCATAGGGGAAATGCATCAGACGTTGTGACCAGCTGCCTGTCTCTGAGCCACTTGCCCTTTGCATCGGGCAGTTTTAGCACAGAAACCAGTAACCAACTGGGCTACAAAACTCTTTCCCCCTCTTGGGTGGTCGCTTCGTTTCTGGGTGGCAGTGAAGCAGCAGATACTCGCCTGGTGGGTAAGCGCTCACAACTCTGTGCAGATCCCACTCTGTCTCAACTCCCTGCCCAGCAATAAATTCTGCTCCCAAACCTTAATCCTACCCCTCTCCCCCTTCATTCAACACTCACATCCCTTGTGTTTCAGTCCCGCCCCCACCCCAGCAATGCGTTGTGCCCTTAGCTCCTGTCTTGATGGGGCTGGTTTGGGTCGGTCCCCTCCCAGCCACCTCACTTCATTCCTCTGGCATCTCTTGGGATCTTTCATCCCTTGCTCTCAAGCCTGGAGGAGTGAGATAAAGTTTACCAGGCAGGCTGTTGGAGGAGGACAAGACCTACACCATGCTGAGCTACCGGGCACTTCCAGCTCTGCCCTCCCAGCAGAAGCCAACGAGCAAACTATGCCTGCCCTTGGGCTGCTCCTCGGCGGAAAATCAGCCAGAGATAGGAATCTCTTCTTGGAGATGACACTGAGGATGAGCCGCTGCCTGTCACCCAGTTTGTCTCTGCGGTAGTTTCTCAGCAAGGAGCCCCGTACGGGCTCTCCATGCCCTGTTCCACTTTTGGGGAACGGAGAAGCTCACCTGCCTGCACTTCCTTCCCAGCGTGTGGCTTGCAGGGACACTCGCAAAAGAAATACAGCAATACAGGGGGAAATTTGTCCAAAAAAGCACATTTAGGAAAACTACCTCTTCCCTTAGCTCTTCCCCAGTGGAGAAACAAACTCCTTCCACTTGCCAAGACACATCCACTTCCCTTCCCCAGTGTTCCCAGTTGGGCCAGAGACAATCCACAGCACTGTACTGGTAGGAGATCTTTGGCTGAACCAAGGAAAAGACACCTCCAGCCAAAGCTGTCTCAGAGACGGCTGTTCCCTGCAGAGAGGTCCTCAGTCCCTCGGCGGCGGTAGAGAGGACCTTCATCCTCACGTGGGTGAAATGGAAAATGTCTTATGCTGAGCCTAAGCTCAAGTTTTGTTACTTAACATAGCTGGATTTCCATTCTGATCTACACTCACATCTTGAAGATAAGGTAAAAATCTCACATGGCAGAGGCTAAAATTTTCTTTCCTTTTTTTGGGAAACAAGTTCAAAATCTATCCTGGTCAGAAACACACGAGATGTTGCACTGCTTCAAACCACAAGCTCCATCGCCCCAGTCACTGTCTCTAACAGAGCCAGAAACGAGTGTTAAAGAAGCATAAAAGCAGGGAGATGCGTGGAGGGATCCTTCCCTGGGCACAAGCATTGACATGGTTTAGATGTTCCTGAGACAGAAACTGCATCCAGATAGCAATGTTTAACAGCCACTAACAGAGATAACCTCCACGAACACGCCTATTTTCTTTTTGACCGCAAATATATTTTTGTTCTTAATAATACTCTGTGGCAATGCATCCTATCATTCCAACACACATTGTGTGAATGAGCACTTTCTTTCACTTGCTTGGATCCTGCTTCCCAGTAATTACCATTTCACCCCCTCATTGCTGTGTGATAAGAAACAGTAGATTTTATTTTCCTCAACATTCTCCCCGCATTAAATAATGTTTTCATAAATCTCTGCCACTAACCATGCCCACTGTCTCTTTTGCAAGATTTGCAGGTCCTAGTCTCTGTGGTCTCTGTGCAGAAGATATTTCACATCTCTGCCCATCCCCACACCCCTCTCTGTCCCGCTCCATCATTTTGGAGCTGAGACGGTCAGCGAGCCATACACAGGTGGGTAAACATGGATCCAAATACAGACCTGCAACAACACTTTCCTTTTGCTCTCTGTTCTTCTCTTAATGACCCCTAACCTTTCGTTTCCCTTTGGAGCACTGAGGGTGGATATCAGGACAGGCAAATATCCCCTTCTCAGTGTTTGTGTGTGAAGGTCTCCTGAGCTGCAGGTGCAGCTTTTCTGATGTACATGCCCCAGGGTTTTGGAGGCAGCCAGCCTTTGCCTACAGAGAAACCAAGGTTTATTTACAATAAGAATGAACGAATGCCTCGAACTACTTTATTTAAGAACCTGCCTTGCACAGGTATAAGGCAGGTTGTGATGGGAAACGCATTGAGAGAGAACTTCAAAATGACCCAACAAGAACACAGTGCCCCTGGTGAACTGGTGCTTGGACTGAGGCCCTACTGAGACCTTGGACACCCTGATTCCAGCAAAAATAGAATTTTTCCAGGCACAAAGCAGCACTCACCAAAGAATTCCCAGTGAAAAGACGAAAGGGCATCCCTACCTTTTTGGTCTTGACTGTTGAGGCACAGCAGTCCCCACCATCATAGTTGCAGAAGGCTCGGTTGTTGATCGAGTCACAGTAGTTGTCCCCCATGAAAGGCTGATGAAGGCAAAAGCAGAAGACAACTGAGAACATGGACATAGATAAAACATGTAACAATATGTCAGAAGAAAAACACCAAGACTTGAAGAAGCCGTATAGTTTGTTACATTACCAACTGCCCTGAAATGCAAGAGATAATTATTCCCCTCTCTTTTCAAAGCAGACAGAAATAAAAGGACATTAGATGGAAGGGAAATGAGCCCTTGATGGCTTTTCGCATCCCACATAAGATGATGCTTCAGGAATATTAATCTGAGTAGGCCCAGAGACAGCATCAAGGCATCTAAAATTGTGGCACCTTTTGATAATTTTAAGATAACCTTCCAAAACTATGTGGGATAAGAAGGAGTTATGTATAGCAGCAAAACTGGCTTGCTTTTAATAGCTGTACTTTCCACCACAGCTCTCCCAACTATGCAACAAGTGTCGGCGTTGAGGGCACAAAACATATCACAAAGAGCTCCGCACAGGGACCGTGTGCTCTTGTTCTCCGACCAGCAATGACTACATGCGACCTTGGCCATGACACTTAATCTCCCTCTGCTCCACAGCTCAGAGCTGGATAGCAGCAATTATTCAGAGGGACGTTGTGGAGAGTTATTAAATAAAATTCATATATCACCTTGAAAAAGAAAATGTGGTCACTAGTCTGTGCAATGTGCTCACCAGTCTGTGTGTGGCACAGGACCTGGATGACAATCATGATTCTGAAGAAAAGCCTTGAGGTCTGGTTTTTCATTACATGTTGGAGCCCTCTTGGTCTGCAGGTACAAAAGTCTTTCTTGGGAGTCAAAACTGTGCCTGATGCTAAAAAAGGCCCATGCCAGGAATGAGAAACTCAGGCAGCTCCGAAAGCCCAGAAAAAAGGATGCCCAGCAGAGAGCACAGTCATATCCCTGTAACACTTCTTACATGCACAGGCTCATGGGGCCATTCCCATTTTATTTGCTCTTTGGAAAATTAATTTATCCTGCAGTGAGAAAAAGAAACCAGGGACTTTCCTACAAGAAGGCATCATTGCAGAGTGGGTGGAGAGGCTCATGGAGTTTTCCTGGGAGGATTTTGCACCATCTGCAGTACCAGCGTTTCCCTGATGACAGGTACCTGAGGAAGCAGCCATGAGATCTTGCCCTGCTCTCCCAAAGCAGAGCCGTGGCCGTGCTCATCAGTATTGAAATGGATCCCATGGAGTGGTGCAGACACCGGCTTGCACTGCTGATGTTTTGCAAATTCAGATATTTCTTTCATGGTGTAGGAAATCCAGGCAATGATGGCAATTTTGTTCCAGAGCAGGATTTCCAGGAGGTGACTGACTCACTGCACGTCACTTGTTTAGCTACACGCAAATACTACAAATGCTGACAAGGAAATCAGAGCTACAGGGTGAGGCTCCTATCCCTGTAAACTGTCTTAATGCCATTGACTTCCACAGAGATTAACTTATTTTATACAGGCAAAGACTTTGACATGCAAACACCCTTTCAATTTAATTAATATGCTAAGAGTTAAAAGGGAATGATTTATATGTAGACAGAGAGAGATATTTTTACGCCAACCTGGTCATATTGAAAAACGTGAACTTTGCCCAATCTCCCAGGAAATTTTGTAGGCTTCTCCATGTTTCCCTCGTATTGCCTGGCTGTGCCTGCTTGTCAAGAAAGACTTGTCTTTAATTTTCCATGCCTATGCCTGTACCCTACACCTACGAACACTGGAAAATCTATAAAATAAACCTGTAGAAGAATTTGCGTTTTACTTGTACTGGTACACGTTCTTCTCCTCTTTGGAGAAGACGACTAGGACAAATTACATGTATTCTGATTTGGTACCAAAGTTCTCATTTGGGAGACCTTGGAAGCTTGGCTGTGGAGGTGAGGTCTCCATAGCTCTTCATGCATATCTTAGTGCTCCTATATTTTTGGAGGACCATATAGGTAGTCCAGGGGGACCAGTTTTCTACTGAAACACCTAAATTAGCTGCTTGTAAGTACGGGGTTGACTCATAAACTTCTATTCCTGCCACTAGGGAGCGACAAAAAATCACATTGCAGGAGCAGTCTGGGTTACCACTGTGATCGCCAAGAGTAAAACAATGTCCCCACTCGCAGCCTTCTGTTCAGGGAACCCTCCCTGATGCTACAGCTATTAATACATGAGGGATGGTATCAGCTTAATGGCCCAGTATTATTGACCTACTGACTTATTAGTCCTTGTTTCCGTAGTTGCAAAAAAAGGCTTGGTGAAGATGGCATTTCTTCTGAAATCTTAAAACCCGGGAACAAGCTCTGGCCCAAAGCATCAGGCTCTAAAAGTGATGCTAAAGGCCATTATCAATTGCCTGGGCAAAGCCTTCCAAGATGATAGATTGCAATGCAGTGACACTGCTGAGTGAATGATGAAAAGGAGAAAGTTCCTGTTGATGCCGAGGGGTCTGGCAATTAACAATGATGGAAGCGAAGAAAATGCTGAGAAAAAGCATGTCAGGAATAATGGCTTCTGGTAAATTATGACATCATGGCAAAGTTTGCCTCAGTAACAACTATCCTCAAACAGCAGGAGAATGGACACCCAATGGTGCATCAGCACCTGAATGGCATTTCTTAATGGTCGCGGGATGTGATTTTAGCTCTCTTTGGAGAATAGGGGCGCCCAGCCAGCCTGCATGAATGCAACGTGTGAGATGGCTTCTGACATTCAAAGCACTGACAGCAGAATGCTTTTCATTTAGGGAACAACTAGACAGAAACTACCACATTGTTGGAGAGTTATTACCCTCTTGGGCCCAACATTTGTATGCGAAGGAAACCTGTCTTTCACTTCAAGACAAATCACGTCGCGCAGCAATGTGGTCTAGAGTTTCGTGTCAGATTTAGGAATTCTGTGCCATGTTCTGCCACTTCAGGCAAATAACTTCAATGCACTTATAAAATTGAGTTACTGGGTGCTGAGAGCACAGTGAGTGCTGCAGAAAGTCAAGAGATGGGGGGTCAAGACATGACTTTTCCACTGCCCATCCATGTAACGACAGCAGCCATTTCTCTCTCTGCCTGTGAGCTACCCCATGGCTAAAACGGGCACGAAGCTTCCCAGCCCTACAGAGGTACCACGGAGATTGACTTCTTGACATGGGTGAGAGGCTCAAGAAACTGCATGAGCGCCATGACCCAGGGAGAGGTGCTCCAGTCCCGTTTAACCACTGGAAACATCGTAAGACTGCCCAGGTTTTTCAAAGACTGTTGCCAGCAGAAACAACATCCTTCACAATAATTGTGGGTTTTTTTCAAATAACACAAAAGACTTAAAACATGTATCACAGCTGAAATGTAACTGCATTTTTCTGATTTTTTTTCTGGCTTAGACAGAGGTGGGCAGTGGAGCGATGTGTGAATTGCTCTCTGTCCAGCTGTGCTGTCCACCCAGTGGGATCATTTCTGCCTCTGGCTTTCCTGAACTTTACCTGCACACACCAATGCCCAAAGCCTAGCTGGCCTTGGAAAGAATTGGTCCTCTGCTAAGAAGTTTGAATCAAGGGAAAACAACTGAAGGTTTTTGCAACTTCCCAGAAATTCCCAGATTCTGGGAAATTCTGACAGTCTACCAATATTGTTGAGCTACTTGATCGTTTAAAACTCCTGTGAGAGTCACCCAACCGTCGGTCTAAGAAAACCGCCAATTTCACCATTGATTGTCAGACCTGATGGAGACCAGCAGAGTCAGTTTGATAGGATAGCCAGGACAAAAGCCTATTTGCCCCACTTGAAAAACAGCATTTACAGCCCACGTAACCGCAGTGACTGTTACCATCACATTTAGGAGAGCAAGCACGGACCACCTGAGCTAAGGTAAAGCTCACCTCGCAGCCTTTGACACAATGAATCAGGGAAGGATGAGGGTACCACTTGAGTCCCGCTGTACAGACAATGCTCTGGAGAGAAGAAGAAAAAAGAACAGGTTAAGACAAAGAAATCAGTATACAGAAAGTCAGTGTGCTGGCTCCTATGGCTCTCCTGTACTTAACCAATGAAGTTCAGTTCCTAACACCTCTTGTGTTCTCAGGACCTGGCTGTCCTCCAGGTATTTACAAGAAGTGTTGGACTTGACACTTGCAATAACAGAACATTTGAGATTAAAATAATATTTAAGGTTCTCCTAAAATGTCATGTCCAATATTTCACTCATGGTGGGGGAACATGGCAGGGAAAGGCAAAGGCACAGGTCCACTGTCTTGCTCTTGGGTAGGGGGGGAGACATTTTAGGAATTTCTTTGGTGCTGCAAAGCATTCCTGTCTTTCACTAGCCATCATACCTGTTCTTCTTGAAGATGGTAACAGCTAAAGGTGGACATTTGGATAATTTTTTGCACCGTCTTAAATAAAAGTACCTCCCACTACACACCTCCAGAATAACCCCCAGATAGGACAGCATCATCTGCTACATTTTATGAGCTTTATAATAATTTCTGTAGCAACTCTGTTTATAGATTTTCTTGAAGAAAAAAGTTGGAGTGCCTAGATTTGGGTAAAAATGATGACCAGGCTACTCAATGATGACACACCCAGGACAGCCACTGTTTGCCTGTAGACATGGAAACGTAGACTTTAAGAGTGGATGAAAAGTTCAGCCACTCAACAGAGATGGTGATTCAATACCATGGAGGTCTAGGAGACAGGACTGCCGTCCCTTCACCAGGATGTTCATTTTGAGTTATCGTCCATGGATGGAACACTACAATGAACAGTTGGGCAAGACAAACACGTAGGGACTCACCCCAAGACAGGGGTCGGGGTCGGATGGAGGCCTGGGGAAGGAAAAGATTAACATTTGGGAAGACCTGACAAGCGAGCCATCCCTTCCCCTGTTTATTTGAGGGCTAATTTAATCCATCTGCAGGGGAACCTCAGCATGTTTTTACAGTTTCTGTCATTTGAGGCTTACCTGGCGTGTGCTAGAAAAAGGACTTTTATACTATCTGACTTGGGTTGTTTATCTTTCCGATGCTCTCGGATTTTCCACTATTAGTCAAGCCCGGCTTGCCCCACCTGCCTCGCAACAGGGCCCGTCTGTGTGAGCCGAGAAGCGGCCGGGCGAGGGGGGGACACGTTGTTTATTCCCCGGGAGGGAGGCTGCAAGGTGCGGGGGCCCTGCGGTGTCAGACGTTCCCCCAGCGCGCTCTTGACAGACAGCTGGAGATTTCCAGGCTGTTGCCTGCCACAAATGGTGAGATTCTCTTTCTTTTTTTTTTTTTTTTTTTTTTTTCTGTTTACTGCACTTCAGAGGAAAAAGAACGGAAATTTTTCTGGGTTTCAAAATAAACAAGGCCAGTCAACAGAGCGGGAGGGGGGAGAGTAAAAGAAGCAGTTCAAGAGCATTTGAACCCAAGAATTAAACCCAAGTAGAAAAACTCAGGCATTTGCTTTCCATATCCAAGGCCAGCCAGACAATAAGTAGAAGTGCACTTCCAAAGAGCATCTCACATTCCCCTGGTAAGAACCATCAATATTTACAAAACTCTCAATATGCGTGAACGTGCATGAGCACAAGGAGTGAACAAAAGGAGCTGAATATCCCTGAAACAGGCTCTTAAACCAGGAGATTTCCCAGTGAGAACAATCCCTCGCAGAAGATGCACTGACTACTTTCCTGATCCTCCCAGCATTAAAAACCCACCACCCTCCCTTAGAGGAACAGACAGAAGGGGAAGTCTCTGTTAGGACACAGCTCTCCTTGGAGCTCTCACTCAAGGTCATCCTCATTTCCAAGGGCTGCAGAGTCTTGGGCTTGACAGCCTCCAGCAAGGGCATGCAGCCCCGGGCCACTCTCCATAGGGTAGAAAAGCCGGTTGACCTTGTGCTAGATTAGTCACTGGGTCAGTGGGACACTCTCACTGCCCTTGAGTGGCACCTGCACATCAGTGCGCACAGAAAGGAAGGTGAACTTGTAGAATCATAGAATCATAGAATAGTTTGGGTTGAAGGGCCCTTCCCAGCTCCCCCAGTGCCCCCCCTGCCATGAGCAGGGACATCTGCACCAGCTCAGGTTGCTCAGAGCCCCGTCCAGCCTGGCCTGGGATGTCTCCAGGGATGGTTCAGCCACCACCTCTCTGGCCAACCTGGGCCAGGCTCTCACCACCCTCAGGGCCAACAATTTCTTCCTCATGTCAAGCCTGAATGTCCCCTGCAGTTCACAAGGCCAACAAAGGATGCAGTAAGAGGTGGATGGAAGTACCACATCCAACATGTGCCAGGGGATAAAGCCCATCTGGCTGCTGCCTCTGCGAGCCCCATCCCTTCCCTGTGTCACCACGTGCTCCAAGCCGCTGCAGTGACATATGCCACCCTCATGGCCCCGGCTCCCCTCGCGCATCGGCTTCTGCAGCACAACTGCCCTCCCGCCCGGCCGCGCTGCGCAGCCACGTGTATTGACTTCGGTCCTGTCCCCATCCCAGAAACGCCATCCAGCCACATCTGCGGTTTGGTGGCTGTGACTCCGTCTGCTGCGAAGGGAGAGGAAGCTGGGATGCGCTCCCACAGTAGGTAACAAAGAGCCAAGAAAGCAAAGCAAGCTGTCATTTTCTCCTTGTGAGGGAAGACCTAATGCCTTCAGTCACGGCGCTTCCCTCCCGTGGTGGGACTAACACAACGATGTCAACTATTTGCGGGCTGCAGAGGGGATTAGGTTTCCCCAGGAGAGGCCGGTAGAGAACTCTTCTCCACCTTAGATGGGTCAAGTGTCCCCCAGGGCTAAAGCCCAGGGACTGGCATCTACTGGTCTCAGCCAACTCTCTCCTCAGGCACTAAATGAACATGACAATTAACCGTGGGCTTAATGTGGTGGTGGTGAAAGGATCAGATCCTGCTGCCAAGGGAGGGGAGACCTGGCACTTGGTGTCTGTTCCTTCCTGTAGCTACAGATGGGGTGGAAACTCTTGCCTTCCCGGGTGCTGAGCTGCCACACTGCAAGGAGTCGCTTCGTCACTCTGTGACTCAGTTTCCCCACCTGCAAAATGAGCCCAACACTCACAGAAAGGGGAGAGGGGAAGGAAGGAGGAAAACTGCAAGGCTTAAAGGAATAGGCGAGTATTTAAGAATTTTCATTACTGACTTCTGGGCAACCAAAGATCCCAGGGCTTGTGGTGCACATGGGAAAACACGTTGGCAGCAGCAGGGCAGTGCGGAGGGGCCACGGCCGCGCTCAGCCGGGCACACCCACCTTTTCAAGGCTGTCCCAGGCATGCACCTGCTTGCACAGTATTTGGCCTGATCCTGCTCAGCACAAAGGCGAGGACCCAAGCACAGACAACCTAAGAAATGAGATGTCTGCCCTGTTTCTCTGCAAGTCAATGAGAAAGAGCTGCCAAGGTGTCTTTCTGAGATATTCCCCTTTTTTCTCTCCGCTGCCTGCATAGTCTTGGCAGCTCTATCTATAGGTGTCTTCCACAGCTCGCTGCCCCCTGCAAACGCACGGTAAATGGGAAATTGTGGGAACAGCGATGGTTGCTCTGAACACAGCTCCCTGCAGAACAACAGACACATGCAAGAGTCCAGGTGATTTTTTTTTCTGATTTGGAAGACAAACTCGGATCTTGCACTGATTTCGGCAAACTGTCTCAGACCCAACAAAGCAACTCAGCCTAAAGCAATTCTGAAAAACGCAGTAATATTTAGGCATTTTTTGAAATGAAATATCTGTTCTTGTTGTTCCTTTGAGAGGACATCTAATTTCTAAGGTTTTTTTTCATTTTCACTAAGCAAAAAGTTTTTAAAAAATCCTTGGAAATTAAATGTTATGTTCAAACCAACATGGGTTTTTCTCCAATTTCTTGGTTCACCAAAAATCACAACAACAAAAAAGTCACTTTGATTAAGAGAAAACATATTTTTTTTTTAAATTTGACAGAACTTCCAGCGAACCGAAAAATCAAGAGATTTGCACAGCTCTAAACAAATCCCAGAGGAGGGACGTTTCCCTCTTCCTACTTTCCTTCCATAACAGCTGTTGCTTGAGCAGCCACACACGATATTTTTTTTTTCTTGCTGGCTCTCCCTGTGTTTTATCTGTGCCTGTTCTCTCAAAGGTAAGCTCCACAGATCAGCCCTACCTTTATCCGCTCCTCACACTGCACTCATTTGTACATTGCTTGTGCCTGAAATTGAGTAACTACAAGTGTTTCCTTTGCGTCACTCGAGTACTCCGAGACCCACGAAGACTTGCCGTGTAAATGCAACCAGCTGCTTGCTTTACTCGTATGGCACAACAGCAAGCTGTCGCCGATTGTAAATAGAGACACAGATTATTAATGATGATACACAACGCATTGCCACGGGGACCTTTCCCTAAGGCATCCCAGTCCCGTCTCTCCAGGGTCTCCCCGGTGCCACCAGCAGCGTTTCCCCCAGCGGCACCCCTGTGGGTGACATCCCCTCCTCTGGAGAGCTGAATAAGATGGATGTTTTACACCTACCAAAAAGAAAAATCCCCTCCGGCAAGTCTCAGCATCATCCCGCTCATGTCCAAAAGGCTCCATCCCCCAACACAAGTTTTCAAGCCCAAATCTCATCCTCTAGTCACAAAGTGTTTGTGGGGCCAAACTCATACCTGCTAACAGCCTAAAGCTCTTGCAAGATCCTCACCAGCAGGGCAGGAAAGGTCTTATTTACCATTGTACTCTTGGAAGCCATTTCTCCTCAATCCCTCACTCCCCTCATCTCCCCCTTCACTACTTTATGTTTTCCCTGCTGCCTAATGAGCCCTCCAGAGACCTGCAGGTATAAAACTCGTTACAGCTCCCTCTGCGTACTCGCATCAATAAACGAAGGAGCACAGCAGAGAACAGGAGGGAAGCTGTCACTTTATTTCACCACGAATTACAAAACCACTTGAAAGTCTAGCACTCGGGAAAGGGCCAGTGAGAAATAGCCCCTAAAACAGAGATAGGGCTTTTCTTTATGTTTTGTGCCAGAAACGTGGCAAAGCCTAGGCTTAGGCAGTAAGATAATCTCGGTGTCCGGAGTGAATGGGAAGCTGGGAAGGACACTGCAAGCTTGTCATATTCTGTGGACTTAGGTTCCCCATCCCTTTCCTGGATTTATTCTATTGCTTCATGCAGAATAGGGAAATATAAAGCAGCAGAGACTTTTGGAGCAGCTTGCTATCCACAGCCAAGGCCAAATTTCAAAAATCCCAAACCCTGGGTATGTATTTAGGCACATAGAGAAGCAAATAGACTGTCAAAGCTGCTCAGGACATGCGGGGGCTGTGTTGGCTGCCCAGTCACCTCCTAAATCCAAATCCAGTGTGTAAAACAGGGGCTCCCGCAAAGCCAGGGCCAACTATGTAAAAGCTGACAGCGTTTGCACAAGCACCACCAGCAACCTGTGCCCTGGTGACACGTGATGTGCCAGCAGCTCCCGACGTGCGTTTGAGCACGTCCAGATAAACTTCTATGCCCACAGAAATCCCACACAGGCACCAGCGCCTGTTTCCACACATTTCTAGGCAGGAGGGCATATTCGTGTAGATGGCATGGGGGTTTTCAGAAAAGAGGTAGATGAGTGTGTCTCCCGCTGGTATCCAAGTGTAGGCAGAGAATCACAGAATCACTTTGGTTGGAAAAGACCCTCAAGATCATGGAGTCCAACTGTTAACCCAATCCTGGCACTGCCCCGTGTCCCTGAGAACCTCATCTCCGTCTGTCCAGCCCCTCCAGGGATGGTGACTCCCCCACTGCCCTGGGCAGCCTGTTCCAATGCCCCACAGCCCTTTGGGGAAGAAATTGTTCCCCAGATCCAACCTCAACCTCCCCTGGCGCAACTTGAGGCCGTTTCCTCTGGTCCTGGCGCTTGTTCCTGGGGAGCAGAGCCCGACCCCCCCTGGCTCCAAGCTCCTTTCAGGCAGGTCAGAGATCAGAAGGTCTCCCCTCAGCTCCTGTTCTCCAGCTGAACCCCCAGCTCCCTCAGCCGCTCCATCACACTTGTGCTCCAGCCCCTCACCAGCTCCGTTCCCTTCTCTCCACTCGCTCCAGCACCTCAAGGTCTTTCTTCTCATGAAGGGCCCAAAACTGACCCCAGGATTCAAGCTGCCACCTCACCAGTGCCCATGACAGGTGCGAAACCAAACAGCAATTCACCCCAGGCGGGATCTGTGTGCAGGGCAGTGCGTGTGTCCAAGGCGCTGGACACGGCACGTCCCCCTCAGCACAGACCCGTGATGCTGGTGTGTGCTCAGGGTGCACAGGACAGGGTTCTGTGAGCGGGTACTTGCTGGGAGAAGCAGCGGTGACCTCTGGAAAGGGCTGTGCTGAGCAGGCATCTCTCGCATGCGGGCGAACGGGTTGGGGGAGGACTCAGCCAGCTCTGCTGGTCCGGGAAATGAAATACCTTCTGTATCAGCTGCTTTTGTCACCCAGAAGCAGTGCAGAAAATTCCAGCCCTGCTACCCAAAGAACGCAAAACACCGGACAGGAGGAAGAGAATAAAACCTAGCCCATGCCCTTTCTCACACTGTTCATCACATTTTCCTGTGCAATTAATCATGTTTCCAGATCAGATGCCGGGTGGATCTGAGCACAACGATTTGGGACCTTTACCTTGAACTAACTTTCACTGGGAAACCACAGAGAGAAAGAAACCTGGAGACAAAACCACCACATTACCAGAATAACATGCAAAGACACAACAGAAATCAGGAATTGTTTTCTAAAGGGCAGAAGACTTTTCCCCAGGTATTCCCCTCACAGAATGATCCACAGGTAACGCTGTTCACTCGCTGCCAAGGGATATAGTTGGTAAAACCGCCAGGCACTGACCTTCACTCTTTGAGGGTTCATCCAGTGCTGGATGTCTTGCACGGTCTCGTTGACGTGCAGGAGGATGGGCTCGTGGCTGTGGTCCAGGCAGGAGGTGGTACACTCCGCACCTGCACAGAACACGGAGAGAACAAAGCCAGAGGATAAAGCAAACAGCTCCTGAATCTTCCAGCATCCTTCCAGCTGAAGGGCAGGGTTAGGGCTCGTTTACCTAAATTGCGATTAGCAGTCAACCGTAACTATCACTTATCTTCTAGCCACACGTGAAATGCTGAGTACAACCCTGCATCTCAGCAGGAGACTGTGGGGGTGGCAGATATTCCAGGGCCTTTTGGTATGGGCTGCAGATCTAGGTATTTCTCTGGCTATTAACTCCAAGAAGGGGGTTAGGTTTTGCACTTTCTGGTCATCAAGAAAACGTGAAGGTTTTTCCATTTCAGCTGCTCTTTCAAGCAACGGGACGGATTAAGCAGAGGCTGCTGAACTCATCTCACCCATGACATGACAAAAACCTACCATTTGATCTGTCAGATTTAAAGACCTTCAATAATAATCTTTCAGAGGGTGACCAAGCCTAATGATACTGCAGGCGAGCTATCACCTAAGTCCCATAGTCAATACGAAGTACGCAGAGAGGTAATGATGGCTTTGTTCACACATAAACCTGCTTTTTCTCTGATTAACTGTCATGCCCAGTGGGAATCCTGTCCTTTCTTTATTAAAACATGCTGCGATACTCTGCAGCAATATCCCAGAGCCCTGTGGTGACACAACTGTAAGCCCTAGTGTGTTGGACCATTACCATTTCCCCCCTGGAAAATCACTCTCGAATGGCACAGCTGCTGCAAACATGTCATTAGGATTTCTGCACTCCAATCAGTGCTGGGGGAGGAATTAATCTCTGCATGGGTTTGGAGAGCTGAACCTTTGGCTCAACACACACCTCGGCCTGGAAGAGCAGATTAGGTGTCTGAGGAATTACCGAAGGTGTGTGGGATTCATGGTCACCACGACTGGATGCTATTATCTTCCCCACCTGCTTTTGCCTTCTCATGTTCTCCCACATGGAGGAGTTGGTGGGAGCAGAGCAGATCCGGGCTGTCGAGCCAGCAAGAAGGGGGATTTGTTTTGCGCTCTCACTGCACATGGTAGCAGCTCCACGGACCTGCTGGATGAGGCTCAGTGACACCAGCCTCGTTGTGAGTAAGTGGCAGGAGAGCACCTTCTCGGAAGGACATTGATCAGGCTTCCAAAAACGCAAGGAAAGAAAACCCCAACAACCTGATCCCAAAAGGTGGTGCTGGGCCAGCCTAACAAAGTCTGTGGTATGTCTCCATCTGCTGAGGATAAGAGCCAACGGCTGCTGTGCCCTCACCGAGCTCTTCCTCCCTCTCCAGTGAGAGCCATGCCCTCATGGAGGATCCATCCCACGAGTCCCTCACCTGTGTGACATGGCCCCATCCCTGGATTGGCATCTGGGATCAGCATCCGTGGCAGCCACCCCGGCAGGGCTGGGAAAGGACTGAGGGCTGGCAGGAACCTGCTGCAGACCCTCCTGCGTCCAGCACTGAGATGCTCCCCTTCACACCAGGAATTGGTATTTTCTCCTTGTAAAAACCTGGCCAGCCCTGGGATGTAACCTCCTCTCAAGGGTAAAACGCCTCGCCGCGTTAAGAGTCGCCGCATCCTGCTCGCTCTCCCGCGCTCCACCACGCTATTTACGCTTACGGAAAGGAGCGGGTCGGAATTGTTTTGATATATGATCTGTAATTGGCATCATTACAGAGCGATGATCTCATCCAGGTCGTGTTCTCCTCCCCGGGGAGAGAACTCAAGGAGGCTCGTGGTCCCTCGCGTGGCTGCGATGTAACGAGGGAGCTGCGCCACGAGGAAACTTCTCCAAGTTCAAAGGGACGGGCGGAAGGACGAGGGGGCTGGCAGGGGGGCTGCGGGAAGGGGCCTCGTGTGTCTGCACAGGCTGCAGCCAGTGCAGCTCCCATTGCAGCCCTTACAGCAGAGAGACCTCAAAAACAGGGGCTGAACGTACAATATAGCGCGTACAATTCTGTGTGTGGTCTGTCCCTCCCCCTGCCTGGGTGACACAAAGCAAAACTGAGCACAGGAAGCGCCCCAAAGCTCATCACCCCTTGCAGGGTGACCAGGCATCCCAGAAGGAGGAAAATACACCCTCACATCAGCTCCTAAACATCTGTCACATTAAAGGGGATGCTCAGCTGGTCTTGTATTCTTTCTGGAGAGACCTGAATTATTCTGATGCTGTGTTTTCCTGCCAGGTCCTGCCTTGCAGCCTCTGGGGTGTGAGCATGTGCGTGTGGTTGAAGGATGGAGACATTACAAAAGTGTAAGAGCAAATGTAGGTGCAATTTCTCCTTGTATTTTGAGGGCTGGATGTGTCTCTGGTGTAGTTCAGCTTGCTGGCTGCCCATTAAAACCAGCTGGCCAAGAAGGGACATGATGAAACTGGAAGCGCTGGAGGAGGCAGGCAATCAGAGCATATTACATGATGCCTGGCCTCTCAACGCTTCGTGTTTCCTAAAATCAGTTCCCTGAAAAGCCTCTCATAGCAACCTCTCCCTCAGGCAAACAGACCCAGAGGAGAAGGTGACTTCAAGGACGGCAGGCTCCTTCCTTCCTCCCTCTCATTCCCATCCTCTTCCTCATCTCATGTCCCATCTGAGCTGCCTCCCCCCATGGCAGATGTCTGGGGCTGGTGCTCACAAACCGGTGCTCACAAACCGATGCTCACAAACCTATTCCGTAGCCAGCGGCGCATTGCAGCTTCAGGTGGCTGTTGAGCTGCGTGGGCAGCGCGCACTGGCCCTGCATCTCCCTGCAGAGATGAAAGGAGCCGCTCCAGGTCCCATCCTTCCGGCAGTGAATCACGTTGCTTCCACGGCCCTGGGAATGAGAGAAGACGACAACACGGGTGGTCACAAAAAAAAACCAGCAGCAAAGACAGGCTGAGAAGTGAGAAGTGGGCAGAGCTGAGCTGGGAGCAAAGTTCTGCCGGAGCTGGGAGAGCCCCCGGCTGGGACTGCCAGCCCTGGGGGGCAAGAAGGACTTTTCTTCCAAAGAATGAAAAAAAAAAGGAAGCCTGCATCGCATGCAAACACACACACATGCCTCTTCTGTGCAAGGTAATGTCTTCACAAGGCCCTTGCAAGGTCTCTACCTTAAAATAGACCCACTCCAGTTGTGATAAAGGTGCATTCACCCCCTTTGCCTTCTTCCTTACTGTTGAGCAGTTTGTGTTGAATGCAGACAACCTTTTCCCTCTTCCCATTTTCTAACTAGTTACATCATCTTTGTCTCGAAAAAGAAAGAATCCCCAATGGCCATCTGAAGGGGAAAAGAAAGCGGGACATGAGCAGGGATGCTTAGCAGGGCAGAACGTGCTCTTTGGAGCTTGGCTGCCTTGAGTGACAGCGAGCGAAGAGGCCGAGACAGACAAGCGCACAGGCAGGTGGAAAGGGGGAAAAATCCTCTGGTGTGGGAATGGGCAAGGGATGGAAGATGACATTTCTCTTATAGAAAAGATTCTCTGTATGATACTGAAGAATGAATACCAAAGTCTGAGGGGAAATATCATGCCCTTTAGAAACAACAAAGGAGTGCACAGGCAATCTTTTGTCAGATCTGTCCTCCTGGCATTGGGGATTTCTGCACAAGCTGTTCTGCAGGATCTGCGAGTTGAACTGCCATGGGGCAATGTGGGACATTCAACAGGACGACGTCTGGTGTGGCTGGGCTCCAAACCTCCCGCGGGGGCCTTGCTGGGTGGGAGAACCATGCAGGATCTCTGCTTCTCTTCACCCATTTTACATGCCAGGCACGTTGCCTGCAATCTGCCCACCCCGCTCCTGGAAGACTGTGCTTGATGTCTTTGGAGATCCTTCAGTTTGCTGTCTATGCTGGGATCCCAGCAGGGCTGCTGAACTTTTCTTCGGAGCATTTCCCTGCGACCCACACCTCTTGTAGCACAGGGATCTGCACAAGCCCCTGGTACCGGTGTGGAAGATTGTGCAGCCTTCAGAGTTAGTCTTGTCCTTAATATCTTCATCCTTTTTTTTTTTTTTCTTTTCCTCAGCTTTGTTGATGAACACAATGTTTAGCGAGATGCGAAGTGGTCTTACTGGCAGACTACTGCATGGGACCTGCTTCCCCTCCTCTAGACATCTGGCCGTTGCCAGAAGTAATAAGAAAATCATATGAAAGGATAATGGACCAGATGGACTCAGGGTGTGATCCAGCTTGGTGACTCTCACCTAAGGGCCAGTTTGGCAGTGCCTGATGCATTTAGATCTGACTGTTCATATGATTTGTGCACAATATCCAGAAATGGAAGACCCTTGGTCTGGGTGCCAGGGGAGGTACCTGCTTAAATGACCATTATGTTCCTGGCAATTAAGAGATAGCATATGTACAGCTGAGTAATGATCTTCGGCGTGGTGACAAATTCAGGAAGAGATCGCTAAGTGATAAGTGAGCACAATTTGCTGTTTTAGCAAGTGTGGTGCACTTCCATTATAATTTGCATGCCAGGGTTCAAGCGTGATTTTTAAAGGTGAGCCATGAAAGCTGATTTATGTTCCCGAACCTGGCTGTGCCTGAGAATACTATTGTATAGTTTCTGCAACATACTCAGAGGTCCCAGGATATCCATTGCTATAGTAACATACTGTCCATCATTCCCTGACCTGCAAAATCTCTTGTGAAAATCCCTGCTGGGTTTCTTGCTTGGATGCAACATGAATTATCACCTTATATAGCTGAGAGAGACTTAGTGGGGTTTAATCCTTAAATAATTAACACCTCTCAAGTGGTTCTGAGTTGTGCCAGGAGTCCTCCCTCTTTTTCTGTAGTCTGTTTTCTGGGATATCTGGAAATACCTTTCTTTGCAAATCCTTTTCTCAAGATGTTATCTGCTGCTTTGCTCCAAGGTGCTTTTGCAGCTCAACAGCCACTATGCTCTTCCTCACAGCGAACAGAGACATAGCTGTACCTCCCACTTCATTCTTGCTGGAACCCTGACTCCACTGCTTGCTCCTCTTCACGTCCAGCTCATTGAAAAGCAAACACAAACCAGTTATACGCGTTGTCGTTACCCCAGTGGCCCCCAGTTTCCCTGCCCTGGCAGCAATGGTGCAGCCACAGTGACCAGGCTGAGCAAGCGGTGGATGCACAAAGCCACAGACGCCGCATCCCGTCGCGCCCACCCAAACTGCACCCAGGAGTGCAGCTTCTCACTTCGTGAGGCTCGTAACCTCACATAAGTCTTAAGGAAACCTTTTTCAGGTGCCCCAGGGCTCTGCGTGTCATCCCCATGAACCGGGCAGGCCAGCCTGGCAGGGACTGGGGACAACAAGTGGCTTTTAAAGTTTGGAGCAGGTATCAGAGGTGTCTTTCAGATGACTGGCCCCTTTTCGAGATGTCCTTAGAATCTGGAATTATATAAAAAGACCTTTGACAGAGCGCTCCCTGCTCTCTGCACTGCGTGTAGCAGCAGCAGCTCCTACATCCCAACTTTCTCTTCCCAAGTGTGTTAAGCAGCAGCAGCACTTCTGGGAGAAGTTACTTATCTCACAAACTATAATTACCTTTGGTGAGGGAAACTAAGCATTTCAAACAAGATACTAAAGGCCAGACCTTCTCCTATCAGTGAGGAAGTCCTCAGAAGTCAAAGGCAACACACTGATTTACGCCAGATGGGGATCTGACCCCTGATGTCAAATGATGGCTTCACAGCCCAAAAACCATGGAAGTTCAGAGACAGTTCACTTGAATAGTTGTAATCTCCATAAAGCTAAATTATCATATGGCACACACACATACAATGATAATCAGAAAAAGAACTGTAGAGAAAAGCCAGGTAAAATGGAATGAGCATACGGGACAAGTGTGGGTAACTCACATCCTACTTACGTTCATCCATTACTCCTTATTTCCTAGCTATATAGAGCCACTGAGGCAGATTTTTCAGCCCCTTATTTTCTGCAAAACAGTAAGTCACCCATTGCCAGTACTCCACAGGTAATAGTTAATACCATTACTACTATCATAAAAATATTATTCCCAGGCTCTTGGCAGTAGCTCTCTCCTCCTACTTTGATTATGTATTTCCCTTCTCCATTTTTCCGTCTCTGGTCTCAGAAGAGCTCAATGGCACTGAGCCCCTCCACGATCAGGGTACTTAGGGAACAAATGATAAAACCGGCTTGTATGGGCTGAGATAATTTGGATAAGAGAGACTCACCGACTGGCTGTCATCGTCTTCGCACTTGATCCGGCACTCGCTGTTGAACTGGAAGCCGTTGGAGCACTGGTAGAGCCCATGAAACTTGGAAGGCGGAGGGTCACAGGTTACGGGCACGCAAGTGCCTGGCAGCCACGTGCCGTCTTGCGTGCACTGGATCTTAAACGCTCGCCTTTTTGTGCAGAAAAAAACATGCAGTGAGTGGCTGAGTCGGCTAAGAGGCTCTGAAGCCTCCGAGCTCTGCTAGCAGGTTGCAGGGGATGGGTGCGCTTGAGCTTTTAACACCTGGGGAACAAGGCATGAACCTGCGTCATGAGGTCTCGGAGCAAAAATAGCGATTATTTGCAAAGCCAACATTCAGCCGCGCAGCCTAAACTGCTCTTTGGGCTTTGGACACGTCTTCCAAAAACTCTGCTTCCCAGGCTTGTGGGCTGTGGTTGGTTTGAAGTGGGTTTGTGCGGAGTCAGAAGTATATGATAGCACTAACCCTTTCCTGCAGAGTTTGAAAGGGGACTCCCCAGGCTGTGTATCAAAGGGGTATTTCTAAGGTAAGGTCTGTTATTTGTGCACTGGCTAGGATTTTCAAAGAAAGCTAAGGGAACGAGGTGCCTAAATCCCCTTGAAATTGCACATCGACCTGCATGAAGGAATTGCTCAGTGATATCCCCTGCAGCCCATATAGTCTGTTATAAACAACCCAGCCTTTTCCCAAACTCGTTTTAACTCGTGGCTTTCTGAAACATGCTGACCGCACGGCATAACTCCTTCACGTACTTTCTTGCTTTTCTGGAGGATCCAGGGACATGGTAACCTGGTTTGCATTTGTACTTGCAAAACGAGCCCACTTTGTGCTTATCTTCTCGGCAACGAGTAGTCTGGAGATCTGCGTTTGGGACGATGGAGGGTGCTCGACACATCAGCTCGCACAGGGCCTCCGGAAAGGACCACAGCCCATCCTCCATGCAGGTCAAGTTGCTGTTGTTTCCTGAGAAGAACAGTGTGCAAAGTCAACAACGTTCAGCAGGACTGATTTTTTCAAAATGTCATTACACCCATGATATATCAAAAGCCACCTCAGTCGGCTTGTCAAATTCAGCTGTGTGTCCTATGCATTTTCTCCATCTAGGTGATGGCATCAAATCACTAAGGACTCTGTTGTCAGACGACAGGCAGACAGTGCTTATTTCAGGAAAGGCTATAGCATAGGGGAAACCCCACTGGCTTTGCAATCTTTTGTATTTCTCTTCCTTATTTTGTTCTTCTCGGAAAGGAAGCTGGCTTCATACATCAACCCCCTCCTCTCCAAAGTCATGGCATTAACAGAGGGTTTGGTGCCATTACAGTCTTCATTCCACTTCTGTGTTATATCTTTTCCCTGAATCTGTCCTTTTTATTTCAATTTTGAGCCTTTTGGAGCAGCATCTGTTAGTATTAGAGTCACTCCTCCAACACAACGAGAAGCCATTCTCAGCTGGAGACTCTCAGTCCTTGGGGACTAGTGTGATAAATATGATTCCTAATACCCATTAGAGACTCATTTTCCTTACGAAGCTTTCTTGCCCAGCACCTCAAAGGTAAAAGGTACAATAGATCTATTTGCCTCTGCTATGACCTACTTGACTTCAGAAGGTTAAGCTAAAAGTAGCCTAGTCTCAGTGTATTTTACATTCTTTGTTATTTTCTACTGCACGTTGAAAAGGAATCAGCTTTTCCTAGGAAGCAAAACACAGCTACAAGCCACTAACCCTTCAAAAACCCCTCATGCTCTCTTGAAATCCCTGAGCATTGCTGCAGGAACTCTACTCAACCCACAAGACATATTTTCAACAGCAAGCCAGCTTCGGAGTTATCCCAAATAATACCGACAAACTGCTAACCCCGGATTGCAATGCCATCTCTCTGAGAGGGAAGGAAGACAGCCGGGGCGCGAGGCTGGAATTCAAAGAAGAAGAAAACAAAAGGCTCTGGAGGGCTCAGGAAGGTATGCGGAGGAGCCCTCCTGCCCTACCCACAGAGATAAGAGAAGCCGCATTAAATCAGCCCTGGATTTCTCTCTCCCCTCTCCAAGTGCAGATGATTCCAGAGGTATTTTGTGCAGAAGGGAGCAATTTTCTAGAGCACCAGCCCGCTCCTCTGCTCTGACTCACGCAGCAGCTCTGCAGACCAGCCGTGGTGATCTCATACTCGCCGCTGCAAAGTGATAAGCTGTGACATTACCAACAGTGGCTGTCATGACGTCAGTGATTGAATTAGGCATGAGTCACTCCAACGCCATTCTCCAGAAGCTTAGTGGTAACATCTATTAGTCATCACCGATGGCTGTACACCAAATGGTGCCTTTACCTCACAGCTCGCAGAGTTTCAGGACAAAAGTGAGGTGATGCTACACACCACGGCTGCACCCCCTGACCTGGGGGCTGGCTGTCATCCCTCCAGCTACCCCAGATGGAGTCATCAGCTGAAGCTCTGTTGGTCGTGATGAATATCATTATTTTCACTGCCCCCTCAAAAAAAAAAAAAAATCCAGGCATTTTCAATGAAAAATCATCTCTTGTTGAAGATGGCCCTCTGAGTTTATGAACAGAAAAAGGGAATTTTTTGATAAAGATCTCCCCTTTGCTTAGTCTTATCTTTCACTGTGTGTTGGCTGCTTGAGGTTATGCTAAGTCTGAGTTACAAGAATTAAGCAATTTGGTTATATATGAAGAAATGAACATATCTCTTCACTGAAATGAAGAATACTTCACCTGCCTCTTCTAGGGTTTGCAGTGAATCATAGCAGAAGAGGTGATACCATATGTACCAAAAAAGCTTATACAGCATTTGTACCTGAGTTGACAACAGCAGCCAAGATTACTCCATTGCAAGATGAAAAGTTAATTTGGCTCTAATGTTCCTTCAAATTAACACTGATATATTGTTTCCAGAGGACCAGATCAAAAAGGGTAACATGCCAGTGAGCAGAGGTGTCGATGATGCTGGGGATGCTATTAGAAAAGCAGCAGGGAAGACGATGGGGGAGAAAAGGAAAGAAGGCAAGAAAGTATGTTATTTTTAAGAAATAAAAGTTATAGACCCTCAAACAAGAAGAGAAAAGAAAGGTCAGAGGTGGAGCAAGATGAGTGTGGAAGAGGAGATGATGGGTGGATTAGGAAAAAAAGAAAGACAGTGATGGAGGACTGTGCAACTGGGACATGGGACTTTTCAGTCTTCTCCTGCCTTTCCAAATACATGGAAGGGAGACAGACAGAAAACAGAAGGCATGGGAAAGAAGATGAGAGAGTTCAATTTGATTTATCCCCATGACTTTTCCATGTTTTGGTTGTATGGAAGCAATATTCACTGTCATTACTGCCCGGCCATACGTGATCAAGGAAAGGTCACAGGAAGGTAATAGAGAGATGCAAAGGAACTTAACTCCTAATATAAATAAACCTCCCCATAGGCTCTCATAATTCTTCATACTTAAAATATCATGAATAATTCTAAAACAACAGCAACAGAAACATCTATTACTAGGAGCAGCCTGCGTTAGCCGTGCAGCTGTCCCCAGGTCCCTGCACCCTCCGATACCTTTCAGAAGAGCAGGAGGTCGGCAAGTGAAGGAGCATTTCTTGCCAAAGGTGGTCCCCTCGCTGCAGTTGAAGGTGGCTGGGTAGACGTGGTACTGGTCTGGGACACCGCAGTCCACGGGCTCACAGGTCACCTGCTTGTTCCACTTCCCATCTGTGCAAGTCATGGTGATGCTGGACTCCATCTGGAAAAAGACACACGCCTACAGCTATCACAGCCAGCAAGGGGGAGATCAAAAGCATTTTGAGTCTAATAACAGCCATTATTTTGGCTCACAAGTTATGCAAAACTGGGCCCGATCGCTACCATCATCATTTGGACAGCAGCTACTAAAAATATCAAGGAAACATCAACAGAAAACGGTGTCAAGGGAACTAGGATGTATTTCTGCCACCTCTGGGGTGAGACACCAAAGGGCTTCAATATAAGGAGTGGGATAATGTGCAGCACTACAAATAATCTGCACTCTCGTCTGTGTCACCTCCTGAGACAGGCAGGGAAGCTGCTCTGGGACCAGAATGGAGCGTGCAGGGCTGAGCTGACAGCCGTCCCCGGTCCCCGTCACCTCCGCAGTGACACAGCCGCTCCAACGGGATCCCCCTGTATTTCTGAGCAGTCAAACTCACTCTTGGGTTTGAAGTGAAAGCCAACCTGACACGAAGCCATTTGGGACTCCCACCTGAGGCTCTTCCAGGAGGAGTTGGTCACCCTTGGGCTGGGGTATCCAGGGAGGTGGCCTGGGCCATTTCGGCACTGTGTTCAGATACCGAGAGCTGCTGTGATGGCTTCTACGATCAGAGCGTACACTTGACAGACAGAGGTTTTCCTGGAGCAGTTTGCAACGGACAGACCCGAGAGCATCCTGCCCATACGTTCACCTGGCACTTGGACCAGAAAGTCCCAGCGAGAGAGGTCAAACACAGGGCCAGCGCCTGTGCTCTGACTTCCCTAATGCCGCTCTACCGCCCCGGCTACACAGAAGATACACTTCTGTGGGTTTGAGGAATTATCCAAATAACGCAGCTGATTGAAATCCTGAAGTGTTAGGGAGAGAGAAAAAAATAGGAGGGCAGGTAAAGGAGCCAGCCGTCCAAAGCTAAGATGAAGAATTTACTGGGTGACTGAAAGACAAACAGACGTTGGCAAAGAGAACAGAATAAACAACATATCCACTTTCTAATTAAAAAGGGAAAATTATTAAAAACTAGAAGTGAAGAATCTGAAAGTAGGACGCTTCCCTCCATACCAGAATAAAGAGAGGGACAGAAGAAAAAGAAATGTGAGAAACCCAAACATAAGAAGGGGAAGATACTCGTGAACATTCCAGCGAGGAATCTGACCAAGCCGTACGGCAGCACTCCTCTGCCTCTGGGGAATATTTTATTCAGGGCTGGTACATTCACAGGAGATTTGCACTGCCGACCATTGATCTGGGTTTATAAAAGGAAGGGGAATTTTTCTAGCACACATCAAAGGGACCTGGATTCCCTTTTTGCAAAAACACCCTAATGGTTTCAACAGAAGTTCAGACCTGTCTCCCTTTGATATATGGTTGCATTCAGAATGGAAAAAGCAGTCCCAGAGCTGAGAAACTGGACACTTCCCAAGTGGGCACAAAACCCCTTTTCTAGACCATGGAGTTTGTTTAAACAGGGAGCATTGCTGATGGAAAAAAATGTCTTTTCTACCAATTTAGAGCAGCACATTCTGGGATTCTTGGAGCACTCAGGTGAAGTGACACTCTGTGTTCCCACTCCCAGTCATTTTGCTCCCCATTCACTCTAAATTCTGCCTTATCAGAATAGCTGCTCCATTGAAAAGTAGATATATTCTGCAGACAGTTGATGACTTGAAGACACCCGTGCTTCCAAGAAGCTGTGGTGCGATGGCCACAGGAGTAGGGATGATTTAGCATATTTCCATGTCTTCATAACACAGCACCATCATCACCACATTTGCACTCCAGGCTGGGATGCTCCAGCATTCAGCAAAGCCTCCACTTCCCTTAGCAGATGCTATCACCAAATAACACTCCAGCCCCGTAGCTGCCGGGCTCCTTGACACCAGGAGTTTAAAACATAAAACCAAGCTATTGATGTCACAGGATACCCGTATGTTATGGAACAGTCTTGCATTGTATCTTGCTGGATGCTGGATCCACAGCAAGCACAAGGAAGCTCTATCAGTGACAGGAGATTCAACTCTAAGAATTCAGTTACTAGTGTTGGTGTGATCTGGTTTAGGAAGGAACGATTGCTCCTACCAGCTGATACTGGCTGCTGAGACACAGTGGTGCACAAGGGAGTTTCTCTAATGGCAGGGTTGCACATCAGATGTAGCTCTACAGAACACCGAATAAACAGTGCCAATTCAGAATCTAGAATATAACACCAAAATTTAAACAGAATATCTGTGTGTGACAGTCCCACCTTAAAGAAAATGGGCAAGAAAGTTTTGCCGAAGCTAACACCTGTGAGGGTATTTCAGCTGCAGCTGTGGTCTTTGTTAGCAGAAAGCTGGAGGACACCACAGCCTGCTGGAAACACAACCTGCCTGGGGTCACCCCTCCTTGGAAGGGATCCCTCCTTACAGCTGTACTCCCACTGCCTTTTTCCACCCCCCGCCCCATTCTAGGCCTTGATGTGAAAAAACCCATGAGTCTCTCCATATTTTCAACTCTGGGCTTTTCCCCATGGTACTTTCCCAACAAAACCACTAACCAAATCTGGAAGAGCCACTTCCTTCCAGGGTCTTATGGCTTTTCCTCTTCCTGGCAAGGCCATTCCCATGCAGAGAAGGAGTGCCCATGTGGGTAAGACCCTGGCTTCTCAGCTTTTTCCAGTAATTTGTTCCATACTTTGTCTGATGGAAGCTGAGGTTTTCAAGGTCAGACATAATAATGGCAAATTTTAGAGCACGTCTATCATGTCATCACTTCAAGCAAAAGGAGCACATGTCCTTCTGCAGCAGAACATAACAGAGAACATTCCCCACAATGGAGACAAAGACTACTGGCTTTGAATGAAAGGACACAGGACAAACCTCAACATGGAGATTATTGCAGATGGCACCCACCAGCTCTCAGCTTCTCCCTCTTGCAATGTCCCAGCTGAAGGTGGGATCGTTACAGGACCCCAGCTCTCCCCAACACCACATCACACCTCAGGGGTATTTCCAATCAACTCAGCCGCCTCCAGATCCAGCCCTGGGTCTCTGTGGCAGCATCTGTGTCTGTCTTTGCAGATCTCCTGCCCGAAGCCTGAGCAGGCACGTGCCTGTTTCGCCTGTCTGATCTGACAAGGTCACCCAGCTCACAGCAGTCCACACGAAGCACTTGGCTTTCTCATCTGGTTTATTAGCTGTCACTTTGGGCACTTTGCGCTGCTTTGACTGGCATCACAGCAACTGCTTCCCTTCATGTCCTGCCTTCCAAAAGAGGCTTTCGCAAGGAGGGAGGGTGAGGAGGAGAAAAGAGGTGGGGGGAAAGAAAAAAAAAGGCCTCCAAAGATACAGTGTGTAGTGAAGAAGATGCAAACTTAAACAAATCTGGTGCCAGAAAGATTTGTTTCTTGGGACTTTGAACAGCTTGGGAGAATTCATGTCTCCTTCCTGCTGCCCAAGATCCCAGCTGGCTCCTTCTTCAAGCGATGCCTCACATGTGAAGTTTCCTCTCCTTAAAAATGAACAGCTGTGCCCTCCCCTCTAAGTATTCTTCCACTTCTGCCCACTACTGTGCCTCTAATTGAACCCACATGAGCCGCGCTTTCTTTTGCTGGCATGATTGATGATGCCTTTGCACAACATTAGGGAGCTGCTGGGTTTTAAATAACACCTCTTGACCAGAGCAGCAGTGGTGGCAGCTTCAAGGAGAGATGACAACAAGGCACTGAATGAGTGGGGCTTTCAGCGAAGGACAAGGGGGAGGAAAGCAGGGGAAGACAAAGGGGGAAGAGGGGGAGAAGAGAAGAAAGACCGATGGAGATGTCAGGGGGGTGGGAATGAAAACATCCTGAGATGATCTTTGTGAGAAAGATACACGGAGGATTTTGCTCCATCACCGTGCAAACCCTTTTTTGTTGCTGCTGGTGAAGTCTCTAAATAAGGATAAGAGAGAGAGCTCGAGAGCCTGTAAACAACTCTGCTTTTTAAAAAAATTTTCAAACAGCAAACAGTTTCTACTGCAGATAGTGCTGACATTTTTAGGGTTTGGTGATTTTATGGAGTTTTAACAGGTTTTGGGAACAGGAGCTACTCAGAGAGCAGAGCTGAATGATTTTTTTGCCCTATGACTGATTAAAATGGTGGTTTCAGAAGACACAGAGACCAGAAAGCGCAGAAATTGTTAAGATTTTCAAAGACCCCTTAGAGGCTAAAGATTGATTTGAAATGTGACTTGTGCCCCTACATCTCTGAGGTGCTTTTGAAAATTTTGCTTTTAATTCTCTGTTCGCCCTTTTTTCCCTGCCTTTCAGTGGAATGCAGAAGACAAACATGGTTCAGACGCTAAACCATTGGTCTGTCAGTCACCTTCATCGGCCCACAGTGGCTACGGGCCACGATGTTCAGGCTGCTCTTTGAGACATTGCACCTCAACTCAGCCTCCTTCCTACCCAAAAGTGTGAAACACCAGCATGTGCAAAGCTACTTTCCTTCCTCCTCCCCCTCATGCATCCCTGCCACGCAGTCAGTTAAATGAGAAAAAAATAGCTCTAGACCCTCAAAATAGGTCAATCAAGCAAAATATCCAACTAAATGACAACAGTGAAACAGCCAAGAGGTGTGTGCAAGGTTCCTCGATCACAACAGAAAGTCCCTCTGCCCATAGATAACAACCCACGTGCCGCGGCTCATCCCAAACGCTCGTGATCAGAAGAGGAACTGAAACTGGGAAACGGTTGTGGAAGGAACACAATGCAGTTCGATACAACACCACACAAGGAATCCAAACCATGGATTCCAGACTTTCTCAGGTAATTCACTTCTTGCCCACGTGTTCCACACGTTCTGGCTTGAAGCACCTGACACGAAGAAATAAAACAAGATGATAGAGAAAGAAACCGTCCGTTCCTTTTCAACAGATCTCCGAAGCACATGAATGAACTTTTAAAGCACGTGTTTAATGTGCTTAGCTGAACATGGATATTTTTAAGATGCTCCGCTCCTTCCCTGATTTGACCAGTGAATGCACAGCACTGAGCAAAACAAAGCCATTGGCCTCAGGGCTTTTATCGGTGGAAAAAAGGCGATGAAGTGCAATAGTAGACCAGGGTGAGAGGAAGTGTGTTGTAATCGGCAGTGAATCACGTTTGCTAGGGGTGCTAAAATCCCCCGCTCCTGTCACATGAGTCTGATCAAGGCTCTGAAACCAAACTTCTCAGAGCAAAACCACGTACAGTTGGCTGAGCCTCCCCGAAAGGTACTTCTTGCGTTTAAATAGCACAGCGCTGGTGAAACACGTTTAGGCTGTTTTATTTGGTTTGGGATTCCTGTGTGCTCAGTGTACAGATCCCTTCCAACTATTTCCTGGTTCAGCCATTCAGGCTCGTTTGAGAACTTGTTTTCTGTTCTGTAAAAATGCTCAGCTGGAGCTGGGGTTCTGGTGCTGATGCCAATTAGGATGGAAGAGGCCCAGCTTGCGGGGTCCTGTATTTGTTTTGTAATTGAGTTGAAAGGGCTGACTCATTCCCCTCCACGAGCTGATGAAGAACACAGTATTTCACAAATACAGAGAGGCTGCGGAGCACGGCTGCCAGCCCCCAGATGTCTGTGCTGTCCCCACAACAGGCGAGAAGGTGCCGATGGGGGAAACCATCCCCACGTCCCGCTCATGGGATCCGGCAGCATCGCGGATGAGATCACAAACTGGGGTGCTTGCCCTGCACCCCGCTCCCCGCAGCCTGCCGAGCCCAGACCATGCTCCACATACACCTTTGTCCACCTCCCCAGCACAAAGAACCTGCAATTTTTTTAATGTTTCAAGAAAGCGATAAGTTTTCCTCAATATCCCACTCACTGCATCAAGACATGCTGTCTTTGTAGGACTGGATTAGTAATGCTCAGCTTAGAGAAGATGGGGAGCACTCCCTGGCTAAAATGGGGGGAGGTTTTTGGTGCTTTCTTCGGAAGCAAAATGTTTGGGTGCTTTTTCCACCTCCTTGATAGCATGCCCTTCTGCAGTGCCAGGGTGTGGTTGGGAGCAGATGGACTGAAACACTGCAAAGGAGCTAAGACATTGTCAGCCCCAACCCGAGGAATACAAATGAAGTATTTTGCCCAGAAACTGGTTGTGTGGAAAAAAACCAAACCAAACCAAAACAACCACCCCATCCCCAAAACGCCAGCTCAAGAAACATTGCTCGGCTGAGTAGAGCCAGTGAGATCAGAGAAGGCCTGAACACATATTTAAACCTTTTGGGTTGAAAGCTGTGAAATTTGGGGAACATCTGAGCTTTGCTCACTGTCAGAGCTTTGCTTCCCACAGAGTCCGATGGCTCCTATTCTGATGAGGCCTTGTCCCAAGGCTGAGCTGAGATTTTGCGTTTTAGGTTGGGTTATTTCTCCACATCTCTTTGCTCACCCCCGTCTTGCGGCTCATACGAAACCAGCAGAACAAACCTGGCTCTTGCGGAGCTCGTCGTCTCGCTGGACTTGCAGGATGTAGCCCGTCTTGCAGCTCACGTGGCACTGGGCACCGCTGAGCCACCCGCTGCCCGTGCAGTTCAGCAGCGCGTTCTCGATCTCCGGCTTCTGGCAGTCGGTGGCTTCACAGGAGTAGTGGACACAGCTAGGTGGGAGACGAGAAGCGGTATTCTTATTTAGTTCATTTAAATCATTCCACAAGAGTGAGAACGCCTGATTGACACGCTCGTCACTTCTCAGGCAGCAGGTACGCAGGCAAACGGCTCCTCCCCAACAAACACACCCTCTAGTTACATCTTCCAAAGGACAGGGACAGCGGTAACGGTGCTGACAATGAAAGCAAATTACAGGTGTTGTGGCAAAAGGGAAGAGGCTGCCAATTCTGCAGAATTACCTTCTGTTCTGCAATATTCAACTGCCCCATGGCCTGACACGCATCCAACAGAGCACTCTCCTCATGCCCCATCCCATTTCCCATCTCTGCTGAATTCAGGAGTGCCCGATATTTGCAGTGATAAGTGTGTGCGTGTGATGAGAGGTTTCTGCGATAGACACTCTCATCTTTGAGAAACTCGATTGAGATCAACACATTCATTTTATTCCACTTCACGAGGAACACCAACCATCAGCTGTGTAGCTGTGTTGATAAGCTCTTATCAAGCTCAGCAGCATGCTGTCATTTCAGATCTCTCCAGCTGCTGTCCTGCCATCCATAAAATGTTTTCCCAGATGGAAACTCTCCGCTCTCCCTACAGTAAATTATCGTAACATTTAGCACTACTTGTAAAAGAGAGGTTTTTGTTTTATTTTTATACACACAGAGATGTCTGGTTGACACAAAATCTTTCACCATCTCTGACGACCTGAGTCAAACATTACAGCACATGTTCAAATGTGAGTATGGGGCAGGCGCTCAGCTAAAGGGCAATGAAAATGCTGAGAGTCTTACAGCATGTGCAAAGACGTTTTACTGGATTAGAGACAAAATTTCTGGGGTTAAGGATTCCTACCGGGTGATCTGCCTCTGCTAAAAATCAAACTGAATTTAAATTAAATGCAGTTAAATTAATACTGAGGAGGGAAATTTTTGACTTATTTCACCATCTACATGGGTACGCAAGAACCCGAAACACAGAGAGTTATAGAAAGAAGGGAAATCAATGCATCAATACGCATATTTTGAAACGGATTAGAAGCAAGTTATTTCCATCTCCTAGAAAAAGGGTTAACAGCCACCAAACTCCCATCCACCTTAGTTAAGCACAGGACTTAGCCTGTACACCGTGTTTTGCTGTGTTCAAAGCATTGTGCAGACATTATCTAATTAATTTTCATGACACCTCTGTGAGACACCTGGGCTGGTATTGTTATCCCCATGTCACCGACAGAGAAGCACATCTGCACATGTCTCTACTGAGCTCTAGATCAGATTAAACGACAGTATTATGTACCTCCACAACTCATTTCTCTGTCCCAGACTGGTGCTATATGGCAAGTGCCCACTGCTGGTAATTTAAGGCTGCTTGTTTAGAGGTGGCCCTTCCCTGGAGTGCGATGAGCCATAAACAATTTCTACATTCAGAAAGATCTTGTTTCCTCATTGTGTACAAAGTATTGCCACTGACAGGACTGAGGAAGGAGAATTCCTGGCCAACTCGATACCCCTGTAGGCAACAACCTGCACCCTGTCTACCAGGATTACAACTGTGATGCTCATTATTTCTGCGGAACGGTTGATGCTCTGCCACAGCTGACCTACACGGAGTGATCCTGCCTTCAGTATGATCCCCCCATCCCCATACCAAAGGTTTCACGTGTTTTCCAGTCACTGGAACTCACCACATGACACACAAATTTAAACTGCCATTGATTACAGTTCACATTGATCAATAAGACTGTGGATGAGACGGTGGAAGAAGAAGTGGGCAGTATGTCCTACTGCCCGGGTGGTCTTCTCTTGCAGAGAAATGAGGTGGGGAGAACCTCCACATGCAACTGTCTTGTAAACGCCCAACATGAATCTCACAGGAGTGTGAACCACAGACCTCACTCTGGTTTGGCAGCAGCCCCCGAGCGAGCGGTACCTTAGTACTGACCTCACGGCACTGCTGGTTGGCTAAGTCACCAACTAACATCAGCGAGAATATGTGAACAGGGGGGCTAAGTGAGACTGTAAACGATGCACGATGTCTTGTTGAACCCTCTCTGCATGTCCCACTTACACCTACCCATGAAGACCAACCATCACTTTGCTCCCCTCTGCTTTCCAGAGGGTGAGGCTGCAATACCAGTTCCTCCCGTGCCAGGGCTCCAGTGACGAGCAAGTTGACTCATCAAGGAAAAAAAGCGAGCACTATTGCCAAGCCATTCTCAGAAGCACATATTGTGAACCCTGACTGCCCATTGCAAAACTCCTGCAAAATCTGAAAGCCTTTCTGCACCAAAGCTGAAAAACTAAAATAATAGCAGACCTATTTCATTTAATAGTCATGTGAATCAATGTGCTACACATTGATGCAGCACCGAATTCAGCCATGAATGGCTTCAGAGGGAAAGGTGAGCCTAAGAAAACCTTTGCGATTTGCACAAAGGGAAATTTGGAGAACGTCACAGCAGTCAGTGGCATCACTTTTGATTTCCATCAATGTAAAGGAGAAAAAGAATCTGGTTTCTTGAGTTCATATCAGGACACCAGATGAGCAAGCCTGGGCTTAAAAGTCCTGCAGAACTGAAACGCCACAGACAAAGGCATTAAGAAACACTTATTGTGATGTTCTTCTTTCTGTTTACAAGTCCCCTTGTGGTCTTCTTAAATGGCCAGGGAACATTTTTAGCCACCCCCTCCAGGCTCCAGATTATGCCTCGGTTAGCAGATCATCTGGGCAGCTCGCTCTGTCTGTAACTCTATATGAATGACTTCAGTGACAAACAATACAACCATTCACTTTTTGTAAAAAAACAACCACTGCCACCAAATGTTTCCAATTTAAATATTTCTGGTTCTCTAGCTACTGGTTCCAATTTGGTATCAGCTACTGTCAGCTGTAAATCCCAATGAATTTTGAAGTCACGATCCCGAATTGAGTTCTGCAAATGCAGAATTAAGGAGGAGAAACGAATATCTCCAAGTAGGAAGTTTAGACAAAGAACCCATCACATCCATATTGCAGAATTGTGGGTTACAGAAGCTCTTGCATGGGTACTGCCATTTAACAGTGGTTACCCATCACGTGGTCCAGAAACTATGCGTTCCTCTGGAAAGAAACGATATAGAACAACTAAGAATGAAGTAACTTCTACTTTAACTCATGTGGATTCCTGGCATAGGAGGACAGCTGATCCCATTTTCTTGCAATCAGAACTGGGCGACTTCGTTAAAGCTGCCTATTTCAAATCACCCTTGGTCTACCCTAACTCCCCCAAAACACCTGGGAGTTGCTTGCCAGAGTATGAGCTGGGCTTGACAAAAGCTGCTCAAGGAACCCAAGGACCACTCTAATAATTTACTGATATATATGTAACGAAGAAGTGCTGGTGCCTGGGATATTCCCTGGCAGTGTTTACTTTACTAGGTCCACCTCAGAATTCATCTGTTCCTGTTCTTGCCCTGGTAGTGTATGATTTCCTAAAGCAACATTTTCACACCAAGGTGAGTGCAAGAAGCAGCAGATTTCTTGCCCACATTCCACTGCCTGCAGGATGTTAAAAATACGGATCAAGGCAGTTTCAGTGATGTCAAAAGCCCCGATCTGAGTTAGCTTCACATGAAGGCTGAAGATCTGCGCCAGTTCTTACTGTATTCAAATCCACTCTACCCATCCCTAATCTAAATGAGCTTAGTCATTAGCCTCTAAATCTTTATTTCTCTGTGCCAATATTGGCCCCAATTCAGCAAGGCACTTAAATATGTGCTTAACTTCAAAAGCACAGTTAAGTCCCACTGATAGATTTGACTACAGGGAGATGTAAGCAAACAGCTAAGGGCTTTGCTAAATTGGGGTCTTAGTGACACAATCCTAGAAACATTTGTATTTTAACATGTTTATAGAGAATTATAACAATTAAGTGGAACTCTTCCTTCCTCACATAGAAACAATCCAGGACTTCCTCTTTCCAAAAGCTTACAGCAGCCCAACTTTCTTTTCCTAACCCTGGGGTCAAGCACTTTTCCAAGAACTCATCTCTTAACATAGTGCACTAATTTTTTGTTTCCTTCTTGGTAGCTATGACACATATATATGCATAGGTGAGCATAAAAGTTCATAGTATACACTTGTTATGAGAAGAGCCATAGCATTATCTATTGTACACAGGAAAAACTTCCTTTCCCACAGTCCAGGCCAGCCTGGGCTGCAGAACCGAAGCATAATTTGGTTTTGTTCTATACGACCACACCTACAACTCACACACGTGTAGCATTCTGAGGGTTTTTCTAACACATTTATCCTTACAATGGGTTTGTCTTCTCTGCAGAGATTCCTCTGAAGGCAAAAAGCAAGTTCTCCCTCTCTAGTCCAAACGAATATGCAGCATTTTGAAAAGCAAAGGCTGGTAGCCATATTTCTTGTTATAGCAATTAAAAAAAAAAAAAAAGTTTGAACTGCAAAGGTGGCAATGAATTTATCTTCAGTCTGCAGCTAAAACAAATTGGTTTCCTTGTATTAACACAAAATCTCAAAGAACATCTACCTGAATCCCTGGGGCTCGAGGGGGACCAGCGAACCTGCGCTGACTGTCCAGCTGGAAGAAGGATCAAGTCCTTTCCTTTTCAGTGTTTGCCTCCAAATCTGGTCCATGAGGGTGACCAGAAGAGAGGCATCACCTACGGTCCCTTCTGCCATCTCACCACAGTACCATTGGGCCTGACTCCCATAACGATCGCAACAAAACCTCAGTTCAAATCCATAGGGTCTGGAATGAAGATAAACCCAGAGATTTACAGAAAACGCTTGATCCAACCCCCGCGAAGCTGTGGGAGAAGGAGACGCACGAGCCAGCACATCCCCACCGCTGTCCAGGGCACATTCTCCCTGGGGACCAGCTCTGCCTGCAGCCCATTGTGTGAGATTTTCCTGCCCAGGGGGGTCCGTATTAAACCGATCGAGCTCTCCAAGCCCCCTGGCCCTGCCAGCGAGATCGAGCGCTGGGGCATCAACAGCCCTGCAGGTCTCCCTGCCAGAGCCTCGCCAGGCAAACAAAGAGAACGCATCGCCTTCCACTTTAATAAAAGCCAAATGATGCCGTTTGCCAATTACCAAAATGGGGCGAAGGTTAAAAACCCATTGAATTATAACACATGTCACGGACCAAAGCTTCTATGATTAACAGTTCTGTGAGAAATTCATTAATTTCGCCAGAAGCAAGCTGACAGAGATTGCGCTTAATGACAGAACGCAGGGCAGGGGGAAGGCAGCCGAATCGGAAAAGAGAAAGCTGCATTAAATCACAAATAAAAGAGACGAAGGAAACCCTTTTTTTGCCCCCTTATAAAAAGGAAAAAAAAAAAAAAAAAAAAAAAGAGTTATAAAGGGCGGTTGCATTTGTTCCGCTGCTGAAGATTTATCTTCATCATTTCTTGTTGGGGAAGCTGACAGCAGGAGAGAACAAGACAAAGAGAAGAGCTGGAGTGGGCTCCGTGTCGCTGGGGCTTGTTTGGGGCGGCGAGGGGTGCAGCTGGGAGGACGGTTCGGCACGGAGCCCAAGGCGCGTTGGGTCTCGGTCTCCAGTGCTGGTCCCCCCAGCTGCCGAACACTCAGATGTGCGCACTTATGGAGGAGGGTAAACCCCAAACCTCCCCTGCAAGAGGCAATTTTGCAGTCGTAACAGGGAGTCCGTGCCACAATTTAACCAAAGACAGGCAAACCTTTTTGCTAACCGGAAAGCACGAGGAGCTGCACAACGCGGGGCACACGCGCCGGGGAGCCGTGGGCAGGCAGAGCGCGCTCCAGGGGCAGGGAACCCTGCCTTTATTACCAACACGGAGTTAATGGAGGATTAAAAAGCCGAAAACTCCCGAAATCCACAATTCTGAGGGCTGAATCGGGGTGTCTACTTGGGTTTTCACGCCTCCCGCCTGCAGCTTCCAGGAGAGGAGCGGATGGCACCAAGTGGGACGGACGAGGGGACGCAGCAGGGAAACGTCCCCGTGGGACGGCAGCATCTCCCAAGGACTGTCTGGCCAGGGGTGGGAAACCCCCGGCTGAGGTTTCCTACATGGTGAAAAGGCCAAAAACCTGATTTCTGAGGAACTGCTGGCAAAGGCAGCCCCAGGGCACCAGGGCTTTCTTGCTGCTCGAGTGACCGCAGGGTGGGAAATTACATCTCCGCTCCTGCACACCCCATTTCACCGTCCACTCCACGAGGTTAAATAGGAAATAATAAAAGTATAATAATTTGAGCCATAAAGTGCAAGAAAAGAACTGAGCCATTACGTCTAGCCTAAGGATGCAACGTGAGAATCAAGTGTGTTGTTTTTACAGCACGTCTCCAGCAGCGAGGTAAACTTCTGCTGAAAACAAAAAAGAGCATGTGGCCAGCTGCAGCAGAGAAAACAACAACTGGAAAAATACAACTGCAAAGTACAGAGTATTTTTTTTCAAACCTTCTATAGATGTCTTCAGAAGGATGGAATGGATTTTCAAAAGAGTGAACGATGACTGAGAACAACTTCCTATAATGTTCAATGGGACTTTTGCATTTAAGCTCCTTTTTCTCTTCTAAAATATTAACTGTAATACATATTTTAAGAAAGAAGAGTGAGCGCATGTTTTATTTTTAGTTATTAAGTTGTCATTAACCCATGGGAGTGATCCATTCACCTCAAAATAAAAGCTGTATAAACTTTTAAGGGCCAATATATTTCTTTTCCCTCACATATTTAAAATCTGCACCCTTGCCTAGAAGTACCTGTATCTGGCTATAAATCCTCTCCAACCAAAATAATTCTCTGTGAGGAGAGAGAAATAATATCTCTTGTAGAGAGAAGCCAGAAAGCAGGCAAAAATATCTATGTTGACCTAAGGAAAATGAAAGCAGTAAAGTTGATACTTATATGTAGGAAGAAAAGTTACTTTAAAAATTAAATATTTAGGAAAAAAAAACATATTAGGGAAGTGCAGCCAGTGGGGAAAGGGGAGGAGGGAAGGATGGGCAGGGAGACTGTGAGTATATGGGGGCAGAAACCACGTCTAACTTCTGAACTGGTTAAGAAAAAATTTTTAAAAATTTCCCTCTTTCTATGTTCTTCCTGGGTTGGGTAAAATAATGAAGGAAAAAGATGGCAGGTGACAGCAGAGGTGGTTGTTTTTTACCTATTTCCTGCACAGCTTAATGCATGACTTTCCCTACATCTCAGATACCTGAACGGCTTAGAGTTTCTTGTATAGGAGAAGAAAGCGTATGTGGTCGCCCAAAACAATCCCACTACAAGGTAAACTGGAGATTTGCCAGTCTAGCGCTGCCATCATTGGAAAAAATCTCACTGATTTCAACTGGCTTTGGATCAGGGCTTTATTTCAGAGAGTTTCTAGTTCCTTGGCTGACATGGGAAATTTTATGATCAGTCCAGTCTTGTAACCTGCAAAATCTAAAATGTTACTGGGAGTGAGTGAGGCTCTGGTGGAAGTTTTTGAGAACAAGGGGCTGAAATGGTTCAGTGCATCACGAAAACAAAACAATGGAAAAAAAAGAAAAGAAAAATTCAAGAAGAAAATAAAAGAGGCAAACGGCGGGTGATTCTTCTTCAAGAGATTTCTAAAGCTTAGTTTGCTGGGCTGCAGAGGCTCACTGAAGCTTTGCCTACGGGGAATGCATTTTTTATTAAGGAAATAACTTTCTAAACACAGAGCACTTCTAATTTCATAAGTGAACAAATGGTTCGGTTCCTACTGAAAACGTGAGAGGGAGGAATGTGGTGCTGTGGCCTCAGCCCTCTCGAGCTCCCTGGTGCTTCTCACCATCTCCTTCCAGTGGGACTTTCTCGCCCTTTTTTCTGTCCCGCTCCTGCGCTGGGATTTGGGCAAACTTCCACCACCAGACTTCTCCTCTGAAACTTGATCCCGCTGTCTTTGGGCCTCTGAATTTATACAACCTATTGCACAGAATGATCAGACTCCTCGAATCTAGGTCAGAACACACTGACTGGATTGATTTAGCTGTAGATAGACTCCTTTTTTACCAAAAAAAATATATATATATATATATTTTCCCTTCCCTCTCCCCCTTCTCACCCTCCCCTTTTCCTGGAATAAAAGCGAGTCCTACAAACAAGCCAGGACATTATCAAAAAACCTGACAGCCTGTTTAGGAGGCTGAGCAGAGGTTTGCTGGGGTATGCAACTTGTTTTTACTATTGCTCCCACTATGGTATGACGACTGCTCACAACTATGAATTCACAAAGGGGAAAAAAAAAATGATTCTTTCAGGGGTTTTGCTAAATTCTCCCCTCTTCTTTTCACTGCCTTGCTGAAAGGATCCATGAAGCTGCCGCACCAGAGGCCATGAAAGGTCACAATCTCTGTGGGATGCTGTAAAGCAGAGACTGAGAGGGGTTGGTGGTGATCTATTGATGTGTCTGTAATAACAACAAGAATAAAACGGTAGCCATAAACCTTTCATCCTGGGGGGTCCCACAGAGCTTTTCAGAACGGGGGCCGGATCCAGAGAGGTACTGGGGCCCCTTCCCCAGCCATAAAAGCACCACGAAAACTGGTGGCCAAGCACCCACCCCATGGGGCTGAGCATCTTGCAGGATCTGGCCGCTCTGGGGCACAAGCATCACTTTGTCTCTGGGCGACTGTTTCCGTGGGAGGTCCCTGTAGCACTTTAGCAGCACAAAGCGGTTTAGATCAAGGCTGGGGTGTGAGTGGCAAAAACGATGCCGTACCGGGGAATGTGTGGAGAGTTAACTGGCCCCAATTCCAAGCTTGGGATAAAGGAGGGAGGAGAAAGGAAGAGGAAATAATTCACTAACAGCATCCCATGCGGGTTAAATGTCCCATCCATCCTGATCAATGAGAACACTGCTGGTTTTTTCTCGGCAACAAAAAAGGGTCAGCAGGGTTCACCTGCTGTGTCCCCCCTGTCCCCGGCGTGGGGGTGGTGGGTGGCGAGGACGGGGGCTGCCGGGCTCACCTCTGCTCCGCCGGGCTGTAGGTCTGTCCTCGCTGGCAGCTGCTGATGGTGATGGGGTCGAAGTTGTGGAAGGAACGCAGGGCCACCCCGGAGATGGCCACAAACTGGGAGCTGAAGCTAATGAGGACAGCCTGGGTGTGATAAAAAGGGTGACTGAGGTCATGGATGACGGGGATAATCAGCGGATTGTTCCTGCAGCTCAGGACGTGGACACCTGCCAGAGGAGAGACAAGATCAGAGGAAGGGTCAGACTTAATACAATCGCTCTCTGAAAGCCGTGGGCACTTCAGAAGCATTTCACCCATAGGAACGGCCCTATAGAGCTGAAAAGTTATGGAAAGCTGCCTGGAGGGGCTTCCCAAATCGCTCCGGAGAGCTTAGCAGAGATGTATATCCCTCCAGACAGCTGAAGAAAGGCGGCCATTCTCTCCACGAGCACGGCAGGCTCTCAGAGCAGTTTCTTTAGACCACAGCTACGTTTCTATTGTGCTCTGTTAAATCAGGAGCAACCATCACGGAGGAAGCGGAGTCGCACTATTGTAAAACTGGCCCGGGAGGACAGTTGGAGCCTTTATACCGCGCATCAAACGGAGCCGGCAGGCTGGGTGGCTTTGTGCGCCGAGGGCACTGCAGCAGTGGCTTGTTTGTCGCTGTGCGTGTCATTAGCGCTCACAGTTCGACGTTTTTGCATGAGCTCTACACTACATGTGTCCAGTTTTGATTTTTTTGATGGATTTCAGCCTAAAGGTATCTTGCTTTTTGCTAAAATAGGCAAAGGTGGTCCTGGAGAGACAAATGAGGGTGATGGACCCACTGAGGATTTTACAGGTGATCTCATTTTGAGACGAAAAGAATTGCGTCCTGGGAAAACAGAAGCGTCTCAAGTGCAAAGAAGCACCAGAGAGGTGACACGGAGACTTCTAAACCCCTTTTCTTCAGCAGAGAAGGCACTCGACGACAGTCGGGAAGAAATTCCCACCTTCAAGTAGAGGCAATCTCAATTCGAATGGGCCAAATCCATCTCAGGGGTAACTCAAAGGACAGAGAGCCGTCGGTTGGCCTCAGAATCCATTAACTGAGCCTCAGGGCCTGACGGCTGACGGCACAGCCTTGCCTCCGCGGCTCCGTGGCATCGCTCCGAGGATCAGCTTGGCTCCAGCTCCACTCGTCTCACTGGAACTCCCAGCTTTGGCCCAGGCCCTTTGGCTACCCTGATACACTTACAAATTTGAAAAGAAAATAAATTCTATTTGCATGTTTCACTGGCTCAGGAATTTCTATTTTACTTTTTTTTTTTTCCCCCCAGTTCAGTTTTCTTGACTCAAAAAGGAAAGAATAAAAAAGTTTTCACTTTTCTCCTTAGAGAGCGATTTCCTGTGAATTAAGACAGACTTCTGACCACTCTCTTTAAACATCTCCCACCCTCTACTTAAAAAAAAATCTTCCTGTAATAAAAAAATTATATATATATATATATATATATATATATAAAAGCAAACCTCTTTTTGTTTTGGTCTCTACCTGACCCTGAAATAACCTCCCTGTCTACTCGCCTCCCACAGGTCTTTTGATATCAGCTCCTTGTGGAACGGTGCACGTTTCTCACAAACAGGTGCAGTTAATACTCAAAAGCCCGGGTTCCCAAATTCTTTGGAAGTTTCTGCCTTCTCTGATGGAAAGCCAAGAAAGACCTTGTGGTATGAGGCTGTTTATTCCGTTCCATTTCGTTCCTCGCACTCAGCTGGTGTGTCCACAACAAAACAGACCCTCAGAGCTGCGCTGCTGTTGCTGGTGCCTTCTGACTCCAACAAGGTAAACGGGGGCTGAACAGGTCAGGTTCATTTAACTAACCTGCCTTCATTAGCAAAAAACCCCGCTCAAGATAGCACAGGTACCCATGGCAGGGGAGTTAGAGCTGTCTCCATGCTTGCTTCTGTAGCTCTGTACCCACCTATTCAACCCTCGCCAGCTCTTGCACAGCCCAGCAGCTGAACCCCAGTGTCTGCAAGGGCTCTGAACTACCAGCACTGAGGGGTTTATATCCCAGCCTCTCCGTCTCCTACTAAGACTCAGAAGAAGCTTTTCCATTATTTTCTGGGAGTCCACACGGTAAAAACTTGCTCAGATCAAGGTGGGAAACTGCACTTCTGGATAGACTGCATTTTGCTCATAGGAGTGTCTTTAGCACAGTGAGGACTGATCAAGCTTTAAATTATTGCTGCTTCCTTTTGGACATACTTTTAGTTTGCCACTAACTTCTGCTGAAGGCTGGCTGACTGTCTGCAGTCAATCCTGCACCCGGTGCCTGCCAAAGTTTGCATCCCTGCTGCCGCTTCTAGCTTGCCACGGTGATAATTCAAACACATCAAATACAATATCCAGGAAAAGGACTTAATGCCGCACCCAGAACTCAGACGAAACAGGGATTGGGAGCCCTGTCTGAGTGAGCACTGCTGGGTAGCCCACCTACACCTCTCCTCGGCTCTAGGCCAGCCTCTTCTGAAAAGGTCAGAGGGGCTTTTCCATGATGAATGGCAGCATTTCGGCTGTGAAGATCTCCAGGCGTCAGTCTGAGCCATGCCAGACTCATGTTGCAACTTCATTGAAGATTTCAAAACCTAAACCTCCGTTTCCTCTTTGCTCCTCTTTCTTGTTCTCTTGCCCTCACAATCTGTCTGTCTGTCTCTATAAAATGTCACATTAAGTATTTGTTGGCATGCTTGCACCTCCATCATTTATTTCTCAGAGGGAAAGAGCTATGTGCCACTGTTTTGCGAAAGGAGGAGAAGACTAATCCAGGGGCTCTGGCAAACTGGGAGCTATCCTGACTCAACCTGCACAACTTGCTATGAATTTCAGTTTGTTCTTGGACAACAGAGACCACACGTATTTTCCTTCTTTTCTTCCACACCCCACCAAATTATATATTACCCTGGAAAGTCATCCAACACCTGTCACTTGTGTGTGTCCTTTCTTCTCATCACTAGAAGGAACTTCATTTGAGTTTCCGCTTGTCAAAATTGCAAAGTTATGGTAAAAGAGAAAGCTGGAGGAAGAGGGTTATGTTTTCCTAAAAACTGCTCTCAGGATGACATGGCCAGCACTCTTCCCAGTGGAAAAAAGGGCAGGGGACAGCTGGAAAGGGATTATGCAAGTCCTACCCTGACATGGAGTGGGGAGCTTGGGTGAGCTCCTTGGTGCCGGAGCTTAAATGGAGCCAGAATCAATTCACCAGACACAACCTGCCCAGGTTCAGGGACCTGTGTCCAGAGTAGAGACAAAAATGGTCTGACATGGGACTTCGACACAGCTAGCAGGTCCACAGTCTCTGTCACGCACATTTTCTTGAGGCCATGCAAGCATCCCGCAAGGGTCATGGTGTCAGACCTTTATCAAACCTGAAATACTTTGCATGAAAAAAAAAAATTTGGGCCATGAAATAGCTGTGAAAACCTCCTTGCAAGCAGGACTAGAGATCCACCCAACACCACCTTGTGAAGCAGAAGCATTTGCTGCAGCAGCTGGTGCTACCAGCAGCTCATCTGTGTCACTGCCAGTGTCTCTCCAGGGGGGTGCTGTGCATGAAACATCGAAATAGGGCTTCTTTTAACGACTAAAGAGAAACTAATCACTTCTGAACACATGGTGAACAGGTATGGAGAAACGTCTGTATAAAACGGAGGATCATTTTCAACAAACCCTAGTGAAACTCAGGTCTTGGAGCATTAAGCTAGCACTTTTTTTGGTCTGATCCTGGAAAAACTGAGCAGGAGTATTGGTCAGTTTGTGAATGTGGGTACCAAGAGATTAAGCAAGCAATAAAGAGGGAGTTGAATAAAGTACAATCTTACCAAGATCATGGCTTTGCTCTTTGGTATCAAACAGCTGCACGCCGATGGTCTCCTGCTTCTGATCCAGGTAATAGGTCCCATCAGTGACCAAGTGAACTAGGACTGCTGCAGCTACCATAGGCTGGGAAAAATAAGCCTGGGAAAACAAAAGCCCCACAAAGGCTGAGTTGGAGAACTGTGGTGGGCTTTAAAAAACCCCACGAGTCAGCGCAGGACTTTTAAAATAGCAATTCCCATCCCAGGTCACACAGAAGTCTTCTCTTCCAATCTCTCCTATACAAACTAGACAAACTCGAGACAAAACAGCCCTGCAGCTGGAGGCTGTAACCTCTCAGAAACTCAATAGCCTTGTCACAGGAGGGGACTTCACCACCGGCTCTCTAGACAGTGCTCAGAGACTTTGCTTTGCTATTTTGCACTAAACGCACTTCAAAGGAAGGAGCAGCTTGGCCCTGGGAAGGCTGTTCCATGATCTTTGGCCTGTTGAAGAAACTTTGTATAGGCAGGCAAAAAGGAAACTTCTGAATGAGATGCGCACATCCTACCTTCAGCCAGAAAATGGTCTGTGTCATGTGGGAGTACTGGAAGTTGGCCGTGCAGGGATACCAGGCATACTGAGAGACACCATCGTTCAAGTCAATCACCTTCGTTCGACACATCTGTGGAAGGAAAAAGGAACACCAAAACAGGTGCAGATGACAGTAAGGAAGGATTGTGACTGTTTAAAGTAGGAAAAAAAGTCCAGGCGCACTGCTAGAATAAAATAATACACAATAATGACGTTTCTAGATACCACAAGATTATTCGAAAGCGAAGTTTCCAGGTCTTCCACCTCAGTTAGAAAAACTGAAACATGAAAAGGAGCTGAAGACTCACAGCAGTCAGATGGCAGCCAGCAGTTTCTTCTTAATTTGGTACAAGGTCTTTGACATCATTCGGAGCAACTTTGCTCCCACCCAACCGGACCATGGTTCTTCCCATTGGAGTCCAAATGCCGATCACTTCTGAACGTACCAACTTGCAGCACAGACAGGCTGCAGATGCTCTTCACGGTGCTCAAGCAATGTCCTATTTAAACCTGCATGTTCCTATAACCCCAGGGAAGCCACAGATGGTCATGTAAACTTGGAAGGAAGCGTAGCCAGGAAAGTCCTGTCTCTACAACCCAATTTAAGCAAACTAGTTCCTCATTTCGTTAACTAGTTTCTGTAAGTGGAATCACCTTCTTCATGCACCTATAGCACTTTCCACGGCAGGCAGCAGTGGAATCATAATCAAACTGCTCTGTTCAGTAAAGAACAAGTAGATGAATCCCAAGTGCTGGCATGGATGAAAAGCGCAAAGAAGAAAACACCAGAACTTAAGTACCAGCGAGCCTCACAGTGCTGTCAGTATGTAAGATGAGAAAACGGAGCTGCAAGAAATGTTAGGATTTACCCTGAAACTACACTGCTCAATGAAGCTGCTTCAAAAAATGAAAATGCACGATCACAGCATTCATTCCCTGAACAAAAACCGGGAAGGAAACGTCCACCATGCAGAAGGCCACAACTGCATTAGAAGGACACTTCCAGCTGAGACTCTCCGAGCATCTAAGGGCACCTGTTAAGATCCACAACGTTTTGGTGAACTCAGTGACTGTCATTACTAGAGGTGTGCGGACAGAGGGAATACCTTATATAGTGGCAATGGAGCCATGAATACAACCCAAGAGGCCAAACCATGTCCAGCGGTTGTGCCAGCCGCAGGAGAGCTCACACCTGCGCTAGGTGCCAACTGGAGCCACGTCCTCTTGGGGACAGTTTTACGTTTCTTTCTGAGACCAGAGGCTGAACTGAGCAATCAGGTGGTGATGTGCTGTCAGTAAAGCTGGTCCCATATGCAATTTCCCCAATTATTAAACCAAAAAGAAAACCCCGAAGTGAAACAAGAGAATTAACAGAGATATTTTTAACCGTTCAAATCTTGTGCCCACTTGGTAACTGTACATGGAACTGCTCTCTTGTTTTTGGCAGCCAAAGCCTGGGCAACGCAGAGAGAGCCTGGGATGGCTGTCAACAAGAAACCAGATTGGCTGAAAGTGAGGTAATCACCTCTATAATCTGAGTTCCTCAAGATCCAGCCCAGAGGAATCTATGGGCAAAACATAAATCAGCTTTAATGGGCTGGAAGAAGATTTTCAGTTTATTTATTTTTTAAAACAACTGGGACCAAGCTTCATTGAGGCTAGCCAGTGGATAGTGTTACATTTTACAGCAGAGCAAGGCTTTACATAAACTATCTTTGGCATTTGCAATCCAGGCCAGCAATTCGACATGTACCATTTCGCAATTCTCCCTTCTTGCATTTTCAGCAGCCTGTCTCTTGTTGGGAGCATGGTTTTTACTTTAATACCTCTCCAGCTAGGGAATTTATCTTACCCACATCTGCAATTTATATGGTCAGAGAGTTCTTTTACATGAACAAAGGTCTCATTACTTTGATACGATTTTGTTCTTATTCTTATATCTCCTCCTGCTCTATCGGTCCAAAAAGGTGGTCGAAAGAAACAAAAGTACCGACGTTTAGTGCACTTTAAGTGCCACTTAATGGATGAGTGAGAACCTGTATTAAGAACTCACCCAGACCTTCACCAAAAGTTTGAATCAAACCCAAAATAAACCCCTGCTGAGGTGGGTTGGAGATCTCTGATAACTTTTAAATGCCTTATTTGATTTGTGTGCCTGTGTGAACTCTAGCACTTTCTGCTTCTGCCTCAGAATATTAGCAAAAAACCTTAACATTGCATAAAGAGCCCGTGTTTGAGACATGTGCAATTGAAGTGTGCACACTCGGTAGACTGGTCGGGTTTGAACAGGTTAGATAACTTCCTCCTGCTGAGACTGATCCATCGGTACTCAGACAAGTGTTTTAAAGTGGTACTGGGGTAAAAAGTTCTTTTAGGAGAAGAGTATATTTGAGAATTGTGGGAAAAGTCTAACAGACATGACATCAGGAGTGGCTACAAGAGCCTCTTCTACACTACCTGCTATCTAGTAAACCCAGCTCATGGCAAAAGAGTTCTTTAAGATTTTGTAAAAATAACCTGATCGGATAAACAGTCCCTATCAACTATCGACTCCACCATCTCAACAAGCTTTAACACACGTCTTAAAATACATCCCTTTTCAGTTATACCCAGCTATTGAAGGCCACACCACAACTGCAAAGTCTGTGAACTACTTGCTGGCAAAACCTTCCACACCTCTGCCTTTACCTTTATGGCATCCCTAGGAGCTGGCAGCGGTGGGAAGGCACGTATTACTGCAGTACCACCACTTCTAAGCTACGGGTTCCAACGGCCTGGAAGACAAAGCAGCATCTCTCCTCATGGCTATAAATTCATAGGAATTCACACTTATGAGAAATAAGTTATTTCTTAACGAGCTCCAGTTTGCTACAGTGACGCAAAACAGCAGCTAAAGCACCTGACAGCTGCGGAGGGAAGAAGACATAGATGTACTTTTCATTTCAGGGTGTTACCAAACACTAAAGTATTTGCTTTGAAGAACGACGGCATCGTGCAGGAGTCAAAGCTTCGCTCACTGGGGTTTATCCAGGTTCTCAGACTCTCATAGCAACTGGGATCCACAGGAGCTTAGTATCTGCTCCAAAGTATTCGGGGACTATTTGTGTCTACTTACTGGAAGCTCATGTCATACCCCTCCCTAGGAAGCTGCTTTCAATTAAAAGAGCTGATGTCTGTTCCTCTTGGAGGTTCTAATCCAGCCCGTCTCCCACCCACACATTTTGTACACAAACATTGAAAGACAGAATGAACAAGGCCAGAGAGCACTGTGGGATCTTCCCACAAGAGGGAATGCCTGGAGGATTCCCTTTGACTGATTTATACAACCCCTTGTCAATCACAGGGACAACATGTTCTTTAAACCGCCTCTCCTGTTTTCCTTCTCTTACTCAAGGGGACCGAGGGATGTGTCAGAAGAAAGGGAAAAGTGATATATCGGAAGCGCTTAGTTCATTGCCACATCTAAAACGCATTTACTCTTGCAATCAACTCCGTTTCCTCACGGCATTTTCCTTCAAGGTAATACGGGAAAATTTGCTAAGACCGGATTTTGGAAGGCACCCTTGTGGTCGATGCCCAGCCATCCCCATGACTTCAAGCAATGTTCGGTTGCGTTGACGGGCTCCTGCTGCAGACAAACTGCAGGTTAAGGATCACCGACCCTGCGGGCTGGGCACTGGACCAGGTCTCACCCTGACTGTGCCCAGTGCGTGATCCCCTTACAACTTCTGGGTGGCGTGTGGCTTCTCCAGGCCTGAGGCCCTCGTCTGTAGGACGAGGGCGATATTCCCCCAACTCGCACGGGTGTCTTGAGGGTAAAAGCCGTTAGCCACAAAAAGGTGCTCAGATGTTACAAAGAGAAGGGACAAACAAGCACGTACATGTGCGAAGGATACAGGAGTGGGTTAAATACAACCAGATGCCATCCCACTCTGTCCTTCCCATCAGGCAAGCGCAGGCAGACACCACAGGCTCTGTGTACGCTGGTGGTTCTCGTCTCTCACGTTGTAACATTAAAATAATTCTAAATGCAGACAGGCAAAGCTGCTACTTAAACTCGGGTGCTGCCCTCCTCAACTCTGGCATACGGCTGGCGCCGTGGTTGGGCTGGACGTGCCTGCCCGCGTACCCATGGGCAGCTGCAAAGAGAGCAAATCTCCAGCCCGCAGATCGGTCTGCTCCCAAAATCCCATCTGTTGTCCCATGGTGGGGCTTCCTCCAGAGCAGGTCGTCAAGCTGAGTATGGCTGTGAAGGACCACGGCGGGCACTCATCCATCAGGCAGCAGGGAGCAACCTCCCTCTGATGGAGAGGGGTGGCAGCGGTCGTCATGCCCGAAACGCGAGGCTGCTCTGCCTCTCCCTCCCTTCTTTCTGCTGGGGACTGTCCTGCTGCCACTTCTGCACTGAGCAGGCGATGCTGTGGGCTTCTGGGATGAAACGAGCTATACCCTGTCCCACTTGCAAAGAGCAACCACAGAACAAGCAGGAACAGGATCTGTTGGTAAAACCCACAGGACAATCTATTTGTGGAGCACACAACATCCTGAGTGAGGTTGTACAAGTGCACAGAAAAACTCATGGGCTGGTATGAAACCCATGGAGGCACAAACAGGACATCATTTGTTGCTTGAATATCCAGCTAAAGAACAGAATTCAACTGTAATACTGAAACCTAATTAATCTACAATTTTTAGGCGACTGCTCTGCAGAATGTTATTTATATTTAACTCAACACATGCCAGAGAATCCCAACCATGACATAAGCAGCATTTTAACACATCCCTTACAGATGAAAACTTTCTCTTCCCATTGCCAGACAAGCGGGCTGGCAGTCACCCAAACCTTTTATTCTTAAATATGTTCTTGTTCTTGCAGACCTAAGGTTAATCTTACCCAAAGATGAGAAACTATGGTGCAGTTGCTAAGTATCAGAAAGGTTCCTGCTTGTTTATTGCCCAATATTCTGAAGCAGCTTGACTGCCACATGGACACCACCCAGTTTGCCGACTGCAGCACAGACCTCCAATCTGTTCGGAAAGCTGTTGCGCTGTTGTTCTCATTTAGGCTGGGAATTGGGTTGGAGTTACAGAAAAAATGAAATTGCCCACATTAGTGAGCGCTGAACCGTTAAAAAGGCCACCACTTGGGTTCCAATGAACACCTCAAAAAATCAGCCAACTTCTATGACCCTTTCAAACCTCAGGAGCCCACAGAGCTCAGACAAAAATTGTACACAAATGGGCTTAACTCAAGCAACATCAGAAATTTTGCTCTGGGTTTTCTTGTAGGTTGTGGTCAGAAATGCTTTAGGACTAGTCTCTTTACTGGTGTTCCGGATTTGTCCTGTCAGAAGATTTGAGTCAACAGTTGTCCGCTCAACTATGCAAGTCAGCATTGAGTATTTCAGGTTGGCCTCTAAAACTTAAGGAAATAATTCAAAGTTATAGATATTAAAATATTAATTCAAAGATACGTATATTAAAATTTTATGTGCACTGATAATGAGTTTAAAACTTCGTGTTCTTGTGAAAAATAAAATAAAAAACTCCACCCAAATCTAAGATTCAGCAGCATAGATTATAAACGTAAGATGATGACAGAAAGCTGTGTCCTCTCTCTTTCATTAACCTTCTTACCTTCTTGTCTGCTGCTTCTTCCTCAGCAGCAATTTTCCCTCACCTCTGATGCTCACAAACCGCAGCTTCTACTCTAAACCTCTCCTTGTCCTCTGTGTCTGATAACACAGATTTACTAAATCTTGTGCTATTTGTCTGCTTTTGCCTGTTTTCGTTGGGGTACTTAAAGGCCTGATGGCAAAAGATGAAAAACTGCAGCACGTCCTGCTCCAGGACAAAGGCATCCAGGCAGGTGATCAACAGAAAAGCTTTATCAACTGGAAGCTGATAGAACTCCTGGTGTAACACACTGATGTTCTATTACTCCCAGATTCAGTTGGCTCAGAAATAAGAGGAAATCTCGTCTGTCAATTTTTCCTGTGTAATGAAGAACAGGGTTTGGCTGTGGGACTGGGAAGCAGATTACATCTCCGGCAAGATGAAATAAAACCCCATTGCCAGTTGTTATGGCCAGTCTCAGCACAGGCACTTCCCCATCAAATCTGGAGCAGTAGAAGGTGTCCGGACCTTGCAGGCTTCGTATTCAATTAGCATGTTACTACAGCTTTCTCAGCACAGAGCCTCAATTTTCAGCGGAAAGTTTGGCTGGTAATTGGAAAGTGACCTTTATGGGTATGAAAACACTGCAGCCGATACGATGTAGCATCAATAGTTTGTCTGCAATATGTGACAGGATGATAAATTTGTCTAGTTCACCATAAAAATGGTAGTGTTCATGTCCAAAGGAAAATTTCCTTGGGTAGAGTTTTGGATGCAACTCCGGGCTGTGATTCAGAAATGAGTGGGAGATGCAATGACTATTTTATTTTGTCGTATAAGTTGGTTTAGTTTCAGGAAAGCGAATGGGAGCTACAGGTATATTTGCATTAGATGATGGCCCAGATTACATGTGTATTCAATGTGTGTTACTAACTTTAGCTTTCTCAAAAAATGCAGCTATTTCACTTCCAAAGAGTCTGTATGAACAATATATTTCAATTTTTAAATCACGCAGACCTGCAGCCTTTGAGCTTTGCTTTGAATTTCTCTTATTTCCAGATTCAAAGTGAACTTCATTTAAAACCGGTGAGTTCAAATCAAAATCACATAGAGCCATAAACTTCACATGGTATACCTGAAAAAACTGCAAATCAGTTCTGACTGGCCCTATACCAAACCCCCATTGGCTTTGACATCCAGCCAAGTGTAATCAAAATATCTAGGATGCTAGATGGACCTGTGGAAAAAACAATATGGAGTTTTGATTTTACGACAAAACCCTAACCAGATGATTTTTGTGTGGTTCAAAGGATCACTCCAAAGACATCCGTTGAACCAGAAACTACAGAAAAAAGAGTGAGAAAAAGAAGAAATAATTGTGCTAATACATGTTACTAATCAACTCGACTTTTGCACAAGTCCGCGAGTGAACATGAGCATTTGGAGCTCCTGAGTGCAATTTGTATGTGGCTCCTGGTTCCTCTGCCATTCAGCAATGCGCCCTGAAAGGATGCACCAGCAAGCGATGGCTCCAAGCGCACAGCAACGCAGAACACAGGCTCATATGAAGCACAGGAAAGTCTAACAGAGCAATTTGCCATGTGCTCCTGTTTAGTCATATCAGACGTTTGCTATTTCTTCAGCACAGCAGTAGGACATAAAGATGCTGCTCTCTAACAACAGCATCTTCCACCCCAGCGCTGCCAGGATCTTTCCTAGAAGGCATAATGCTTAAAATAAGCCCTGAAGTGCATTCTGCTATTATTTTCAAATTCACAAACACATCTACCAGTAGAAATAGCAGCCAAATGCAACCCGCTAGACAGACAGCATAAAGAAACAGCCCCCAAACAACACTTTATACCTTCAGTTTTACAAACATCGGCCTCATAAGAGCTAAAAGACATTTTCAATCCACAGCAAAAGCTCCTGTCTCCAGCTTCCACATTGCTGCTCGCAAAAGTGTGAAGGCATTATAGACTGATAAGTGCTTTAACAGACTGTATATCCATCCACTGGAGAGCGAGGTTAAACAAATACAGTAGCCAGAACATTATTTTTGGCTGCACACTCGGGTTCCCGAACTGCCTGTCTCTGACTTGAACCAGTGAGGTCCAAAGCTTGCATGTAGCTGTGGGCCAAGGCTGGCCGTGGGGTGCTGCGGCAAAGGAAAACAATCCCATCCCATAAGCTTTTGCCACTGACGAGTAGAGCAAAAGCGGGTTTTTTGCCTTTTTTTTCCCCCCTGTCTTTGACTGGAGCATTTCATTTGGGAGCAGCTGGCATCAGAAAAATCAAACTGTCAAAGGCAGAATGAGCACCGCACTTTAGGAGAATCTCAAATATATTTTTATCATTATATTAGTGGATCCGACTCACTGGATTCATTGAAGTTTTGCTGGTTTGGCACCTCTGCAGTGCAAAGCACGACCGGGCTTGTTACAGTCCACTCGGTAACATCCCCTCCTTCCTTCCCAAAGCCGATCCTACAAATTTGCTTGGACAAAGTAAGCACACAGCTTGTTAGAAAAAGCCCAGAGGTGACAACAACAACAAATCCCTAAAGAACTTCAGCTCAGTGAGGAGTTCTCCATCAGAATAACACACTGGCTGAGGTGGACAGAGACGCTTAGAAACACTTGGGCAACATTTTGGATAGGAAGAGAGACAAATAGGGAAAAAAAAATAATCAAGCCACATCTTTTTCAGCTATCAAGGAGGAAAACAACCACAATGCTGTTGTTTCCAGCATAGTAGAAGTAGATCCTAAATATCCCCGTACCTAAAGCCAGCTCCCCTGAGCTGTCCCAAGAGCACGGGGGGCACAGGAGCAGCTCCCAGGAGGTGTGAGACAACGCAGGTGCCACCATGAGCTCCAAAGATTGCTCGCTAAGCTTCGCCTGCGGCTGGAGCAAACAGCCGTGCAGTGGTTAATGTCAGCTCTGACCACATGATCGCATTCAGGAAAGGTCAAAAGAGCGATTTTTCATTTAAAAACATCTGTGTGTTTAAAGAACAAAACTTTCTCATGTGCAGAAAAACAGGGGTTTCCAGCGCTTTTATTTCCCGAGTTAAAGTCATGCTTTTCAGCTTTGTTTAGGGTTATGGACCATGTAAACACGCTGCGTAAACCACATGCAACCCTCATCACACAGCGTTTCCACATGCAAGGATAATTGGGGGTGCAAATCTCTCTCTCCCTGGCTTCTTTTCCCTCTCGGAGCTGCTCGGCTTCCCACAACGCACCCCCAGCACGCCAGCCAGACACCCCCTTGTTGTCCTTCCCTATATGAAGACGTACACATGCCTCTAATCCTAAGGGTATAAGTCTGCTCTGGGCTGTCAACAGGCTTTAATTGGATACATCCAGGGAGATGATGCATTGGGAAGAGGCCCTGTATTTAATAGCGAGAGGGAAGGCTGCGGTGGGGCTCCCAGGGAGCGTGCCGGGGGGGCACAGAGGGGATCAGCCATCAGCTGTCCCGGGGAGCCGACTACGGTTACACCTCGGCAGGCAAAGCCTCTCGGTTTCCCATCCAACCAGCCAGCCCTGCGTCAGCGTGCGTTAATCAAGATTAAACCCTGCGGCTTGTTTTTCTTCATACCTGAAGGCACGGTCTGTGGTATGCAAATCAGAAGGTTCTCCCTTTGCTTCACTGGGCTTTTCCCACTGGAACTGCGGAGTAACGAAACCACCACCATGCAAATAAATTCCTCTGAATGAGCTGGACCATCCACGGAGAGTCCATAGTGCAACAGCCAGTTGGTTCCTCCAGCCTGTGCACATCTCCAGCCAAGCAAAGGTTCGGCTGCAGGTGTCTGGGGAAGCCTGTCACTTCCCTCTGACCTTAGAACAGCCCTGATAAACCCCAAATTCCAACAAATTAAGCCAAAAGACCACTTGGAGCTTTTCATCCTTGGCGTACCAGGCTAGTAGGGGAGTTCGCAGAAACGCCCAGCTGCTCCCAAAAGAACTTACTGGGGGATTAAAGTACAAGTGTCATCTGTGAAAGGAAGCTCATGGCTCCTTCAGCCTCACAGCCGGGAGAACAGACTGGGAGCACCGGGGAGGGAGGAACCCGGAGCTGCCGAGGCTCAGCCTTTCCCACCAGAAACGACCACTGGGAAACAGTTAAATTTCCATACAGCGAGGATTTCCTTCTCCAGCAGGTAAAGGTCACAGTGTAAACAGTGCAGGGCACCAGGAACAGATCTGCTCTGCTAGAGGGGCAGATTTTTCAAAGATATTTGGATGGAGAACAGTGGGAAGAAGGTCATCTCTACCCTGTGCTTCATCTTCTCTTTGAAAAGAGACTTGTCTTCTCTGAAAGCGATGATGCAAGGCTCGATTACCAAAACCCAGGAAAATAAGATCCACTGCCCAAAGCGCTAAGTGTAAGGATTTTGGCCCGATGACCAAAATGGCTAAGCAGAACTTGATGTTCTGAAATGAGGGCTTCTCCCAGTGAGTAGGTACATGCACAGACAGATCATAGCACTGATCGCACCAATAACCGTTCCCTGGCACAGTCTGCAGCCGGACCCTGGGGCTACGGTGGGAACCCAGCCCAGGGGAGGCTCCTGCTGATAGCAGGGGGAGCTGGGCCCCCTTACTGATGGGTGAATCACGTCTTCTTATCTGATCCACCACTGAAATGACCTCAGAGGAAACACTGGTCCTCCAGCTTTACAGGCAGTATTTCCAAAAATGAGCACAGATTTGGGGTTCCTCAACAGTTAACAGCTCCAACTAAGGCAGCACAATTCAGGACAGATTTAGAGCAGCTTGAGAGTTCATCCCAATGGTCCCCAGGTTTTGAGTTGTTTGTTGTGGGTTGTTTGTGTGTGTGGTTTTTTTGTTTGTTTGTTTGTTTTTGGTTTTTGTTTTGTTTGGGGTTTTTTGTTGTGTGCTTTGTTTTGGGTTTTTTTTGTGTTGTTTTGTTTTGTTTTTTCCTTCTTAAAGCAGATACTTATTTGCAGGTGCGGACAGAGGGAATGACTAGAGAAACCTTCAGGACAGCGCTGGGTAAGCACCATCCTCCAAAACCCATGCCTTTTAGAGACATCTCAAGATGAACACCCTAAAATTCAGTGGCATTCAAAATATGAGATCTCTTATGACAATGTGGGCTAAAATGCCTACACTGCTCTGAACGAGCAGTGCAGACGATCCTTCATTTAAAAGAAAAAAATAAATCCTCCCCTCCTGGCATGAGAAAGTTTACTTTCAGGCTTAAAGAAATGATCGTGTGGTTTTGGGGATGGCATTCCGTTCTGCTGAAGAATAGCACCCTGCCTGCCTGTATATCTGTGGCTTTGTAGCTACATTACAATCCTGGAGAGCTCTGTTTACATATTTTACATGTTTTCTTGTGCAGAACGTGAAACCAAATTACATAGTAAAGGCCATTACGGCTTCATTCTTGCACCCTCTTCCATCTCCTCCTTCCAATCGCTTGTTTTAATTCTATCCAAAATAATCGACTGGATGTTTTTAACTGTGCTTGATTGACTGGCAATGCTTCAGGCAGGTTTATTTGCTGTTGCAGAGGGAAATCATGCAAAAGCTGGTGAAGCTCCATGCCAGGGGGGTAGGGAGAAGATGGCCGCGGCGGGGGTGGGATGAGAAACGCCGAGAACCCTTCACGCATGAACAAAGCAGACGTGTCGATGCATTTATGCAAAATCCCTCTGCTCTGAATGGAGAGGGACCCAAGACAAACAACCCGGATGGGATGCAGGAGAGTTATCCCACGCTTACGGCTGGACATGCTCTGCATCTAAAGGCTGGGGAGCAGCAGCAGCAGACGGAGAGACTGGCAGGTTGAGGGGCAAGGGCCGAGGAGGGGGGTCTCCTTTCAGACGAGCCTGTGCTAACGAGCTCCACCGCGGTCGTGGGGTCCGGCTTTCCAGCTCGCTGGTGCCGGGGGGGTCCAAGCTGTTTTCTGTTACCGCGTGTAATCTGGGTGGTTGGCTGAGTGTACAGCAGATATGATCATAAAATGGTAAGTTACTTCCTAAAGAAGCACATAATCCTTATTCTTACCTAAGACAATATTCCTTTCTTGCATTTCTTCTCATCTCTAGCAACAACAAACGGCACGGAATTCTGCTCTCATTTCGTTAGTGGTAAATGTCTCCTGGTCCTAGGAAGATGGGACCAATTTCCGGCACCTGAGGATTTTTGGTTTGACCTTCATCTCTGCAAAGGTCAGACTGAACCTCTCTGAGAGTACCGATGGCTGCTTTGCTCTCTGCATCATCCTTTGTTTCTTTTATCTATTTTCTCCACAGTACACAAAGGGAACACAGTGTACCAGCCCCTGGTACTCACTGTTCTGTTTCCCTTAGATGACTTGCATATGTGCTCTTGAAAAATTATTCTAAAACCTAACGGGGGAGGGGAGTGGAAAGAAAAAAATATCCCTCGAGTGTTCGGCAAAATTGCTTGGAATCTCCTCTGACATCTCATTGTGTTCTCTCTGTCCTCCCCTTACACAAATCAGCCAGAGGCTACGGCATCAGCCTTGGGGTCTGCTGGTTCAGTACTGCCAGGAGCAGAGGAGCACTGAAGATGTGGGGATGGAGGAGTGAGAGGGAGGGAATCACTGGCTGTCCTGGCAGGGAACAGGCAGCCCCGTGAAGGGCAGCATCCACTTTTCTCCAGCCAGCTCTGGATCAAGTTTAAGGGTAACGCTCATCTCGGCCATCTCGCTGCAACTGAGTCTTTTTCAAGCCAACCTACCTAGAAATCCCATTTGTCATTTTATTTTGCTTCAGAGTCCTCCCCAGAACACTGGGATCACTCCTGAGCAGGAGCCACTGATGTTAGTGCACATCTGGTAGCATCCCTCACCTTGGTGCAGAACCTTTGCATGGATCACTTCCTCCAACGAGGCAAAGCAGCAACGCAAAAGGTGTAAATAAGGACCAGTAGAGCTCCTCCGGCAGAAAGGTTGCAAAATTGAGCTTTCCCAGCAAGACAGCTGGGAAACTAGGTTTCTAGCTATTAAAGCAAGGAGTTGGTGGGACAGTTTTCCAGTCCTTTTGTACTGGGAATGAACAGCCAACCTGTGCTAGGACAAAAGCTGAATTATTCACAAACGAGATGATGTGAGGTGGCTGACAGAGCTGAAATGCAGATTTAATGACCCTAAACTCCTTCCAGGTCTCTGCTCCCAGGCAGCAACTCTCAGCAGGGACTGAAGAGTTTTCTTTTTATCCAAGGCATGAACATTTCCCTTCTAAGACATCCTGAACTTCCTAGTCCTGGGGAGGTCTAGGCTCAACAATGCCCAGGGCCTGCAACATCTCTGAAAGATATCAAGGTTTAATCCTCAAGCAGTAGCTTTACCTTCCTGTGCTCCGGTTTCCATCTCTATTAAACAGAGCAGAAACCAATCAGCGTGGCTGTGATAAGCCTTAATTAATCTCTGCACGTTGAAAAAATGTGAAAAATATCATCACTTAAGCCAAGGAAGGAGCATTTAGGCCTGAGTTTGCCTGATGGTCTGGCCCAGGCTTGTGATGCAACTCTGCAGCCTCCAGACAAAACACCAAATTGGCCGGGCTGTTGTATCCGGGGGAAGGCTGAAATAAAGATGAAGTTTTGGACCCCCTTGAACTAACTTTAGACTTGGAGACTCTGTAACGTAAGCTGAGGCCTTTTGATGGATCAGCCAGTACTGGAAATGAGCTCAGATGCGTACAGCAAACCTACATTCCTCTTGCGACAGCCTGTGCACAGTGTCCAGTTCATCTTTTTCCAGAACTGGTCTCTGATCACTCATGGTTCCTCCATTAATGTTTTTTCTTACTGGGATTCTGCCCTCATCCTCCAGAGATTAGTGGTTCGAAGCCTGGCTTGGCTATAAATAACAAAGACATTTGCAAAGCAAATCATCTTATTAAAAACGGGGTTTTTTTTATCCCTCCAACCACAACAAAACTCTTACCGTTGAAGAGCAACAGGACTTGGCTGTGAATTGGGAAGTTCAAAAAGGGCCACTTGCAGAGTCGGCAGACAGACACCCTCCCTCTTCTCAGCAAGATCCCCCCAAAGGAAAGAAATGGCTTCTCCATTAAAAGTTGCAGGTTTCCTCTCTTCCCACTCCTGTTCAAGATTACTCTATTTGTTGGCTTTGCTACATCTTTGGGGAATTATCTTCAGCATTATATTTATTAGACAGAATAAAACTGTGTGGCAGAGAACTTCATCTTTCTCTTCAATTTTCTTAGGGTATTTTCTTACCACTCTTGGAGCCCTTGCTCTGTCATTTTACTTCTTCTAATACTCAGAATATTCTTGTGCTCCTGTCTTCTCCTTTTGTGGGTAATTTCAGACATACTGCAATTCTAGACATCTTTCTGCTGTTGATGGAAGAATAGGTTTGTTGCAGTGAGTCTGGATCGGTGCAATTGTGGGAACTGGAACAGGGGCAGGAGGGGGCCTCTGTTTGTGGGAAAGATGTAATAAGACTCGTCTTCCACAACTTCTTACTCCATAGCAGCCCCCATGGGGTACCCAGAGGAGAACAGGGTGTGTTAGTCAGTCCGGGAATGAAAATGAATCCCAGGATTTGTCTGTGCCCAGTAGCCTTGGGAAAGAGTCCCCTTTCGGTTAACTGTGCCTGAGCTGCATGGCTTTTTCCATACAGGGGAAAACCAAGCTCAAACAACGGCATAAGGAGGGGAAAAAAAAAAAAAAAAATTATACATGTATATGTGGTTACTTGGTCTAAAGTACCTCTGCACGGCTGGGATGAAATGCAACAAGAGACACAGCTTCTGGGGGACTGGCTCTCAAAATCACCACTGTACACACCAGCTTCCAAGCCTTGAGCACACATGGCTGTGACAGAGGTAACAAGGTCAGCAATAAGCCACCTAAGATCCATTTGTTCTTTCTTCTAATTCTCTATTATAAAGGCCCAAAGGGAAACTGCAGCTGAATCAGTTCTCCAAAAGAAGGAGAGCCACCAGCAAGAGGAAAGGAGAAATGGCATCTCCAGCCTCATGGCTGGTCTGCACCCACCTGCCTCCGCTCCTCTCGCCCAAGCCATGGACAACCCTCCTGACACAGGCCCGTCAAAGGTTTCCCCAAGGCACATCTGTATCAAAAAGACACTTTAGCAAAATATCCAAATCCTTCCTGCTCAGTACAAGCTACTCTAGAAAGAGAGACTAACATACAAGCTAATGCACTCAGCCAGGGCGAACTGTGGCAAAACAAAATTGGTGAGCAGGGAGAACACAGAGATTGAGGCGACTAAGGCCACTGCAAGACCCTGGTTTCTTGAACCCCACAGGACAGCCGAGCTTTGACAGTCACCTAATCCACACTGCACGTTCCTACTTCACGCTCCTCACCCGTGCAGCTTCACCAGCGATGATATGATGAGGATTGTCTGAGTAGACCACTGGTTGACTTTTTAAACTCCTGTCTTGTCAAGCCCAGGTGTGCTTAAATTGGTGTCAGGGGGCCATGTCCTACCCCTCCTGCTGGTGACGAGGACGTTGACCCCAGCTGGGGTCGGGAAGTAAATCCCTGGGGACTTCCAATACAGAAAAAACTGCAGCTATTCACAAGACAGATCAGGCGAAGCACCCTGTCTGTCTGTTTATGCCTCCTGGATCTGTTCTTCAGCTAGTATAAATCTGCCCGGCGCTACCGCCTTTCTGTAGTCTTTGCCAGCATCCACCAGCTGATGACTTCATGCTAGCATCAATAATCTTTAGCACGAGAAAGGCCTCGAGAAGTAAACAACACTGTAGAAAACCCCACACAACCAGTACATCAACACTGAGAGTATTTCACACACACACGGATGGCAAGGAGAGGCTGTTTGCAAGCTCACAGCAAGAACGGTAGGGAAAAGAGCAGCCCAAGAGTGTGCAAAGCCCTAATTGCTGGATTCCTCCTGAAGTCGACAACAGGTACCGAGCAGCGGCTGCTCAAGATCTGCGGAGGGTGCCAGATTAGAAATCAAACTGTAAAACCACCCTGCACCGGTGCTCACGTTTCTGTGCTGGTGCAACGTTGCTGACTGCTCCTCTTTGGCTCTAAATATGATGCTGTCAGTACCGAGAATATTTCTTAATCAGCACTGAAGAGCGGCTGCCAGGAAAGTAGAAGTGTCTATCAGTCTTGCTGCTGCAGAACGAGCAATTGTTTAAAGGGGGGGCTGTTTGACCTTTCAGTTTTTCAAATGTGTATCTCTTTGCCAAGACTGTCATTCTTTGTAAGCACTTTGTTGTTCAAAACAAATCTTATACTGTGAATTTTTTTTCCTCCCTTTGCATGTTGCCATTCAGCAGCCTCATACTAAAAAATAAGGAACCAGCATGTAAGATCCACCTTAAAATAATAAACAAGTGCGGGCACCTTACTTAAGGAACGACCAGCTCTGCAGAAGTGGGTAACGTTTTAGGTGAACTGAGTAAACAGGCGGTCAGTTCACAGAAGCAACCTTACAATAATAGAAAGTGTTCTCCAGCTTGTGCTCATAAACAATCCTTCAACAGCAAACAGGTACACGCGGGCAGATATTGCTGAGAAATACCACAAAAACAAACCAATCTGCGATGCCTACTCCTCAGAAACAGCCTAGGCAAAGCGATGACAGTCATGTAGAGAAACAGGTATGGAGATATCCAAGGATGAGAGACATTTTAAATCATGAAGAACATGCTTAAAATACTTTAAAGCACCTTGAGGGCACTGGGGCAATTATAAGGAATGGGGATGGCTAACAAACAGGCAGCTTATGTATTCCGTATATCGCTGTGTGCTGCACTCAAACGGATCTTTCATGGCGTTCTGGATGAGAAGCCAACACAAATGCCACTCTGATTAATCAGGAAACTACCCAGCAACAACACGAAAAGTTTGCACAACGCCAGCGAGCACACAACTCTGAAAGATACCTGGGCGAGGAAAGGTGCTCCTGTCATCAATACAAAACCCCCAAAGTCTCAATGCTTGTGCAGATAATGAAACCAAACATGTTTACACACCACTGATCATTAAACGCAGTGATTAGAGGAGATCTTAGGTTAATTTTCATCTCCGCTAGCTAACAGTCTGATGACCTGCTGCCCCACCGAACCTCTCTGGAGTGACAAGTCAGGTGCTTTCACAAGCCGACGAGGCTGCCCTGTTCCTGGGGAAAACAAAGGCTTTCTCAACATATACGATTAAAAAGGTCAGTGAACCCCATGCACTCCGACTGGTGTAATAGGACCAGCTGAGCTAAAGCAAAAATTCCTTTTGCTGGAAGCAAATAGCACACTGTTATCTCCCCAGGGGCCAGGCAATAATAACAGGAGCCATGTTCCCATTCACTCTTCCAGTGTGTGATACACTAGTGCTCCACCTATAAATACAACAGCTATTTTTTTGCCCCCCTCTCCCCTCTTCTTTTTTTAACAAGGCTGTGACAACTTCATCTCGTCTGGGTACAACAAACATGCTTGAGCTGTGGCTACACAGCAGGGCTTTCTGTTGTGCGTGCACGTGGTGGTGTTTTTTCCACCGCAGGACCATATGTCACCTACTGCATGGCGTAGCTGCGTTTCTACCAGAAAATCAGGGCAGCTCTCCGTAGCGGCTTCATGGGGACGGAGTGCTTGGGGACATGCACATAAAGCAGCACCTGAGCTGGTGACAGTGGGCTTTGGACTGTACTACAGCACAGAGAGCTCAAATGAGAAAAAAAAAAAGTTACAAAGGCACTGGTAGGGGTCCAGAGGAAAGTTCTTTTTATAGTGCGAAATAATAAATGAGACCATGACAAAAAGGCAACACTCGGCTCAGAATTCTGTCTTGGTACCATGCCAGCTAACCACGCTTTATGCATTTAAAACTGACCTGGTCATTAATTTGTTACAGACTTGTGCAATGTGAACAAGGCCAAGTCTCCTGGACAAAGATGTTTTCTCTTGCAAGCCAACTGGAAACGCTTAGCGTTTACTATTCACAGAGAAATCTGCTTGTCACATCTGTGACACGGCATTCCGCCCGGCACTGCCCACTCAAGACACCTCCCGGATAATTGGACTGTAAGAACAACTTTGCTGCAGCAAACCACAAGTCCATCTAATCCACTGCTCTACCTCTAGCAAGGGGCAACGGTGCATGCTGGAGGAGGAATATGCGAAGCAGCTCTTACAGATCATGATCCTTTCCCTGCCGTTGTCTCTAAAATGCCAAAAATGAGCCATGGGGGCTTTCCTGAGTCAGTGGGTTGCATCTGGACTGTTGCATCTGCATCGTGCACAGCTCTGTTTTCCAGGCATTTATCTAATGTCTTTTTGAACTCATTTGGATCTCATTCTCTCAGGGAGACAAAAGGTAAAGTTATGGTAACTGGAGCTATTTATGTTACAAAGGAGACATGTAAGAAGGGGGTTAAAGCTAATGAATGGCTTTGGGAATGGAAGGGACCTTTCTCAGAATAGAACAATAGGGTGCTTTTATAAAACCAGGAGACAAAACACAAAACTATTAAAAAAGAAAGAACACTCTTTTGTATTATTCGGCATTAGCCTTCAGAACTCCTCGCCACAGGATAGTACCCTGTGCTAGTTGCAGAGAGCCTGTCTAGTCTTTTAGGTGATCATAGAATTATTTTGGTTGGAAAAGACCTTTAAGATCATCAAGTCCAACCGTTAGCCTAACACTGCAAATCCGCCTCTAAACCATGTCCCCAAGAACCTCATCCCCGTATCTTTTAAGCACCTTCAGGGATGGTGACTCCACCACTGCCCTGAGCAGCCTGTTCCAATGCCCGACAGCCCTTTGGGGAAGAAATTATTCCCAATGTCCAATCTAAACCTCTCCTGTCGAGGTGACTCCTACACAGCATATTGAATCAAGCAGGCCACAACTTCAGTCAGTTTTCAGTTGGATGGTTGGAACTGAATTTCAACTCATCACCACTACCCAGGCTCTGAGAGAGAGAAACTGCTGTCAGCAGCCTTCCTTGGTGAAGCAGCAAGTTAACAGGCAAAGGCAACATCGCACATGAACGCTGACCATCGAGCTACAGTCATGAATGATGCTCCCTGTTGGACTTCACTTTCCAGGAGAGAAAAGGGAGCTGTGCCTTCCTTACCTGTGTTGCTGCTGGCTGACCAATGACCACCCATCCTGGACACTGCTGGTCACTGTGATGGGAGACGGAGACGTTGGAAGCCCACTGATCGAGGAAGCCTTTGGGAGTGTAAACGCCACAGTCTTTGATGCTGGTCATTTGCTCAAATTCCTCACATACTCCATCACCATCGTGGAAATAGCACCTGCTGGGTTCATCTGCCAGGAGAAAGCCAAGAAGAGAAATCACAAAGGGCTGGCTACACACTGCTGCAATCTAGATGCTAGGACCTGATAACTTCATGGGTCATGTATCTGCTGGACCAGGTCACTGGGAAGTGAAAGCATTGGTGACTTCTAAGCAATAGCAAGGTGATTTTAAGAAAGCCAAGCAACAATAGTCGACTTTTCTGTTGGGCGATTCCCCAAAGATATTTTCTAATGTAGGGGTTTTCTGCTTATTTTCATCCATCTCCAGTTAAAAGGATAGGAACAGAAGAAAGCAGAGATAGAAAATACACAGAGAGACAATGTGGGTGTTGGCATAATTCCACCAACTTGGATGGAAAAATGCCAACGGAGGGTTCGTTCTACAATGTTTCTCTTTTTCTTTTTAAAAGATAATCTGCAAAACAACAACAACCACCGTGAATTTAGGGATGGCGAAAACTGCCAAGTTTACAGCCATAGTGACCAAAGGGCCAACGGGATCTGTTTATCCAAAATGCAGATGCAGTATACATAGTGTGAGGGTAAGCTTGCCACATCCACAACCCGGCTTCAACCAACGTGACTCAGATTTGACCTGAAAGGATCAAAAGCAGCAGGAGACTTTATTATCCTTGTCCATTTATTCTGTGGCTTCTCTAATGAGACTGCCAACAAAGATGCCAAATTTTTGAGGTTGTTTCTGTAACACTGGCCCATTAAAAAACTGAACTGAGATCCATCTACTCTTTTCAAACAGACTGCATAGCAATAATGACTTTCAGTCATTAGAGTACTCTGTGAAATGGAAACCTTTGACCTGTTGGTATCCTATTTTGTATTGTATTATCATTGCCAGTCCCCAGAGGTATCCAGTTCTGACAGCCTGTTGTATTTTTGTCTGGCAAATAAGCCTGCTGAAAAAACGGTAGGAAATTAGCCAGAGCCGCTCGCTGGACTGATGGAAATGATCCCTAAGGAGAGTCCTGTCGGTAGCTTTGGACTATCTCAAGCTAGGTATCAGGAAATTCAACGGCTGCTCAATTTTGAGCTGCTTCCAAACTACTAAATCCCCTGTTTATTTTTCCTCCTAGTTTACACAGTGAAATACCATCATGAGCCAGAAGAAAAATCAATTCAATTATTTAACGACTTTCACTCCTTTTCCCCTCCTTTCCTCCCAGTCCTCTGCACAAAATCCCAGGTCCTTAAAAGAGTGTGAGTTTGAAAGAATAGAGAAGTCTACCCGGGAAGAATGTCATTGTGGTTTCATTTCATCATGACCTCTGCGGCCAACCTGTATACAAGGATAAGTGCAGGGAATCGTGTATTTGCTGGGCCAGTACTCCAAGCTGGTGAAAAGAAGCCAGCACAAATTTGGAAGCCATTCAGTTGTATGAGTACAGCCCTGCATCTGAACGAATATTCCCAGGGCGGCCAAACTTCTTGACCCTACATGTCACATCTTAAAATCTTCAAATGGCTGGGAGCCACCAAACCTATATCACACACCTCAAAGAGCTCGGAAGAGGAGAGTGCTTCACAGACGAAAGATGACAATGGCTCCCCCGGGGTGTCCCATTACTCCAGGATGGGAGAGGGCTCAGGTGGATGTGCAGATGGGTCCCACGGCAGCCCAGCAGTGCTGGCCCAGCAGCCACTGCCTCGCCAGCTCCCACACCGGATTGCTCCACAGCCCCAATGCCAGCAGGGCCCTGCCACCCCGCATCTGATACCCACCCAGCCGGGAACGTGCGCTTGAACTGCACACAGAATCATAGGATAGAATCGCTTTGGTTGGAAAAAAATCAAGATGATCGAATCCAACCGCTGACCCAGCCCTGGCACTGCCCCGTGTCCCTGAGAACCTCATCTCCGTCTGTCCAACCCCTCCAGGGATGGTGACTCCAGCATTGCCCTGGGCAGCCTGTTCCAATGCCCCACAGCCCTTTCCGGGAAGAAATTGTTCCCAAGATCCAACCTCAGCCTCTCCTGGTGCAACTTGAGGCCGTTTCCTCTGGTCCTATCACTTGCTGCTTGGGAGAAGAGACCAACCTCTGCATCGCTTGTTCTGTTCTTGTCTCTGCAGAGACCTATCAAAGCGTAGACCAGGTTTCTGCTGTGCCCAAGAACAGCAGGGCAATGCTGAACGGCTCACCCGCCTCAGAGCACTGTGTCCCAGTTTGAGTGAGAGTCTCAGCAGAAATCTCTGAGAAATATTCCACCCTGGAAAGACTGTGGTCAGCAATCGAAAGTCCTCAAAAACAAATCCCAAATATAGGAAAAAATGTATTTTTGGAAAAAGAGTTTGTCCTTTTATGAAAAGAAGCTTATTTCTGTAAAAAAAGGAATAGATCTAACATATTAAAAAGACCCAACCTTCAGCCTGTAAACATATGCAGAGTCAGATAAACACTTACAGTGAAACACCGGCACCCAAGCACATCCTGCTACACACCCACACTGACAGAAACAGCGACACGCAAACACATGTACGGTCTCTTTACACATCCCCAGTGCAGCCACCCCACTGATGCAAACACATACCCAGAAATCACAGCCTAATTTTAGGCATATGTGCTTAGACAGTGTTTCCCCGGCCTTCCTGAAGCACTGACTTATTTTCACGACAGGCACTGAAGTCAGCATAACATTTATATAGCAACATACTCCTGCACTGGCTCCAAAGGCTCCCTCCTAATGCGATGATAAACGTAATGGGCTTCTGATAAGATCATGTGTTTGGGATAAAAGAATACTCAAGACCTACTCCAATCCGATGACTTAATTCATACTCACATGGATGGGAAGGCAGCCTGTGAATAGCTGTGATCCAGGCCAGCGTGTGATCCTAACAGAGGCTAATTTGTTCCTGATTATGCTTAAGACCCCAATAAATCTGTCTGCTCGGAGTCTGCAAAACCCGAGGGAGGAACCAAATGGAGAGCCTGAGATGTCTGAATTAAATTGAGACTGCCTAAATGATTAACAAAGTCTTACTGAACTGCACTGTCATGAGCCCTTCGTGCTGCTCCTGGAGAGTCGCTGCGCTCTCGCCCTCCAACGCGGCGCGGGATGACTCTGAACACAAAGGCTGAGAGATTAGGTACCCGCTCGCTTTTGTGTGCTTTGAAAAACACGGGGGAAAGTGGCTTTACAACCCCAGCTTTCTATTAAGGAAGATCTGCAAGTCCTACTGCTGTCACACCATCCTGAAGCATGCAATGCTTTGAGGGGAGCGTTGGTGAGAAGAGAGGGAGACTTTTCCTGCCCATGAGCTTTCTCCTTCTGAGTAATGGCAAAAAAGGGGAATTTTAAAAAACCTTCACAGACAGTGGTGAGTGGACTGACAAGGGCATCCAACCTACGACAGCCAAATGTGGTGCATCGCTGGGCGGGCTGCCAAAAAGACGCAGAGGCTCTTCCTTCCCCAGGTACTGGGCACCAGCTCTGGCTCCTGGTTCTTACTGCGGTCTTGGATGCTTGGTAGGCTACACGTTGGGCTTTACGTTTACATGAGCAAAGTGAAGAACGACCAGATTGTTTCTTCCTACGATTGCCCTCACAAAATAAAAACTAACAGGCTTCTTCCCTTTCCGCAGTGGTGTGAACACAGCTCAGTTCTACAGGCTCAAAGCTGGGGAGGGCAGTGTCAGGGTGGTGTATTTCTAGGAAGTAGTCGCTAACATCTTTATTTCCATAATGGTGCAAAATGCCTTTTACGTTCTCTTTTCAACTACTGTGACATGAAATGCACTCAGGGCCTTGAGAATATGAACTAGTTTTTGTGTCCACAAAAGTCTATAGGCTCTCAAGACCTGGTGAAGGTCATAGTGATGTATTGGTCACGTATGGCCTGCATCAGGGATTACATTCAGCAACACCATGGACTTCAACACTTCAAAGTTGAATCTGATTCGAAGGAGATACGGAGAAAGGGAACACAAAGGAAATTTGATTTGTCCTCAAGGAAAAATGACTTTTAAGAAATTAAAAAGCAGTTGCCGGAAATCCAGCTTAAATCTAGAACAGTAAAATGTCTGCGGGCATAGCACCTGGCGGCACAAGCCAGCGTCTCTGGGGGATTGACAACAGATGCTAAAGGATCCCTAGCTGAACTCAGGGAACACGTATTCATTCAAGGAGCCTGAGCTCCTTTTCCCTGACAAACTTCCTACTGACGGCACAAAAACGTTGTGGCCAAACCAAAGTGCCTCTCTTGCCCTTGGGAAAAGGCAGTCTCCTGTTCAGCAAAGATTTCTGTGTCATCTGGGAATCCCTGAACACTCCGTGGCAGTCGTCAACCTGGGAGATGGAGGATTTGTTGGGGAAACAGATTGGCAAGCCCTGGCCGCTGACTATTGCAGCTGGGCTTCAAGATCCAGAATGATCTTGGGGCTCTTGTGTGTCGCATCAGAAGATGATTTAAACTCCATTTCTCCTTGCGTCTCAAGCTGTCCAAGCAATGTTGTAAAAGGCAGCCTTTTCTATTGAAATACAACCCACTTCTCTGGGGTTCAGAAATGAAAGGGTGCACAAGGTAAGGTAGAGGATTTAGAGAGCACTGGGAAGCATCTGCCAGACCAGGTCTGGATGAGCAGCTAAGTCCCCATCACAGTCACCTGTGCAAAGTGAGGCTAGAAAATCACCAGTGAAATGAAGAAAGCCTGGTACAGACCAGGAAGCAGACATGCAGGATCTACACTGATCTGTCACAGGCAGCCTTGCACCTCATTTAGAAAAAAAAAAAAAAAAAAAAAAAAAAGATAAAGAGATCCAATTCATAGCACAGGGCACATCCTCGATGAAGCTTTTAATGTCCAAGCCGCATGGTCCGAGTGCTGGGGACAGACACTCCGGGCAGCTTCCTGTTTTCAGCCAGAACGCAGTGACTGGCATCAGCATAGTCTTCTTTTGTGCAATAACTACAATTTTTTTTTTAAAAGCCAGACAAAAAAAAAAGTATTTTTAAGCTCAGCTGTTTACTTAGGGATGTTTCCAACCGTAACAAGCCCTCATGCCACACAACTATTCGTCTGAGAAAAAAAAAAAAAAAAGAAAAAAGGGGGGACAAAAATGCAGAAGCATTGTATCAGAGTAACAAATTCTTGGAACAGAGCGAGCTTTGCATTTTAACTCCTGAAAGGTTGGTCCGGGGCGTGCAGGTCTTTTCGCACACGGCAAAAGCCGCATCACAGGCTCACTGAAGTCAGCAACTTCTGCAGGAGCGGGATTTTACCACCCGTGTCACTTCGTCGGCATCACCAGCACTGGTGTTTATGTTCACAGATGAGAAGAACCGTATCCAGAGGTTTCTATCACAAAAGGAGAAATAATTCCACTGCAGATCACATGAACCCAGTGGCTGAGCGATCGCAGAACCTGCTCCATTTATTTCTATGGGAGTTTCACCTTTGGCTTCAGTGGGAAGAGAGTGAATAACATGGCTCCATTCCAGGATATCTGCTAATCTCTTCTTTAATATTGAAGAAGCCAGAGACAGAGATATTTCCTGCTACAGTAAAATATTGGAGAGTTATTTTCCTTCCTGGATGTTCTGATTTGAAAAGAGGAAAACCATTACACAGAGCCTTGGGCAGACCTTTCCGAATAAAGTCGCATATCAATAAATTGTGACGTTTTCCTTCAATGAAATAAAACAGACACCTTGGAAATGAAGGCAACGCGGGTGTTGCAATCTGCTGCAGAACAACCAGGGGCCTCACAGGAGGCTTTTTTTCCCATACAACACGACAATTGTGTCTGAGCATCTCCCGAACCAAGCAGGCAGGCATAATGCATTTGCGGAGCACGGCTCCCTGGTAATTCAGCTGCTTCGTGGAAATACATTCCTGGGCTTGTCCTTTGTCTGGCGTGACTCGGCTCACGGGTATGATATAGCGGTCGGAGCACAATAATTATGCAATTGATCTGCGTGTTGCAGACAGATACAATTACAACTCCCTCGCAGAGCCCGGCACTGAAATTTGATATTTCACCTCCAAGAACACGAGCCTTTGTCACTTAAGTGAAAGGATATTTTCCATTGCTGGCAGTGGTAGAAAGACCTCATCTGCTCTGCGGCTCGCCAACAGGAGCCAGGGTGGCCTTCCCCCAACTCTGGGCAACCAGGCATGTTCTAAAAGCACTACGACATGCGTTCTCTTCCCACCTAATCTTGTTTCCCTCCCTGGGTGGTTGGATAAATCAGAAAAGCGGTGCTGAGAACGTTTTGATATTTCCTCAGACTTACACAGATTTACCAGCTGAACTTGGAGACTATTTGACTGAAAATCTTGAAGCTTCTGTCACACAAGGCAGCAGCCGCTACCACCACGAGAAGGTTGGCCAGCGTGGCCCTTCTCGACACCTGGTCCATGGGCTTTGGAGGCTGGGAAGGAGCCCGCGAGAAAAAAACCCCATGGTGCCATTCGCCAAGACAAACAAACTGCTCGTTTGTGCATCTGGTTGGATGTTATTGCAAAGGAAGGTCTTGTCCGTGGCCTCAGCCCCTAAGCACAGCAAGTTGCTGTTGAGTCACGGAGGATGCTCGAAGGAGGGAAGTATGACCAGCCATGGAAGCCCCTCTGATCCACGGAGAGTAATGCGTGAGAGATGCAACACGGAAAGGAGTAATTCTTCTGTTGGGCTCTCATTGTAGCTGTGTCCTAAAAACCAAAGCTGGATTGAGCTGGGCTGGAGTCACTGGCTTAGGGAAAAATGCAGGCGAATACCATTCCAGCCCACATTCTCCCCCACAAAAAAGCATCTCTCCTTTATATTTTGCTGCCTGAGGTGCCTCCTTGCTCTGCTCTGTGGCTCAGCTGGCCCTGCTAAGACTGCACTATTAATGATGACAGTCTGAAAGTCACTTTAAGAGACTTTATGACGATGCTGTGATTACTAACTTGCCAAGCGAGTGCTTAGACATTTTAGAACACGTAGCCACACTCCCATGAGCTGCAGGAAACAGTCAGCTTCAAAGTATTCGCCTCAAGCTGAAAGATTCACACAAATATCTGAATAGCCCCAGTCAGTAAATTCATTGCTATTCGCTATGAAATTCTGCTATAGAACCTCAGCTTCTTTATCAACAGCAATACTCTTTCCCAAGCTCCTCGGTCAATGCTTTAGTCTCATTGATGCCCTGTGAGATGCCGAGTTTCTCTTGCAAGGTGGCTCGGTTTCTCCCGTGCTGTTGTTCGCCTGAAAGCCCTTGGCAGGGTCAGCCAAGGCCTATTTAATGCTCGTGAAAGAAGGCGAAATCACCATTAGCTGCTGTGTGGGGCCGCGGTTTTGGCGGCCAAAGCCGTGTTCCTGTGCAGGGGTGTGAGGCGGAGGCGGGGGGAGAGGATGGGAGCGAGGTGAGCTCTCAAAGCATGCCCACAATGAATATGGATGGTCATCCATCAATTTATTTTAAGCACATTACTGCTCTGTCAGAAAGGGGAAAAAAAGGAAAAAGAAAGAAAGGAAAGAAAATACATATAAAATTAGGTTTGTGTCACTCATTTAACACTGCAATTTCCCTAGAGGATTATGCACCAAACAGAGATAGCAAGCTCATGAATATTAATCATTTCCCTGAATGCAATGCAGCCCGCCAAACAATAAGATTAGGGGAAAGTGCTATGCTTAATTTATGGATAATGGAAGAGGTAAAGGATAGAGCTCCCACAAAGGTAAGGCTCACAGCTGGAGGGAGAGGCCTCTGAGGAGGAGCAGGACAGATCCAGATTTGTAAGGTAGCAAAAATAAAACATTAGAGGGCAAGCAGAAGCAAAAGAAAAGGTGTTTAAGGATCACTGTCAAATCAAAATCATACTTCTCCCTGAACAACCACTGGCAGCTAATGCTTCGAGCATGCCAGAAATTGGTGGTAAAGTCAAGAGATGGCTGTATTTTTCTCTTTTCCTCTACTCTGTGTCTTTTCTTTCTGTTTTACATCCCTGAGGCCCTGATCCAACAAACCACAGAGACGTGTCTAACCCGAAACATTCACGGTCTTCAGTGGGACCACTCACATGTGGAAGTTGGCAGAACCACTGCCCCGTTTTGCTGTAAAAAGGCTTTAGTGAAGAGTCCCTTATAAGCAAAGGAGATAAAGTATAGCAATAATAACACCAATAAGATGTGACTGAAAACCCCCATAAATTACCAGGCAAACTTAAGCGTAGATAGAAGTTCCGAAGCTACTTCCCAGCTGTGTTCCAATGTGTCTATCAGTCTTTACTCATCTCTTTTCATATTACTTTCTCTCCCCCTCCCTTCTTTTTTTATTGATCTCTGCATCTTTTTTATTATATCCTTCTCTTTCTTCAGCACTGGCGAACTAAATCAATGCATAATGCACATCACACTCAACAAAAGGAATGCAAATGAAAGCGGCGCTCTTTTTCAATGTCCGCACATATATCTAGATGCATGTGTGCACTGTTTGTGTGTGGGAGAGTGCACACCAAGGACAAGGTGCTCAGCTGCTTGTTAGACGCCCATTTCTCAACGCTCCGGTGGGAATGGATCAAGTGCTAAAAAGCTCTGGGTTCCCACAACTGCAAATCATAACTCTTAGGGCTGGGGCTTGTTTTACACAGGACACGTTGGTTTGAACTTGGCTCAGATCCACAGTAATCACAAAAATCAGTTATCCCGGGAGTAACCAAGAGCAAGGTGAAAGAAAAGCAGCCAAGAGGTAGGAGTGAGCGCATCAGTCACAGCGGACACGACTTTGATTCGCTTGTCTCCTACAAATCAAAAAGCGAAGTGAAACTTTCCCCACGGGACCAAGTTCCGTGTGGAGGAGATAAAATATGCAAAACCTGCTACGCAACGGGGGGAGAAAACAGAAAAAAAGCAGAGATGATAAATTTCAGGATGGGGAAGGGTGAGTGTACCGCAGAACTTGGAAAAGGAGCACCGCCAGATGCTTCCATTAATTAATTAATTAATCTCACTGTCGCTCTTCAGCATGCTGTAGGAAGAAAACACTATTAATCTTATCTGCTTTCTGTTACTCGGCTTTGTGTTCAGAGAAGGCCAGGACAGCCTGACAGTGAGACCACACAGTTTTCTTCCCTGCCTCCCTCCTTCCTTCCCCCGCGCCCCTCCTGCCGCAGAGCAGATTGATCCACCGTTATCTGATTAGAGAGGAAAGGAGGAGGGAAAACAAAACCAAGGAGAAAGGGGGAAAAAAAAAAAAAAAAAAAAGGCTAATTTTATTACAGGCACTAGCACAAAGTGTCTTGAGAGCTTTGTGCCATTTATTCAAAGGGAAGTTGGACCAATTAAAAAAAAAAGACACAAACAAACACCCCCACAACAAACAAACAACAACAAACCCCATAAACGTCATGATCCTAAAAGGCAAAGGGAGCAAGAGAGGCAGAGGGACACCTGCAAACAGGCTGCCTCCATCCTTGGAGACATCCACAATGCAGCTGGACGTGACCCTAAGTGACACGCTCCAAATTTGAAGCTCGATCTAACTTTGAAGTTGGATTTCCTTGCACCAGAGACCTCCAGAGCCTCTTTACAACCTGAATCATTCTGTGATTCACGGCTCTAAATCTAAAGCTCAATGGTGCTTGAGGGGTTGGTTGTACTTCTACCAAGCGAGGTGACTTGCGCAGACTCTGCTTTGGAAGGAGGAATCCTGCTCGGGCTTTGCCATCAAACCTCCTGCTACGGAACCTCCCCGATGATGCCCCTTCAGCCCTGCCTTCGAAAACAAGACATGATTTAGTGATGATTTTCAGTCACGTGGGACTCAATCCTGCAGACAATTTGTGCAAGCGTTGCGTTCGCTGTTGTGGTTAGGTTTGCTGAAGTCTAGAGAATGCCTGGTGGTGGTTCAGAAACATGCCTGGAAGGAAACATTTGCAAGATCAAACCCCGAGGCCCCCGATTCAGCAAAGCCTCTGAACATGTGTTTGAGGCTCACTGAATTCTTTGGTGAAGAGGAGTGATTCCCGGGGCTCTAAAAAGCTACATAATACAACAAGAACATCACTGCAAAAATAACACTGTCTGAAATAATTACGTGTTGTCCTACATGATTATAACGTGTTAGCCTTGTAAATGCAGAAATAAATTTCACTTATTTTTTTTGTGCTACTCAAACAGGGACACGAGCATTCTGTATTTTCCAAGAAAACACCCATTCAGCCTGATATTATTAGATTGTGGAGAACGCTGAGTTTCTGCTCTTTTTAATTGTTATTTATTAGGTAATGGGTACAGCCACTCGTTTTCCCAACATCTTTATGTTTGCTAGTGAGATTTTAATACTTGATATGTTCATAGAATCATAGACTGTCCTGAGCTGGAAGGGACCCACAAGGATCATCGAGTCCAACTCCTCAAGTTAGGTTAAAACAGAATATAAATCAGCAGCATTCCTTTGTCTGCAAGATTAGCCAGCAGTTTCTCCCTAGCTCTTGATGTTCTAATCCATGGTGGTCTAGCACTCATAAAAGCCAAAAGGACCTGTTGTTCCACAGGTCTTACCTTCTCTGAACCTTTTCTAGAGACTTCATATAGGCAGCGTTTGCCCCAAAACACCAGCAGCTGCATGGACACTGAGACCATCACCACTACAGTTGCACAGCCACGCAACAAAACATCTGTAAGATCCGGATCCGCGCACCTTTCCCTCGATTCCTTTGATTTGATACACCTAGGTGATTCCTCATATTCCGTATTTCACAAACAATTTAATTTCATTCACTTTTGTAATCCAGGACCCTTTCAAAACCACAGCCTACCAAAGCCCATGAAAAACAAAACAACATTTTAAGTCTGGAATTCCCCCTCGCTTTTCAACAGGAGCAAATCTGAAAAAAAAAATCACTTCCTCTGTAATGGAGTAGGAAAAAATCTGTATGTTTTAGTTGCTTCATTTTCTAATCATATTGCTGTCAGACAGGTTTTTCCCACACTCTTAACCACTCCTGTTGCTGTTTCTGGAGATGAACACACAGAGGCACAAAGCAGGTTCCTGCACTCCCTGGCAGGACATCGCTGTGCGTCCAATGCTTGGGACACCCACCGTTACTCCCATCTGAGGATTTATTAATACTCAGAGCATGATGCAGCTCCTGCCAGGCCCACACAACCCCGTTTCCTGGGTTGTACGCAGGAGAGGACCCGGGTCACATCCTAACGTAATGCTGGGATGCGGTCAAAGCACAGACCAGGACCCAGGAGCTCAGACCTGCTGCTGAGCAGGGCGGTACAGATGCGAACTTACAGCTCCAGCCTAAGCCCTTGCTGGAACCAGCCTCATGCTAGGCCTGGCTTTTGGAGAGCCCAAAACATTTGCATAAGTGTTTATCTCACTTTCAAAATATTATGACTAATATCTTTCAGTGCTTGAGGCTCTAAGGCAGCAAGTTACTTGAAACGCAAACGTAACTTCGAGACCACCAATAGTCACAATTAGCCTCAACCATAAATACTCTCAGATTTCAATAGAGCAATTTACATGCGTAAATATGTAAATAAGTACATGACCAAATCAGGCCTCAAGTCCTGCAGCGTGGGATGCTGAAGTAAAAATGCATCCACTACAAGGAGACAAGCAGTCCCCAGCTTACCACCCAAGGGATACGTGGTGCCTGTGAGGTCCTTGATATGTTGCTCCAGGCACAAGAGATAATCGTCTGTTTCCCGGAACGAGCAAATTTCAGTCTTCCCAACATTACATTATCTGCTTAGGACCGATGCCCTGAGCTGAAGGCATGGGATCACTGGATGGGACAGAGCATTTGCTTGGTCACCCCAGATAAGGAATCTCATAAAATCTCTTGAGAAAAAGCCGACCCTTTATAAACATTAACTTTGGTTTCAGAAGCTCTGCACGTTCAATCCTTCCCCGGACCTCACCGAGCCCTGTTTGGGAAACGCAATCCCATAACGCAGGGCTGCCCCACACAAGGTGCAGCCTAAATCGGTCTCCGTTTCCCTTCTCTGCCCCCAGCATTCCTAGAGAGTTTAATAAATATGTAAAGCTCACGACTGCAGCCCTGCTATCCCCGATAGCTTGAGCATCTTCCGGCCATTGTGCTTACAGGTTTTGCTAATCAGAACAAACCAGGCTTGCAAATGAAATCTGATTAAGTAGTTTTCACCTCTGAAAAAGGGGATTAGCCAGACCTTTGATCCTCAGATATTGATTTGCAACTCAAAGGAGGTGTGACCTCAGCTGGACCTGCTTCTGGTCTCAGCCCCTTCCCCTTTCACTCCTCCTCCTGTTTACCAGAAAAAAAAAAAATCCGTTCATGTCTTCTCACGTAGCCAGATCTAAAGCCTATTGAAGCCAGTGGAAAACCACCCACTGACTTCAATGGGCTTTGGATCAGTCCCACAATGGCTGACTTAGCCCTAAGTCCTGGGCTGTTTCAAAGCCAGCAGAACCAATTTCCCATCAAAATGACCAGAAGCTGGGAAGATATGTTCGCCTTTCAAACCTACAAATTCCACCTTTTTTTCTCTCTTCCATGACAACTCTTCAGCTGGAAATGCTGAAAATACTGTTGATTTTTTTTCCTTGCACTCTGCACAGAGCTGTTGCCCACCATGAGTGGAAGGGCTGGGAGCCAGACTTACCCACGCAATGAAAGGATAACTCCTGCAAGCAGAATAGGGAGCAGCCATCACCATTGATCTTATTCATATCGTCGCATTCTTCCCCCAAGTCTCTGTAGGCAGGGCACACACATGCAAAAAAGGAGTCAGATGGCAAATGGCATCATCCTGACAATCACTGCAACCCCTCTGCAGAACCCTAAAGCCCTGAAATCCAGTAGGGTGGCTTTGTGTGCCAACCTTTAAAATACCTCTTCCTTTCTCCTCCAGCCCTGACTTTCACCATTCCTGGTTCACAAGCTTGCCTGGCCGCTCTGCTCCTGCACATGTGGACACCACTCGCTGTTCTCTGATGAGGATATGAGCAACTTCCTCCATGGCTGCTGTGGCTGCAACTCAGCAGGTGGGGAGAACGGGAATCTCTGCAACCCTTGGTATTCAATCTCGAAGGGCCAGCCTGTGACCCCAGTGTGGGAACAACAAGGCATTAAGGCTGGTGCTGGGCTGTTCCAGGTGACAGCGCTGGGAGGAGAGCAGCCCCAGGGAGCAGCTGGTGTCGGGGACAGGGTCGGCTGCAGCAGCACGCGGGTCAGAGAGTGCGAACCAGATGAGAAAGGGGCTGCCACAGCTGTGAGTGAGCCCACAACCAACCAAGCTGTGACACAGTCTGGTTCCTGCTCGCTCCTGAGGCAGCTCGGCTATTGTTCGACGCCTGCTGCAAAGCCACAAGTGATGTTTGAGGAACGTGCAAACATAACAGCAGGAGAGAAGCTACGGAAAGCAAAATTAATCTTTCTCCACCTCTCTCTCCAAGACTGCCCTGGATTCATATGTCGCTTGATTGTTCTCTTTGATTTCTCTGCCTGTTGGGCCTCATCCTGCAAATCCTTGCTGCCAGGTATGTCATCTGACAGAGTTGTAATATGTGATTGCTGATCAGCATTATTTCAAGAAAATAATACAGGCTGGATTAAGCACTTTCTCATTGTTACTTCCATCATTTAAGTAATTAAATTATCTAATGCCAGGAAGCCTTGAAGCAGGTGGCCTTAAGGACCAACATAGTAGAAGAATAAACTCTAACATAGTTGTGAATGATTGTTTTCCATTTTCAGTGGTCTGGGGCTTGGCAGCCAGTGAGGAGGAGGAGCCGACTGAGAACATGCAGTTCCCAGCACTCTCCCTCAGAGGCCAAATCTACCACCTCCAAATGCATCCCAGCTCTTGTGGTTGATCAAACAAGAGGTTGCACCAGGAACGTGTCCCACCCAATGGCAGAGCTTTTACCTGGCCCACCAGCTGCCAGACACGCGGGACTTCCCGTGTAAGGACAGCATCAGCACTTACTTCAGGTCCATATAGGAAATGTCATATACATGTAAAAAGACATGGGTACACGAACAAATAGCATAAACAGCATACAGAGTGCTTTCATATCGATCCTGCTGTCTGGACTCCATTATCTGTATCTCAGCCGGTATCTACTGGTGCCAGGATAGCAGGGCCTAAGTTCCAATTAAATATCATCATCCTGGTAATCACCAAGCACAGGAGTCATTATCTACAGATGAGAGCTGGCCTAAACTAAGGAGAGGTCATCAATTCCTTTCTAGTCTCAGATTCTGGCTGAGTAGATGTGCCCGGATTTATCTGTTTGCTCGCTCCACACTCACGTTTGGATAATCCCGTCTCCACAGTATCCACTTCCAGAGATATACACTAGCGCGGGGGAAGGCTCGCTCTCCTCCATCCCAGAAATGACGATGACCTGGTACGTGTACGTGGTCCTATCGCTCAGCTCCCTGCAAGACAAAAGGAATATTAAGTGATTGGTAAAACAAAGGCAGCAGCAAAGGGCAGAGAAGGAGGTGCTGAAACAGGGCTTGGCTGCCAAAAAAACAAGTTTTAGTTCAGTCAGGTCCTCAGAATATTCCTACCTCGTTTCCATAGGATCAATTTTTGGTTGGGTGTCTGTTTCTTGTGAGTTCAATCTGCGCTACCTATGTCCACGCTTGATTTACACACCGCTCTGAAATAGGTGCAACTCTTGACTTCGACAGCTAAACTACTTCTTGGTGAGAATCCTGCAGTTCACCGTGTTGCTGCTTACACGGCCACCCGCTGCAGAGGTGGCATCGCACTGACACCATGGCAGGGTATCGATCCTGCCCACGTGCGGGGGGAATCGGTGACAGCGTCACCCCCAGTCGACACCACTGCGGCAGTCGAGAAACCAGTCCTGAGCTTCACCTCCCAGCACTTCTGCTCCCGTCTCTCCACGGCAGGGAAGGCGTTACCTGCAAGTCTGGGGCACAGTTCATTCAAGCAACTGAAAATACCCTGCAAATGCTGATTACTTCCTCAACAGCTCTGAGCTCAATCTAACTGCAGCTGGAGCCAGTGGGAATCCGCCTATTGATTTAAGACAGAATTGGACTGAGGATGTTTCAGGGATAGATAAATAAGTTCTCCACTCTGCGCAGGGGTATTAAAACAAAGTTAAAAAGGCTTCCTCCTCTGCAGGAGGGTATGAAAAATACGATCCACACCACAGCACCACATCATGGTATTAGGATCAAAATATTCTCAGAAAGAATTAGCAAACTGTTACATATTTATGCAAAGCCATAATTACATAAATCCTCTGCATCTGTAAACGAGGAATAATTTTTATATCCAATATAGAAATAATACAAAGCCTAATATAAATGTTTAGCACTTTTACAATGTCTTTTACGTTATCAGAACTCAAAACGTTCCACAAAGAAACTCTTTACCATTATCCTCATTGTGCCTATTTGTAAATTCATGGAGTGGCAAAGGCAAAATGATTTGCTCTAAGTCATCAATCAGGCTAATTGCAGAGCCCATAACACAACCCAGCTCTTTCCTAACCCATGCCAGTCCTTTCCTTACTACGCTCATATTGCCCCAACTACTGACAGTAATATATGAGTCTTTTTGTCAAAGGAACTTGATCAAAAAGCCTATATTAATGAAGTGTGTACTACGAAGAGATATATCTTCTACACAGAGCAACCAAGATGCTGAAGTAGATATCAATGGACTCCAGTAGCTGAAATCTTCACGTTCATTAAATAAGTATCTCCTTACAACATTCATTAAATTAACAAGCATGACTTAAACTCCAATATCACGTATTATATTTTACAACAAAGCTGTTGCTCGCGGACACTGTGGCTGCAGATTAACTGTCATGGAAAGAATCGCACGTGAACAGCGCTGGGATTTGATTCTTTGATACCGCACTTGAAATGGGGAGTGAAACTCAGTGGAATGAAAACACAACTGGCTTTTTCATTGTTTCTTCACCCAATTCCTATCTCCAATAGTCCATAGCTCCTCTTAGCTAAATTTGAGGATTCAGGTAGAACAAACACTGTCTTAATTCACCTACAGATTGGGGAGACATCAACCCAGATATTGGTACCAGTGTTTATTCAATCGAAGCGAAAACCTCCAAACTTCTGCCCTTGGGACCTGTTTAAAACAACTGTATTAAAAAAAAAAAAAAGGAAATAACTTAAGTGGCCAAACACACACTGACTTATAATACTGTGGGTTTCCTCTAGATTTCACTCCCGGATAAATCCGCTTATTAAGACAGGAAGTTTCTGATATATACTGATGACATGAAAGTAGAGGCAAGCTTTGATTATTAAAGAGCAGTTATTTCTCAAGTTCTTTCTCAAAACCATTTGTAAAATATTTTAAATTACCTAATATACTTGCAGAAATGTGGATTTTATCACTGGGGATCTGCTAACCACAAAAAAAAGGTTCAATTCTTAGAAAAGCCTGTTAACAAATGAACAGTTCAGGCGGCTATAACAGCTACAAAATAAATAAATCCACGCTGCTTTCTGATGCACTGAGATCACACGCACGAGTGCGAAAGAGTACAGATTCTGATTTTTTTTGGTGTGATTTCCACCGATACCCGGAGGTGACGGGAGGCATGCGGCTCAAATTGTGCCTCTGCCACCCGGTCCTGGTACGTGGGAGTGTTTGCGTACACTTGTGTGTGCACGCAAACGGAAAACAGGAAAAGTTCACGTTTGTTTATGCACAGGGCGGGAAGTTGGCGGAACATAATGGAAGAAGACACAGTGCTAAATGAAGCACAGGAGAGAATAGGGTGTTTGTGGATTATTAGATGATGGGAGCTTGATGTGTACATGGGCGAATAAGACAGAAAATTGGAAATGAAAGTTATTAGGTGGGGAGAAATCTGGTATATTTAATTGTATGGATTGTGGATGAAAAACTTCAGGGGGAGGATGCTGTGGACAGGGGTGTCAGTGGGATTTGGTCTGATTGCGTCACCTGCTACACGCTGGCGAGGGGAGATTTCCAACGGCAGCCTGTTGCTCAAAAATGGAAATCTCTTGGAGAAATGATATATCGTAACAGGCAAATGATGATTATAGCTTAGTGACACCCAAAAAAGGCCATTTCTTCTCAAGAAAAGAAGGTGAAAAAAATACCTGACTCGTTACACATACATTTAGGTATTTGCACAGCCTGGTGTCCATTATTTCTAGATGGTTTGGGTAGAAAAAAGGTATTAAATTATTTATGCTCATGAGGTATCATGAGGTGCCCTCCAGCATCACGCAATCAGAGCTGGAGATGTGCCTGGACTGGGGCGCCAGAAAAGCCACCTGAGAAACTCTAAATCAAGCCATGGTGCTTTCAGCTCACCCTGGCCTGGTGCAACTAGTGGCAAAAACCTGATTGAGTTGGATGTGGCGTTTCACATCCCAGCAACTGGAACCTGAAACACTTAAATCCTCCTGAACTGTTAAATATATCACATCGGCAACAACTGAGAGCTTTAGCATTCCTTCACAGTACCCACAGTTCGGAAAAATATAGCTGCTAAAGGCATAATCTGTGCAATACTTCGGGCAATAATCCAATACCCTAGTGAGGGAGGGAGGAAGGAATGCAGGAACAAAGCAGGGGGAAAAAAAAATTATTCTGTCCTATATAGTCATAGGGCACCAAGGTCGATATTACAGACTGTATCTGGAGATGTCAGCAAGACAAGCTCTGCTTCAAGTGGTGATAAAAGTGTGATTTTTGACCATTTATCTTCTCTCCTGCCTTCCTCGGAGCTGATGGCACAATAACAGAGAGAGAACGGGCTCTGCTGTCAGGCAGGTCCGACACACGGCGGCTTCGTACAACACTACTCGAGGAAGTGAGAGAGAAGTACATCTTTAACGTTAAGGATGTGAACAAACACCCTTTTAAATTTATATCTATGGTCTTTTAATGACCTTTTCGAGAACTGAGTAAGCCACATTGATCGCTGCAGCTTCCGCTCGTGGGGAGGCCGTCTTATTAAAAAGCAATGACTCAAGCCCTCTGCTTAGAGGGGGAATTAGGACGTGCCGTGTGAAATACCACGAGGGCAACTCTCCTGTCTGCTGTGACGAGTGATGGATCCAGGGTCAGAAATATAAACCCCTCTAATTCTTTTCCTGTTTTTCCTGGGGAGGCTGGGCAGCTGAGTTAACCTGGCTGCGTCCCCCAGGCAAGAGACCCTCTGCTTTCAGTTCAGGCTTTCCTGTAAAACTTACGGGAAAAATTATATCTCTGGGAAGTAGTTTTCTACTCAGACCGAGGTGGGTTTAAAGGATCATTGAATTTGCAGAGCAACACGCTTGTGCTCAAGTGCCAGGACTGTGCCCGCTCTGTGCTGCAGCATCTGAGGACACGGCGCAGGACTCGGGATGCAGTGAAAGCGCCGAGGGAAAGCAAACACCCCACAAACTTTCTCCCTGCTACAATGGCGTATATGTTTATCCTACTACAAATCACAGTAGCGAGGGGTTTTGTACAGCAGAGACTTGTTTCCAACAAAATTGAAAATATCCTTAAGGCTGATCCCGGCTTCTGCCCTATGAAAACAAAAATGGCCAGAAAGCAATGAAAGCAGATACAGTTCTGTTATTTAAGGACAAGACGACAAGCTCTTAGGCATCCCCAATTAAATTATGGCTATGAGAAGCAGTGTCATGTGAAACAGGCAAATTTCTGCACCTCAAGTATCTTTGTGAAGGACCCATCTTTCTTTGACCTTAAATAGCCACAAGATGTTTTCCTGGACAGGTCTCCGCAGCCCAGAATGAGCCCTGATCTGCCAGCAACGTCCCCATTTCCCTCTAACACCATCACCTTTTCTCTTTTTTCTTCTTCCCTAGTAAGGAGGCCTTGCCGAGGAAAACAAGAAATCTGCTGGCAGCAAATAGCAGCGATGCCACACCTTCACCTGGTGCAACGCTTTGGATCGGCTGCTCAAGGTGGACTCAATACAACCACACACAGAAGGTCTCTGCCGTGTGCTGTCCCGTCTTCTGCAGCCTGGAGCTCCACAGGCTGTTCACGGCCACCAAAAATCCCAACGTCACATAGCGAGGTCCTGAAATACTCCAAATATCCACAAACTCAGTGAAGAAGCACCGCACCGCTCGGACATGTTTAGAGCCTCCCGGTCCCAGGCTCGGTGTTTCTAGACCCGAGGAGCTGATATCGCTCTCTTCGTTGCTGCTTAGAGGGTGGGTCATTAAATCACGCTGGGTTTTCCCTCTTGGCAATGCCGCCGCAGTGTTTGCAAGCTATTCCATCCTCAGGTGCTCCGAACCCAAATAGATTTGCTCCCCAACTCACATCCGTTTTCCTACATTGTCACAGACCGTACACATGTGATTGTTGTCTTCTTTCATCCCCTCTCTCGCACACGCTCTCCCTCGCTTTGCCTGTCCTTCTTTTAATAAAAATGGCATGAGAAGCACGGCAGAAGATAATGAAGAGAATTCCTGCCCGGCTCGGCAGTCAGGAGAGAGGACGGATGGGATGCCGGACACAAAAGAAGGACGTCAAAAATCCCGAGCTCTTGCAAAGGGCTGTTTTTCCAGCTGTGGTCCAAGCTCTGTTTGGATAAGCCCAGTGACATGGCAGGTGCAAAACAAGGCTCCTGCCTCTCTCAGACACTGAGCTGATTCAGGAGACATAAATGCCAAGGAAGCAGCCCCAGAGCAGGTTTCCTCTCTATCCATGATGAGTTAGGTCCCAACTGGGGAGGGGGTTTGCTCTGTGCCCTCTGGCTTTATTATTTGGGTTTTTTTACAGGCAAATCAAAGTAGGGTAGTTAAAGTATTAAATGAATGCTCGTGGGCTGGGTGGAAGAGTGAGGACTGGATGGTGGATTTTTGCTCCCAAACCCAGTTTAGACCTGAACTGGGTATTTCTGAGGAAGATCAACAGGGCAGCCAACAACCTGAACAGATCATCTCAGCTGAATACTCAATGGGGTACGTTTTGGACCACGAGGTTGTTCTGCTATCTGAAGCCCAGAGTCTCCCCATGTGGCATCAAGACAATGCCCAGGCTCGTGTTTTGCTCCTGACCGTATGATGAAGGTATCTCTAGTAACACCTAAACCAACCACACAAAACCATGGACACCCCATGTATTTGAGACTGACGTCAAAGGCTGAGGGATCCAATCTATTAGGAAAAGGAAAATATCCTTTGCTCCACGAAATACTCCTGTGCATCAAAGTCACAACCAACTCTCATAATCACCACGAAATCAAACCAGGACATCAGTCTACAGCTCTGCTCTTGCTTACGCTGGTGTAAACGCCAAGTAACCTTAGAGACCTCAGCAAAATACTCCAGGTTTAAACCACCGCAACTCAGCTGCTCGTCTGTTCCTCCAAGTTGCAAACGTGTGCATTTGCTGCTCGGACCAGCTCAAAATGCCCTGGACCTCTGCTCTGAAACCCAGGTCCTGTTTAGGACCTTAAACACATTTGGTTTTAACCACTTGTTTTTTCACACAGACCACTCTTTTCTGTCCTTTGTGCAAGAATCATAAGGTTTTTAAGTAGCAAACATACAGATATATATGTGCAGTTGATTAACTCCAGCAGACTTTGATATAATCGTCCAAATATTTGCCCTGGTACCAATTTAAAACACAGTAGCACATTTAATAAAGAACAAGGTTTGCAGCCAAGACCTTAAAGATATTTCTTGTTTCTTCTCAAAAGAAAAATGTCAAGAGACATTTTCTACTTTCATGTTTAAACAACAACAACAAGAAAAACTATGAATTTTTAAGGTGGATGAAATAAATGGAGGATTTAAATGAGATTGGGTTACAAATCCTGGGATAAAGTAAATCTGAGAGGCCCAGGGCCTCACAAGGGTGTTTGCACTAGAGAGGCAATTTCACAGCAGCACACAGGTTAAGTGTCAGAGCACCTGGTTGCTATTAGAAGCAGGGAAGGAGGAGGAAAATCTGTTGTGTTTGCTTCTTCACCGCTGTGATCAGACCCGAAGCTGAGACAGGAACACTTCTCAACATGATGCTCAAATGTGGCCGCCACAGGAGGGAATGTTTTTATGTTTCAGCTGAGGAAGGAAAGATCTGGGACACAAAATGCAGAAAGTTCTGCTTCCAACCAGTGGAAGCCAGCGCTTCTCTATAGATTTCAAGGGAGTGGTGCCAGTATCCACCACCTGAGGATAATGCTCCGCTGTACCGGCGCGGCAGGGAGAAAACAGTAATGTGACTGGCAGGCAGGTTAGGACAGGTTAATTGCTTTAAAGGCCATCACTGGTGACCCCTTGCCTGTTGCATCGTGCCTCTGGATGAGCACAGTCTGATTACCCTCAGCCTTAACAACATCCCAGCTGTGCTGTGGCTTCTCCACGCAGGACTATCAGGAGCAGCATCCACCCCAGCTCCAGTGCTGGTTCACACCACGCTGCAGGAAAAACACCTGGTGCAAACCCCTCACAGGGTCTGGGACCCCAACCACCATCCCTCAGCTTCTGCATGTTGATTTTTCATTGTGGGGCTGGGAACGCTTTGGCTCCTACCCTCTTTGTCAGGCTCGGCCCTCCCTGCAGGCAGAAGGCTCTTCCCAATTTAGGGTCATCAACTTAGTGGAATAACGTCCTTCAGCTTCTCTGAATCCAGACCTGACCTCTAGGATTTCCTTTCAACAGACATGAGCCACGACCTGATTTTTGGAACTTAATACCCTCCTGTTTCCACGTAATCCCACCAAAATGGTAAACACAGCCATGGGAGCAGACGTTCGCAGTGCCTGATCCAAAGGCTCCTGAAGCCGGTGGAAGTTATTACGTGCATTTTCAGGAGGGCTTACATTGGGCCCCAAGCGAACACAGATGTTTGCAGTTTTCTCTGGTTTCACCTCTCCCGTCCCTCCTCGACGAAATTCTGCTGGGCAGGGTAAGGGCGCAGGGGCCATGGCACTCCTGGGGGACCCTATAGGTACATGTGCATATGCATGAGAGACGTATGTGCTCTCACGCACGCTGGATAGCAGAGCACAGAGACATGGGCGAGGAGGTGAGGTGACTATTCCAAAGGAACATTTTGTCATTTCCCTCCTTAGGGGCTCTGTGTTTTGCTTTAAGCTGCTTCAGATTATGAGAAATCCTACTAGCTGGTCTCCAGTGGGATCTTTAATGGTTTAATAAATGAACATTACTGAACATATTTCCACTAACCTCTTTCTAAAATCCCATCATGAGCTAATTTCCTCTATTGTCATTACATCTGCAACTGGTCTTACCTTTTAAAAAAAAAAATCTGTACCACTGTGAATAAATGATCTGGTTCACTGCACTGAGCTCTCAAGGCCAGTACTTTCAGTAGCGGCTCATAATCTGGGGTGCCCAACTGCAGACACTCTCTGTGTGGTACAATTAGAAGAGTGAAGAACAAGCTTTATTTCCACTCTGCCCCTCCTATTGCAAAAAGTTCCAGGAATTTGCTGGAACTGGGGCACCAGCACGGAGATACCAAACATCATTATATATTCAAGAAGATCCTGGCCAGAAAGACTAAGATCAAGTTTGGGTGGAGCAATCCCACGATGGGTGCTCAGTGTATTGCATCCCATGCAATGACCCATCTAAAAGGCTTCTGTCTTGTCCGTCACTGTATCCAACAAGGTATTAAGGACAGCACAGGTATTTTAGTCTTACTGCAGTGTCGCTTTCAAATCCTTGCCTGTTTGAGTGTAGTTCCAAATCTAACAAAACTTGGAATTTATTACCTAGGAAAAGATATTAAAATAAAATGCCCAGGAAATGATCAGGCCAACAGTTCAGTAAAAGTAGCTGAAAAAAGCTGTACTGGCTGACACAGTTGATAAAAAGGTAGGTAACACATTTCTGCTCCTTCTGCGGTATTTGAGGCTCACTCCAAGTTTTACAAGAGAGTTATTTTTAAATTGTTGCATAACACATGTCTGTCCAATATTTCTTTCCTCAATCAAGCAAAGAAAATGCATTTGTTATTCCTGGGAGATTTCTGGTGCTTCTTATCTTGTTTAGAGCCCCAAATAAAGATGCACACCAGAAGGCAAACATCAGAGAGAAATTATTATCCATGAGATAATGCACAGCCTAATTTACCACATATCTGAGACTCTTTCACCTGCAATAAATTATTTTGCCCAGCAGGAAAAGTCCCATTTGACCTTCATTTTTTTTTTTTTTTTAATCCTGCAGCTGAAAACTCTGCTACTACTTGTAGGTCACAAGTTCAAATTCCACGCTGGCTGGGAGTGATTAAATATATCAATTTCTAATAGTATCTATTTGGTTAATAATAGGACAGCTGTTAATGTTCACTTTTTCAGGGACACTTGCATATGGCTAAGTTGTAGTCTACAGATCTGATCTCTCAGTCGCTTCTGTCGCCACATTGGAGATGTGAATTCAGGATCCTTCGGGAGTCCCTGGCTGGAGCAGAGCTGATCCCAAAGCAAAGCATCGTTCCCCAAATGGGACAGTCCCTCCTTCCCAGCTCTTCCCATACTCTCTCGAGTTATTTCTTTGAAAGAGGCCATTGGGGGTCACTTGTAGCCATCTCACCCTTCAAAGATAAACCCAAGCTGAAAAATTCCTCTGGGCTGCCCTTTCTCAGGATCACAGAACTCTAAAGATTTAAACCCGCCCTTACTACCTTATTCTTGCATCATACCCGGCTGAGCCAGAACAGGAGCTACGGATTTTTTCAAGTGCCAGCTTTAGTTACAGCGTTACATAAGAAACTGCAACAGCGAAGAATCACAAATCTGTCACCACAGCTGGCACCAAATGGCACCTTTGCACAGGCTTAGCAGAAAAGCTGCCTACTGAATGGGCACAGACCGTCAAATTATTCTTTCTCTTCTCCAGGGCAGGGCTAAGGCAATTTGGCAGAGGGTGATAAGGGAAAAAATTGCTCTACCTGTTCTGTGTGTGGGGTCAGGAAGCAGGTTTTATTCTCCTGCAAAGATAACTTGGCACCTTGAATGAAGAAAGCAAGAAAGAAGGAAAGCCATCAGAATGTGGCTTCCAGCTGCCAAGTCCTATCAGCCAAGTGGAGATGTGCAATCCCCAAGAGCGGCGGCACTGCTAGCCTCCAACATTTAATTGTGAGCTCTTTGAAAGGAGGCACCTGGCGTATTTCTTCTGTGAAACGCCCGGCATGCTACTGGCAGCTATAAATACTAACAAGCACTACCTCGGTATTTAGTGGCACAACATATGTGAAGGCGAGATGCAAGAACAGTAGATGGAAAAGAAGCAATTTTCCTTCTCCTGGCTCACGGAGCCCTCGGTGTAGAGCAGGGATTCACGCTCCTGGCTGGCACAGGGAGCAGAATTAGCCATCCCCGCTGCCATGCAAGCCAGAGGCAAGGCCACAATCTTTAGGAAAGGAAAGGACTTACCCAAGGGGGATGTTGGTGGAGAAGACGCTCCTGGGTGGAGGATTCCTACCAGCACTTCACCTCTGTTAGGGTCAGATGAGCCTACAACCAGTTTCCCACTGTTAGAAGGGAAGGTGTGCGGCAGCAGATTGTCCTGTATTCTTCTGTTCTTTCAGGGGAAATTTCCAGGTTCATTAAACAGAAGCAGAGCAGTCGATATGGGCTGCACGAGGGAGGAGCTGACAACGCAGCCAAGGCTAGAGAGGGCCTTGGAGAGGTGATTAAAGTTCTGGGCAGGTATCTTATTGTGATGAAACAAAGAACATAGAATCATAGAATGTCCTGAGCTGGAAGGGACCCACAAGGATCAGTGAGTCCAACTCCTGTCCCTGCATATACCCCAAAATTCACGCCATGTGTCTGAGGACATTGTCCAATCGCTTCTTGAATCCTGTGAGGCTTGGGATCCTGACATCTCCCTGGGGAAAGATGTGAAGGTGGGAAAGGTGTGAAGGTTTGAAAGGTGTGAAGATGGACGGCGCTTGCTAGCACATGAGCAGCACCTCTGCCGAACTCCAGGTCTGCTGCGGTGTCCTACACCCGCTGAAGATTCAAGTTCACAGCTTTCCAAAACTGACCGGCAGCAGCTCCGATACACTCAAAGCTCTTCACCGACATGCAGGGGCTTTCGGACAATGAGAGCACGGTCCCCAATCCATCTGGGAAACCAGAGTCAGAGAGGAACAACCGAAACATTTATTCCTTAATGCAAGGACTTGGATGAAGAAGTAGGCAAGAACTACAAGTGCTAGAACTGTACCTGAAATAGGAAATTACAGGGGTAAGAGAAACCCGGTGGGACAGAAGGGTGATTTGCTTCATGAGAAAGTTCAAAATAGCTTTGTCCATGCAGCATCGCAAACTAATGACAGGGAAGCTCTTCGGAATGAGCAAGAAAGCATGAATAAGAGTAAATCTGTTCATGTTGAAGCTTGGTAAAAAGTGTTTTTACTAGAGATGAGCTGTAAACTTTCATATGGATACAGATAGGGATCTCTAATATATTACTAGAGAGAAATAATACGGAGAATTGTGTAATTATGGGAAAGAAACCTAGATGCAGACTAGAGAACAAATGCTCTTACTAATGGCAGGTCCCAGGTACTGCTAGGAGTGAGAGCAGGAATCAAACACTTAGGGACTCAACAAGAGACGACACTATTTTGTGCTTCTAGTAGCTGTTAATAGGTTGGATCGAAAGAGAAACTTGAATGGAAATCAAAGTTTGTCTTTCAGTTATCACTTTGAGGTTAACTAACAAACATTTCCTGCAAATAAAGATCCGAACATCACAAGTCCAAGTATCTGCAGACAGCACAGAATTGGTAAATAGGCTCAGTTGATGCAGAGAAGGACAGAGTTCTAATGTAGAAATGACTAATTTACAGGCAAGGCATTTCCAGGGTCACTGGGTAAGTATTCGTGCACAAGAACATCTGGAACACCATATACATTTCTAAAGCCTTGTGGGAATCCAGATGTGTAGCATGCCAATATCACACGGACAACCTAGCAGCTCTTGCAGATAAATCTGGGCACGTAAAGTTCTTTCTTCACATTTCAGTTCTATCTCAGATACTCCTCAGTATTTCCTGGCATATCGAGAGGGGTTTGGCATGGTAACTGTGGAAGAGGGGGGAGCAGAAGATGGTGATAATATGGACTTCAGCTTTTGGTGTCGGGAGAACATCCACCCGGCGATCTGTATCTTGTTTGGGTGGAAATATGGTGTTAATTATCTCCATGACAGATGGATTTGGCAATTCATTTCAGCTGCTTTAGATCATACATTCCTCTGGCTGGTAGACCTTCAGAAAATAGAGAAATAGATCTTCAAGTTGAAGGAAGGAATGCCATAATAAGGACAGATGTTGCCATGAAATTTTAGTGTTGCATTCAGCAGGGACTTAGGTTTACATATCATCATTGTGATATTCATATTTTTCTAGTCCTGTGTTCAGCTGGGCTTGAGTCATGTAAATGCAGTCTTCCTGTTGAGTTCAGGGGCTAAAAGGCACACCAATAATTGCCTGTAATGAATTATTGCTCGTTATGAAGAGCCACTGCTGATTCTCCAGCCTCTCTGCTTCTTCGTATTTGTAGGAATTTACCAAATTTTTCATACACATTCAGACTAAGAACTATTTTCCATCTCCTTCAACTCCTCATCACCTGGTGTTTCCGACAAGTCATTTATCGTACGACCTTCTGATTCGATACCAGTAACGAATGGCCATTGCATCAATAATGCAAATTTTGAAGCAAATAATTTGGATAAAGTACATGGAACACTAGGGACCCATGAGCAATGCCACAGCAGCCCTCCAATTACCTGTAATCTTGATGATGATGATTTCTCAGTCATTCTGCAATCACTCCACGAAGCCCTAGTGAGGTCTGTACTCCACCATCTCCGGTGTGGAGTTAAAACACAGTAAATGACATGGAGTTTATAAGCTTATGACTCTAACAAAATATTTTAAAATATTGTATTCACTTAAATAACAACTGCACACATATGAAAATCGGTCCCCTCCAGTTATTACCAAGCAATGTGAAAGGTTTAGCCATAGCATGTAGGTGTAAAATAGCCAGAACTGAGAAGAAAAACATTCCCTACATGAGAAAATGCAAGTTTCTCTCCCAGTTTCTCTTATTTTTTTTTCAAGTATGAATGCAGTATCTCTAGGTGTCACTTAGGCACTAAAGCTAAGTAGGAATGGCTCAGAATAATAGATCACAGGACAGCATACTTGCCTCTCAGTGATGCTCCACGCTGCAAAACCAAAATTCATACCAGGGCTTCGTGTTGGGATTCCTTCTGAGGCTCAGTCAACGCCTTTGTCTAGAAATAGTCTACAGGTTAACACCACAAAGACGACCTGCTCCATCACTGTCCATGAAGTCTGCAAGTTCCCTACAAAGTTTGTGGCAGAAAGGATGGGAAAATTTCCATTTCTAAGAAAGTTTTCCAGTTATTCTGACAACTTTCCAAAGCCAACCTCAGCGTTTCTCAGCTTGGCTTGCCCGAGGGGCCAGCGCCGATCTCGCCAGCACGGCCGGCTGCTCACCGCTCGCAAATTTGGCTGCTGAGAGCACAACGGGGAACACGGGCTGCTCAGCCCTGACTGTCCCCGCGGCACTGACACCCAACTGCACCGGTGACGTGCCCAGGAGAGCTTCTCATTGTGGGCACTCTGTTCTCACTGAGCTCTTAATAAATCAGCAGCTGCTACGAACGAATGCAAGAGCAACGATTACTTTCCAACTGCAGTGACAGGAGCGTAAAAGCACTACAGTAGGGGCAAAACATTCACCACATTCACCACTGTGACTGTCTGACGTGTTATTTCTAGAGAACAGCCAGAGTGAAACCCTCTAGATAAGAGCACAACCCAAACTTTGGGTTAAATGGTGAGCTGAGACTCTGAGATCTGCAGATGAGGCTCCTTATCACCCGCTGCAGTGTGAAGACTCAGCACTTCTGTGCTGCACCTGGCCTGACCTCTTTTTTTTTTTTTCCCCACTGATTTATTTAGCTTTCCTATGCTCTGACTCCCATTTTGTACCGCAGATACCAGCAATTCTGGCTGATCATACTCACTGGAAGTGAGCACATCTTGCCTAGTTTCTGTAAGGTCCACGGATGTAGTCCTGTCCCTTACAAGTATTTGTAAGCCTCAGCTTGAGCCAAGGAGCTGAGATTAAAATTCAGCTTGAGAACAGAAGGTCTGGCATTATTTTGCAACTCTTAATAAAAGGTTTCCACTGTTCTAGTTATTTACCCTCCTCTGCGGAGCACCCAGTGCTGACTAGGCAAGGGCTATCCATTAAAGGCTGTCTCTGCTCTTAGCTTAAAGAGAAGTTCCGTCTCTTTGACGGGAAGAAGGTAGGAGAAATTCATTTTTCTTTCAGCATCGCCACACCTGGGAAAAGGATCTTGCTCACAGATAACAGTGCAAGCAAATATTTTCTTTGGGAGAAAACGAGAAAGTGAAGATCAAGGTCAGAGGAGGCAAGAGTAAAGATATGTGACTGCCTTCAAAATAACCTTCCATAGAACATGTGGGGGTGTCATTTTATTTAATATGGAAAACGTGCAAAGGCATAAAGGAGAGGTAACTGGCTTGGGGCTCACAGAGGGATAAAGGGGTTGCTCAGTCTGGCTGCACAGATATGCTGAATTCCAGCTGTACAGAATGAGACAAGCAGGCAGATGAGAAGAGAATGCTTTTACCTCTACATTTATAAATAAACACACACAGGAGCATAGCCCAACACCTCTGTCCCTGACCTCCCTGAATCATCTTCCTTTCCTTCTTGCTTACAGAGTACAAGGACCGCGATTCCTCTTTGCACAAGGTGCTAATGGAAAACTCATCTTGCCTTTGCCTCTCCCACGTCACCACAACCCCACGCAGAGTTTGCTGCATCTCCAGGTGTGGTCCAGCAGCAGCCTGGACACAGAGCATCAGACGACGATGCTGCACGACCCCCCTCACCAGAGGACACGTATCAGTGCTGTGCACACACGCGTCACCCCACTTTTCAAAATTTCCGACACATGCTGAAGTCTTGAATCAAAACCAACCACCCGCTTCTGTCAACTGATCGCAGGTAGAGCCCGGAAAGACTAACACAAATTTTATGTCTGATTTTTAGCTGGCTCTGTAACTAGGCAAGACGTACGGACAGGTACAGTAATGTTACCCCTTGCGATTTAATCAGTGACGCACAGGAAAATTGCCACTAATCCCTGGCTACTGATTTAGTTATTAGAGCACCCTTTCATTTCAGATGTTCAGATGGTTGTAAGCTAAAATTGACCCACAAAATCATAATAAAAGACAAAGGAATAGAGCTCAGAATACAAGTTATGTTTCAAGCATGTCCTTTTTTTTTTTCACGTTTTGTTATGAACTCAAAACTGGACCTGTTTCTGTGGGAACTTATGCTAAGGTATGCAAATATTTCAAACCAAACCAGTCCTATTTTCCAATGAGAGTGGGCCAGGTTTCAGGCAAAGATGCTTTCACAGCAAAACCATGGGAAAATTCACCATTTTCCATGTTTCCAATATGCCAGTATTCACCTCCTGTTAAGTGCCAGCAATTGTTGGAACAAGGCTACAACCCAAGAAAATACTTAAGCACATGCTTAACTTTCAGCACATGAATAACGTCAGCGATGTCCCGGGCTTTGTTTTTATATTCACTATTGTTAGTAACCTTGAATTTTTAAATCTGTAGGGACAATTTGCATCTTCTGAGATGTATAATTGGGCCATGAAAGGGATGGTAGCTCATGATTACTGAATTGTTAATTAATCATTTTTATTATATTTAAATATGCTTTAGAAGACCATAATGATGTATGCTTCCTTGATATTAGCTGGACTAATTAGATCATCTTTTCTAAATTAGAGTGCAGTTTTCTTAGCAGGTTTCCTTTTATCTGGTGTTCATTTTTCAAAAGAGCTTCGTGTTGTTCCTACAGATGAGTGAATCATTTCCAGGGAATCATGTTATGCAAAAGATGTTTTTCTTGCTGCCGTAGAATGCCTATGGAGATCATGGATCTCCTTGCAATCATTAAATATTTTGAAGTTGGACTTTACTCAACAATCGTATGTTGATGAGCACAACTGCATCTGGGATGAAACTCAGTTCCTACAACAAACTAGAGCATTTGCCATATTTACTAGGTTAGAACAATCCTGTTCCAACAAAATTTGTTTCAGTGACACGTGAAAGCAAAAAAATGAAAGTAACTGAAATATATGTGTATAACTGAACATGCAAGTGTATTTTTTTTGCATTCTTTCTTTAGCAGATAATTGGTGCGACAGCACTGAAAACCATTCTGCCTCCTTCGCCATCAGAATATTACTTTCAAATGATTTCTAAGAAAATGACGACCATGTTACTCAGAGGTCCTCATTTAGGTTATCTTAAGCATTTAATTTATCACAGCTCAGGTAGTTTGCTATATCCATTCTGGCTAAGGAAAGCCTGAATTTCACATCTCTGTACAACTAGCCCAGAAATTTCTCAAAAACTATCTGTGAAATCTCAGGCTATTTCACCTGAAGTGTGATGCTCCTTGTTCCAGAGAGAAACTATGAGAAGAACCTCTCTTGGTGATACTTGGTACATCAATCTCATTCAAAATCCCAACACTCGTGATGTGGGACGTTAACAGGATGAGAAGAACAGGTTATTGTTTTCCTCTGAACGAGTCTATTCAGCTCTCAGGAAAGCCGTACTTACGTGTCAATGAATCTCCTGCTGAGGTTTGAGATAACAACTGGAGACCCAGACTGGAAAGGAGGGTCCCGAACCACTTTGTACTGGATGGGTTTGCAGTCTGTGCACAGCGTGCTCTGGGGGACGGAGCTCAGCATGGCAGCGTCGATTTCCAGGTGCTCGTCCAGAGTGTAGATCTGGATCCCGTACACCTCCTCGCCCACTTGTCCTGCATCCAGCTTTATGGTCAACGGGATGTCACAGAAGACGTTCTGCGGCCCGAGAGAAATGTTCTTCCCGCTGACGGTGAGCAACTTGATGTCGTTCACCGCTCCACTGGAGTCCCAGTCTGGGGAAACAAATGTCACCCAGACCGTGAGGGACTCTGGAGTCAGGGGGTAACGAAACTCCAGCTGCAGGTAGCAGCCCTGCGGCTCGGGGCAGGCTGGCGGCACCGTGTGTTGGTTGACTGCCGAGTTGGGACTCCACGTTCTGACGCTGGATTTACAAGGCTGCTCAACGTCAGGGTGCCCTGAAAGAAAGAAGGAAGCAAGGACAGGGCACAAAACAAGTTAGAGAGCACGGGTAATCACTTGCATCAGTGTTGAAAGACAAACTGGTGGCAGGAGAGCGTATCTGTCCAGGAAACTCCTTATTTACTTGAGCAGAACAGGCGCAGCCAGCATGGAGAGGAGGAACACAACATCAACGTCTCCTGGCTGGGTGAGAGATGCAAACTCAGTTTAAGCGCCCAGCTGGACCGGACACCGCACAGCACACACGGGGCCAGCGTGTCTGGTCCTGTATTTCCTATTTCTAGTGCCTTCCCCGGTGCCAAACAATATTTTCTACCCCTTCCACTTGCTTCTTTACCCAATAAACAGAGTCACTTTGCCTTCAGTTCACCTCTGTGCTCCTACTTACTCCCTTGCTTGTCGCTCTAAAATACAAACTTTTTCTTTTGTCTTTAGCAAAGACAAAGAAAAGGGCCTTTGTTGATTCAAAGAAGCTGTTGAGAGGCAACTCCTGTGCCATTTCCAGGCTCATCTAGCATGTTGTGTAAGACCCCTTTTCTTGGAGGCACATGGAGCACAGGTCTGAGCTGGCTCTTTGTGCTCGTTATGATGAAACAACAGGCACTTGTACTTTTACATTTCTCACCGTTGGCTACGTTCGGCTACATGGGAGGTAGTACTATAAACTAATGAAAGCCACAACGCTCGCTGGGTTCCCAAGTACTACGGTAACATTACAATTTGGCATGGAGTCATAGACTGCAAGATCCAGAGAGGTCAGATGGGTGGAACAGTTGGTAACAGAATCCAGTGAGACCTATAAATTCTCTCTTCCTTCCCAAGTAATCACACGAACAGGGAGCAAGCAGGACAGGGAGAAGACAAAGTACAAGAAAGAAGAAAGGGAAAAGTGAAGATAAGGAAAGGTAAGAAGAGGAGAGAAATGAAGAAAGCAGAGGGGAAAAAAGCAGGGAGGACAGCTGTTTGCAACCAAGGAAGAAAGCAAGATAAAGCACTGAGCAAAGATGAACAAACAGGACATCACTTCCAATTTAAAGAGAAAAGGGCAATGTGTGAAGGTTATTCTTATTGTCTGTGATCCAATGAAGCGTTAGAAATGTGCCTGTTTTGTCAAGGATAAACAGTACAGGGAATTCTCCTGTTCATACTGAATGAACCCAGACGCAGAATAGATTTCCTGGCATCTCGGCCAGTCCTCCCCGCGATCCAACACGATCGTCCTGCAGATGCACACCTCTTAGCGGTTCTTCCTCACCCGCACATACCCCACACCCTCCTCATCTCCTCACATGCCACCGAGCAGCAGGAACGCCACTAACTTCGGCATCTGGAGAGACCACAGAGCGATATGTTTTAAAGAAAGCCAGAGTTCCATCTAACACGCTCAAGTTTTTTCCCCCTGGCAAGCTCGCAAGTACTGCCTATAATCATTCTGAGTAGTGAATACCCCGTTCAACTCACGTTATCTCAACATTCGCTGCCGTCTGCACGTGCTTGGCTGGGCCCTCTGATGGCTTTGACTCACAGCAAACTCCTGACAACAGCCCTAAGAAGGTGGTTTTTAACCCTAGTATCTCATTGGGCTTTGGAAAGATTTGTGAACCTTATCGCTGCCATCTCGCAGATAGGAAAATTGAGTTGATTAATGGCTCACAGCCTAGTACGTGTTCAAATGTGGCCTCCACTTGGGTTCCTGCACATTCACCTCTGTCAGTTCAAGAACTCTGTAATACTTAAACAGTGAATAAACCTACATATTTTGGAAGACCAGGGTATGGTCCCATGTGTTAGATGAATTGAACTCAGCCTCCAGGGAGTTTAATACAGATCATTACCCTATTCTAAGTGAGAACAGAACTACTCAGAAAAACGGGAGCATGATTGTAGCCTTACAGAGACTAAAAACTTCAATGAGGTTGAGACAAAGGGAACCTTTCTTAAATATCATCAAACAATTAGACCTGGGTAAGAAACATTCATTTAGTTGTGGAAGAAGGTGGATGGTTATTGTTGTAACTCTAGATTTTCTAGAGATGGGTAGATACTATGATAATTACAAATATTTGTATATAAAAAAGAAATGGTGCAGTAGTTATCCAGCCCCTCCGCACTCAGGTTCTGAAAATCCTTTGGCTTATGAGACTGTCAGCAAGATCGGTCACAGAGCAGCATCGCATACAACTTCGTGTCTTGCCCGACACAAACCAAATGCGAATGTGAGGTCTGTGAGAAGTCAAATCCCATCTCCTGGTTAGAGAGCAGGGATGGCAGGATGGGAGGAAGGCTTCCCCCAACACGTCGGCCACCGTCGCAGCCTGATGTGTCATCACAAGCCTTCATCACGCACTTAAGCTAAGTTGCTGGGAGCAGACACCCCTGTCCCTCCATTGTCCCAGAGACCTGATAAGCTTGTACAGAGAGGGCAGCTGGGACCGGTGGCCTCTCGGGATGCAGCCGCTGTCACAGCTACAGCTCACCTGCCACATTTCTGACTTGGTCAAGACAAAGGGACCAGCCAGTGGGACTCTAAGGTCCAACTGAGAAAGCTCCACCTGCGAACACAGAATTAATCACTCTCAGGTGAAATATTGGCCACTGGGAAAGCCAGGGCACTAGAGCAGCCTAGTGCAGCACAATTTTTATTATCTTCTCACACTTCTCTAGTCAGCAGTGAGCAAGGCAGTAGGAACTGACCGATATATACATATATTGCACAGTAAGCGAAGGTCCTTACTTGGGTTTGAGCCAAAATTACCTTTCACATACAAAAAACCCCTTTGACTGAGTCGTGGAGGTGCTGCAAGGCTTGTTTACCTAGCTGGTGTTGCTGGTGAGAATCCAGGTAGGTTACAGAACTTTCTGGCTCTATGGCGAAGGTGAAGACTAAATCAGAGCTGCCTGATCTCCAGCGCCTTCCCACAACTGCTGCTGAGGAGGAGACAGCCGCTCACGCGAGGGCCACAACTGGCTGAGAAAGAATCACAAAATATCTCATCCCGGGGGGGTTGTACCCCGCCACGCTCGGGCACACGCAGGGGACTCGGGAGGACACAGTCCCCGCAGCGGTTTTGCAACAGGCACAGCTCAACACGTAGCGCAGACCACATAGAGTCACCTACCTGGGGTAACTGTGCAGCACAACAATGCTGTGAGACCTCAGGAAAATGACATCAGACCCACCAGGTTCAGAGCTGCTTCAGAGACACGTGAGAAATGTGGTTTTCTGCTAAGAAGCTGGATAAGCACTACGAAACATTTTCCATGAGCGTCGTCTCGAATTTTAAAACTAGTTCATTTTGGCCACGCTTATGCCTCTTTTTTATTCACTTTCCATGAACATTCAAGTAGTGGAGATTTACACGCACGTGAACGCTTACAGAAAGTGAATTTAAAGCTTGCATGCTTGAGTACTCACAGATAGACAATTAAAGAAGCCAGACAATGATCTAACTGTGCTATTTGTAACTCAGACCAAGCGCAAATAGGCAGAGATCCTGAATGTCAGGGAGTGTGATAGTGACAACAGAAAATGACAGAGCAACAAATACCATACACTTGGTATATTTTCTACCTTAAAGTGGATACAATTTACTAACGTAGTAAGAGGATAGGGTTCCCAAATTTTCTTTCCACAGCAATGGCTCGACAGCAATTGACTGGGACAGATAAGGATCAGTCTGCACCCTTCGTAGTTAAGAACATGCAGGCACACACTGTAAGAAGAGGAAATTAAATGCAAAATGCAGCTGAGTAATAAATCTTAAAGTAGCTTTAGTTTCTCTAGGAATGATGCCGCTGGCAAGATGTGTGAGATCTAGAAGTTTTCAAATCAGAGCTCATTGGATAAATTTTGACAGAACTGCGTATATCTCAATGGAATATGAAGTTCTTTCAAAATCAAAACACTTTGCAAAATTGAGTTGATTTAGCCAGTTTTTTTTTCTGGAATAGAAAATGGGAAGAAAGATCTAACAATATTGGAACATTGTGTTTTGACATTTTTGGAAGAAATCATTTCACTTTTGCACTTTGAAACACTTTTCATTTTTTTATTAGAAGTTGCTTTTGCCCTAGATTTTATACTAGAAGTGGTTATTTTCAAATGTTATAATTTAACAGAAGTTCATGAAAGAAGATTTATATGAGCTAAACAAAACATTTTGGCGAGTCTCAAACACTTTTTGTTTTTAATTTTCCTTCATGGAGAATTTCTAAAGTTTCAGGTTTTGTTCCAAACGAAACAAGGTTTCGAAGTCTCGTAATCCTTGGCTAAGTGGAAATTCCACCTTCCACCTTGCACTACTACTGCAAGCGATCCAATCTTGGCTAATCCTGGTTACTTGATAATCCAGTTACACTTGTAGCCGGAGCTCTTGAACGCCCACCCAAGGGGCAGGTGGCTCTGCACGGTGCCTGCCAGCCTGGCCCTTGGGTGTCCAAACTTTGGAGGTGGGCTGGAGTGAACCACAACCCCTGTTGGGTCCCCATCCTGGTTGCATGGGGCAGAGGACATTTGCTCACACGTTTTGTCCCACCACGCAACAAGGATGCATCTTGCTACGCATGCTGACCTTAGGACAAAGGAGGGCTCCTGGGTGCCAGTGCTGCGTATATCACCACATTAATTACAAATAATCCTCCTTGTAGAATAACTCCCACACAATCTAGCTGCAGGACAGAGAAGCCCTCACTGTAAGAAGGTATTTGTGTAATGATTTTGCAAAATGCAGGGACTGGCCTTTGAATTCAATGAACCCACCTGCGTTTACGGTGAAGTCTGAGCCCGGAGTGTGCTGCTCCCGAAGGAACAGCTCATGACGGACAACTGAAATAATATTCTGCTCTTTCCAAACCATACTTTGTGATTATTGACCTTTGCCTGGTATAATCTTACATATGTTCTACCTCATCCACCTACTTATGTAATGGAAGGTACATATGGAGGAGTTAATGATGAAGATCTAATGGCATTGTACAACCAGCTCTGCAGACCGTTCTCCCTCCAACATGCTCAAAGAGAAGTACAGCTTGCAAAACGCCCTTAACTAGACCGGGTTTGACGTAGTCACCTGCGTTCATGCTGCAGAGTACTTGCCCAAAGGGCAATCTCTGCTCCTTCCAGCGTGTCTGCTGGTGCAGCCTGTCACGATTCAGGGTAAGCAAAAGCAGCGGAAATCGGGCCCAAATAAATAACGTGCAATTCTTTACTTCTGGAGTTGGAGTGGAAGGAGTAAACAACTCCACTGAAGAATTCATCTGTAAGATGGGAATGGTCAGCACTTCTTGGCACTCTGCTGCTTTCTGAAATTCAGGTTCGGCTCCCAGAATTCCTTTAATTCATGGGCAGGGTCAGGACACGGGGGCCAAATCACGGGTATTCCAGCCAGTGGCATTACTTTGGAGCACAGTGTATTCATCTGCCCTCTAGTTTTGTTTGTGTTACATACAGGTATAATCACTCTCTCCCAGATTTTCCCACTTTTGTTGTGGCTCTCTCCTTTAGCTCTGGCCCAACCTCTCCCCACCATGTCTTTGTCCCCAACTCTGCGACTCACCTTCTGCTTCCCGCGGGCTCCAGTGCCCCGAGGGATCGCAGGGCATGGGGGACGAGGCGCTGAAGGCGTATTGCACCAGGACTCTTCCTTCTGCACACAGATCACACGCTGATCCCACTTCTCTAGGAGGCCAGGAAAACAGGAAAACACACCAACTTAGTAACAGCTGAATGAGCTGCTTATTCAACAATATTAAAAGCAATAAGACTTAAAATCAGTTCCCCTTAATCCTCTTTACTGACAGCACTAACAAGAGTGGTTTTTGACGCTGACCTTCTGTAGGTTTGGGCTAAGTGGCTGCCTAAACAGCATCTGTGGATCTGCCATGCAACACAAAACAGCAGCAACCTGTGAAATCATGCTCAGCTCTATCTATCTTTTTTTCCCCCCTGCACTACAACTGGATCAAACCCTGACAAAAGAAAATACGTGTTGCTTAGTGGTTAGAGAAGAGAAACCAGCCTCGGGAGCTTTCAGATCTATTTCTGTTCCCACTATGGATTTATTGCTTGAACTTGTAGTATCTTCAAGATTGTGAAGGCCTTGGGCTTACTGGTGATTAGAGGAGAGGGTGAAGTCCCAGTTTCTGAGAACATCAGACGGAGCTGCTCTGCAAAGCACGGCTTTGCTAAGTTTGCAAGGACCTGCTTTCGGAGGCGTATCACAGCCCAGATCATTACGAGCCTGGGAAAGGGGTGGGTTATGAACACACAGAAAAGAACATGCCCAGAATCTTTTTCAGAGGGGAAGCTGGATTCAACACCTGGCGGCTTCGGCACCAGCAAATGGGTCTTTCTGAACTGCAACAGCTTAGGGCTCCGCGCCATCAGATGGCAGGCCATGGCATTAAGAGAGACACTTCGCTGCCCAGTGCCAACGTTACTTCACCTCCACAATACATCTAATACCAGCTACTGTCAATAAAGTACTATCAGTAGAAGGGTTTGAACAGGAAAACCCAGTTAAACACTGATTCACAAATAGTTTTGCTAATACGTTCACAAGATCAGGGTTTAAGCTGATGCAGACTGGAGTAACTCTAATGTTTTCCATAACATTAAGCTGATTTTATATCAGCTGAGGATGCAACTCACACAGTTGATCCCTACATTCCTTAGGGTGACAAAATTTGGAACTGTGTATGACCCAGAATGTGTGGTTATTCATCCCAGTAAGTTGCTTGTTATTCAGAATTCATTGTACTGCTTTAAGGAACAATGACCAGTCAAAATGAAAGGAAAAAATTAATGATATTAATGATCAAATGCTCCTAGGAAAGTAGTTTTAGGCGTAACACATAGTAAGTATGGACCAAGTCATCAATTATTATAATCAGCGATGCAAATTTTAGCCATTGCTCCATTTATTTCAGCACTGCTCTGCGATCCTCAGGCAGAAGTTATTTTGGATCCTCAGCGAGGACACCGGGACTGTCTGTGCGATCTCCTTTCCCTCTGGTGGTAGGAACGACCCACAGCTTTGCATCTCCTATTTGTTGACAGGGATCTATTGGAAACTCAACTTTCTGTTGGCTTAACTAGGTGGAAGCAGGGATTGTCAACGGGGGAACCTAGAATGAAATTTGTGGTAGAACTTGTATCATATTTCAACACAGCCCACAGCCATATTGATGATACGATATTGCACGGGATGCACCTGCTGAAAAGATATGAAGAATAAAATGTGGCGAAGGAGTAGAACAGAGAAGAGGGAGGGAAAGGTGTCCTCCTCTTCCTCTCACAATCTGTAATGCTGGTAATGAACAAACTTGGGCGTGTTGGGAATAACTTCTCTCTGTCTCGCTTCACCCACCCGCACTGTTGGTATGACACTGCCTCCCTACTTCATTTCTCAGCTATTTAGCAGCGGTTTAAGTGTCTAACTCAGCTTGCCTAAATAATATACGCAAAAAAATTCAAGAATCCAGAATAGAAGGTACTGAGAAATCAAAATGTCGAATTATTATTGTGCAGTTGTTTTTCAGAGACACATCCAACAATAGTCAGGATAGAAGGCGCTGTAATAATAATCTTTCAGTTTCTTTATAAAGAGACTCCTGCATTAGCTCTTGGTCCTGGATGAGGACAGGGCTCTGAAAGCCAAGTTTCCACAATTAGGACTGCTTTTTACTCAAATTAGCAGCTATACGATTTCATCACAGGCTGCCATGGTGGAAAAAAAACTCATGGACAAACATTTCCTTTTAGCAGCAAGGACTTGGAGGTAAGAGAAATCACAAGGAGCATCATGTGGGAAAGGCTATGAGCAAGCTTTCTCTTTTTACTTTTCCAGTTTGAGAGCCAAACTGAACCCTGATGTAACTCCACTGGCTGAAGGGAGTTATGAAGGGGATCACTCCCGGGTTAAAGTTTTTGGTTTGCAGACTCTCACACACAAATCTTACAAACAGCCATGAATGTCAAAACTAATTAGGGAATCACATTTACAGGCTTATGAAAATCTGAGCCAGATCCTTACACCTTACGCAGTCACTGACATCAAGACAAAATGAGAGCAAATTGGTTCAAAACACTATTAATTAGGAATGATAGCATATCTAACACCTTATACACCAGTGCACATGACTTCCCAAAGTGCAGGGTAATGGAAAATCACGACTTCTGTTTTCTAATAAGCCAAGTACTGGGGAAATTCCAGCTTACGAAGTTCAGAACGCAGGAGGAATTCATTCCTACAGCATGATATTCCAGTGAAGTGGATTCAAAACCTACAGATTGCTGGTGAAAACCAGACAATTTTCTTAGGGCCGGCACCAGCTCAGTGGGCAACCAAAAATCAGTAAAAGTCTGTCATCCCTTTCAGTAAAGAACGCCTGTTTTCAGACTAAATTACATCTGATTATTTGAAATTCAGAATTGGTGCTCTCCCCTCAAAGGCACTGGAAGTTTCCAGCGAGGTTTAAGCAAGTGATTATCAAGCCCAGCCATCTAGATCTGGGACACCATACTGACCAAAATATTTGCTTGCTCAGAATGAGATAGCATCAGATTGATGGAAATTAATGCAGTCACCTCAATGAAAACTTGGAAGAGCAGATGCATTCAAAGTTTTCTGCCCAAGCAGAATTTGCTGCAGAGCCCTATTACCATAACTGTTTACATCCTGCCTACGCATATCAAACAGGAGGCGCATGAATGGATGCTTAGCGACAGCAGATGAACACATCTAATAGATGCAGCCAGGAAATGAATAGAGTTTTTTCTTTTTCTCACTTGTTTTCACTTGTTTTGTTGTATCTATTATTATTTTATTATTACTTGTGCATGTGACATTTTTCATGCTTTTTTTTTTAAATGAGAGGATGGAGAACGCTAAGTATTCCAATCCCATGTGTAGCAGCTACAAGAAGAAATGCTGGTTCTTGATATATGTGATTATTAGAGATGTTTAGAAGCGCAACCAGCTGCTGGAGTTTAGGGTCAAACACACGTTGGCAAATTTATGTGCAGGTAAATGACTCTCTAGAGCCATATAGCAGCCATCCATTAAACACACTAAATAGGTAAGGAGGGTCTGTCAGGAAGCATATTTTACTTCTGTGCAGAGCTCACGTAGCTACTCTTGCCAAGGTGTGAGGACACAGGACAGCCAACCCCAAATGTACAAGAACTGTGAGTTGGCATTAGTCTTTGTCCCCAAATCCACATAATTAATCATGTAATTCCTAGAACTGAGGGCCTAAAAGAAAAGCACCTGTGACAAGGTTGCATCGAAGCAGGAAAAAGGCACATGGCCTTCCATGCTTTATCTCCTTCCCACCGCAGACCTGCCAGGACCTCATCCACAGATACTGCCAGCCCAGTGTCAGATTTTTAAACACAACGCTAAATTTTCCCTTCCTGACTTTCATTAAGCAGAGGTCACTGCCTCTGCACAGCTCTAGAGAAGAAAAGGGACGTGAAAGGAACTTGAGTTACACTGAGCGTGCCCACAGCGGCATTGTAATTTGGATCAGGAGCGAGCTGGTAAAGTGAAACTCTTCATGTTCTCCATTTACAGCACTCCGAGCAGTGCTAGAACGTGGAAGCTGGACCCCATTTTGCCCAAAACCAGAGCAGAGGTGTGTTCCGGGACCACACCTAACGCGATCCAACTGCTGATGCCACGGGGCCAGGCTGGAGCTGGGCTGAAACAACCCCCCCAAATCCCAACAGCGTTGACGTCAGGTCTTCATTAACAACTTGTTTTAAACTAGAGATCTACTTATATTGGGCCACAATACTTGCTAATGTAGCCAGAGCCATTCATCCTTTTAAGGCCCTTTTACACTGTCAAAACAGCACGGAAGGGGCCTCTGTGCATTAGAAACCAGGCCCAAGGCACTCGGCAGTTGAGTATCAGTCTTCTGTTTTTTACATGAATAGTCCCATTGAAGTGAATGAGTTTATTCATTCAAGTGAGGCAAGTAAAATTTGGGCCATGGTGTGCACTTTGTGTAAAAATATCTGCAAAGATTTACAGTATTCCCACACACAGATAAGATTATCCTTGGCCAATTTTACCTCCTACTTGTCTTGCACAGTGACCCAATTTTACAAATTGATACAGGCATGTATCTCTAAACGAGCAGCGCTGGACACATCGGTACTAGAAGTTCAGCACGTGAGCTTTTCCAGTATCAGTCACTGTAATACTACTATCCTCCTTGTTTTGATTAATTTGTCAGAAATTTGGGCATGTTTTAGACAGGATCATTTGTATATTTCAGTGACCTTTTTAAACAGTCGCAGCAACATTTCTGTATCTGTTAGCGTTGGGAATCTCATTTTAACAACAAATTGGACTCAAAGTATTTGAGGCTGTGTCTTTAAATCTCTTCAGTGATACTGAGCACACAGATTTGAAAACCCTAAGGACTTTTTTTTTTTCCTAGAAAATCACTATTTATTTAACATATGATAACTCTGTTATGAAATTTTATATTAAGCAGGCTATCCACTGTATGTTATTTAAGAAGCAACTAACTAGCGGTTATTAAGAACATATTGATTGAGTTATAAGAAATATGTAATAAAGACATATTTGGTTACATAAAAATTAACTCTGCATCAATGTGTTTTAAGAGGCAGATGGTATTTATTTAAAATACAATAAGTATCCTCTGAAATCTAAATTAAATTGGAGAAACTTAATTTACCTAAAAATGATTATAGCCTAAAAAATTCTGAATTCATTTTCAGAACTTCACATAAGCCCTTTTCACACGTAAGGAATAAAAGGATTCAGTTGCAAAACTGCAATTAAAGCAAACACTGCTCAGAGCACAAGACCTCTCTTTATCAACTCCTGATACAATTTGATTGCCCTCCCTGTATTCATCTGCAATAAAGTTGGAAAACCTCATCCGAGCAGAAAATAACAGCTTTCTGCCTACTCAAATAAAGTGCAAGCTGGCCACTGAAATGGCCCGGGTGTCCTCGCAGTGCTGGAAGGAGTTTCGTCCCTGACGGAGGCAGCGGCTCTCAAGGTGCTCTCACGGAGCACAGCAGCAGTGCTGAGACAGCTCTTTGGGCGCTAATATGCTTGTAAATTTGGCCTCCCGTGGTACATACTGCTACAGCCCTGAAGGACGCTCAAAGTTTGTTCTCTACAAAATAACAAAGCGAAAAGCAGAGAAGAAATGCAAACAGGGAAGGGGAGTTAACAGTAGTGCGAGAAGGCCAGTCATTTAGGAAATTGTCTGCTAGGGCTCCCTTTGCTCCTGCAGCCCATCCAAGCACTATGTAAGAGTATTTAGATGAACTACCCAGTTGCTCAGGTCACCCTGGGGTAAGAGTTACTCTGGCTATGAACTGCTATGTGGTGCAACTCTTGTCCAGAACCCTACATTCATTTAATTTTTATTGGTACCATGCAGCTGCACGCCTATCGCACACATACTCTGACCTACATGCTCTACTCAGGGTGCAGCAAGGTGACACCTGCACGATAAAACCTCAGGGGTTTAGGTGTTGGATTCTGCCTTGCTCAGCTCCCATCTCAGACCTGCAGCTCAGGGAAGAGGCAGCACTTGTCCCCCGGCCCTGCCACCTCCCTGCCCTGTGAGATCCCACTGCTCAGGACCGCTGCGTTGTCACGGGAGGAGGAACAAGATTCCCCTTGTTCTTGCAAAAGAAACGTGCAAGAGGAGGAGGGGGAACGTGCAGGCAGAGCCGAAGCCCACAGGTATTTGTGAGGAGCAGTAACAGCAGGAATCACAGGGGCTGGAATCGTTGATTGAAAATTCCTCCCATAATGTATGGAAAAAGATTTGCCCTTTACATAGCAAATCAATGGCCCTCAACCGAGTGCTACAGGCTGAGAAAGGAAGAGCAGAAAACAGATCAATAACCTCCTCAATAGGAACCAATTTAAGAAAGAGCCTTAACCCAGACTGAGCACAGCACATGACAAAGCTGCGTTCCTGGACAGGGGCCCCTGGTTTTTCCCCTGTTTCTCCCCTTTCTATTCAATTCCATGCAAGAGTACAGAGCAGCGCGTGGTCACCTTTCAAAGAAGTGCCCATCGATGGGTGGAAACCACTCCAGGGTGACAGAGGTGGAGGTCCGAGCCACAATCTGGGGGGCAATCGCAACAGGCGCCGGTTTCTTCGTGGACTGCCAGCTCTGATAGACGAGGTCCAAGTAGCAATGCATCCTGGCCACTTGGTTGGGCGTGAAGGAGTTGGTGCAGTCATCATCTGGAATTAAAACAGAAGCCACGTCAATGGCACGGGAGATAAGGTGGGAGCAAGAGAGAATTACGACGCGGTGAATGGCAGCTTCTTGCAAGAGCCGGGATGGGTTCTTACAGCACACTAAAGTTAATGGCCTGCGAACAAATGAGTGCAGTCATCACTTGTGGAGGCAGGGGAAAGGAAACAAAAGTTAAAAAGGAAAAAATAAATCAATAAATCTTCTCTCTCTCTGGTCTGGGATACATATGAAGCACCTAGAGATCATCCCAAGACGAGAGAGAGACACGTGGAGGTGAAGAAACAGAAAGCCGCAGTGCAGCACCTTCTGGTCAGAATTGGGGCTACCAGTGGATCTCTGGGCTCAGAAGAATTTCATGTCTAAAAGAAGATCTCAGAGACAATAAAAGGGCAAGAGATGGCTGCTGTTTGGAAAAAGCATTGCCTGAGATTCAGGCAAACTGTGCAATACACTTTAACACATTTCTTAGCCTAAAAGAACACAGAATTTTAAAAATACATGATTTTTCTGAAGTCCTTAAATCTTCTAATGAATAAATAAAAATATTCTGAATCATCAATTTAAAAAAGAAATTATTACAAACACTGATTGAAAACGTAATTTTTTGGTTCAGTAAAACAACTTTATTTCTACTAAAAACCTCCCCCGTTACTATTATGATTCTAACTCCTTTCTGAACTTTTCGTAAACATTTTTGATATTTCAAATTTCTTTTTCGTTCAAAATGAAGAAACAATTTTGCTGGATAATTTCCTGTAAACGTCCATTCCTCATTTCATCTGTTTTCCCCAAACATGATTTGGTAACGAGAACATATCTAGTGCCCTCTGAACACCATACAACTTTACAACTACAATGCCCTGGAGAAGCAGAAAATTGCTGTTTCTCTATTGTGCAGATCACAGAAGGAATAAACACATTGTGCAAATTCACCCAGAAAAGCTATGCTGAAGAACTCGATGCTAGCACTTTAACCATTTTTCTGGTACTCTTCCCATCAGATGAAAAGCCCTTGAAAACACAGAGTGTTTCTTCACATGTGCCTGCAGAGTTCCCAGCCCAGTAAAGCTCAGTCCCAGCTGGGACCTCTGCGCAGTGCTGCGATACAAACAACAATGACAGTTTTGCACAGGTCAAGTAATACACATTTCAGGGAAGATGCAGGTCACCGAAGGCTGTTCAGAGAGTTGTTTGCGTGCGTGTAAGCTGGCAGTTCAATATCGTAACAGCGTTACTAGATGCTCTGATGTTTTCAAGTCTGTGCCCTGTGGAACTCAAGAGGAATGAAAATATATGAATTCTTTCTAAAGAGAAGCGTGAATTTGCTGGCTAATTTAAAACCTTACCACATCTTCCCTGAGATGCAAGGAAGAGCAGACGGCCTCGGGTGGGATCCTGCTCCAGCTACAGCCCCAAATGCAGCCCCACCACCCGGAGGAGACCGCAGTTCACAGGTTCTCCTGCATCTCCCCTCGCGCCACCGAGCAGCGAACCCCCTCTCATTGAACACACCCAGCGGACAGACAGACAACACCCTGTGGGTATGCAAAGAGCCGCTTTAATATGACATCTCTGGATTTCCTCAATAATTTTCAATGGTCTGTCCCTGAGCACGCTGTAAATGCCATAAATATTCTTCACGGAAGCACAGGAGGAGACAAAGGCCCTTAATAGCCATCATAAAGGAACAATAAAATACATATAGGACAAAGCAGCGAGACAATGGCACAGGAGAAAGATGACCTGCATTCCCAATCTGTGCAAACACCAGCTCAGGCTGTGTCCTGGGGGAAGGGAAGGAGGAGAGGCAAGGAAGGTACTTCACTTGATCCCTCGATTTCGAGAAAAGTTTAAGAACCTCCACTAAAGTAATAATCAGAGAAATTCAAGAGACACTGCTGGGATGATTATTTCAACAGAATTCAGGGCAGAATTCCTGTTGATTTCATGAGGAGTCATCTATAAGACTAAGTCATATTTTATTTGGGAACACCACAGCTATTTGGACTTGTAAAAATTAATTTACAAGTCCAATTTCTTACATTTATCAATCTTCTGGACATTGTAACTTGTTATTTCAGGGAACGAAAAGTTACTCTTTAAGTCAGTGCTTTGCTACAGAGCTGGGGGTAACTGGACAGATGGATGTTAGACAAACACAGTATGATCAAGTTGTATACAAGCGGCAAAACAGAAAGGAAAGACAATATTTAGAGCTGCATGACCTCAACCTAGATGTTTCAAAGGTATTTCTACTGCAATTTGATATCCTGATAGATTTTTATTCCACTGGCAACAACAGAAAAACAGATTCATGCATGAGCTCTAGAGATGCCTATCATGTCGCTTCACTTAATTTTTCAAGAAGAAAAAAAAAATAAAAAGGTTTCTGCTCAGAACACCAGCACGTATGTAGCTCTCGAGACCAGATAGGTATCTCTGTGGTTTGCCTCTCCGTCTCAGCTCTCGAGAGAATTGGCACGGCAAGTGGAAGAGAAGACCTCAGCGTTTGGAAACACTCACTCCGCCCTTTGTCGCATCCCCACAAAAAGATTTGGCGAAGGGATGTTGTCATCTGAAGTGGCACCAGCTTATTTGTGCGATGCTACCAGGAGGCTGTATAAGCAGCAAGACTCTGCCCTGCCACACGCACAAAAGCACGTAACGCACTGAGGAGCTGACTCCGCGTGTGCATGCTTGTCCCTGAAAACACCCTCTACACAAATAGAAAAATAAAGAGAAAACTAAGCACCACTTTTGCCTAGTGCCACGAAGGGCATACAAGCATTTCTGTTATAAATCATTTCAATCTGTGCCCCAGATGACATTAAACACTTTGCTTCTCTACAGTTTTATTACAGAATAAGCACTCCAGTGACCTTTTGAGTGGGCAATCCGTGTTTTTGCCTGGAGTACAAAGGTGCCCTTCAGTGGCTGTAAGTATATTGGTTACCTTTAAAATGTTGTTGATGCTGTCAGCTCAATGTCACCAGCTTCCATCACGGCTAGACCCTGCGACCCAAAATAAGGGGAAATACGAGCTAAGGTTTCCCCTGTTCTTTCTGGGAAATAACAGAGGATCCTTCAACTCCCTTTGAACTTCCAGGGGTGCAGCAAGGGTCCCCCACCCCCTTTGTCTGGCAGGCAAGGGTCACAGGAGCTCCTGGCCTCTTTGCTTTACACTCAGTGGGTAGAAGTGCCACAAACCAGCATCCCAAAGCAGCACAGCTGTGCCCGCAGAAACCCACCGAGTTACAGCAACAAAATCAGGCTTGTGCTTCAGCAGCTTATTCCTCTTGGAGGGGTGGTTTTACCAGACTGATACGGAGCCTCTGTAGTTGCACTCCCAGCACAGACCAGCACTGGTGGTCTTAGACCAGAAGAGCAATCCTGATCCTGGTACTATCCCAGTACTCACACTCTAATGATGTAACTCAGATGCGAGTGATTCCAGCTGAAACACAGTGACTCCAAATACAATAAACATGGTATTTGAACAGACACCTGGAGGTACGAGCGGTGTCTCATTAGATGTCTACCTGTCACAGGTTTATCCTACAGCCTTGGTGGTATCATTATTCATCTGACATCCAATATGACCTCAGGAGAGGGTAAACAATCTCTGAATCTGGGTTTTTCAAAGACGACCTCACAGATCAGACATCCAGATGTCAAGGAAGTAGGGTGTCAAATCTGCTGTAGAGCCTTTGGAAGCTGTTTTCTTAACGCTTATTTCATTGCTTCCCTACCCCAAACCTTCTGCCTGGTCATCACGCGAAACTACGTAAAGTTGGGGAAAACTGGGTGAAAAGAACAAGGAGAACTGGAAGGGATTCCAGAGGCCATCAAGTTTGATCCCTCATCAAGTCTGGTCCCAGACCAACGGACACACCTGTCAGCACAAAGCCGTGCAGGAAACGGACTGTAGAAAGCAAAGGTAATACTGTCATTCTCTTGTTCTTGCCTGACCACAGACACCACCAGCAAAACGAGGAAACCCAAGTACCTGCGTAGCTCATGAAGTTACTGAAGGGCGTGTTTAAGAAACTCTGAAAACCACACGTGTCGTTGCCAGGCCCAGGATCCCCACACAGCTTGTGCTTGGGAGCAGGGTTGGTGTCACTGCAAAGGTCACCAGTCTCGAAGGAGGGCTCGGTTTCCATGCACGGATCGCTGCAGGAGAGGATCTCTGAGATTCCCCGGAAGACGTGATAGAGCCCCAGGCTGTGCCCAATTTCATGGATCATTGTGTGCGTGTGGCCAGGGATTCCATAGAAGGAGGGATTTAGCACAATGCCACCTGCAAGAGGAAAAGAAAAGAGTTTTGTCTTGTTTTTCTCACAACGGTAAGAGAAAAGGAAAGGAAAACAATCCTAAGGGCAGACCCAGTGGTAGTTCATCAGATCCCCTATAGCATGGATTGTGTTTTCCACAGTTGGGCAAATCAACTGCCCAGAGAAACTGCACCACAAAGTTCAGTCGCACCCTTAATCTGGGGCTCTAAGGCTGAGGAATCGTGGGACAAAGTCCAATGGCCTAAACTAAAAACACAGTGACAATCAGTCTTTCTGCTGCATATTGTCCATTTCGTCGGTTTGTTAACTCAAAGAAAAATCCTGTACGCAATTACTTCATACTATGCAATTTAAAATCATTTAGAGTGCTTAAATAAAATTATTCTTCCCAGGTAAGTGTAAGCAATACTCTGGATACCAAGAATCGAATAAAACATACCTGAAGCACTCTCTGTATGTTATTCCACAGAGTAAAGGTATAACAGAAGCCTGTTAACTTCTGAAACACCCTAAAAATTGCAGTAGGTTGCACCAACCTCTGCAAACTAACAGCTGGATAAAGACAAGAGAATACACCCAAGGCTGGAACAGTTTTTGTGAGGTGTGCTCTGATCACAGACGGGTTTGCAGTGACTGTCAGAAACACACTGTTCATGCACTCATACAAGCCTAGTCTGACCTGAACTGCACAGTCCACTAATGAATATGCATAATGTGTCAAAAAATGAGACATCCTAGAATGTGATAATTCTAAAAGAACCGCATGGTTGCTAAATGTGTGCAAAGAAAACCAATGGTGATTTTTTTGTTGTTGTTGTATGAATTATGGGATGTGTAGATAAGCAAATAGTAAATTAGTGAGGCTTTACGGTATACTGAATTAATCATAAGAATTATATTTTTAGCTCTGCTAGATGTACCTTTAGATTTACGACATACTTCATACTTTCTTTATTTAGCTTGTTGACCTCAACTTTTCCAAGCCTTTTATTTAAAACTGTTTGACTATCTTGCCTGCCATGAGAACAGGAGACTGCTTTGTAGAAGTTATAGTGGGAAAATAAATCTTGAATACGGTACACTAGTAATTTAGTGACAACGAGGAGAGAAAAGGTTTTGGCAGAAGGAACTTTATCAGTGACTGTAGCACAGGGAAGCTGAGATCACTGGGTTCTGATGCACCATAGACTCTCCCTTCTCACCTGCCTGGAGACTTGGTTGCAATAACCACGGAATTAGAGGAAAATAAGACCAAGAAGATCTTTAGAAGCCATCTAAATTCCACTCTCGAACAATGCACGACCAATTAGGTCAATGCCATTCCTCACACATATTGGCCTAATGTCTCTTTACAACCTCCGATGACATGACTGCCCCAGCAATCAATTTTAGCACTCAGTATCCTTATGCCTGCAAAGATTTAACTCGCATCTAATCTGAATTGATTTTTTGGCAATTTAAGTTCATGGCTTCAAGTCCTGTCTCACACAGATATGAAAAACAGAAGATTCTGCTCCCCTTTCATCAGCTTTTATGAGATTGTCATCATCCCCATTTCAGGCTCTTTTCCTTCAGTCTGAATCACTGTGTTCCATTCAACCTTTCCTTATAGTTTAATCCTTTTTCTAGACCTCTCTGACTGTTCTCCTTCGTTTTTCTCAGTTGTCTCATGTTTTCCTTCAAGCACAGTGTCCACACATGATATAGGGCTCCAGCTGAAATTTTATCAATGCTGAAGAGAGAGGAAGGACCACTTTGGGTGTCTTGCAAGGACACACGCACACAGTGGAGAGGAGTCACATAGGCACATACAAATACATATATAGTATCAAAAAACTGAACTGAAAATTTAAATATAGACACAAAAGAGTGAATGAAATAAATCATGCTGCAACATCATGTCTATTCCGCCACGTGCGGCATCTGCACATCCTTTTGACAGCACTGAACTGGTCCTTATGCTAGTTCTCCACAATCCCAAATAATTGTACACAAATATGCAGCCACTGCAATATCCATGTTCCTTGCATCCCTCGCTCTTGGGCTCTACCCACGTGGAGCCGTTTACACCTAGAGAGTGCCCTGGTGTGTTGTTTTGTGGGGGTCTCTTTCCCAAAAATAACTCCAGAGTTGGTTTTCCAATGGCAGGAGCGTTGGTGAAATTCCTCAGCAGGACATGCCTTCAAGGCTGGGTAAATGGTTCTGGCATTGGAGAGCCCTGACGCAGCTGGAGAGGGAGATTTTATTTTTGCCTTTGTTGAAAATTTATATTTTTCACAGCTGTCAAGAATCTAAATCAATTGCAGTTTTACAGAAAAGATGAACTCCCTCACCCAGACAATCTCTATCCCAGCCTTTAGATCTGCACCACAGGACATATTTCATATTTTTTATTAAGTACATATTGGATTTATAGAAGAGAGTAAAAAAGATTAAAGATGAATTCTTACAGAGCAGGCACAGGTCTGGGAGGGCTATTATGACAGGAAATTATGACCATTATTTATTTATTTTTACTTTTTTTTCCCCCCACTCTAAGTCAGCTTTAAACTGTTGGCTAATGTCTTTTTTTCTCATGAGTTGTTGGGTTTTTTTGTTGGTTTTTTTTTTGGTCGATAAATTCTGTCAATACACTCTAGGAGCTGAATTTAAATTGTTTTGCTCAGGCATGATGCTGACAATTAAGTCTAACGAAGCGACAGCAGAACTCATCGGGGCTTTGGGCAAGCCCCAGCCCTCTTGCAGAAGGTTCTTCTTGGTGCTCCGGAGCTCTACCCTTGTTCTCTGCTCCCTCCCACGGCAACACCAAGGGAAGCGGTGAAAATACTCATTTTAGGGAAGGATGAGCTATACTGCAGCCTTATTTCACCCCAGCAGTGGCATTAAGGCCAACATTTCTCACCAGCAACCCATAGCGCTGCACAATCAGAAGCAAACAGAGCTCCTGCGCGGGAGCAGAAGGCTGTGCTGTTACAAGGTGACAGAAATCACCGCAGCGTGGGTGCTGGTTGAGGCTGGGTTAGCACCTATCTTTGTTTTTGCCAGCAGATGTTGCCATGGGGGATGCTCCCTGGAAGGCACCTTCAGCATCTTCTGGTTTGGGTGCTCCCAGCAGGAGCCCGTGGAGATGGGGCTGGAGGCAAGTCAGGGTGGAAGTGGCTTCACTTCCAGCCGAGCTCAGCAGGAGACTGGATGTGTGTCAGTGCTCGTGCTGGGGAAGAAAAGTTTGCTCACGCTTCTTCCAGAGCGGCTGCAGAGCTGGATGTTGTAATAAAACGTTTACTAACTGAAGTAGGGCAGCCAGCTCCAACTGCTTGGTCTTAGCATGCACCTCTCTCAGCTATGGAGAAAGCTGATGTTAAAGAGATGCTAACTTCTGGGTTTTGGGGTAATATGTTTTTGAACATGGAAAAACCTCCCTGACTGATAGCTTGGGCTGTAGCTCAGCACTCATAGCATGCTTTAGAATAAACACTGTATTTGCCCTTCTTGTCCAGGCTTTACATTTGCCGCATCTTTTTTGTTTTGCTCAGCATGGGGTTGGTTAACATGAAAACTGTCTGAAACAGCCTTTCACAAAGACTGAACTTGGATGAAACTTCACTTCCAGCCTAGGAAAGTCTGGACAGCCTGAAGAAATGTCTGGAAAACTTGTGAGACTCCCTGCTCTTGTAAGATGACCAGATCAAGTTTGCAGCCCAAGGGAGGTTTTTCTGCAGTTAGGAGAAGAACATACAGACTCTGTCGGTGGCTTCTGAACCTTTTGAGGTCCCTCTGACATTTTGCAAGGAGCACGGGTCCAGCGGCACTGCAGGTGTCAGGGCAATGAGTCATTTGGGAGGTTGCACAGCTTTGTCTGGATCCCTGGGTTCCAGCAGCCATACCCAGCAACCTAGTTATGAAACACGCAGGGCAATCTGCAGGGCAGTGAACTCTTTCCAGTTCCACTCAAATGAACATTAGAAATACAATCTCTCAGCAGTCTGCTCTTTTGAACACTGGTAGAGAAAAATAGCAACGAATTTTAACCACTGTTTGTGAGGAAAATTAATTGAATGCTTACTAAGTAATGAACTAAGGATCAGAACGTAACAGGCTAAGGTTAAAAATTCACTTCTGTCCAGCATCCCCCACCTATCCCCCCCAGTCTTCTTCACAAAGTGCTCCCATGGAGTGAATGCCCTGTAAAGTAGCTTCACTTAAAAGGTGAAATACTTTCAGCTTGACATCATCTACAAATACCATAATATGCTTTGGGTTTATAACCTAATATTTTCCTGGTTGTGAGCCAGTATCTGGGAATCGTGAAATACTTTTTTTCCCCTGACTATATATAAGAGGAATGATAAGAAATCAGAACAGAGCTTAACGCATATTTGTCTTTCCTTCTTACCGTCTCAAAAGAATGCTTTACAAAGAAGAAACATCTTTATCACTCACCTAGATGCATCAAGGCTTCCTTGTCCCAGGGCCAAGTTGCCACTCCAGCCAGCTCTTCCTCGGAGGAATTGGCAAAGAAGATGTTGAGGTGTGTGGATCCATCCAGTTTGAGTATGTTCTTCAGTTCATTGACATCTAAGTATGCTCTGCAGAAAAAGGAAAGCATTTTTTCTTTCTAAAGGTGACACAAAAAGTAACAAAGTATTGAAGAAGTGCTGCAATCCAGGCAAAGATCTCACAATATCCTGCGTATCTGTCACCTGAAATATTTTAATAACCCACTCCCAAAGTTCAATTACTTTACATTCGTATAGTGCATCTCATCTGAGCACTCCAGGGCATTGATTAACTAAGGCCACAAAATCCAAGGTAAATACATAAAGCTGTCCACATTCCTAAGGTAAGTATAGGAATCTATTTATTGTGAATGTAATTAACCATGCATTATGGTCAATAAATCTTTCTATATCAGCAGTTACCTTGCAGATTTCCTCTAAGCTGTTTATTACAGAATCACAGTAATCACAGTTTAGGTTGGAAAAGACCTTTAAGACCATACAGTCCAACCGTTAACCTCACACTTCCCAGTTCACCACCAAACCATGTCCCTGAGAACCTCATGTCCATCTGTCCAGCCCCTCCAGGGATGGTGACTCCAGCACTGCCCTGGGCAGCCTGTTCCAATGCCCCACAGCCCTTTGGGGAAGAAATTGTTCCCCAGATCCAACCTCAACCTCCCCTGGCGCAACTTGAGGCTGTTTCCTCTGGTCCTGGCGCTTGTTCCTGGGGAGCAGAGCCCGACCCCCCTGGCTCCAAGCTCCTTTCAGGCAGGTCAGAGATCAGAAGGTCTCCCCTCAGCTCCTGTTCTCCAGCTGAACCCCCCAGGTCCCTCAGCCGCTCCCGTCACACTTGTGCTCCAGCCCCTTCCCCAGCAAGTTCCTCCTTTAGCACCAGGGACAGTCACTTGTGCCAAGCGGCACGTGGTCTAACCCTGACACAGGACGGTTGTTTGGGAATTGCTTTTTCCAGCTAGCAAAGTTGTGCCAAGTGATCTCCTTGCAAGAGATCTCCATAGCACTGGTACTGTAAGAGGACATAAATTCCTAAGGCTCCCTAGGTCCCCCCTCCAAGATGAGCAGCACTTCTTCTTGGTTTTTGGGATGTCTGGAGGTTACAGAGGAATCTGCCTGCAGGCAAGCAAAGCCAACCCCTCAAGCTTGCTGGCTTGTTAGCCCTTGTTTAAAGGAGTAGATTTTTGTCAGTACAGGAGGAGCTACCTACCAAAGTGTGTGCCACACTGCTATCAGCGGCAATGTGATGCTCTAATTCAGAGTAAAGCTGGAGAATGTGAAACGTAAGAGTAAACCCACTGCTTCTCCATCTCCAGTTCACACTGCCTTTTGATATGCAGTGTTGTGCTAACACCAAATCTAAAACTGTCTTCACTGGACAGGTGGAAACAATTGAGAGATCGCACAGAGTCAAGCACGGTTGACCAGCTAGTAAGGAAAAGACACCATGATGGTCTTGAGCAGGTTGATTTCTGCTTCCTAAAGCCCCCTTTCCATATGTGCATGGGTGTGTATAGGGCTTATTTAGCTCACAAATCAAATGCAGTCACATTCAGTAAGTAGGGTTCCTTGCATACTTTGCAAGGCTTTCGTTCCCAGAAGGGTGAAGAAAAAATAAGGGGGTTGGCTCAGCATCAAGATATTTCTGTCCTTCCCTGGGGGACTCCCCAATGGAAAACACATTCATATTTCCACAATAGCTTCCCCTGCCACTTGCTGAAGTCATTGCCTCCAAAATAGTTCATGGCTGGGTGTCCCCAGGCCCTCGCTGACTCACGGAGGAAGACGTGTTCTTTGGGGACGCCACTGGAAGGGTATGTTTCCATTCCATACAGTGTTTATCTTCCGATGGATGTGGATGACATCCTGAAGGACAGGTCAGCACTGTGACCCTCCACACATTTCTCATCTCCCCACTGTTCCCAACACATCCGTGGAAAATACACAGATCTTTCCCTTAGCTCCTCAAGCTTGTTCTGCACACATCTACACGTTGTTCTGAGGCTGTGCATAATCTTTTCGCACCTTTGAAAATATCTTCTCCAAATACACGTCCACAAGCAATAGTTTGAAATTACATATGAGCGCTAACGTGCATTTCTAAAGAAAAGTGTAAGGCATTGGGGGAACACATGACGGAGGATACACGTATACGAGGGCGATGATGTCTATGTCTGCATGTGTGGCAGCATCAGGAAAAGACAGTGAGCAGAAGTGTAAGACAACGCGAGAGTGATGTGATACATTGTGCAAGAGAGAAAAGGACAGAAACAGAAGCCTTGCGTACCTCTGAGTAGAAAAATGTTTGTGTGTTTTGTATCACAGCGGGAAGGAAAGGCTCAGTGTCTGTACTGAGACAGCCGTTGTTGACTCTGGATGCAGATACCTCATGGCCTATGCAAATCCCTGTAGGAGTAACTATAATCAGACTCCCCTCCTGAGATTCCCATTTTTATCCTCACTCTTCTCTTAGCGTTTCGAATAATCTAAACTAATATTTCTTTATTCTCAGCTGTCTCTTTGCTTATTGTTTACACAATCCAATCCCCATTTATATCCTCAGCGCACGGCCACAATCGCGCTCTCACTTGCATACAGCCTATGTGCTTCAACATCGGGGGCTGTTTTGTACATGGGTCATTACTGCAGACAGCAGCCAGAGCAGACAGCATTTAACTAATTGGCCAGTGATCTCAGTGCATCACCGAGACTGAACTAATCTCTTACGTAAATCCACTGGACTAAGTCAATTGGACTTGATTTTATAGTATTTCTCCGACCACTAAATCTCTGCTAGCCAACAAAAGTCTGCAAATGAGCAGAATATATTCAAGTGGTGTAAGAACAGAACGCTAAAAGGATTTTTAGGAAAGGGTCTGCACAGAATTAGGTGTGAACAGACCATGTTTGGGAGGGAGCGAATGCAAACCCCTTTGTAAAAGCAGTCAGCAACCCCCAGCACATAGACATGCTCAAGCATTTATCTGAGGCAAATCCCTTGTAAGCGTGCGAACATGTGCGTGCATGAACAGAGGTGTGAGTGTGTAAGCAAGGCTTTGGATCCTGCACACATGCAAGACAGCCCAGAGTACGCATGGAAAGGAACCAGCGTGTGTGTGTGTGTGTGTAACAGATAAAAACACGAGCTGGAATTCCACCCTCTCCTTCCTCCCCATGTTTCTAATAACCTCCCATCCCTATCCATCATCACCACATTCCTACACTCAAGGAGGCATAAATTAACTACTTCTGCAGTTCATGTCCAACTACATAGCCGCAGGCAGCAGACCCAACAGTTACCAGGTTAAAATAGTTTTCGGTTATTGTGTTGGACTAGGCTGACTCCCCCCTGTTGCTGCGGCTGCTTTGTTATCAGCCCAGACTATCTGACCCAACGCAATCTGCGAGCATTGCTTACACTTCTCAAGGTTATGTGGGTCCCCTGATAGAGGACATAATGTCTGTCACATGGGCTCGTGCCAAAGAGAGCCAAAGAGCCTTTCCAGCACTGCCAAACTCACATTTCAAAGACATGAGTGCAGTCTTGGAAAGGGATCAAAGCCTTTCCAACTGTCATTAGAATATTTCCTTTATGCATCTCTCCGTGAGTGCCAGCAACATATTTCATAAAATTCATTGGCTCGAGATGGTACCTCCAATATAAACCTGAATGGGGGAACTGTCAGGGCAAGTCTATGTGGAAAACAAAACAAAACCCAAAGCACAACAAAACACGTGTAATTCCTGTAATGGAAAAAACATACGACGCTGCGAGCATGCCTTGCTCAAGAAAGCCTAATGAGCCTATTAGTGCATCATAAAAGGTCTACTTTGCTGGAATCTGGTTTAGACATAGAAATTCTATGGGCTGTTTAAGGCCATTTGGGACACCAAATCATATCAAGCAACGTGCACATTTCCACCCAGATCTTTTCATCGACTTATTCATCCAACGTGCAGCTCCGGTTTGCTTTTTTCCTCCTCTGTGGTGTAAATAGCCCTCTGAAACCGAACCGTACAGCCACTCACCCTCATCCAGTAAGCCCTAGACCTCAATCGGTAACATACATCCCGTACAGTGCTCCAGTTTCAGCCTAATGGAGTCTTTAGCTCATCCAGCAGCGTCTCGCGGCCGCCCTACCCACCACGCAGCCTGCGCCATCCGTCACGCGAGCCATTATCCATGTTCCTCTCTCATCTGTCAAGCCTGTTTCCCGTCCATTTGGGCTGTGGCTCCACCGCAGCAGGACCCATCCCCGGTGGCATCTCCACCTGCCCACAGGGCCACTACGAGGAGCTGCCTTCTGCTCCAAAGCAAATCCAGCCGCAGATCACTGCTGCTTAGCTACAAACACTTTTGACAATGGTTTTTAAACTCTGGTGGTCTCAAGTCTAACTGTGTTAAATTTGGCCTTGGTGACTAGAATCGAGCAGTTTTGTAACCAGCCTGGAAACTCTTCCTCCCCCAATTTCTTACATGTCATAGAGCAGCTTTCCCGTGTTGCCCTAATGTAGCTGGGTGCAGCCTCTTGAACTCGTGGTTGTTTTTGCAAGGAACACAGAGCCTTCCAGCCCTTATTGTTAAGAAATGTTTTCTACTGCTTGCTCCAAGTTATTCTCTATTTGACTTTGGGTTTTTTTGTTTCTTTTCTTTTTTTTTTTTTTTTCCTTCAAAGACAAGTGTCACTTTACAGCAAGAAAACAAACAGAATACTTAAGGGATTATTTGCAAGACCCCACCCAAACACAGACTAGGAACTTTGCTATCTGCTCACTATGAAGTATGGCCTCTAACTGCCTGATGAGTTTTGAGAGATAAAAGGCACTGTATCTCATCATTAAATCAAAACAAAATCCTAGCATCTTCTGAATTGGGAAGTCAGCTTCAAAAATTCTCCATTTTATCTCTTGACGTGCAATGTCCTACCCTTTACCTAGCGGGTTCAGCTCGCAGTGTCTACCTACAGATTTTCAATATCTGCAGTGAACAGCAAGGACAGTTTTGAAATAAATGATGTTCTTCCTGAAGATAATGGCAAGAGCTGTGACTTCAACGGCACTGAAAGCTGACCTTGAAATTGGGCCATTTGGCAGACATACGCAATTGTAATTTAGCTTTTCCCCTTGCGATTTCTCAATCTGGGGTGGTTAGACACGGAACTCTCCTTTGGAGACCCTGTGTTGATGCCAGTGTATAAGCTGCCTTTTGCCTTCCGTCGTAGAGTCACAGAAAACCAACACTGGAAAGGATGTTCAGAGGCCATTGCCGGCCCTTCCACCCCAAAGCAGGCACATCCCTACACGTCACGCCAAGCAAGCTCTTCTCTAGATCATCCTTAAGACCACACAAGACAAGGACTCTACAACTGCCCCCGCAACCTGCAGCCCGTGTTTCAATACCAGGAACTTTTTCGGAAAGTCTACCTGAACCCTTTTTGCTGCAACGGTTGTTTGTGACTATTTGTGCCATTCCCCGCAGACATGGAGATGAGATGACTTGCTTCTGCTTTACCAAACCTATTATTTACTTGAAAGCTTATTAGATCAGCCATAAACCACCTCATTTTTAGGTTAAAACCACCAGCCTCTCCCCACTGGTTATATTTTTTCTGACCTCTGGTGATTTCTCACGCTCTCGTCTCCCCTCTCCACGCCTTTCTCAAAGGCAGGTCATCAAAAGAAGACACAATCCCCACGCTGAGAGCTTATCAGCGCCATGTAACTGCTGCATTCATCCCGCCTATCACCTCCAACCTGACATAAAGGACACAGGAGAGATTTCAGACCTACAAACATTTCTAACATTTTTTCTACTTTTTTTTTTTTTTTCTTCCCCTAAAGTGCTACAGGTCTACCAAAAACCTGAACAAAAAAAGACAACCTACAAACCCTCTGTAGCAGTGAACTTGCAATAAAATTTTTGCCTGACGTGATGTTAAAGATCTTCCTTTGCTCGCAAATTTAATTTTGCTCCTCATTTCAGACAGATTGCCATAAATCATGTCAAGCAGGAAGCGTGCTTCATCTACATTTAGTTTAGTGTTAATTTAAGACACTGGTGTAAGTGTAGTAAAAGTCATGATAATTTATTGATAAAGGTATAAATCTTTCAGTAATTGGGACAGAGCCTGAAATAGCGTGGAGCCAGAATATTATAAGTGAAAAGCTTCAGGTCCCAATTTAGATCCAGATCACTGCCTGTGTTCACACTGAAATCCAAATGTGTGACTGTAATTCTGACCGCATCCAAACCAGGCAGCCACTAGGTCATGTCCACAAGCATAAATTGCAAGCACTGTCAGCACACGTAGGCTTGGCAGCTTTTAAAAAATTTTGGTTTATCCCGCTGCAGCAAATGTCCTTCTATAGCCCACAAATCTGACCTCCCGTTACAAGAAAGGAAGAATGTTTTTGTAGAAAAAAATCACGATAAGGATCAAAGAAAAGATACTTAGGGTAATCGTTCAAATATACACGCAGCTTCTTGGGTAGGCTTGTCCTGAACTCTGTCTCACTATCTGTGCCACTGCCAATGCATTCGGGTTACCTGGTTAAAGCTGGACAGAGTTTTTCATACATCAGTGGCAGGTTCCACATTTAAGACCGACCCTGAGCAACTTGTATTACAAAATAAAAGCCCATGTGGCTACGAAAGCCTGGATGTTCATTGATGCTAGGATGCACTCTTCTCCAGCCTGAATTAATTCTACCATTATGCGAGTGACTCAGTCTCTATTCACCCTATTAAAATATATATTTTTTAAAAAAGAGAAAGAAAATAAGAGTTTTCCCACGCAAAATACGGGGATCCTTTGGGTCCGGGTTTTATTTATCCTGACACAAAGATTGAGAACAGCTTCTTGGCCTGCAGTAGGGAATTTTTACTATTGTCAAGTCATCATTTTCATTCTGTTTTCTTTGAAATGCTGGCTCTCCAGCAGGACAGTCCTAGAAAAACGCACATTTCTGCTGTCACATTTTGCACTATAAACCTCTAGGACTTCAAGGGAAAAGCACCAACCTATACATAAAGAAAACCGTTTGCCACCAAATTCTAAAAATCAGTACTATTTTCTACAGAACCCTAGCGGCTCAGCCCTATCTGACCTTCTCATAGAAGATCTCTAACAACCGATACAGCTGCATTTCATACATTGCCTAGAGATAACTTCTGGATGTTTTAAACGTAGTTATCAACTTAATGGGCTGAACCACAGCAAGAGGTTGGAATAAACCTGATGGCGGGACCTCTCCAAACCTACATCTGGGTCGGCTTTTGGTTTGGTGCACGTGAGCTTGTGCTTTGAGCCAACTTCTGCTCTCCCTGGGCTGCACACACGAATCGGCGCTGACTGCGATGTATGTGCTCCAGTGTAAATCTTGAGTCAGTCAGAGCAAAATTTGAATCTCGAGGTGCAGCTTCAGGTTCAAATCCAAAATCTCAAAGGAAACCTCAGTTGAAATAACCAATTTTTGCCCAATTTCTGGCCAACACAACTTGCTTTTTTAAGGGGGGAGGCGGGTTTCCTCAGATCTCTACACGGATTCTCTCAAAGGTTTGTAAATCCTTGCCAAATCCTTCACAAACCTGGGCTGAGATTCAGAAATACAGTGAAAACAGATTTTTTTTTTTTTTTTTTCCTTTTTCCAGCACTTTTGCTGCTGGTTCTGGCGAGGATAAGAAAGAGTGGAGGCTCGGGGAAAAAGAATGGGGAAAAAGATGATGTAAAAATTTTCAAATGTCAAACACATTCTGTTTGAGCTTTAGGCATAACTTGGGGGTGGCTGTTAATATACACAAAATTATTTGTTCCCTCTCTGTGTTCATCCTCTAAGGCTCTACTACCCACTTCTTATACCAGAAACCTCACCTTTATATAACCTTTCGGTAGGTTTGTAAAGATTTGCAGTGCTACAAACCATAAATATGTGATCACGGAGCCTTATTCCCCTGCAAGGGCTGCGTCCAAGAGGGGAGCAACATTTGAGTTCGCTCGTGTAGCAAGAAGTGAAAACCCCCTTTTCCTCGCACAACCATAAAAAATAATTAAGCTAACCAGCTACACAGAACTAGGAAAAGATATGCTGGCTGGCCAACTTGCAGGAAGAAAAAAAGAAAACAAAGGGAAAGCCCTGGCAAAGAGAATTGTGATCTTACTGTACAATTAAGTTCTGAGACAGTGAGATTAAAGCATGGAACATTTCAAGACGCATCTCTTTAAAACAGCAAAGCATTATGAGGCATATATGCACATGTCACAGACCTTTGAAATCAGCAACGCTGGCAGGTTTATTTGTTTTGATTGTCTCTTTTTCTTTCTTTTACTACTCTGGGATTTTTTTCTCTCTCCTTTTCAAGACTAGAGCCAAATGACCCATGAGAAATGTACTGTAATTTATCTCTTATCCATCCCTCATCTCCATCTGATATTCCCTCTGCCCTGGTTACCCTGATGTTTTTCCAGACTCTGCAGGCTGAACCATTGTAACACGGAGAAAAGTCAAACAATAAAGAAAGAAGTGGCGTAAGGATATTTTCAGGAGCCCATTCTGTTAAAACAGATTTCCTTTGCCGCTTCATGAAAACCTCTTTTGGCTGCAGCAAACCGCATTCACGTATCCTTGAGAATTTAAATCAGCACAGGAAGGTATATATACATATTTTAGGCTATTTTAACCACCACTTACACTGCTTGGCACTCCCACAGTGCTTCCCCTCTGGGCCTCAAAACGCTTCCTAAACACGAAGACAGAAATTCCACCCTGGTCAAAGCCCTGACACGAGCCCTCTGCACCGCTCCAAACCCATCCGAGGGCTTCACTGGTACTAAAGCCGGACAAGAACCCTTGCGATCGGCCTCCTCTCAACAAGTTTTACCATGACCGAAAAAGCCATGAAACGGGCAAACAGAATAATTTTCCACATCCTCTGAACGGGAAAACTGAGGTACAGAAATGTAATAATTTGTTCAAAGTAACAAAATCATTCGGTTTGCCAGCGAGGATTGGAAACTCGATCTCTTGAGCCTACGTTCTGTGATAACATGGATCATCTTTTAAGTCAGCGCCGGCTTGTGTTGCTGATCCTTTAAGTTTTCTGCTGGTGGCCGTTAATCACCTTTTACAAGCCTTCACTCATATTTTGTAATCTTTTACCCGTATTTTACAATCTCCAAACAAGTCCTAAAGGTCCAGTGCTCAGCAGATGGAAAGTCCAAGCTCCCCGCAATAAGCTGGTCCTTCCCGAATCCCTCGGCTTCGCAGTTTCTGAAGACAATGTAACGCATTTCCTTCACAAACAGATCGTCTTGTGGAACCAGTGCCCTGCTTGCTTTCAATGAGCGCTCAGCCAACGTCCTAATAATCGGCATTTACACACCGCCTCTCACCCCAAAGAGCTTCCAATAACAACCAAAAGCTGGGACTTTAAGGGGTCTGGTCCTTTAGCATCTTCCCTAATTAACACACAGTAAAAAAAACCCAGCAGGATGAAAAAAGAACAAGGTCAAATTCTTTGCTTCTTTCATCTCACTTTTTGACACTAATCCTCCCTGCACATAAACGCTGTGCCGCCAAGTGAGATATACATTGCTATTGGAATGGAGAGCGACTTGGAACCAGGCCGACATCAGCAGAAAAATAAAATCGTATATAATCACAAAGAACCAAGCATGTTTATTACAGATACTTCAGGAGTTGATGGGCCAAAATAACCAGTCCAAATATGCATCTTGCAAAACATAACTTTTGCTTTGGAGATGCCGCTTTCTTTTCTGGTTTGGTTTTTACAACTCGTGGACTTCCAAATCTCGTTTCTTAACCTCCTGGCAGGGTTGTGCATAAAGTTGGTCCTGCTGCAATGGCTCATGGTTAGGATAATCCAAGTTTTCCTCTTTTTTGAGAAAGAAACGAAAACCTGATTCAAATGAGACTAGTTGAAATTTCCTCGTTTCATCTTTTGCAAGAAAGGGTGGAAGACACCAAAGTGAGATGACACAGAAAAAAGTCTGGTGATGGAGACTTCAATTCAAGGAAACCAAGAAAATCTTGTGCTCTGGTTCTAAAAACCTCACATTGTCAAAGTTCATGAGATTTTTTCTTCTCCTTGTTACAAAAAAAGGACCAATATTTAGCTCTTTTTGTTTGGTTGCTTTTGTTGTGTTTTGTTCGTTTGTTTTCAGGGGGTATTGATTGATACCATAAGCCTTTATCTTCAACAGTAAAGTCTTGCACACATTTTTTAAGGAGGAAAAAAAAGAAAATTAAATAGTCAGATTCAAAGAACTACTAAATATTATGAGATCTACAAAACCTAGTTACTCTTGTTCTTTCCCAGCAGTGAAGAGATTACAAGGAAACCGAGAATGTCAGTCACTGAAACAGAAATTTCACTTAAGAACATTTAGCTTTGAAGTTCCCAGAATCCACAGTAAATTGCCAGGTGATCTGGCAGAAACACCAACACACCTGCAATGAAAATACTCCAGAGCTGCAGAAAGAAAATACTGCAGACAGTGTATTTTTGAAACCCAACAACTTTTTTTTTTTTATTTCTAATTCTGTTCACTAGGAAGATGGAAAGAAAGAGCAGGAAAGAAGACTTAGTAGACCATGGCTTTGTCAAGCAACTACTTTTGGAAGACAACATAGGTCAACAACAGCTGGAACAGATGCTGCTGACACAGATAACTCCCTAACACCCAAATCCTGCCCCTTGTTTCTCTCTGTTGAGCCAGAGACAAGCAGCAGGAGGAAAGATGTACACGTGTGCCTTTTCCAGACACTCAGAAACTTTCAGTCTTTCTGGTTTTCGAACCTATGAAGAACATGGAACTTCTGCACAGATAGAAGGCAAAGCAAATACCACGTGTGCTGCTGGAAGTGGGTGTTTCTTGAACTGAAGGATACATGGAGCAGAAAAGGTCCCGTACCCCTAAAGTAAGCAGCGGGCGAGCAGACACAGCAAAATCCCAGGTTTTTAGGTGGATAGAAGGACATTTAGGCTGCCTCACATATGGATCTGTTAACGTGTACCAGAAAACAGGCGCTATCAGTCCAAAACATAAGAGCGATTATAAGCATTCCCCAGAGGACACATTTCCCGAGACCCTACGAAATTGGACTGGCAGCTTATGAAACGTTGAGTACTGATCCAGCATGTAACAGTAAACTATAGGAAATCATACCCATATATTTGGCCTTCAGACACAAGTGCAGAAATTGCCTGGTTTGGCACCACGAGTCTATGGATCCACTTGAATCAAACACAGACCTCTAGCAAAAGGCTACGAGAATGCAAAGATCTGTTCTCTATTGTCGAATACTAACGCAAGAGAGGGAAAACTCTAATTTTCCTTTATGGCAAACTTCTTGACCAACTTTTGCCACGAGTACGACGGCTGTAGCCAGAGCACGCAGCCTGACTTCCCCACCTGACCCTCTGTCACGCTATTTGAGTATCTCAATCACACATCAACTTTCATTCCGGTTTGTTGCAGTAATTTATTGGTAACCTGTCACTAACAACTACTACAGGACTTAAGCTCTTGATGACGACAAAACTACCTTTGCAAAGGATCCACCAAAACCGGCAGGTTGTCATTTTTGTCCACTGTTTCCCACGCACAGACCCTGAATTATGCAAACCCGCATTTATAAAATGTATGTTAGCATGAAACGTCTTGCAGCTCCCTGTCAGAGACAGAGGGGGGCTGCTATGAATTCCCTCACTTCCACAACTCCTCTGCCGCCAGCTCAAGTACATCTCAAGAACTTTGCAAAACCTGAAGTGCTGCCTTATTCGGTTGCGCAGGAAGGGCATACAGCCTGGAACCACGTTTGGACTATCTCCTCCTGATGGTTTTCTGGATCAAAAACCAGAAATGCTTCAGGTGTTGTTCCCAGATGGACAAAGAAAACTTGGTATCTGATCAAGATGAGGGTAGCTAAAGGTTTGAGCCTGCATTTTGAAGACAAAGTAAGACATTTTGAAACAAAACCACATGAAGAAATATATCCTCAGGAGTAAAACTATTAGAGGAATTCTGAGTGTGTGAAGAGGAAGCCAGGAACTCCTGGCCCCTTTCTGAATCCAACTGTGTGCAGGGGGGGAATCAAACAGCACAGATTACTTCAGGCAAACTGGGAGAAACACTCTCATGTATCTGACGGAAGTAATTTACTCTGCGTTTGGAAGTTTATCATGACCAATCAATGCTGGAAGAATTAGTGAGTTCTGGTTTTTGGCACTGACACAGCCATGGTAAAAAGGCTGGAGGCAAAAGGGAAGTAACTTTCATAATGCTGTGAACTGTTGCCATCAATCCTTACCCAAAACATTTCTACTTACTCTAGTGCGGTGATGTTCTGTAGGAACTTTCCTCTCAGCTATTGCCCTTTGACTCGGGAAGGCTCCCGACCTTACTCGTGCTCTGGATGTAGAGATCCAAGCCAAAAGACCAAAGTCTTTGGGAGTTCAATATACAGACTTCAAAGAGCTTGGGATATGTAACTTAGTCTGGACAGAAAGCATAACATACACTTGGAACAACATTATATATATAAAAATAGAAAAGATTGAATGACTGTTAAGGAATGCAGTGTGAAGGGGAAGCCTGATATAAGTTGCGCATGGCATTTACACACCTGTTTTCCGTCTCTAACCTACCTTTTCTCCAGCAATTATAAAGACTTTACGATTTAATTCTCTAAATCATGCCTATGCTCTGTGTCTCTACCTGCTGCGAGCAGATGGCATGGCTGTTGCCTTAAGGAACTGAGCAACAACTACAAATAGCCAACGCTTCTCCTCGGCACTTAATGCAATAACACGGACACTAAACATTTTGGGAGATACCAGCAACTTGCAGAATTAGTCCTTAGCAGAAAGTGAGCCAAACACGAAGGCAAAATGAAAACCTTCAATCAGAAATGCCAAACTGAAAAATATTCAGGTATTTTGAATAATGTAAGTTTATGTAGTTCTTAATATTTCTCAGGCGTTTGTCTCCATTTGTGCTTGCTGGGATTGAAGACAGGAATAGAGCATCCTTAAGCTCGTGGAAATCAGGAGATCACGGAAAAAATGCTGTTTTGTAATCGTTCTCAACCAGTTCTGCAAACCTAAGCAGTTCAGACAGTTTGGAAACATTTCCACAATCGGTGATGCTCACGTGAAGCAAACTGAGCTCTGGCCTTTAAGAGGTCTACCCACATTCTCTAAATGAGTGTACCATATTTCCTTATTTACTTAGAATTTTTCACCATTTAATTTCTCCCCATCTTGTTTTTAATTAAACAAAACAAATAAATCAAGCAAACACAAAACCACTTAAAGGAAAAGATTTTCCAAGCGTAAAGGGGATTTTGATACCCACACGCTACTGACAGTCAGTGGGTCTTGTCTTGGGAATAAAATTCTCTTTTGTGACTTCGGAAGGTGCACAAAAATTGTGTAGATGATTACAGTGATGGGTCTACTAATTGATATCATCTGGATTTTATGTTATTTAATCAATGTCTGAGCTCTGACTGCAATAGAAGCTTAAATTGACACCTTCTTTCCTTTCTGCTCCATACTCCCTAAGCTGTCTTCTTTGATATACAAATACAATTTGTGAGTCGGACAAGGGCACACGTCTCAGGACATTCTATAATCGAAATTAGAAATGAATCAATAAACAAAGAGGCAAACTCCTGATCGGCTTGTTCCTACCACACAACACGGAATTCCTCACATTTTACCCCTAATCCCACATCTGATCAAACCAAAATGTCTTCGGGGTCAGGAATGCCTCCGCTTCCTTTTGGTATTTCTTTCACAGTCTAATCACATCCCAGAAAAGCTGGTATTTTGTGCCTATGTGTCTTATCTTTATCCTCTGTATAATTTGTGCTGTTTAATGCTGAAGAAATAACTCAGCAACATATTATACTTCATGCAAAGGGGCAGATCCTTAATGGAGGAGAAATGTGAGCATGGCCTGAATAACACATTAAATCCCCTTCTTGGCATATTCATTTTTACTGTGTCTTCCAGTATAATTTCAATGTGGAATTTTCCTGGCATAAATCACACAGGTTTCCCTCTTCCCCTCCACACCACACTGCGTAGCTCTGTGTTTTGGTAAATCTCATCTATTAATAGTTGCCCTCTGTGGCTATAAAAAGACAGTTCGGTAGTCAAAAGCCAACCCGTGCTAGGGAACAGCTGTGGATGCCTGAGCGCAGGCAGGACCCGGCGTTGCACGGCAAAGCCCTTTCTTGGCTCCGTGTCAGAGCAAACCGATTAAATAGGGCCATAGTCAAGCTAACGGAAAAGGAGCCCCTGCCCTGCAACAGAGGGGGAGAGAGGCCAACTCCAGTACAAGGCTGGAGAAACACCAGGGTATTTCCATTTTCTCACTGACATTTTCCTTTTTTTAACTCAGCAAACCCCCCTCCTGTGTCCTCCTCGCTTCGCTCTTCTGCCAAGTCCCAGTAAAATCTTGCACTTAAAGAAATAGGACAAAGACGTCATCGCAGCGAGTATCAAAGGTTGGGGGGCAAATTTTAAGGTCTAGTCTACTTTGTTGTTGTTGTTGTTTGATTGATTTAACTGATTAAAGCATTTCTGCTCTTCCTGTGCTTTCAGCAGCATCCTGGGTAACTCAGGGGAAATTCAAACCAACCAGCTGTGATCTGTATTACAAAGTCAAGGCTGGAAATGCAGCAGAAGGATGTCGATGGGGCCATACTGGAAAGGGTGAAAGGAGAGGAATACTGTCTGTCGGTAAAGTGACAAAGCGCTTTCATGTGTCAGAATGAGAAATATTCAGCTTAACAGGGGATACGGGGAGTTGTCCATCCTCTGAGCGCTACAGGGTACCAGTCCCATCACAGAGGGGCTGGTCGGTGACAACATACCTGGCTGCAGGCAGCAGGAATCCTCATCAGATTTCACTTTGAATTTTCATTTGCACGAACTGAAGTTCTTGAAAATCCTTCGCCAAGTGTGCAATGCCACAGCCATGGCCAGGGTGGGCAGGGAAATGGCACGGGAGCCTCGAGTCCTCTGGGAACCAGGCTCAGGCTCTCAGCACTTACAATACACCTGGGCATTTACAAAGCCAATGCCACGGAACTTCAGCGCTTGTCAGATTTCCATAAGGACATTTCACTAAGAGAAATTCTCCTTGCGAAGCTGGTGGGAATGATTTGAAAAACCAACAGAGTGTTGTGCTGGGGAAAGCAACTACCACAGCTTCTCACTGAAGTCCTCGATTTATTGACACAACAAGGATATAGCATGAGAAGCAAACCTATTCCATATTATCCACTGGCAGTATAGCTCAATTATAGCATTTTGAGGCAGCAGAAAGAATTTTAGTCTCCAAAACTTTGTAATTCAACCCTGCCGAAGCTGCCCTCACACTAAACAGTGATGACACATCTTTTCAACATCTAGGGCCAAAATTATTTTTAAAAGCATTGCAGGTAATTGCCATTGCTGTTATTCCAAACCACTGCTGTTTCCACTCTTTTACCATCGCTGATGTAAACCAACAAGTGTCAATAGCAAACATGAGCTGCCTCTGCAATTATTGAATTAACCAAAATAAGACATTTCACAACAAAGAGCTCACACATATCACTGGCTGTGACCAGATCTTTAACTAGAACTCACATGAGATGTCCTATGTTTCCAAGGTTTGTTATATATAACTCAAACATCTGGGTGCCTTCTGAAATAATTGGTCTGCAGGGTGCAGATTTTATCCATCTTTTCACTGGGGTGGATTGGCCACAAGAGCCTTTAAAACAAAGGCAGAAAGATATTTGCTGAACCTAGTTCTCCTGAAGAATTTCAGAAAGATCAGATTAGGCCAAAAATGCTAATCTTGGTTTCAGTACGGTCCCTTTTTAGCAGGGGTCCCTCTAGCAGGGTCCCTCCTTTAAAAGAAAAAGGAAATTAAAAATGAAAAACAGCACTGGGGAAAAGTTAAACGTGTACTTCAAACTCGCACATGCCAGGAAATTTAGAGTTAAAGGTGAAACTCCACCCTAAAGAGCTCCATACTGGAGATATTTCAGCGAACAAACATAACGTGTTCTGAAATACAAAGACCCAGTAGGGTACACTGGGTATGGAGTTTCAGCCTTCACTCCAAATTTCCTGGCTTTTTGGAGGCTTATTAGAGTTTCATACCCCAACCATTTAAGTATTTCCAAGACGTTTCCTCTGTGCAGCTCACCCTGATCCTTTTGGAAGCTGAGAACAGGCACTCTGATGGTGTAGCCACCCATCTATTATTAATGAACCTGAAAACACTTTCTTGCAAATTTATGTTAATCTGGAGTGCTGAAATTATGTACAAACTAGGTAGTTTCAATTGAGTTACGCTGACAGACTCCAAAATTGCAAATCCACTCAGAAGTAAACTGAAGGATGGGATTTCATTGACCCCAGCAGAGCACATGCTCCTAATCTTCCTCCACCGTATGTGGGTCCTGTAACCTCATGTCAGCCAGGGCTGCAATCAAGCAAACGCAGAATTGCTTTTGACAGTGGTGGTTTGTATTGCTGGTCTAAAGTCTCTCCCATGTTGTGGGGCGGGGATATATCCATCTTAATTCTCAATGAATCTGGCTCTAATGGACGAAAACCGACTGTAGCTATCAGCATCACGCTTTTTACAACACAGCTTTTATGAACACGTTACAAATATTGAAGTGGTTTCAGCGTATCTCAGTAATCCTAAAAGATCTCCTGTGAGGCTCTGCATCATTGCATTTCCCGATTGCTCTAAGGAAATCATTACCAGCAGCTCTCTTTAGTCCCTCCAATCGCCCAGACTCTTCGTCCTTCTCAAATACGCGCACAGATAAAGTTTGAGGACTACGTGACGGTTTCAATGGGTGTCTTGACGTACTGCTAATGGAGAAGGAATCGCACGTACTTTGAAAGTGGCCTCGCCAATCACTCTGCACGAGCATATCTGAGTGGCGCACAGGTGTAAAAGCGATGGGACAGCTCCGCATTGTGCTGATCCTGGGGTGTTTGAAGGACAGTTGGTTCTCGCTGCAGTTAAGAGAAGATAAACCAAGATGTCCACTTCTTGGGTTTCCCCTCTCCCCAAGCTGAGCAGAGGAGGGATTGTACTTAAGGGCTGACCTGCCTTGGGGAAAGAAGGAAGGCAGAATAGGGAGGAGGCCGACACGGACTTAAAACATCAGGAACCGATGCCAAAAAAGTTCAAACAAGGGCCAATAGACACAGACTGTGCTTCATGCTGTTGCCTACGGATCTGCCTCTGCATCCTTTCTCCTCCAGTCTTGTCCAAGACCTTCCTCTTTTCCATCACCTTCCCATTTAGTTAATCCCCTCCTCACTCTGTTCCAGCTATCGAATTTAAACATACATACCCAAATCCCCTGACATACACTCCCTTCTCATACCTCTGAAATCCCCCAACAGGCCAACCAACTGAAAAAAAAAAAGACAGACTACAAAAAAATCACAAGCAATGATTTATTCAGAGATTATTTTTTTTTCCCCAACCAGATCAACTGATTAGTTTTTTTGGGGAAAAAGAAAAAAAGACAAGTTTTCAGGCTCACAAACCCTTCCTTGTATTTTTCTTATCTTTTTTCTTAACACTATAAGTTGGTTTAAGAAAAGACATCGCCCTGCTGCTGAAACCTGCCTTACTTGTAAGCTTCAGCTCTCCCGGCTACATCAAGAGCATCATTGCTCTGGAAGTCATCGCACGGCACACTATTATCTGTCTCTTCTGCTCAGAACTTGCAGCTCTTTTTCCAGTCTTTCCATCACATCTGCTGAGGCTGCAAACAAGTCTTCTGTGGCATAAAGGTATTTTCCTACCCCAAAATATAAACCACTTATAGAAATGGCTATTTCCTGAGTAATTACACTTTTGAGTTGGCTTTCTCCCCTGGCACTAAGTTTTCAGATATCGGGTAAAGGCAGAGCTGCTAGGCCAGTTTTCATGCCTGTGCTCACATTGACATTTTCAGCTGAGACTATACAAGAAAATGCATCTTATCTTTCTCACCCCTTCTCCTGAACCCTGCGAACCCACTATGTGAAGGCACCAGTAATGCCGAGGGTTTCTAGTGTGGCTGCGCAGAGCAAAGCCCCTCTGGACACAGCACAAGTCAGCATCGTCTCTTCGGAAGGATTTCTGTACATCTCCACTGGCAGCGATAACGAAGGAATTATTAGGAAAAAACCAAAACCAACCCTCAAGTACTGTTCGCCCAACTCCAGCAACCCACGTGAGAGGCAAAGCCAAATGCGTTGTGCTCATGGATGCTGTAAAGGGAGCACGGTGGAGGGGGTTGCTCTCTACCTCCCCAAGGGGCAGCTATTGCTTGCAAGAATTGAATTTAAATTCCTATCAGAAAAAAGAAAAGTCTGAAAGCTAGGATGGGAGTTGCAAATGTAAGTATTGCACCTGGTTAAGCTTGCCACAGAAATAGCCCATGCTTTGCGTCTTTCTCTGTGTGAAAGGTACAACCTCCTGAATTTACAGAAGGTTTCAGCTGCCACTAATTAAAAACACAGAGGGCACCTCCCACCCACTGCTGCAGAGAGGTTGTACACAAATGGATGTGGGAGAAAAACAGGGCGATTAATGCAAAGCCCCACAGTACTTTAAAGAGGCACGTCGGACGTGATCAAACCGAGAGTCTGTGCACGAGACAGTATAATTTGAATTGATCAGCAAAAAGAATAAACCAACTTGCATACGCTGCTACTTTTCAGAACACGGGAGGGGATGAGCTCCACCTTGTTCCTTGAAAAGGCTGGTAGGGGTTGCTGGAGAGCATCAGCGGGTCCAGGGAGACACGGAGCTGCAGAGCAGCCAGGGCCAAACTCGGTCCTTTCCAAATCTGCAGACTCCGTGCCTGCAAATCTTCCACGGGGGGTTCCGGAGCCAAATGGGTCTGCATTGGCACTGGAGTGTATAATAATACTTTAATCTATTGTCTCCCACAAGGATTCTTAATGATCTCTGATAGCTTACTCCATAGATTTTATAGGCTGTCTTCATTCCAAGCATCCTGCAGTTTGACCAGACAGCGATCTTTCTACGTAATGGATAACGTCCATGAAAGAAACCATGAGTCCTATGAGTCTTGGGGAAAAAATGTTTCTTAAAAAAACCTGTTGGAAAAGATGACTGTGGGTCAAGCTAATTTGAGCAAACTCCTACTGTTTCTAGAGTGTGCAATTGTATACATAGAAATAGTTTCTTTAGTACTGAAGCCCTGCCTATATCAGCATTCAACACTAGACTTATAAATGTCAGTTCTTAGCATGGGAACAGATGCAACCCCTCCCAGCTGATCAACATCCCTGACATCTGGAATAGAGGACAGAATAAACAGAGAGAACAGAGGATTTCCTGTTGGGACTTGGCTTTTGGGTGACAACTACCAAGACACAGCAGCTCTATCCTTGACAGTGTTACCTCTCCACCTTCTAAACAGCCCTGGGGCTGGTAATTAAAGAACCGGACATTTAATGTTGAATCCCTAGACAAAACCTCAGGTATTTGCTATATGTCTGTCTGATACCTGTGTGGATGCAGGAATCCTTGAAGTCAAGAGCTGCACAATGGTCTCTTCCAGGCAGGGGATTAAGTTCTCAAGCTTCCTGAATTGAAGAGCTTTGATGAATTTCTTCTGTTCTTTTTAGTGTTTAGGATTAGGTGGAAATTAATCCTTTATTGGGAATCAAGGAGTATTTCTTACAACTCTTCTAGCTCCTAGAAAAGGGCTCTAAGTGTGCCTCCCTCCTCTGGAGTAATTTAACCGTATTTTGCAAAGAAGCCTCGTGAAAAGATTTCCAGCGAAAGAAAAGGAAAAAGAGTTAAGAGGCTGATCTGATTAAAAAAAACCTCCCTGGAGGAGCCCTGAAGTGCAGCCACAGCTCAGTTATCTGGACGAGGCTGACCTAGGCTGGAGATTAACCAGCCACCTCCTCCTTTTAATGCCACCGCTGCCATCCACATGGCACAGCACGGTGTGCTCTTCATACAAGGCTCTGCTGCACCCATTGCTGCTCAAAACCACTACGGAAATGTCTACAAATAGTTCAAACGTGCATTCAGAGTCTAATTTACTGACTCTGAAATGTGTCGATGCCCTTAATCTTGAGCAAGCTGGTGTGACACAACGCTAAGCTTTGCTGAGCTCCACGGTACAAGTGTTGGTAAAAGCCACACAAAAGGGTGGGATCAGCAGGACACTGAACTCCAGCTCTTTGGTCCATTGTCACCCCCGGTCTGTAGGCAAGTGCTGCAAACAGACTCTGGACCACATGCAGCTCATCTTGCCCTTGGCCAGGCAGAGCCGAAGGGTCGCAGGAGCCTCCAGGGCACACACGGAGATGTTGAGAAAGCCTGTCCCCAGGGTCAGTTATTCCGAGGGGATTTCCAGCAAGTATTCCGTAGACTGTATGAACTGAGGGAGTTTGAAGACACTCCAGTAGCTTTTACTGTTTCAGGAATTTCATCAGCATTTTCCTAAGAAGGCATTAAGGGGAATGCTTGCTTATCTGTCCATGCGATCCTGTGGTGAAGCCTGAAGTGCAAGCCCAATATTACATAAAAGGAATGGCTCGGTTAACCATAGTATGGTGCAAGAATTTGCCACATCAAATGGCACTTACAGAGCATGATTTCCTATGATCCCTTGCTGTTTGTTTCAAGTTTTTTGACAAGAAGCCATGGTAGGTGTCATGAGCTCAGTCTTCCCTATTTTGCAACCAGCAATATCCCAAATAAAACAAGGAACGTGTATTTCTGGCCAGTATGTTTATCCTTGCTCCTCGCTTTTGTATTGGGCCAGGCTGTATGATCTTAGCATGTTCTAATTTCCCAGAACGGCAGAAATAAAGAAAAGCTGAACAATATTTGCAAACCTTCTGCTGGGACTAAATACATTTTGTCTCACTCTCATGAAATTAATAAAAAGTAGTGAGGCAGATATTCTTGGATAAAGCCTGCTGTGTGGCTAATGATAACCAGCCCTTTGTTTTTTCCCTGTAGGCTATTAAAAAAGAGGAGAGATGATCTAGTTGGTACCGCAATGTTTACAGCTTTTCTGCTGAGCGGCTCGGAGAGCAAAGTCCCCATCCACCAGTGCTGCCCCTCTGAACTGCCCCTCTGGCAAACTTCTTCATGGATATGCCACCGGATTTAAATGCACCAACGCCCCTGCTACCTGACTACGGCAGAGAACCTCAGCTCTTTGGAGGAAAATATTTTTGGAGAGGTGCCAGAAAGAGAGTTTGGAGACCGCAAAGAAAAAACAACTCTGCTGCTGAGATCAGCTCTAAGGTCCCTGTAGTTGCACCACAACCGTGGCTGAAGGACGCCACCAAAGTACTGGAGCACTTTGTCCAAGGTGCCAAAAGGGTCACAAGAAACTGATAATGCAGAACGGAGGAGTCTTGAAATTGTTCTGGTGATATATCTGTGGCTGCACTTAGTCAACAAGCATCCGCAGAGGTTTTTTTAACGAGGCTCAGAGCAACTTTGTCCCCAGGATGGAGACTTGATGGACTGGGACCATCAGAAGAAGGAAAGCCACTGGAAGCGGCTACATCTTCTTTTGGGGATGAAGAGGCACTGAAGAGGGTTCCTGTTTATAACAGCATTAATCACGCGCTAGCACTTTTTGGTTGGTTCCAAAGGACAAAAGTATTTCAGGAATAAACTCTGAAATGGTGAACAGCTGGCTACAACTGCTGCCACTAAGGATGTAGGAGGAACGAAACCCTGTAGCATCTGAGGGGACCCCCCAGTATTAAGGAAAGCTGTCAAGAGTCTTTACAGCACAAAGCTTAGGAAACTCTTTACTGCTACTATTTCATGTTTTCCCCCCCTTTTATTTTATGCCTCACCGGACTGAGGGCTCTTTCCCCTTTCTTCTGCTATTGGCAGAGGAAATACCTGGAATTAGAAGTGAGCTCTTGGTGGCTGTAGAGATGTCTTCATCGATGTGGTGCAAGGCCTGCATTAGAGGGGACTGAGGACTCTTTGCCAATGAAAGTGATGACAAGAGGGGCTGGTGATGCAAAATGGGCCCGGATGGTGCCAACTGAGCCACAGATTTTGACTGAGTCACTAATTGGCATGGAAATGTCTCTCATGGGATGGTGCTGAGGGCAACACCAAAGCCAAACATAGGGTTTGAATCTTCATCCTTTTAGTCAACGAAGGCTTTGCTTCCAAAGCCACTGCCCTAAACCTTTGTTAGCCTAAATACTCAAAGCAGTGTTCAGCCTTACAAACCCCACTGATCCAGTCCACAGGCCTAACTGCTGTATTTTGCCATACTGAGTGCAAACACAGTGGTGGGTCTGAGCTCAGTCTAAGCACATCAGCCACCAAATAATAGCTCCAGAGAGATGGCATCTTCTACCGCCTTTCTTGGTTTCATTGCCAATGGTCAATGTTGCATTGCAATGTCTGTGCAAAGACAAATAAATTAAATCCGGTTTAAAATATATTGGGAGGATCTATGGATTTTCTCAGGCTCTACGCTGTGGAAGAGGATGTTCAAGCCTCCCTCACTGGCTTAAGTGTGTCAGTCAAAAGAAGGTGCTTCTCAAGCCAAAATGAACATGTAGAAGGTCTGTGAGCTCTATGCCACAAAATGCAAATCCTCCAGAAAAGTTCAGCAAGGTGGTTGTCTCCAAAAGGAACGAACAACTGCGTATGAAAAGCGACTATGTTGTGTTAAAGTAACTTCAGGTTTTAGAACAAAATTCCTTGCTTGGGCTTGTGCAAGTACAATCTGCAGGGCAGAAAGACTTCATTCGAAATAGAAATATCTCTGTATGTCAGAATAACATTAAGGCACAGTCTTAAAATTGTCAATTAAAATTTAAAAGGCTTTTCTTGTTTCATTTTGTATGGGTATTATGCTGGTCATAGAACAAGTGATAAAAGGGTACTATCAGATTAAAAATAATGTATTTTTCTAAAAATTGTCATAGCTGTTATAACTAGCACCTCGAGTTCTCAGAACTACAGTGTTAAAACAATCCAATGTGCATTATGCCTTTGATGATATTTGCTTAGTTGTGTTCCTCTCCAGTTGAACAGTATTAAAAGATTGGTATTTTTCCTTTCAATATATTTTCAATCATTAGTATTTAAAGTATTCCTCATTCTAGCTTTGTTCACTGGTAATTGACTGAAGTCAAGCTGAGCTATAAGGATTTTTAAAAAAAACAACCTCACTGGAGTTTTTTTTTTTTTAAAAAAAAAAAAGGAAAGAAACTGGAAAGGAAGCATTTCTTTGCAGCTTAATTATGTGTATTTAAAGCTCCAGTAGAGCTGATAATGTTGTTTAAAAACTTCTCTCTACCAAGGAAGTTACAAATATAGCCTGAATTTCTATAATGGAAAGGACTCCTGAAGAGCTCATACTTTCCTTCTTAACCTGGACTTCAGTTTTGACAACACAGGGTGTTCCAACCATTGAGTGGTTTTCTCCCATGACTCTAAGAATTGCCCTAAAAACACCCCCTGTAACATGGGATACAGGCAACAGAATTTCAGCTTTAACCTTCATTTGTGTGTTTATATTTCTAACTCGTTCACAGGGAACACTTTTTTTACTTATAATAACTTCTGTCTGAAGATTACCAGAAGCAACTTGGAGTAACTGTAGGTACGTGGTACTCAACTGATGGAGTTATTCAGGGATGCCCCTCTTCAAAACACGACAAAGGGAAGCCTTTAGCTGAGGATCTCAGGATTTTATAATCTCACATCCACCTGCAGTAAGTTTCCCCGCCATTTGCAATGAAGTGGCCCTACCCCTAATTTCATATGTATAAAAAGGGGTGCAGAAGAGTTCAATCACCCACCCAACATGTGCAGCAGCACTGCCAGGAACCTGGTTCCACCCTCCCTCCTTATAACCCACGGACTCAGCTGCCCCTCCACAGCAGTGCTGCGCCCATGGCACTAAGAATATAGAATAACCTACCTGCCTTCAATAACGTCCTACAGAATTCAAGTCTCCCTACGCGTATTTCTGTTCCATTCCATGCCTGAGGGGGCTCTTCCCTCTCCAAATACACATGAGCTTTCTATGACATCCAGTTCCCACTCCTAAGAGTCTATGGTTAAAACAGACGGTGCAATGGTACAATATACTGCTCATAATCAACAACTAACGGGTCTCTCGAAGTTGGCTGCTTTGGTCCTTAGCAATAACTTTCTGTAGCCTACATGGGGAATACCAATTTAATGTTAAGACTTTGTTGAGACCGTTACTGAGATTGCATTTGGATAACTGTAATGTGAGCTAAATACTAAGAAAAAAATTAATTAAAAACTCAAAAGCCCATAATGCCAATAACACGAGGGTTAACAGCCAGCAGGCTGATCAATAGCTAGACAAATATGCATTAATATGACCACAAAAATGCTTGTTTGTTTAAGAAATTGCCTACCTGTAAGGAGAATATGGGTCAAAGCACGTCTTGGTGACTTCCGTTATCTCTGGGTTACAGCATTCCCCACCATCGAAGTTGTATCTCTCGTAATTACAATCCATGTCACACACACCGTTCTGCTTCTTCTTGTTGAAGAGCGTGTGGCGTACGTGCCGGCAGTCTCCGCCGTCGTACCCGGTCAAGGTGTGGTTGCACTCGGGGTCACAGTTCTCATCCCCGATCTTGCTGATGTCACAATTGGCCAGGATGAGTCGGTGGCGAAGGGAAGAGTTCTTCACCTCCAGCACCTCCAGCTCCCAGGTGATGTTGTAGCGGCTGAAAGCCTCATTTAAATGCTGATGCTGGAACTCAATCTGCTGCCGACTGACGGTGGGGTTCTGGTGCTTGTCATCGTAGAGGTTTACCACACGGTAGCGAACGATTTTGTTGCGGCGGAACCTGGGGAGCTTGTTGTAGCTGGTGATTACGTCCGTGTTGTCACAGACTGTCTGTCCGCAGAGCGGGGGCTCTAGGCTGGTATCCAGCAAATAGCCGTGATGATAGCTGAACTTGCTCTGAGGACTGCTGCCATCCTTCATGGGAGACCAGGTGTTTTTCACATTCAGTAAACTGTCTTGAAGAACTAGCTGAGGTAGAGGCATGTCTTGTCTGTGAATTGCCTGGCCCATGTCCAACAAGATCTCCTTCTGAGACCGGGCTGTCCTCCAGAGGCTGAAGTGCTCTACATAACCCCGATAATTCTGGTTCAGGGCATTTCCTCCAACCATGAGCACCTTGCACTTCAAGGTCAGAAGACTGAAGATGCTGCCCACTTGCTCTCCACTCGTGGCCACCTGGGCACCGTTCACATAGAGTTTCATCAGGTGCCCATCATACGTGGCAGCCAGATGCACCCACTGGTTGGGGAGGTAGCTGCGATGTGCTGCAATGGTGGTTACTTTGCGAGCACGGTCCGTCTTCAGAGAGAAGAAATAGCGGGGGTCTCTATTCCCCTGGTCACTGACGGTGTTAATCCCCAGGACCCATCCTCGGTCACGGGAGGTGTAAGAACATTTGTCATACATTCCTATGTGCCCCCAAAAAAGAAATATGAATAAATAAGGATGACAGAATAAAGAAATTAGTCTTTCAGTTGTATACATTTATCTCTCTATATGTATAGACACACACTCACCTACGTATGTTACAAAGTTAGCGTACAAGAAAGACATTAAATTATCTAGTGCACAATTGTGGGAGGTCATGTTAAAACTTGCTATTAAAGGTCATGTTTTGCCAGCGGTGTGTACAAATGGTATTCCGCTTATCCTGATCAAAGACCAAAACCCTTTTGCAAAATGTTGTACCGTGCATTTGGTTCCTACCTTCACTCAAGCCATACCTCACTGGTTGAAAATAAGAAGAGTCTTGAGAAGCAATCCTTTGTGATCTCATTTGTACCTCACACCCCTGAACCTTGCATCTAATAAGGTCCAAAGAAATAAGTATAAAATCTAAGCACTGCACAGTATGAGATACACTGAACAACTGCAATAATCTTGGTAGGATCAAGCACTCCAATTCTCCATAGCGTGAATGGGATGTGTTCAGGCTGCCTTCAAATTTATACCCAATAAAACCCATTAAGGAAATGGCTGGATGTGCTGAGCAAGGTATATATCATATCAGGAAAGGGCAAGAAACATGCACAGACAGACACACACATTCAGAAGGATTCCTGCCCCCTCACACACACGCAATAACAATTTGGCACATCGCAGGGAGCTAATCATTTTTCTCAAAGTGTGGATCCACACCTAAAGCTCTCTCGACCCATCTTCAGACAGCCCTCATCAGTGGGAAGAGCCCACTCCTTCTCAGTTTGGGACATGAGGTTTGGAAAGTTAAAGACATACATTTCCATCTCTCAGTTCCCAAAGGCCAAGGGCTGCAGGGACACCCCTCAACTGAAAAAATAATCATCAGAGCCTTCAGCACCAAACGGCCTTTCTACCATCCGCACATAGAAAACAATCCTTCCCCCAAGCCTCCACTTCCAAAAGCCTAAACGAAAATCATAAATCTCTGACAGTTCAGTCCTCATGAAAAGACTAAATATCCCCTTGCCTCACCCCTGCACCCTAACCCTCCCAGCACTACCACCAAATAACATCTTCTGCTTCTGACTAAGTTGCTCAACAGCCATCTGTTAACAATCACTCATTAACAGCGCAGTCTTGTCTAGTATCAACAGAGCAAAGGTTACCGGAGCATTCACTGTATTTTTCCTCCCCTCTCCCAACACCCACCTTTCCCCTCTCCTCACGCCCTTCTCCTCCTCCCTCCCCGTAAAAAAAAAAAAAAAAAAAAAAAAAAAAAAAAGTCTTCTGATGGGAAAGCTAAAAAAAAAGTTAAACAGGTCTTTTTTTCTGCACGTTGGTATTTTGCTAGGGACTCTGAGCTCCCCCTTTTCCTGTTTCCTTTGGAAAAGGGATCCCAGGGTTCAGAAGGTAATGTGTTTATTCATCTGTAGGGCGCACTCAGTTCAAAACCTTTTTGAGACCAGCTTCTAGTTTACCCTGCTACTTCTGATCACGAGAAAGAAGAGGAGGAGGATCAGGGAAGGAAAAAACAAATACACTAAAAAAACCAAAACAAAACATTTGCTAAGATGGATTTTTTACCTGAGAAGTTCATGATATGAAAGCCAAAGCTACCAATGACCTTCTGGAGTATGTTTTTAAAGCTTTTTAAATTTTTCTTTATGGAATAAACACTTCTACTAAGCATTCATTTTCAGATGTATGAGAGCCCATAAATGTCTGTATTTTTATGAATCTCAAATGAAGGTATTGTCCAACAATAGTGGGTGGATAATACGGAAATGAATGAGAAAACAGCTGGCAAGACAAGTTCCTCTTCCAGACAAGTCATAAAAAAAAAAAAAAGTTATAAAAATCCCAACTCATTGTAATAAGACCATTAGAGCTGGTCAGACATTTTACAAGAGAGTTTTTGCCTGCCAAGAAATGCCAACATGGTGAGAGCAGAAAAAGTGATGCAGAAACGGGTTAGTCCCAACAAATCTCTCTGAGAAGCTGCAGGTCTTCAACATGGCTAAGGGAACCCCAGAGACTCCCCCGGCTGTCTTGACCACAAGAATAGAAGGTCAACCCATCCCAGCCATGCTCCCCACCCATCTCCTGCCACCTTTGCCACCGAGTGACCAAATTCTCCAGTCCTGAGGACCACAGGGCAGCTGCACATGCAAAAGATGCTTCACTTGTTTCTTAAGGCATCCAAGATCCCTGCTGGTGGACAGACAGCTGGCAGTCCTGGAAACGGCTTCTGGGGTCCCCAGCTCTGGGGAAGTCCACCATACAGTCTTTAAAGGTCAAGTTTTTTGGCTTTTTGTACTGACCGGGGCTGGAAATATTCCCCCCCAAAACTAATAAATTACTGTGGAATGGAAACGCGGTTTCTAAGCCAATATTAAAGAACATCATCCTCTCTCTGAAGTGCTGCGTGATGCTAGTGATTGACCTCAGCTGAACAGATGGAGCTGCTGGAGGAATACTACAGAATAGTAGCAATCCTCCCTTGCCTTTGAGCATTTAAACCCTGATGTGATGCAACGTGTCTTGAGCTTGGCTCAAACAGCTGCCATCAATTCAAGATTTACAGGGAGCCAAAGGAGGGCAGAAAAAGAAAAACACAGTGACAATAGGGACACCACTGAACATGCCAGTATGAAAGCTGCTGAACTAAAACACTCTACTATTCCAGCTCCTCACATTTTTTTGTTCAGGGCAAAGGTCATTACTCAATCCATACACCACGTACGGTATTCTTTTCTCAAACTTTTACTATTACAGACATCCAACTCTTGATGAAAAGATGTTTCAGCAGCAAGACTTGTTTCATTCTTAAGAGAAAGGAAAAAGAGTAAGAAAAGGGATAAGAAACCCATATTTCCTATAACTTGCAGAGTTGTACCAGTTCTTCATGACCTTCCTTTGCTTGTATGCTGTACCTATTTTCCCAATCCTTCACTTTTGGCTCCAGACTAAGAATCCTCCAGCTAAGGGAGTGTCACTTTTCCGTTTTGTCCCCAGCACAATGAAACTAATTTCAGCTGGGAGTTTGGATGTCATAATAAAAGAATTTATTACTTCTTCTATGACAACTAATAAGGCCAAAGCCATTGGAAGAGGGACATGTGAAATAATTGCCAGAACTTCTGAAAACTGAATAATTTGATGTTTTCACAATTTACTTCAATTTAGTAAAGGGTTCCATAGCCATGAGTTGTTTCTCAGATATAATTAAGAACATTTTTAAACAAGAAGAGGCCTCTTTTACCCCAAACCAGGCTGGTTTTGAGCAAAATCATCCTTACAATGGTTGACACTCCAAATTTTAAAATTCAGCTGTGACCACAACCAACATTTACATGAAAAACATACAGAGTTTAGATTCTCATTTACACTGAGAATTCTTTACAATAATGTGGTAAAGGACATTTTTAGCTACTTGATTTCCCTTTACAAACCAACAATGGTGTAAAGAGGCCTCATGGTAAATGAGACTCAAGCCAGTGACTGCAAAACCACAACCTGGCAAATGTGCCTGAAGTTTCTGAGCCAAGAAATGGTGAGAAATAAAACTGATGTTTGTTTTCCCTGCAGCAATTAGATTTTTTTTTTTTAAAGTACGAGTTTCATACAGCAGCAAACGGTTTTCCTCATTTCTGATTCCCTTGAGTTGCTAGAAGGGGATGGAGCTACAGCTGAGAAGAACACTGACAGCACTTCTAACTCCTTAGTCGGAATGATTTTTTTTCCCCCTCTAAAGCTCCTGTTCCTGAATCCCAAGGGATTGAAATGGAATTTTCTCTTGTATTAAAAAAGCAAATAAATAAAAATAAGAGGTGCTAGTTCAGCTTTCCAGTAAGACGCATTGATGACCTTCCTTCCTCACAAAGGAGTGAGTCACTTTTCAGACAACTCCAGAGAAATGCATGAACAGATTAAGATGCCATGCTCCTGGATGCTTGGCCAAAGACAGTATTTGACGGCTCATGAGGCTCTTTCCAGCCCCATGATGTCGGTCCCTTATAGGAAAAGTAAATTCCTAAGCATCAAAAGAGTGGGGAGAGCTGGAAAATTAAACTCCAAAGGCAAACATGGAAAACCAGAAATACAGAAATACAGTCTCTTCTTTTTTTTTTTTTTTTTTAAACAAGTGAAATCTCAGTTCTTTGGCTACTGACCCACAACTGCTCCAGTATACAACTGTCCATCATCTCTTCCAGGAGGCCGTGGCTAAGACCGGTGTATGATTTACACCCCAGTTTGCTTTCAGGGCTTTGCTGGGGACTTAAAATAGAGCCACATCCTCGCGTGGGCCCGGTGCGCTGGACGGGATTTGGCAGCACGAGCACGGCATGTACGTCCTGGGTGAGGACACGAGGCTTTGCTGTAACCGAGCTCGCATCGCCGAGATGGAGCAGATGTTTATCGGCAGCAGCCGCAGAGAAACGGGAACTCACAGCTAGAGGCTGTAGCTGCCGGAGTCATAAGTAGCTCTCTGTGGGCAGAGTTTGAAAGAAGAGAGGCCGAAGTAGCCCATGCAAGCTGCTGTAATCCACTTTAATATTATCAATAACAGACTCCAGGCCTCCCTCCCTCACTTCAGTGCAGTTTCTTGCATCTTCCTAAGAGTAATCTCCCCGGTAATCAGCCCAGCTATAGCACTACCTAAGGATTTAGCTCTTTATGCAGAATAAGGTTTCCTCACTTTGCTGAACAACAGGAGAAGGAAAAAAAAAAAAAAAAAAAAAAAAAGACTTGTTATGCTTTCCTTTCCAGGAGCGGAGAGGCTGGGGGAGAAGGAGGTCGGTTTGACTTTGAACACATCAGGTGTGCTGCGGAGCCCGTCACAGCCACGCAAGGCAGGAGGGAAAACAGGGCCCTGCACTTCTGAAAGTTGGCCGTGGCTGTTTTGCTGGGAGACTCCAACCAGAGGTGACGGGACTCAGTTATGAAAGGGGAATTTAGGTCAACAATCAAAGCTGCAGTCAGGGGGCCCAAGAACAGGGAGCTAAAGGTTGGGGCTGTTTTTTTCTTTAGCATGCTTTAATCGTTTAGTATCAAAGCACAGAGGAACGCTTGAAAGAGCAAATATTCTACAGGAACCTATAGAAAGCTTTTATCTGTCCAGAGGAAAATAATTAAAACCGACAGATTTGGGTTAAGTATCCCCATGTTCCATGCAATTGGATAAGTCAGTGAAGATCCACTGGAGCAGTTCTTGAGTTCTGCACTGGATATTTCATGGTATGATGTTGAACCCAATATAGTTTTACAAAAGGGAGAAATAATCTCTCCTTTCCTTTGCCATGCTTCCCCCAGCCCCCACTTCCTTCCATAATAGTTAAATAATTCAAAGTCCAGAGTACTTAAGGCAACATCTCTGTCTATACCATTTCCAAGACAGCTGAGAGGCCTCCTGAGGTCGCCCCTTGAGACGAGGAGTGGCTCAAGCAAACCACCTGAGACTTGCTCAGGTGGCCATGGACTACTTAAGCCAGCAAAAAGGGGACGTTTGCTGCTGCCATCAATCTAGCTGAATTTACACCAGATATTGTCATTTACAAGCTATGCAATAGGATTCAGAGCTGCGACAGAAGGATGGAGTTCTTTTTGTTTTGACATGAAAGACAAGATCTCCATCATGTAGTAATACAGCGTCTAATACGGCTATGCCTGTTTAACGTTGAGAATTTGGCCCAAGGCTCTTTGCAATATCCACACCTTTATATCATTGCCATTTAGCATTAAATTAAGCATATATTCTGTACTGTTTCTCAAATTCCCAGTCACTCATATGCTCAATGAGACACCTTGAAGCCTGAAAAATAGGGAGGTGAGAACGGCCAAAACAGCAAAACATGAATTTTTAGTGGCTGGTTAGTTATGAACATTACATAAATCCTTCCCTTCCGATAACAAAATCATGTAGGCTGCAACTGAGCAGTCACTGGCACGAACAATCATATTAGCGACACTTCACTGAGCCTATTGTGAGAATATACCCGCTAGCAGTATATAAGAGCTTACTGCAAATAGATCTGGTAGGCTGGGGTGAGAATTTATTTGATTGTGAGGATTTTGAGACGTAAGTGAACACACAACACTGCAGAACCAGATGGCACGGAGGAGCGAGCTTCTGTCCTTGCAGTGTTATAACAGGGTCACCCTTGGACTGGGTATTGCGTTTGCAAGGGCTCCTCTGTATACAGCATCAGCATAAACAAGCATTGGGGGGAAGGTTGGCTTCTTATCTAGATCTTCCTGAGCATTTCACAATAAATCTGCAGAACCAGTGGAGACTGGAACTTGGTTAACAGTCTGTGGCTGTTTATGATCTAATAACTAGTTTGGGGTGGGTTTTTAGATGGATAGGAAAAAGCACATCCTTCGCAAGGGTCAAACTTCAGCCCCTGTTATAATGTCTGGGGCCATGGGAACATTCCACAGAACAAGGGTAAGGATTTCCAGTATCTACAAAACAAGTTATTTCTCCTGCCTTGTTCTCAGAAACTGAACAGTTTTGGTTGAAGCTTGGAAAACCAGCGTGTGTCCATGTTCTTAGAGATGATCATAACACATGCAGACATAGGGACAGTATTAGGATAGTACAGTCAGGCTTCCTTTGGGTACTACTTAACGTTAAGTCATAAACTCTGCAGCCGTCAGCATGCTCCTTCAGAGAATCACCAGTGTATGTCATAAGTATGGTAGACTTTGCATCAGGCTTGATTCAGACAAGAATGCAGACTGCTGGCTGCCAGTTTTAGATACTCTAGTGCTGCTGATAGTAAAGCTGAGTTTAGTGTTTATGAAAACGCAGATATCCTTCAAATACAGGGAATGGAAAGCCCTCAATAAATTTGTTGGTTTGGCTCAAAGGGACCTTAACACACCTCTCAACTTCCAGGTTTATCTATGCTCACTTATCAGCAGAGCCGGGTTATGAATTAACCATCCTATTGTAGCTGAGCCAGTGTATTCACCTTTAGAGAGATCCAGCATCAACATCATTGTCACTTTAAAAGCAGATGTTGCAAACCACACAGATACATATCAAGAGGCATGCATGAAAATCACCCATCTTTCACGTACGCATGCCAAAGTAACACACACAAAACTGGAAGCACACACAAAGCTGCTAAAAAAAAAAAAAAAAGGACATAAATAACCATGGCACATCACCAAAAGGGTCGCTCTGCACACACAGATGAACATACCCAGCAACGTGCTTGGTGGAACATACGTTACCTCTGCTTTCACATCTCCTCCTCTTCCCTGCACTATCAGCCAAATACTGATTAGCTATTAAAGCTCCACGGAGAAATTTGCTCTTGTGTATGCATGCTAACACAGAGCGGCTTTCCTCCCCTTTCCAAGAGTTAATGCTTGAGAGCAAACAGAGAGAGTATCTTCTATGGAAGGAACAGAGCTGTAAGTACCATAACTTCCAGGCAATCCAAATGATAGTGGTATTTTCTGGGCTCCTTTTAGAAAATGGCAGAGAGAATTGATCATAAACTGGGTCAAGATAGGTCAGCATACCTCAGAGCAGATCAGATGGCCAGAGCATCCCAGGAGGAAACGTTCTCCTGGAAGGATTATTAGGGGCACATCTGTGCCATCAGATGACCGTGCACAACACCCATCAGCTCACTGGGAGTTCAATACGGCACCTCCTTTAAAAACGCGCTCTGTGCCTGACAAGCACTGCAAGTCCATCAGCTGCAGCAGCGGTCAAGCCCGTAGTCGTGCTGGAAAAACGCCCAAAATGCTGCCTGTGGAACCCCCTCGATGGCCAGAAACACACAGCAGTGAGAACTGCAGCTTTATGCATGAGATTGCATGTGGTGCTGATCAAAACACCTAGCCAGGATTGAAGCGGGGGACAACAACACAGCTTGTTTTGCTTTTTAGAGTTCCCTTGTCTCTGACCTTTACAGCAGCTTTAGGGCAGCACTGGAACCAGCTGAGCAGTTACTACTCCCAGCTGCAGAGACAAGAGCTTTTACACCATTGCACAATGCATGTGTGTTTGTGGGGGGGAAGCGAGGGCTGGAGAACAAAGAAGGAAATCTAGTGGCACCTAAATCAAACATTATGATCAATGAGGGAGTGGGAAGAGGACCTGGGGAGCGGGGACAACCTTGCAACCTTTCCAGGATCAGACAGATGGCCAACATCCACATTATTACAAAACCAAAACAAAAACAAAAAATTCCATGAATGCAAACTAGGGCACCCTGCAAGGAGGCTGTAAAAATCACATCATGATAGCTTAGACTTGTCTTTGTAATTGAGGGGCATTTCCACATGAAACAGTTCTAGTTATTTAATTGGATTTTGAGAACATTCTTGGGCAGATACTTTGTGAGTGCAAAACCGAGTAGTTCCAGTGCGTTTACACTGATTCATACCATGCGAGGTCTTTGCCTCAGTGAGAATTAAATATCTTATTGTAAAAATATCTTAAGATCTTATCCAGGCTCAAATATCTTATTGCATCTGGCTTTCTCATATGACTGCATCGTTCCTGTACTAATAGAAACAACTGAGGAATTTACCAACCTTAAAAGAACCGTCTCCGCTGCAATACCCAGAACAGCGTGCAGTAACAGCAGGCGGAACGGAGCCGATGGTGCCTGTTTGCTGCTGTCGCTTTTGAAAGGGATCCGGCCCTTCTCTCATCGTGATTATTTCATGCCTCAAATTCCCCGCTCCATACTTGCATGCAAGTTCCAAACCCATACACAAACCACAGAGATGTTTCTGCTTTCTAGGAAACATCTTGCTGAAAAAAACCCTGCCTCTCTAACATGATATAACTATTATAGTATGCATTCCAGATAGGCTGTAGTCACCACATACTAATCTAAGTATATAATTTTAGACCTCTATTTTTCTGCTCAGTTTGAATCCAATTTCATTTGTTCTGGTATGGTTTTCCTCTTGCAAATACCTGAGCCTGTATTTCTGCTCTACAAATATCAGCCATCGCTTGATCTGTGAGCACAAATAAATAGACATCTAAAAGCAAATTCTCACACAGGTACTCGCAAAGTCTTAGAAGCGTACAGAAACAAATTCACACCTATTAAGCCGAAGGCTGTAGCTGAAAACTCAGCCTTTATTTCTTAAAGGACAAGATGGGACAGCGATGGGCAAACCTCCAAAAGGTCATAATTCTACTTCGCTTTCCATAAGCATTGCCAAAGTCAAACGCTTCTCAAAAGTAATTGACCTTCTCAAGTCTGCAGGACTAGGAGAAAAATGTAAAAGAAACAAGCTACCTTGGAAGATTTTTGGCAGTTCTTGTGTTTAGCTGAGCAGCAGGAAATATCATATGTCCAACGTTTCTTATGTTATTTCAGCCCTTCCACTTTTGGTTAAACCTGGAACCAACGAAATGAAGACTAACAAAATAGCATGTATACGCACTACTTTCTCTGTGCATAGGCCTACATGTACGTGTGCTTTGAGGGAGCAGACTGGGGCATTTCGAGCGTTTGGCTTAAATCTGAATTTCGAGAAACAGTCTCCAGCTGAGCATGGCTCAAATGAAATAAAATCTTGTCTCGGAACACTAATTACCTTTGATAGGTCTTTGCTCTATATTTTCTGGTTGCAACCCAGTCAAAGTCCCCGGAATAGGTCATTTCAGCACACAACCTACATACCCTTCCAGACCGTTGCTCTGCCCTGAGACCATAACACAGACCACCCAGCAAGGAGAGGAGAAGCAAAAGTCGCCGCTAGCTTATTTTCTGCCTTCTCATTCACTTCTTTGTTTTTAAGGGCCGATTGCTGCGCTAGCTTCACAGTCCCGACCTCGCCAGTGCTCCAGCTTCTAGAAGGAAACCTCGACCCTCATCCCCCAAAGTTGTGTTCTGGAGATAAATTCTTGGCGTCACTGAAGTCAACAGTAAAACTGTTACTATCCTCAATGAGAAAAGATTTCAGTCTTGTTTTGCAGCTTGTCTTCAGACTGGAACACTGGACTGTTTCGAAGGGGAAAAGCCAAGTCAATGCTCAGTGACAAAATCTAAGTAAGATCAACAACATCATATGAAACTGAGTCTGGCAATTCAACTATAGCAATGTCCAGAAGACACTACCAAGAGGTGGGAATATTATGGCGATTAGAAATACCTTATCACTATCAAGGAGAATCCACAGAAATACTGGAAAATTAAAAGGTTTGTAATAAGCATCCTGGTGCTACCTGTGTTTTACTATTGGCTTCAGTTATTATTGCAATAATAGCTGAAAACCCCAGAATAATTTCACATTACAGTAGTGCTCAGACACAATACAGGTGAGGACTGAATTAACTCCTCTTTAAAGAACTTGTAATTTGGAAAAACACTGAATTTTAACTTGAAGGTTATGGTGACAGATATTCCACCATTCTACTCGGAAAGGTTTTTCAATGATTGACTACTCTTAAAGCTAAAATACCGCATTTTTTCTCTGTTCTGAAGTTGCTTAGTCTCCATGTGCATCCATTGGATTTACTCTCATCCTCTATTATTAGATTCCCAACCTCCAATTATCAGATTAATATTCCCCAAACATATACTTAAAGATCACGATGATCAAGCCACCTCTTAATCTTTCCAAGTCAAATACTTCAAGTCTTGTTACAAATCCTATAATTATTGTCATGGTTATTTTTCTTTTTCCCCTCTAAATCCTCTTTCATATAACATCCTTCTTGAACTGTGGACGCCAGGGTCGGACAAAGTGTTTCAGCAGCAGCCACTCCAGTTTCAACACAAGGACAACAGAACCTCCCCGGTCCTGTTCAATGCTTCCCCGTTTCCATAGCCAACGATGACTCCAAACCCTTGGCCACAGCATCACATTGGCAGCTCACATTTACATGCTTTATCTATTCCAACACGTGGTTACTCCTACACATTCAGCTTCCAGGTGAAAGCCCCTTCCCCCACCATCCGTCCTTTACATCTGACCTGCTGCCCATCTTTCTATACGTATGACTTCACATTTGGCTTTACTCTAATGCATACTGTTTGCATGTTCTCAATTTTTGAAAACACCCAAAAGAGAGTCCTGTTTTGGTCATTGTTTACCACTCCCTGAACTCTGCAACATCTGCAAATTTTATCAGCACTGAGTTTATGTTTTCTTGCAGGTTGTTGACGGAAAATATTAACTAGTAAAGAGCCAAGACTGCATTGTGCTGAATAGGAGGGAACGTGGCCAGAGTCACACTGTTTTTCAGTAGGGGAAAATAAATACCTGGGATACTCACGAAAACGAGCTTACACAAGTCAAGAGAAAAAAGATGGGACAAATAGATAAGTGTGAGATTGGCAAGAGACACCTCTGTCTTTTTGTCTCTGGCATCCCACAACCTGAGTCTTCTCTTTATCCCAGCACAGCAGGAACCAAACACAACCATGGCCAACGGGACTCGTTGGCTGAGCATTTCTTCCTTCTGGTACCATGGAGTGGCATTTGCCATTTACAGCATCACTCTCGCTGCACTGATGTTATTACCTCATCCTTACAAACAGCATCTCTAAGGGCTGCTGAGAAACATTATACCACCTTCACAGATGGAAAGGACAGAGCTGAAGGCACCTCAGAGCAATTGCAACATAGGAGCTAAAATCCCAGAGCAACCTGTGCACCTCCAACCACTCTGCCACAAAACAAGGAGCTTGGATTAGCAGAAGAGGGAGCCTGCTTCTCTCTCACACAGCAGTTTCATCACCGCTGACACAAACACTCTCTTTCTCCCAAAGCATCTAATTTATTGCTGAAGGAAATCTCTGTTCTCTTCCCGCGACCGCCAGCCAAAAAGAAACCCTTTGCAAATCCCTCTGTTTCTGCCTCTGCCAGCAAGTCTCTGTCTCTCCTTTCCTTACAGAACATCTTTTTGCAATGCCCTTCTATAATAATTTTCACATAAAAACTTGCCCTGTCACCAGTGTTTGACAAGCGTCCCCAGTGTTTGACAAGCGTCAGAGAAACCCCATCAAAGCCAGGCTGCGAGCTCGTCAGTGCAAAAGACACCATGTGTTGAACACATTGACAGTTCTCAATAAATAACATCCCTGCCGAACAGCTGGTTGGATTGCTTGGGTTTGGAAGAATGTTGGCCTCACTGCCTACTTACGTGCATCCTCCTCAATGATGCACAGAAAATCCTGCGCATGGGGAGCAGAAATACATCACTTCCAGAAGACACCAAAGTATTTTTTTTTAAAAACCCTGTATCTGAACACAAGATTAGATCCTGACTCAAGGTTTGTGGCCCATTTCAGACATACAGATGTGCCATAAAGTGTTGGTTTCTAGGTGTAAGTGCAAGGGACATTCTTCCTGAGGCAGATGGGCAATAGTAGGAAGAGCTACTCTAGTCTCATTTCCTTCTTCCCTCTCTCTCATGAAATACACAGTTCCTATTTCACTTAGTGCCTTCTTAAGTATCAGAGCACAGAAACTGGTCACTACAATAGTTTGGCCATGACAGTGTGAGACAAAACACATGGCTAGGGCAGGAACACCCTGTTTCTCTGCCTCTGCCATCAGCGCTTGAAGCAGAGGGAAGAGTTTGGTCCAGTGCTCAGGCTCCTACCTCTGCAAGGTGTTTTCCTCCACGAGCACAAGTGCTCCTGGACCACCTTTGCTGCCAAATCCCAACCCTGCAGAAACCTTTGGAGAAGCAGCACAGACCCCTGGCAGTGCCATTTTGCCCCTGTGAGACGCAGCTGCTGTTGTTTCCCCTCTCTGGTCTGTTCCATGGAGCCTGCAGGTGTTTGGATACGGCCATTTCCCAGTAAAGCTGGTGATGTTTAAAAGAAAATAAAATAAACCCTTAGTATTACAGCGTATAGCTGAAGACCACCCCTGTTTGAGCATTGCCTCTGGTGAGACACAGAATGTAAACAGTCTGTTTGATTAAACCATCTCTAGCAAGAGGACTTTGGGGAATTCCAGTCTTTCCCAGCGCAAAGATGAGCAGAAGATACTCCGCTCTTCGTTAATTCAGAGCTCTTCGAAGGGCAAGAACGAATCACTCAATACTCCTCCTAGGAGGAACAGTTGATAGCTACCCTGGAATTCTTGAAGGAAGCTCACCAGTATAAATCAGGTCCATTTCCACCACCACCCTGTCCCCCTTCTTTATTTAATCTGTTCACTGGCAAAGGGATTGTGCAACAACTGATAAACTTTGTCCATGCTGCAATATGAAATGCTCATTTCTGATTGTCTTTCCTCCCCATTGGGGTGGGAGGTGGAGAGACCACACTGGAATAGTCTTACAGATAAGGCTATTAATTACATGCCAGAGAATATTTGTACAATAAGAGAAACAGCTCTTTCAACAAAAAGCAACAGATAAGACTATTTTAAACCTTCCTATTTTAAGGTACGGAAATTGTGCCAGCACTGGAAACCTTTTGTAATACATCTAAACCTTCAAGGCTCTTAGAACTAAAAGTAGGACTACAACTTCCACATCTATTAGATCTGTTAAAACGCCCTCATTCCCAATTTCCAAAGACATTCCTTAAGGAAGAGAGGGAGCCTGGGACAGTGACCTGAGCACTATATCAATACCACACCTCTGTACAAGTGAGAAGCCGCAGCCCTCACCAGTGCTGCCTCCACCACTCCCAGAGCTTTTCTTTAATTTGGTGATTTTACTCACACATTGTGAATAGCCGGAAAGGGTTTATACAGGATCCCAGTGTCTCCTGGAAGGAAATAAACGCGTAATTCCCTCACCTTCTACTTAAGGCCACCAAGGTGCAGTACCAAAGGCACAACCCAGGAGCAGCCACAAGTAAACAGACTTTTTCTTGGGTTCCCCCTGGGCTGTGAGGGATTTGGGGGACCTCTGGGATAAGTTAAAGCATTTTGTGTTTTCCGTTACCATTGTCATCCCTACCTTTCCCTTGCTCCAGAGCTCACGGGGACTGCATCATTACCTATTTCCTTGGGTCCTGCTCACTCCTACCTCCTTCTGCTGGTGGCTCTGAGAGAGATGAGTGACATCAAATGTATCAGCCTCTTGCTCAGACTACAGCAGGACAATTATCCTTTGGGCTGTTTTAGTCCTTTTCCAGCCTTTGCGCAACTCAAGAGCAGCAGTTTTGCCCCAAGCCAGAATCTAGATTTCAGTGTTTAAAAAAAGACCAGACGAAAATCAGTGGATTTCTCAAGAAGAAATTCTACAAGTTGATTGAAGCTAGCCTCCCTGCTTGGGGTTCCCAAATACTGTCCATGCTGATTTTAAAGCAAATTGAGACTATAGTTTTACTCCTCCTTTTATTTTCTGCATTTTCCATGAGGACGGGAAAAGAAGAAAAAGACTCATGGTTAGACAGACAGGCAGACATCCCATCAAGGCAACTCCTACAAGCAGATGTAGAGTAGGAAACATGCAGCAACCCACGGCCTGGACCTGACTGCATGGTTGATTTTCATTAACTGTTCTTCCTGTGAACTTCCTCTGGGGGTGTTTGTTTATCAACAGAGGAGGGGATATTATTGCTGGAGATGGGACAGTATGGGAGGGGGTGAAGGAGTTTACAGCCACAAGACTGGAGAGCAGAGTTCAGAAGTGTTTGCTGCCAGCAACACAAAGGGCTCACTGTAAAACCAGTACGTGGCCTAATTTCACAGTCTAGAGGGATGACGATAGGTGTATTCAGAAAATGCTCCAAAAAGTAAAAACAACCCCTCATTGTACAAATGTTTCCCACTGCTTCACCATGCCCATTACACACCCAAATTAAACCATCAACAGCGGTGCCGGTGCTCGGGGGTTGCCCTCCACGACATCCACTCCTCGGCTTGTTCATTTTCCCCGTTGCACGCACTCTGTCTCTGCCCCAAATTCTACACATTCATCGGTCTGGGGCAGCCCCCTTGATTTCCTCTCCAACGGACTAACTCTAGGTTTGCATCGGTGTGTTCAACAGCAGAATCTGGCTCGCACTGCTTACCCTTCCTTCTGCCAAGGACATGTTTCAAAATCGCGTGCATAATGCATTTCGTGGACATTTGCTTTCTCTCCCTGAACATCTCCATTCATGAGCTACAGCACAGAAGCCTTCCAATCCTTGTCTAGTTCACGCAGAAAATAATTCCCATTAAATGATCACTGGTGAAAGGTGCTGTTTTGACCTCAGTGAGGCTGCTCTGTTTATCCAGAAGACAGGTGCAATGTGAGACGGTAGCAATGCAAGCGCTGGATTTCAGCCTTAGCGCCTCAGTCTGTACAAGCACAGATGCTGCTGAATTCAGAGCAAAATTGTGTGGATTGTACGATGTACAGCCTCCCTGTTGATGCTCCTGACAGAAACACTGGTTGTTTATTCATGAGAGTGTGCACTAGATGACGACCCCTCCCTGAAACAGTCTGGGGCACTAACATGCGCAAAGCCCATTCTGCAACCACTCACCTAGTCCGTATTTAACTAGGGAGTAAATGAGTTGCTTTTGCCCTTAATTAATAACCTGAGATATCAGGAGACAGATTTTTGGCATTTTTTAGGAACATGCTTAGTAAGCTGTTTCTGCAAGTCAATATATTAATCAATGTGCAGATGCAAAGATATCAAAGTATTTCCATTTAAATGAGCGCACTCTGAACTAAGGGGCTTCGGTGATATTTGCTTTTCTCTCCCATTATAGGCTGCTCCATTTGAGAAATACAATAATTCATGCCAATGCAAACATCACCAACAAGTCTACGTCAGAGATATTAATTCCAGACCATCTGATTTTTCTGCCATCTCCAAAGAGCTCATGTCACACATACAAGGTGTCTTCTTCACCCGTCCCCCATCTTGCCAGTGCTTTCAACAGGGTGACACCAGGTGAAAGATCATAGCCACCATCAGCTCAGTACAATTACCCAGCGAGGAACCATCAGCAGCTACAACAAAACATCCTGCAGGAATCAGGGTGCGTTGACTTCACATGAAGAACAACCCAGGCTGAGGACTAACTATCACAGCTCCTAAAAAAAGTGTTTCACAAAAGGCCAAGCCTGCTGGGCTCTGTTTCCAGCTCTGTCACCAACATACTGCCAAATCTTGGACAAATCGGGACAACCCTCCGTTCCTCAGTTTCCCTGATTTTAAGGGCAATGTTCTCTCATGCCTGAGAAACTTCCCACCATCAGCAGGATGCATTGAGGCAGTTATCAGGACTACAAAATCACAATCTTACTGCAACGATAACGGAAAATAACAGTGCTAGGTACATTAGTACAGGAGAAAAAAAAAAACCTACACTCAAAACTAAGTAACACTGGTAACAGTGAAGGCCTTTCCTTTCCATTTCTTTCCCTGTTTTGAATAAAACAAACAAAATAATGGTGATAAGATCTCTTTCCTCAATCCAATAGATGATCTTTGGGAATACGCTTCCAGCACTAACAGCAGAGAACAGGCAAGGAAGAAAACTAAGGAGCAAAGGAGCCTGCAGCTGATGCTCCGTGTCGGGAACAGGGCTGCTCTTCTCCCAATTCCATGATGACAGAGGACTCCTGGGAATCAGATGAGGGAGGGGAAGATGGGTCAGAGGAGAGAAATCCATATGGGAAAGCGATTTAAAGCAAATAAAGAGACAATAAATTAGATAAGCAAAAGGAGGAAAAACACAGCAGAGGGGAGGACGGAGAAGAGATAAAAGAGCCCTAAGCATCACTCAAAAGGAAGACTCAAGCAAAGCCTACCAGACCCCAGGAGTTAACCAGCAAAGAACAGAGTGGTTTTCTTCTCTAACACAGCAATTCTTTTGCTTTCATGAGCTGGTGTCACCTCTCTCAGATGCTGCTTCGCCAGGCCCATTCCAGATGCTTCTCAGTTTCGCTTCACCCCCGTTCCCTCTTTGGGAGAACAACTGCTCGCTCCTTGTTTGTGTACCACTAGGATGGATATTAAACAGAACAATATCAATAATTCCCGGAAAATATGCATGAGCATATGTCCTGAGTAAGCACACAAACACCCAGCCTGCTTACCCACTGTTCCCACAGCACTTCCAACACCAGCTGGCTGGAGCCACCAAGCTGGTGGCCACCCTGGGTCCCCAAGAAAGGGACGTCACCCTCCTGCGGCAAAAGAAGATGAGACTGATAGAGAGCACAGGGTTACCCGTGGCGTGTGCTTGCTGGGGAGGAGAAAAGCAGCAACTGTGCGGAGCAGGAGGAGGAAGGGAACGATGGGGGAATCAAGGACACCAGATAGTAGAGAAGGAACTGAGACCAGGATGGTGATAAGAGAGGGTGGAGAGATTGGACGGGAAAGTTACACACTTACGTCACCCAGCAAAACACAAAACCGGACAGCGTGTTGTTTTGAGTAAGTTCTCATTTTAACACTGAATTAAAAAACAAAAAACCCCCAAAAACCAAAAAACAAAACAAAACAAAAACCAAAAAAAAAGAGAGAGAGAAAGGTTGAAAGAGACAGAGGCCAAAGTGGGATTTGAAGTATAGCAAAAACAACTAAAATAAACATGTCCCCTTCCCCTGGCCAATTTCTCTGATGTTAGGGCTTTGCAATTTTCCTTCTCTTATATCCAAAGCAAGGACAGCAAAATAAAGGATCTTAAAGGACCATGGAAGGGTCCAGGCTGCAGAGAAGGGATGCAGAAGAGACTCTGAAATCAGAGCCTAAGTCAGAGTCAGCCAAGGTCAATGGTATTTCTTCATGATCTTCAACAGGTTTAGGATCAAATCCACACTGCCTGCATAAATCCAGCTCCGCTCTGACCAAGGGACAATCTGACTGGTATTTATATTTGTTCACAGTTTTAACTGTGATACATCCTGCACCCCCACTTGGTGCTGTCAACCTCATGGATGTTGAACAGTCCTCAAATTACGCAAATTGTTCTGATCACTATGAACAAGAAGAGGAGAAAGCAAATTCTTACACTCTTGTTCTGCCTTTAACTCCTTTTATAGTAATTCACCTTTTTGAGTTCTGCTCTGCTCATGTTCAGAATAAGAGGACTTTAACTTCGTGGATGGCTTTGGGGAGAATAAACTTTGTAATAGGCATTAACATCAAATCAAAGCAGTTTACAGGATTTGCCACTTGTGTCAGAATATATGGGGAAATAAACAACCTGCTCTTCCTTGATCGTTGGAGTTTAAATGCTCTATTGATCTGGGAAAAAAATCAAAGGTGCTTTGGAAATTGTGTGTGTGCGCGCATGCATGCTCACACTAGAGAAAATGGAGAGAAATGCGGGGACAATCAGAAATTAGCAGAAAAACAATCAAGCATTTATTCTCCACAGAAATAAAACTAAGAAATTAAACTAAGAATCATATCCAGATGTCAGCTACCCCTAGGTAGGCAAATGCCCATAGAGCAGTGGAAGTATAAGGTCAGAAGTACACCTTCATTTTTAGAACTCCCATTTTGGGGAAAATAAACAAACAAAAAGGACAGCAGAGTCAGTTGTGCCCAGAACAATGCATGAAGCAAACGCCCAGAACCCGGGAAACAAAAAAGTCTGATATATTCTGCATATTTGAAATAGAAACAGAAATAAATACTGATCACGTAAAGACAGTATTAGATGAGAAATGTTGCAGTATTGAGAGGAGGCTAAATGAAGAAAAAGAAGGTATTAGACTAGCTGATATAGTTGAGAGAAAAATGGAGAGGCTTTTGATCAAACAAGGCTTTTCTGATGCATTTTCAGATAATCCGGAATACAGGATTTCAAGAAATAGAAATGTAATAAAGTGAACGCGTTCATTCCTACTACGACGCCGTTGTAGGAACTGCCACACAGACGAAGACCAGAGAAGGGTGGGAAATGTTTGATAAAATATTTTTCTCAGGAAAAAGGGAAATTAATCAAAACAGACTATCTGTGGGAAAAGGATCAGTTTTGGCAAATATTCTAACTGAAAATTTAAATAGAAGTTTCGAAACTGTCAAAACACCTGATTCTTTTTTAACTTTCTGAAAATAAGAAAGCTGATATCTTTTACCAGCAAATGTTTTTCTTTCTCATACTTAACACTTTTCTAAGCCAATCTTAGGATTTTAGGTACTTAAGATGTTGTCAATCTGTCCTTCTCTTTTCTTGTCTTACATTGCAGTGGTGGCTCTTGGCCTTAGCTAAAGATCTTTAGTTTATAGTAAAGCACTGGCAAATTTTCTGCGGCCTGTGCTATATCAGAACCTACAAAGTGCAGATTCTGTCAATGTTTGGACTAATTATCTCCTGTTATATCCCCAACACTGCAGGGGGCTGAATTTGGCAACCCAGGTGGTCCCTTCTCTGCTTCTGCTCTTACAATTTCCATCAGAGAAAAGAGGAGCTGAAAAAAACCCATCTAAAATTGGAAGCAAACCTATTATATGGGAACATTTCGGCTGACCCCAGTCATGGAAGGGTTTCTTTTTGGTTTTTTTCAATGTGTCTTTTTGAAAAAAGCCACTACATTTTGGCTCTTTTTTCTGGCTCAGGCCAGCATGAGCAATGGAAACCCAGGGTGAAAGCGCTCAGTCAATCCCATGGTCTTGAGAGCACCGAAATCCCATTGGTCCTGCAGTATTTTTGTCCTAAAGCTGCTCAGATAGGCATCGTGGCCATACATCTCACAACATCCCTGAGGAGCTCGGCACCTATGTCCTGATGGAGCCAGACCTGGGCTCCAAACAAGGCATTTCTCCAAAAATCCCCACTCCACCCAGTTGGTGTGTCCCCACTGTGTTTAACCGGGGTCGGGCCCCAGGGATGCGCCCATCGGTGGTTCAGCTTTTTGCTGTTGACCCAACCAAGGATCTCTACCGGTCTAGACAAAAGCTCATGAACGCATGAAGCTCGTGGGACCAGCACGACCAGACTCCTGAACACTCTTTGAAAGCAGAGACCTGTCCTGTTCTTCAGAAGAAACGCGAGAGGCACCTACCTTTCTGGATTTGTGTCCCTGGGGAGCCAGCAAAGCCCTTCCCAGCTGCTCAATGAGAGCTCTGGGATTTGAGATTTAATTGCATCCCTCGCTATCACCACGCATGGCTGGGGGTGACGGTGGGCACCTCCGCTTGGCACGGCCGTGGCCTCGGGACCCCCTCGGCCATCCGCAACGCTCCCCTAGTGCCGTAGGGACCCGGAGAGCAGCTTCAATCTGAGGCAATAACTTTCAGGCACCAGAATCACGGACCAGGTCTGTGTTTCTGCGATGGCTTAGCGTGCAAAGGCTCTCCAAGGGCTGATTCCCATGCTCACCACTGAGGCCCTCCCGCCGCAGCTCTTCTCCAGACGTCTCCACGGATCCCTGAGGAGAGCCCTGCTCCTGCTCTGTCTCCAAACACCGTCCCCTCGGCTTGCTTTCTGCCTCGCACGAGTCCTTCTAACTGAAACAGGCTGGCTTGAAATAAATCAGGCCGAGATGAAGCTTGGAGAGGCGAGCTCAGCCTGGGACACATCTCCGTGCATACGGCAGACAGCCATACATCATTTAGGAATCTAAATTTACCATCCGACACAGAGTCAAATTTCTCTCTTCCTTTTATTAACGTTTTATTAATTAGAGCAGCCTACAAGTAAGTGCTTTAAGAAAAAAAACAAAACAAAACAAACTTTCTTATACCTGCTCTGTTCTGACTCTCGTGTGTAGCTGGACAAAAGACCACTTAAAATTGGAAGTGATATGGAAAGAAAAAATATTTTTTCCCCAGCTTCTGCAGGGTGAAGGAAATGTGCTGTTCAAATGCAAATATTTAGGAAATGACAAGCTATGCCGTATTTTTTCAGTGGCCCGTTAGTCACGCCTTATCCAGATCCATAATGATGAAGTGCCCGATCATCTGAACCCATCTACAGGGAAGCCAAAGCCACAGAGCTACTTGTAGCCTTCAGCAATGGTGTATTGGAGGCTTGTCACCCTGAAGGAACATCTGGGCAGGTGTTCATGCTCCTGGCACTTTGGTCCAGCCGTCGATCCTCTCCGCCCATCATACCCATCACCCAGGGACATGCCAGCCCTAATGAAATGACAGAACTCACAAGCTTTACGTTCGACTTATTCTGTAGTCCTTCATTCTAGTACTTCATTACGGATCAAAACAAGAAAATTCACGCAATGAAAAGACAACGGGATGTTGAAGACAAGAAAATGCGGCATTATCTATCTACCGATTATTTTAATGCCAGCGAAACACAGAGTAAGCTCTCTATTGAAGATGTCCTCAAGTTCCCAAAACCCCCAGTACAAGGATCAGCTCACCGATTCTGCCCGAAGTGTATTAACTCAATATCAGACTCCAAAACTTCACAAGGGAACTAAATTAACCCCCCCAAATAAACATATATTCTTAAACCCTGCACAAGGAACAGACCTACACAGTGTCAGTTGCATATCTTTATAATTGCTCAATTATTGGACCTCAACACAGATGTTTCTCAGTCTCTTACATGCAAGAGCTGAGGCTTTATGTGAGCTCCACTGTGCTGATTTTGGCATTTGTTTCCCTTTGGATTCTGCTGCAGTTTTATGTTCACCAAGGACTGAAGCTGGGAAAACATAGGCACTCCCTTACATACGAAGCTTTATTAAGTTGGGATCATGCTCTCTGTTGGCAGGCAGAGGAACAGAGACAGAGGAGAGTGAAAGTGGGACGGGAAAAACAAAACAAAACACAAATAACTTTCACTCTTCGGAGCAGGCACGCCTTCTTACGCCAGCTCCCGCCGCCGATCATTCATCTCGCTCCTCTCAGCTCCCAGCCAGTAAAGAGTCAACGTCTCCTTCCTACGAAAACGTGAGCTATCCCGCTCCTGAGCCATATACCAGAAAACACACCAAGAGGGACTCACAAGGATCCTGTTTCTCAGGATGGAGTTGCATTTCCACAGGAGAACTGAAATATCTTTGACTACAACAGAAGCAAGGTCAACGGTGCTTTGAAGCGTCTTGTTTTGCACGGCGTGTGTATTATTACACCTAACCTGACTACAGTCCGGACCTTAACTCCTTCGCTCACAACCAGAGATGCATTCAAAGACTCCACGGGGGAAAGTGCACAAACTCGGATGATTAATACCATGTGCACATGTGTGTGTGTGCTTGTAGGAGGGATGTACTGTGCTGTGTGGTAGGTACGAACATCCAAGGAGTGTTTGTCCAAGAACTGTGTGGCCCGGGGAGGGAGGCGGGTACGCACGAGCTGAGCGCTGCCCGGGCTGCAGAGCCGCACCGACCGAGCGCAGCCCTGCTCCCAAAACGCTTCTGAGCTTTTGCATAACACAGATCAATGGGTCAGACTTCCAGTTTCCCAACAGCTTTCCCTGACAAATGCCAGAACAGATATCGCTGAAGTCAAACAGGGCAGCAATAACATCCCTGCCAACCAGCGTGAAAATTGGCAGAGCCGGGCACAGAGGACTGCCTATCATCAGAGACAGGGCATGGCCCGGCACAATGACGAACCCATTTAACAGCGCTGTAAAATTAGCCGTTTATGAAAACAAATGGAATACTGCAGCAGAGGGTGACGTAAGGAGAGTTGGCTCCAGAGAGAAACAGAAACTCCTGTAGCCTGGATTAGCAGAAGAGCTCCGATATATCAGGGCTCAGGCATAGAAGCTGATAACAACTTGGGTCCTACGTGAGATTTTTAACAGACACAACAGGCTTCCCCTATAGGCACGCATGTGGCTCCTATAGAAATTGCAGTGACTACTCACGTGCCAGCAAAGAGGGATGGAAGGAGAGCAGCCAACACAGGCAGAGGGTGGGGGGCTGGAAAGTAGATGAAGATGCAAGGAGGACTCCAAAAAAAGAGGTGTCTTCCAGCCAGTCCTGCCCTCTCCCTCAGATCCATACAATCACACAGTTCCCCACTTTGCAACTGCGATGAAAGTTGGGGAGAAACCTACTTCTGGCACTGGCAGCAAATTGGACCGAGTCCCTGCCCCCCCGCAAGCCCCCAGAAGGGCTCTCGATTTCAGTGGGGTCCTACGGATGCAGCCTCAACGGCAGAACAGGGCTCCTGAGTCTGTCACATCCCAAAACAGCGAAAATGAGAAAGCCAAGAGTTTTGGCAGCCAGAGCCCTCGATTTCCTCATTGAGGGAAGCGTAATCTCTCCCTAAGCTTGCTGCAGGTCTGGGAGGCTGTGGTGTGCAGAGGATACTCCGAGTGAGTTCCTCTTGGACCTCTTCCAGGTGTTTACACACAGAGCCAAACCTGGCTCCTCTTCAAGAGTGCATGCGAGGGGGGGAAGGGGAGCTAAAAAATAAAATAAAAATCACGAAGTCCTCGTGAGCTGAGCTGCAAGCTCTACGGTGCTAAACTGGGGCATTTCTTTTCATTTTTTACAGTGGAGTGTTATTTCCATGCATAAAATGGGTCAAGTGTTTTATACAAGCAACAGCCCAACCTCCCCCATCCATTTAAAGTATTTTACTACAAATTATCCTTGTGCATGTTTGTTTAGGTTCCCTATTGTGTGAATTAGAGATACTTGCACCAAAGACAGACACAAGGTCTTAGGTGTTGGATTAAACACATTAAAACATACACTGACTGTGTTTTGCCACTGATGAGCAACGTGTAAACCCAAATTCTGCCTCCCTTGAAAGGGAAGCACTTTGAGCCCTGGGGTTTAAGTTAAGACTGGGAACCAGAAGAGTGGAGTATGAGAAAGCCAAGGTTAATAAAGCAAGTAATAACCTATTTCACCTATGAAATGACTCCTCTGCCTGTCCTACTCAAGGCAACAGGGACCAGCCCATGCCCGGCACCTCCTGCCCACCCCGGCAGCCACACGCACGCCGCGTCCCCCTCCCTGCAAGCGAGCGGAGCAGCTGGGATTGGGGAAAGTTAAGGAAACGTGCTGCTGGGGTCATCTTAGTTCTTGTTTTCCTTAGGACAAAGCAACTTTCCAGCGAGAGAGAGGACAGTCGTGCGGGTCGGGGACAGGGCAGCGGAGGGAAGGGAGGTGGCGGGGACGGGCGAGCTGGGCTGGCGGGAGCAGCCGCGGTGCCACCAGCAGCCGCAGTGCCACCAGCACCCGCTGCCTCCTGCTCAGAAGCGACTCCGGTTACAGGGAAAGGGGAAATCCTCCCTGTCTCTTTAAGGCACCCTAGGACATGGAAACTTTGTACTTTCAGGGAATCTCCTTGCCAAAAGAACTGTAAAACATGTCTTCCGCACCCCCCCAATACCCGTTTCTCTTTCTGACTGGTTTTCTTTCTTTCTTTTTTTTTTTTTTTTTTTTTTGAGGACATTTCCATTTCCTATGGCTTTCTTCAGAGCAAAGATGGATGTGTCAACATTTATAAGGGTTTGTAACCCTCCGAAAAGTATCCGATTTCACGACAACTTCGCTGCACTTTATCACTAAAGCGGGGAGAGGGCGGGAGGTGGCGGGAGGGAGGGGGAGAGGGAGCAAACGAGGGGGAAAAGGACCCAAATTCGTGATGGGCTCATAAAATTTAAATAAGAAAAGTGCAGTATTCCTCATTATTCTTCAGCTCAGACAGCTTACGCTGGGAGCTGCTTTGAGTACTGAATGATTTTATAGGGCTATTTGACCTTACAATCATTTGTGTTACACTTGCCATTGCTAAGGGGAGACAAAAATACTCCACACATCCTCTAGCTGCAGTGCTGGTCCCAGCCCCAGCTGAGTGCCGAGGGGTTGGGAACTTTATAAACTCATTTGATTCATTTGAGGTTTCACAATAGCCAAAAGTTCCTTTATAGCTTTTTGGAAGCCACATGCTAAGGTTACATCTAGAAAGGTAACGGTGAAGTACACTAAAAAGCTAATAAAACTGAGGAAATGGTACAGGGACCTTAGATATGCATTTCTTTGCAGTCACACACTAGACACATACGTTTCTTTTCATACATACATACAAGCTACTTTCAAATGCTATATTTATAGTTTCCCAACCGGAAAATTAGGTAAAAATCCCCCGTAAGAGCTCTGCCTCCTACCTGCATCTTGATCCGTACACACAGATATCAAGAAACTACCCAGGATACTGCCATTTCCCTATGCAAAAGTTTACATAACTTTTTCCTGCGAGCATATACTTTCAGGCAGTTCGCTGAGCTCCGGTATTTCCCCAAATATATAGATAGTAAACACAGCCGAGCATGTTTCCACATGCACTCACACCCATACATACATCGCGGGGCACACGGGCACAGTTAAACGCACACACGCATATACCGATACACACGCACGCCTACAGCCGCCCGTTCTGCCGGCTCCCAGCACGTACCAGGGATGCTGCAGCCACAGGCACGATGAACTCCCTACCTGCAATGACAGCCGGGGATCTCTGTCCTCCTTCGGCGTTCAGCCACGCTTGCAAAGTGAAGGCGTCTCGGGGCAGCTCAACATCTGCCTTCAGCCGCAGCTGGTCACCTTGTCCGCTGAAATAGAGCGCCCTGCTCGGGGTAAGGGACTCCTCGTCGCCCTTCACCTCCCGCTGTTGCCTCCTGCGGGGGCCGTGCCCCGGCTCCAGCCCCGCGGCCGAGCGTCTGCCCCGGGCCGACCTGGTGGCACAGGTGCCCGGGGCGGCGGCGCGGAGCGGGCGGCGGTGCCTGGCCGCCCTCCGGGCCCTGCGGGAGCGCTCGTCCGTCCCACATTCGGCTCCGCTGGCCAGGGCTGTGCAGAGGAGCGCGAGAGGCAGCAGCAAACTCCAGAGCTGCATTTCCAATCTTCCCCCCCCTTCTCCCCTGCAAATCCTCCCGATCTGCCAGCTTTGGGCTCCTCCTTGCCTTGACTTTCTTCTCTTGTTCACCCTTCTTGGTATTTGCTCTTTTTATAACCCTTCTCAGTTGCTTTTTCTTTTCTTTTTTTTTTTTTCTTTTTTTTTTTTTTCTTTCTTTTTCCTGCTTATAGATTTTTTTTTTCCTTAAAACAAATAAAAATAAAATAAGTCAAAACTCCCTCTTGGTTGAAATGTATTTCTCTGTTCTTCCTCCTCTATCTGTCTTCTTCTCCTCTATTCCTCCACAGCTGGAATTCCTCTCTCTCTTCTTTTCTCTGCTGGATTTTCTTCCCTTTATTTTTTTCCTTCTTAAAAAAAAAAAAAAAAAAACCACACAACACACTCTCACACACACACAAAACAAAACACCAAAACAACCCCCCAGCTTTCTCGAAGACTCAGACCCACTGATTTCCCTCCCCCCAAAAGATGCTCTAATCTATTTATTTTTTTGGCCTCCTTTATAACATAAGCCACAACCCCCTCCTTCCCCCCAGTCTCCCCCCCCTCCCTTCTTCTCCACAAAATGAAAGAAAAGAGAAAAAGCCCCTCAGAAGATGAGTAAACAAGAATATGCTAATCTACTCTAGGGTGCTCCACCTTCCCAATTGAATGATTCCCATTAAAACTGCAGGGATCATGACTAATCAATCAGCTTGAAGGAGCAGATAGCTCCAGAGGTTCAAACACTTTTGCTGTTTTATTCCCCCCTCCCCGCTTCTTTTCCTCTCTTCCTCTTTCCCTCTGTCACTTTCCCCCCTCTTATTTATTTTTTAGAGAAGACAATCAAGATGAATGGATCACTGTGACAGAAATCCTGCACCCCTCTTTTTGCAGTCTCCCCAGCTTTCTTTCTCAGTCCAGTCCAAAACACACATTCCTATTTTTTTTTCTTGGCAAAAGAGAAAGCTATTTCTCCTCTCAGACTCCCCGTTGCACTTTGCTGGTAAACCTTATGCTCCTCTGCAGCACATAAAGAGTCTTGAAACTTGAGTCTCAGATATTTTTTTAATTGCTTGCTTTCTTTCTCTCTTTTTCACTCTCTCTTTTCCTAATTCTTTCTTTTCCTCTTATTATTTTCTTAAAGTTATGCAATCAGCCGGGCTCCCCCTTTTGTGGTCCCCCTCAGTGCAGTTGTGTGCAGCTAATCCAAATGTTGCATCAAAGGTCCCCATCGAATCAGCAGCAGCTAAAAGGAGAGAAGCTTTTTGAAGAGCATTTGCCTTCCAGAAGCTGTAGCAACAGAGCAGGATTTGGCTTTTGAATGTTCCAAGGACTCCTGTTTTGTTTTGGTTTTTTTTTAAATAATAGTAATAATAATAAAAAAAAATATTGGTGGATTGAGTCAAAAAATCCTCTCTCAATATTGCTAATTTTTCAGTCTAAGGAATTCAGCTCCCCTGGTTTCCTTGGCTTAGTTGTAGCCACAGGTAAGATTCTGGCTGCTTGCTGGTTTGTAGATCTCTGTTTCTGAGCTGGGACGTTTCTTTTTTTTCCTCCTCTTTTTTTTTTCCCCCTTTTTTTTTTTTCACTCTTGAAAGATCTCAAAAGCTCCCCCTGATGGCAACAAAAAGGATTTTCCTAAGTACTTAATAAGTGGAAATGACTTAGCAGTAGCACACTCTGAATCTACGGGCTGCTATTCCACTCAGAATAAGCCCAGTAGAACCAAATTAAATCACACCAAATTCAGACACAAACCCAGTAACGCACATCAGCCTTGTCTTCCGCCGCAAAATTAACGATTGTCACACCTTACTTTCCTATAAACTTTTAACAGCAATGATGCAAGAGAGTTTTCCTGGGACTGCAATCTTTCTGTTTTTGCAGATTATTAGTGTGAGTTTGTTATGACTACTTACACTTAAAATATACATGATAAAATTTATGAAAGTCATTTTTTCAACAAGAAAGAGTTGTTGCATGCTCGCAAGGCTTCGGAGAGATTTTTTTTTGTCAGTTTCTTACTCATTTGCAAACACTCAAGAGTGTAAAATTGGCATTTTCAGAGGTCTTGGATATATCCACAATGTCCCATCAGAAGTCAACAAGAACTAGAGCTGAGCATCCCCCCTGACCACACAGACCTGCGCCTCCACAAAGCTCTGCTGACCAGACAGACACAAAATACAGGCAACATCTACGAAGTTTTTGATAGACAACCACAAGCAATTAAACCTCTCAACAACCAAGAGGAAATCGTTAGCTAGGAACCAGGCTACACCACGGTATAAACTCCCATAAACGTCCCGAAGAACTCAGAGGGCTGCAAAAAAGACACGTGTTTGCCTGCTCAGCAGAAACAATTTAAGATGAGAGCTTAAGCACTGCACTTCACTATTCTAAATTGACACAGAGAGGGCAATGCAAACCAAACAAAAATTCAAAAATTTAAAGCGAACCTGTTCAACTTCAAATAATTGCTAAAGCAAGCAGAGTCGCGCTGCCGGGGACACTGCGTCCCCTACCTGACAACTCCCCTCAAGTCCCCGGGAGCTTTGCCCACATGTAGTCTGGAAGAGCAGGCTCTTAGATAATGCAGGTTCCAGCCCTTCCAGCGGAAAAATGCTAATTCTGTGAAATTACGTTTCTTAGGGACATTATGATTCGGGTGAAATCATCAAAGAAAATTATTGAAACATTTCAGTTTGATGGCACTGCACCATTTCATTTTGAACGTATTTGACCTTCTCTCTCTTACAATATTACTGGCAAAAGAAAGGGCTTCGCTGTGACCAAAACGCAACACTAAACGCATCAGACTGCAATTCCGGTAACAAATTCTGGGGTTTACTTGCTATAAAGGAAAGGGCCAAAGCTCGGCTTTCTGTACTCACAGTAGACAGAGAATCCTAGAATTGTTTTGGTTGGAAAAGACCCTCAGGATCATGAAGCCCAACCATAACCCAACTCTAGCACGAAACCATGTCCCTAAGAAACTTGTCTAAACACCTTTGAAACCCCTCCAGGGATGGTGACTCCACCGCTGCCCTGGGCAGCCTGTTCCAATGCCCGGCAGCCCTTTCCATGAAGAATTTTTTCCTAATATCCAATCTGAATCTCCCCTGGCACAACTTGAGGCTGTTTCCTCTTGTCCTATCACTTGCTACTTGGGAGAAGAGACCAGCACTCTCCAAAGAAAGTAGGAAAAGATAGAATTTACCTCTAAAGCACGAACTACATGTTCAACCAGTTCTATTTCTAAGACATAGCAAAAGTGTAAAGAAAATGTGAAACGTAAACTCTTGAGTCCTGAGTGATAAAGAGCAGAGAGTAGAAGAGATGTGATTTTAGCAACAGCGAGTTAATCTGGGATTCCTTAAGTCTGTGGGTCAGATCTAACTTCCCTGACAACAGATGAAATTCTACCCTGCACACGTGGACATTTATTCTCTGCTTAAGCCAGTACTTAAGTCATGTACGGGCCTTCTGGCAGAGGGGTTTCTGCCCAAGGAGAATAATCCTCTTGTTGAACTTGAGTGGAATATTCTCCTAAGTAAGGGGAGCAGGATATCGTCCTCCATCTAAAGGTATTTTCACAAGAAAAAGGAAAAAAGCACCAAACCCTAGATACACATATAGAGACAAGAATTAAAATAGAGATTTATGATATTATGCCAAAAAATAGCATTGTGCTACATACCGTATGCAGTCATTATAAGCAGAAATACTCAGCAGGAATCTTAGCTGAAGCTGCCAATAACTTCCAGGTTCAAGACTAGAGCTGAGTGAATAAATCATAACAAATAATGGTTTTGTCAAATATTGACTTTTTTCCCTCCAATTTGCAAGCAGACTGCAAAACCTCTCAAATATCTTTGAAATTATATGCCCATTTCTTCCTCATGTTTAGTATTTCTCTAAGGCCAATTAGCACACAATTTACTGTAATGTACACATTTTCACATTCGTTCTGTGTTAATTAGGCAAGGCAGTCACATGGCATTATTTTTGGCTCCCTGGGGGTCAGGTTTAATTACTCACAATATAGTAAAATTACTGAATTTACATATGATGGGAGATTCTACCGCTTGAAACTCTCATTGTGAAAAGCAGCATTGGCTATTCAGATTACTCACATGAAGGTCAATTAAAACCAGCGTTTCTTGAAAGTCAAGCTGAAAAGTCTGCCAGCTAGAGCTGAATTGAGACCTTACTATTTTGGGCAAGTATTTGTACATATTTGTCCTCGCTGTGTTCAACTCCATCAATCACAGCAGAGGTTTGCATGGTTTTTACCCCTCACCGATATCCCAAATCGAGTCTCTCCGAACTTGGCTGGGGTTGGGGATCACTGAAACGCAACCCAACAGCTACTCTGCTCAGAATCAGACAGCACCCAGACAGCAGAATTTAATGCAACATGTTGGATTCAGGGAATATTTTATGCAATCAACAATGGTATGATAGGAATCACTCTGCCTCCACAGAATAGTAAGGAGTAAAACAACCAAAATGCCGAGAATATCTTCAAAGAGAAAAAGGGATTTGGGCATTCTGGGTTGTGAATCCCAGAGAGTCCAGCATCTCTTAGGAGACAGAGCCGCTTGCTTGGTGGCGAGATGGTGAGACAGGGTTGCGTTAGATGTAACGTGGCTACAGCTCCTCATAACAAAACACAGAAATGCCAATAACAAAAAAAAAAAAAAAAAAAAAAAGTCAAACCTGTTCAGTCCTGGAAAAGATTTAACAGAAGACCTACTTTGGCCTCAGTGTAAATTTGCCAGGTTTTTAAACGTTTTTTCTATCTTTCCCTCCTCCTCCTATTTTAAAAAGTATGAACAAATAAAAGTCTGTGTGCTGCCTTTACTGTCACACTTCGTGCTAATAATAATCCCTCTTTAAAGGGTCCTCTATCACTCTTGCCTGCATACTCCTTATTTCATACAACTAGACTACCTTGAGCAGAAGTCAGCACTAGTTTGCCTTTGCTAGTGGATAAGAAACTCTTCTACCGCTGTTCCTCCAGTTGTCCCATACATAAAACACATGCTACAGTAATTTACATCCATAAAACGGCTTCACGACAATTTGAAATACACCATTTAATCCAGAAAAGTTTACTGAACAATTAAGGAGTGCAATAAATGACAATCAAGACTAAACACGTAATTGATGACTTTATGAAGGTATCAGTAATTTTATAAGGTAATTTGCAGTCTGTGGCTATAAATTCCTATTTAAACCTGGCATACCACTCTTTTTTTGCCCTGCGGAGAGTTGTATTTGCTAACAATACTGATGCGTGTTTGTCTGGAATTTGGTCACTTTATCCTTTAAATTTCCCTCATGAAATATCGTATTTCCAGAAAAGTTACATATTCTTTGGGTTTTTTTCGCCACATTCTTGAAATACATTCTTTGGGGTGGGGCAATAACCTCTATTCTACACCACTGTGCTGAGAGCAGAAAGACGCGGTACATGATGTAAGCAATGAGGCACATTTTTCCTCTTCAAGTAAACCCTGTAAATGCTGATTAATTCAGTGGGTTCCATTTTAATTTGGACTGCACGGTGTAATTTGGGTGTTTGGGATGGGCTGCCTGGATGAAATCCTTGCTCAGGCATGAAGAGAACAACCACCACAGACCTCACCTACATGGTGCCCAGCGGCCACTCCAAGGCCACGTCCCTGTGCCCCAAGACGTACACTTGAGGACGCACAAGGCTTCAGTGAGCAGCCCCAGGGGGTCCCATGGGGTGAGACTTTGGGGCCAGGTCCTTTACCCCTCACTGCTGCACAGCCACATCCCCAACCCGGAGAGCACAACGCAGGCAAAGGAGGCAGGTTCCTAAACCAGCAGACTGATGGGGGCAGCAAAATCACAGCCTAAAGCAAAAGATAGCAAGAGGAGGAAAGACCTCCTGGGTCTCGGCAAGTGCCCACAGCACCATGCCCAGCAGGGCACACAACTGCGGGGTGGCCGAGGGGCTCCCCTGCATGCCCCCAGCAGGAATGAGCTCCCAGCATCTTCCCCAGGCCTCCTGGCATTGCCCTTTTATCGAAAGCCCGGCTTGGAGAACCTTACCCCCTTTGGACAGGTTTAAAACCCCAACAAGAACACAAAATCTCTTTGCCCCACTTTCCCCTCTTATTTCAGGAGACTGAAATGATGCCTATTTTTAAAGTCTGTTTGCCCAGAGATTTAGGATCCTCAGATGCAACCAGGATGCTGAAACCCAGAACTGCAGAATGCTATTTTTATCGCTTCCGCCCTTCTTGCCCAATGAGGAGTTTCTGAGAGGGCAGGAGGAAGAACTATCAAATGTTGCTCCTGAAAAAAAACAAGTAAAACCCAGGAAAATGCATGAGGAGATAACACATCTTGCATTCTGGAAAATCAGGATACATGGTTCCCAAACCATCTCACCCAAAAGTTAAATGTTCTCCAGTCTTTTGAGCTTGGATCAAATGCTGGGAGAAGAGAACTGGACCTGGCTAGAAAAGAAAGGGGAACAAGAGAAGCAGTCAACTGACCAGGAAGGGAAAAACTCCTTGTGATTTGCATCTCCTAGTGATTTAGAAATACTGGTAGTTGGTTTATGACCTGCAGGAGGACTGCACGGGGCCATTGCTTTATTCACCCCTGAGCACATCCAGTTTGCTCGGGCTGCCTTGCTGCAGTCTGTAACTCAAGAGCCCTGTATCCATGGCAGGACCCACAAACCCACCCTGACATCTGCTGGGGACACCTCAAATCCATCTCAGAGATGCACAGGAGTACTCAGGCTCCCAAAACAGCCAAGACCAAACTGGGGTGGGTGACGGGGGAGAAGAAAAGACTATTTCACTGAACTAAAGACTTACCAGAAAGCACCAGACTGTCAAATAACTCTAAGACAGAAAAGATGGAGACCATGCATTCCACCCAAAGAGACATATCCACAACACAAACCACACCACTGCAGTTGCTGTTGATTAGTCACTGCCCCACAGCAAGTCCCAGCCCAGGGGTCAAGGACTGGGTGAACTCTGGAGCTTAAACTATCCTCTTAGACCTACTAATGTTTTCCCCACAAGATAAATAGCATGGATTGGTGCGGAGAGGGGTGGGGGGCTGCCTTGGAAAGGCACGTGAGGCCTCTGCTAGCTGGGTACCTATTCAGAAGATACATGGGAGGTCATCACTCTTCCAGTGCTCTGCTTTGACATCGCCCTCTAGCCATACATCGCTTTCAAAACATTAAAGAGAGGGAGGTCACAATCAGCTGTCCTGGAGGAGGAACACAGCAGAAGCGGTGGGGCAGCCCTCCAGCCCCTCGCACCACGGTGGGCTCCCTCGGGCAGGGTGGCATCGGCCGCTGGAGGAGAGGTGGTTCCTGGAGGTGGGCATGGAGAAGAGGGCTCCGCTTGCTGCTCTCTCAGGTCCCCCAAAGTGCCACCAGTACATTGTGGTACTGTCTCAGAAGAGCCACACAAGCTGCTCTCAAAGCCAGAAGGAAAGTCTGGTGCTGGCACATAACTATGCATGGGGAGAGACAAGAAGCAGGACTCAGACAGATGGAAATACACGGCTCATGAATAATCTAGAAAATTCAAACATATCAGGCCGTGTTTTGGTATTCATGGGCACCATCTACAAGAAAGTTTAGCATACACAAATGTTTTTCATAAACTAAATTTCTGCTCCAACACCAGTACTAACAGGATTAACAAGAGAAACCTGTCGTGTCTTGCTATTGAAGAAGATAATCAAGCAAAAGATAAACAAATTGATCAAGAGACAGACACTGTGTGTCATTCTGCAGCAAGAAAGCCGAAAGACACAATTCAGAGGAAAAGCTGCTCTCTGCATTTCAGAGCTATCCCCAGTGAAACGGGATTTCCCCTTTCTGCTTTCATTTGAATGGCATTTGAAAAACACAGCTGCGGAGTCCCAAGCACACGAGGTACGGAGCCAAGCGGGGAACCCTCCCAGCCCGGCTGGCACGGCCCTCAGCAGCACATCCCAATTCAGCGCTTCGTCCTGTCTCCGCAGCACACGGCGCCCAAGTCAGGTCCTTCCCTCAAACGCTCCTCAACGGGCATCTGATCCTCACCTGCACTTGGGTCCTTGAGATCACCTGTAAATCGGCCGTTGAAGGATAAATTATGCCCCAGGCTACGTCAGTCCAAACACAACGCACCCAGCTCTGCCAAACTGCAGCTCAGACCTTAAACTTGAAGTTCAGAGCAGGGCAGGCAGGACCGGGCATCGCAGAGCAAGGTGGTTGCCTGCCTGGAAGATATATCTTGTCTTTTCAGTCATGTGCTTGGCTTCAGAATTTGAAAAATCTCATAACTTTATCTGTCATCCCCTTGCACCTGAAGCAATCACTCCCTTCCTGATCCCAGCCGTGCTGTCGAGCTTCCCCATCCTCATCCCAGGTTTGCGCCCCGGCTGCTTCATCTCCCTGTACCCCCCAGTACTCTGCCCCCAGAATCCACAGATATTAATTGATTTGTCAAAAGAAAGTTCAGGCAAGGATGTATTAAATCAAAACATTCCACTCATACCTCCCAGGCTTCTCAGTGCAACTGAGATTCCTCAAATACGATGAAAAAACCAGAACAAGACAAAGCAAAATGGAGAAGGAAAGAACATAAAGAGTAGAAATAGAAACCAGACAGATGAAAAGAACAAGGAAAAAGAAAACCAACAACAAAACACAAGTAAATTTGAGGACAGCCCTCACTAAAAGCTGCAGATTGGGGCTTTTTTGTTGAGAATTTGGCACCGGTGACTTTCTGTGATATGTCACTGCATGAAATACATACAGTATAGCAAGCGTTATAGGAAACAACTGCCATGTGTGATGATGGTGGCAGCCTGTGCTTTCCCCGCCACCCCCTATTGCTTTTGTCTGCACTAAAGCTGCGTTTAAACTAGTGAAATCCATCTCTATCTGTCTTAATATATAAATACATTTTCAGCCAAGACCCACTACTGGCTACGGTTGTATGGCGACTCTCAATTGAAATGTCTAAGCAGGGTTTTGACTTTATCCCCAGCTCATTGTTAGTGCATTTAACAGGATTTTCAAAAATTCCCTTTGCTCTTTGAGATGATACCTGGTTTTCCCAGTGATATGTAGAAGATCTCTCTGATGCCACACAGCTCCCTAGTGAGTGTAAACCCTATTTGCCCACTAGCACAGAAAAACAGAAAACATCATACGGACAGCTATAAAAGCTGCAGAGAACTGGATTTAAGAAAACTATAACCGTGTTTGTATTGGAAAATATTTAATGTAGCCTAGTTTTAAAACTGCTTGTTATTGCATGAGTACATCTGTGCACGGAATCGGGCACACTAAATGGACTGGACCATTGAAATGGCAGCTCAGATACACAGCTAAGGAAGGTAATTAAACCAGTGACTATGTGAATGACCTGGTTAAGAATCTCAAGAAAATAGAAAATTCCTCGGGAGGCAAAAACTGGAATTGAAATATCAAAATTTATCCCGTAGCAAAAAATAGCCTCCTTTCATTCCTTTGCCATCAATGCTTTAAAAAAGAATGAGGAAAAAGAAAAATGCTTCAAATGAAAGCCCAAATAATACATGAAAACATTCTCCAAAACTAAATAGGCATAGAAGCACAAAGCCCTGTATATATTCAATGCTATTTTTAGAAAGCGTTTAAACCTACAGACTTCAAAATTAATTCTCTAAAGTACATTTCTATAGTGCAATACAAATCTCATTAAATTCCATAGCTCACAATATTTATACAAAAAGGTACCCTTTGCTATTAAATGCTATAAGACCTGCCCGGAAAGGTTAGAAACTCTTTCTAGGATGCCAAAATCTTTTCAGTTCAGTTCAACACTAGGAAAAGGTTGGACTGATTTTCATTTGATCAGACTTGAGTTGTTGTCAGAATAGTTTACTGACCAGTTACTATGAAAAAATAGGGAGGCTTTTTGTACGCAAATTAAATCAATTTTGTTAGGAGTATTCACAATATTTCAGCCCTTCAAACATCATGTGCTCCAAAACAGTGCATGCTTTGCGGCAAGTCACGGATTGCCAACTTTTTGACAGGAATAGCTGTACGTGGAGTTTACAGCAATTGCTTTGTGGGGAACGTGGGCGGCTTTCTCACTAAAGGTGAGCGGGGTGATGAGCCGCATTGCATACGTTGGGGCAAATCAAGGAAAATCAAGAGCTATATAGATATATGTTGGTGCCTGCTTTTCCAATTATATCCGTGGAAGTGAAGGATTTAAACAGCAGTTGATGTTTACGTGTTCAACTGCTAAGTTTCTACCCGGCTGCAATGATAGCTGTTCATTTTCCAACCTTGACAAGCATGGCCAAGGTTCTCAAGTTGATCCGGTCCCTTTTGATTACCCTCTGTGACGTGATTTGTTGGAAGACATCACGAGCCTTCGCTCCTGAAAACCTCACCCAGAATCCACCTGAAGGTAGCAGGAGGCAGTAGAATGACCAGGGCAGATGTGCAGCAGAAAAAAAGATGTGCTGACATTTATTGTAGAAGTTCAAGCCTCCATCCCCCTATGTCTAGCATCTTTTGCCAACACGAAATTCACCCAGGCTACCATCCGAAAAATGCAGCCAAAAAATGAGAAAGATTACCAGGCTCAAGAAGCAGTACTTTAAACTACATCCTATACAGGGTTTGTTTCCTCCTTCCATTTAACTTACTTTTAATAAGGCTGATTGTAACAATAGCATGAAATGAAGAGAGCGAGGGGAAAAAGGAAAAAAGAAAAAAAAAAAAAAGAAGAAAAACACTCTGTTTGTTTAGATTGGGTCATATTGTGAGTTTGGGTTTCATTTTTCTCTTAATTTTGTGCAAAGATTGGACTTAAGAAGAAACACATTTCTGGAATTGGGAACCTACGGCTTGGTACAACTTTCAAGATACCATGCCAATGTGTCTCTTTAATTATTTTTTAGATGAATTTTCCTTGTTCTGAGCTAATGGGTAACAGACCATGTCACGAAAATATTCCACATTCCTATTTATTCAGCAGAGCTTTTTTTCTAAGAGTTTTCAAGGGGTTTAAAAACTACAGGCAGAGAGTCCTCGGAACTGATGCCTCCAGGCTGTAGGCATCTAGTCCAGGTTCACCGGAGCCACATTCAGCCAAGGACTTCCAGTTTCAGCTGCAATTTAAGATTAAACTCAGGATGCTCATGAGGCAACAGACCCATTTGCTTTCCTCTGTTCCCTCATTGCCTTCAGATCCCAGAGAAAAACCCTAAGAGAACTCCCAGAAACTACAGATACAGCTTCACAACTCTTTAAAACATACGAAATAAACCTGCTGGAGTGATTAAGATGTTTTTGATGTTTAAGATTACTGAATGCATGAAAATTAACAGATACCCCTGAGTCATGTTCAGCCAGAAATGCCATAAGAAACCCTGGAGCAAGCTATTTTTGGCTATAAAAGGCATCGAGGTCCATGGCAGGAGGCACTTTGGGAAGCCAGCTGAGAAGCCTGGAACATCTCAGCCCCTCCAGGTTCAGCCTGACTCTTCGGAGGCACTTCCAGAAAAACACGTTGGCTTGGGACACCCCAGGCAAGACAGACAGGCAAAAATGGGGTAGGATGCTGATGCTGGGGGAAGGCGGCCATCCAAGGCCCCAGCTGGCCGGGCTCCGCGGGACTGGGTGGGATCCTCTTTCTAGAGGAAATCACACTTTTTTGCTAACACGAATCCTTCCCAAAAGGGCTGCTGAAGCCAGTTTGCTTTTTGTTCTCAGTAATCACTTCACCAATATTTCAAAGGCATTATGTAACTGAAACGGTGTAAAGTTATTGCTACCGACATTGTCAATAAATCATTAACATTTCTTAACAGGAACAGCACAACTGTTCATGTCATGGCTGTCTCATTCACTTTCGAATCAAAGCTTTCAAATTAAATATTCATTTTATATTAAAATATTAATGCAGTCCCACTGTTTCTGTAACAAATATTAATTTCTTATGGCATTTCCAGGCAAATGCATATATTATAAACTTCATCTCCCACAGGAGGTCCCTCAAGCCTTCCCTTTCCCTCCTTCAGCATTATCCTGACACCAGCCCAGGAAGGGACTTGGAGAAGGAGGGGCAAGCAAGGTGGGTAATTTAACTGCAAGTGTACCCCATTCCTCCCCTCCCACACAACCTCCCCGCCCTTAGATCAGGATATCGAAGGCTGCCATTATATCTCCCGCCTACAGAATGAGTCATTCATACATTCAGCAATTCCTGTTGGAAAAACAGTGAATGCCTCTGTCACCGGGGCCCATTACAGAAATTAAACTTTGCAAATCATCAGGGAGGAGCAAGGTTTAAAGTCTTTCAAGGTGCACTCCTGGTCTCTCCGGTCTCAGTAAGAGCAGAATTGATTTGACAATAAGCTTTTACAGCCTTAATGTCTACAGTAGGGAGCACGCACATAACAGGGTAGGAAGCAGGTCAGAGGAAGAGAGTACTTTCTCTCCTGGATTTTTTTTTTTTTTTCATTTCAGTGGTTCATCTCAGGCAAGACGACACTGAATGGAAATTCACAGTGGCATTTCCATTTCTGTGCTACATCTCAACATCTAAGGTTCGCACGAAGAGCGCCCCGGTCCATGTGGCTCCTGCCGGCTGTCCCCGCGTGAGGCTCCCTTGAGGCAGCGAGCCGGGGGGAACCTGCACACCCCGCGGAAAGCGGCGGGCTTTCCAGAAGTTAACTTTGTAAGAAACTCTAACTGGGAGGATCCAAAGGAAAAGCTAAGATTATTCACTGACATAACCTCGTTCAGAAAGACTAATTTTCTGCACAGTTTACTATAATTACTTCTGTTGCTTGTAGCTTCCTTATCCCTCTCTCCTGAGACCATTAAATCTACTCTACTCTTCTTCAGAGTAAGGAATAAAAGCTCTTCAGCCTCCAGGCTCTTCGGTACTTTCTCTCACTATTTCCTTCTCTAGTCATCAGACATCCTGGTTTTCGTTTGGGGATTTGGCTGGTTGGTGGGGGGGGTTGTATAGTTGTTTTGTTTTTTTTTTTTAAATCAAGTACTTCATCTGCATAAAATTCATTCGCTTGCATTCTTCAAGGGAAGGAAAATTATTTCTTGTCTCAATTTGTCAATGGCTTCAGACCTCCCTGTCTCTACATCTCCTACTAAAGGCCTGTGAGGTCTTTGAGACAGGGACAGCACTATCAAGCCTTAACAATGAGCTTCTACCCGGAGTGGACACAGGTTGCAACAGGGGGTGGATTTCGGATTGGTTTTTGGATGCTGACTTCAAAATTACATTGGGAAGTTCCCTCCTCAACAGCAAGAGCGGGAGGTGCCACCCTGGAGGTACCATGTCTCTTCATGACCTTCTAACCCTGCTACATCCCAAGCCTTTGTATCTGGGTATTTGCGCCCTGAGTAATGGGATTACAAGAGCTACTTTCTCAGTTTATTCTGAAGCCAAAAAGTCAGGAGGGCTTCAGTGAAAATCTGTTAGCTCAAACAGGTTCTTGCCTTTTTCTTGAGGCTTGCCATCATAGGGCATGTTGCAGAAGCCATAGAATCACTTAGGATTAAAAGCACACAAGACTATCCTTTGACAGTTCTATCTTTGGGTACTTTTATCACCGAGAGAAGAGTTTGGATGCTTGCTCTGAGGGTGTTTCTGCTTAGCAATTTTTCTGTCTATGCAAATCCCATACAGAGACTCCTTGGAAAGAGTGCTCCTGTGCAGAAACTAGTAGCGTGACTGGTGAACCTAATATTGGAATCAGGTTTCCCTTAAACTCCCAGAAATCACATACCAGGGTACAACCATCACCTCCAGGAGGAGGACGTAAACCCACCACTTCGGTCAGGAAAACACCTTGCCCAGCCATCCTCCTCCTCCTCCTCCTCTCACAGCCCCTGCCCCTCTCAGCAGCCACCTCCCACTAATCCCATCACCCTCCCCTCCTGCCAAAAACTGGTCCGCCACATCTACCCCAAAGGTAACATTCACCTCCGCACTTCTTCCCCTTTCTATAATTGCAGCCTCCCCCTCTTGTACTGTCCAACTCCTCCACATTCATTTTCTTTCTCCCATTACTCTCACTTTCCATTCTTTCCCCTCATCCTTCCCACTTGTAAATGGTACCTGTCCTTTATATACTACTTTGCCCTTTCTCCCTCCAAAGCAGCATCCAGCTCCTGGAAGAATTCACTGCCTGTTCTACTTCTTCCCTTTAAAATACTTCAACATTTTTTCTCTCTTTTTATTTTTTTTTTAAAGGACACTACATAAAAATAAACTATATTCTTTTTTGAAAGTCCTTACGACTATTAAACCACCACACTCAGCGGTGAGTTTTTACAGCTCATCATAAAGCCTCCTGCAGTCCCATTATAGTTGACTAAGGGAATAAAACACGGTTCAAAAATAATCCCAACAGTCTACCATTACTGATTTCCTCCTGTGCTTCTTAACTGACTTAAAAAAAAAAAAAAAAATTAAAAAAAATCAATGCATTAGAAGTAGCGTGTCCCTGGGTTTTCAGAGCACGCAAAGGAGGCAGTGGAGGGGAGAACGTGCAGGGCAGCTCCTGCAGAACCCATCACGTTGGTTACCAGTCCTTGTGCAAACCAGAGAGCAGATGCAACATTCCCAACCACTCGCCTTGCCTTGCGGTGCAGAGGCATCCAGTCACACATTTGCTGTTGATTAGAATACCTTTGGAGCAGCATTTGCCTAGTTTTTCAACCAGGGATTACAGAGGGTATTATCAAGACCTGCAGAAAAGATTCAAGAAACTGAAAAGGAAAAAAAGCACAGGAGCAGCCTCAGAAGTAGCTGGCGATGCTGGAAGGGAGCCCAGGCTTGGCTGTACGACCAAGGGGACAAATGCACGGTGGGGCCGTGCTCCACGGACATGTTTTGGGGTGGGTGTGCAGGAGGAAGGGGCACAAAACACGAAGCATGAGTCAGAGCCACACCTCGCAAGTGGCCGTCACCGACATCTGTGACTGTTCTGCAGGAGACTCCAGCGTCAGCGGGAAGGTTTTCTGGGCTGTGGCCAATGAAGCGATTGCTGTGGAGGATTTTAGGTGGGACAGGATGTTTTTCTAGCAAGGGCTAAAGGCAGAAGCTATGTCATTGCTTTGGCTTCTCTTCTTCCACACCTCCACTAAGGATGAAAATGGATCCCAAGGTGGGGAAAAAGCTTTGAACGTGCAGTCAGCAACTCACTCTGCCTCTTTTTGAACAAGTTATTTAGAAGTACTAATAATTGCATTAGGGATGAGGACATTTTCCGGTTATCAAGCTTGCTCACCCTCCCTAATGCTGACATTTCAAATAGACTGTTATAGAGTTACACCATCACTAGATTAAAAGGATGTCCCAGGCAGCCTCAATTATAAATTCAAGTGAACGTATTAAGTTAAAAAAATGTCTGGAACTAATAGTTTTAATTTTATAACATTATTCTCTGCAGTTGTAACGTGCTCTATGAGCAGTAGGGAAAACTAGAAAAGCTCTACACCCTGTATCAGAAGGTGGGTAATGCTGGCCCAAAGTTTCTCTTACCTCTACGTGATGATTCTCAAAAACTTTCATACAAGAGAAATGCAAGACAACGATCAAAATCTACAGTAGGACAGATTTGCAACTTTTCTCAGCTGATATATGGCTTCTGTTCCTTGAAAAACAAAACAAGTAAAAAAAATCTGCCACTAAACCAGCAAATCCCCAAATAACTACCAGCAGTAAGGGTCCAAAGGAGAGCACGCCAGCAGCACAGCACACGGCGAAGCAGGGGGGGAACATGTGTATCTGGATTTGCTATTATTTTCTCTCTCACCAAGGGCTCTTTTGCTGCCTGCACTGCCTCTCAAGCTGTCAATATCTTGAGCTTGGACCAGACAAAACTTTTCACCTGCATTCCCACAGATGCCGAGCAGGGTTCAGCACGTCGCATTAATATCACTGGCCCTACTAACATTCTGTGAACAGCTCTGGTTCTGCTTTTAACATTGATAATACTCTCCTTCAGCTATTAAATGTGCACAGACACTCATTTCTCCATGTGTTCTATTATCCCATACCATGTATACCTAGAAGACTTTGGAATAACAGCGGGCACAAAGACAACATTTGATTAACAATAAGCAAAACTTTTCATCTTTAATCAATACATCACTTCTAGGCAATTACTCTGCAAATCTAAAATGCAACCCCTTTTGGCATAACTTGCAAAGTGTATTTTAAAGATAATGAGAAGACATCATTTGGAGTAGGAACATTTCTTTCCATCATTCTCTAGTTTTCTCCAGTTTGCTTATCCCAATATGGAACTAGGTAAACTCTGACATTTTCTTTAGATCACTTATGACCCCCAAAATGTTCAGAGGTTTGTTTGAAGGTCACTCCCAAAAATTCAGATGTTCTGCTGCCTTTGCTGTAGGGTCTCCAAAATTCTAAGTAGGGCAGGAAAACTTTCCTAGGATTCACATCTTGCATTTAGTTGACCTATGATGCCATCAAAACTGCCTCTGACATGACGTTTTGACATACCTGCTGCTGTGAGGCCAAGAATTGCAGAGGTCTATAGGAACTGAAAGTACCTTGAATCTCCTCTAAGCACTGGGCTCACAATGTACATTGACTTCAGCCAAAGATTTGAGGGAAAAGTCTCAGCTCAGTAGGCCAAGGATGAAGATGATGATGCATCCACATAAAGTTGCCATGGCAGAGCTGGAAGAGTTATAACAGTGGCAAGTGGCCACCACCTAGGAGAAAGTAGCGTATTGTGAGCTATCCAAAAATCTAAATGGGGATTTTCATGATATCGATAAGGAAAACTGCATTTTATAGCCAGGTAATGCCAAATGCATATTCGTATCAGAACCTGACACTTCACACAGTGTATAATGTCATAGACTCCAAGACTCTCAATTTTTTACTATTTCAATTTTTTGCTGTATCACGGTTTAAAAAAAACAAACCCCACACACAACACAAACCCAACCATCTGTTGCAATTATGGCAATGAATTACACCACCACAGATGGAAGAAAATTCGTACGGTCAGAGAGTCAAGATTTCAGCGATTTGGAAATGCCTGAATTATGCTTGATTGTGCAACCAAAATACATTCCCCATGTGCACACAACGCTACAACGTCCCCAACACTATGATCACATGCTCTTTTGTCACATGCTGCTCAAGGCTGTCCTGGGGCACAGATCCTCGCTGCAGGAATGAACTGGGGTGGAGAGCAAATGAAACTCTATTTTTGGTACGTGAGCATGGACAGCAGCCTCTTCCATGCACTGATAGTTCAGAAGCAGGGGCTCCAAATCCATGCAACATGCACAGCTGGAGACAGAATTAGCTGCAAATTTAGGACCAGAAAAATGCACATCAGCAGAGTGAGGCCCCCATGTCCTATCAGTAAATGTCAAGTCTTTTCGTGTGGACGTTGGAGAGTTTCACATCGAAACAGCTGTGAGTTTGTTTGGGTTTTTTTTTTAAATGGGTAATACAACATAATTTCCTCCCAATTTGTTCCTGGAAAGAGACTACTTTGGCTCAAATGTTTTAAGAGATGAACCAGCAGGAAAATTTTCAACATGCATGAGTAACTGAAAAAAAAGTCATAGTTTTATATTCAAAGCACTAGAAAATCATAACCTTGGTTGTTACTCTCTCACATTGCCTATTCTCAGAAGCAGCTACACCTGAAGGCATTTGTTTTAAGGTCAGTTTGATGGTTTGGTTTTGTTGGATTGTTTTAAGTGAAATTCTGGACCCTTCACAATTTCTCTTAAAGCTATATAAAATTAAGCAAACAGTTTTGGCCGAAAGAGTTGAAGAAGAACAGAAAACAAAAGATTTTGAAAGAGTCCTAATGTTTCAGTTCCAACTCTTCGGAACGACGGGATTCAATTTTTCACTTCATGTGAAGTCTTGAGATGAAAGTTACCTCCATTTAATTTTAAAGCGCTGAACGCCTATGTTCAATACTTTGAGCTACACGAAAACTGTTGTCTAGTCTGATGCACTCCACGTCTTGAGGAGAAGACACTTCACAAGGTGGCCCTGACAAGAGGCAACGCGACAAATGTCAGCAGGGCTTTTCTGCAGGCTGAAATCTTTTCTATGCAAGATGTGCAGGAGTCTCTTTCCAGGAGTTTCTGGACACACGCTAAGCAGAGGAAAATACTTCCAAGACTTTGGTTATCTGAAACTCTGCTCTCCCTCTCTGGGTGTGGGTTGGAAGATGCTTTCCAGAGACAATCTCCTCAACCATGCGGTCACTGTTGACTGCATTAACACCCTCATATTTGGCTAAAAGGTACCTTCTGGTAGTTAGTTGTCCAATGCTGTCCATTTGCAGTGCTCAATTAGTTGGGAAAGTCCTCTCCAAGAGTTTTGGTTCACCTCTGGAAAGCTTGCAGGAGACTGAGGAAAAGCTGCTCATTGAAAATATTTCAATGTGGTGCCTTGTCTGACCATGGAGCAGCCCAGGGATCACTTCTTCCAGGGGTAACTTATTATCCTCCACGAGTTATTTCAGAACATGCATTTCTTCCCTCTGGGAGGGGAGGAATTTCCCAAGTTCATTGTGGAGCTCTATCATCCTGATTCTAATCGGGCCTATTTAGAAATGAACGCATCCGTCACCTTGCACAAGAGAGGTCAGCTCTAGACTTAAGGAGGATGCTCATTCCCTTTGCCACGCAGGAAGCACAAGTCAGATTGCGCTTTGCTATCAATATGCTCTGTCTATTTCTCAGGAAAAAAACTCTAAATTTTTCCAGCAAGTGCAGCTTGTTTGCCAAGTGGAGTGGTGTTGCCTTCCTCCTTGATTATGGTTAAGTAAAAGTGGTTTTCTTTTAAATGGGAAAACAAATGGAACAGATTCTCTGGCCTTCCAACCCTCGCAGGCACCTTTGGTATGAGGTTTATCATCCAGCAAGGGGAAGGGGGAGGAAACAACTTTTTGGACTCTACTTGTTATGATGTGGACAGCTGATCATAATACAAGATAATCCACAACGAATTATCTTTGACAACGTTTTACAAACCGTCATGATGGTATGCAAGTCAGAGAAAAAAGCTCTAGGCCAAATCCCTAGAAAACATAAATCGATTTATACTGGACAATATGCCCTTTTGTCTATAGCTTACAGATTTATTCATGCCAAATCACTTCATAGAGAAGTTTGGGCATATGGTTTTGCTGGTTCCTGCAGAAGAATAACCTCAAGATCAGAACCCGTCTCCATCCAGCTCAGTATCCTGCCTGTGTGGCCAGGGGCAAAAGGCAGCACCTGGACCAGAAGATCCTTCATCCCTGTGCCGCAAGAACAGATAAGACCTGAAGGTAAAACCAAAGGCCTTCGCCTTTTACCCCAGAGGAAAAAGGAGCCAGGTACTCGCATCACTGTGTGGGTTTTGGTACCATAGTCCACAGAAAACTGATTTCACATTTCTCTAACAACTCTCAATTTGCTAGCCGTGTGTTCATTTCTACCTGCCACCTTCTGCGAGATCAATGCTAAAAGCATGTGTGCACATGAAATGCTGAGCTACGGGCACCCTGCTTCTGGGATTTCAGATGAAACAACTGTATTTCTCCAGCAGAGTTAAAAGGAAGCGTTACCTGCTTCTCTCATCTGAGACTATAAGAAGCATTCAGAGTGGGATTTCTTATCTACTAAACTTTCCGAGGGCTGGCCTGAAGGACACGGGCTCCGTTTCCTTGAAATAGCACACAGCGCATTACATCAGGCTCGTGTCTGTCCCAAGTTGAACTACAGAGTAACTGGAGAATGGAAAAAATGCTGCCAGCGCCCAAGTTGCCTGTTGCCACCTCCCACTGTAAGCTCCTTATCTGGGAAATGCCTCGTGAATTGGATGGCAGAGATTCAACCGAAGAGCCGCTGCCTCTTCTGGTGCCTGTCCTGCCCAAAACTGCCCACGAGGCTGATCCCAGGCAGAACAGCCCTCACTCCACAGACAAGCACACCGAGGAGAATCGCCCCTTCCAGGCTTTTGTAGCATTGCGTATAGCGCAACACGATTCTGATAAGGAGGGAGGGGGAGCGGCTAAATTTGCCATCAGATGGAGTAAAATTAGCTTAGGTGAGTAAGGGTGTCTGGCTGGCAGACAGCCAGTTTCAAGCACAGCCCAGTGAGCTCAGCTCCACGGCCAAGAAAACAGTGAGATTTGTATTTTCAAGTGCTTCGTTAGATCAAGTGCTCGTAGCCAAAGCTGAGAGCAAGTCGTAGGGGGAGGACTGGGGTGGTGGCAGCTGGGAGTCTGGCAGCTGTGGGATCTCTGGGGGCTACAAATGAACATGTAAATTTCTATATTAAGCAGCAAAAGCATCTATTAGAGTAAAATTGCTCCAGCTTAATTGTTAGATAGGCATGTTTGTTAAAATACAATTTAAGCAAGATCATATCGTTCTTCCTCACTCAAGAGTGTATGCTTGATAACGTCGTTTGTCAGCAACTGCCTATTATGTTAAATAGCTGAGGAATTGCTGGATATCTTTCTGCTTAGATAATAACTTTAAAGTTTCTTGAAGCATTTTAAAAGTCTGACTAATCTCCCTGTCTCTCTATTTTATTTTTCTAAAGTGAATTTAGTGCTGGTGAAAGGTTCCAGATTGACAGCCCTGGAGACAGGAGCTGATTGCTTATCCACATAATAGGTGCAGTCCAGACAGCTGCAGCGCGCCCAGCGCTCCCCCAGAGCCGCCGGCTGGGGTTCCTGCACCTTGCGCTGTCACTTTGAGCACTGAAGAGTGACCACAGGGCTTGGGTACATGCGTGGCGGTGGTGGGCACCCACACAGGTCCTCCGTGGTTTTGCCAGGTTAACCTTTTAGAATTCCCTTAATAGCCAGAGAGGAGGTTATGACGAATTCTCCTGCAGAAAACAAACAAACCAAAAAACCCAAACAACCAAACCAAACAGCAGAACCCAAACTTTGTCTTATCTACCTCCTTTTGACTATTAAGGGAGCCTTGGGACATCAGGAGCGGTTAACAGGGAGTCTGTGTAGCTCACTCTGATCTCCTGGGAAGTGACAGCTTTTGCGCAGGTGCCTTTCACTACGCACAAGCAAACACCCAGAGCCTCAAACCAGTCTTTAAATCCAGGCCTTGAGAAATGCCTGCAGCTGAGAACTGGCAGAGACATGGAAAATAGCCTTTGGCTGAAACTGCCTAAAAGTGCAACAACCGGAGCCATGCAAACGACAGAGGATTTGTTTGTTTGCTTCTGACACATCCAGAGCTGAAACCACCTGGATGCCTGGACAATCATCAGCTGGCAACAACGTTCAGACACCAGCAACCCAAGATGCATTTGAATGACAACCTCGTTAAAGGAAAGCTCATGATATCCCCGTCCCTGACTCTCAACTTCACTCTCCATTCAGCTCTCGTTACTGGGCATTCGCACATATTGAAAGATCTGCGCATTTGTGTGACGAATGTCATACTGCAGGAGATGTGACAACTTGTGGGAAAGTGCTTTTTTGAGAATACAAGGAAGAAAAGGCACCTCTGGAAAACACATCGAGCTAGAAAAGTCTTTTTGAGAGCTTCACATACTGCGCTGTCAGAATTTCTCCTGCTGGCAGCACTTGAAGGTCTGCTTTGGCAAATCCTACTAAATCTAAGCAGTACATGGAACAAACAAGCTAAAAGCAGCAAATCTAACCAAAGCGGGTAGATCTAGATCCTATCTTAAATAAATGGGGAGGATTTTGCATTTGGCTGTCATCCCTGTTTTCATCTGTAGAAATATTATTGCTCTTTGGACACCAATATGGCAAGCAAGGAGGTAACAAACTAAAACAAGCTATTACTTCTTCATAGTGGACGAGGCTTTTCCTTTCTCCAGCCGACTGCCTCCAAACAGCTACGTTCCAGCTCTGTATTAATAAATTTGCTTCTATAATGAATCGGGGCAGATTCTGGCATGAAATCTTTGTGACAGTCAGAGTGAAAAGCAATCCCAGGGAAAAACCATACTAGATAAATGACCTTTACTCAACAATCCTTAGGTTGCTCTTGAGAAACTGTAATTGTTTGAAGGAGGAGGAGGATAAACCACAAGTCTCAACAAGGAGAAAAGTTTTACACAATAGTTCTTTGTTTTCTAAAATTTCCCCAAACAAACATCGCAGCAGCAAACTCTACACTTTTATTTCATTCTGTTTTGGCTCTCAGAGGAAAAATATCTACATCCTCAGTCCTGTAAAGACATATGTACATTATTAATGTATGCCTTATGATTGCTGTTTCACGCAGCTACTCCCAGGATGCAAAGTTTTGTTTACACACAAAAGCCTTTACAGAATTAGGGTTTTGTCCTCTTACATGCTTATTCAAATGCAATCAGACATTATCAGTTTCATTTCCTGCCATTGGAATATTACAATTGCAAATAATGTCTCTTTTATCCCAAATATTGACTATTCCAGGGCACTGAGTGAAATTGCAAACATTTTGGTTATAGCTCTAAGCAATATACACATCGTAAGTGCAATAAGCTGAGCTCACTCCAGTCCCAAAATTGATTTGGCTTCCACACCTCTGCAAATTAGGTTACATATTTCCATACTCAAGTGAAAAAAACAACTGCAACTTTAATGCTTAATATTTAAACAAAGTGCTTAATGTTTACACATTAAGTTCTTTTTCTAAATATAAGCCATTGGCTAAGTTAGACAGAAAACAGTAATAGGTGAACCTCAAACCATTGGAAGGTTGGGTCTGGTTCAGAACTCCTTCTGTGTTTAAAAAACATTGGTTTAAAACCTGCAAGAATATGAGTCACCTGGATGCCGCTCTGACTTATTATAGGCCATCAAACTTTGAGTGATGGTCCCCAAGTCTCTTTCTGATCACCAATTAGGCTATTGCTTTTAAGCTTAATGATGCTGAGTCACACCGATGATAAAATAGTTTGGAAAACCAGTTTAATCTGCCGGCAGAGCCACAGCCAAATGTAGGTCTGTCTGAGCCATGCCCCAATTTGCTCCCATCTCAGCCTATTCCAGTCCAGCCTGGAACATTCCCCAAGGCCAGGGCTGATGCAACGGTGATACAAAATTAATAGAGCTGCATTTGACTCCCCAGCCCTCCTATTATCAGGGGTATTCCAAAAAGGCCCTAAGATTTCACCTGCAGCACCTCTCTGTCAGTTCAGTTTACATTAAGAGCCGCAGAAAAACATAAGATGAAGCCTCGTAGCCAAACCAAGATGTACACAGTTGATGCAGTAGAGTTATATAAACTCACGACAACTACATTCGCCCAAACTACACCCCAGAGCTGGGCAATGCACCACAGTGAGAACAGTTTTTCTCAAGACTGAACGTATATCCACTGTAAAGAGAAAGTTGTATCCATTGCAACCACCCTTAGTGACTTATCTCTACTATCCGAAGCCTTAAAAGGCAGCGGTGGCCAGGTCTGGCTGAACTCAGGGGCCTTCAGAACATCACATGGAACTCGTGTTCTGTTAAAACTCACCATTAATCCACCAGGTTGAGGCATCCCATCTCACTTTATCTAACTGTTTATTGTAGGATGATATGATCCTCCACGAGAATCACATCAGCCTTTATACACCAATAAACAATTTAAATAGTCTTAGCTCAATGGTCCAGAAATAACAACCATTCTTATCATTGAGAGATAACAGGAGACAAGAAAAGTTAATAAAAAGGGAATAACCAAGCTTTCTGGAGCCTATGCAAAACCCGATACAGCTCAGAGTTTCAGTTAAGTCATAGTCTTCTTCAGCTTCAGGCTTAGTGGAAATAAACCTACAAAGTTAACTGGTGCCATTGCGTTCATTATAAAAAAGCAAACCAAACCATCAGGCAGGGGGTGTTTTACAGATAACAGCGAGCTGGTAAAGCATAATTCTTAAAAGAAAAAACAAACAAAGGCAAACCAACAAACAAAAAACTCCACCACAACAAACAGATCCTGTTTATGCTCCTTCAAAGCTGTATTCAAGACCACTGACACTAACGGACCTCCTCACGGACTTGATAACTTTTTCCATCAAAATTGCTCTTCGTGGAATTTCCTAACTGAGATCTAGGCCAGTGCCACCTCTCTGCTGTCACTGGTTTTGGGGCAGAGGACTGGGATCATTCACGTGCTTCCAGAAGCAGAAGATTGCATCCCTCAGCTGAACATCGGATTGCTCTCGTGAACCAGTTGGGGACCAAGTCCACCATAGTGCGAATTCGTCTTCAGGTGTTTATGCTTACGCTTATATCATTCCAAACAGAAACAGAAAAGATCAACCGAGAGAGACACATTTTAAGGAAAAACTACTGCCTTTAAGTAACGGCGGTAACTTACAGCAAAATTATCCATCATTTGTGATGCTTCTCCAGGAATTTCTGGACCCATTCCTGTCATAACTTCAGAGAAGAACCCCAGGCTATGAAAGGATCTACACTGTGTCCTCTGATGGCAACATCACAGAGATCGATTCAATCAAGGGAAGCCAAATAACCTATTTTTATTCCTGCAACTTCTGGTAAATAATATTTCTGTGACTTGAGGTGATTATTTTTCCCTTTTGATACCATTTTCAGTGCATGCCCTTCATCTCCCCTGTGGAGCCAGCCCAAATGTCACAGAGACTATTAATGGTGTATACTTAACACACATACTTACAGTATGTTCATTCTCAGGGAGACTAAACATTATTGAAAGGTTACAGCATTTATTTTGATGTGTGTCTGTTTAACCAATTCTAGCAAATGTTACACAAACACAAGATGGGCTTTCCTGCCCTGCTCCTCACAAGCCACCCTGAGACGGTGATTTTTAAACAGAAATCCTCCCTCGAATCAATGAGGTATTAACAATCCTGATGCCACAATATGGCACATGGAGATAGTTTGAATGAACAGCAAACAGATACATAAAGGAGAGGGAAACATTTCACCCTTGCTACCTGTAGCCCTGCTAAAGCTGTTTTTCAGCTTCAAGTCCACCAGTGTCTATCAACTTCTGGCTGATTTCAGGGACCACCTCTCCACCCGTAAACATGAAATCAGGGAGGATCAGGTTCCTCACTATTTTTATTCTCATTTAATGGATGAGATTTGGATAGATTTCTTGTGATTCCTAAGGATTTCCCATTTTCATTGGGACTGGACATAACAGTCAATAAGTACAGCCCTTCCTGTGGCCAAGTCCCTAGCAAGGAGAAAACACCAAAATCTGTAAAACACTGGATAGAATGTACATTTTCTTACTATCCCAGCTGTGGTTTAGAGAGGATGTAACCGTGCATTCGTCCTTAACACTCACCACTCATCCGTAAAAATGAGATTAATGATCCCCACTGTAGCTACTAACAACTCTATTGACTTTTATGTGTTAATTCAAGAAAGCTAGATCTTTTAAAAAAAAAATAATTTCCCCCTCTTGCCTCAAAAAATCTGTATAAAATCAAAGATTTAGTGCTAGGGAAACACCACATCACACCTCAACTGACTGCAAAGAGAGTCAAGGGCATATGAGGCCATAGCAAAGTCAGGTGGTTTTATTTATCATGTGCTCATTCCACCTTGTTTTACTGTACCATAGGAGTTGCTGTTGGGGAACACATCCAATACCATCAAAGCAGAGTGCTAGCATAAACACTATTCACACGAAACCAGAATCATAAAGCAGTAGCAGCAACTAATACTCAGAATATTAGGAAAGCTAATGAATAGGTTCCCTTAGTATACATCCCCAGTCCAAAAATACAACCTTCCACTGCCAGTCGCAAATTAAATTCAATGGCTTTTCTTTACGCTGGAAGAAATTGGACTGACTGGACTCCTTAACCAAAAGGTCAAATGTGAAAATAAACTAAGGAAAACCAGCCTGTCCTTTCCTCAAGCACCGCGCTGCTCTGACACCTTGTCCCTGGACTCTAAACTGCTCTTTTTCTCTGGAACTCATCTTCAAGGGACAAATGCTTCACCCCTGATTCTTACCTTCCTCCGAGCTGCCGGCCAGCATGAGCATCTGCCCAGGTTCTCCCCAGACCTGGAGAAGCCGGAGCAGCAAGGAGAGATGCTGCTGTGGGCAACTGAGAAATGGTGTCAGAAGCCCCATGGTTGGCCTCTTAATTGCTCCCAGAGAGCCCTGTAATCCTACCTGTGCCTTCACCAAATGGACCAGAGTTGTATCTTGAGTGATATTATGGGGTAAAGGAAGAGCCTGGGGTGAGGCCAGTAGAAGAAAAGAGCAGGCGGTTCTCCAGCTCACCCACTCTTCCTGCTCTCCATAGCGTCCTCGCGTTCACACCCGTCACGTCCCAGCCCTCCCGGTCAGTCGGACTGGGAAGCTCTCAGTGCACGGCTTCCAGCCAGGCAGCCTCGGAGGGGAGAAGAAGAGAGACTCTGTCCCTCATCTGAACACAGTAATCCTTGATCTTCAAGAGATGACCCTGAAAGAAATGCCCTTCTTGAGGCAGGCAGCCCAGCAATGCTGTGGAAGGCAGCTTAGCGGTCTTGCACAAATAGCCATTGGCATTTTCCTATTGCCAAGACTGCAGCCTTAAAAATAAGTAAATAAAACAGAAACCTAAGACTGGCAATATCTCCATTCGTTTGCCAGTCCTCGGAGTTAACAGGGAAGGTTGCACCCCCTACTAGCGTAGAAAAGGGTCACTGGGACAGTTGTCTCCAGGCGTTTTACCAGGGGCTTCACTTCCACCTTGGAGCATCATTTCACGTGAACTCGTCACAGGCTCGTGACCCCCCATTGTGACAGATCTGCTGGGAACACGGCAGCTTCCTCAGCGGACCAGTACACAGAGTGTTCACAGTGACCCTTTCCTATCACGGCAATCCATGTTTTCCTCATTCACCAAGGATGTGTGGAGATGGGCTTGTGGGGACACCCCCAGCATAAAGAAATGCCCTTTGCTCACCTCAAAAGATGAATGAAATAGGAAAGTACAAAAAATTCAACCAGCTGCGATGGAACAGGAACTATTCCCAAACATGACACCAAAGCTCTTACTGAAAGTTAAAAAGCAAATATTTTCATAATTCATTTTTCAATTTCATGCCACCTCCGCACTAATTATTTGCGGCCAGGATCCCGCCCGCCAAAACATTACAAAATGCTACCAAACCAATGCTATGAGAGAAATCTTTTGGGAGAAATCTCACACGAGAAGTCCCACAGCCACGAGAAACGATGGAGGCAGATACGCTTGGAACGAGCCAACCCAGAGCACTTCACCGATGGTCCCCCAAGCAGGTCTCCAGCTCCCTAAAGTGCCCTCCCGCTCTGCCGCCCCCTCCCCGGCTTTGCAGCAGGTCCCTGGCAGAGCCTGCGCTATACGGTATATAGGGCCCTACGGGGCGTTCGACAGCTGTACGTGCGCAGAGCTGTTTAAGCAGAGGAATTAAACAGCTGCATAGTTTCTGACCATCTCAGCACAACAAGCCCGTGTCGATACGTGGAGAGGAATGTGGAGACCTCAACGGTGCCTCTCGACACCCATCTGGTTTTTAGCGTCGACTTCCCTGAACTCCTCTGCAAACTCTTAGAGTGATGAACGTCCAGTCGAGGGCTGTGTTTTGTGTGTGCGCTTTAATTCCAAAGTAAACTCTTTTGCCTCGAGAAACATGCAACACAATAAACTAATTTGAGTTCAGCTTAGTTTAATCTTTCTGGGCTTTTTGTTGTTTTGATCTGATCCCAGGAGTGGAAGTCTGGTTTAGGTATCATAGTTTTGTTTTGTTTTGGGGTTGATGGTTTTTTTATTTTTTCCCCCACCTCTTTCTGGGATTTGCTCTCCACAAGCCAGATTCCTGGATTTGACAAGTTCTGGTTTATGCTACTTACACTGCCACCTGCGCAGCCGGAGAGAGATTTAAAAGGCCGACTTCCCGGTTGGTAAAAGCAACAACAAGCAAACAGAAAGCTGTGTTCAGGACAGCCTGTAAGGAAATTTGCTTCCTTTCTTCATATTAATTTACAGATGTGCCCTTCCCCATTTTCCTGTGCTCTCTCCTTGTACCTGGCCAATGCTTTTCCTCCTTACATGCGCTTACTTCAGCCTGTAGAAGTTCTCCTGTCACGTTAGATTTAATAATCCTCTTTTATTTATTTATTTTTTTTAAATTTTTTTTTGTTTGCAGTTAGTAATTTTGCCGCTGCCTGAAGACAAAGCGATGGGGAGTCACACGGGTACAGGAGCTGCCTCAGGGACAGTTTCTGCTCAGCAGCATCACCTCCACGTCATCCCACTGCTGCTCTCACCAGCCCAGATGGACCCAGAACCCACAGTCCCGCCAAGAGCCCAGTGACGTCATTTGCCCGATATCCAGGCAAAACGAGGCCAAACCGACTGGTGAAGTGACTCACGTTGTACAGAGTGTCCCGCACGAGGTCGAGAGGAGGTTCAGGAGCCCTGATTCAAAATCTCTTGCGTGGCTGCACAGGCCACAGCTCCAACAGGAAGGGTGGGGAGCAAAAGCGACGGAGCAGAGAGAAAAAAAACGAGGTTCGCTGCAGCCCAAACCCGGCAGCATCAGCAGGGATATTGAGGCGATAAGCCTAACGTACACACTTCTGCTGCAAATTTTCATTTTGGAAAACCAAAGGTCAAGGCATTGGAAGTTTTGCTCAGTTCCTAGTGAGGTCTGCCAAGCACTACTGTAACAGCTCGGCTTTCTGAGTACATTGCAGGCACAGTAACGGAAAAGAAAAAATAATAAAAATAAAAGAGGAACAAGTAATCCCTTTGTATAAAAATCAAAGCAAATAATGCACTGTAAATATAAAAGCTATTTGGAGAGGTGAGATCTGACGTTACAACTCAATGGGATTCTCCAGCACAGCGTACGACTCAGAAAGCTGTCTTAGAAAAACAGTTTTTCCGGACTTCCTTCCTTCACAATTCTATCACTATTTAGAGTAAGTCATTGAAATAATAATAATTATTATTATTATTTTTTTTTTAAAAAAAGGCCAACAACTGTTTCTAAACGTAAGAAGGACCTTTTCTTCAATCTGTGGACCCTTCCCACTCCCTCCGGGTTCCCTCCCTCCCTATTCAGATAAACCGAAGTGAATAAGCACTCCAGGATGCAAGAGCAGAACAAAATGACTAAGACCTCGATGCGTAATAATATGTCTGTACTGTAACCAGACGTAAACCTTTTAAAAATTCAAAATAGGTGACTCAAAGCTATGAAGACTTTTCCAAACACCAGACAGAACAAAAAACCCCGCATTAGGGTATTTTCAGTTAAAGCAATTACCTTTAAATAAAGCTGCTTATTATTGTAATTGCAGAAAAGCTCTACAATTCAGTTTGGCTTTGATAATGAGGCATTGACTGAGAAGCATCCAGGACACACTCTGCCTTGATTTGACATCTGTCTGCCTCCGAGTCACTCGTCTTCCCCCACTGGAGATAGAAGGACAGACTGTTATTTCAAACAACTGCAAATTAGATGCTGTTTCAAAAGAGCCTTGATTTTGTACATAAATCACGGCTTCTTCTAAACATTATAGTGCTCATTGGTCTGCAGAAAAGGGCAAAGTGCCAACAGGAGGGAGGGAATATGGTGACTCTTGTGCCGCAGATACTACATAAACCGGGGACTAAAAGCATGAGACTCTAGTCTGAGCTCAGCGTAGGACTGAGACCCATAACCTGGGTGCCTGACATGAGCAGGGTGCTGCCCAGTTTATACAGCAATGATGGCACCCAGTCCCTCAGTGAGGCAGCTTCACAAACCAAATTCTTCTTCAACTATCGACTTTCAGCTAATGAACCTGTAAGACGACTCACATCCACGCAATGCAGTGCAGAGAATAACTGTACTCGGCATCAGTTGATCAGATAGGCCCTAAAACACCTTTTTGAAAAACCAGGTAGTGTAATTGAATATTCCATCTACACTTGACAAAAGATAACTCCAAGCGATGGTGCTCCTGGAATGCAAGAATGCAAAATATTCTGCTCCAGGCCTAATCCTGATTAGGCGCCTTAGGTTAAAAGGAAATACTTTTTATTTCTGTTACAAAACATGAATAAACAGAAGCCCTGGGTAACATGAAGTGATTCCAAGATTTACCCCATTAATCATAAATTACTAAGAAAACCAAAATATAAAATAGCTCGCTTTGTTTTCTTCGGTTTTTGAAAGAAGCAGCAGCCGCAAAGACATAAGTACGGATGATAAAATAGAAACGACTGTGTAGAAATTACGTCTAGGATGTGCACAGTTAATGGTTCATTAGATGGCTCACTTCCTAATGGATGGGGCAGGTTGTGCAACAACTCCTTACAGAGGGAGGAATGACGGACATGACGGTCCCACCGGCGTCCGCAGAGCGGGGAGACGCCCGGCAGGAGCGTCCAAGGCTGCGGGTCCGACCCAGCCGCTGAGTGACTCAGGCAGAGCTTGGCCTCTCCTCGGGGACGCTGCGCTCAGATGGCCAGAGCTGGAGCTGGAGAAGTCCAGTTAGGTCATCCAGCTCATTTCCCTGCCAGCGCAGGTTTGTCTTCAAAGATGTCTTCTAGGATTTTGTCCAGATGGCTTTAAAAAAGGCTCTAAGCAATGGGATTCCACCATTGTGCTGCAGTGACTATTTTGTAGCCAGGTGTCATCACTTGTAAACGTTTCCTAATAACCATATTTAGTGTGTTTCTTTCCTATGTTACGCCATTATTTGTAGCCCCACACTGCTCCCTCTCTAGCAAGGGGATGGCGTAGAATTAAAATTCAGCAGGATTCACCTTGTTGGGATTGCAGTGCCTTAACCTGTCGTGACGAAGTTTCTCTTTTAACGAAATAAATACAGGATTTCCCGTGGATCTTTATCATCCTAAGAGGACTTTGTCATCAGCTCAGCAGGTCTGGAAAGGGTCCCTGATGCTGTTGTTTCTTCAGTCCTTCTCTACATATCGCCCCCCTGATTTAGAAACATTTGGAAGATTCTGCCCTCACGTTCCGCCCTCTGTTCCGTATTTACAGGCTGCACATCCCACAGTGACACCCTCACCTAGTGTTTCTTGCTGCCTTTACAAAATCTCCTTTGTTTTGTTCTGGACTCAGGGTTTGCACCCAAAAAACCAGTACATACAGTATAGCTGACTCAATCCATTCAGGCTCTCTCTGTCAAGCAGTTCTCACCACAATCCTGTATGAATCCTAAAACTCTTACTGATAAATAATGCATTCTAGCAAAATATAAATCCATTTCCTTCTATTAGCTACAATTACAACCTAAAATAGTAATGGAGGTATTGGGTTACTAAAGCAGCCATGCTTTCATTAAGAGCATTCACCATTCAGATTGCACTTGGAGCCCAAATAGGATAATTTCACATTCACCTTTCTTTCAGTCATCATCTCCCTCCATTTATTGGCACTGAGAGTTTTACCCGATTTGCTCCTTCACTCCTTCCAGATCCTCGTAGGGGCTAATGACTGAATCAAGCCTTCCTTTGCCTGGGTTATTTAATCCCACCTGGGCATAATAAATGGGAAATCCCCAGCACTCTTTACAATATTTGTAGCACTAGGACACTTTTACGACATTATTATAACTGCAGCTTTGTTGTGCCTTGAGATTTTTAGAGAGGTCTCACTACTAGGGATTTTCTCTTGATACTCAGCTTGAGTTTTACTTATTTTCCTTCCACTGCCTACAGGTTTGCCTCTGTTGGCTCAAACTAGACATTTCTGTTTCTCTCTAGTATTTATGTGTTTGAAGATAGTTATCATATACCTACTTAGTCATTTTAAACCAAGTAGCCATGTTTAGCTCTTTTTAATCTTCTACTCGTAAATCATCCCACCCTGGTCTCCTTTGCCAATGTCAGGAATGTTTTCCTATAGCTCCAAAAGTGAAATATGCCTCTATTACAAAATAGTTTGTCTCTGATTGCAGAGAACAGAAAAAATAGATTCAGAAATGACAAGAAAAGAAAAGCCGAATACCCTCTGGCAGGTAAAATTCCCATGAGTCTGGAGCCTCATGCTCTACCCTCCCTGCTTCAAAATCCTTAAAGAACCTCAGAACTAAGCAATGGCGTATCAAAATACCCAGTAAGGCACCTAATCATTCATGTCACTTCTGACCCTTGCCACTTGGGATCAGGGCACTTCCTTCCTTGCACTTTGTTAAATGTGTTTTTAATCTGCTTAAATTGCACGACAACATGGCACAACGTAAATGGGCGCACGACCCAAGTGATTTTTAAAAGACCTCATTGCAAAGGTGGTTGTTTCCCATTCAGTCAGTGAAAAGGATTGGGCCACATCATTGTCTTGACCTTGTTTAGGCTCTGAGTGAGGGAAGACCCGAAATCCTTTTCCCACGTTGATGACCATACACTCGCTCCACCCATCTTCAGACATCTGCTGTAGGAGCCACAACAGCGTCTGTCTTGCCTTTTGAGCAAGGCCAGCGTTGCCCCAGGACAGAGCCCCTGGCCCTTGCATGGATGTATGAAACGTGTTCCTGCAGAAATGCTTCCGCATCGCTGTGCCCAATCTGGCCCCAAGGATGCGCACACATCCATAACTCACAGCTCCAGAATGCATACGTCCCCAGCTGCTGCTTGGGTCCCCTTCTAACCCTTCATCTTCCCTTTTCTAATGGGACGGCAGGTATGGAGCGGAGATCTCAGGATAATTATCCTGTACAATAAACCATTCTGTATTTCCTTTTTGTCTTTCTTTTTTCTTCTTTAAAAGAGTTAATACACTGGATTTCTGCATGCAATCAGCCAAACACTACAGTCCAACTCTAAAAGACAAAACAAGGGTCTTTTTTCTTAATACGTTTCTCTCACTGTTCACTTGTTTATAGGATTCAGTCATTCTCATCAAACCAAACCTGGCACAACTAACTCTGATCCCACGTTCAACAAAATCGCTGCTGTGTTTATATATCCAGGGGGACTTTTCAAAGGGGGAGAAAAGCACCTCCAGTATGTTAATTCCCAAGGACTTGACGATTAATGAACTAATCTTATTACACGTGCCGGGGGCGGAATCCTGGTACATGAAACCTGAGCTAATGAATTAAAGCCCAAAAACTCCTTTGGCTGCATAAACATGCTTTTAATTTCAGCTAACCTTTCAATACTAATCCTTCAGGGTTTTTTTCCATGATGCTTATACTTTCTGAAGATATGTGACTCCTCTTGGATACAAGCTCTTTTGTTATTTTATTTCTTGGAAATATTTAGCAATGTCCCAATAACTTCCTTGTTAAAAGTGTATTGCTTTTCCTGTCCTGAAGGTTGTAGCTGAGTTTTCCTCTCTCTGTGGAAGGCCCTTGGCTTTTTACTGAATTTTTACTGCTGGGAGTAAACACAGAATAGGAGAAATGTTTGCCATATGTTGATATAATGGTCACATTGTGGGAGGGGAGGAGAGAGGAAGGCTGGGCCCCTGACATCATGGTAAAAGTGCCCTTTTTTCACAGTTAGAGGTAGGCAAATAAATTATGGTAAATAAGAACCAACTTGAACTTTCACTAAGGGCTTCAAAGGAAACCTAAATCCCATGTGATTACAGAAGTTGAAAACAGATCGAATTAGCATTCCACATGTTTAGAAACACTGGTCAGAAAGACACATATAAGCAACTTATGCTCACACAAGGACTCCCCCCAAAAAAGTCACATTTTCCTGTGAATACCTTGGATGCCACATTGGAGGAAACACAGAGGCAGAGACCTTTGAAAATCTCTCAAACCTATTCCTACTTCAGAACTTTCTGTTCAGTTTAGATCCTTAGCAGTCTCCTTTTATTTACTATTTGTACGTTGTCCTCGATCATGTACACAATACTCTTTTAGCTCTTCTGTATATTTCCACAATAAATTATGATGGATCTAAGAACTTGTACCAGAATATACTGGTTGAGTTACCGATTAACCTGCTGCCATGGTCTTTATTTGATCTTGTGAAACTTTCCCTTATGCCATGCACATACTACAGTTTCACGTTGAGATAATCAACTTGATGTAAAACATTGTTCGAAAAAGAAAAAGGAAAAGACAGTGCAACTTTTCCCCATAAACATAACTCACCTTTCTGCATCCCACTCTGATGAGATGGACACACATTCACCCACCATCGTCATTCCATTTTGATTCAGTTAACACCTTTTCATAGCTTACATTTATTTTACTGCTTCTGGCCCAATAGCTTTCAGCCATGATATTCAAACAACTTTTGAGTTCTGCAGCCCTTTTTACCAAGGCTGGGAAACAGGGAGGCAACGTTTGATCAGCCATTAGATAATCAAAATGCCAACCTTTCAAAAACGCAGAAAATTAAGCATTAATTCCTATGACATCAGGGAAGCACCAGGGGAACAGATACATGAGTGGTAAGTGCATGCATTGAGATTCTGCTGGCAAACCCAGAAGCACACCCTTGACTGCTTTGATACTGGTTTAAGGCTTTAAAATATACTCTTTTCAAGAGGAAAAATGCCATGCCTTTTGCAGAACACTCTAAGAACGAGGCAGAAACAGCCACACAGAAAATGGCCAACATCTTAATACAAAAATCGCTGAGCAGCAGAGCAGACCTGGCTTTGCCACCAAGCTCCAGTGTGACCCTCATGCCATCCTCCCCATGTGCAGTTTGTCTGTCCTGTCTGCGCAGACCTGAACATCAGCACAGCACTACCTACCCAAGGCCCAGATTTCCACAGGGACTTCAAAATAATATCGCAATACGAGCATTCATAGCTTAAAAAAAGCCTTGCTGAATGCTACCCTGTAGATATGTGCAGGTTTGCCCTTTGAGAATAAGGGTTGTGTTCCCTCACGGCTTCTCTGCCTCTCGCTCTTTAGCAAAAGTCTCGGGCAAAGTATTAAAAACATGCTAAAAGGAAACAAAAAAGGAGCAGGAATGGATGTTGTAAGGGATTCCTCTGACGTACAAGAAACCAAAACACGCTGTCTCGGATGGGCAGTGGTGGGGGAGGCCCCGAGGCCACGCAAACCCCGGTGCAGAGCAGCGGCTCCGAGGAAACCACCGCGCTCATCCCGTACCCTCTCCCCCACGCACGCTTCTTTTTCCAGGCGTACCACTAGAAAATATCACTTCTAATGATATGCCTCCACTGGCAAAGTTCACAAATACATCTTTCAGGCGGGATGGCGGGGGCGAGAGCGCTCGTCCTAAGCCCGTCCCGCAGGCGCTGCGTGGGGAAATGGTGGTTTTTGTTGGCAGCCCCAGCCCCTCGTGCGGGAGCCGCGGGAGGAGGACGGTGGGCGAACGTACAAGTGGCGGCTTTGCCAGGCTTGCGGCAGCCGACCTTCCTCCCGAGATGCGCATACGGGTTTATACCACACGCTGCTGACGACTATTTCGGCTATTTTCCCCCCCAGACTCACTCTCTGTCAGCTCCATAAAATAACACACAAGTATGCGATACCTCAGAAGTTGGTTGCGAGCAGAAAAAACCGCTATTTTAAATTCTCTGGAAAAACGGGTTATAGATTCTATATTTAAATAAAGGTTAGAACAATAAAGTTGCAGGGTTTTTCCACAGTAACTCTCACCTTCTCAGACAGCAAATGCTGAGTAACCGCTCGGTCCTCCTTGTCCTGGCCACGGGGCTCCGGCTTCCCTCATGTTTACTGAACGTCTGCAGTGATGTCGGGGCAAACCACAAGGCCGCTTTTTTTTTTTTTTTTTTTCTTCAGAGACCGTTCCACTTGTCACTGCGTTAGAAAAAATAAAAATAAATATGGGGAAGGAGGGAGGAACAGCCACCTGAGCACCGGTCAGATGGGGGGCTGCCCCAGGCCAGGCCGGTGGCACTTGCACCCACCTCTGGTTGGGCACAGCGAAGGATTTGTGCAGAAACGAGAGGGGCATTGCCTATTTTTAGTCGGCTGGAGTTTCCACGAGGATTCCTAAATCTCTAGTTTCATTAGGGCATGTGTGCTTTTTTAAGAACAGGTCATTTGAAATTGTGGTTGCGTTGTTCTGCTTCTTTCCTTTCCACGGCGCGAGGCTCGTGATATAAATAACCAACCTATTCAACAAACGCGCGAGCCTGTCGTCAGACACAAATAAGGCTGGAGCCAGGGTGAGGAAGATGGGCAGCGATGGGGTACGGCCCAACATGGGGGTAGAGCAGCGGGGGCCGGTGACAAACGGCCTGTGCAGTCACCAGCAATGGCTTGTTGGTTCAGCCATCAGCCTCTGCCTGCTCTGGGCTGTTTTTCCCAGGCTACAACAAAGTCGGATTTACCCACTCGAGCCACTCACGGTCCAAACCTGACCGTTTCCCACATGCACGCAATTTCTATAGACTTTGAAATAAACAACATACATTAGAGTCGAGCTTTCACGCCAAGTCCTGCGACGCTCTCACTGGGGTCTTCCAGTTTTAAGCCTCACACGGCACTTAAAACTGTTTGGTGATTTGGCTTGTCAGCTCACTGGCACAGGCACTTGTGCACATTACCCTCCTGACCTCAAAATGACAATCGGTCCCCCTCCCACCCTTTCTGTTTCTTTTTTCCCCCCACTGCCTGACAAGCCTAAACTGTCTACTTCCCATTCCCCACACAGCAGCAGCAGCTGGGAGCATCTGGCATGAGACATATGGAATTTAATTTCCCGATATTTACATAGATTGAAACAATTCTGACTCCAGACTTCAGAAGGCCTATTGCACCGAACCTCAAGGCAAAAGCTTTCGGTTCATTTTGTTTTCCTCCTCTTCTTTTGGCGAATGATCTGGGAATACCAGTTTAAAGTCTGCATGGGCTTTAGGATGTTGAAAGGTACTCAAGCCCTTGATCTATACGGCTTACAGGGTAAATGCTGCTTTTTTGCTTCTGGGGAATCTGAAAGGACTTTTAAGAGCCCTAGCCACTTAAAAAAATATCTTTTTTCAATGACCTTGACTAGATTTGAAACAGCCCATTTGAGAGTTTTGCATATGTGGCTATGGATAAAAGTTTCTTTGTAAAAAATAAAATAGTTAAAGGGAAATACTCGGTCATACAAAGGAGAATGAAAAGGGACATGTCTAGTGCTGACTGCGGGGCCAGCGCTGCTGCTCTGCTGCTGTCGAGCAGAGAGTTAAACCAGGACACGCTCCTGAGCGAGACAGATGCTGTCTGGAAATGGCAAAGCAAAATATGGCTGAAACACTGGACTCCTCCAAAATAGCTGGTTGTCTTTACTTTGCTGGTCAGTTACCATCCATGGCATTTCCAATAACTGCAGAAACAGAGACTTTAAAGGTGATGGAGTCCATTATCAACAAAGAATTGCTAGGGATGGCAGCACATCTGTCCAGCTTTGCAAAATCCCTCTTGTAGCAACGCTTGAAGAGAATGGCTTAAAAATCCCACCTTATTTTAAGGATCTGCATGACAGATCCATCAGTTATAAAAGCAGATAGGATGGCTTGCCTTCTTTATGGCTATAAGTGACCAGATTCTTCAAATGGCACTGGTGCAAATGTGAATACCAGCAGTATCAGTCACAGAGCTCCTCCAACGTACAGCATCCCAGGGCCTCACACATTGATGTGCAATTTTCCAGTAAAATCCCACTGACTGGATTAGAAAGACACTATGGTTTCCTAGGAGAGCTCATAGCACAGAAAATATGCTTGTTGCTTGCTGTATACACATTTTTTAAGACAAAGGTAATTTTTTTTTTTTTTTTTTTTAGAGTCCATCAAGACAAGGCCAAAACATGACTTGGATCTTCAGATTCAGATTCTGAATTTAGATTCTTGTGCTCAAAACAGCAACCTGAAAACTTCCGCCAACCCTAAAGGTACCTCACTCGGTTCTTTTGAACTCCCCAAGCTCCTCAGGTTTTGCTTCCTTGCTTGCTCAGCGTTCCATGAAAAATGCTTAAACAACCTTGGAGTTAATGCTGGAACTCGGGTCTCCTACCACTGGCAAAGGCACTTTTTACAAGGCCTCGGATTTTCTTTTTTCCCCTTCCTCCTTATCCAACGACTCCCGCATTCTTATTAAGAGACCACTAAAACTAACTGCAACGCTGGAAAATGCACCCAGTGCAGAGCAACCAGCTCCCTGGACAGAGATACTTCTGGAAAAAAGGAGGTTTGGGTCTGAATTCTCCCTGGCAGAAGCAAAAACTGAATTTGAATCTCCAATATCCCGAGTGAGCATTCAGACACAAGGCTGTCATGTAAGAAAGGGTCAGTCTGGGGAATCTGACCCATTATGAGAACCAGGTCTTCAATCTTTTCCTAAAAATGCCGTTCTCTCTGATAACGCCACTGCTCAGGTTTGGCCATTGCCAGAGAGGGTTTGCAATATGCAAGGCAGATCTCCACTTATGCTAAATTAGAGCAGTGGAGACTGGAAAGAAGTTTAAAATCCCCACTCCTAATTGCTTATTTAGCTCGCTTGTTAAATTTGATTTTATACTTGTGTGCCAAAGGATCTCCTTGTTATAGACTTAAAAAAAAAAAAATCTAATAATATATAGTGGTTTAATATTGGGTTCGTTCAACTTTTGTTACTCTATTTAGAGGACCTTATTATACTTTTATTGCTGTTAAAGAACTGTATTCTCCTTATGATTATTTTACAGGGCTCTAGACAGTTGATCTGGATGCTGTCTTATTAACTGTACCAGGTGGTAGAAATGCCAATTATCCTCTTTAATATCAGCAATTCAGACTACATGGCAAGGCTGACCTCAGCATCTCTCATGCCCCCGGAGGAACTACATTATATCACCGCATAAGGGGTCAGAGATGAGAGAGCTTTTGGCAAGGGACTTCCACTGCGTAGATGAAAGCATCCTGATTAAAAACCATGCTTCCTGCATAACACTGCTGCTCTCACACTTTCTAAACCCACAAGAGGCTGCTTTCTAAAGATGGGTAAAATGACCTCCGTGTGGTTTATGTAATATATTTGCTGTGTAGTTTTAAGGTTTTTCATGATGAGAGATACTGTAGTACAGTCAGGCTTTAGGACAGGTTGTTTAGCATCCAAACGTAATTGGTATTGAGAAGGAATAAAAAAACGGTGAGATGCCCCTAGGCTGCTCTAAATTGGGCTTCAGAATCGGTACATGGGATTTACACTGTCTCTATTAGCATAACTCCCAAACACTTTTTATAGCATTAATGCGTTTGTCCTCACAAATCCCTAGGAGGCAAGAATTTTAAAAAGCAAACAAACAAACCAAGAAGTCAGAGCATACGAACTGAGAACGGAACTCTGAGCGATGACTGTGAGCGCCTCCACTCCCACCGCCTCATTTGGGATGTATCAAAGAGCAAAGGTGGGTCTCGAAATCAGGTCCTTTCAAAATATCTTACTTTTAGGACTCAGAAACGGAATCGTTTCCTTTTAACCCTCAAACATCCATTAAACAACCCAAAAATCCCCGCCAAAGACCCTGAAGGCCATGTGCGGTGGAGCAGGAACCAAACGCCTGTCTCGGGCACCAGAGGCCCCTCACCCCTTCCTCCCGCATCCCGCGGGATGTCACGCCAGCCCGGCCGCTCGCACTGCATGGCGTCACACCGCTGGAAACCACAGGGCAAGGAAGGCAGAATCAACCCCAAGGTATCCCCAAACATTCCTTGTTTGTCCAAGAACAAGAAATTTGAGGCCAGCTTTCTGAAAGCCTCGAGCCCCAGAGTAGACGTGAAATGTAGACTCTATTTTCACAAGTGTTCAGCACGCGATCCGTCGAGCTCTTCTGAAAAATCTGGACCTTATTTAGATGAGTATATGGGAGCCAAGCTCCTTTTTAAAAAAAGAGGGTTTAATAGAAATGTCTGCCGCCTCCTATCCTTAGGCCCCTAAGTAAGTGGTGCTGGCTGTGGTGGGAGCTGCTGGTGCATGGCTGGTGACCGGTTTGTCATCCCAGGAGATCCTATGGGTTGCTAAAATGTTCATGAAAAGCCAACAGAAAAATGTGCTCAAACAAAGCAGACAGGGGAAGAAAAAAAAAAAAAAAAAGAAAAAAAATAAATCAGCTTCATGCTACAGCAAATGTTCAGGGAAAATGTTTGCATAGTTCTAGTGTGAACTGGTTAAAAGTCAAATCCGAGTGCTGGTCTCCTGGCAGCTAAACCCATATTACAAAATCCCTTTGCCTTAGTTCACTTCAGAATTGTCTCAGCTACTCATTTCTGTATCAGTGGGAAATTTGGAAGTGACTTTGGATTTGCAGTTTCCTTTTGATAAATGTATTAAAAATACCAATATAACAGCTTTTTATATCATAATAAAAATACATGGAGGATTAAATCCTGCCTAACTCTTGCTGACTTGGAACCAAGTTTGCATGCTTTCCTCACATCCAGATTCGATTACACTAACTCTTCATGTACAGCTTTGCCAGAAATGTTTTTATTAGAAAGAATTGTACTTGGTCCAGATTGTGGCAGGAGGAATGATCTCTGGCATGCAGGGTAACAGGCTTTTTTTCACCAATCCGACATCTCTACATGGGTTTCTAATTTCAGCCGGAATTGAGTTGAAAAATTGGCTTTTGGGATCGGCGAGAGATTGGACGTGATTATAGGTAACGCTGGACTTTGGAAGTCTTGGACCGAAACTTTTGGCCGATAGGCTTTTTGCATTATATTCCTCAGTTGGGAAGTTCTCTGCCAGAGTGTACTCACATTCACTCTTGACTTGCCTCCTCTTGTTACTAGTGTGTATTTTATTCCTTAAAACAACTTTTTAAACCCTTTCTTTCCCAAAATAATTTAGCTGCGTCTGGAATTGTACTATTGATCACAAGAATCTTTTAAAAGTATTGATAATTTTGTGAAGGGCTTTGAAGTAGCAGCTGTGAGAGATACTACAGAGATGAAAAGAAATTGAATGGTCAACAGTCTTGCTTCTTTTTTATTGCCTCACTTTGTAGTACTATTCAATTTAGTCCGTCAACCGGCTATCTCTCCAAAGTGTTTTTTTGTGCAAGCACCTTTGTCATTATTCACAGCCAGCATAAAGTGAACCAATGATGGTTTTGTAAAGTGAATGATGAGCGTTGCATTAATCGCTCCATCAAGATATAGAATTTTAAATAAAAAGTACTAGAATCAGTGCCATTGCTTTGCTGGAAGTTGGCAAAGGCCAACGGAGTGGATCTCCATGCATTTATTTGCACAGTGATTCCCTGTGTCTTCCTTGGGGGCTGTGGACAGAAAATCCAAATCTAAAATGAGATAGTAACAATGCGAGATTGGAATTCACACAGTGCAGGACTTAGATTCCTCTAAATCTTCTTGACTGAATTGACTGAACCCTGCACAGCTGAAGACTCTGAGGAGCACAGGCTGCAAGATCTGTAAGTAACCACAAGAATCAGGTTGGGAGTTGAGATTAAAATGAAGGACAGACTGAGGTTTCTGAAATCAGCTGAGAAAGCCTAGGTCTCAGTCTTGCTGGATTCCTGAGGTGGTTGGAAGACACTTTAATTACATGATCAATACAGCTTCAAAGTAAGTGCGGAAGCCACAATGAGTCTGAGGGCACAAACATTATTTGAAGGGTAAAGTGAAATCCCATCGAAGAAAAAGATGAGATCTAACTTGGAGAAACCAATCAATGCCTGTTCAGTCTCCTATGTGTACAGTTGAGAAACATTTGAAGACATCTGAAATGGAAGTGTAAAGACAATTATGCAAACACTCAGCAGTTTCCCAGATCCCTGAGAAACCGCACAGAGGAACAGACAATGAATTTGTCCTACCGAGGCAAAGCAGGTTCTGGCAACACCTTTGCTTGTTGCAAAATCATGGGATACCCATCACACAGCACAAGGCTTGCAAGTAGCTTGTCCCCTTCTTCACAGGCTGTTGCTTCTGTGGACAAACTCAAGATGACTTCCTTTCGCACTAAGAAAACTCTAGAGCCAATCTCCCGAGAGAGACGCTAGACTGAGATGCTGCAGCAGTAAATACATAACATATCCTGTCTTCACCAAGTAAGGTAATATTCCATAATGACAGCACATACAGCAGAGTAGATAAAGGAACAATATCAATGATACCTATTGATATTTATTTGCTTTTAGAGAAAACACTGATTTGTTGAACCAGACACTGTAGTGATAAGTTTCAGTTACACTATTGTTTTAAAAGATCAACATGGGATTCATGAATCTATTCCAGAATGCCCTCTAGCATGATTAAGGTACCCACCTAGATTTGACTCTAGGCCTGAATAAAGAATAGGACGACTCTGAATTTGAGTCAGATGAATCCAAGCCATTGGACAGTGATGGCTGGGGAGGAATGTAATCGTATCTGTCCAGCTCCGCCATCCTGAAAAATGTTAAAGGTTTTAAATCTGAGAAAAAATGAAAACAAACATTAGAAAGGGGAAAAAAAAAAAGTGTTCTGTTGAATTGAGTTCTCAATTTTCAGGCCAACTGTAACAAAAACATTGCAGAAGTACATGAGCAAAGTCCAGGCTTTCCAGGCTGGAACACAGCACTCGTCCATCAAATCAAGGCCATCACAGTCAGGTACCTCCTACAACAGACAACCGCGCCATTTAATCACTTGTGAAAAACTATCGCTTTCCATCCTAAAACCACTGTGATTCCCAGTAGTCAAGTAATGCCATCTCAGTATAATGCAGAACCGTGGCGTCACAAGGAACAACTCTGCAAAGTAAATACAAGCTTGAGAATGAAAGAAATTTAGTTGATAGGGTTAAAAAGAGACTAACTGGTAAAGAAGAGCTTTTTGTGATATGCAAACTGCTCTGTCTCTGCATTCCTTCTTCCAATCCCTTTTCTGTTCTGTCTACTTGAGAAATCAAGCCTTTGTGACAGCGACAGTATCAGACAACACATCTGGAGCAACCAGCTCCATCCGACATGACACCCTAAATCAGTTCCACTAACTCCTTGCACAGAACACCCAAAAAGAAGGACACTCATCCTTGGTCATGCCTCATAAGGTTCAGCTGAGGCTTTGAACAGAGCAAGAGGCAGTGAAACTGCCACTGAAATTCCACAGGATCCGGGTGCCAGTTTTTCTAGGCTCCTCAGAATATCCCTACTAGTATAAAAATTCAAAGTACTTTTCCCTTCGCAGTTAATTTCTCTTGCCCTGAACTAGACCAGAGTTAAATTTTCTGGACTACAGGTTTAAGGGCAGATGCATCCAACAGAATGATAAAAACATGTCCCTCCCAAGGTGTCTCTAATTCCCCGCGATTACAGAATGAGGACACTGCAGGTTTTATTGCTGATGAACTCCAAGAGCAAGAAATTTTCTCTGCACTTATTGAGAATGATAAAGATGCAAGAGTGATTATTAATGTGCACCTCATGCATTTGCAATTATGCAAATACACATGCAAATGAAGCAGAACCTTTGGGCTCCTGTCATGTTGCCAATGCTTCCCTCTGTGGCACAAATTTTGGATACGCTCCTCACTTTAATATCAGGTCTTGCACACAGGGCCCAGATGTTGGAGGATTATGAGCATCTTCCAGTCAGCCCTTAACGACATGGGGCTCCCACCAACTTCAACAGATGCTCAAGGCTCTTCACACCATCCCAAAGTCTCAAAACCTCTCTGGGGCAGGTTAGGAGGACACCGAACTCACCACTCACAGGGGGATCTTCAGGGTAAATCACCAACATGTGAAGAAAAGCAGCAAACAGTGCCCCAATTTGCTGGGTCTGTAATCATTCAAGAGATTATTTAACACTGTGGCTCACAGTGAAGCTGGAGCATATGCCCACCTTTCCGTTTGATTAAAGTGCAAAATGTAATTGGTAATTTGTTTGGGGGTTCTCTTGGGATGCTGAAGAGCAGACCTGCCAAGGAAGCCAAGGCAACACAGCGTGCGTGCCGAGGTGAAGCTCATCTGAATGCACCTCACAGCATGCTGCCTTGGACCGGCAGAAACAGCTCTCCCTCTGCACATCCCTGCCCAGAAACCGCTGGAACAGGATTAACCCACACCCTAAAGAAGGAAATCTGTTGCTTTCATTCCTCTCCAGCCAGGCACATATTGAAAATCTTGATAAATGAACAGGTTATAAACTTCCTACAAGAACCGCTGACTGTACATCAAAGTTACTGTACCTGCACCTCCCCAGTGGTGGTGTGGGAAGCGCTGCTGGGACAGATCATGATCTTCTACATCCAAGAGCCAACAGGGGCTGGAAGCTTGTCCCAAGCACGTTTCTCAGCCTCTGAAGGTGAGGGATTGATTAAGTGACTTGGGCTGAGCCTGAAGCTGCACCCTGCCCTCTCTTCCACTCTTCTTCAACCAGAAGTGTAGGTAGACCCAACACAGGGACCCCATGGCATCATGCTGCAGATGTGATAGACATGGAAACCCACTGTTTTTTCCAAAAACTGGGCAAAGCTCAAAAAAACAAATGAACCCCACCAAAACAAACACAGAAGGAAAAGGCTCTCTCTTGTTATGCAGAACAAAGAACTTCTCTGACTTCTAATCACCCCTCAGGTTCAGTGACTTTACTCCTGAGCAGGGGCAAATAGAGGTTGCTCCCTTGACTTGAAGAACAGCAAGAACAAAGTGAAGAATGAGGAGCGAGCAAGCACATGACACACTGGGTATTTTTCCCTGCAATGCAGTCTGTGCCGTGCATTCCCGCTCTTCAAGAGATGTTGAAATCCAACCCTGGTTTGATTCCCATCAAAAAGTGCTAAATAAAACTCCCAGATCACAAATGTGTGCAGAGAAAAGCATTGCATGGGAGTACGTGCAAGGTGACTACTGCTAAGGCAGTCTCTGTGTGAGTCTCCTACACCTCCAGCTCCTAATGATCATCCCCCAGAATGGAAACATTTTTAAGGGAGCACAGGGACCAAAAAAAAAAAAAAAAAGAAAAAAGAAAAAAAAAATAAAAAGAAAAAGGAGGAAACATTTGGCAGAATATTTTTAAACTTTCTTTGGTGACTCTGGGACTGCACGTGTGGGTGGAGGTGGAGTATAAGCCCTGAAGAAATCCTTTCCCAGCCAGTTATCTGCAAGGCAATGTCAGCGTGCAGAGTTTTCTTCTGTGCACAGGACAGCAAGGGACTGCGAGTCCCAGTCAGGGCCAGGAAGGATTGTGCAAGCATCTTCTGGACCGTGCTCTCATTGTCCCTCTCAGCACAGCAGTGGTGGACCAGTCCCCTAATCCTGTGGGGTTAGAAACACGCTAAAGGTTTCTTTTTAAAGGGACCTGGATCTAGGAAGAGCTCTGCTCTCAAAACACCCCCTACAATTATGCCTGGTTCCTAATTAATGCATTTCTGGAAATCTTGCCTTGCTTCTTTAAAGCCTGTAAGACCATTTCTTCCCCTCACTGTGCTGGGGTGTCTGGGAACAATCTTTCCCGCTCTCCTCCATCCCATCAGCTCAGGTAAAAACAAACCAACAACACCAGCAGTGAACAGAAGAATATAACCCACATCCTTTACATAACCTTCCCAATCATTCGCCTTCTAGTGCAACTAAGAGTCAGGGCTGTGAAATCCCTGAGGAGCCACAACTCCCTTCTCTTGCCCTCCGCTGGGACTGCCACGGTGCTTATTGCTCCTGCACCAGTGACCAGCCCACCATTCACTCTAGGCAATGCAGAAACACACGGGGGAAGGAGAAAAATTGAGAAAAGTAAGCTGAGATTAAAGAAGCCCTTCTCACAACGAAGACTAGAAACGCTGCTGCAAACTCCACTGACTTAATCAGGATGGTGTCTTCCTTGGCTATGCAAAACAGTTGAAAGGAGAACATGGTGCACCAGCCAAAATTCCTCATGTAACAGGACGTCATCACTGAAGCCAGAGACACCAGAAATGCGCCAGATGACACCAGAATTTGAACTCTGAAGCGGTGCTGCATTTGAACGCATCGTCAAGATAGCCCCTTGGATCAACGCAGACCAGCGCGCGTTGAGAAAGTTGTCATAGGTTGAAATTCAGAAGAAACTGTCTCCGTCTGCTGATATACTTTGTTGAGTCTACGCTTCACAAAAAATGCAGTGGCACCATTCAAAGCATGAGCAGCATAATTCAGCGTCAGCTAGATACCTTATATGCTCAAGTAACAGACGAAATTCTGCCCTCGAAACCCCAGGTGCAGCAGTGGGAAATGATTGCTTAAAACTGTCAGAAATCTATTGCTTGCTATAAATCAGGGCTCAAAATTCTAAATAGGAAAATATCTTATGCTTACCCCAAGCATCCAAGTACCCATGTCTATTCAAACTCCTGTTTTGCCTGTGTCCCTTAAAAATATAACAAGATCAGTAGAGAAAAAAAGGTTGTAAACCAAGAATTTCAAAGCAATTACAGGTCTAATTCTCTAGCACTTAAAACTCATTGTCTGAAACAGCATTTCAAAAGATCTCAAGAAACAAAACCAACCAGACAGTTTCGTTGGTCTCGTGCAACCAACTCGATTAGTCAACAATTTTTCTTGTCCCAACAAATGGGACAGAGTGCTAAAATCATGACAATATACAGATGGTTTGAAAACATGGGATTAGGAAATGCCAAACATTTTCAAAGAAAAGTTGTACTCCTACAATTTGCCATTTAAATAATCAGAACGTTTAACTGAAACAGCCAATTTCCCTTCCCTTTCAGAGGTGTTCAATTCAGTCCCAAAGCCTGACATGTTCTCAAGACACGCATCTAAAATGGTTTAACCAAAATCCATTTTGAACACCTTGGATGGGAAGTGCTCAGCTCCCACCATCTCCTGTTGAGACACGACCTCATCATTCATAAAGAGCCTCACAACATGCAATGCCACACGGACTTCGTTGGAAAAAAATTAAAACTCCAGGACCCAGAACAATGGCAACTTCAGTCTCGCAGCTCTTTCACGTTCACTTTCAAAAAGGAAAAGTAACAAGCCTGGGAGGCTGCGTTACCCTCAATATGCATGTGAACTCAAGTAACCTCCTATTCATCCAGGCCCTAAAATAGGAAGGCACAGTTCTGGACAAGCATATTGATCTGGATTCCTGTAACTATCCCTTTGAAACACAAATAAACTATTGTTAAAAAAACCCCAACAGATCTCAGTGTGTGCTCTGGTTCCTTTGCAATGTGTACTATCTGACTACAATCCATCTTGGCAGCCGAACAGCTACGCAGACGTTCTTCTGAGCCAGCTCTAATGTAAAGGGATGCCAAGTATGTCTTCCCTTTTGTATTTACAGTAATAGTTTCAGCTTTCCCCACCGCTGGGCGTGCTGTTGGGGATCAGCTGGCAAAAATACACTTATCTAAAAGGACCACTGTAATTCCACTTGAAGCTGAACTGTTTTGCAGGGGTTGTCGGCAAGGACCTTCTCCCACATTAATCTCCAGCAAATAACGTTGCGGTGCTGTCACTGGCACGAAGCTGACAGCAAATCCTGTTTCTGCCTCTTCCCAAGCCGGACTATCTGCTGACAGACCACTGGCCTCAGTTTGGCTCTTACTCCGGGCTGTGTTTGGAATGAGGCTCTTTTTGGTGTGTCTGAGCTGTGCTGGCTGCTCTGGAAATGGAAAAACAAGAGTGATCTCTCACAGAATGGGGTGCTTCTGAGAGACAGGTATACAAATGTTCAAATCAAACAGTGCTAAAATACAGCCGGGACATTCTGGCCTCCTGGAGCTACCAAGGAGAAGGTAAGGATACGGGATGTCCACTGCATCGCTGCACTGAGCAACCTGTAAATAGGCCCGTTTTGTGGTGGTAAGATTTGCCAACTTTAGGGCTGCTTTGCTCTGCAAAGCCAGGGACACGATGCCTCCCCCTGACCCGACAACACAGCCAGCAGGTCACCTCAAAGCAGACGGGCCACTAACTTTCATGAGGACTTCCAATACCTGAGCAATAGAAAGTTTTGCTGCTGCTGATCCTAGCTATGCCAAAAACAAGAGCTAGAGACCAGTTTTCCACAAGTTTAAACTACCCACAGGTCTCAGCACTGCCCTAAGCAAAGCACCTAAAAGGGCGCAGATGAGAGGCTGCGGGTTTGGAGGCAGCAGAACGAGCTACTTGTGCAGGTTTGGATCTGACAGATCGTTGGGAGGGATTACCATTTTTTGCACAACACAGATGACGAAATCTGCTCTGGATTTTGAGGACTCCCACCTTTTCTACACATCTTGTCCGAGCTGCTACACATGCACGACAACCTGGATCCCAAGGTCTTACCATTTGTAGCCTTATTTGTGGTCAGGTACAAATCCTACATCGGCACAAGACATCAGGCTTGGTGCAGCTCTCTTAGACTCTTCCACTCTGTAACATCTGCCCAGCTCAGCATTACGTCCTCTCTTAGCAAAACAGACAGGGAACACAGTGAAGATCCCTTTGCATAGGAACTGAAGGAGGGAGAAATTATTTTCTCTTTCCAGGATCTACTCCTGGGTGTCCAAGCTCTGCACACGTACTGTGCAACACGAAGCAATCACTAAAGCCTGTGGAAAGGAATTGCGGGGAGCAATTTCCCACTGCTAACAGTAGACTCAGCTTAAAGAAGCTTGGGGTACAGGAAGTCTGAAACCAGCCTGTGTCCTCTCCATTAAAACGGGGCACAACCACCCTACAACTGCCCTGTTTTCCGAGTACTGTAGAATAATTCACAGTTTCTGCCACAAATCTAAAACTCCCACCAGGATTTCAGAAGGAATTCTTTTTTTTAAGGTGATAATTCATGTAAATGAACCACCCCCCACAACCATTTAACTTATTATACCATTATCCTAATTTGTATTTTGTTAAGCCTTAGGGGATTTAGCTGAGAGCACAGATCCACTGCAGCAAGTGCTATAAACACACAGTAGAAAGCGGTCCCTGCTTCAATGAATTTACAGTCTGAATAGACAAAAGGCAGGAGAAAGGCAGAATTATTCTCCAGGCCCCACCAAAACAGCCAATAAACTTACCCCCGCTTCCTGCTGCCTTGTGCTCCAGAACGTCAGCTTTCATTAAAAAAATGCAACAACAACAAAAGACATTTCTAGCTCCTGTGGTTGTAAAGAGACTCTTGAAGACACGCTAAATCAATGCAATCACATTTACTCAGCTATGCAGATGACTTCGGAAAGAGACACAGCTATTCATCTCTGACAGGGCCCAAATAATTACAAATCTCCGCAGCCACAGGCTTCTCCATTTCAGTGCAGAAACTTTTAGTCTGTATCTCCCCATTTTACTTCATCCTACCTGAAGCTGTAACTTATCCTCCAGTTTTCCCACCCTAAATCCACATCGACATGCATATTTCCATCACTATCGCAGGCAGTCAGTGGCTACAAGTCTGGGCCGCCGGAGCTGGTGTCCTCCTTACGTTCAGCGGCGGAAGTACAGCATGGTTAAAAAGATGTGAATCTGAAGTGAACGGCCTTGGAATCAGGGTCCAGAGGAACAGAATAATGGGAACGAGTAGAAGGGAGGGGGGGGGGGGGGGGGGGAAGAAACCACCACCAAATCCATACACCAACAAGATGTCCACCATCTACAGCCATACCTCCTCCTGAAAGTATACATCTATGAAACATCCACAGTCTGGGGGACAAACGGAATTTAAATGAAGCAAAGCAACCTTTACCATGTGGTTCAGGTTTGTACAACAAAACATGTGAATCAGCAGCAGCATCCCCACCGCACAGACAGAGCTCGTGTGACTTTAAAGTCAGCGCTTGATCCAAAACTAGGTCTTCCTGCGTGAAGCCAGTGCTGTACCCACCACGTCTTCCTTCTTTTCCAACAGGACATGTTGCGTGCTACTAAACCCTCCTACGCACATACAATTACATGTGTCGAAAGCACAGACAAGTCTTCAACAAAAAATAACAGTCCTGTCTTCTCATCTGGAAAGGACACGGCCAACCAAGGTGATGTTGGGAACATGACACACTTGGGAACACGCGGGTGCTTCACCACCTGCTGGCATGCTCGACAGTGATCGAGCTCTGCAAACTTCACCTCCCCAGCCAGCAGGAAATAAATCTTGTGGTTTCAGGGTTGGAGAGCAAATCCATATTCAGTTAGGAATTTATGGTGACTTTATGGATCCCACAAATGCTTCACTACCACCATTTTCTGGAAACTGTACAATTCCTGCAGTTCATTCACTGTGTTCAATTGCCTTTTTTTCAGGGAAGCACTTCTAATTGCTTTTTTACAGATATGGGTTTCTGTAAATAATAGAACATGGCTCATACTGTATAAAATGTTACCATAGCCTTTGCAACTATATATAGCTTTTATAGCTAGTTTTAATTTCCCCAGAGTATTTATCCCAAAGGGTCAAATCCATCCCTCATGTAACTCCCATGGCTACACACCAAAGCGTATTTGACACAATAATCAGAGTGTTACAATTCAAAGTTTTCTAATACAATTTCTACCATCTCACAAGGGCCCTTTCCTTTCAACTGCAATGAAATTTATAGCAGTAAGCAAATACCTGAGCAGTCTGCGCTGATTTACAGATATCCAAACACTGTTACCAGCGCCTACGTCCCCGTGGCTGTTTGTTTGTTGTTGGGTGGATATTTTTTTGGGTTTAATATTGCATCGGATTGTTCCCCTCTTTCCCTGGAAAACATTTGTACACATTTCTGCACCACAAACACTGCAAAGCCAGTATCGATTTTCTTCTTTTATATTAGCCCCTCTGGTACCTTTACATTAACCCAGAATGAATCACTGGCCTCCCAGTCATTTCTTGCTACATCCAGCTTTTGAGACACAGTATAACTCACATTTCGGAGAAGGCCTGGTTTCTGCAGACGGGTTCCTCGGCTGCCAAAATAGCTGGTGTGATGGCTCACGCTTCCTCCGGACACGCATCCCATCCAGACAGCCTCTGGCAACTCCTTCGCTTCTCTCCCCGCTCCCCGTCCAGCTTGCTGGCAAAGGAGCCCAGAGCAGCCGGTGCAACACGTGAGGAACGGCGAGGTGACTCCAGTCCTCCCACCAGCGCTGTTTGTTTCCACCGAACAGGGTCGGCTTGTTCTGTCGGTTTTCACCGCCAGCCCGGTGTCCTTTTTCTATCCAAACGGCTCATCTTTTTCATGAACTGTTTTCCTGTGCAAAAAGAGACAACGTTTAACCTGCGTGTTCCTCACTGATGGGGCGGCCAGACAAAAAGACACCGCTGAGCCAACATGTAACAAACTGTCCATCCATAGCAAACTATAGGGAAGCTAATAATAAAAAAGAGCCTGTTATTGTCTGTATTAGGCCAGTGAAACGTGTTGTGTTTCGAATTGTAGCAGGCTCGGATGGACGAGAGTGTCTTTAGCCCAGCATAAAACCCAAAGCTCAGTATATCCTTCACAGCAGTGGAAGAAATATTGGAATACAAAGGGCATGTCAGTGACCTGAGGATTTAAGCCCTGTTTGGTCCTCTCCTGCTTGGCCAGCGGAAAAGAAAAACCCAGCTGTGAGCAGAGCAGCATCTCCTCTCAGGGGACCCAGAGCAGACAAAAGTACTTGACAGCCGAGACTGAATATTTGTTTTCTTCCTCTGCATTTCCACCAACTAACTGCAGAAAGATACATGTTGTATTTGCTAACGTCAGCACCTCTGCTGGGCCCTGTGAATGTCACCCCCAAACCCACCAAACACTTCCAAGGTGTCTCTTTCACTCACTAAGGGAACAGTAGCAGCAACACAGAGAGACACCAAATGACCCGCAAAGCTGAAGGGCATCTAAATGGTGTGCCTCTGTGTACCAGAACAAAACCGAAAGGAAATTAAAGTGACCATTTAAACAGCAACGAAAACAGAAAAAAAGGAAATAATTCATTTAAACTAAATAATAAGGCTTAGCAAAGACCTTTCTTCCCATCTTTCTGGTCAGAAGTCTCCTTATTTCATCAATCTTATTCACTCCACTCTTGGAAGTGTTGTTATCCCTATTTAACTCATGAGAAACTGGGGCATAATAGAAGTTATTTGTAAAGGCAAGCCAGGTTTGCATCGCAGAGCAAGAATAAAATATTTACAGCATTAAACACCAAGCCCTTTTTTCCTTAAGGCACCAGCCTGAGGTATTGACCTCTATGGCAAATCTGTCTTGACAACTACAGTAAATCTGTCTCACGTCAAGGGTATTAAGATCAGGACACTAAAAAACATGACATAAATCCATCCATTATAGTTTGAGGAAAAGGTGTAGTTTTGGGTATTAAAACCATTTAAATCTCCCATTACAAACCCCCAAACCTTATGAAACACATCTGTTCCTTTCAGGGTCTCATGTTCAGATAGCTGAGGTCCATGAAAATTTTGATTGGGGTTAATACATTTACTTGGGAAAATATAAGACTGAGATTCAAAAAATGCAGTTCTGGTCCGCAGCTTTGACGTGAATTTTTTTATTGCTTTTGGCCAGTCAGGCCCCCTTGCCTGCCAGGTTGGACGAGCTGCCGTCTTGTCTCCTTAGCTTCTAAGTTCTGCATGGAGAGGGTCATCTACACAGGAATACACAGCACACAGAGTTCAAACCCTGAACAAGACCTGGAAATCAGATCACTTAAAATAGAGCTTAAAATGACATCAGATACAATCCGATATCCCGCAGAATTCCAGTTTTAACTGAGGTTTGTGGGGTGGGTTTTTTTTGGTGAAAATTCTGGCTGGAATCTTATGGAAAATGCCCAAGGGCTCCCCGTGATGGAGAATCAGTGTGAAGTGAAAAAACAAACCCATTCAAGCCCACGCTGGTGCCACAGATCCCCCCAAAGCCCTGGTGCCGATGTCTGCCCGGCTCTGCCCCAGCCCCCCTCGCTGCACAACGTGCTCGTGGCAACGGGCAACACGTTTCCAGGGGGGTACCATGAAACAAATCTGAGCACGTTTAGAAATGAATGTGTTGCTAGTAATTTAAGCTGCATTAAAGAGCCAGTGTGAGCGCTCCGTCGGTAATATACTGCACACATTTGTCAAGCAAACACAAATCCATTTGAATAGATTTCTTGTGGCCTGTTATTTATGAGGGGAAAATATCCCCTAGTCTCTGGGCTGATGAGAGCCCATACTTTCCCTTCTCATCTTAACTGCCTATTATTAGAAATCCCGTTTATAGAATGCCCCTCTGCCTCATATATCCCAAGTACCCCAGTTTTCCACTCTGCACAGGTACACGGCAGGGGAAGACACGGAGCGGTCAATTACTGGCATTTAAATGTGCCTTTTGCAGCACACTCCTACACTTGGGATAATCTAATTACACAGGGCAGAAACCTCACCTAACCATATATTTTCTTTAGACCCTGTTGCCACCAGCTACTTTTACTCCCCATTGAAACAGAGTCCCCCCTCTTTTATATTTCCTCCTCCTTTTTTTTTTTTTCCACATCATTAAAAGTTTATTATTTAGACTGATGATGACATCATCTGGAAAGGGACCCAGGCTGTGGTCATCAGGGCCTTTTTCTGCATTACAAAGAAGCAGTTTCTCCTCTCTCTCTTGCAGATCATTAATTTTTAAAATAGAGCTTTGCTTTAAATATATACAGCTCCTTTTGCTTGCAGTTGATGAGTCAGAGGAGCCGTGTTTCAACCAGGTCAGGTGCCCCCCATGCCACACTCCCTGCCCAAACCAGCACGCACGCTCCCCGATGAAGCTCTGGCTTCAAGCAAGGAACAATAGCGAGTTTCTGTGTAAATAAACAAATTATTGCATTTATAGGCTGCCCAGCTTTGCTCCACCGTGCATCCTGAAAGGGCTTGGAGAGCACCTGGCACAGCAGGTGCTCCTCAGGGGTAGGATCTCATTGGCTTTGCCTGCAGATATTTTGTCCAAGGGAAGACTCTAGAATATGGCTCTTCCACAAAGAAGATGAGCAGGTTTCAGCCTAGGATGGGCATATTTCACCACACCACGCGGTGGTTTTCTGGTGACTATCCCATGAATCCCGACACCTCCCTTTTGAGAGCTGTGGTTTCCTCTCCCCAGTAGACACCAGGTCAGGTCTTGGCATTTGCTTTGTTAATCCCCTGCGTAATCCTACAGATACTGCAATTGTGGGTATGATTCACTGCTCGCATCCTAGACCCGAAGGGCTGGACTATGTCCCCTTCAACCAGGTAGAGCTGACAGCAGGAGGACCCTCACCCAGGGCAGCACACACAGCCCTCCGAGAGATATCCGTGTTGTGATGTGTGCCTGACAGCGAGAGCCAGGACGGAGTAGATGGAGCCAGGAATGGAGAAACTGCAGAGCAGTGTCTGCCTGCAGTGTCCTTCCTTGCAGGGAAACACCCCTGTCCCCGCAGAACTCATCATCCAGATCCCTCGCCTGGGTAGCAACATCCTGCGCTTGCCCACTTTAATCCCGGCCTAAGTCTGCAGGTAGTGGTTGTTAATTGTATTACTTGGGGGGGGGAACCATGATTTTTCTCAACTGCACATATTTCGGTGCAAACCCTTGGAAGCATTTCTCTATTTAAGGCAGTATTTTACCATTTGCAAGTCCCTTCTGATAGAATAGATTTCATCACCCCCATAAACATCTGGGTGTTCACAAAAGCACGAGATCACGACAGATGTGCAACCACCTTGGAAACACTTTAATATGACATAGCAATTTAGAAGGAAGGGCCAAGGCATATCTTATTACCTGAATGAAGATGCAGGACACACTTAGAGAAAGAAGGTGCAAACACCACTTACTTTCAGATACCTACCTTAGCCTATATTATGAGACTAATCTCTCTAGACTTCTTATATACTCAGTGAGGGGAAAAACACATACTTCCAGAAGGCAAATAAGAGCAGAAACATAATTTAGATGCACTCTCCCTTCATTGACTCAATAGAGAAAGAAAGTGATGGAGAGCGCCTCCTAAATAGGGTGTTATAAATAGCCACAATCAACACATGGAAGAGACTCACTCCAATAAGTGTCTGACCAGGGCAAGGTTTTGCTCATCCAGCACAGTGAAAGCTGCTGCCATGAGGTCTTTAATGAGCACAAATGGCTTCAGCTTTGGTTTTAGGCTTACTCCAAGCACAACACCAGTCCTCAAACTGTGCTGGGGCACGAGTTCAGGACAGGTCCATACAGAACAGTGCTCCTCATTCAATCCTGTCCAGCTGTTACTTTCTTTAATGCCTTGTTTTTCACTGAATTTTCCACATCCTAGAACAGCTTGTGAGCACTCAGAAGCTACTGAAACCCTAGCATGGCATGCCCAGATTCAGGGTTAAGAAAAATAAATTGATAGTCCTTTATCATGTTATGTTATTATTATATTATTTTCCACAACTCCCTAGTAGATGAGGGCTGTCAAAGTACATGCACACAAAACAGTGTTGTGTAGCTTCTGAGAAGAATATGAAAAGGTCAGAAGTATGAACTGGCTGTTACATGGACACGTGCTGTAATATTTTCTTGGACTCAGTGATCCAGTAACACAGTTCAACAAAATCTGCCAGAATAATCCACAATGCCTCGCTCGCTCACAGAATCACCGCTTTCCCCTCCAGCTCCTCATCCTGGCTGTTCACAGGTCTCGAGCTCCCTCCCCACCCTCCGAGGAATGATGTATAGAGCACTCAATAATCCTTCCTTTTTGGCTAAAACAAACAAAACAGATGGTAAATGGAGGTGAAACAAAGAACAAAAGTAGACAGCACAACCAAATACATTTAACTGCACTTAGGGTTATAACTACAAAAAGTATTCTCCAAACACAATTTCTCCAGGGAATGGCAAGGGCAGAGAAGGAAAAGTAAAACGCTGTATGGTTGTAAATGAAAAGGAGGAGCTTACAAGACAACATCTGAGTGCAAGCAAGCTCTATACTATGGAAATTAAAGAAAGAAAAAAAGTATCTCCATTTCAAATTACAGCAAAGAGACTCTTTCAAAACTCACTGTTTGATCTACACCTCCTGGCTCTCATTCTCCTATTGACCCCTCAAACTCCAAATCCCCTGTTCCTAGACCTCCTGCTGCCCCCCATGGAAGACTCGGTCACCTCTTCCATCACTACCCTGCCTTTGCCAAGGGTCTTCTGTTCAAAATCTGACGTGCAGCCCCCACTGTGCGGGAACCTTCCCATTATCTGCTGAGAGCCCGTGAATTGGGCCCTAAGTGTGTTGCTGGAGAAGAGAGGAAGATTTTATATGCAGCAAAAAAAGAAGTTAAAATGAATTAGATTATGGTCGTATTAATTCAGGGCATCCACCCAATCCTTTCATTAGCTTGATTCTCCTGCTACTGTAGCAATCTATAAATGCTATAAGCTTTAAATGGTCTGTGTACTTTAAGCTTTATAGGAGACTACTACTATTAACAGTTACACAAGTTGGGAGGAAAGGGCGATGCTATACAGGGTTACATATGAGTCTGTCAAGGCCATGAATTCACGATCTTATGCTAAACATTCCCAGAACTTGGGATGAGTCTTCCAGACACTGCACGTTGAACAGCTCCCAAGGTGACACCTAAGGCTACGTTTCCAAGAACGCTCAGGTCCCCCCAGCACCGTGTGAACCCTTTCCTTCCACCTTTTTGGCCATTCATTGCCTCGAAAGAAGCCGTTACACGAACTGTGACCAGGTCTGAAACACTGAGCGATTCAGCTCCAACTCTTTACCTCGCCGCCCAGACGACCACAAGCGTGTGGTTAGCAAAAGAGTTCCTTGAACTTCTGAACTCTACGTTTTTCTTTTAGGTGGGGAATTAAGCGGACTTAGTCACACAGACCTCCAGTTAAGGGTCTTTGAAGATGAGGAGCCGGCAGTGATAACGCTCTGTGTGTATGTGTGGGGATTTTTTCCTCTTAGTCCTGAACGCCATGCTCAGCTTCTCAATGAGAATTAAAAAAAAACAGGGAAGAGGGCAGCAACCTTCATATGGCGATGAAATCACTTCTTCCTAATCACCATTGGAGCCTCAGAACCAGGAGACCATCAGGTCACAACCTAATACCTCTTCCAGTCATAAATTTCTAGATATCTCCAGTAATAGGTCTGATCTCAGTTTACTGGAGCTGGGCTTTTTTTCTTCATTTTCCTCAGAATAGCCTTATGGAAGAAGAGCTTCTTTACAGGCAGTACCCCGAATTTATAGAGCTTTATCTCAGCCACTGACTGACCATTAAATTCCATATTTACATCTTTAGCCAAATGGGTAAACAAGTAAGTACAGTAATTTTGAATCTCCATTAACTTTTATGTCACTGAAGATGAGATGAAAGGACATAGGCATCAAGCCTAGCCTCAGCATGCTTTCCAGGAATAAAACCATGCTGCTTTGTTATCTTCCATAAAGAGATCGGGACGAAAATTAATCAGTAACAGCTTCTCTAAAACAATGTTTTCTCTTTTTACCACTGGGTGCGTTACCAACAGGTGCCCATTCCCAACCTTCCACCTGAACAACAGCTCAAAAAACCCCCAGTTTCATAATAGGATGCATTTCGTAACCAAAACACACAACAGCAATGGGGGGAAAAAAACAGAAGCACTTGCTCACAGTAATAGCTATTTTCCTTTCCTCTTAAAGAAACACAATGAAGCAATTACTGTCCGCTGCATTTCCACGGGTGCTCCAGCCAGAGCAAGTGGCCGGGCGGCTCGGGGGGGGCTGGAGGAGTGGCAAGAAAAAGAAACAACTCCTACCAGATATGATTCACTAACAACAAAAACAGCCCCGTGGTACCTCTTACTTTTCATAGGATGAAGACAGGTTTTTCCACCAGCAGGGTTTTCCGATTAGAGGAATTTTTCTGTAATGGGATTGATGACGTAGGTGTCGGGATGAAAATAGGAAGGACCTCAAAGGTTACAGCTAAGCTGGGAGTCTCCTTGTACCTGAACCGTTGCAGAGCCTCAGAAAACTCCTTGTGGTCTCAGGAGGATGTACCCTATGGGAAACCCTTTAATTTACTCGAGAAAGAAGAATGCGTTCATGGGTAATTATCCCTCTGGAATTACACTGAATGGAGAATATACGAATAAACATAGAACGGTCCTTGCTGGGCGAGCCGTTGTGTCTCACAAACACATACCATCTATTGCTGGACACACGGAATGGAGAACCAACAGATTGGACCAAGGAACATCCTATAAATTAGAAATAGCTTAAAGAACATCATGTAAATGTGTTCTGCCTCCAGGCATCAAATTATGTGAATCATCAAATCCACTTTATACATACATATTCTAAAACATGCTTTTAGTTCTGATGGCCTTTGGCATACAGCTTTGGAATGAGCGTGCCTATAAACTTATATTTGTTTTAAAAGTATTAAGGGCAGAATTGGCAGCAACTTCTACATTTAACTTGCTTGGAACTTTCTTTTAGAAAAGATTCTTTAAGTCTTATTTTAGAAACTTAAAATAAATTATGAGACACCCTCCATAAAATTAAGTTGAAGGACAGGCAGGTGGGAAAGAAATACTATTACCATTTTTCTCCATGTCAGCAGGCACTAAGAGTTCAACATGTTGTATTATAACACACGAGCTTCGGTAATTGTCTCACAGAGATGAAAGTTTGGTGAGACAGAGCTGAGATTTGGGGTGTCTGAGATTTCTGTCTGTCACCCTGTGGAAGTTTTCCCAACATCCAGGTTGTTGTACCTCGGTAGAGTCTGATGCTGCAATATTGAAAGCAGTTAAAGGCTGCGTCTTTCTGACAAATAATTACATTTCTGTATGATATATTTAAAGCAGTGTTTCAATACGAGGTTACATGGTTTTGCAGCTTTGACTCACACGTGCTACTTGCAGCTCCCAGTGAGTTTAACCAAGATGTGAGTGGCTGGTACATCTTAGAACCAGACTTGTTTTAAACCATCAACCAGTTGGTAGCATTTCTGTAACTGGTTAAGCAGATCATTCTTCTACCCCTCAGCTGTGGCACCACAGCAAGTGGAATGATCATTTTAAACCCAAAATATGTTTTAGATGAATAAACAAAGAGAAACTAAGATACAACATGTAGATATTGCCTGACTTTTTCAATAGATAACAGAACAATGTCAAGAAGTATAAACAACTTAACTGCCCTTTCATATTAATGAATCTGCTGTAGGATAAAGGTCTGTTAATAGTAAATATCTAGTAATGGATAAACCCAGACCCAGACAGAATAATTCATAAAAGAAACAATACCCATTACATTGGCAAGAATAGTAAATGCTGTCAAAAATGGCAGGAAAATTCATAAAACTGCTACAATAAAATAGCTTGTAAAGCCTTTTATCTTATAAAAATATAAGCAAATATAAGAAAAATATATTAACGTACAGCATCTTATACTAAAAAAACGCCACTGCATGCCATAATTTATTTTCTACCCCATCCGAAATCGCTTGCAAACTTTGTGTCCTGAGGAGGAGGAAAGCAGAGGAAATAGGAAAACATTTTCTTTTTTCCTTTCTCCAAGTCTCATCATTTTGATGGTACTTAGAAAAATGAGAAATTTCTATCACCTCGGTCCATCGATTTTACATCAGTCAGCGTAGCCTAAACTTGACATTGATCTTCCGTAGATATTCTACCCCGAAACAGACACAAAAGACCTAAAAGATTGCCATGCAAATGACTATGTCTTTTATATACTTATTACTGCAAAAGATCCCTGAACCGAGCAGTAAAAAAATCACACCTGCCTGACACAAACACACCAGAGCACATCACCTGCTGAGGCCACATCGAAATGCAGCAAGATGCAGCACGGTCTTAACAGATCTGCTGATTCATTGATGCTTATGCTTTCACTTCAACAGCAAATAGCTGGGTTTGTCTCAAATAAACACATGCAAATAAAGCCACCCTTTATGTCAATAAATTATGTTCTGTGTACTTCGTTTTCATGCCAGTGGGAACGATGTTGTAAGAAAAGTAGTTCGAGGATGGCCAAAGAGAATTGCAATTTATATGCCAGAAAGAGTTATGGTAAATATTATTATTATGGTTATTAATGATTTGTAAAGCACTGTAAATCTCCATGACAGTAATTATGATGCTTTGTGTATATAAATTTGACATTCTGCATATACAAGCACTTGGGCTTGAACTCTTCCTAGATCATTAGGAAACTAGAGGTCATATCATCGGTCACTCGAGCAGTAATTTCCTGCAGATTTTCGGGCGATTCTCAGACTTATCCTCACTGTAAAAAAGGTACTAATGATTTCTCCCCAGGCTAACAAGGTTATGAGGCGGCTGTGATTGACAACCTTTTATGTACAGCGACCCAGAGATGCAGAAGACACAGCCGGTCTGGAAACATTTTTGTGTCACCCACGAGGACGCACATGGCGGGTACGGGTTGCTGGGGCCGAGGAGGTGGCGGGCTGAGGGCCCATGTCCTACATATGTTGGTAGAGTTTCCAAAAATAAACTGAATTTGTGGAAAGCATTAATCTTCAGGGGCCTCCTCTAGGCTATATGTCACTTAATGTATTGAGAAAGGCAGCAGGGTCGAAATGATCTGTCGTTCTCATGCTAATCCTCCACGCGGAGGAAATTCTCCAAGACAGGGGTCTGCTCCTTCCCAACTCCCTTTCTCAACACTCAGATCTTTGGAAATCCGTGACTGCAGGTAGGGGATTCCCACAAAGCACAACTTGCTGTTAAAAGAGGAAAGAGGCAGCTTCCTACCTCCTCTTGCAGGGAATCAATAACCTTTCTGCTGGCAGTGGTTCAGCTACATTTGGTGCTCTGCCCTCTTTTCCAGTAGATTCCTCCTCTAGTGATAAGCAAAAAAAGGACATTACAAGTCAGTTCCATTGAAGACTAAACCCAAGTGTCCTCTGCTTAGCTAAATAAGCAGTTTCTGCAGTCTAAATGTCAGACATTAATAATCCATCTACTCCATCTCTCCCATTAAAACACCCTACGCCTTTCATCCTATCCAAGAGCCCCCTTGCATTTGGGGGAGCGGCTGGGGGTGTACCTGGGAGAACACTCAGTTTGCAAATGCACATAGCACAACTCCTGGAAAGGAACCTACACATGTATGTTCAACTGATGACTGCGGATGCAAAGCAAAGCAGCCCTGGACCAGGCTGCCCAGAGAGGTGGTGGAGTCTCCTTCTCTGGAGACATTCAAACCCGCCTGGACACCTTCCTGTGACATCTGCTCTGGGTGAACCTGCTTTAGCAGGTGGGTTGGACTGGATGATCTCCAGAGGTCCCTTCAACCCCAACCAGTCTGTGATATTGATGCTGATTCTCACTGCTTAACACTGGCAAAACAGAGAATGCCCAACAAGCCGGGCTCTGACATGCCATCTCCATCAAAAAAACCAAAAATAAAATCAAACCATTAGGAGTGTTTTATCCATTCATTATGACTGATTTCAATAGCCTTGCGATTCCAACCTTTGGAGAGGTGGCTTTATGGGAACATCAGAAGCAGCGAGCCCAACCAACCCTCGTGGACACGCACACGCTTCTCCTACCAGGAGCCGCAAGCGGCTGCAGGCAGCGTCCATTGGGAGCTTCCCAAAAACGAGCCTTCCTGAGTTACGAGCGGGCCCACACACGCACACACTCAACTTCACAGTCCATTGCTTTCCCAGGAACGGAGTCTGTGCTGTCTGCACCAAGGCAATATATCTCTTTATGGCCTGCCAGTGACTTTACAGAGAGATAAACAAAGCTTTTAAATCAAAAGGAGACAGAGCAGGAGAAAAAAAATTGGCACCCCAGAACACATGCAGATATTTATTTTTTAACCCTTCACGACAAACAAGAAAGCACAAGTTTCTTACGCAGGTTCTGCCAACCAACGACTAGGGGAGAAATGGGAAACCCAAGGGTGGAAATCTAAAGAATTCCCCTAGGTTTGAAAATGTACAGCAAAATCTCTGTTCAGCGAAGAGAGGGCCTGTGTTCATTTAAAATAATCTGAAAAATGGATATGGCACTGAATTGAGCTGTAGGGTAACTCATCTTAAAGTAGAACAGACTGAATTTGCTGTCAATCAAGGACATGATGTAAGATTCTCATTGTCTCACCTAGATCGACTGTAAATTTTGGGGGGTAATGAGGAACATCATGCGCATAGCATCAAGAAAGAGATCCTCATCAGAGTCTACAGAGGTTCTATGACATAAAAAACACCAAAATAATACCGAATCATCGCTTATTGTCCTGAACTGCTTTTCACAAGTGGAGGATAGGCAATAGCAAATAGGGCTGTAGCTCCATCAATGACTGGATTTAATTATTTGAGAGTTGAGTGCAAAATGGAAATTTTCAAAGGAATAAAAATCCTGAGCTGCTATTAGCTGGAAAATATCAGGAGGACCCAAAGCATTTTGGTGACTCATTTCTTTAAAAGTTTCATCGTTTCCCTGCCCCACAACCTGTTTCATGGATCTGGGACACAGTTTGTCTATCTGGTGCTGGGAGAATGTCTAAATCCACCAAACACCAGCCCCCTCTCTTCATACAAAGACTCTGAACACTCCACCTTTTCACTGAAAGTAAATATGTTTGTTCACTCCCTCCTAGAAAACCTCTTCCGCTTGCAAAGACAAAAACTCCACTCGTATCCCAAGAAGTAGCCCAAATATTGCTCAGCAGCTACTGAGCACCATACTATACACCAGGATCTGCTTTTTTCACACCCACTAGACCAACCCAGATGCCTTCACGCATGTGCACAAACTGGCTGAAAAGCCACCAACGTGTACACGCAGAAGGTTATCCGTGTGAACACACACAGGCCGGTTCTTCAGCTCCTTGTTTGCAGCCAAAAAATCTTCTATTTACGAGGGTATTTTCTAAGGTGGGAAATTCTTTCGCTAAAATTCTAGCCCATGCTAAGCAATATTATGTCCGCCTTCCCAAATCTTAGTCCAAGCCAGGTTCTTGCATAAGACGATTTGCAAAATTCAGAGCTGGAATGGGAATGAAGCTGCAAATCCTTTCCCATCTGCCCGGATACTCGGAGCTTTCCCTGACTCCAACTTCTGAACCCCACCAGGACTATTCCTGGTTATACCTGAGTGAAAGTCAGAGGCCAGAAGCCCGAACTCGGTGCAGAGTAAACCAGACTCTCCCTTCTGGCCATGACCACAAATGTCACCAGAGAAAACCCAGCACCTCAGCACAAAAAGCTGCTTTTCAGTATTGTTAGCTGCTTTCACGATTCTTTTCACCCAAAACTCAAGAGTGCATAAAAGCAACTCCATATTCTTATGATTTTTTTTCTTTATTTTATGTCTAGCATTTTGGGGTGGGTTTTTTTCCCCTATGTGATCACAGCTGAACTTCCTACTGGCCCAGAGGGAGTAGAGAGCAATAACTTTAAATGGCCTCATAGATGCAGCCATGGCCCCAAGCCAGCGCTAATTTCCAATCTTGTTATGCTGAAGAAAGAAGATGAAGAAAAAAGAAAAAAAAAAAAAAAAAAAGGAAAGAGGAAGAATAGAAACCAGAAAAAAAATATAAATATCCTTTAATGTTAGTGAGAATCGCAAAGTCCTGTTGGTGGTTTTAGTGACAGGTTTAAGTTTCTGTTAAAAAAAAAAGAAGAATTTGAAATACCTTTTTTAAATGAGTGTGAATATTTTTCCTTAGACACAGAACATCCTTGTGACATTCAAGTCTCTGCATACTGCAGGCAGGATGGAATTTTACTGACCAAATAAAGCATCGTCACTACTTGAGTACAGCAAACATTTGTAAAAACATATTAAACATGTCATAAATTAACTGAATTTGGGAGCCTGTAAACACTCACTTGAACTTCCAAGTTCTTTGATTTCAGCAGCACATCCAGATATCTGGATACTCAGAGGATCCCAATTTCATCCCTTAACCTGCAAAAGTGTTGGCTTTTCAACTCCTTTTGCATTTTCTAAACTCCTTTGGGCCTATTTAGCCTACTCGCCATCCCCTTCCCTGACAGTGGATGAAAATTAAGAGCACTGGGGAAAAAGGAACGCTCTGCAACACCTTCCCAAAAAGCTCTCCCTTTCCAAACTCAAGCTTTTATCACTATTGTGGAAAAAAAAAAAAAAAAAAAAAAGGCATTTACAGCAAGCGCTAGTCACTACAAAGTAAAACTTTATATTGCACAAGCAACGGACGCAAATCAAAATAAAACCGCAAGAGGAATTTAGCAAGGAAGTATGGAGTTACCTACAAAGATATTTGGCCAGGAAAACGGAGATATTCTTGTGAAGGGTGCTGTGACCACGGGCCCTGGGCTGGCAGCAGCGACGTGCTTGGTTTTATTCCCACCCTGGAGATGAGGTTCTGGAGCAGCTGCAGACTGACAAAGAGAAGAAGCACCGTTGCCTTAAAAGATGCTGACAGTCTTCTAATATATTTTTCGCCCACTACCTGCAGCACCCATTCAACCCTTCTATTCAGCAGCATTGCCCAGATGGATTCGGCTCGCAGCCCTGCTCACCTTATCATCAGGATTTCTGTGCACAAGCGGGAAGTTGGGCTGAAGCAAAACAAGAGTTAGAGCATAATATTAAAAATACAGCACAGAGTTAAATCTGAACCGAGGAGGTCTGGCAGGTAATCCAGATTTGGTCCAAAGGGAGCTACACGAAGAAGCCTAATATGCCCAAAGGTGTGAGGAAATGCAAAGTATAAAAATTAACAACTCATTCTATAATATCAAGTAATAGACAAGGAAAAGCGATCCCCTGTCCTTGCACTCTGGTTTCTTTCTGTCCTGCATTCAAGCTTTCCAAATCCACTAGAGAGGCTCCAACAATAAATGCCACTTTGTTTTGAGGCTGCATGTCTCGCATTGCCTGGAAAAGGCAGCAAGCCACACTGTCTCCTTTTTATCTCAATAATTAGCCTTCAAGTCTGCCAGGCATTTTACTGCCTTAGGTGATGCAAAGCTGAATCTAGATTCCTAAATCAGGGCCGTTAGATCCAAAGCTTAACTGTAGATGAAACAACCAGTGTGAGATTCCCCAAAGGCTGCCATAAAGCCAAGGAAAGTGCTGCTACTGCTTTTAGAGCAGCATCTGCCTCTGGACATCCTGGTGAGCACTAGATAGAGACCCAGAACAGCAAAACATGGGCAGAAATAACCAGAGCAGGAGCTCCGTGGAACAGGGCTGTAGGGACAACCAATGTCGGGTGACAAAGCGCATCTTCATTGTCAAAGACACACAAGTGTTACTCCACCCCATTTCAAGTCCTCAGTAAGAGAGCAATTTCCAGGCATCCGACTCCTATTAATTTCTCACTGATTTGAATTGGAATTAGTGCCCAGACAGCCGTCAAAGAATCACTTATGCAGTCCCTTAAGCTTTTAAGTACATAAGGAACATTTAAAAACAGGGTGACAAGTACTTCAGGTTCCCTTCTGAAACTGGACCTTTTTTTGCCTTTTTCCTTTATTCTTGACATATTTCACAGAGGAAAACAACTACAAATCTGGGCCAGCGTGCCTAAACCTCCTACACAGACGCCTTGCTCACCCCGAACCCCTTTGCACACAGAGACCCGATGCCACGTGCACAACGTCGGCGCAGATCAGCCAGCACTAACCAGTATTTCTTTTTTGCAGCAGCAGAGTCCAGGCCAGCACCTGAATGTGTGGCCCGGCGACCAGATGTTGCCTCCTAAATGTGCACGTGCATCTTTTCCCTCCAAATGGCATTTGCTCCTCTTGGTCTGATGCCAAACATCTCCTCCCGAGACATGCACACCTCTCCTGTTTTTTTCAGCTCCTTGCATTGGTGTAAGTTGGGAGTAATTTTTTTTTTTTTTTAACTTCATAATTGCCCAGGTACAGTTGTAAGTAAATCCAGCTCAGTATGCCAAAATGAACTGCAGTCTTAAAAAAAATAAATAAATAAATAAAAATCAAAACACCCAAAAATAGTCATAATTTCTCAGCATTTTATATCAGCTGTGGACCCAAGCAGAAGCAGAGGGAATTTGGTCAAAAAAACAGATGTTAACTGAGGAGACGCATCCTGCACTGCAGATCCTTGGCAGTAATGAACAAGCTGTGCTAAGAGTCTTGTGCATCTAAATTGCCTTCAGAGGAAAATTGTCCTTGAGAGCAAGGACTGGAAGGTATTTGGGGCAGGGACCAACTCAATTGCCCTTTGTATATGATACAAACATCCAGGCATGTGATTCCTAATTGCGAACAAAACAAAAAATTGTTGTCAGGAAAGATGACACAGCAGAGAGATTCGATGCAGGAGGATTTGGGTTACGTAGGTGCCATTCCCAGTCCTGCCGGCCACCTTTTAGAAATTATTTGAACACTTTGAAGAGGCTGTTTCTGCATCTGTAAAGAGGAGTCTCATCAGATGGACTCACCACCAGAAACCTTGTGAGCCTCTTGCTTCTGATGTGCTTTGAGATCGCCAAATGCAGGTGTTCAGTAAGAACAAACAAACAAGAAGTTAAACTCCTGATCACCCAGCTTTAAGCTTCTGTTTGAAGAACAACACTGAGCAGCAACACAAGAGATGCTGCCCTGCAAATACGAGTGGATGAGCAGAGTCGCATCCATCACGAAGCCCAGTTCATCCAGGAGCTCCTCTGAGAGCAGCGATTTTCCTGGGGGAGACATATCTCTGGTTTTTTGGGAAGTGCCGGCACACATCTGTATTTTGCCAGGCTGATCTGAGGCCAGTGAGGAAAATGGTAATAGTTTCTTTTATTTTTTTTCATTTCTCCCCTACATCTCCTCCCTAACAACTTCAGCTGCAGCCACATTCTATTTTTTCCCCCCTTACAATTGTTTCAATAGATTCTTTATGGTTTATGGGTTGGTTTTTGGTGGTGGTTTTGTTAGGTTTTTTTGGTTGTTGTTGTGTTGTTTTTTTTTTTTTTTCTTTTCTCCCTCAAACTGAAGCCTGAAATATGCTCTGAATTAAGAAAAAGCTCCGTGTCACTGGGGATTGGACTGCTGCTGAACTGTTCCGTGTGTGTGTGTGCGCGCACAACCTCCCAGCCAAAAATGCCTCGGGGGCTCTCCCGAACTGTTGGGGTCCTAAAAAGGGTCCATTCCTCCTTCATTGGCCACCCTCCGAATCGGCTGGTGGGGGGGGGGGGGGAGAGCTTCCTCCGCCCCCTCGAACACCACACTCCCTCTATAGCACATCTGTCCAAGCTTGCTCACTGCTGGCCCTTTCCTTCCCTTCCCCATATGCTACAGGCATTTTTGGCCTGTCTGAATCCTCAGTGCATTAAGCAGGAGGCCCCTGGTTCAAGAAATCTCCCCCCTTTTCAATAGGCAGTGCAAAAGAAACGGAACGGTGTGTGCAGCAGTGGGGTGAGAAGAAGGGTCAGGGAGGAAAAGAAAAAAAAACCAAAATGCATGCGGGGAGGGGGAACATCTCACCTGTTACCTTTATCAGAAAAGAAGGAAATTCACTGCGGGAAAGTAACACAAAGCTTTGGCTTTTAACTTTTTGCATTCGCCAGCCAAAATGCGAAGGCGGGATTTTACAGAGGCCCACTGCTCGTAAGCACCGGTTCAGAGATACAGAGGTCTCCTTGGTCCATAAAGCCCGTGTCTCTAGCTAGGGTAGTTTATTCTGGGCTGGTGCAGCTGTGTAGCAAAACAACACATAAGAATACACACATATCCCCAAAAAACCCAAAAAAAACCCAAAAAAACCCTTCTGGATATCACTTTGTTTGTTCCCAGGTTTAAAACTGGAATCTGGGAAAGGGTCGGTGCAGCTGGAAATCATCCCGTCTGGATCGCACTGGTCCAGCCCCAGCGAGGGTCAGGAGCTGGGGCAGCCAGAAACGCCGTGCAGCCTCCCTCCAACCTACCATCGGGCTACCTAATCCTGCACCTCAGCTCCCAAGGCATGAAAACCGGCAATCCCTGCGCTAAACGCACACATCGGTGGTGAGGACTCGGCTCTCGTTACTTGGACAATTGCTTCCTGCTGCTCAGACACACAAAGCGACGTGGTGGAAGGGAAGACGGGGTGCTGCGAAGGCAGGAGAGCTGCCAACCGCTACTTCTTCTCTGCGCTTGACACGAGGGTGATCTCTAACAAAATTACTTAACTGCCCATGTCCAGGTATCCAGCATCCCTCATGCTGCTGTGCCAAAATGGGCATGCGGTGGTGTCGGTACCCTCGTTGTGCCTCAGTTTCCCCTAACTGCACCATCTGGGCTTCACGGAGGGAGCGAGATCCCTGGGGAAAGGCAGTTCAGAGCAGGGTAACGTGGCGCTGGACTTCCCAAGGAAACGCTACAAAAGCAGCTCAGGTTGGAAGGGCAGAAACGTGTTTTGTTGTTGTTTGGTTTTCTAAATGGTATCATAAAATCTCTAATGCCACCATTTTTAGGTATTTGGCCTTTCCAGAGACCACTTCTATTAACTCAAAACCCACGTGCAACAGCTATTCTTTATTCTAACGCTACCTTTATGTCCCTTTTACACTTCTAGGTTCATGCATGAAAAACAAAGAATATAACATTTATCTCCTTCTAGTCACAATTCTAGGGGAAAAAAAAAAAAAAGGGAAGAAGGGATTAAATCCTAAATTATCCTTGTTGCAGCAATGAGATGTTCACCAGCATCAGGAAGCTGTAGGTGTCTGGACCTCTGAGGCACTTTGAAAAACCCAACACCCTTTGGGCTTTGAATCAGAATCACCTGTGTCTTAACCCAGGAGGACACAGCTCCAGGGAAGCAACGTTCACCTGCTGGTGATTAGCTTGGGAATGGAAAGGTGCGTCTCTATCATTGTATCACTTCCATTTGGTCACAGTTATCCCATAGTCAACTGCAAAAACCAATTTAAGCCATGTAAAAAAAAAAAAAATATCACTAATTACTAAAATTACTAATCACGGCATGATGAAGAAGAGAAGATAAACAATGGCAGAGAAATAAGAACCACAATACAACTGCTGAGGAAGACTAAGATCATACGCAACAGCTATTCCCGATTGTCTAGCGTCCAAATAACCAGACATGTGACAGGCACAACGCTTCTTGAAAAACCCAAAGGGTATTTTAGTGGAAAGGGCACCTGGCCTGGGTATATAAACTTGTTAGCTTCTATAGTACAGAATAACCCTGATGAAACTACTTATCTATCCTGTTCCTCACCTACTGTAAGGAATATGTCACTTATCTTGCACAAGTGTTGGATGAATAAAATCGTTCATGATTCTAAGAACTGAGATGCATCTACAGCATCATCTCTCTGAAAAGCACAGCAGACAAACAGTCAACACTCCAGCTACTTGTCAGTTGCTAATACTTTATTCAGTCTAATCTTTAAATGCACTTACAATTATAAACTAAGATATACGAGCTAGGAGATACCCAAAGCTGCAGTCTAAACTGTTCCCTCATACAACACCAAGTACTCCTAGACCATCCCTGGCAGATGACTAACTTGTTTTGAAAGACCTCCAAAGAAGCAGATCCAGTAACCTTCTCACACAGCTTATTTTAGTACTGAACTATCCTTGAAGCTAGCAAGCTTTTGCTAATACTAAACCCTTTCTGCTAAAAATTACGCCAATCATTTTTCTCCTACTCATTGCTGCTATGAAGAACAATTCATCATCATTCTCTTTCTAGCAATGTTTTACATATTGGAGGAATGTTATCACATCCTGTCAGTCTTCCTTTCTCTAGACTAAACAAATCCAATTCTTTCAATCTTTCCTCATAGATTACGTTTTCCAAACCTCTTATCATTCCTACGGCTCTCCTTTAGTCCCTCTCCAATTTGTCAAGATTTTTCTTGAACTGCACAACCAAGGCGGAATACAGCCAAGGCTGTATGAAGGTTGCCTGAAAAGCAAAACTCACCCCGTTTTTTTACCCAGAAGTCCCACTAAAACTCTCTGTTGCATGAGTTGTCTTTTCTGAAGCAGTTTTATCATGTTACATCATATTCAGTTTATTGTTTTCCAGCACTCTACGTCCTTAATTGTCTTAATTTTAAAATACTGTTTCTTTTGGTAAGTGTTTTCAGGTTTGCGTTCTATTCCATACCTGCATTCATTTCATTGACCGTGATGATTTGTTTTTATCACATTTCACGTTCCTCATTCCATACAACGAGGTATCAAAAACATTTGGAGTTCTGCTTCTCCTTTCCAAAATACAGCAATTCCACCCAATATGATCTCAGAAAACTTTGTTGGTTTGCACTTTATACCATCACGCAAGGCTGTCACTGAGCACTTTCCAAACCGTGGCAGACCCTTGAGGGACCCCACCTGATGTGCCCTCCCACCTTCCATATCTACTTTTTGAGCCTTAATTTACGACTAGTTGTGCCCCCACAATGCGGCAATTTGAAATAGAGCATGTTTCTCTACTTCGTCTAGGAGGACGCTGTGAATGACAGCATTCAAGGCCTAAATAAAAATCAAACACCCATCATATCCACTTCTTGGTTTTCATTTATTAGTTCATCTACCCTGCACAGAAATGGTACTGGTTTGACATATTTGCTCTTGACAAATCCATATTTGCTGTTTCTGATTAACTTCTTATTCTCCGAGCGCTTGTAACAGCTAATTCTAGAAACTTTTTGGGTATTGAAATTTGTTTTGCTGTTCCATAATCCCCTTGGTTCTCATTTTCCCCATATTTAAAAATAGACCTTATGTTTACCCTTCCCTGGGCCTCTGACTCTACCTTGGTCATCTGTGAACTCTGAAAGATAATCTCTAATCACTTGGGGATCGTTTCAGCCAGATCCTGAAGTATTCCAGGGGAGATTTCATCAGCTCCTGCTGAATCGCAGAACGTCTAAATTATCTAAATTTTAGCCAGCATAGTCTCTTGCTATTTGTGATGATCCCCTTGTTAAAACTTACTGCATTAGTACACAACCACAATCAACTATTTTTTGAGGCAAACAACCAAAAAAAAAAAAAAGGCATTGAATATTTCATTATCCATATCATTTGTTATTTCCTCTCCTTCCTTTTAAAGTAATAGACTAACTACCCTAACATTTGTTGGTTTTTATGTTTGCATTTATGTTTTTAAGGGATTTTGACTCAGCCACTGATTTATGGGGGGTAAAGTAATTCAAGAGCAGGATCTGTATCCAGAAACTCAGATACCACAAGCAAATGAGTTGATACATAACTTTTGGCTTCAAAAATAACCCAGAGACACTAAAAGAGACAACATTCCCTAGGAAATTCACAAGTCTAAAAAAGAGAAAGACATGTGCAAAAGCTTCTGCTTTCCTTTAAGAAAGTTTATCACGTAACTGACACAAGACCATGTGTACATGCTCAGCCCTGTGTGTATGAGCTGATGCCCAAAAGCATTTTGAAAAGCAAATTTAAATGCTAATGTGCTCAATATATAATTTCTCATCTAACTGACCAAATAATTTCCAAATACATTTTGTCCACGGATGTCACAGAAAGCAAAGGAAGATGATGACAAAAAGCACACAGCGCACTTCGAACACAAAATAACTCTAAGTACTTTTTTATTTTTCCTCCCCTAAGTGTAGCCATTAGGCAAGAGATCCTTGAAAACCCTGAGGGTTTTATGAGGTTTGATGAGCTCTTAATTAGAAATGGCTGAAATTTGAACTGAGGACTTCTGAACACTGTCTGGATGGGAACAGGAGGCTTGTTTCTGCCTGATTTCCTACTTAAAACAGGCTTATGTGCAAATTTGAATAAACCTGGCTAAGAATGATAACGCCAAAGTGGACAGGGCCAAGTGTTTCTGATACGGACTAAGAAGAATTTTTTCCCAAACAGAGACCAAAATATACTTTGATCAGAGAAGCAGGTAAATGGTTCAGAAGCAGGTTAGAGACATCAAAAAAGGAAAGAAGGATAAGGCTGGGACAGAGGTGGCCAGGGAGGAAAAAAAACCCCAGGAATTTCAAAAATAGAAAGAGTCAGGCAGACCCAAAAGCTCTGAAAAGCATCTGGAAAAAGATCCCAGATTTTTCAAAGAACCCCAGGTGCCTAGCACTCTTTGGAGGCCTCAGCCAAAACTCCTAACTGGTGTAAATTAATGTTGCTGGAGTGCAGGCAATGGAGACACTGCCAATTTCAAAGGCAATATTCCCTATTCCTTCCGACAAGCTGCGTCCTGCAAGCACAAAATAAATCTGACTACTGAACTTTGCTTGCCTGTAGTGGGATGACGGAACATCTTTATTAATGTCTCATCTTTGTTAACTCATAGATCCCAGATACAGAAACCAACCTGCAGAGCACCCAGAATCACTTCAATCCTCTGTGCATTTACAGGAGCTACTGAATATGTTTACAGGAGCTCCGGGAAAGTTTCCTTATAGATCTGAGGCTTTTTATCTGTTCCCAGGCTGAACCTGAAAGCAACACATTTATCTCATGCATACACATCTTAACCGTTCTCCTTCTCTTTGAATTTCAGGCTGCATTTGATTAACTCTGCAAAATATTTTGGGATGTAGTCATTCTGGAACAACACACACAGAACAGATTATGATTATGCAGGGTGAACCAGATCACTGAACATGAGACAGATTAGCAGCTATACTAGACAGTCAATCTATTTAAGTCTTCTGCATTTCATTGTGATTTAATTTAATTAAAATACTGTGGGGTTTTTCCAGTGTATTATTTGAAAATAGGATTTATTTTTTATCTGGAAGACTACCATTATTATTTAAGGGTGTTCCCGTTACAGACAAAAGCCCTCTATTTTTGGTTAAAACTCTACATTTTCAAGCAATTACAGCTTCCAAAAGTTATACCGCTGGTGAGGATGATTGTCATTCTCCAGCCCAAGCTGAAATACAAAGCACTTAGAAATTCAAGGTTAAAGATTCAGTGAAAGTTGGTGGAAGACTTTTTTAAAAAAAATTACGGGCCTGGAAAAGAATTAATGTTGGTTTTACTAGGAATATTACTGAAAAATAATTGCTCATTTCACACTGCCCTTTCGTACTAATCACTGGAGAGCTGCAGTTGGTACCGTTCCGGTCCTTCTGCATCTTGTGAACTTCTTTACTGCTCCTATAAAACATTCGGACATCCGTGCTGAATGCAGTAATTCCCTCTGAACAGAAAGCATGATCCTAAGGAAAAGGACATCAGACCTGTTCCCAAATACTAGTGTGGAAAGATTTTTCCCGGGGAAGAGGGGACCGCACCATTCCCAACACTTTTCTATTTTTTCCCCCCACATTATCTCACGCAGAGCTGCTGGATGCAGTTTGGGAGACCCGACGGCTGCAAACAGGCTGATGTGGAGCAAGATGGGGAGGTAAATATGAATTGCATGACAAGCAGAAGCACTCCCCTGTAGCTTTTGATTTCAGCCTTTTACTTCAGAAAACTGAAGATAAGCATCAGCAGCTGGTCACTGAATCAATCACAGTCACAGCGTCTGTGTAAATACTGAGGGTTCAGAAGAATGAACTTATGCCAAACGGCTTTGTGCTGGGGAGGGAGCAGGACCCTTGTGCCTTTGCTAGAATCCCCTGCTTCTTTAAACACCCGTGGACATGTCTGAACAGGCCCAAACTTGCCAGAGGTCCAAGCCAAGGAGAAGTTTCTGCTTTTTTAGCCTAGCTGGAGCAATGACATGCGAGGAAATGAAGGACCAGGGGCAGCGAGAGGGAAGGAGCCGTCACAGAGCCAGGCCCGCCCGCGGCCGAGCGCCGCGGCTCCCCCGGCTCTCACGCATCAAAGACCTCGGCTTCACCTTGTGCACAAGCTGGCCCCTTCTCCAAGGGCGAGCAAGAAATCCAGTCCCCGTGTTCAACTCAGCGATGGAACAGAAAAATGATTTGATTAACGCGCGTAGATAAACACATGAGGGGAGGGATGGGAAGGAAGGGATGGAGAAAGTGCTCTCCGGAGGGTCTGTATTAATTAAAGACTACTCCTCAATGGAATAACTATCTACAGCATTGTATTCCAATTACGAGGCCTTCCGTAACAACCTTAGCATCTCCCGCCTATGCTCCTGGTGTTCGCTGCATTAAACCAGCCTAAGCTACGGCTCCCTCCTGTCACCGCTGTCCCTGGGCCCAGCTCAACGCCTGCCACGGGGGTCACACCGCAGGACAAGAGAACAGCCCACAGGTGAACGCAACAGAGTACGTATGAAGGCAGGGTGGTTATCGCCATCAAAACCCAGGAGTCAATAATCAAAGACAAATGGGAATCGGAATTCCAGTTTTAAAAAAAAAAAAAAAAAAAATCAATGGGAACTGGGGCACGGGCTGAGCTGTCCTCCTTCAGTGTGTCCTCTGCACCACCGGGATTTACCTATGGAAGATATGTGCACTACAAGGTAAACACAGGTTATTTAAGATATAGATTTATTAGTTTTCTCTCTGCTCAGAAAGGCCTTTCAGCCTCCTTGTAACTTTATACATGTGGGTAGAACCCTGCACCTGCCTGGAACCTGTCTCTGAAATCCAGAGGTGTCCATACGAGAGCAGGGTCTCCCAAGTAGATCCCGTTTCAGATCTTCCCCAGCCTCATATTAAAAAAAAAGCTTATTTAATTGTTTCAATTTCACAGAATCTCATTTTACTAGAGTTTCCAACATCCCCTGAGATCATGGCAGAATTAAGCTTTAACCGTCTTGTAACATCTATTCTGGTATCTTGCAACATGCTGGGTATTAGAATGTGAGGGGAACTAAACCAGCTCCTCTTTCCCTTTCTTTTCCCGATATGAAGGTAACAGATGAAAACTGCTCCGGAGACTACATGACAAGTCACGCTCCTTCACTCAGAATGCAGCTCCTGAGAAGGTTGCTCTGGCCCAAAAGGTTGCTTTCTATGCAATGTTATTCTACCCAAGAGCTTTATGCAAATTGTTCTGATCAGCAATAACATCTTCTGTTTTGCCATTTTATGGACATTATGTAAAGTAAAAGGACAATGAAGTAAAATAGATTTAGTCAAAGCCACCAAACCATTACAAAAGAAGATTCATTGCATAATGGATGCCCTTTTCCCCATAGGGAGAAAAAAATACCCTGGCTACAGCTTAATTTTGTTGTTTTGTCTGTTTGATATCTGATGCCTACCAGAAGGATTTGTAAAGAAACCTAAGGCATTTAGACTCCAATTTAATGGGATTCAAGCATTTTTTTCTGTTGGAAATGTTTGAAAACAATATGCTAAAGACCAAACAAACTATTGAGTCATAATCACCTCCAAACTTTGATACCTTCAACAATAACATGTTGATAAACAGTACAAAATTATGGGGCTGGAGGCAGCAGAATGCAGATGAATCCTTCCGTGCCCTGACTTTGCAAAACACTTAAGACTGTTAGTTCTCAATAATTTCAACTGAGGCTGCAATTACTGAAGTCTCCTGAAAGTCAGCTGTCAGCTTTTAAAGTGTTATTTTTTTTTTCCTATAACAGCAGATGGTTTGGAGAGACAGTGGCTCTAAATGCTCACTTGAGGAACCTGAAAATTCCAGAAATAGGAGATTTCAAAACTGAGAGTCAATTGCTAAGTTTTGAAACTGTTTCTATGAAGCTGAGTAAAGGTGAAAAGACCAGGAGGAGACAGTGAAAGAGAAAATATGAACAAGCTTTCTCAAAATAACCAGAGCTCTGTAGCAGTGACGGGGGAATAACAGACCCTGCTCAGTGCCTGACTCCGCTACTTCTGCCTTTGCTCCTGTTGAGTAGCAGCATTAGTTTCACTGAAATCAATCAGCCTGCCTCCGGAGTCAGCCGTTATTTAATTTCACTGAAAGGAAAGGGCAGAATCAAGCCAGTAAATACTATCACGTTTATAGATATGTTTTGTTATGTTACATGAGAAATAGTAGCATGGGACTGCTGGGAGTTTTCAGACTGATAAAGCTGTTATCGTATTTCTATTTTTCACTGGGGAACTGCAGCACCAAGAGATCAAGGTCATGTTTAGTAGAGAGGGCTTAGGGGGTATTTTACATATGAATAACTTCAAGCATATGTTTAAGCGTTTATCTGCACTAGAGTCTGTACAAGTGGTCTAAGACAATACAGACCAAGTGAAGTCCACAGCAATGAGCATCAATGGGCCTCTAGTAGCTGCTCAGGGCTCTAATTGCAAAACCATAAACTCTTTGCAGTGATAGCTCTATTAATGTCAAAATCTTCTTGTCCCTGAAGAACATTTCTGCCCCTTATAACCCATCTAGCAGATGAAAAATCAGGAGACATGAGCTCTAAGTTCCTCGTCATTTCTTACCTAAATACAGCCTCTCAGTTCATCGAGAGCATCACACTGTCCTAAGCCTCTCATTTTAAGGAGAGATGAGAGTGTTACCTGAAGTGCTTCAGTGACTCTTAGACAAGTCTGAAGCTCTCGAGACTAGTATTACATGCACTAGGTGTTCCTTCTGCACTCCTCAGATCCTTCAAGAAGTCAGAGGGAGAAATGAATATGTATTCTAGATGTCAGCTGGTTATATCAAAGCCTATCTGTGTCTAATTATGGAAAACAATCTGCCTATGTGAAGTTCACAGGGAAAGCTCTAAACAGATGTTGATTAAAGAGTGCCTCTGTAGAGTACTTTTTGAGAGGTCATTTTGCTGCATTTCGATTGAGATGGATGAAGGTGAGGTGTTTGGCAGTGAATTGCTTCTTTGAAGCGAGTGACGAGATCAGGTTTTCGTATGGAAGCACAGAGGTTGCGGCGACATTCATCTGCAGGGGAGACAAGTGGATTTACTAAGAGAATGAACAAACTAATTCACATGGGCGAGAAACCTTTCTGAAGTGAGTAGTTGCATTTACTTTAAAGGTACACATGAATGTAAAGGTTAGTCAGAGTCATGCCAGAGAAAATGAGTGAACTTTTTCCTGGAGATAATGGCATAGAGAGGATACTCAATAATTCCCAGTGAAAGTCTCTTAAATGATGAGGCTTTACTTCAGATAAAATTCGTCCTTACCTTGAACAACATTAGGGTGAGTATGTTCCATTAAAAACTTCTTCACAGTCTCAAAGGTCCTATCAGAGCTCCATCAACTTAACCAAGAAGACAGCTGGTTTTTTAGGAGAACTAAATCACTGGTAGTAAAAATAAAGGATGGCATTACCCTAAACAATTTGCTGAGGATGGGTCCAGCCCTTTGGTGCTGGAAAATGATAGATTTGCTGAGTAGAGAACTTGGCCCATGGATTCAAGTCTTTGTGGAGATTACGCCTGAGATGGAGCAAAGCAATGCCACAAGTTCCTCTCTCTCAAATGATGTTGGCACTCCTTGTGACAATCCCAGCAGATTGATTACTTCTCTGAAAACGTCCTCCTGTGCTTTATACCTCCTTGTGGAATAGCCACAATTTACTGGTAGCCAGAAGCCATTAAGTAGTGATGGTCGTTTCTCTTCGATTTCAACAAACAAAAATCCAATGTACGACAAAGAGCTGCAGATAGGAACTCCTCTGAATGTTTGACTGTAAATGAAACCCTCAGTAGCTTATTGCTTGGAAGTGAGAGCAGAGGTTGAAAAGTAAATGCACTTTGTCCAGGACACAGCGTTGCTAAAATAATTTCTGACAGCCTGTGCCAAAGCACTGAAGTCAACAGACTTAGCTGATCCACTCTAATAAATGCAACAGTTATAAAAATAAATGTAATACCTTCAAAAAAGCAGCTATGAGATGGCCAACATGAACCACTAGAAAACAGCCACACTCGACACCCCTAAACCCTGCAATAGTCAACAGAAAAAAAAATTACCTTTCCAGTGACATCTGCATCAGGCATGGACAGTCCCAGTTTGCTACCAGCCACAGACACCTCACTTGTGACTATCCTATTTTCTGCTCAAAGGACTGTCAGTGGGTACCAGCTGTATGGCTGTAGTTTATTTCCATGAGTTCTTTTATCCAAACGACCACCAGCTCTAAAAAAGACCCAGGATTCAAACTGCTCTATAGGACCTTCTGTTTTCTTTGCTTGTTGTTCGACATTGTTGTCCCCTCATCACTTAAAGAGAAACGAGCAGAACAATTTGAGATGGCTTTTGAGCCCGCTGCATCAATGCTGGAAGTAACATGACTCTCATATTTACTAGTTCTGCTGTATTATTCCATACAGAACGGAGAATGAAACTATAGCTTAACTATTTTCGGCAATTTAACTTAACTACAAAGCATATTTCATTAAGTACAGAGGAAGAGTTGCCATGCAGAGAAATGTATGAAGAAGAGTGAAATAGATAATGTATTTAAGAACTGTCCTTTCCTTTGGCCCACTTCCCGTGAAGTCTTTCCATCTAACTTATGTGGTACTGTGAATCTCAGAGAAGTGAATGGACTTCTTTGCAACTTCCAGAAGAAGCCAGGAAAGAAAGATGCAAGTACTTGTAAGGAAATCCTTGAATTTCCAGTAGCTTTTTATGCAATGGCTTAATGTCTAGACTCTTTCTTGGAATGAAGGCTCTGGATCATTTTCCTTTTTTCCCCCAGTGCTGCCCTGCATGACTGCAAGGCATGAAGAGCCAGCATCTCTCAAACTGTATTCATTGCTTTTGCTCATTTGTACCTCACTTTCAAACTCAATAAAAGTAGGGTTGTTAAATATATATATAAATGGAAAGCTAAAAGGATATTGTAATCACTATTGATTTTATAGATTTCTGACTAATTCTGCGTTAAGCAAACCTTCAGAATATTGCAGTTCAGCAACGGATTACCATCTCACAACTAGGCCTTGATTTCATATGTCATTTTATATATCTTTTCATACAAGATTAAGCTGCAGCTCTGCATACAACGTTGCTAATCCCAGATTCATTCCACTTTTAGAGCCTGCACAGCCTCATTTTGCTCCATTACAAGCAATTCAGTTCAGTATACAATGTCCTGTTGACGTCTATATCAGAACATCACCAGCCTCACTGCAGTCCTACGAATACAAAGCTTTAGCTCTGCTGAGCTGGTTTTGTAGATCCATCTCTGTGCCTCAGAGAGGATGCCAATTCAGTAGAGTTTTGCTTAAGTAGACTTTGCTCTGTCCTCGAGCACGAGCAACTCCTGCTGTAATATTCCAGAGACAAGCGCCCGCTCCACTTGAGTCCAGTCCCGGACCGAGTGCAGTCTGTTTGTCACCAGCAGAGTTTCGTGATCAGCAGCACATCCAGTCGCCTTTGTTCCCACCCTGAACTTTAACCATTACCTCTAAGCATGAAACCAGAATATATGGGCATGGCAATACTAGGTGGAAGCACCATTTATTAAGATTGTTCATTTATAGAACGAACCAAAAAAAAAGAAAAAGAAAAAAATCCCATCATAGATCCAAACTCACATCTCCATAACCTCAGCAATGCTACCCCAACATGCCACTTTTGCACATAAAGGTCCCTCATCCTGTCTGCAAAGGAACTACCATAGTGTGGGTCCCACCAGAATAACAGTCCTCTAAAGCAGTTTTTATAGACACAAGCAACTGTGGTGTCACTGTCCACAATAGGAGCCCCCAGTGATTTAACTACCAGAGGTTCCAAACGATGATTTATTTTAACTACACCTTCCAAGTTTAAAATATAGAAGAAAGTCATGGTGGCAGCGGCAGAATATTACATGTCAGGCAACCCTGTATCTGGGGTGCATTAATGGTGGTTGCAGACAGCCTGCTTATTAATTCATACTGTAGGTTCTCAGAGACGTTATCTACAGATCTATTAATTCAGAGAGTCACTGGTCTGAACTTGAAAGAGCATGGGATCTAGAGAGTGAATCCAGTACGTAAGGCACTGATGAAAATGAGAGGCTTAAATTTCGAGAAAACATGGGTCAGCTTTGGTGGGAGTAGACGTGCTTTGGCATTGCTGCTTTGTCGTCTCTGGTTTATGTCACCACCAGCAACACCAAAACTTTGCAGAGGTTTCTCAGACATCGTCTCCCTTTAGTCATGGATCTTTACAATGAGTATTAACACTAAAATAAGATAATCAAGTTATAAAAGGTCAGCTCAAGCGATCTCCCGTCCATAATGCACTCCATCAGATGAGCCGGAGTGACAGGGCAGAACCTCGGAATACATCATGCATTATGGATCGTTTCTTGCATCTCTCAGGCACTGCATTCTTACATCACTTCTTTACAGGAGGCATGAGACAGGAACTAATATATGCATGTCTTAGCACAGTATGTAATGCAGTGAAGTCCTGACCTTGTTCAAAGTTACTAAGTACTATTAATATATATAATGGAAATAAATATTAGCCTTGCTTTGCAGAACGAGCAACCTGAGACAGAAGGCCCCCGAGTGATTTGTCAGGACCGACAGGGAACCAGGTATCCTGACAATTCCTTTTACTCTAAGCACCTGACAAAGTTCATTCCCATCCATCCTAGGGCCCTGCAGGGGGGAGGAAAAAGAAGAAAAGATAGCCTCTAAAAATGTTCCTGCTTTATCAGCAAAAAGAGGACGATAACAAAAACAGCTCAGGCCAGACAAAAGCTAATTGAAGCATATGGGCTTGTGCAGATACTTAGAAGCACTGCCTTAAAATAGCCCAGCAAGGCTACGGGATGAATCTTCATCGAGAACTGCAACAGTCAGACAAGGAACCAGCAGCGAGGCTTGAAATGATCCACGATAAAGCATTTCCAGGCAGGTCAGGCACCTGCTTCAGGCTTTCTGAAAGGACAATGTGGTCCACTGTGCTGAAAGTGGCAAAGAGAACATATCCCTAAATCACTCTCCTACACGAGATGGCTGCCTAAACTTTCCAGTGGGCAGTCTGAGTCCTGCCATAGTCTTGCCTTAGAGCCAGCCTCAAATATACGTATGAGATCATGGGTAGGGAGGTGCTATTGATGCTGCACTGAAGTGACCTTCTCTAGAACCTTGAATGTAAGTGGAAAACACCATAGGCAACCAGACGAAAATTTGACACATTGCCTGGAGAGAGAACAGACTGTTTCAGTGCTTGAAAGAGGAATGCTGGATGGCAGTAAGTAATAGGTAGCATCCATTAGGCAGGATCTCTTTGGACACAGATCTGGGGGATAAGTTTTCAGTGTGACATTGAATTCTTCAGACACTGTAGTAGGCTTAGCTTCTTTAAAGGAAATTTGCTCAGAGGAATATAAGCCATTTCCAAGCATGAACAGAGTACATTAAAGCACTGACTCAGGCTTTGATTCAGAAAAGCACTTAAGCACCCTTCTTGTAAAGGGATACTTTTTGGCGCTTGGACCTTGGAAAGGAAGGTGTATTGTGGTCTCCTTGGCTCAATGCCACGTATCAGGGCATGAAACAAGCCTCAGACTAATGCAGTTAAGGAAGAATCTTTCACAGTGGACATATTTAATCCACTACTGCCCACTGCAGCAGTTCTTGCACCTGGAACTGGTCACTGCCAGGAGCAGCACACTGCCCAGACAGAAGAATGACCCATTTCAATAAACGCATTGTCTGAAATATTTAAGAGAAAAAAACAACATATTGCTTTGCACTGTAAATTTGAAAGCGGTGACTTTGCTTTTCAGCTGTGATACTTTTGCATGAGTTTATAACATGACACACAAAAATGGAGGCACAAGGTACACAGTGCAAGAAAACAGCTTCTGTGGACAGAGGAGCTTTTTGCCAACAGCATCGACGGGCAACAAAGCCCTAAGGGACTGTGGAATTTTGTCCATGAAAGTAGAAAGAGATTAATTTCATAAAACATGTTTGATGTAAAAGAATCAAACTAGCAGAAGTGGAGAGGGAACAAACGAACAAAAAAGCAACACAAATCCACACACCACTCATATTTCACAGCTGGCAGGACTCTTCGGGGAAAAAAATTACAAAGAATCCCACCAAAATTTACCTTTCCAAAATTGTGCCCAAACTTCCACATTAAAAACAAAACCCTTTCAAGTGCATTCATCTTCACCATGAAAGCATCAATGATATTGATATCAAAGATTCTAAATCTCAAACTCATTCATCTTACAAGCAAAACTCATTTGTAATTCCACAGCATTTTATTTCATGATGCACTAGTAACTGTTCAGCAGTGCGTTTTGCAATAATAATAAACTAAAAGCAACATGAGATCTCGGTGCTGTAACTTGGCCGTTAAATCTTTTCTTGAAAGTGCTATGAGCTTGCCAGAATACTTGGTGAGAGATGTCAGGGTTGCAAATTGACACAGAAAGAATTAACCAGGTTCTATTATCTACTACAGGCTTTTCTTCTAGCTATTTCTGTTGTAATTAATCTTCCAAACTCTTTGTAAATGTCATTAGTATAAATATTATTATTGACATTAATAGTCTTATTGTAGGACACCTACAGTTTGAGTTCAAATTCCAGTTTGAATTCGATTCTCACCACACATGCTGTGACACAACTTCCTCATGTCTCTGTCCCTTCAAAATATTATGCAGATATATTGACTTTATACAAGAAAATAAAATGAGTAAGGTAGGAAATTTTTTTTCCTTTTGAGATGAAAAAAACTGATCTCAGTGTCATAGCCAGAGTCACATGAGGAGTTAACAGCAGAATTAGTTATTCCTGTTCCAGTGCCTTAATGATGCAATCATCCCTCCTTGCCAGCTAGCTCTCCTTATAATTACAGTGTACAATGACGCATGTTTTGAGAGTACGGACAAGCACAGAGCTAATATCATGTTAAGTGGTCTGTTGAGTAACTGCATCGGCTCTCTCGAAGTCTGTCCATCTAGGGATATACTCAGAAGAGTACGACCAGGGCAGCTGCGGATAAAGAACATCCAGCAAAACTCCTAAGATTTGTAGCCCAATTCACACAGTTTCTTTCTGCAGTTCCCAAGGAAACAGATACGGCCCCCTCAAAAGTGTGAGAAGGACAGTGCAGCACTCCCCCTTGGAGCACTGATGCAAAGTCAACGGATGCTCTTCCATGGAAAAGAAGAACTTCAGATTTAACCAGGTCCTGGAGAGCATACAGACTGAGCTTGCTCATCTGTCATCAGGAGCTGATCCCTCTCTGGCTCATTTCGCATCCCTGTCTTCAGACTCGTGTGACCAAAATTACTTTTGGCCCTGGTTGCATGAGAAAGACAGTCTGGCTTAGAGTTCCTGAGACTCCATCCCCTATTTTTAAGTTTACATGTAAAGAGATAGTGCAGTCAAAGGTGATGTGCAGTTCTATGAACGGGGGAGCGATCCTCTTACACCCATGAGAACACTCCTGGGCACAACCTACCTGCTGGGAAGAAGCGTCAGCTGAACAGTTCTTCCAAAGTCACAAAACCACATCAACCTTCCTGTCTGCACTGACCTTCAGCTTTGTGAAATACCGTGCAAAAATATTAGCACTTGTATTTCAGATGTTGGTTTAGAGCAAGAGTTAGCTAGACAGTATCTCAAACTCCCTTCCATCCCACTTGCCAGGACCACATACTACAGTCAGTGGCACAAGCTCTTCTCCTCGCTGGCCTTGTTGATACTTTCTTCAGCTTCTGGACGCAGATCTCCTTGCAATTTAAATTTACAGCTTTGCACCCTGTTCTTCTCCAAAGAAAACATGTTTCATCTTGCATGCACGGGCCTTTTATGCATTTGAAGACTTATCATATCCTCTCTCTTTTCTTCTGAGGTAAAATCAGTCTAGTTATTTAGGATTTCCTCAGAAGTCACATATTCTCTCTGACCACCACGTTGACTCCTAAATCAGATTAACTGGGGAAACGGGAAAGATAACTTTCCATAGCATTGCCATGCTATTAAGGGCTTCTCTTATTAAGGGCAATGAATGCCTTTGCTGCCACTCAAGCTCCTGCCAGGGGTGTCTGCAGAACAGTTTCTTTCTGATTGAACTTTTAATAAACTCTTCAGTTTTCTGATTTGGTCACCTGATCATTAGTGGGTATTCGTGTACTTCTGTAAGCCAAATGAGCATTCATTGGTGAGACTGCTACTGGAACTACTTGATTTGCACAAGACATTATTGCAAGAATATATCTAGATACCATAGTAAAGGTCAAGACAAAATATATTAAGTGCTATAGAAATATATGGAAAGGAGAGCTCCTTGCTAAAAGACCTAAACTAAGTCAGAAAAGACAGGAGATCTAAATATCACCATTATGTCCCTTTCACAGGTGAAAAACAGAATATAAAAATGGAACATTTAAAAGGCTCCTAAGCAGTCAGGGTAACAGGTAATTTCCTAATTGGATCCCAGCCTTAATGAGTTGCTTCAGAGGTTTACTGAGTCTCAGATCAACACTTCAGCCACACTCCTTCCTATCTGTTACAGTTTCAAGGGAAAATGTCAGCTTCATTCTTCATGAAAACGGCTCCATTTTCAAAGCCCAAAGAGGCCATGAAGGCCATTAACTACATGAAGACTACAATGACAATAAGAACACTCTACTGAAGCAATGAAAGGTATGAAGATCATCTTGTGAAAGGCTGAGCTAAGATCGTGCCCCTTACGCCAAAGAAAAGTCTCTCAGTTTATCTGCCAATTTTTATATTGCTATTTCTTTGGGCTTTCCAAAGCTCTGCAAACCAAGTCCAGAGTTTCATTATTTATTTATTTGGGATGCTGTGTGTCACAGTGACACATTGAGAAACTGGCATCTGCAATTTTCACATGTCAGAGTGACTGTAACTTGAACTGACAAAATAAATTGCTGTTCACACACTCCCACTGACTTTGTTATGTCCCCGAAGCCCTAGGCCGATTTTTTCAATTAAGATCCCCCCTTCTTCCATCCCCCTCTTCCTACTGCAAAAGCACAATGAAGGGCTGGCAGGAGGGAACGTGACTTCCACAGCTGGCAGCAGTTGACTGGGAAAGGCAGTGGCATTCCTGATACAGAAAGCAAATTATTCTCTTCAGCTTTTCAGGAAAAGCCACACAATCTTCCCCCATCGACTAACGCCACCAAACCTTTCAGAGCTCTGTGAGCAGAAGACAACAGGGATGTGTCAAGGTCTGCTGTGCTCTTCTGGCTCTCAACTTGACTAAAGCAATTGAGCCTGGGTTCTATCAGGACAGAGCAGTTCTCAGCTAAAACCAGTGGAAAATTTCCTAATCAGGAGCTTGCTGATCACAGGAATGTCAGAGATCTGGGCGAGTTCAGTGAGAAACTGTACTCATCTCCCTAGGAATCTCCCTAGGAACAGTAGGTAGTAATCTCACATGTGGAGATACTGCAGTCACTGCATGGTCCAGCAAGGGAAAATAATCTTAAATAATCTTAAAGACCTGAGAACCCCCTAAGCTTTGGCTCACTAAAGGCTCAACATGAACAATTCCTGTCTCTTCTTTGCCTGATTTCTCATTAGTGAGCCCGAGCCATCATCTCGCTTCCGACTCCTTCCTCCATCCCTCCTTGTCCTGTCACAGCGGGCATGGAAAACATTCCTTTCTCTGCAGCGGCACAAGCCAAACAAAGCAAGTAGCAACTATTTCCAGCACCAGAACTAGTGAGGCTCATGAAGCAACACTGCCTAACGTTTAGTCCTGTGGCAATTAGACCTCGCCTGAGCCCCTTACTTGGATTCCACGTCTTTTTCTTCATTTGGTAAAATGCATCACACACTCCTAGGTGCTACTGAAGGAAAACATATTTTGTTTAACACTCCAGGTTGACCCAAGTTGTTCCCTCATTTTGTAATCCTTTCCATCTATTTGAGCTGAATTTGGAGCAATAAAACCACATGTGGCTTGCATGACATTTAATTGCAAGTACTTCACACACTTCTAAATTCCTTCCTTTCGTGTGCAGCACTACATATTTAGTCAAGGACATGTTGGGGAAGGTCAGTGGGAGGGGAGAGAGAAAAGAGAAATCCTTCTTCTAATGCATTGGCCATTTTGGAAAGAGCCCTGCTCAACCACAAGAGCTGGTCATAGTCTGAACAACTGTATATTCCTACGGGCAGAGCTGCAAGGGTGAACTCAGATATCCAACAACAGCCACTCACCAGGCAGTCATCAACCCAGGGATGTATCTGGGTGTCTTGTGGCCTAGGAAGTTATGAGAACACAACTGGATTAAAAATAGGGTTATTCGGAGGCTTCAAGGTTTGTGGTAGCGACTGTATTGCAAAAGATTCTCCTCTAGGCTATGAGACTACAAAAAACACCACAGTTCTGCCTATCCCAGATGAGCCATGAACAACACAGCAATGAAGAGAGTGATGGAAGGAAAGAGGAAGGGAGCCCAAAGACTCCTCAGAAAAGTATTCTAAAGGACTGGAGTATAAAATACAAAACAAATTAGATTTTAAATGGGAGTAATTCCTTTCTATGGAAATTTTCAAGTGTGTACTTTTGTGCATAGATGAAAAGATTTGTCCCCCTGACGCTTTCCCATAAAACATCAATATTAACCTCAGAGTAACTCTTCTCAGTACCTCTTAGTCTCAGGTTCCTGAACTGAACCTGCTACTACATGAAGACGGCTGCTTGCACGTGCTCCTCAAAACCCCCTTCCCGGCTGTTCTCACAGCCAGATGTGTGCACACACACGGATCTACTCTGGTCTGGTTCTGCCCTGATTTCCACCAGAGCAAATTAGAATAAAAGCCTTTTCAGCCAACTGAATCTTGCACAGAAAGGATGAGAGATGACTTAAGAACAATGTATTCTGCTCTCCCAAGTGAGTGAGCATGAACTCAGTAACAGCAGCTAAAACAGGTGTCTAACACACAAGATAGTGCATGAGCAGAAACGTCCCTGAAGTGCCAACAGCAGCCCAGCATCCCTTGGCCACAGATGCCCACATCTCCTGGTGTAATTGCAAGCCAGGGAAATGAAGCTTTCTTCTCAACTGGGCATCAGCAGGGCCTTTGAGACTTGGTTTCATGCTAAGGAAATCAAGGGCAGCAGCTGCTCTGCCTTTAACCTTGAAGCAAATCTGCTGAGAACAGAAACTGCTAACTTGGCAGTTGATGAGAGTATATTCCTCTGCATCTGCATGGCAGGTAGAACAAAAATAGTAATAGTATAAACTTCTTCCCATCGACTCGTTGCTCCTCAGCACTCACCTTCAAAACACATGTGGGCTGTTTTAAGGCTGGTCCATGTTTTCACACCCCCTGGCAGGGATGGTGCATCAGCAGGAGGTGTACACAGGAGAACCAGAGGAATGAGGAAAGACTGGACTGAACCGCCATACAGGCAACCCAAGGCTCTAGAACATTCCCTGGGAGTTTTTGAGGTCAGTGTGTCGCTGTTTCCTTATTCACCCCTCCCTGATGCACACAAAAATTTGTTCCCATATGAAAGCATGAACTGCAGATACATAAGAGAGAAATGTAATCTTCCTCCTCAGAAGGACTGTCCAAGGAAGAATGGTCTGACTCATGCAACTTAACTATGACTAAAGCCACTGTTCATGCTTTGAAAATGTGTTTAGGTGTTGGCAGCCATCTCAGATCTTTGTAGTGTGTCAGCAGGTTATAGATTTGAAGACCAAATTAAATCTTTCAAACTCAATGCCGTTCCAGATAAATGCCTTCGCATTTGAACTCAGCAACACACACCAGAAATATTTTAAAGAAACTAGTGATTTGACAAAAACAAAGATATTTTTCAGAGATGCCTTTGTTTCAGCAAAAGCAGAGTAATGTTTCTTCCTGCTCCCTAATTCAAACTATGCAGCAGTAGCTGACAGATTACAATACTCAAATTTGTGCAGGTTAAAGACCTGTCTGCTTTACAGAAAGCACCTGAATTCAAGTACTCACCCTGCAATGTGAATGCTCTAACAACCCCCATAGTTCATGGGGTCAGGGGGTGGAGGAAAGTAGAATCACAGAACAGTTTGGTTGAAGGGCCCTCCCCAGCTCCCCCAGTGCCCCCCTGCCATGGGCAGGGACATCTGCACCAGCTCAGGTTGCTCAGAGCCCCGTCCAGCCTGGCCTGGGATGTCTCCAGGGATGGTTCAGCCACCACCTCTCTGGCCAACCTGGGACAGGCTCTCACCACCCTAAGGGTCAAAAAATTTCTTCCTTACATCCAGTCTAGATGACATCTAATCATCTCCTCTTTTAGTTTAAAACCATCACCTCTTGTCCTATCATAACAAGCCCTTCTGGTCAGACAGTTGGACTAGATGATCATTGTAGGTTCTTTCCAACTGAAATAGTCTATTTATTCTATCTTCCTTATAAGCCCCTTTTAAGTACCGAAAGGCCACAATAAGGTCTCCTGGAGCTTCTCCTCTCCAGCTGAACCCCCCAGCTCTCTCAGCCTGTCCTCCCAGCAGAGCTGTTCCAGCCTCGGATCATTCCTGTGGCTCCTCTGGCCCCTCTCCAGCAGGTCCATGTGTGTCCTGTGCTGAGGACCCAGAGCTGGCCCAGCACTGCGGGGGGGTCTCACCAGAGCGGGGCAGAGGGGCAGAATCCCCTCCCTGCACCTGCTGCCCACGCTGCTTTGAATTGCAGCCCAAGATACAATGGGTTTTTGGGGCTGTAAGTGCACATTGCTGGCTCATGTCCAATCTCAACCCCTTCATCCCCAGCCTGTATTGATACTGAGGGTTGCCCCAACCCAAATCCAAGATCTTGCACTTGGCCTTTTTGTCACTAGCAAAGTTACTTTTTGAAAATAGAAGAATGAAGGTAAAGAAAAGTAACATAGAGAAATCTAGTTAGTGTTTTCATTCTGTAGCAGAAGACGTGTCTGAACCCCTGTGTCACCAAGCCAGACCATGTGTCACTCAGCAAGCCCCTCTAGCAGAAGTACAACTTTCCCATTAACAGGGCATTCAATGAGAATTGAGCAAGGCTGAGATTTCCTCAAGGTGCTTATCAGTCAAAAGCGATACGCACAAAAAAGATCCCATCATTTCATCTACCCAACACAGTCGCATAGTGTTTTTCCAGGATGCAGGAAGTTTTGTTTTTCTACTGTGATGCACACTACTTAGAATTACACACAGATGGTAGTTTAGACAGCACTTTTTTCCCCAGAAAACCTCCAAACTGTCCCAAGTTTTCTTCAACCACCTCCTCTGGAATACAAAAACCAGCCATCACTGTAATAAAGGTCTCTGTTCCAGGAGAGCTAGACTTGCATCTGCTTGTCTCCAGAGACCCTGCTAAATCTTATTACTCCTTCCCCCACTCTCCTTCTAGAGCAGAGCTGATTGAAGAGCAAAAGAGAATTTCAAGGTGAATAAAAGCCCTGTGTTAAGCATGAGGTTATACACAGGGTTTGTGGTATCGCAGCAGCCTTGGAAATGCCCATGAATCCCCAAAGCTTTAATTTCAGCATTAAGTAATGCTAGCCTGAACATTCATCCGGAAACGTGCGCTGCACAGTATATTTTTTATGTATAGCTTTTCTTTTTCAAAAGGTTTGCTTCTCCCTTCAGGTCCCGAGATGAGAAAAGTGCCAAGAACACCAGTTCCGCTATCCGGGTCAGTCCAGTAATACATCTCTTTCAGCTCCCTGGCTGACAGATGAGTTGAGGCAGCACCAGCTGCTCCAGTGGTAAATATGAAACTCTACATAGACAGTTGTGAAATAACCTTGGTAAGAGGAGGCTCCTTGCTAGCTGCATCCTAACCCCTGCTATTCGGTAGCTGGCTTACACCCAGAAGTACACAGCACCCAGAAGGATGAGTACACCCGTTTTTAAGTTATCATAACATAATTGGATATTCTCATTAGCCTTACATACTTTTACCACAGTTAACCATCCCATAAATCTAAATGTCAACTCCTTATTTACATGTTGGGGGCAGAATATTCACAATATTTAATAAATACTTGATATTTATATTCCATCAGGCCTCCCAGTCCAAGTCTGACCATGCTTTACACATAGCAAGAGACAGTGTCTGCTGGAGCAGGAATACAAACTGTCCAGTCTGAACTGTTGAGCAGAATCGCTCCTGTTGAGAAAAGAGGCAGATGAGTACTCATTTTGAGCAGGGTTGGCTGCAAGTTCTGTCGCAGAACAAGGAACTGGACCAAGATCGGTGTTTCCCACACTACCTACACCAACACCACTTTCGCACACTTGTATGGCCGGCTCACCATGGTCTCTTGGACCATGGAGGAAACCAGTTTCACAGCCCAGGGACAGCTGGTCTGTGCAAAAACCTCTACCCAGAGCAGTAACCCCAAGGCAGACAAGCAGGGAGAACCAGGATACATTTATGGACAATTGGCAAAGCAACCATGGCTGAAGGCACTAGGAATATTTTTCAGAAATGGTTCTGAAAAAAATCTGGTCACACAAGGAATCAGACATGTCCTACATATCAAGAATCTCCTATAGGTATACACAGTGCATGTATATAAATACATATCTGTGGATAAGTATTTATATGCTCTGGTTTTCTCAACCAGGTGAAAATTGTCCAAGCAAAACCGCATGATGTTTTTCTCCGCTGTCACGTGCATATTAATGTTGATGAAAAACGTTCACTGCTTTCCTTCTCCTCAGAAAACAGTTGGGACAAGGGTATTTCTCTTGCCTGGGGAAACACACTGTCAACTATCTTCCATTTATCTGCAAAATTCATAACAAACACTTTTAGTGGTTTTTGAGCAAAAGCTAGCTTGCTTTTTTCTTTTTTTTTTTTTAAATTTAATCTGCCTTTCATTCCTTCTCTAAAGCAGAGGTAAAAATAAAACTATTTTCACTTTCTTTCCAAAATAGATAAGGTTTTCCTGCACTGGCCTGGTGCTCCCCCACTCCATTTAGCACTTGTTGCCACTGCTGGGGAGATCCATATTTCAGCAGAGCTACTTTTCCTGGTTTACATGGGAAGTATATACAAAGGCAACAAGCGCTGATAAGAACAGTTCAGACTTAGAAAGGAGCCGTCAGCAATAGAGCAGTTACTTTACAGCAGCATAGTGGGTAATGAGCAAAAATCAGGTGCAATCGTTGTATTACAGCTTGTACTCATGCATAAGAATGACATGCTCTCTGGGACAGGGTTTCATGATATAAAAAAGACAAGGAAATAAAATAGTGAAGCACATTCTGGTCTTAAGTGGTCGGTATTTCCAGCGTAAGAAATTTGGTATCATTTTTTGGGTGCAAAACAGGCTTCCAAAGGATTTACTCAGATCTCCTAAATGCCTTGTTATTTCATTTCGACTCAGCGAAGCAAACACCTTTGAACATCCTGATCCAAGTCTTCTTACCCTTAATGTAATAGACTGAGCCCTGGATCACAGTAAAACCTGGAAAGGACATGGAAGGTCCAGCTACAGCAAGCTCAATTCACTGTGCTTTTCATAAGTAAACAAATATATAGCCCTTAAGACTTTGTTTAGCTTCAAACCTTTGTTTGAGGGTTTAGCTTCACTTGCCACAGCTTGCCACCCTTTGCAAAAGCCCAGATTTTAGGCAAATTTGAGTCTACACAGAAACCAAGGGAAATGTGACAGGGGAAGGAGGGGGAAGAAATAGATGAGTTTTCTTCAGGATCTGAACACACAAACTGAAACAAAAGAGCCTGTGAGGCGACACCATCACCTTTTGCATAGCTCTAAAAACTACATCACATCCCTAAGGCACGAGGAAAGCAAAGCAGCAGCTCTGAACAGCTCAAACATATTTGCAGATGTTGAATCAGTTGAAATTCTTCAGGACCACAACATAGCAAACATCATGCTCCCTCCTATCAAAACCAGAGGCCAGTAAGTTGAAAGGAAAAGTCTTCCTTACGTCTTCAAGACAGAAAGAATTTCAGGGCGGCTGTACTATTTTTTTTCCAAGTCTCCCACCTCCCTCGTATCTCACCAAACAACAAGAGATGTTTTCCCTTTAATCTGCAATGCCACCTTGTGGCTATCAACAATGAAAACATTTTAAAGGCTTCGACGTTTAAAACAAAATTCTAGGTTACTTTGACCAGAGATGGAAATACCACATCTGTACGAGAAACACTTGATGAAGGAGGATAAAAGTCATCTGTGGAGGCCTGCATTTTCTTGAAGCTACGGTTTGATCTGTATGGGCTTACGTGACTCAAATTCATAGTGGCACTTCTTGCAGCAGTGGGGCTCCTTCCCACCTAGGATTTACAACCCCTTTCAAGAACAGCAGCCGCAGTGACTTCCCCAGGTAAAATAAGATTTGTCCCAGGTAGACCCACCATTTAGGAACACGCACCTTCTCCAATAGCTCCAACATGCACAATCTTTACCTCCTTGTATTATGCAGGTAGATGCACTGAGGTCTTCCTGGACTGGAAGAACTGGCTTAATTCAAGTCGGACACTCTTAACCTGTTGCAGGGTCCAGTATCTAAAAACTTAGTACAATTCAGCAGTTTTCTTCTGAAGGCCTCAAAGATATATTTTGAAATCATTTAGTGTGTCTTAAAGTCGCCTTTTGAGCAGACAAGTATTCTTCCCATCTCACAGCTGGCAGGCCAAGGCACACAAATACTAAACCCTTCTGGGTAGGGAGTAGCTGCCCTGCTATGCACAAAAATTATTGTATTTTTAAGCTTTAAAATACGATTCTCTCAGGCAAATTAGGAGCAGCTGTCCCTCCCTGGGACAAGCTGGCTTCTCACAAATATTTGGCATTTCTAATACTCTTGTCCTTTGGCCACTGAGCCTGGTTTGCAATTAGGCCTGATTTTAAGACTGAGTAACCACGAGAGGTACTACAAGGCTAAATTCAGCAACAGTTGAAGTCAGGGTGCTTGCAGAAGCCAGATGGAGGAGCTCCCACTTCAATGTCACCTCAGACCCCTAATCCGACTGTGTTTTCATTCCCTACTCTTTGCACCCTTTGAACTTCGTAAGAAACTGGTATAGACTCCTTATATTAACATGTATACATCTACTCTCCCAAGGTGACTTTCTTCATCTACTCTCAGCAAGGCAAACAGGAATCACCTAGAGAGGGGGTTCCTCTCTCCTTGGGGAATGTTCAACACATTATCTATGTGGGATTGTGTATGAAGAAATCTCCACTCATGTTTCTGCTGGAAACCCCATGGAGCCAGTAGACTTAAAAAGAGACACCGCTGAATACTGGTCTAGATTTATCCCACCTCACTTTATACATTTACTGAAGCCTTTAGGCTTTACCTCCTCAACTTTCTACTTAGAGTAAGCCTTCTAGATCCCCACTTTAATCAATAAAGAGACAATAGTCCCCCTGAAAGTAATTAAGATCTTAAACGGGCTAAGACAACATTTCCATAACTTACTCATGATGTCACTGAGATGCTGCCAAAGCCGGAACTGAAATCTGAATACATAAATCTGCGGCTGCTTCTCTGTCTACAAGACCTATTGCCATGATGCACAAGAAAGTTAGATAGCTTTGATGAGATTTTTGGCATGTTATTCTTATCCTTATCTTCTAGGTGTTTAAAAAAGGCTGTGGGATTATTTGTTCATGTGCTTTTCCAGAACTCAAGGTAAAGTTGGTCTATCTCTAGCTCCCCAACTCCTCCTCGTTCTTCTTTTCTAAGAATATTCACTGTGCTAGCCTTTCTGCAGGCTTACTATTCTCTTCTTTGCAAGTTAACCCCACTTGCAGCACTGAAATATTTTAAGTGTTCTGAAATTAAATTCATAATTCCAACCAATTTGAAAACACCTAAATTACCCAGGTTGGCCCTAGCCCATTTTCACATATCAAGGTTGGGATCTTACTGCTTTATAACTAGTCCTAATTACAGAAATCATCTAATTAGTGTTGGACTTCGTATCAAGAAAAGATATTATGCAATTATCTTCAGTGCTGTTATGGTGATAGCTTTCTCTCCCTATTATATAGCAGAACAGCCTCTTGTAACAGTGATAGAGAATGATATCCAGTTACTGCCAATGGATCCTAAACATTATATCTTTCTTCAGTTCTTTGGCCTTTCTGATTTTGTCTATCCTCCCGCTACACTTCTGTTCTCATTCTGGGAGCCTGACCTAGTTTCCTCTTATTGCCTGTTTCTTTCTTGCATTTGAGGTCAACGATGAGCTCACGATTAAACCAGTGTAGTTGCCTACTATACCTTCTGAATGGGATAGCTTGAACTGGTGGCCTTAAGACTCCCTAAGGGTCTGCCAGCTTTCCTAAGACACTTTTGCCTTAGCTCACCCTCTCAGGAGATCTTTTCTCCCAATTCTTAAAGTCTATTCCAGTTACTTTGCTTTCCTGAAAGCTTTTTTTTTTTTTTAAAGTTTTGCTGTGATTTTTAACCATACAAGATACACCTATTTTGCCTTCACAGTCTTTGCAAAAGGCATATTATCAATCTATCAATAAACATTTCATCAGGATTTTATTTATATATATTATACGTGCTTAATAAAATGCAGCAAGTAGAATAGAAAAACATTGTAAGCAGCAAAAAGAACAGTTTCTGTGAACACCTGGGTACTTTAGCTTACTAATGTATTGTACTCAGTATTTGCCAAAGCCATTTGCTGGGCAGTAGACATCGAAAAGATAACTTCAAATGGGCAATATGTATTGTTTTGGCCAGAGGAGATACCTCACCAGAGAAATAATCATTCATACCTCTAACTTGGACAGTACAATTTTGACACTGGTATTTGAAGCAAACTGTGCAAGCGCAGAGGGGGAAAAAAGCCTTGAGTAATCCATCTAATTAATCAATTTACCAATGCTACTCTCGCTGAACATCTTAACAACCGGAGGCGCACTGAATTTTAACAATGCGTGCCGTGCATATTCGCTCACCTTCAAGGTACAACGAAAACATAGATCCCTATCCCCAGCCATGAAAAAAGCCAAGAGCATGAATAAAATGAATCTCTATGATATTCTCACACTGAGAATTCAAAATAATGCATGGTCTTTCTCAAACTTTCTCTTTCAAAAACTGAAACACAAGGATTCACGCTACTCTCCTAGTGTGGATGTTTATTATACTTGCCTACTCTACTGCAAATAATCTCACAAGCTGTAATGTCACCAACAACCACACGTTACCTGGTACCTGCCATAAGGCTGCAAAGAAAAAACGAAAAGATGGGTAAATTCTAGCAAACGAGTTAGAGACTTCTGTGGTCTCAAAGTGGCCCTTTCTCTGTCTCACCGATTTTCTTTCTCTGCAGTCACTCAGACATTTGTCCCTTCTGGTGCTGAAGCAATCCACCTCTCTGAGAAAGCAACATATCATCTCTTTAGGAATTAAAAGCACTAAGACCTTTCAGCTCTCTCTCACTTACCATGATTTTGTGCCCAAGTCACGAGTCCAGTTCCTGTTTTCCAGAATGCTAAATTAGAAGACTGTAATGATAATTTCTTCCTTCACTTCATGCTCCTCACTCCTGCCCTTGTGACTATGGCTGATTACCATATAACTCAAACTTCACAAACAGAAAACATCATTTCCGACTGCTATTTTCATTATTTCCCCGCTTTCCAAAAGAGCATCCTCACACCCTAATCCTGATCACCCCTTCACGTCCTGCCACTTTACTGAATTCTCTTTTTCCTTAGGGACAGGGACAGCCAGTGATCAGCCCCAGCCCTTGAATAAAGATCCAACTTTACAATTCAGGCAGCCTGTGTCACCATCAAACCGAAAGGTTTCCCATCTTCCTACATTATATTTCAATGGCTTAATAGTTCAGGTGGAAAACATCACAGAAGCAGTAAGAACAACTGCTTTTTCTCACTTATTCTATGATTACGCATGGGTGCCAAATCCTAGACAAACAAATGGGTTCTTTGGATAAAGAAAAATGGAGAAACACTCAAGTTGGCTGAAATACTGATGTTGTCAATGAAGCATCGAAAAAGTTCACCTGGGGATATATAGCAAAGTCTTAGCACCCTACAGTCACTGAACATCCTTTAGCCTCCCCAAAGAGGTCAAGATGAGATTGACACAAATCCCATTCCAAAAATCAGAGTGTTTATTTTTTGCAGTGGTTTTTTTGCTGGTTGTTTGTTTGGTTTGGGTTTGTTTGTTTTGGTTTTTTTTTTTTTTTTTATGTGCTGGATCAAGCTTGTAAACTCTCTCATCATGAGTGCTCTTATTTATGCAAAGTTAGATTGGCCTCAGCCTCTCAGAGACCCCTGAAAGGGATGCTGAGATAAAACAACGTTGGCCTCCCCCTGCATCCCTTGCAGCAAAGCAAGGAACAAAATGAAGCATTAATTTTGAAATCTTCAGGAGAATGAAGCAGGACAGATTCACTAGTCAGTAATGTCCATACCAATTAATATAAATGCAGCCAATACCAGAGCGCACTATGTGGATTTATTTACATAATTATTTAAGAACTCACCCTCCCCCTCTTAGACTTTGATGCTTGGTACATATTTATTTACACAACACTGCACTACCAAACAAGCCAAATGTTTTTCAGAAAGACACCAGAAGAATTACAATTGTTTGAACAGTGATCATTTCAGGATGATGAAAAAGAAACTCAGCTCAAATCAATTTAGCAGCTGAAGCGCTTTCCTCAGATCACAAACACAGCTGCTGTCCCTGCATGGTCACCGACCTTGGGTGGCTCTAAGTCACCAATGCAGCTTAGGAAAGAGGTGGAACTCCAGCAGAAGACAACTGCTGCATTCAGCAACGTGGGAGCAAGTTAGGGACAAAGCCCGAATGCCCACGGGTGTCATGGAAAGGGAAGAAATTTTGATATATGTTCTCTCATTTTACAAGGAATAAAGAGATCGAAGTGGCTTACGTGAGCCTGTATCTTTAGCACAGCTGATCCGCAGGTCTTCTGGACCCAGCCAGGAGCACCCAAGCCTGATTTCCATGGGTGCCCAGACAGCTACAAGGCACCACTGGGCTCTGTTACACCAACAGACATCACTGCTTATTTCTGGTGCTCAACATCTTAGCTAGTTAGAACATGAGTATCACCCACTAATAAGGGGACACACTGTGCATTGTCCTTTATACATCCCCTAACACTATTCTGCCTCAGTCACTCCCACACCTCAACCTGATAGAAAAACACCGAATCCAATGGGCCACGACTCCACCTTCACAGTACGTCAAGCCTAAGCCCGTCTTGGCTCAACGTCAAAGCAACTGGTGCAGCTCACAGGGCTCAGCTCTGACCGGTGTGAGCACAAGCCTGTGACACTCCTGTCGTGACACAAGCAAGAGATGCAACCAGCCAGCGTTCACTCAATGTTTCATTAGTTTTATAACATTCTTCATTAGTTTGCTGGAATAAAAAAAAAAAAAAAAAATATATATATATATTCTCACAAGTTAAATCAAATACGTGGAAAAATGTTAACTAAGCTTTTCAGAGCTTCCAAAGGTATCAGTTGGAGTTTTTGGCAGGGGAGGCTCTGGTTTTACATTCATCTGGACACAACATGTTTTTTTCCAGATCCTAATTGATCACTACAGTTACTCAGCACACAAACAATGCCTGTTGTTTTGGAGCTGATTTCCCAACCTATTATGTGTATTCCTGTTTACAAACAGTGGCTGCAGCATGCAGAAAATCTGCAGGGGACTTGACTGCACCCACTTAACTCTTCTGCCTGCCTGTTGGCAACGCCAAAGTAATTTTCCATGTTCACACCAAGAGTCTGAGGCAGAAGCAGAAACTGAACCCAGAACATCAAAATTGCTGTTCCACATATAGCATTGGATTTGTGTGGGGTGTAAATGGTGGAAGGAACTAAGAAGTAGGGGAGCTAATACTGCAATACTTTTAATAATTATAACATTTGTCATTATAACAACATGAGATGGTGGTACATGCTTTAAAAATGTTACTCAGTTTATATTCTGGAGCATATGTGTAAGTCCTGATGTGCTCCTTTGGGGAAAGGGCTATCAGGCAGGAGACATCAAGAAGTTCAACCTACAGACAAAGACATCAAGAAGCAGGGAACAGAGTTATATCTGTTCGCATTGGCTTAAAGTTTTGGGTTGCACAGAATTACGGGCCCAGGGTGTTATCTTCAGCTCGAATGTGAACAGAAGTGCTCAAAAGCCGAGTGTGAAAAATCAGCCAGAATCATGAAGTTTTGCCTGGCTCAGGATAGGGATCGAATTCATGTAAAATTATAGTTCGAATTGGTTTCCACCCAAGATTGTAAATCCACCTAGGTTTGCCAATAGGATTCTGACTGTCAGCAAATCCTTTCTTTTGGCAATGCTGGATAATTTAAAGAGCTTCAGAGTCAAACTCTGAAGGTTTGCCTGAGCCATTGGTCTTTGTTGGGAGAGGAGGCAGCGAGGGCCAAGGACACCCCCGAGAACAATGTGCACCCCGATAACCTACCCACAGCAGGAGTACCACGGCAGGAAGGTCTCAGGGGCATTTTTTCCTGATTGGCATAAGCTGTGGAGCCTGTACTCCTGCAAGACAGGACAGAGTCTGGGGACCATGCAGCCCATCTATACTTCAGCTTTACCACCAGCTTCACCACCAGCTTCTCACCTTAAGTTATGAATGTAAATCAGCACCTGAGTCCCAGTGAAATTAGAAAGTAACTTTTTTTTTTTAACCTTTCAGAGGTCCCGAGAGTATAAATATCATCCCCTAACGCTCACCTAGTGCCCTTCATCCTCAGTTGGAAAAATACACCCTCTACCACCACCCAGCACAGGGCTGATGCATTTAGCCAGTGACATGAGCCAGTCCCTCGGCAAGGGAAACACAGACCGGGCCAGTGGGGGAAAAAAACCCGGTGTTTTGAAATGAAGAGGTGATTAAACAAAATTCACTTCTCAGAACTGCAGGGACTTACTATTTAGCCTGCAGTGTATGGCAGCTCGGGGAAGCAGCGTTCACAGTAGTGTTCTTTCCTGATAAGTGGAAAGGGCCCTCTCATATTTCCACTTCTTTCTGCAGTTTAATACATGGGGGCTGAGGCTGTGACCATGACCTCAGCTGTCTTACAATGTTCCCCCCCTGGGGAAGCCCCACGCTTATCCTTTAAGCAAGTATTAAGTCTGCACGCAGCTCTGTGCATTGAGAAAAATCCCAGCACACATTTCTCGTCTTCCACCCGATTCAAAACGAGGATTGATTTTGCTCCAAGCAAGGAGGAGCATTTGGAATATAATGAAGTTGGAAAGCGTGGAGTGGGAGTACAAAGAGATGAGTCCAAGCTCAGCATGACAAATGGTATACAGGACCACTTGGTTTTATTATACACTATCAAATATCCGTAACTTAAACAGCAGAGCTAATAAGCACGCCAATGTATATATTTACATTGCCTGAAATGTGCACAACCCTGTACAAAAATTAGAGTGCAACTGTTATGATCAAGCCATTAGAGAAAACAAAATCAATCCAAAGCATAGACCAGCTTTGCTAACAAGCTCCCTGCTCGGTTGGCTCTTTTTCCTTAGACACTTTTCAGCAGAGCGAAGATTTTCTGACCTCAAAATGAAGGAACTTCCACAGGAAGCCTTAAAGAACTAATTGCAATGGTACTTCATCTAGTTAAAATGCAAATAAAATAGCAGCTATGAGAAATACAGACTGTGAACCAGCATCAGGGTAAGAGAGAAGTTAATTCCTTTTGCACTGATGTGAAGGTAGACTCAACTTTCTGGAGTACTTTCAGCAGCGGATATGCCATATCAGCCTTCTCTCAGTAACCTAGAGCAATTTCTCTCTTGCTGTTGGCTCTGGACAGAAAAGGTCTTCAGGATTTCGAAGATTCTCCCTCCCCTCCCACCCTACCCCCATGCCCAAACCAGAGAGAAAAACTTGAAATTGCACAAAGTTTGTACGGAGCAAAAAGCTAACGAGGAAAAGGGGAAAAAACAGTTTGGGTATAGTGTAATGCTCTCCTTTCAAACTCTAAAGATATCCTGGTTTGATTCAGATCACTTACACTTGATGTTTCTTTCTCTAAATTTAGCCTAATTTCAGCTATTATATAATTCAGAATTCTTTGTTGTTGGATAAAAGACTATCTATAAAAAACAGAGCCTTTCTCATGAGAAATTTGGATAATCTAGATTATTCCTGTCCACAAAAATATTAATATTTTTACTGAATTTTTTCCAAACCACTTCTGCCTCTTTCTGCAGAAGGAGAGCTCTTCATAAGTTTCACATGCTCAGTTTTGCAGCCTACATGACCTTTCGGCTCTCCCAGATTTTTATTTGCATTAACTTATTCAAACAGTATAAACTAGTAGCCTATCAATAAAACACTCTTAAGAGGGATTTGAGGGGACCGCGTGTCTGCAGGCTCACCCGCAGGACCGGAGAGCTGCACTGGGCAGTCGGGGAAGCTCAGGAATGGCAGCGCTTCCCTCGACAACGCTGATTTCTCCCATTTTTGCGTTGTGAAGGTGACAAACAGCTTTGCTGGAGGATGTTGCCAGGTTGTCTGGTCTGCTAACACGAGAATATCTCAGCCTCAACAACAACACGCTCAGAGTTTGACAGAATAGCACCCCTCAGTAGAACAGGGAATAGGAACAACACGCAAGGGCAGATGGGGAAAAATGAGCGGCTGACCAACCTCCAAGGTAATTATCTCTTAGGCCAGCAAAGAAAACCTTTTTTGGCCTCAGAGGATGGTTTAAATGAAGAATCAAGTGCTTGGCAAAAAGACCTTGGAAGACAGAGATATGCCGCTGTCTGATTACAACTTGGACAGTATGATTGAAGACATCCTGGGCAGATTCTTGGCAGACAGAAACGGGCATTCACTACTTTTCATCTCCTGAGGATCCACTTCTGTCCGCTGGAGTATAAATAAATCTAATGCAAAGAATAAATCTGCATGGTATTTTCATCCAGAAGAACCCCAATGGAACATATTTAGAACTTTGCCATCAAAATGTAGTTGCCACAATGGCCAAGCACAGCAGCTCCTCAGGTAGAGCAAAACAGACTGAGTTTGCTGTATCCATCAGAAATTACATGAAAGAAGCACGGTACAAATAAAAGTTTACACCTTCTGGAATTTATCCAGTACACTGGGACTAGGTCTTTGACATTTGTAAAGACCTTTTTGCAGCCCAGAATTTTGATTTTACAGATTTCCAAGGTAACTCCAACCATCACAGCCCTCCTGAAGAACTAGCATCATGTGCTGTCACTACAGCATCAAACCATGAAGGAAGACTATCTTGCTACGCAGCACCTCCTGCTCCCCTCTCATCTGGTCCATCGCTCATTCTGCAAACATCTCCAGTCCAAGTTCTCCACTGGCCGTGGTTCAGGCTCATGTGCAAGTTAGGCAAAACAACACACATTTTCTCCTGGCTATATACATATACGCCAGCAGATGTTTGAACTGAAATGTTCAAGATGCATAAGGTCTTTTGGGTATTTAATCCCTCACGTAAAAATCTCTAGCTTCCTAAAGCAAGCCTTTGAGCTCTAGAATCACATACTGTCCAAAAAGAAGTATGCAGTGCATCTTAAGGACAAGGTGCTTTTTTTCTGAAATGCTAAATCATCTTTTCACGGCAGTGAATTAGTAAAACTGTTATTGAGCAGTTCGTGAAATAAAACAGAGGACTGACCTCCACAACATCTGCCACTAATGTGAATTCAGGCCAACCAAGGTGAACTTACAATCACTTGCACCCTTCACATTCTCACAGCTCATTAGGAAACACTACGGAAAGAACCCGACAACACATCAGTGAATGGTTCAGGAAATCAGGAACACAAAGAATATTAGGTAATTTCATCTGATCATTATCCTCAATTAGTGCAATTACTAGAAAAGGGCATTTGCTGCCTGCCTGCTGACATGTACCATTCCTTCCCACTTAACATTAATATATCCATTGCTTTTATTAGGCTCAATTCAAAATTGGGACCCCCTTTTGTCAGGTATTACAAATACAGATATCTGGATGTCTGTAATGGTCTAGCAATTCAGAGATGCATTGAGAAGTGCTGCGGGGCTCCCAGCCCCTGAGCAGTATTTTCTACCAGTTACTTAAAACATGGCGTTGCTTCCAGAGGTTCATTTTCTTTAACTTCATAGGTCATTTCCATCTATTCCTTGAGTGTATCTAACTAGCTATTATCCCTCTTTCTGATATATCAAGATTAAACCATAATATCAAGATGAAACAAAATTATTTGTAACAATAACAAACAGGAGAAGTAGAAAGAAATCATGACCTGGAGAAACACTAACATGCCAAGTAAAGAAGAGTTTAGGCTTGTATTTCAGCAGAGAGAAAAAACATTCGGTGTCTGCAAAACCAGTTAAAATTGTGTTTTCAGCAGATTCATAAATGTAAACAACACTTGACATGTATGACTCACATTTTTTGGCATTTCCTTTGGATTGTGCACAGATTTAAAGGCGAGAACCAAATTAGCCATTAAGCCATCCATTCTGAGCAGCTACCATTTATCTCATGGACCAGATCTTGTCCACGAAGAATTTCTTGCAAGCTGGGTTAGGGCAGAAAGAAAATGACCTGATATAACCTTAGTGCAGAAATCATTCAGATAACTGTAGCAGTAGTTTAAGATATTTGTGAGAAGGTTAAGCTTTCAAAGTCTGGTGTTGCATGGACCTTACTGCAAGATATATATGTCTTTAAGATATTACAGATATGGCTTCCTAAATCATATTTTCACACCAATCTCAGTCCTACTAGTGATACATTTAACTCAAAAGAACAGGCACTACTAGTAGCCCAGCCTAGGCCTTATTATAGCTTCTTACCTATACAGTATTTGTAGAGTTAAGTTTTAGTAAGTGTTTAATTAATCCTTAAATTAAGCTAAAACATCTCTTCAACAGCTCTCAGCTGCTATTAATATTCATTCCAGAGCATGGTGATTAATGCATACAGGGTTTTTATGACCTTTAATTCAAATTCTGAATCACTGTTTGATTTGGCCATTGTCAACGTACTTTTTTTGTTGGCTACTCACAGATTGTTTTACGGTTTTGAAACCATTGGAGAAACACTGGTTCTCTGTGCAGAACAACTCTACTTAGTTTTCCTATTAGCCCTCTTTTAAGAATGTAGTCCGCTTAAATTTAGTGGTGCCTGAAAGGCAACAAGGGACAACGATTGTTATTGCATAACATTCCTTTCACCCAAGTGCTAGAAATCAATCAGACAGGGATTTTCGTGATGCTAAGTGCGATGTAAATACATAATGAATGAAAGCCCACATTGCAAAAAACACATCTTCTGAAAAGAAGACACATACATAGAGACAGCTCTGCATTAGGCTGGTCTTGGCAGAGGCAAAGGACCAGTAATAGATTTGACTCTAAGTAGAAACAGTATGCTAGAACACACACTGGTTTATAAATATGCTAATACCTTAAATTGTATTGCTGTCATACCAGCAACTGGACACTTTATGGAGAATAAATGAAACAAACTGCCTTTCTTCAAGAAATAAAAATAACTTAGCAATCATACTCTGTGCTCTTATTACATTACTTACAATTGAAAAACATCAGCAGAGAATATATCAGGCTGCCAGTACAGCAGCGGCGTGAGCAATACGTTGAGCGCTATGTATTTGGTATACAAATGCGTATATAAACATATAACGGCACATAAACAGTGATCCCTCATAGATGCATAAGCCTCTTTGGCCACAAGTATTATATGGCCCCTCTTCAAAGACTCCAAGAAAATGAGGTTTTATTCAAGTACTGTATGTATGTGTCTCACTGGTGTTAACCATAGTGTGGCCACAGGCCACCACCCGCAATCTTGGTGTTTTCCCTGGCCAGGACCTGAGCTGACTTCCAAAAACCCCTGAAGTGAGGACACCCTGGACAGTCGTGCAGCTGAGAGGGATCCCCGGACAAACCGAGGGGACCACGGAGGGATCTTGGGCTGTCGGCTCAGCAGCGATGCTGCAAACAGTCCCTCCCTCCAGCTACCCCAGGTACATGCTGCAGGGTGAGGATGAGAAACTCGTAGTGACCCCACGAGAGGCTGAAGTGATGGTCACGATGAAGAGCCTGAGGACACACAGCCCAGATGGGTCCTGCCCAACCCTTCCACCAGGGCACAAAGCGTTTGCCACCCCCGGGGACCGCGCACCGGACCACCCAATACCCGCGAGCACGTGGTGAACATCTCAATGGAAAAGTGGGGTTGGTTTTGGTATTACAGACATTTCACCATGAAGGTAACTGACCAAAGGCTGCGCTGGGTTCTCCGCTCCTAACGATTTCTAAATCAAAACAAGATTCCCAATACTCCCCACTTTCTCCTCAGGATTTGTTCATGTACAGAAAGGATCCAATTTGTGGAGCTACTACAGCCTGTGCTAAAGATCTGTTGAAGTGACTTCACAACGACCACTTTTGGTTTGTTGATCCTTGCTTCTTTATACCACATTACAACCTGCTAGTTACCCAAAGAAATAAGTAATTAATCCTTTCCAAAGAGCAATTTTTTGCAAGAGAGAATACAGATGTTGATATCTATATGAAAAATAAGTTACTGAAACACAAAGCAGTGCACTTGTAGGAACAGCGTAGGAGGAACTGTGAGAAACTATGTCACCACATTGCTCTTTGGTTTCGGGCAGATCCAAGTTCCCCTCCCAATTTTTGATTCAATTCTAAGCATTTTAGAACTCTCACACTAGATGGAAACAATACTCAGCATACTGAAATCCAGATTCCCATCTGGAACTTAATGATATTGTAATAATCATCTTAATACCGAGCAATATTATAACACAGAAATTCAGCACGATGGATCTTTCTCCATCCCTTGAGGTACCCAGGCTTACAGATAAGACAAATGTGGGAATTCACTTCTTCAAACTTCATGTGTCCCATTAAAGTAATAATTTACAGTCTCTCATTAGAGAAAGTGATTTTGGTTTAAATTGTTGTGCATGAAAAAAAGCCAACTATGAGCAAGGGAATTATTGAAGGTTACACTTGCTCCTTTATCCACCAACTCCAAGTGGGATTACATTGCCTTGATACAGATTCAAATTTAATTTCAGAACAATGGATCATATTTCTCTGTGCAGCAATCTGAAGAAAATAAATTATAAAAAGCAAAAAGGATATAAAAATATGATATCAGATATGACTTGTCTCCACTTCAGCTGAATGACTTTATTGTTAGTCAAAAAAAGAAGTGAATCATTTTTCTATCCACTGAACTTCTGACTCTGATACATTTCAGTCGCTGATGCAAAAGGATGGAGCGCTGAGGGAGCCCATCTGCTCCCTTCTTGGAAAATGTTGAGGTTTTGATCAAGACTATAATGACAGCAAGTTCGCTGGCGCTATTTATTCAATCAAGACAAATAATCCCTCCATAGCCATAAATCTGATCAGATTTCATTCTGTGAAAGAGAGTTGACGTGCCTAGTTTAACATATGATTGGTACTTTCCACAACTACAAAAAAAATAATTTAAAAATGCATTGCCACAGCAAGTATACCAGCTGCTTGCTACCATTGAAGAGAATAATAATGCTTCATGTTTAGAAAAAATCATATTATTCTTTCCCAACATTCGTTCAGACTTGGACTTAATTAACGATACAGCTCAGCAGTCCCCAAGAACTGCAACTAAAACAATTTACATTCAAAATGACCCTGTTTGAAGGATCTGCAGTGTGACCATCCTCCTGCTCCCCAAGTGTCCTTAAAAATGACACTGGGGACTGATTTCGGACGGTTCACCTGAGGACGGGATTTATTCCCGTCTACCACAAACACCTTCGCTCCATCAGCTACCTCAGCAAAACTTGTCTGTCCCAAGGAAAATGCAACTCCATTGCTGTTCTCTGTTAAAGGGTATTAGTTTAAGCTAAATAATCAGTTAAGCTAAATAATAACTGAAAGGAGAACTGAAAGCATGAATAGCTTCAAGGTTTTGGACATAGTTTCTATTTCTACTAACAACTAAAATTGTGTCCATCTTGAGTGTGGCTGTTCCATAAAGAGAATTGATGTGGGATGCAGTAAATTGGGATTAATTTATTTCGCCTAAGAGAAGCAATAATTTCACCAGATGATGTCTGTAACGTACTCTTTGCCACCCCCACAAGCCATGTGCCATGGAAAAAGTCAGTCAGTTGTAACGGCAAAAGTCATCTCCTAAATTAGGATGCAGTGACACAAAATTTGGTACCGGTTCCCACTATTCAGAAGCAACATTCTCACATCATCAATGGCTTTTTTATTCAGGTTCAAGAGCAAGTGTCTAACAAAAGATAAAAACTGACAATTTGCATCCTGCAAGGCAGGTGTCAACAGCCCTGGGTGCACAGAGATACTGTCCTTGTTCCCTGCATCTGTATAAGACATTTCTGGTTTGTTTGGGTTTTGTTTTGTTTTGTTTTTTTTTTTTTTTTTTTTCCAACAAGCATACAGTATTCACAGAGAATAATAGTTTTTAGTTCCTGGCATACTCAGTTTACTATAGGTTATTGCACAGTGGAGTACGTATCATACCAGAGATGGCTGCAATTATTTTTCAGCTTAAAGAATTTTCTTAGGAGGAAAATGCTTTTCCAAACACAACTGCTTTTTTAATTTTTTTTGTGGAAAATTCTTGACGCTGTTGAACACTTCCACTGGGAAGAATTATAGCTTCGACTCCTTGAAACGAAAGTGCAAAACTCTGTAAAGGTTTCATGATGCTATTTTTGGACAGTTTTGCTTTTACCTGCTCTGACTCCTCCTTGTTTTTTTGCTGCGAGTGCAACAAGCAGATCCACCCACAACCTGTGATCGCTGCTGGAAGGTACCGAAGTACCTGCAAAAGTGGGTGCACGAGAGAGAAGAATTAACCTCCAAGGACAGGCATGAAAGTGCATGTATGTGTAGAAATGACAAGAGTATGCCCAGCGCACACACACCTCTGGAGCAACCTAGTAGGTCAGGATGATGAAATCTGAGGCTGTTACACGTGACAAATTACCGGGCAGTGAACAGGAGCCCCATACGTGGCAAATGCATATGTTAAAAAGTAATGATGGTTAAGTCACAGCTTGCCAGAGTGAGCCTCAGTTCAGCATCCTCCAGAATAAAAAAATTCACATGTCAGCACACAGCCCAGCACTCAAAATAGTTTATGAGTTTTGGTGCATTTTACTAAAGCACATGGAAAAAAAAAAAAATCTACTGTCTTAATTGCTGGGCAGCTCACAAAGCCCCAGTAGCGCTGGAGAAACAGGGTGGCAGGACTCAGCTGCTCCTGCGCATCCATGGACAACCAGCACACCCACCCTGCGGCAATTGCTCATGAAAACGGGGCACAGCCCACAAGGGGAATGCAAATATTTTAACTGACAACACCCTCCAGTGCTGTGAAAAATGGGTTTTAGCTGGCCAAAGCAAGGCTGACCTGCAGCTGTCCATCCCTCCAGCCCAGGGAGACTTTGGCCCCTCAGCCATCGGTCACATTTGAGCAAAACGCAGCAGTTCAGGCAAAAGGACGAGGAAAAAAAATAAATAAAATGCATACAGCTTGACAGGATTACAAAATGACTTTCTGCTTCTTTCCAACAAAGCAGGAAACTGCCCCTTGAAGCTTTACCTCACATACCCCCTCTACTGAGGAAAATACCGATTTTGGCATTAACAGTCCCACATAATGTGGGGAACAGCACGCAGGCAGGACTGCACGCTTCCCTCCGCTCTGCGCGCTTGGCTCGGAGAATTCGCTGTGAACAAAAAAAATCCAAAAGGAATAAACCCTCCCAGTGCTCGGAATACGACGTTTCTCCCTCTTGCTGCCTTGTGCTTTCTTCCTCCCTTTCTTACTTTCAGAAATATCAAATACATGGTTTTAATAAGAATACACACAGATTTCTCAAGAACTGAGCATGCAACATTTTTTCCCCTAGGAACACAGCAACTGTACTAGCACTGGCACGAAGGAGACGCTTTGGAAATCCACCTGACGGAAGAGTCAAATCCGTATGACATTGCCCATAAACGTTGCAATTATTTCTTCGAGTTGAGCATTACTGCTCACCTGAAAAGTGTGTGCATGGCGGGGATAGCGTGACTGCATTAAAAATATTCATTTCTGCACCTATGTGCTCTCAGGGAATGTTTCATCTCCCTCTGGCCCTGGAGGAGAGGAACCCCCACATAGTAGGAGAAGAACCCCACAGAGCAGGAACACCAGGTTGGAAACTTGCTCGTGCATCTGTAAATGAGCATCGTCTTCAAACCTTCTGCTGCTCCAGAGGGATCCACAGGAAACCAGAGCAAGTCGCAATACGAGGTGGAAACGTGCTGTTGCTGAGCTTATGAGATGGCTTCACAGTAGATACCAAAGAAATAAATTCCACCTTACAAGTCTAAGGCTTGACCCAAAGCTCATTAAGGTCAGTGGAAAACCTTCCACTGATCTCCCTGAATTTTGATCCAGGTACACAATGCACTATTCTCAGCTAGCAGCGCTATCACTTATTTTTGCCATTACAACTTCATGTATATAATTAAAGCTATAGTTGTTGCGTCCCTGGGACCTTCCTCCGTTAAAATCCTGGGTTGTTTTGGCAGAAAAAATGGCTTCCAGACTTTCAAAGACATTCTGCTTGCAAGGAAAACAAAGGGTTGAAACTTCTACCCAGGATAAAACCAAGAAAACTGAGGAAAAAAAAAAAGACATTAATCCTAAAAGTCTCCATTCTGTTACAAAGAAAATAAAAAAAAAATCCCAAGAAAAACAAAACAACACCTTTCAGTGCTATTTGGCTAGGAAATGTGTTTTGAAAGTTTCTCCTAAAGCATTTTTGTACTTTGACACTTCATACTATAGATATTGGCTCAATGCTTTGATACCAGAAAAACAGACTAGAACACCTTTTAGCACATCATTAATCCTGATCAGAAAAGGAAGAATTAGTCAAGTTGTTGGGGAAGACTCCAGTAAACAAATTGAAAAACTCCACTCAGCCGAGATTTCAACCAAGCCACTTGGGTACCAACTCCAAACACGCAGCACTTGTTTGGCTTAAAAATAAATAAATATTTTTCTAAAGAAAAAAAAAATCAGACAAATAGATACAGTCTGTGCAAAATTAAACCCTAAATCTGGAAAGGCAGAAATCAAGGAATGGGTGGGAAGAGATAGATAATTCTATACAAACAAAAATATATGACAAGTAGCCAGAAAAAAGTTCTGAGCTTAGACAGGAACACAGGGCCAGATCCTCAGCAGAGATAAACCAGCCCAATTCCATCAAAATCAAGGGAGGCAGCTCTTGGCACCAGCTGCCAATCCCATCCACCAACCAAACTCTTAACCAGCTTGTACTTTGGGTCCTACAAAAAATTTCGTCTTGGAGCATAAAGCCTGTATTTATCCATTGGCCTTCGAAAGTATGCACAGCTGTGACATGAGTAACCCCTGCTCTGTTTTTAAATGTATGCAAACATAAAACGAAGAAGAAAAACGACATTAAAATAATGTTAAGGATTTGGCTTGGAGCCACCCAAGCTAGGACATTCCAAGTTGAAGCTGAAACGACATCCTTAACCTTAACTCACCCCATTGTGCCTGGGTATTGCAGCTGCTGAAAGGGGAAAATCAGAGCGGTTACGGTCTGGCGTGTGAATGAGTGCTGAGGGACTCTTAAATCCATGATTATTTGGCTGCCGCACACCACGCACTGCATCCACGTGCTAGCGATCCTTATGCAATCTTTGCTGGGAGAGAAATATCCCACAGGCTGCATTTGCACAGGGATGGGGCTTCTGGAGAAAGCAGAAGGCCACTTATTTTAATTAATACAAGATCTATAACTGTGCTTGGGGAAGGCACGAGGAGCAGCAGCGATCTGAATTGCTCACCCAGAGTACCTGTGATCAACACATGGGCTGCGGAACCTCCGTGCAGCAAGTGATGCTGGGGAAGCAACAGGTGAATCCTTCACCATTCGATGACTTTTCATTCGAGAACTTTTCAGCAGAGAGTCTTTCTGACAAAAACATTATGCTTAATAGAAACTTTTTCATTCAGATTTTTGATACACCAACCCCAAATTTCTTGAAAGCCAAAACTGCTTTTTGTTTCCAAAAGGAAAGTTGAGACATTGAACCCACTGAGGATTTGGTTGGATTTGTCTTTCTTATGCAATTACTAGGTTGGTTCCTTCTCCCATTTTTCTCCCCTCCTATTTTTTTTTTTTCCCCAGTCCATCTCTTCATTCTTCCTCTAGTCCTAAAATGGTAGAAATAAAGATAGAGAACAACAGAAAAGATGAAGTAAGACAATAAGAAAGCAAAAACTATCAACACAGAAATCCTTCATGTCCAAACTCAGTCAATGCCTCTGGAGTTCTGTGAGCTGCAGGTAAACGCGATTGTAAAAACCTCTTGTACACGTACATCTGCACGCAAATAAATAGCGATAAGTAAATATTTATATCTTAGCCTAATATTTGCTTGTCTTAAGCAATAAACAACTGTGGCAAAGCTGGTCAAGATAGTCTGTGTATTTTTTTTAAAAAGTCCAAATAGTGCTTGAGTTTAATAGCTGGTGAGCTGTCAGGCTCAAAGGCTCCCAAGGCCTCTCTAGCCCCGATTTTCTGCAGTTCTCTGACTGGCCACACGTACACACATGCCTATGGGTTTAGCACATCCAAGAAACACTCACATTATTTGGGACTGTCATTAAGATTGTAGCTAAAGCGCAAACTGCTACTGCAATCATCTCCAGGAGCTTGTTTCTATATCCAGATTTGCCATTGTATCAAGCAACCAACAGCATCCACCATCAGGCAGAACCCTTGGCCTCACCCTCTCTTTGCCTTGAGATTTAAGAGAGAACACTTCCCAAAGAGTGTATTTTCCCACTCAGTGATTTACCTTGCAGGAGAATGCACAATAAAAGGCATAAGCATTATTTTCATAGAACATACTACTACATCCAAGCCTCTGTACCCCACCAGGGATGGGAAAAATAATTGACTGGGCACAGTGAACTCTTCGTATTTCTCTGCTTGCACAGTACCAGGAGATTGATGCCTAACTCAGCCCTGATCTCAGGGGTGAGAAGACAAAGGAGAAATGAAAAGACCCAAGGGCTTAGATGCTTTGCCGCAGCCTCCATCTGGATCGTACCCCTATGAACAATGTGGAAAACCAGAGTAAATTAGAATAACTAGATGGGAGTAGTACTACATAACTACAATGAGGAGGACCCAGGTGTCTGCGTCAGTCCTGCAAGGAGCAATCCATGTTTAAGATAGCTTTAAAGTGGTCCCAGCATATAGCTCAAGTGATCTTCTGTAACAACAGACAGTCAAATGGAACCGAAATGCCCACAGACAGGTTCAAGGTCATCTGTTGGGCGACACATTTACTGAGGACCAGTTTGTACATTTAAGAGGCATAGGCAGACTCTCCACCATCTCCTCACTCTTCTCACTTCCCAGTCTTTCTCTGCTAAGAACGCTTCATTTCAGTATGAAGGGAGTGAAACAGCACAAGGATAGATTGCAATAATAATTTAATCACAAAAAAAAAGCTCCATTGGAACATACTGATGAGTGGTCATATTTAACTGCCTGGCTATTATGTTTGAGTAAAGCACAGTGCAAAAATATTAATTAATTGGGCTAGTTACATAGACAGCTTTATGCCCTGCAGCAATCCACATAATAACAAATTGATTTTTAGCTAAGCAAGACACTGAGGGCTGAAGAAAAGACAAAACTGGAAATAGTGCCTGAATGCATTATGTAACCTTGTCTGAAGTTATAATGTACGTGTGGCATAAAATGCTGGGGAGAAACACCGAGAACAGTTCCATCAGTGCGAGAATAAAACCTAATTCATTTAGTGCCATGTGACTATGTAAGTTCCTCCATTTCACATTCATGTAATTTCACTCTCACTAATATTACATGCTGGGCAGACTTCAATATTAAAACCCCCAAAATAAATTTACAATACAGTGACAGGTTAAAGAAGCTTTTATATGGAAACGCCTCTGGCTGAAATAAGGGACAGATGTATTTCAGCTCCTAGCAGACAACTCCGCACAACCAAAATCACTTCCAATAATAACAGCACCTTCTACCTCTCTTTACAAGCAGAGTCAGAAAAAAACCCCATTATATAGATAGGAATTTGATTCAGCTCCCTAAGTCACGCCTAAAGGTTTCGTACTATGATTTCAGCAGGCTGTGCAATGGGGACAAGCCTGGTGAGCACGGCACCCGCACAAGTTGGGGTGTTGCCACATTTACACCCCGATGCGAGTCCTAGATCTGCTGTTGAACTCAGCATCAGCAAAACTGCTCTGGACTTTAAGCCTTGAGAGCAGCTTAGAGAAAAACACACCACATCCAGAAGGTGGGAGATGGATGAGGAACAACGCAAAAGAACTTCAGGGCGCTGCAGCATGGATATCACAGGAAGAAAGCAGATAAGAGAACAGAGATGCATGTCCAGGACAGACAGTAGTTGCCCTCCCGCCTCACTGATACACTTACCCAATACTGGCTGTGTTTCTCATAAAGATATCAGGGTTTTTTGAGGGGAAACAATGAACACTGAGTGGCCAAAGAAAAAAGTGAGGGGTTTCAGAAGAAAGCGAGCGCTCATGTGAAAACTGTCCCAGCGACTTAGGAAATTGAAAACGTTTTCCATCCTTGCCTGAATGATGATTTCCAGATTTTAATTATTTCCCAGTTGTGTCCAAAAAGGATACGTGGCTACCGACCTCGTTTGGGCCTGAGGAAATAAGACTGTCAACTGCACAGAACTGATCTGATCAGATTAAGAGGTATTTTGGATATTGAATTTAAGAACTTAACAAGGAAGCTAGAACAGTGTATATGTCTGGACACGTGCAAAACCCCAGAGTATTTCTGCAAGCTCATGCCTACTTCCCTGTGATGCTCACACAGAGTTATGAGAACAAATACTTGAGTATGTTTACATCTATACTTGACTCTTCACTATTTCCACTCCCAGCATCTGCATAAAGCAACAGCTGCTTTCAGATAATCTGAGTAGAGGTGAAATTCATTTTACCACAAATGAAAAACAGAACAGAGCCTTAGGTTAATTATATTAACCTCGAAATGGGTCTCAGGCATAACTATAGAGGAAAGACCAAGGTCAGTAAAACAAGGCCCAGCTGGACTGAGCTCAGAAGAGAATGACTTGGATGGAACAGACCATATGAAGAACAGCAGGAAAAGCTGAGGTTGCTCTGCCTGGGGGCTAAAGGGACATGTCAGAGTCTTCAAGAACCTAACAGGGGGTAATAAGAAGATAAAGCCAAGCTCTTCTTAGAGGTGCACAAAGAACAACAGGAAACACACAAGTTTCAGTAGCAGAAACTCCAGATAGAAAAGGGTGGGAAAAAACCAAACACCTGTAAGAGCAAGTACTGGAACAGATTTGCCTAGAGAGGCTGCGATCTCCATCCTTGAAGCTAACCAAACCCCAACTGTACAAAGCCCTGAGCAACCCCATCTAACTTCAAGCTTAACTCTGCTGTGAGCAGGAGAGCTGGACCAGAAGCACTCCGATGTCCCCCTTCACGCCCAACCTAGTTATTCTATTATGTATTTCATCTTTTATTGATACAGTATTTTTCCTAAGCAGGTGTCAGTCTTTTAGCAAGAGAAATGAATTTTAGAAATGCTATGACTTGGATATGAACACAATTCAAGACAAAAAAACAAATCCCTTTTTATGTCAGCGTACAGCAGCGCCTCTGACAGCGAGGACACTTAACAAAATCCCTGTGAAATAAGAATAGTCTTTATAGTGGAATTTGATGCCTTTGGTTTAGCGATATAGAGAGAATGAACAAAAGCAATTGAGAAGAGATTGGCAGAGAAACTCAACTTTAACATGTTCTTCACAAAGGCACAGTGGTTAGTTCAGATCCTCTCTGAAGGGCGATAGCACAAAGTCCAAAACTACCTGGGCAAACACCGGTATAACTTCAACAGCAATCTGACTCAAAGGGAGAAAGTTTGAGTAAATGCACATTTCTGGTGGCTCAGCATCCAAGGAGTTTCATCAGAAAGCCAACAGTAAAGCTTCTATCCTTAAAGCTGTCCTGCAGTAAGCTTTCAGATCAAGCTATATATATATAACATACCGTGCAGCAAAGGAATGTGGTGTTCGACGTGCATTGCACAACCTCGGTTTCCTACACTCTCCTCCTCAAGCAATGCATTCATTCCCCAGAGGAATTTTCCAGTCTGAGGAGCAAAACAAGCCAAGAATGTGTTAAAACAGGTGTTACAATCGACTCCGGGTACAATCTTAGCACAACTGAGGTTAAAAATATTTGGGAATGATGTAATAAAAAGATAATAAGTTCTTGCTGTATATTCCCCTCCACCCACATAGTAAGACCATGTGTGGAGGTTGTCAGTTGTTCTCTCTTTTCATAAAGTACATGCTCAGGTTCAAGTGCCAGAGTCAGCCCTGAATTTTGCCAAATTAGGCTAAAACAGGATGAGGAGGAATCAGCAATGGCAAATCCCAACTTAGAAGAAGGAAGTTTGTGATAACACAGCACTGTTTGGGTCCGCTCCTCCGGTGGGTGTTAACGCCAGAAGTAGTAAGCAATAACCAAAAAAGCATTTGCAGTTGGAAAGCTGCTTCATTGACAGAGAATAAGGAGGCAGCCAGTCAAACATACCACGCCATCCATTTCCAGCCCCTGCACGCTCCAGTCTCACCAGCAACACGGGTCCCTTAAATGAAAACTGATCATCTTTCTCCAGTCCCACTTGCTGTGCTACAGCAAAGAGGTGCTGCTAGCCAGCCTGGTTAACACGAATGTGCTGCACCACACATCACTACAGCTGCTCCCACAATCCTAATAGCACCTGACTGATGAGGTCTGTAGATTTAACTTCAGAAGAATTAGATCTCTTCATATTCTACCTGTCATTAAGATGATACCCTTGTGGGTTGTATTCAATTTTCCTGGGGTACGAAGTTTGCTACCAAGTCAAAGTGTACCCCTAAATCAGTACTGAGGTATCACGTGCTTTATTACCGCTCTATTTGTTGCCTCCATAAGCTGAACTATTATGTGGTTTGTCATGGCAAAGTGCTTAGGGAGACTCTCGGCACAAAAAGCACAATAGAAAAGCCTGTTCCAGCTGAAATGAAGGCTGTTAATAGACAGCTCAGATCATTTCCATCCTGTATCCTGATCTTAAGACAGACCAGACTGCTTTGCTTGGAAAATATCACATCACTTTACATTCCATTCTTCCCAGCTATAAATCATTGTTTAAGACCTACCTGATTTAAATTTGGAGACCATCCATCCGTCAAGCTCCACATCTCCAGCAACTTTGGTGCCAAACACCCCCAGGTGTTCTTATCAAATACTCACATTAACAGCTCAATTAATTATGACTTAGCCAGATCAAACAGGCCAGTCTCTAGCTTGGCAGGCATCTGATGTTCAGATATCCTACCTATGCAAACTTTACAAAGTCAAGCAAATTCAAATTCCAGAGGGCTCAGATCAATACCACATTAAGATGCTCAGCTTCTCTCTTCTCTTGAAAAACACATGAGACACGGCGTGTAGAATCTGCTGTTTGTCAATTCATCTACAGAATTAAAATAGAAAAACAATCCGCTAGATCTCAGCTGTTTGATATGGTAGTAAAGGGGACAAACCCAGGGGCAGAGAACTGCAAAACTCCACAAAGGGAACAGAAAGCAGTAAGCGGTGCCTCCTAGATGCATGTTTTAGAATTACCACAGGGATATAAGCTCTTTCCAGCTGCTCAGTATCTCAGAGGACAAGATAATTCCCAGCAGGCACAGGATCTGCAAAGGAGTTTGGCCACCCAGCTCTTTTACGGTCTTTGCAAATCTCAGCCTAGCTAGAGAGAGAAGTTCCATGAGGTTTTTGGTACAGCACCTTCATCAGCCTTCCCCACCTAAGAAACACTCCTGGGGCATTTCATTCAGTGTTTACCAAAGCGTCATGAACCAAATAAAATATCTGCCTTCTGAGTCCATCTCATTCATTCTTCAGGTTAATGATGCTGGAAGGGGTGCAACACAACATGGCTCCAAATTTAAGCTCTGTATGTGAGATTAAATACAAGCTTCTGCAGATATCTACTGCTTATTGCTTTGGGATCCTTATAAACCCTTAATGTTCACGTAGTTTGAGATATCCTTATGTTTAGAGAAGAGGCCAGATAAAAGCCAAGCAAATTCAAATTCCAGAGGGCTCAGATCCTGGCTACAGAGAAATGGGAGGAAAAAACCATACATTTTGAGATACAAAGCTGGAAGTTCCAGGTCTCAGACATATTTTGAAATTTGAGGATCTCTTCCAGCTTATGCTTTTAATTAATTGAGCTTTGTCAATTCCAATTTGTCAGCTACAAATTTGTAGTTCAGTAAGCCCTTGTGCATTTATTTTGCTGTTGTTAATGACACAGGCTTTCATTTATTTTAAACTACAGAATTGAGTCACAGATGCCTCAGTAAGAGTAATAATACTTAGCATTTATGGCAAATACTGCTTCCCGGGATGTTACAGGCAAAGGCTAATCTGTCTTCCGAGCATATGTATGAGATAAGAAAGTATTATCTTAGTAATGTATTACTGGTCAGATCTCACATGCCTAAGAGTACTGAGCAATACTGCTTCATTCTAGTCACTCCCATTGAATTGCACTGATAGTCTTCAGGAGAAGCCACAACTGTTTACACATTTGCATAATGTTACCTAGTGTTGTACCTCTCAGTTTGAACAAAATACAGGTAGGATTTTTTTGCAGGGGCTTAAGGAAAGAGGAAGACCCAGCTGTGGTTGTGGTTGGTGGGCAAAAACAGCTGCATCGAGCCTGTACCCTCCATGGGCTTTGAATCCCTCATGGGCAGCTGGGAACTGTATTTCACAACTTGCAGAGACCTAAGCAGCTGGGCATGTTCAAGCAAACGTGGTCCACTGTTTCCCAGAGAGCAAGCTTGGCTTGACCTCAGTTGAGCTTGCAGGTCTCTGTGCAGACCACGAGTCCAGACTCCAACCCAGCCCTTGGGCAGGACTCTGGATGCAGTTCAACACATCGCACCTCCACCTCTCTCTGCAAGGGAGCACCAGCTGTAGACACGCTCCAGCTTCCACGGCTGTATTTTAAGATAGAGACCAACTCCCATATATCACCTACCTGTCCAGAACACTTGGAGGGGCTAAGGAAGCATGCAGATGCTTTCAGACAACCATGTGCTTTATTGCAGTTAGAAATGGCTAATCTGATAAAGTGCACGGGGCCCTGAATATTTGTTTTTTAATTCCCCAGAAACAAAGATATAAAGAAAACATGGCAATTAACAGGTATGCACGGCAAGGCTGGGCATTTGCCAAGGTCATACAGGAATTCTGTGGCAGACCCACCAACAGAATCCAAGGCACTGGGGTTCACTACTTGGACCATCATCATCCTTCTTCCTGATTCACATAATCTGATACCACCGCTGCTCACTGTTTAAAACCAATCATATAGCAGAGCGCTCTGTCAGATCCAGGCTTTCTGACCCTTGCCATTGCCAGCTGCGCGCTGAGATAGCAGAGGATGAAATACATAAGGGCCAGAACCACCAAATGAGTCTAAGGTATTTTTATGACCAATTCTGCCAAGAACGTGGAACCCCCACTGGGTGTCCGGAAAAATTCAGTTGGAAGATTGCACAGCAGAGGCATCAAACTAGCCTGGACCAGAGACAGTTCCTCTGCCGTAGAGTCAACAGGGAGAGGCATAAGATGCTCCATTGGGTGATTCAGAGCTCCAGCGGGTCCTTAAATCTCTTCATAAAAGTAAATTTACAACAGCGAAAGACAGAGTGTCACAAACACACTAATTCCACCAGGAACATCAATTTTGACTGCCACAGGAAAATAAGTCAAGTAAAATGAAAATAAAAGGAAATAATTTTCTGTTAAGTTTAGCTTTTCCTCATTCTTGGTTGTTTGTTTTATGATGCATTGTCTGTTATGATCTTCCACTTAGAACCTCTACTTCATCCACAAGAGTTTTCCTCATGGCTGAAAGTACTATGGTAATTGTTTTCCTCCTCCATTATCATTTATCTTTTATAAAGAGGTATTAACTATGACACTTGCATTTGAAAGGCAGTTCTTCTTATTGAAAGCTTAGCTTCAGAATAATGGGAAAGATTAGCATACCTTTAAATGGTCCCATTTCTTTACAAAAACATGACAGACAAAAGATATTTCACACAGCCGATTCACTCAAAGTACTGCATTTAATTAAATGAAGTAGAGCAACTATATTTCTTAATGGATGCTTTTGAGTTTCCCAACTACAGGTTACTCTCAAGAGACTCAATCTTCAGTTTTCTGGTCTCTAACATACAGCTCTGAAAGACATTTAGAGCTTTTTACAAAACTCCGCAGAAAAAAAATATCTATACCCCTGTGAAAAATGCAGAAGCCAAAAAACTTTTTTAAATTATACAAACAGGATATATTTTCCTTCAGTACAAGAGACTGTAATGACCACAAGCAAGTCTTTCCACACACGCTCATTTTTAAGCCTGCCTTTTAACCAAGAAATCTGAGAAGAAATCTTTCTGAAATTACCTTTTTCTTTTCTATTTGGGGTTGTTTGCTTCTGTCTAAGGGAGGGGAAAATTGAGGTTGTACCTTTTGAGCAGCAGTTTAGTGCAAAACATAACTAGAGATATCAGACTTGTAGGAAAGAGATAGATGGGACTCTGATTGAGCCGTGTAGCTTCTCCAAGGTAACTAAGCAGCACATTTCCTTTGGCAAGCTTGAAATCCCCATGTCTACTCAACACAAAGAACAGTGCAAAACTATTTGTCATAATGACTCCAAAACATAAAGATAACAAAGTGAAGGATAACCAGGGAAAAAAAAAGCAATAAATTGGAAGTCGTAAATTGCATACCCTTATGGAAACACAAAACCAGTCAAATTTTACATGCTTACAGACACAGTACACATGAGCAGGAATCACTGTTTATATAACATCAGGCTTTAAAAGATGCTTCAGGCATCAAAGTTCACTGTTAATAATTTTCTGCAATGCACGTTATGAGGGTGAGAAGCAAAGAGCTCAGATGTAAAACCAACTGCATCCAAAGTTATTGCAGATACAGAACACGAGCAAACTAAAAAGGCAATTTTTTATCCCTTGCCCTTCAAAATCTACATCCGTGACAGCACCTTTGAAGGTCATTTGTACAGAGTAGGCCAAGTGTTTCCAACAGACGGATGATTTTCAAGTGGGCACTGTGTCTCTCCCTCATGAACATTGTGTTACACAGTTCTAAGGCACGATGCATTGTAATGTTTAACAATAGGATTAAAAATTACTTGGATTGTAAATGCTTGGGAGCAGGGGACGGCTCTTTGGCATTTGTACAGTGCCAAGTACAATGGGGGTCTTGTCCGTGGCAGAAATCCCTCAGAGCTACAACATTAATAAGTTTTTTATGTCCTATAGAAGTCTGGGTTTCAGAAACGTCAAACACCTGCAGCTTCCATTAGCATAACGGGGTGGTATGTTATTAATTATTCTCATGTTTAAAATGCTTTGGTGGTCCAATCAGGGGGCAAAACCGATCCCATGTCACTTGGACGACTGACCACACCATGGGCGGTGGGAATAGAAACCAGATTGTGGCCTGAAGCCTGACGTGACCCCTCTGAGCTGCCGCCGAGTAATTGCAAAACAACTAGTGCTCTGAAAGCAAAACAGGGTTGATTTGCAACTACTTAACTATAGAGGCATTAAGTTGTTAATACTGTTTGTAATGAGCATTTTGGCCAATACTAGTCTTGAGCATTCAGGACTTTTGAAAACGGCGCAGTGATTTGTGCCAAGCTGCAGCTTGGCTAAATTTCTTCCTTGCATCCCTACCTCACAATTTCATTATTTGTAGTAAGTCAAATGCCAAGCTGGAATAAGTCAGAGCGGATTCATTCATCTATGGAAATAAACTAATTTTTACCAGCTGAAGATTTAGCACCAGAAGCCTTTGCTCTCTATGATAAATGTTAACTACATGAAAAATTACTTAATTTAACAGAACCAATGCTGGCTTTTTCAAAATGTAAAATATTTATCGCTTCTATTCTACATTTCCAGAAAATTTAATGAGTTTTCACTGAGCTAAAGCTCAAGTCTCACTTTTTTCCCCCCAGATATCCTCATTCACAGCCCAGCGGATCTGGCACATGTGCTGGGCTCACCCTGCAGAGGCGACTTGGAACCGCACAGGGTGCGAGAAAACCTGCTCTGCCATGGTGCTCTCTCTTCTACAAGGAGTATCTGTTGTCATTCTGCTTCAGCTAAAGCCTGGAAAACAGCAGACCCAACAGTATCTGTGGCTCTGAGTTAAGCAAGCCACAGTTCCAGGTAAATAATATCACTAAAAAGAATTAGAAAAAGCATGTGAGAATGAAATGAATAGGAAGAAAGGCCTAGATGGGCAGTAAGGGGAGAAAGAATCACGTTTGACTCCAGGGGTCTCGTGGTAATTTGTCATTGAGTTTTTCTTCCTTTCTTAAGCACTAAAATTTATTACCTGATAAAGTATGGAGATCTTTCGGTGAGCTTCTTCATTTTATATATTTCTTGAAATTTCCTTACAATTTCTGTAGAGTGTACAATTAGTGAAAAAAATACTCCTTCCACAGTATGAAGATACTACGGACAGCAGAGAACTTTGCACTAGGACAGAAGCCACCCTTTATGACTTTCAGCTTTCTCTCACTCTGGTGCTACTGCTTCTAGTATAGAGAAGGGCTTGATAACCACCCGTAAAATTTAGCATCATGCATTTAAAGGTGGTAAAGGGTAAAAGATCTATAGGTCACTGAATATACAACACAGAAGAATCAGAAACGTGCTGGCAATGCTGAAGTTGAAGGAGTGATTCTCCTTCTCCGGGCAGACACCAAGTAGATCCACTCTGCGCAGGGGTGTCCGGAGCTACTGCAAGGCCTGTCCTAACGTATATAGGACACGATCATCTGTTGTCTGTCACCAAGTGGCATCAGTCAAGCTTTTCTGCCTATTCAGCTCCAAACTTTGATGATGTTAAGAAATAAAAGATGAGTCCTAAGATTCCACTAAGCTATGAGTAAATGTGACTGGTTTAAGGGCCTCCTGGAACCTTCTGGACAAGAAAAGTTCAAGCAGCAAAATTAAGCAAGAAAAATACACCCCAAGCTGTGAGGTGTAGATAGTAGTAACAAGAACAATTATACCAAATTATCCCTTACACAGCATTCTCTCGAGCATAGAAAGTGTATTCTCTGCTTTAAAGCGGCCATCTCCATAACTTATTATACCTTTCTATTATTATTAATGCCATTATCTCTTTAGAACGCACTAAGCATTTCAGAGAACAAATAGCATCCTTGCTCAGATGGCTGTTCCAGACAGCTTACGATCCAATGACACAGCACTGATCACTAGGCTCACGGAAGTAAAACACTTGATTATTCATCCAGCCCTTATGCCACTTCTGTCTGGCAACTTGGGCTGCAGGACTTTTGCAAACAGCTTCTACAAGCTGCCTTTTAGAGCCAGTACCAGGAACGCCACAAGAACCAAGGCAGCTGGCAAAACTGAAATGCAACAGAGAAAAAGAAAAAAATAAGCAGCCACAGTTTTGTGAACCTCAGACAATCAGAACAGCAAACAAAGGAGGAAACAATACACATTTTGGATTAGCCTCTCTATTTGTTATATCCACGCTGATTCTTTTCCTCGGCATGCCAAGCCTAATGCTACCCCTAGCGTCAAGCCTTACTGAATCACAGTTCAGTGGCTGAGCAAAGTCTATCAGATTCTGGGATCCTCACACATGGCAAACTTGAGGAAGCTGCCTAACATAGTTTTATCTCTGGATGAGAGAAAAGGATGATTCCCCAGCTCCAGAGGAAAAATCTGAACCTTCACCCATGAAAAGGAATTCCCCTTAATGTACAGTCTGTAGGGAGAGCCCTCCACCCTGATTCCTGGATGCTGGCAATAGGCTGAAGGCCAGCATCGTGCCCTGCCATAGCCTTTATATGGTCAACATGGGAAATGACTAATGGAAACCTCCATTTTTCGCTTCTCTCAAAAGCAGCTAAGAATAAACAAATAGCTATGTCAATCCCCAATTCTAACTAGAGTAAGGACCTCCCCAGAGGATGAGAAAACACAAAAACTGTGGGGACATATCAAGCGGATTCCCCTAACGACATCCTTGCTCCTCCTTGGAAATTCTGCTTTTCTCAGAAACAAGAGTCACAGGGTAAACACGACACTTGTTACAATGGCGCCTGTACCCATTGAAAATAGACACATTCCTCGGAGTCCCTAAAGGAAATGGAGAAAAAAATAAACACACACGAGACATCAGTATTCAGGGACAAAGATAATACAACCAGAATGGGATATTTGTAAAGAAAAATATATAGGGAAAAGGACTTTGCCTCTGACCTACAGCATCCCGATGAGAAAGATGGCTGCTAGATAAGTCCCATAGTCTTCCTATAATGGAGTTACAGCTACAAGATACCAAGTAGATATGGAGAACTCCTTGTTCCCTTGCGTCCAGGTGCCATCCTGGTGCTGCCAGCACACAGACCCCATGGGCTCAGCAGAGCTGCTTTGAGCCACAACCACAGCAGTGAGCAAGGAATCAAGTAAAGCAATCATACAATCATTTTGGTTGGAAAAGACCTTTAAGATTAAGTCCAACACTGCCCCGTCCACCTCTAAATCACATCCCTGAGAACCTCATCTCCATGTCTGTTCAACCCCTCCAGGGATGGTGACTCCACCACTGCCCTGGGCAGCCTGTTCTAATGCTTGACAACCATTGCAGTGAAGAATTTTTTCCTAATATCCAATCTAAACGTCGCATGGTGAAACTTGAGACCATTTCCTCTCATCCTATCACTTGTTACTTGGGAAAAGAGACCCCTGTCCTCCCAAAAGCCAGGGGGTGCCTTGTGCGACACAGCTTCAAGCCAGCATGGCCGAGTATAGTTTCCTTCCCTGAGCAGTTAACTTCTCAATCCAGCCATATTTATTCTACATTTCCTTACTCCAGTTTGCTCGCAAACTGAAATTACTGCTCAGCACCAGCACAACACCATATTAAAGATCCAAAGCACCAGGCTGCCAGTGCTCAGCCAGCACCATCACACCTCGTGGTGCAAGCGGTGGTCACTCGAGCACTTGGACACAACAGCACAGGTTTTACCAACGCTTAGCACGTGACAATGTCGGGACAACTCCTCTGTAGCCTAAAAAAGCTCATTCTTGACGTGGCAGATCACACAGACATGTCACATAGCGGGATCCAGCTCCGTGATTCAGCACGTTCCTCTGCCCCACCACACAAGTAGCTCTGTGTGCGTGTCACCAAAAGCATGTTTGTCACAGGGCCAGAAAATGAGTGTCTGTTAAGTGAAGGTAAATATTTTACACAATAAAAGCAGCACGTATGAAAGATGCATACTGCACCTTCAACTATAGGAAATTAAAAAGCTGAAGTGGGAGCTATTACCGAGCCAAGGTCTGTGCAGATAGAGTATCGCCGAGTCTGTGACAGGGCTGGTGGGGCAGGGACTGCAGCACGGATCAGCTTCCCCTTCTTGCTTTGTAGCTTCTTTTACGCTGTGAATATTAAAATTCTACTTTAGCTTAGTCAAAGATATTAAAATAGACATTCCAAAGGCATACGTCTTTTCTAACAATATTTTCCCTCCTTCATTTGAGGTAGGGGCTGAGGAAAGCGCATTTTTATGAGCATTGTTCACGAGCAGTCCTTTTTCATAATATAAAGCTTTTTTTTTTTTTAATTTCCTACTGCACACTTCAAGCTTATCTGCTTTGCAAAGATGAATAGCTGAGTCAACTCTGCTAGGATCCAGCCCTCCAGGCTTAAACAGCATGAGTGCTTCCGTCTCCCTCATTATCTAAAACAATTAGTACAGAGAAGAGAAAGCTGCATTAGAGCTGGCAGTTTCCTATTCCCATCCCTTGGTACGACATCTCTCAGAAATGTCTGCAATTCCATGAGCTGATCTGAAGCCACAGATATTGGATCCAGACACTGATTCATATTGCTATCAATTCCCCTAGCTTGAAGCTGGTCAGAATAAAAGCGATGCAGTTCGGACACATCAATAACCGAGAGGCCTAAGATGCAGTTTCGTTTCAGATCTGTCTGGCAAGACCCTGAAGTTTGGGAGAGGAGCCTTCTCATCTACTCAAGTTGGGTTCATCTCTAACGTGCTTACACCAACACACATCATCAGACCAGGGAAATTAAAAGTTCAGTCTTCTCAAACCTAAAAACCACCTATATTCCAGGGAGAAAAGGCCCAGCTATAATTCAAAAGCAGCCCAGGGCACAGGACAATTACCACAACAGCTGAAATGTTTGAGGCATTTGCCCTTTTCTGTTTAGCATACACCAGGTTTACTTAAAAAGCTCTGTACTGAAGCTGGGAATAGAGCAACCTAGGCTACAGTCTAATAGTCTTGATTAAGTGTATGCTTAGGGACCCTTGATCCTTTGATAAAAACTGAATTTTAATCCCATTTAGAGTAATAAAACCACTTTAGCAGTATCTTTCTTGGAAGCCTGAATCACTGCTTCAGCTAAGCCTGATAAGTGTATCGCTTAAAATTGCCTCTTTCTGCATTTAGAGTTGGTAAGCGCAAAATAGCACCTTCAATTCTCAGTGGAGGCCTTATGTCCAGTTATAATTTACTACCTTGGAAACTACTGTCAGGAGAACAAAGGGATGCTATGAAGGGCTGTCAGGAAAACCTGTCGATCTCGAGCACGTATCTCATTAACCTCCCCGCTCAGACCGGAACAACACTGTTCCTTTATCATTTACTCTGAGGCTTCAGGGAAGAGGATCTCAGAGCAGATCTTTAGCTGAAAGGTGGCAGGTTTTAAGGTCTCCCTGCTGGACTTGGGTAGACTGGACAGTGAGGGACCTTTTCTTCAGAAAAGGGCTGAGGAGGCAGTGAGCAGGATATGGAGTTGGCCTCTGGTTTCCTAATTCTCTGCAGATTCCCCCATCTCTTTTATTACCAGGACTTAAAGCTGCACTACACAGAGCCAAGCGGGATTTGAACTTCACTGAGCAAACCAGCTGACTTTGATGGGAATTACTCAAAGTTCACATAAGGGCTGTAGGACTGGACAGAAAGAAGGGGAAAGAGTGGAGGAGGATATTACATTCTTGGATGTAAGTTGTTGGCTAAAGAACATATGACATGTGAATAGCCACTAAAGAGCATATTCAGGCTGCCTAGATTTCTCCTGAGTCCCTTTGCCTCTTGGCTGGCTTCAGATTCAGGTCTTCAGATCTTTATTTGGGTCTCCAGAGGATTTCAGTAGTGCCTGGATTTTGATATAGCCTAGGCAGAGAGATGTAGGTGAAATTTAAACTCTGAATAAAAGTCTAAATGGATCATTATTTCAACCTCCCCAAGAAGGGCTGTTTACTCTTAAGGGAATGCTTAAGAGTAGAGCTTTTACACATTTAGCAGCTTCATCTGCTTAGCAACAAGGTGAACTTATTATTTGTCTGTGCACTCTACTGTTTTGGGAGAAACTTCATTATGGTCTTCCTCACAATATTTTCCACACCTCTTTGCTTCACATTAGTGTATTTTCTAGATGAACAGGAAAATAGAATTGATACTACTCATTATCACATCAGAAGAAAATGGCACAGATTTTGCAGTTGTGCTGTTAAACTGCCGTGGGAGCTTTGTAAGGTGGATCTAGCCAGAAGGGCTGATCTAGCAGCCCTTACTCATCTTGGGCTATAGAATGAGACTAGTTTGTGGCCAAGGTATTGGGGGTGTTTGTCTTCTAACTCAAGTTAAAAAAAGCAGAATACAGTCAGATTATGAACAAAGTATAGGAAAATATACCAACCAGAATAGCTTATGCATAACATCAGTGCAAGCCTTCACCTGAATACAGACTCAGACTTTATGTAAATGCACATGCATTGACCCTTAAGCTATGGGGCTCATAAGCAGCAGCACTGAAGCACGAGATACAATGCAAGGAAGATGCGCGTCAGCATTTCTGGTTGGCCTCAGCTCTCCCAGGGCTTTACGGATAACAGGATGTTTGACAGCCATGAGTTCAGGGCCACTGTACTGGAGCTTGAAAATAATTATGCTTTAGGAAGTTTTATGTTTTGCAGTTTTGAATCCCATCATGAGTAGAAAGCACGAAAAGAAAAATAGTCTAAAGCAGGTGAAGCTCATCACTGTGTGTACACATCGCATCCATTATTTGCAAGATGCTTTCCAATAATTTACCGAGATGAAATCCTGCTCTAAGGATAGTTAAACAACAGATAGACATATGATAGACAGAAGAGGAGAAAAAACGTGACTGTATTTGCTCCATACTAATCACCACTGTAAGTGTGACTCTCTACAGAAGTATCTCATAATGACAGAAAGAGATATTAGAGCAAAGATCCACAAGGTATCTTGAATCTTCTTTTCCTGAACACTGAAAGCAGTGAAGCAGGAACTGCAAAGATTAATCCTGCACATATACAAAGACTCTCAGATTCACTTTGTGCACCTTGCACTGAAGCCTGGACTACTAAAGGTGCAGATCTATTGGCCCTTGAGCTACCTGAACTAAAGCTATGCCACATGCATGTTTGCTTCCGGAGGGGAGTCCCTTTCCACACGGGTGGAAGAGGACTTGTAGTAACTACACTGAACCTATTTTACAAGCTCAGTTTAGCTTACCTTCAACTGACTTATTTGGGTGTCTATACTTCTGTATCCCAGACTACAAAGTCTAGCTCAAAAAAAATAAAAGCCCCAAACTCAAAACTGTCTTATAGTAACGATTCTGGCACACAGGGAAACTCCAACATCACCAGAAGCCACCCCAGCAGGTGGGTTGGACACTTCACAACAAAGACTTTTGCCTCTGGTGCTTGATGCGTTTGAGGACCCTGCCAAACAGCAGGTGCAGAAACATCTCTCTTCCCTGGACCCTAAAAGTTTCCTCCTCGCCAAGAGGAGAAAGGCTGTGCTGAGAAGAGAGAGCTGTCCTGGACCATTTTGATAATTGATGCTTCAATAAAAGTTTTGACCTGGCTCCTGGGGAAGACACTGCATTGCACCTTGATACCAGGGGCTTCTTCAGTTGTTCGTGTTCTTGGGATCTTTTATGAGAACTGCACAGACAGGTGTGCATTTTCCCCAGAAACAGTGCCATTACTAAAATTATTTCTTCTTCAAACCTCTTAACAGAACACAGAGCTTTAAAGAAGCGATGTGTGGTGGAGGTTGCCTTCTGTAGACAACCTCTCCCAAGCTGCTGGGCCTTCTCAAACAAAATCAGCTTCATCAGATCTCCAGCGTGGAGTCTGTCAGCATTTCCAATGTGAGAGGGTGCACTGACCTGCTGCTGCTCTCTCTCATATTCAGGCAAATCAGGAGTAACTACTAAAATCAGGTTATGTAGCTATACATGCTGGTTACATTTGTTTTACTGCAGAGATCAGTTTCCTGGTTACACTTCTGTCTGACAAAGCATTTTCCTGTGGCTGAGGTTAGCTCAGAAAAGCTCTGTTTGCAGTATACATATATTGCATACACAAGGAACGCATATGCAATGGAATATACATATACTGCATACACAAGGAACAACTCCCATGCAAGGGTCATTCCATGTATACAAAGAGGCTACATAAATCCTTCTGTTACATACCCCAATCACACAAGTCCCTCAAGCACTTTGTCAACTGAATCAATAGAAAATTAGCACATTTTCCTCACTACGGTCCTGAGGAAGAAGAAAACACAAACAAAGCTGAATTAGGCAAAAGAATATGCCACATGGAAAAAGCGAACTTTCAACATGCTGGTTGTTTTAAAAGACTATGAAGAGACGGGAAGTGTCCACATAGATTTACACTAAGAACAGGCTGGTCTGATTTCTTCATGCAAAACCATATTTAGTTACAAGGAAGAGTAAAGCCATCCAATGCCTGCAAATTTTTAACATGCAGGCTATCTCATAAGGAAGCAACATGCAAACATACCCTTATCAATATAAGAAATGTTTCACTTAATCACAGTTCCTGGAAGGTGTAAAAGTTTTATACTTCCATTTATTGTGGTGTGCAGCACAGGAATGATAGGAAGGAAGAGACAAACTTGTAAGAACAGGACTCTGGGCACAAATTACCCTAGACTTCTTTTTTTCTCCCAAACATCCAAATTACAAGCACACTCTGTAGAAGACAGGACATTTCTCAAATCCAGACTAAAGCTAACAACTTAAAATTAAGTTTGCAAGAATGCCTGACAAACCTACAACCCAGACAGCCCAGCAACACAAAAGCCCTACAGATGCCATCTAAGCTGCCTTTGGTACAGGAGGGGACCACCCTTCTGCAGACTGAACAGCAGATGGTGGACCAGGTCACTGTAGGTGTCTCCAAGAATTCATTTCGTGTCATAATTTGGTAAAGGCCAGATCTGAAAGACTTTATGACCTGCTGTAAATTTGTAGAAGATGCATCTGAGGAAAGGATTGACCAAGAGGGTTCAAGTAGCATTTGACACCTAAGGTTTGGAGGACATTAGAAGAGAACTTTGTAGTCTGCTTATGAATTCTATAAGCCAAGCTGGAGCATAAATGGTTTCAACTGTGTTTTGTAACATAGTTACACCAAAAGCCAGAAGAAAGAGTCTGCATGTCAAATACAAGGCTCCCAACAAAAACCCCATATTTTCTCTTTCAGGTCGTCTTCTTCTCCATTTTTAAAATCCAATAAATTAATATACACTAAATGGGGCTTATAGTGGGGAACTATTGATTCTAAACAAGATCTGCCTGTGAAAAAGAGAGCTAAATGGATCAGAATATAAGTGAAAATTGATGCCTCAGGCCTCAGACGAGCACATTTCCACAGAAATGTAGCTCAGGCAGGTAATGCTAAGACAGGGTGAGAAGAGCATGGGCATTTTTCTGTCTACCTGACTTACCCTTAATGTAAGGTGAACAAAATTTAGCACTGCCGCGCACTTCAGCTGCAGTGTCAGCATTTCCAGACTAACCTCATTCACATCAATTACGGCACTTCACACACGTGCAGGAACCAGCACGATGAAGCTCTGGGACACTCACAGTCCAACTGCTCTTATGCCCAGCTTTACTTTGAGCCAGCTTTGTCAGTGAGTGGAAATCAGCACAGCTTCCCCAAAATCAGTGCTGGAATTTTACCCCAGCAGGAGTTTTAAACCTTTGGTCCAACACAGGTAATATGGTTCTCCATAGCCAGAGGCCATTTGCGCACAGGTATTTTTAGAGGGCCCAGTTTAGATCTCACTGACATCATGGGAAGACAGAAGCAACTCCATTAAAGCTGATGGCACAAATTCTCAGCTCACATTAAAAAGTCACTTCTTTTGAATTGCATAAGCTGTGCCTGTAGAGCAGCAGAAGGATGTCAGGACAAGGGACAACACAGGACTACAGCACCTGAGTTCCTTCCTCAAAAAAAAAAAAAAAATACAAAAGTCAGCTGTATGCCTTTCTTTACGAAGTGGAAGGTTAGGGAATAATATCTGCATTGCCTAAATGTCCACTGCCCCAAAACCTATCCTGGGAAACGATCGGGTAGCCAAGAAAAAATTTGATCTACCTAAATTATTTTCAGACCTGGTTTTGATATTTGTTGTTACAGAGGTCTCAACACAGACAACTGCTCTACTTTGTTTCTCAGTGTGGAGAGGGTTGTTCCAGTTATTTTTAAAAAAACTGCTTAATTGCAAAATGTTCGGAGACTTACTGCTTGCATTTCAAGTTTGTTCATTAATCTGTGTCAGATTCTGCTTAAATGAATTATGGCACCAAGCCAGTTTGCTTCACAAAAATAACATTTAAAGAAGTAAATAACAAAATGGTTAAAAGGCATAATTATTTTTGTAACGCAACATCTAATTAAACCATGGAGCTCACCGAAACAAGTGCTAATTGAAGAGAATACCTTAACAAGATTTTCAAAAGGAATTATTAGACATGGTTAGGAGCAGGAATTTCGCTGTGCCAGTAACTGAAGGCAAGCTGCAAAGTCCCTTTCACATTTCCATGTATAAAGTTAACAGCAGGCAGGGGCCGAGAACGGCTTCTGTCTCTCTCGCACGGGCAGCCTGATGCAACGCACTGTTTGCGTCTGCGGCATGACACATTCGCCATTATCACAGACAAGGTCCATCTAATCTCATATCGTTAATCTGTTTTCTTGTGGCAGCTCCAATATTGCTGTGTAACATCAGAGGAATGTGGTAATGAATAACTGACTCATGATGAAGCCATCATCTCAAAAGCCTTCTATGCAACTAAATTAATTAGTGCTTAGGATGAGCAATATCTTGATGTGACTAAGCTCCCAAGATAACTCAACCGTTTACCTATTAGCAAAGCAAAATGGAACCAGCCCAGACTTCGGCTTCTGGCAGAACACCTTCAAGGTAATTTCCCCATAGCAAGCATGACAAGCATGCCCTCAAGAGACGTGATCTCTTACAGGAAAAATTGGAGAGACGATGGTAGTTATTGAAAATACAGCTGAAATTCTTGCTCCACTGAAGCCCCAGGAGTTCTGCCACTTCACTTGGATCTTTAAATCCCATTTCCTATTCTGCAGCTTGTGAAGATCCAATGCAGGAGTTTAGGAAGCCTTTGTGCAGAAAAATATCACCTCCTTCCTTCACAGCATCGGCACCAAGCTGGGATAGAACTTGTCTGCCTAAGAGATCTGCTTGTTGGAGATACACCCAGCACCGGGGACTGCCATGGGGGGGATGTGAACCTGACAAACCCTTCACAACCAACCTCTCCCATGACTCTACAACCTCAGTGCCAGCTCACACTTCCCAGGGAGAAGAATAAACCTTTAAGAAATCCTTAACATTTGAAAGCTAAATAACTATTACTGGCTCCAGGTATTCATTTTTAATTTTTGCTCAGGAGATTTTCCTCTATCTTCAAATTCGACCAAGTAGGCAAATTGTTTATAGTAACCATAACTGACCAAAACAGCCTCCGAAACATGGTTCTGATTTCAGGCAAAATCAGCTGATTACTACCCTTTGCTGTTACAAGCCAACTATTATGACACTGGAAAAAAATATTGAAGTGGGTTCAAAAAAAAATCTTAGAATACACACCCAAAGCATCAGCTGTTTTCCAAATGAGTAAACATAAAGTGAATTTTGTTTACATAGTAAATGTGCTGGAAATAAGGAACCCACAGAATTCATATTTAATTGTCTCAAAGTGAAGAAAAGCTATGACAGATCCACTGGTGTATGGTTTTACATGTACATAAATGGATAGCAATAGTATGAGAAGCTGCAGAACATTTTTTCAAGAAGCCTGAAGTAAAATACAGTGTCTGGACTTCTTATTCTTTTATTACATTTTTAAGTTGTTCTTTTTTTCACCTACTTAAAGAAATGCTTTCCTCCTGATTTCTGTCCCTCAACTAATTTTGTCCAATGTCGAGTATTAAAATAAGTGGTTCTGCAGATACAGCTTTTCCCTTCCAATATCTCTTATCACAGCAAAATTGGCTGGGAGGGACCTCTTGGTCTCCCACTCAACACGGGACCGTTGCCAGCACTGGCTCAGGTCAACCACGGCTTCGTCTCGCCAAGACTCAACAACCTCCGAGGATGGCGCTTCCACAGCCTGTCTAGACACCCCGTCCCAGGCCTGCACTTCCTTTCTGGTGAAAACTATTTTCATAATATCCAACTCGCAGCTTCCAAACAGCTGTTTTACAGCCACTGCCCCCTCGTTTTATTATCTGGCACTACTAACATCTCCCTCGTCTTGGTAACTCCCATCCAGGCAGCTGTAGATTCCTCGTAGGGAGCAGCTTCATCTCCTCTTTGCCCAACTAAAGAGGCCTAAGCTCTGGGAACCTCCGGGCTTGGTCACAAACCGTTGGCTCCTGGTCATCTCCCATAGCTTCGTGCTGGATCTTCTCCCTTGCGCTTGGAGAGCTGGAGCTCTCTGTTTTCAGTGCCCAAGTACTGCAGGACAATGAGATAAACTTGCAAAGGAAGGAAACAACAAATTTTTTGCACTTCAACAGGCGCCCACGTCCCGAAGCTATGTCTGACTAAGAAAATTCCCATTTCTTATTTGGGCAAGTGTAGGATCCCAGCAGCCAGTCCTCCAGCTGGCAATACCTGACAGCTTCAGCAATTGTGCATTATCACTTCACAATTGGAAATTATGTTGCCATGGGATCACCAAGTACCCAATTCATTCAGAAAAAAAAAAAAACCAACCACAATGCAATACAACTGAAGTAGAGTAAATTAGCCTTTATCCTAGTTTTCTCATATGGGCCTTTTACAGCTGTTACATTAACAATGCTTATCGCATTTCTGATGCCATTCACTACTATCATTTTAACAGCTACAGCCTCCTTTCATCCAAATGAAGGATTTGTGTGGGAACAGCTGGACCGCAGCTCCCAGTGCATCGCTCCCTTATTATTGTGAAACATGGAGAGAGGCGCATAACTCGGTGTGCCGCTTCATGCGATTTCAAAGAGAAACGTGGCCTCAGTCCAAAAAGAGTTTATCGTGGTTTTGCCAAACCAAAACGCTCAAAAATAAAATCACAAATAAAGCCGGCCCAAAACCATGAGATCGGTTTATTTAGCTGCTTCATTCAGCAACTCTTAAATGGGAAAAAGATGCTGAAATACTTAAAGGATCTGGGCTTTAATACCTCACAAATGATACTGAAATCACCCTTTCACCTCTTGCAGCATTTAGGGAGGTTTTTTTTACTCTCACTTTCTGGGTGAAGGACTGAGTGAGACATGTCAACAAGGTCTGACAATGCTGGTGAAGCAAAATCTTTAACCCCCTCGATCTCTGTACCTCACTTCAGAGCCACATTTCCTATATAACCCTTCCCTGTCTCCCCGCTGCTTCTCCAGCCAGTGATCTGCGGCAGCAGACACCACAGGAGCACAACACAGCAGAAATGCCCAAGCTAGATGGCAGTTTCGTGTACTTGGGGACAAAAATGGAGATTATGATGCAAGTTTTGGAGGATGCTGTGCACTACACAGAAAGGTCTGAAAGGGCAGCTGCACAACAGCTTGTTTTGTGAGAAGGCATTCACCTTCACCTACCAACAGAAAACAGAGAGCTGTGCTAGTTTTGTCCCAGCAAACCTACTCAATGTGGTCTGAAATTCTGGAATAGTCCCTGGTAACTTCACATAATGACAAAAATCCCGCAAAACATGAGTGTGCCACTGCCTGATTCAGCACGGTGACCTCAGGTATACCTCTTCTCCTTGGATTACTTGCCAACCTCCTCACCCTGGTACAAAGAAAAAAAACAAATGCAGGAATTATTCCTAATCTTAAAGAAGTTAAAGCAGAACAAGTGCAGCTCAGTTTCATGCCAATAGGAGAGCCAATTCCATTAAAGACCGACTGCTCCTGCCTTCTGAGTGGTCTCACAGCAATTAATGTGCTTATATTGGACAGCATGCAGCACCTTGTCCTGTAAAGTTTTCAGCATTTCAAAATTGGTTTGGAGTTATCTGCTCAACCTTGTGGCCCAAGGAAGTGACAGAAAGGAATCAAGTCTTTTTAGTTATTATTTTAAAAGGAATCCTCAATTTTTGGGCTGTCTCCAACATGTTCTTTGAATTCCTTATTTGAGCAGAGTTAAATTATGTATTGCTTTTGAATGAGAATTCATGAGATCTTAGGAAAGCAAATTGCTGCGCAAAGCCAGACCGAAGGTTGGATCAGGGTTCCTGAAAAACTGAAGTCAACAGGCATCACAAAAATAAAATTCCCAAGGATTCACCCATGAAGCACACCAGAGAAGCAGGCAGGTGGGGAAACAAGCGTCCCTTCACCTGATCCCTGGCCACCTACTATTTATAATCTAGTCCAAGGATCCCCACACAGATTTGGCCGTTCCATCCCCAGCAGTCACAGCAGTGAGCAGGAACAGTGTTCATGTACAGCTTTTCCAAGAGTCCTGAGGACAACTAATGCCTCGTTAATTACTGTGTGAGAGCCTCTGTTCAAATCAATAAAGATTAGAGCACAAGTCTGAAAACTGCGGTAACCAAAAACCTGTTCAGCGTGCATTAAGTGATGCATTTACCCTGCATGGCACAGTCTCTCTCACCCTCTCTGACCTCTAACATACTCGCTCCATACATATCGTTGCTACTAACAAATTAAAATTCAGTTAACATTCTTGGAGACTTCAATCACAGTGCTTAAAAACCCTGCATATCTCAGCAAATGCACTCATCTTCCAGTTCTGAGATGATCACAATTTTTATTTTTATTATTATTATTTTAAATGTTCTTGCCAGTTTCCATTGCAAATCCTGCAATGTCTGGTAAGCAAATGAAAGGGTAGAATGTTCTCATGCTTGGGAAAGACATTCAGTGTGGGAGAAAGTTCCTTAGTAATAGCTGCGCTCTTTTTCTAAAAAGAAAAATACAGTACATACTTGGAACAGAATGAATAGAACAGAAAAGATGACAAGAAGATGGGTGTAGGGAATATTTTGATGGTGGACTTCAGAGCTGAAGATATTTCTCTGCTACGCTGGTAACAGAGAAACATCTGGATAGAGAAGGATTCAGAGAAAGGAGCCTTTATTACAAGCCCTGGTGTAAAAAGAGTGTTTACTTGCTAGAGAGAATACAGCAAGTTTTTGTGCCCATCACATACAGAAAGTCATTATTAACATCCTCACATTATGGATGCTGCAAAGAGATACATACAAGCTCCAAACTAAACTGAGCTGATAGAAATAAACTTCACCTTTCATGTGCGGCTTTGCTCAATCCTTCAACTGTTGCCTCAGCAAACTACTTCTGTTTAGGGATCCTGCCACATCTTGCAAGACCAGGAACTAGATAAACCATCATCCATCAGCAGAATGAATGTTGGAGGCTATAGGTTAAATAACCTTACTGTTGACTACTTAGTGCACATCGCAAAGCAGGACTCGAGTCTGCATCATAGTCATTTACATTAAAGTGAGTGTGATTATCCACAGTCCAATTTAGTAACGTTTTTGACTTCTGCTTTGATGGATGCGGCCGCAACACGCAGAGCAGCAGAGAATTCATATCTTGGCACATTTAGACATTCAGAGAACAGAAGAGCACGGTACAGGTTTAATGATAATCGTATAGTGGCCTATATTACATTCTTTTCAGCTTCTCTTGAACTACAAGCACCATATATAACCTATACCATGAACAATAGCTCGACAAAGAAAAATAGAAGATTTTGGATCTGTAGAACTTTTCAGCTGGCATCTTACAGCAGCACAAAACTAGATGAAGCAATTCATGTTTCAGACCATAAGCAGGGGGTGGAGATGTGGGGTTTTTTTCCCCCTATTCATAAAATTTCTGAACATGATCAGCTTTGGAAGACAAGCACAGGCTAAGAGCAATTTCACATAAATGCAGAAAGAACCGATGACAACACTTGGGAATAATCACAATGAGTCAAAGCTGCAGAAGCCTTCCCAGTGCTGCAGGATCACTTGGAAAAACAATCTCTCATTTTCCAAAGACAGTAAGTGATGATAAATGAGGACACATATTTATTAAGGAACTTTGCATCCCGTTTTCTTCCTCCAAATCACAGCAGAGGATGGGGTCCCTGTATGCTGAGCACTTCTCTAATGCAATAATCCCAACTTGTTCACAGGACCAAGACATAGCTAATAACTCTGACAGATTTGTTTAACACCTTCAGTAACTTTGCAACTCCAGAAAAGAAAGCAAGCAGAAGGACACTTATTTTAAAGAAATCTCAGCTTCTCATTTAAACTCACTTTCAAGAGGTTCAAACAGAAGAACATGCACATCTCAAACTCAAAAAAAAAAGTGTAATTAAAACTGGAATATATACAAGTGCTGAAGGCTGCCTATTGCCTCTGCCAGGACGGGCATGAGCTTTAGGCAATCAAAACATTTTTCTCCCTGTAATCCAGTTAACAACACATGGGCCAACCCAAAATCCAGTAGCACAAATGAACCAGGCAGCTGGCAGCTCCGCAGCTTCTCCTCCTGCCATGGATTGCCACTGTCTTCATGCACAGCATTCATCTCTCTTCACCTTGTTTTTCCTCACTTACAGGACATAATCGTGCTCGGTTCCCGTACAGGACTAGTGGGAATTGAAATTCATTGAGACTGGTTGAGAGATGATATGGGGATGTAAAGCGCAAGCGGCAGCAGCCAGCCGTGTGCGGAGCCGAGCGTGCACGGGAGAAGAATTACACCCGGGTTGGTGGCACAGGGGAAATCATGAAAGCAATGCAGAAGCATTGTAATAAAGTACAATGCACTGTAGCGCTGCTCAAATTCAAAACAGGAATAACTTCTTTCATATGTTAAGCGCTCCCCGAAGTCCAGGGCTGCCTAAAGCACGAGGCCCTGCATGGGGCACAGTGGTACATGTTTGGAGTGGGGTCTGGGCGCGTGACACACAACTGCAGCTGAAATCCAAACTGACATGCCCATGGCTCCACAGCTGTCCCAACCACAAAAGCCAAATCAAACATTGTTTCAGCTGGAACTTACCCTTTGTACCTTTAAAACCATTATATTAAAGAGCAATGTCATTTATGAGCTGGCCATGGGGAAGGGCAGGTGTCTAACACTGAGAAACCATTTCAGCTATAGGCGATAAATCCAGTCTATAAAAGTAAAGCATCTGAAATGAGCTCGACGTTCAATCCCACCTCTTTTCTTTTTCAGTTGCCTTTGCTGAGCCCCAAACCTGAACAACCTCCTTTGGTGACAGTGGCACAGCTGTAACCGGAGGTCACATCAGCATGTTGCTGGCAGCTTGATCCAATACCTGCTGAATTCAATGGAAACCTTTCAATGGGCTTCAGCAAGCTTTGGTTTACTCCCTAGGTGACAGTGCATGTCGTCTTTTTCTTGTTTTAAGCTTCACAATATCAGGCAGTTAAAAGTGGTGTTTAATCTCTAGCCAGCCTGAGTTGACTTCTCAGCTGGAAGCTCAAAGTCACCAACAGACCTTGCAACCTTCCACTGTGAAGCAGCAGAGAGGAACATGTGTCACTTGGGGGCTGTTTTAATCATCATTTCCTTGGGGATGGTTCAAGTAGATTCTGATATCTAAAAAACACAAGTTCACCAGGGAACAGAAAGTATCTCCTTGCCTCTAACTTGCCGACTGAATAAATAGTCCCAGAGAGGAAGCTGACCATAAAAACACACCTGGTTGTTATTTGAGTGTACAGGAGCTGGCCCATCACTCTTCACCGAGCATTTAAGGGGTGCAATGGCACGCGGCCATTGAATACTATATATTCAGAAGATATACTTAGCAATAATAATAACAATTGAAGCCCCATCATACCCTCCCCGTCCCCCTACCCCCTCCAAGCTCAGCTTGTCAATGTGTTCACATTCAGTACATCTTCATGTATTTCAAAATTCTGAGTTTCAAAGGCCTGACAACCATGTATGGCACTGCCTATTACTCATGAATATACAACTATTTACATTGCAAGAAGGTTACTGTGCAGATACAGCTGGCAGAACTTGCATATAGTTTTTCTCCCTTTCATAACAGCCTAAACCAAGATGACGTGAAAACCAGGATGCAGGAGAAAACCAAACCCATGTTTCTCTGTCTACAAATCTAAAGGAACAATCTGCTACTATTAATAGAACTCGTAACAACAATGCTTCAGATGAATGACTTCCAGACCGTTTCCTAAGGGGACACGTCCCCAGCAGCTTCGAGCTCATCTGTCTGTGGTGCTAAACGAAGCAGGATGGACAGGGCTGCCTGGCACACGCCAGCCGCCCCCATCTGCCACCTGCACAAGGGGGACCTGCAACAGCTCTGCTACCCCAGCATCTACGGAGCTCACTCAGTTCCTGAAAAAAGCCCATCAACAGCATTTCCCTGAACACAGAGCAGGACTGCGTTACCTACAAACTTTTAGGACCTTGTTTCCTAGGGAGGAAGCTCTCCCCTGGAGCGATCAGTAATGGGAAAAGATGATGCACAAGTTACCTCACAGCTCAGTCACAGGAAACGATCTTTGCATCCCTTTATCCAGAAATACATGAAAGTTTGTCTGTTGCACAAAGGATATTCAGATTTGTGATTGTCATTTAGCTCTTCCCAAAGTCACCAAGATGGCAGAAGCACAAAAGCAGGAGTACTTCAGCTTCAGCAGCTTGCACAGTTACCTGCAATGCCACTTCTCAGGCTGTTCTGAACCAAACGCACAATCGTCTTCTAATCTCACACCCTCTGCATGGTACTTTTTCAGAAAGACATTTGGGCTTAGTTTAAAATAGATATGCTTTGCTGCTAAATAGCTTTTCTGCAGCAATGTTTGCAAAATGTAGTCACGCTGGCTGAACACAGTTTTTAAAATGTAAACTGTGTGTCAAACTACAATGTTAAAGGGGAATTCTGCCCACTGCTTTGAGTCTCAAGGCCTATAATTATTGAGTGGCATTTTTAGGTGTCACACCAGGCTTACATTAGGCCCATCTGCATGAGTGGTCTCATTTCCTTACGTTTACAACCTGCAAAAACCGTGAATAAACTTGGTCTTTATGATTCTTTTTTTTCTTTCCAGTAAACTTCAGATTTATAACTTGGCAGAGGGAGCCATTGTATTTAACCACCTGTGCAGACATTAACTAAGCACTTGAGCTTTAAAACCAAGAACACACAAAGTCTTAGGACTGCTTAGATAGATGCTTGGGTACCTTCCAGCTTCTCTTAGCAAGATGAGGTTGTGAATGTGCAGCACCTTCATATGGCCTCTGCTTTCTCCCTTACGGTACAAGGATGTGGGAGTGCTGCCTCGTGCAGGAGGATTTACAGTGTTAGAACCATGCCCAGGCAAGAGTTATTGCAAGGAAAGGTGCACACAGGACTTTAGGGGGGTCACAGCCTCTCTGCCTTTTGCTTACTCAACAAAGGTTGCTCACAAGTTGGAAGCCACCGAGATTTCACAGCTAAACCCCCACCAGGGGTTTCCACTTGCATTATTCTTCGTATTTCATTTAAAAAAAAACACGACCAAGTCTGAACAAAGCAACAGCCTTGTTCTGCAAGGTATTTCACATGCACTCGCTCACGAGTGGCCCCGTCCCAAAGAGTTGCAGGCTGTACTGACAGCCAACAGAAGAAATGCTTTGTTAACCACATTGCACAGGTGGAAAATTGAAGCCCAGAGGGAATAAAGTGCCTTCCTGAGGGCCACACAAGTCACTGGCAGAACCAGTATTTCAACCCTAGCACAGTGATTTCAAGATCCATGCCTGAACGCCAACACTTTCCTTAGCTGCTACTGGAGAAATAAAGACCACAAGAACTGGCTCCAGAAAAACACTCAAATTCTTCCAAGCTAGAGACATAACACAGAGGAAAGCTTCATAACTGCAGGAAAGGCAAATCTATAGCATACTCTGGCCCGTCTTGGACCCTTTCCAAGCCCTTGCTGTTTAACACGCTGGGGATCTTGATTTCAGAGTTGTCAAGTTTCAGTTAATTATCTCTGTTTCATTAGGCTCTCATCTGCCTCATTTCTTCCACATAAGCCACAGCAGTGGATGCTGTGCCCGCCTGTGGACTGGATATAGGCAGCACTACTATCAAGTCTAAGTCAATACGATGGGGACAGCAGTAGTGGGCTGAACTCGGTGTCCTTTACATTGGCTGCACTGGGCTCTGGCTGGACCTCCCTAAATCCCTGCCGAGCATTGCCCTGTTCGTAAAGCCTGTCCCATTGCAGGGCTCTTCCCTCGTAAGCCAGAGCCGAGGAGCCCGTCGGGCCTCAGAGCGAGAAGCCCCCGCTAAATGGTCAGTTCAGAGTCAGTACAAATAAACTGACATTGCTCCAAAGTGAGATCATTGGCAATTTATTCCTGCCCAAGCCCTACCAGAAAGAAAACAGTGTTTCATGTTGGGGCTTTTTTCCTCCTCGCTCCCGCTCTCATTTCTCATGTCTTTGCTATTTCCATGTGCTTCCCACCACACTGTGATTAATCTTTTCTAAGGCCTAAGGGACTGGAGTAAAGAGGTAAGTCAGACTCTATCAAAGACCCTACACAGAGGCAGCCAGGATCTGCCCCAGCCTTTGTGGGGCTGCAGCATTCCAAGAAACATTTTCCATCCTCAGAAGTTATAAAGAGTCAGAACTTTTACAGCTCATTAGTAAATCATTAATGAGATATTCCCTTCACCTCTCAACAAGCTCCTTGCTTCTCTCCCCCAAACCAATCCTAAAATCCTCCTGCGAAAAAGAGCATTTTGTTTTCAAGGCCCTGTAAACGCCAAATTCCTTTTCTTCAACTCCCCAGCACAACTTTTTCCAAGAGCAAAACTCAAGCCTGTCAAAGCTCCTGCCAGGGAGGTGCAGAGCTGGAGCCAACCCGCTTGACACAAGCAAGGGGATTACCACACCATGCCACACATCTACCATGCCTAAATTCGTAATTATTAAGACCTGCAGCCCTGGTGAAAGTCCGGAAGATATTTGACAGCAGGTCGGACCCTAAATCTACACAAGGAACTCGACCATCTGGCCATTGATGTCAATAAAAGTGAGGAACAGGGTCAACTTTTGTGATGTCTGCCAGTAAAAAGCTTTTCCAATGCACTCATATAAAGGCACATTTATCAGCACTTTTCACTCACTTAATAGTTATCAACTAATATCAGCCAAAGTAGTTTCTGTCAGTATAAATTACACCTATTTGATGAGGATCCTAGAAGGACAGGTGTATTAGGGGAACAGGTGTAAAATAGGTCTTGAGCTACTGCACCGAGAAATAATGCAATATTTTCCAAATACCAGTTGCAAAAAGGGTTCTGTGCAACAAAAGTGAGTGCTGCAGCACCTGAATGATCCCACAACTATTTTAAAATAATTGGGCTTGTGCCAGGTTCCCAGCTCCAAGAAAGTCTTCCACAGTATTTGCAAAGATTTGGCTTCTCTATCACATCTAAATCTTTCGACATTAGACATGGCTTTAAGAAATGAAAGTTCAGAGAAATGCCTTGTCACATAACTTCTAGTTTCCTTCACTTTTTATTCAGAAAAAACCCTCACATAAGGATCTCATGGCATGTTAGCACTTATTCCTACCCTTGCCACAGACTTGAAGTATCTGCAAACATTTACAGTGTTTTGGTGTGGTCATTCTTGCAAAATTATCAATAATCTAGCACCACTTGACAGTATCCCTGAAGTCTGAGCTGCTGACACCTTCTGATTGAAAACAGAATTCCCTGATGAAGAAAAAAGCCTGTCCTCAGTTTGAGAGAAAAGTCAAAAGTATAGGGTTGCTGAAAGATTAGAAGTAAAAGCAAAGAACTCCAAATATGTTACATATTTAAATATCACAGGGAGTATGGTACTTGGCCATAATGTTTTACATATCACTAATAATAACAGGACACGTAAGCCCAAGTCAAAAGTATCAATGCCGAGAAAATGGCTGGAAATTTAGAGTTCAATTTAGTTTTGCGTTTTAAATGTAAATCCAAAGCAATTATATTCCATATAGATTTGTCTGCAGAATTTTAACAAAAATATCGTCAATACCAGAGTATTTCATTCAGGACATGGCCCCCCATGACATGACCTCTCTCAAACTCTTCCAGAGATCCTCTCACATGTGTGAGTCAGGAGAAAACAGGGTTTGATCCCACCTGGGACATGCAGTGAAGTTTTGCATGGGGCAGGAACTGTAGCTTTGGTTAGTCAGAATAAACGGGCCCACATCCTAACAGTAGTGCAAGTAGTCAGAAATGCCACGTGAATTAGGATCTTCCGTTCATTATATCCCCTTTTTAAAATTTGAAGCAGAAAGCTAGAAACCAATATGAAAATGGACATTGTCGTACAATGTCACAGCTTAACGTGCAGTTTTTGGTACTGGTAAAGAATGATGCTAAACTGGGACCACTTTTCAGTGATGTGACAGCATCTTTCTCCTGCTGTCCCCTGCTGCTCACTTTTACCATTTCTGCTCATTTCTCAGTCGAACCTGTACCTCAGGGAAGAATGTCTGCTCTTTGCTGTATTATTGGGTTATCGAGACTAACTCCAGCTCCTTGTACCCATTAAAATCCCAAAAAGACAATGCCTCTTATGCATCCTGGTAAAGTGTCCAGCACCCATGCAACAGACTTCTCAAAATTTATTTAATCAAAGGCTGGATCCCATAGACTTCCACCTTAATAAATGAACACAGCAGCTGCAAGTCAGCAAAAAAATAAATCTTTGAGATGCTTTACTTTTTTGAGAACATTAAGATGGCAGCTGCCAGCCCATTACTTTTTTAAAGAGGCTACTTAAATGCCCTAGCCATTCAATGCAATAGCAAAATATTTCTCTACTTGCCAAAGCGCAAAGAGGGAACCAGACAAGATTGAAATCAGCAATTTTACCCTGACAATCACATCAAATCTTTCCTAATGGAACCACATGCAACATAAAAGTGATCGATTGCCAGGATACAAGTGTTCTGGTTGATTTAAAAATCAAACTAATTCTAATATCAAGGTACAACTGGTGGAGCCCTTGCTTATGTATGGCAAAAATTAGATCCAGAACAACTATTTGCTGGAAACCGAGTACTTATGCCTGTCAAAGTTCTTTCAACTTTCCCTGCTTTAAAACCTTTCTGGTTTTTAATAGAGGCTGGTTTCTCTCATCATCACCCGTAAAGGTGGATTTAAATGAGTTAAACGCAAGGGCGTATTGAACCCCCACAGTGCTGTCCCCCATGTCCCTTGTCCTTACAGGGACAAACACCTTCACTGCCACTTACACCACATGAGCAGGCCAGGTAGACAGGGGATATGAAGCTATCAAGGAAATAGGTAAAATGCCAAAATATTAGCACAGAAGTAGTAACAAAGGGGTACATTAGGAAAAAATAGTTTTGAATTAGGCCACGGTTATGCAAAGCAAATGAAGCAAGAACAGCTACAACTAGTTAACAGCCAAGCAAAACCTGCCTATTAAGAGATATTTGCATTTTGCAAGGGCCCAAAGAGACCTATTTTTCTATTTTATTTCTTCAAACATCTTTTTTGAGGGAAAGGGTAATTTAGCTCAAATTTTCCTTAGACTTTTCTTTAGTGAGCATAGTCTGTTTTTTACTGGGAAAAGAATAATCTTTTCAGGAAAGTTATTAAAAAAGCAAGCCGTGTATGTTCAATTAAAATTTTAAATAAGATATGAATTCATTTGCAAAATGTGAAGTGCTAATAACCTTGGCATATTTTAGTCAGATGCACTTTAAGAACAATTCTTTTCCCCATGAAAAGCATTTTATGTGAACAACTTAAATCAGGTCTATTAGCAGTTTCAGAAACAGGGATGTGGTTATGAAGACAATTCCAGCCAGAAAAGGGCAGACATTTGTAGGGGAAAATTAAGGGAATGTAAATCATTTTCCAATAAATATTCCATGCAGAATATTCAGTTCTGTGATATACAATACTGTCTTTTTCCAGAGATATTGCCTTCCCTCCCTGTGGATGCTGAAAGCCATTGCAGTATTAAGTTTCAATTGATTGTTAACAAAAGCCCAAGCCCGTTCCTACTTCTGATTCAATCCACTTACAACAGCAGGCTGAGCCTTTCTAATCTCATTTTAATTTTCCATGGGGGACTAAGTGTCCAAAATCCTTGTAAGAGGGCTGGAAGTTTCAGCTGTAGGATGCAACAACCTGATTCAAAGTCAATAGAAAAAACCCATCATTTAGACGAGGTCCCCAACAGCCTCGGTACGCTCTGGAAAGTGCCCTGAATTACCATCTTTCTCATAAAGCAGAATATCATTCTGCCCGTATCAGGCATCCAAATAAAGTTGGTGCTCAACCTTTGGAAGAAAAAGGATCACAAGCAGCAGCCTTAAGAGAACAGTCTCCCATTACACTGGTTTTCCTCAGTTCACCGTTACCGATGCTGGTTTGGGGTCCCCGTGCCATGCCAGTTCTTAAGACACTTACTTCTGCATATCTAAAAACTGCCTGAATCCCAACCCATGTGTCCTGTGCATGCGAAGACTACAGGGGAAACATGACAGCCATTCCCCAAGCTTTTCTATTGACCTGCCCTGCTCATACTTTCTTCGCCTTTGTGTCCCCTCTCTGTACCTGGCAGGGCAACAGGGAGTTACCCATCTGGGCAGATTCACTGTGCTTTGACCTTCCAAAAAAAAAAAAAAATTCACAAAACCAAAACAAATATGCCAAAATGGCATCCCAAGCGCTTTGGTTTCTCAAGTCCCATCCACTCAGGCCTGGTTCTTGTAAATCTCATACTGGTTATTTAGCACAAGCTCTCATGCCAGTCCCCAAAGTGCCACGGTGGTGTTCAAAGAGGAATTTCCAACTTGGCAGATGTGTGGGGGAAAGCCTCAAAAGACTTGTTCAAATAGCCCACATCCTCCTTTTTAAAAAAAAAAAAATAATAATCAAGCCCTCATAACCTGCAATTTCACTCTGCCCCTACCTTACCTCCCTGTCACTCTGCATACCTTTTCTCTGCAACTTTGACATTTTCAACATTAACGGGATAAATACAGGAAATTCCTGCTGCATGTTAAAATGAAGAGGTTTTACAGTAATGTTTCAGACCAGCATATCTAGGAATACAGCTCAGTGCTTGACCCCATATACAACCTTTGGTGTATATGACAAGACACACAATAACCACAGAAGTCACATTCAACAACTCGAGAAACAATTCCAATAAACCAGCCCCCGAGCCACCCCCAGGCTGCACCCTGCTAACCAGCTCTGCTCATACCTCTCCTCTACAGCTTTATTCTTCAGACTTAATGAGACAGATGCAAACAGCAGGCACTTATTCTCTAATTAACCAATTTAGCTGCCACTTTGTGATCATTAACCCAATGTTGCTGGGTCACAATTGCAGGTAAAGTATTTCTTCCTTCCCTGCACTCTCTGCTTTTCAATCCTAATGTGCACCAGGCTTTGAAATCAGCCTCTTCCCTCCATTCCCCAACTCTGCCGGGTACAAACCATCTTTGCTCACTCACTGCAGCACCTTCCAAGATGTATTCCTGAGATCTAAAAATAAGCTTGTTAGGTTATTTGACAGTCAAAAATTAAATGAAATTGGAAGTAGTAATTATTTTCTTGATTATTTAACATGGGCCAGACTTTTATCAAAATATTTTGACATGAGAAGATTTGCGAAAATAAATAGGCAATCAGCAAGTCATGGCTAATGGAAAAGGTCTTTTTTTTCAAGGAAACAAGTATATATTACCTGTCACTGCCATGTGAAAGTCTCATGCTTTAAAAGATGATGTGTTAACAACAGGTTTTCTAGAAGACAGCATAGCTGACAGATCAACATCGTGAAAAGGCAGATCCACGCAGTGCCACGCTGAACAAGGCAGAGGCACGATCGTACCCAAAGATTAGTGAACATCTATGTATTGAGGAGTTCCTAAGGGGCAGAAACCGGAGTACAAGTCTCTGCTCAACTTGCTGAAAACCCTAATTGCTAGCCTAAAAATATCGAAAAGAAAAAAAAATTCACATTCATCCATCCTCCTCTTTTCTCAACCTAGAAATTGCGGACAACCTCAACAGAGGACCTAGAGGACACTTGCTTCTCAAAGTGTGTCAAACGTGAAGAGAGGCCTTGATAACACGGTGCCATCTGCCACGTCAGTACTTCAAACCACACAAGCGTCGGCAATCTCAATGCTCTCCTCCTTCTGGATGAGGTGTAGGAGATCTCCTGCCCAAGCCGCGCAGCTGTCATAGCTGGTTATGCTCATTTAGACTTGCCTTTTCTACTCCGAGTTAGCGAGTGCCAATGTTAGCGGACCATTTCTTGTTTCGTAGCCAGGTAAACCCCGTCTTTCAAGACCTTATTATGAAGACTCTTGGGATGTGCAGCGGATCAGCTGTTTAATGTTAGCCATGAATGCACGGTGCCAGTTTGTTATAGCACAAACAGCTGCTGTAATTATATGCTTCTCCTTTCTTAAAAGAAGCAGAATAACATCTGAAATGAATTTTATCTGCTTTAGGGATAGCATTAACATCATTTTCCTACGCTTGCCCCTTTTTTGGAACTGGTTTGCATAACATTTCCTAGAAATACGCTCCATCTGTACACCAGTTAGCTACACCAGCTACACCAGTAAGACATTTCAACTGGGGGCAATGGGGAGGCAGGGGGAGGAGGGACCCGTCCGCACACATTTGTTAACACCAAGCACAAAGATGGGCTGTGGTTGAGCCAGGTGAATTGTTCCAGAACAGCAGGACAACTCCCATCAGCCTTACACAAACTAGGTCTGGAAAGATACATTCAGCACAGAAAACACACACCTCAATTTGGAAAGGCCTCATTTAGCATCTGGTGTGGTGTGTCAGATTCCATTTGAGATACTGGGCTCCGGAGACCAGTGGGAGAAAACACCACACTCCAGAGTACATGTGTAACATGAGGAGTTAATCCCACACAGGCATTCATCTTTTCAAAGTATATATTTCTGACAGTTTTGGAAAGCACGCTTACAATTTCCATAATATTTGAAAACACACAGACACTTTCTCTCAGTGTCACAGCGTCTTGAACTTCTGAGGCCCTTTTCGTGACACCATAAACTTCTCCTTGGAAGCACAGTATGATGTCAGAGGATGTAACAGTACAAGAGGTGAAGAGGAAAGCTGTGGGAGCATTCAAATAACTTTTTCTAGCCTAAAAAAAAAAAAAGAAATAAAACCCGGAGTTTGATCCAAGAACATTTTGTTCATTTGCTATACAGGAGTGCCTTTTGTATGAGCACAGACTGTTTTGTGGACTCCGGTCCTCTGTAGTCACCATGAAACGGAAAATATACAATGAAGCTAGTGATGTGTTATCATCTAAGATTTCTATGAATGCTATTTCTGTCTTATGTTCACAGTGACTGCTGGTCAAACATTCATCCACTACAACTTGATAAAAACAGGAGTTTTAACAAATTATCACAAATATTTATAGGTTATTTTTTTTCCCTCTTCTATCTTGTCTGCACATTTGGCAGGGTAATGCTCATTAGCGTTCAGGTTTAAGTGAATCTTCCAAAATAAACAGCATTTTTTAAAGTTGCTGGTTTCTCACACATTTATCAGGGTTAAAAATATCCATATTCTTAATACATGTGTACACTTTGATATCAGTTAAGCCAAACAAGTTTTATGCAAGCATAACTGAACTGCTGTATCTGTCACCTTCAGACTTGTGCCGTAGTTCCAACAGAAATTTAATGAACAAGTCAAATTTGATGCAAACGTTCAGAAGTTCTGCAGCTCTAATCAGCAAAATAAGTGTGCTAGATAATTACTGAAGTGTTAAGCTGATGTTTACCTCCAATCCCCCAGATGAAAGAACTAGATTTAACAAGAACAGTCTTTATATTTAATACCGTAAGCAAAAAATAGAGACATTATAGCACTGATTGAAGGTAAATATTGAGATGTTAACGAACACCAGACTCTTTGCACCTCCAGCAGTGCTGAGGCCCTGTGGAACATTTCTCTTTGATGACCATGCTGAGCATGAGTAGGATAAGGCTCAGAGCGAGAAATGCTCATGTATTCCTCTCCCTTTCCTTCAACACTCCCCTTTCCCCCACCATTTATTTATTCCACACTCTTCAACGTCTGTTCTCTCATTTCATCACAGCCTTTTCTGCTGGAAATCCTCCTTTAAGCAAACAAAAGCTCAAATATAGCAGCAAGTACTTCTGCCTCTGAAGAAAGCCTGCTACCCACTCAGACAGGGCACTGGCACCAAGATTAAAAATCCTGCCCATCACTTGACGTCACCTCCATTGGTACCTCTCGTAGGGTTGTGCTTGGTCTCAGACCTATGTTCATGAAGCTGAAGCTGCACGTGTTCATACATCTGCAGGACAGAGCTCATGACCCATCGCCAGGACCTTCTACTTATTTCGAGTACCCTAACTCCCCCAAAGTTAAAAATCTATTTTGAAATATGAGCAAAATGTTCATTCCACCCATGTGTCAAACATTTCAGCTGTCTCAAGATTCCAGAAAACCACCAGTCTGCAGTTGGCATATAGACCTTCCCCAAATGACGACTGCTTCAGCAAACTTACCAGCCTCTGAACACAGGGCATCATTAGTAACAGTATTGAACAACCTTAAAAGGAGTTGATGCTATGATTTTTATTCTGTTTAATCTCGCAGTTTCAAAAATTCACTAAAAACAAAGCCCCAGAAGTGGTGAATATATTTTGGACTTCTCAGACTTTTCTAAAATCCCCATGTAGAACACAGCTGTTCAGCACATCAGCTTAATCAACCACCTTCCATTGTATCATTACATTGATATTCACACCTACACAGACACACAAATACTTGTGATTAAAAAAAATAAATATAAATGAAACAAAACAAACATCTCAGGCAGAATATGTGGACTTTAGCAGTCAAACATGCCTCCATATGCCAAAGGAAGAAAAGGAGAGAACAGATGGCTTTCTTGCTTTGTCTTCATACTGCTTTGATACTTACACTACTTCATACTTTGGGTTAATATTTTTATCCAAACTCACAGTGATTAACAATAAAAAGAGACAGACGGAGGATTGTATTTCAGTCCCTAATTAGGCAGACACAATGAGGTGAGTTCTCAGCATGGTACAGAGGAAAATAAAGCATCCATAGCTCCATTAGCAATATTTCCTATTCGCAGGGGAATAACTTTTATTCTGATATGTGCAATAGAGATGAGAATTTAAAAAAACCCAAACACACAAAAAAATCAGGTTTACAAAATACCATGAGGCCATCTGTCAGGACAAGACTTAACTCTTCCTTAGATTTAGGCAAACGTTTATGTGCCTGATCACTTGAATGAAGAAGGGGACAATGTCTAATTTCAGTGCTAGAAATAACAATGAACTTGCCCTTTTTAAACATTCTGGTTTAAAAAAGCTTCCATAAACCTAGTTTTATTCAGACACCAAAATCCTTCATGAAAGTTTTGTGCAACTGAAGCATCACTGGATGAGTGCCAACTCCACCTACACCCACGGTGCGCCCAGGCATGTGGAACATAAGACACCACTCATCACCTGATCCAGTGAAAAACTTCTAGGTAGTCACACATGGATCACGCAAAAGCAACACAGCTCTGGGAGAGAAAAAAGGCCCTGGAAACAGGGCACAATCCAGGGGCCAATCTGCTGGGATTCCCCAGCCATGCACGGAACAGCCTGCCTATTGACACCGCAAGAACATTTTGGTTCTCTGGGTTTGCTCATGACTGAGGGGCTGTCACATGAATGAGTGGAGAAAGGACTGGTTGCTGGCAAAACAATAGAGACTAAACTACGCATGCAAAAAAGAAGCCCATTTACCATAGCAATGAAGATATTTGTAGTTTCAGAGCTGAAGGTAAGAGCACATGCTTGTAGGACCTAGTTCAAGAGACTTGGTACACATGAAGGCTGTACAGGGGTGCCCACCCTGGTCATTTGTACTCAATCTAAAAACTGATGTGGAGCTAGGACCAAGAAAAACAAGCCGTGAAAGGCTTGGCAAGACCCTAATCCCATCAGAGTCTCCACAACGATGGTGGGGCAGCACCTCAGTAAGCTAGGCATCCGTCTCACCTGCTTTCCATGACGTTTGTGCACTTAAACAGCTTGTGCTTAACAAGTGACAGCAAAATGATGGCTAACTTGTTATTGCCAAGACAAAAAAAAAAATGTAAAGGAGGTGCCAAAAACAACACGACGTCTGTTGGGCTCAATGCAAGGAGCCCACAGCCAAAGCCCGAGAAGCCACGGCAGAGGGTGACGGCCCGGACCGGGCAGACTCAAGGCATGCAGGATAAGACCTGATGATTCAGCTCTTCCGACAAACTCACCCTGCTCTATTTAAAGCGAAGTACAATGACATCTCACGTCCCTTCCTCTCCCCTCTCAGAAGCACGGGAATTGCCATGGTGACTGACGACTGGCCCAACAAATTTAATACCCTGCTGTCAAGAGTAGCTGGTACTCAAGTGCTACAAAGGAAAAAAAAAGAAATCCAACAGCTCTGCAGCAGGCAGCTACAGAACAGCTAGTCAAGAGGGAACATTTCCTCCTAATCCCCTTGCCATTTGATATTGGCTTATGGCTTCAGTAGCAGCAGACTCAGACCCTGCACGGGGAAGTATTTAAACACAAACACAGCCTTAAACGTGGGCTTTTAGGCACGTGCTCAAATCGGACAGACTTCAATGAACTTGAGTGTTTCCCTGCACAGAGTTCCTGAAATGCAGAGAAGGGGTTCAAGTCATGGGAGCTTGTTCTTTCCCTGCAAGAAACACAGCTCTCCTCTGAATAACATCAGTTCCTCACCTCAAAAAGAGCTGACACGTAACGACAACACAAATACAAATTAAACTCTTAGTCTGCCTTAGACAAAGAGACGCAAATCTGCTCTGAAAAAGTCCACGGGCTTCCTAGAAGCTGCCCCAGTCCAGACCTTAAATAGCTATCCCGCACATACACTCCTTGGGGAAGCAGGTAACCCACATCATGAGGATATTTAAAACTGGATTGGCCTGGGGGTAGAATTTAATGCTATTATCACTGGCTTTAGCCAGACTTCAAGGGCTCAGTCAGTACCTCCAACTGAGTCAAATTTTCCAGAGGATTCAACACCCATCACCGTCAGAGCTCTGGTCTCACTTGGAAGCCTGGAATTGCCTCTAACAACCAGTACCCCGAGTGACAGACAACACTGGCCCAGACTGATATAAAAGGTACCCGACCATCTTTTACAAAACTCTTCTGGACTAAGACGTCTTTTCCAGTCGTGATGGAGAACTCAGTCAAATAAAGCAGCATATGGAAAACCCTCAGCACTGCATGTTCTCATAATTTTTGGAACACTGTAAATATTTGAGTCAGTAGATCTCAATCCATAAACACAGCTGGACTCAAGAAACAATGATGGTAACTTATTATAATTTAAACAATTGTGTAACAAAACAAACCAATGATAATCACTTTGGTTTTCTAAGGACAATAGGCGCAACCTTTTCACAAAGTTAACATGATGGTACATGTAATTACATAAAAAATAAACTTACATATGCTAAGATAAATTATTCTCAGCTTTTAAAGAGCACTGTACAGGAATGACAACAGAGGAGAAAAGCTGTATGGTGCAAAGCCAGCATTTCATATAATGTACAGAGCTGGAATGGTAACTGCCAGCCAAAGGACATCCCTTTTCCATTCTATCCTCTTCCAGAACATATTAGTTTAATTGCTGTATGACCAGGAACATCATTCCCCCAAGTTCGCCCTCAACGTAAGCGTTATGCACACAGTTTACATACAAAGAACTAGTGGCTGATCTCTGCCGTGATTAAGTAGAGGAACATTTATCCAAACTACATAAGAACAGACCTGGGCAGTCAGCTCACATTTTAAATAAGTTAAATGGGGTTTAAGTTCTTTCCATAAAGTTCAAATAAGTTCACTTCCTTCTTATTTCCATTGCTTCTTCGCATTTTCACAAGTGTTTGCATTCAGCAATATAACATAGAAACAGAAGTCAGCACAACATGGTTCAAATGCATTTCAGAATTGTCCTAAGCAGGGTGCTATTCTGAAGTTATTACCAGAGATGTAAAGTGGATTAAACTAACACCAAAACACATAGCAAGGATAAAAACTGTGTAAAAACAAAAAAGGATTTAAATGCACACACTTTCTTTTAACCAAATTCCTGATTATGTCTATAAGCCCTTTATCACTTCGCTAACAGCAACATCAAAAAACTCCAGCTTCCATCTTTTACATCCAATTTTCAGGAAATAAGATTCCTACCCAAACTTCTAGAATCCAGAGTTCAAGTGTAAACTGCAAATAAGGAAGGCTAAAGCTCTTTAGTCAAGCATTATAGAAGTGTGATACTCCAGAACTGCAATAGTCATACTAACTGAATTTGTTTCCCTTGCACATACTCCTCAGAAATTATGGTGGATAAGCCTGTAAACCAGCTACATCTATGTCATGAGCCTCAACTTCCAGCTCTTGGTGAAGTCATCAGTGCCACATAAAATGAGAAATCTGACATCTGGCCACACCTGGAACACTGTGCTCAGTTTTCATCCCTGCTATGGAAAAAGATGTGGATGGGCTGGAGAGGGTCCAGAGAAGGGCCACAAAGATGAACAAAGGACCGGGAAGCTGCCATGTGAGGAAAGGCTGGGAGAACTGGGCTTGTTCAGCCTTGAGAAGGGTGAGGGGAGACCTCAGCA